>NC_061815.1:5519539-6985258 GCF_021462225.1 Girardinichthys multiradiatus
GCATTTGAAAAAGTAGGAACAGCTACGTGGCCCTCGGATGACTGCATTTTTCAGCGGCAACTCTCGTAAATTGTGAGGGCAATAAATGGTCTGTGGCAAAGTACTCAAGAAATTGTCTATCTATCTATCTATCTATCTATCTATCTATCTATCTATCTATCTATCTATCTATCTATCTATCTATCTATCTATCTATCTATCTATCTATCTATCGATCGCAACATCTTCTGGATCCATATACACTGAGATGCCAGGTTTGAAGCCTGGCTAGCTCAGTCGGTAGAGCATGAGACTCTTAATCTCAGGGTCGAGGGTTCGAGCCCCACGTTGGGCGTTCCACTTTACTCAACATGTTTGATTGATGTAAGTTGACCAATTCTTAAGACACCTGCTTTAACTTCAGTGGTTGTCTTGTCTCACGAAATAATTCTGCATTAATACATGAGTTGTTGGAAATTAGTCTATCCTGTGACAGACTCTTGCAGGTATGTTTTAACACTATTCATAGAGGCCTACATTTACTCATTGCGCTTTGCTCTGTTAGAATACCAACAGATTTTTTTAGTACTGCAAACTTGAGAACACTCAGGTTAAAACGAATGTGGTATAATGAAATGGCCTAGTTCCTACATATTTGTTAAGCTTTTGGTACATTGTGTCAGGATGGCCGAGCGGTCGAAGGCGCCAGACTCAAGGCATGATTCCTTTCTTGCTTCAGAGGTTTCTGGTCTCTGAAAAGAGGCGTGGGTTCAAATCCCACTCCTGACATGGTAATCCCTAGGAATATGTGTACTATTGACCATCTTTAACCAATAAGGTCATTTTAAAGACATCTAATGGTACGCAAATGAAGAGTTTCTTTTTCTGTGCTTAGAGAATTTTGTTTGAATTCACAGAGCGACTAGTTTTATTCCGCTTTTAGAAAGCACATGGCAAACTGGTCCACAGCAACATATGGTTGAGGTTGTTTTTGGTCTGATATTATTTTTTCAAAACTTTTCCATTTCTGGTTAGTACAGTTACAAGAAAAAAAACTGTTAATTTGAGGACACTGGGTCAAACAACACATTGGATGTAGATTTTCATAAGATTGTTAGCGTAATCAGAAAGAAGTTCACCCGAAAGGGAAAAGTAATGGGAAAATTGCTAGTGCATTTGAAAAAGTAGGAACAGCTACGTGGCCCTCGGATGACTGCATTTTTCAGCGGCAACTCTCGTAAATTGTGAGGGCAATGAATGGTCTGTGGCAAAGTACTCAAGAAATTGTCTATATCTATCTATCTATCTATCTATCTATCTATCTATCTATCTATGTATCTATCTATCTATCTATCTATCTATCTATCTATCTATCTATCGCAACATCTTCTGGATCCATATACACTGCAATGTCAGGTTTGAAGCCTGGCCAGCTCAGTCGGTAGAGCATGAGACTCTTAATCTCAGGGTCGTGGGTTCAAGCCCCACGTTGGGCGTTCCACTTTACTCAACATGTTTGATTGATGTAAGTTGACCAATTCTTAAGACATCTGCTTTAACTTCAGTGGTTGTCTTGTCTCATGAAATAATTCTGCATTAATACATGAGCTGTTGGAAATTAGTCTATCCTGTGACAGACTCTTGCAGGTATGTTTTAACACTATTCATAGAGGCCTACATTTACTCATTGCGCTTTGCTCTGTTAGAATACCAACAGATTTTTTTAGTACTGCAAACTTGAGAACACTCAGGTTAAAACGAATGTGGTATAATGAAATGGCCTAGTTCCTACATATTTGTTAAGCTTTTGGTACATTGTGTCAGGATGGCCGAGCGGTCGAAGGCGCCAGACTCAAGGCATGATTCCTTTCTTGCTTCAGAGGTTTCTGGTCTCTGAAAAGAGGCGTGGGTTCAAATCCCACTCCTGACATGGTAATCCCTAGGAATATGTGTAGTATTGACCATCTTTAACCAATAAGGTCATTTTAAAGACATCTAATGGTACGCAAATGAAGAGTTTCTTTTTCTGTGCTTAGAGAATTTTGTTTGAATTCACAGAGCGACTAGTTTTATTCCGCTTTTAGAAAGCACATGGCAAACTGGTCCACAGCAACATATGGTTGAGGTTGTTTTTGGTCTGATATTATTTTTTCAAAACTTTTCCATTTCTGGTTAGTACAGTTACAAGAAAAAAACTGTTAATTTGAGGACACTGGGTCAAACAACACATTGGATGTAGATTTTCATAAGATTGTTAGCGTAATCAGAAAGAAGTTCACCCGAAAGGGAAAAGTAATGGGAAAATTGCTAGTGCATTTGAAAAAGTAGGAACAGCTACGTGGCCCTCGGATGACTGCATTTTTCAGCGGCAACTCTCGTAAATTGTGAGGGCAATGAATGGTCTGTGGCAAAGTACTCAAGAAATTGTCTATATCTATCTATCTATCTATCTATCTATCTATCTATGTATCTATCTATCTATCTATCTATCTATCTATCTATCGCAACATCTTCTGGATCCATATACACTGAAATGTCAGGTTTGAAGCCTGGCCAGCTCAGTCGGTAGAGCAAGAGACTCTTAATCTCAGGGTCGTGGGTTCGAGCCCCACGTTGGGCGTTCCACTTTACTCAACATGTTTGATTGATGTAAGTTGACCAATTCTTAAGACATCTGCTTTAACTTCAGTGGTTGTCTTGTCTCATGAAATAATTCTGCATTAATACATGAGCTGTTGGAAATTAGTCTATCCTGTGACACACTCTTGCAGGTATGTTTTAACACTATTCATAGAGGCCTACATTTACTCATTGCGCTTTGCTCTGTTAGAATACCAACAGATTTTTTTTAGTACTGCAAACTTGAGAACACTCAGGTTAAAACGAATGTGGTATAATGAAATAGCCTAGTTCCTACATATTTGTTAAGCTTTTTGGTACATTGTGTCAGGATGGCCGAGCGGTCGAAGGCGCCAGACTTAAGGCATGATTCCTTGCTCGCTTCAGAGGTTTCTGGTCTCTGAAAAGAGGCGTGGGTTCAAATCCCACTCCTGACATGGTAATCCCTAGGAATATGTGTAGTATTGACCATCTTTAACCAATAAGGTCATTTTAAAGACATCTAATGGTACGCAAATGAAGAGTTTCTTTTTCTGTGCTTAGAGAATTTTGTTTGAATTCACAGAGCAACTAGTTTTATTCCGCTTTTAGAAAGCACATGGCAAACTGGTCCACAGCAACATATGGTTGAGGTTGTTTTTGGTCTGATATTATTTTTTCAAAACTTTTCCATTTCTGGTTAGTACAGTTACAAGAAAAAAACTGTTAATTTGAGGACACTGGGTCAAACAACACATTGGATGTAGATTTTCATAAGATTGTTAGCGTAATCAGAAAGAAGTTCACCCGAAAGGGAAAAGTAATGGGAAAATTGCTAGTGCATTTGAAAAAGTAGGAACAGCTACGTGGCCCTCGGATGACTGCATTTTTCAGCGGCAACTCTCGTAAATTGTGAGGGCAATGAATGGTCTGTGGCAAAGTACTCAAGAAATTGTCTATCTATCTATCTATCTATCTATCTATCTATCTATCTATCTATCTATCTATCTATCTATCTATGTATCGCAACATCTTCTGGATCCATATACACTGAGATGTCAGGTTTGAAGCCTGGCTAGCTCAGTCGGTAGAGCATGAGACTCTTAATCTCAGGGTTGTGGGTTCAAGCCCAACGTTGGGCGTTCCTCTTTACTCAACATGTTTGATTGATGTAAGTTGACCAATTCTTAAGACATCTGCTTTAAGTTCAATGGTTGTCTTGTCTCACGAAATAATTCTGCATTAATACATGAGCTGTTGGAAATTAGTCTATCCTGTGACAGACTCTTGCAGGTATGTTTTAACACTATTCATAGAGGCCTACATTTACTCATTGCGCTTTGCTCTGTTAGAATACCAACAGATTTTTTTCAGTACTGCAAACTTGAGAACACTCAGGTTAAAACGAATGTGGTATAATGAAATGGCCTAGTTCCTACATATTTGTTAAGCTTTTGGTACATTGTGTCAGGATGGCTGAGCGGTCGAAGGCGCCAGACTCAATGCATGATTCCTTGCTTGCTTCAGAGGTTTCTGGTCTCTGAAAAGAGGCGTGGGTTCAAATCCCACTCCTGACATGGTAATCCCTAGGAATATGTGTACTATTGACCATCTTTAACCAATAAGGTCATTTTAAAGACATCTAATGGTACGCAAATGAAGAGTTTCTTTTTCTGTGCTTAGAGAATTTTGTTTGAATTCACAGAGCGACTAGTTTTATTCCGCTTTTAGAAAGCACATGGCAAACTGGTCCACAGCAACATATGGTTGAGGTTGTTTTTGGTCTGATATTATTTTTTCAAAACTTTTCCATTTCTGGTTAGTACAGTTACAAGAAAAAAACTGTTAATTTGAGGACACTGGGTCAAACAACACATTGGATGTAGATTTTCATAAGATTGTTAGCGTAATCAGAAAGAAGTTCACCCCAAAGGGAAAAGTAATGGGAAAATTGCTAATGCATTTGAAAAAGTAGGAACAGCTACGTGGCCCTCGGATGACTGCATTTGTCAGCGGCAACTCTCGTAAATTGTGAGGGCAATTAATGGTCTGTGGCAAAGTACTCAAGAAATTGTCTATATCTATCTATCTATCTATCTATCTATCTATCTATCTATCTATCTATCTATCTATCTATCTATCTATCTATCTATCTATCTATCTATCTATCTATCTATCTATCTATCTATCTATCTATCTATCTATCTATCTATCTATCTATCTATCTATCTATCTATCTATCTATCTATCTATCTATCTATCTATCTATCTATCTATCTATTCTATCGATTGCAACATCTTCTGGATCCGTATACACTGAGACAGTTTGCCATGTGCCGCTAGTGCATTTGTGCGTACACTCAGTCACCAACTGTGCCACTGTGCAGCCCCATACAATACTTTTGGCATAAAGTATATTTATGCCAAAAATCATCTGGGTTGGAGACAAAAACAGAAGCTGAAATATTATCTTTAAAACTTAACACAAGAAATGTCATTCAGTACATTGTTTTCAGTTGATGCCACTTCTTAAACTGGTATGAGGATCCTTGGAGTATTTTTAACCAGGTTGTGTGAATGTAGATCTGATGATTCCAATAGACTGACTGCTTTTTACTAGGAAGCATGCAATGATCTGCTAAGTCTTATTTTTTAGAACTACATTTTAATTGGATTTAAGTGGAGTTATTAGGATTAGGCCTGAAATTAACTTATTTAATGTTATTTGGTTAAAATTAGACTTGTTAGTTTTATGCAATGTGACTTTTTGTTGATGTCAGGAGGACAATTGATATTTGACTGTGCATTCCTTTGGAGTAGATCCATGCAGCATAGAGGGGAATCGTATCCTAGGGGCAGCTCAGGATCTGCATATTCCACAGCCCAGGCTGTACACCCTGAGAGGTCACTCCAGTGCTGCAGCATCAGCACCACTGGGGATCACATGGTTAAAGGGGTAGAAAACTTCACATACTTCCACCATCACCAGCAACCTGTCTGGTGTGGTTGAAAATGTACAGTCTGTTGCACTGTAGATGTTCCCTGTCTTTTTATGCCACTCATAAGGTCTATAATGATTGCTATAGGCCTTTCTCCCACTCAGAGGGGCCACTCTTTCAGAGTGATGAAAGCAATCTTTGTTTATAAAAACACTTTAAGTGTTAGACCGTCCCAATGTGTTCCAGCCCTCCTAGCTACTATCTGATATTTTGTAAAATGGCAAGCCACAAGCTGAGATGGTTGTATACTTTTAGAGTTTTAAAATGTTCTGACATTTGATTACATAAATGTAGAAAAAAGGTACGCAGAAAACTATCAGCATGTTTGTGCAGTTTTTCTCTCAACAGCTGTATTCCTAGTTAAAATGTTGCATCCAGACTGGTTGCTTCAGTGTTTCAGACATGCGTGTAAACAAGTGCTTGACACGTTCATCTTCAAGGTGTGATCTGTAAATCCACTTATCTGTTGCAGTGGTTGGTCTGCATGTTTGTTTCAACCCAGCCAGATATGTCAAGCTCAGAATGTCACAGACTACAAGGCTGTCGTTTGTCACAGAAAATCTACGACTAAGACTACTTAATCTTTGTGTGTGCGTGTGTGTGTGTGTGTGTGTGTGTGTGTGTGTGTGTGTGAGAGAGTGTGTGTGTGTGAAAGAGAGAGCGGGTTCCTTTAGGCTTTGGTCTTATGCTTCAGTACATTTTAGTTACATCATCACACATCAACATGAAAGCATCTAAAAGGGGGTGGGGGAGAAGGAGCGGGGAGACCACTTTTGATCAAGGACAGCCTTGATTGTAAATGTCCTGGAGTTGAACTCTAAATGTCTGAATCTCACTTTACCTTGAACTCTGTAAGTTAAAGTGAAAAAATATTTGCCTCCTGACAGTTTTCGTCTGCTCTAGCTTTTTGTTACTCAGATCATCAAAGAAATTGTAATTTCAGACAAAGATAATCCTTCCAAAAATTCCACTTTTATCTCATCAGCCCACAGAGTATTTTTCCTTGAAGTCTTGGGGATCTTTAAGATGTTTTTTTTGCCAGATGTGAGATAGGCCTTTATGTTCTTTATGTTCAGCAGGAGGTCTCATATAAAAAGGGTGTGGATGCAAAACATAGTGGTATAAACCCTGTTACACACACACGAGCAAACGCATCTTTCTAGAGTTTTTGGACCCTTTGGCGACACCTAAGGCACGTTTCTTCTATGGGTCCTGAATCTTTTTATCTCCATAAATTAGCTCTTCCAAAGCTTTTTATCTACCTAGGCTGTGTTTGTGTGTTTCCACTGTGGGGTCTAAAAGCAGGGTTGTGTATGTAGATTATGGGTCCTCCTTAGGCCAGAGTGTGCGGGGAGATAGATCTTGACCCAGCACAACGGCGGAGTTCAGAATGCAATTAAAAAGAATGAAATTGTATTAATACAGTATTAATCCTAGATTGTTTGATAGCTATAGAATTTCAGAGCCATGAGCTGCCACTTCAAACTGTGTGAACATGTGTAGGTAGAGAAGATTTTAAATGAACTGTGCCAATCTTGCAGTAAGAATAACCATATGTGCACAAACGGCTGCTGCAGCTGCCTCCCTGCTGCATTCAAACATCAAATGATGAATGATGAACAATCCTAGGCAGTTGTGATCGCTTTAATCTGAATCTTAAAACATAAACGGCAAAACATAATTTGACATTACCAGTTCAAAACTCTTGATTGCGTCACACTCTACATCTCCATGCATATACTGACTATCAGAGGGTTTTGGAAATAAGTCTGTGTTTTTTACACCCCTAGGAATTTCTTTACAGAGCACAGAACCACATCTTATTTACATATATTAGAATATGTGAAAGGGGCGTGTCAAAGGAAGAAATGTGCTGTGTATTAAGATCTGCGTACGCACAGATTTTAATATATCTGGCATCTTATAGGCTTTTGTATTTAAAAATTGAGATGAAAACTTTTAATCTACTTTATTTATGTAACCAGTAGAAAAGTGTTTGCACCCTGTGTGTGTGTGACAGAAGCACCTGACTGGCCAACTTTGTATGACTCGTGTTTTGAGAAAGTCCACCCAAGCCTCAGGGGCAAAATATATGCACATCCTCTGGTTATCTATAGCTGCAGATGCCTCACATGATAAGAGATGGGACACATGTTTTTTTTTCCTGGTAAGCATGTCAGGTATTGGTTTTGCTGCTGAGAGGAGCAGAACCATTCTGTACTCTGTATGGTTTTTCTCTCATTGCAAGATTCAATAAACGAATTGTGTTCTCAAATAGATTCATTTGTTTTCACTAAATGGGATTTTTCTTAAACAATATACGTAATGTCTTGATTGCAAATCCAAATCTTTGTGCATGAGGCCAGATAACTCTACCATGCATCCATTTTCTCGTTCCTGTTCAATTATGAACTCTGACCTTAACTGAGGCAAGTGAGACCTGCAGAGCTTGTGATGCTGTTCTAGGTTCTTGTGGGACCTCCTGCATGAGAAGTTCATTTGCTCTTGCAATGGTTTCCACAGACCAATCACTCCTGGGGAGGTTCACCACTTTCCACGTTCTCTCAATTTGTGAATAATGGCTCTCACTGTGGTGTCACCAAAGCCTTAGGAATGGCTTTGTAACCCTTTACAGACTGACAGATGCTACTGACTTTGTTTCTAATCTTTTCTTGAATTACTTTAAATAGGACATGATGTGTTGGTTTTTGAGATGTTGTAAGGCAGGATCAATTAATATGATTACAGTTCAATTCAATTCAGTTTTATTTATACAGTGCCAATTCACAATGCATGTTGTCTCAAGGCACTTCATAAAGTCAATTCAGTCAAATCATACAGATTTCAAGTCGGGTACATACATTCCAATTAATCTTACTTGCTGCATTCACTCATCCTGGATGAGCATGTAGAGACAGTGGAGAGGAAAAACTCCCTTTTAACAGGAAGAAACCTCCAGCAGAACCAGACTCAGTGTGAGCGGCCATCTGCCACAACCGACTGGGGTCTGAGAGAACAGAGCAGAGACAGGAAAAGAACACAGAAGCACTGACCTAGGAGTACTTTCTATGGGAAGAAAAAGTTTAACTTTAATGGCTGTAGTTCCATTAATTGTTGATTCTACAGGCCAAGCAGTAATCAGATGTGGGTGGTTCAGGGGAATCTGAACAACAAAAAGGTGGTTTATAACAATTAATCTAACAAGGGGATGCTTATGTTTTTTACGCAAGGCTAGGTTGGTTGGGAAAGCTGTTTTCCCTTGATAAATAAAATCTAGCTAATATAAAGTAGGACAAATGAGAGCATTATTATTGGTATTTCAGTTAATAGTTTAGAGTTGATTATAAGGTAAACATATAAGTGAAAAACATGTCATTCTTTAGTTTGCTCTTTTTCCTAACATTGTATTGCTGAGGTTTATTTTTAGACAAAAAGTTATATGTTTCAAACTGAAGCTTTGAAAGGTTTTTGCATATGTGGGTGTTTGAGCTTTTCTGCTGTCTCTCTTGACTGCGAGGCTCTTGTTGACCTGTGGATGTGCTGTTTTCAGCTCAGCATTTGGCCCAACGCTTGAATTGCTGTTGTCTGAAGAGGGTTCAAAGGCTTAAAAAGAAAATATCTTACTTTATTGATCTGTGCTGATGGCAGTTTGAGGGAAGAAAACTCGTCAGTTTCCATAGACTTTTTTACAGCTTTTTCAAGCACTTCTCTGTGATTGTTTCATGGTCAGAGAGATATTGAAAAGCCCTGAAGATGCTCCTCAAACTATTGATTTTTTTGTAATCTTGGCAATTGTGGACCTGTGAAGATCCTTCTACTGTAAGACCTTCTATATGTTTTGTTTTTTAGGAATTTTTGCCAGCAGTCTAACTCGCGCACAACAGTAATAGTCTTTGATCTAATTTTAAGGATAAAATTCAACAAAAGCACAACTTTTGCTTAAACTGCTGCCCTTTACTGCTGTTGTCACTTTCTCACCTAACAACTCCACATACATTAAAAGTCAAAATAAAAACACACTTGGCATTTTTGGGTGACAAGAGGATGCAACCCATAAATAATAATGAGCCTGATATGGAGTAAAAAGATATTTATTACTTTTTTAAAGAACAATTCATGATTAATTGTTGACCTGGTATGTCCTCTCCTTGGCCTATTCACAGAGGAAAATAGAGTCTAGAGTCTAACAACCATTCAGCGGGTAAACTCATATAAAGCTGTGCAAACATCAGTTCACAGCTGTTTCTGGTGGAAACACAAACAGAAACAGATCTGTCAGAAGTTACAGATTATATGCTAACTTCAGCTTCTAACAACAACAGAACCTGCTGCTAACATTATATAATGTCAACTGTAGCTTAAGGAACATTAAAGGTCAGCATGAACTCTCACATAGTCCACACATTCATTTAAACAAACTAATGTATTTAAACATTTATTTACCTTCTTCTGTTAAATTAACTGATTGTGTGGCATTAGTAGGTAGGTTGAGTTTTTTCTGACAGTATATTTGACTTACAGCAGCGAGGTCCATCAGAATGAATTACAACATAGCTCAGGGGGCAGTTTGTTCATATTTACTGTTTTTTTATTACAGAGCAGGAGGAAAGGTCTCCAGTCAGGGCTGCACACTGTTCCTATCGTGTACTTCATTCTATGTTTTTTTTGTGTTTATTTTTAGTTGTTGCAGCAGCACCCCCTTTAGTAGTTTTCCCTATTACTCTTAATAAGGTTTTCCCTGGCCATAATCTATACGTACAGCCCTATTCATGAACATAATGATCTTTACCTTGTTATCCTAGCTGTATAATACCTTATAAACCATTAATATCTTCCAATTCCAGTTGTTCTTACACTGCATGTTCCTGATTCTCCTCCTTCTCCCTCTTGAATGATCATATTTGTATATCCTCATCTTCCCATGCCGTGCTTTATTTTCCTTTGTGACTTCAGAGTTCCCTCAGCTCCTTCCTCCATCTTACCGTTTTCCCCCTGAAAGTTTCTCTAAAGCATACTTCAAACTAACTTTACTGACTCACAGTTTCTGTGCATGTGAGTAGAGGGAACGCTGCTAAATAGACAGGTCTGTATTTTAGGTCCCATCTGTCTTCTATTTCCAGTTTTGTTTGCTCATCTTTTTCACCACTTTTAACATCTGTGCTGTTTCTTCCCTTGAGCTTTCATTTTCTACTCTATATATGTTTTATTGTTGTTGAGGAAAACTCTCTCATCTTTTCTTGAGAACTTGATCAGCTCAGTTCTGCTGACTAAAAAATAGGCTTTAGTGACATCAACCTTTCACTGAGCCAAAGGCTTTTCGTATTAACTATGATACCAAGTTCTACTGGCTAGATTTCCTGCAGCCAGTGAACACTACAGATAACTGGATCTTTCCTTTGTCACACAGATGAATGCAATGCTTCATGCATTTTGGAGCAAATATATCAAGAATAATGTGTTCTTTATACACAAGAAGAATATTAGCCCTTCAATTATTTTGATCTAAAAACTCTGTATGTATTAGGATATTAGGAACATTGCTGTGCTGACTCATTATCCCTCATGAGGACCAGTGTACCAGTTAAAATAGGAACACATCTGCTGTTATATAATACAAGTTGCCTTACTGAAAGCTGTGGGGCATTTTGTCATTATTTCTCCATCACTTAAGCAGTTAAGAGGTCTGGAGTTTAATCCCTGTGTGCTGTTCACCTTCGCTGCTTCAGTGTGTAAAGAAATCAGTTGCGAGTGCAGTCAAACATACGTATACACCTGCATTAAAGTCCGGCTAGCAAATATGTTAGAGATAAAGAGAAAATAAAATGTCAAACATCTGTTACATTTCTGAACCCAGAACACCCTGCAGGTTCAATAAATCATTTAAGGAAAGACAGAATCCCAACATCAATCCGGGGAAGAACTAGTTATGTCTCCAGAAGGAAACATCATTCAGCAGGTTTACCATAAACAGATAACTTTAAAAAAGGACACTGAGAGGAGGATTCATCACTGGAGGCACGCACTTTTCAGAAAGTCAAAAAATGGTCGAATTACACTTTGACAAAGCGTCCCAGAAGAGCAAGAACTTATTTGGTGATGTTTATGATTTCCAGACATTAGGCATTAATTCCATCTAAATAAGTTTTACACTTCACACTATAATATGCTGTTGCTGTCTGACAGAAACCTCATATCTCCTAAAAATGTACTTTACAGGAAATAAAAACAAATCTTGATTTTTAATGTAAATTTACACTATTTGGTCAAAGTCATGTGATCTCTTAGATACGTTGCACTTTAAATTAATCAGTTGAACAATTGAGAGACATGCAGGTTGAGCAATAGAGTTCATTCTGAGAAGAAACCAAAATAAATAAAGAGCAGCAATAAAGAGCACCTTCCATTTAGATAATAGCAATTTAAAGAACTGAAGCGTAAAAGCTATTTACCCCATCAGCTTATCACAATCACTTTTTACAGACTGTGAAACTGAAAAGTCATGTGTACATTTTTGCACCATTCCTTAAAGTATTTAAGTAGAGCAGCATTGAAAAGGTATAGCAAGGTTAATCTTTCAAGGTGTATTCATGTTTTCAGGGGTTTTAAATGAAAGCTGATATACTGGATGTACCCTACATACGATACAGATTTCAATGTAGATTCTTAAACATTTTTATCTAGTCAAATGTACTTTTGCCCTGACAGTTATAGATCCGCTAGAGGAAGTATTCCTGCTCCAAGCAGTTCAGCCTTATACAGGGGTTGGACAATGAAACTGAAACACCTGGTTTTAGATCACAATAATTTATTAGTATTGTGTAGGGCCTCCTTTTGCGGCCAATACAGCGTCAATTCGTCTTGGGAATGACATATACAAGTCCTGCACAGTGGTCAGAGGGATTTTAAGCCATTCTTCTTGCAGGATAGTGGCCAGGTCACTACGTGATACTGGTGGAGGAAAACGTTTCCTGACTCGCCCCTCCAAAACACCCCAAAGTGGCTCAATAATATTTAGATCTGGTGACTGTGCAGGCCATGGGAGATGTTCAACTTCACTTTCATGTTCATCAAACCAATCTTTCACCAGTCTTGCTGTGTGTATTGGTGCATTGTCATCCTGATACACGGCACCGCCTTCAGGAAACAATGTTTGAACCATTGGATGCACATGGTCCTGAAGAATGGTTCGGTAGTCCTTGGCAGTGACGTGCCCATCTAGTACATGTATTGGGCCAAGGGAATGCCATGATATGGCAGCCCAAACCATCACCGATCCACCCCCATGCTTCACTCTGGGCATGCAACAGTCTGGGTGGTACGCTTCTTTGGGGGTTCTCCACACCGTAACTCTCCCGGATGTGGGGAAAACAGTAAAGGTGGACTCATCAGAGAACAATACATGTTTCACATTGTCCACAGTCCACAGCCCAAGATTTGCGCTCCTTGCGTATATTGTGTATATTGACCCTGTGGAGCTCCCGACGGACAGTTCTGGTGGAAACAGGAGAGTTGAGGTGCACATTTAATTCTGCCGTGATTTGGGCAGCCGTGGTTTTATGTTTTTTGGATACAATCCAGGTTAGCACCCGAACATCCCTTTCAGACAGCTTCCTCATGCGTCCACAATTAATCCTGTTGGATGTGGTTCGTCCTTCTTGGTGGTATGCTGACATTACCCTGGATACCGTGGCTCTTGATACATCACAAAGACTTGCTGTCTTGGTCACAGATGCGCCAGCAAGACATGCACCAACAATTTATGCTCTTTTGAACTCTGGTATGTCACCCATAATGTTGTGTGCATTTCAATATTTTGAGCAAAACTGTGCTCTTACCCTGCTAATTGAACCTTCACACACTGCTCTTACTGGTGCAATGTGCAATCAACGAAGACTGGCTACCAGGCTGGTCCAATTTAGCCCTGAAACGTCCCACACTAAAATGACAGGTGTTTCAGTTTCATTGTCCAACCCCTGTATGTTTGAATATGACTCTGAGGATCCGTCAGCTATGTATAAGAACACGGATGATGAGGCCGAAGGAAATAGTCCCAAGGATACTAATTGTCTTCAGAACTTAACCTGTTCCTTAGCTTGGTTTTTGCGCATGTTCCCCACTCATGAACACCGTATTCTACAGGCCTCACTTCTGTTATGTGCACAGCAGTCATACAGCTGACATATAAATCCACTGATTTGTATATTAAACATTCTACCTACTTCATTTTATGACTGGTGAAGAACTGAATCAGGTGTTGCATTTTATTAATTGATTATTTACTCACTACAACAAATCTTATTTTTCCTGCTGTAATTATTAATATATCTTTGATCACGTTTCATGTACAGTCTTGTTTGAATTATGTTTGAAGGTCATTGCAGGATTTAGAGACGGTTCTTGTAAATCAAAGGGGGCTGTTGCGGTCTGCCCTGGCCATTTTCATGATCTTCTTCCATGCGTTTCATTGCCAAATTGTACAGAAACCTGTTTGGAGTTGTCAACATATGGCTCAGGGGCTTTCTGCAGTCATACAGAGAACAAGTAAGCCCCCTGAAGAGCAAATGTGATTGAAAAACACAAATAGTCATACTTTGAGCACATTAGCTCTGTTCTGTAGATTCATACCTACTGTGACTGTGTCTCTTAAACACGTGCACAAACTGCAGTAGTTGGTTAAATAACCACTAAAAACAATTATGCAAAACGGATTGAAAATCTGTTCAAAACATTTTGATTTCAATTCAAAAATTCTAATTCAATTCAAAAATACTTTCTTCAAACCAAAGGGAAATTAAATGTTGTAGTAGCTCATATTATACAGGTTTCTTCAAAGAGCCGTTGTAGATGCTGATTGCTGTGGGCAGGAAGGATCTCCTGTAGTGGTTTGTCTTACAGCACATCTGAAGAAGCCTCTGACTGAAAAGACTGTTGTTGTTGGACAATCTCATGAAGACGATGCTAAGGGTTCGCCATAATGTTCTTCATTTTATGAAGAATCCTTCTTTGAACAATGATCTCCAGAGGTTCCAGAGGAGTCCCCAGAACAGAACCAGCCTTCTTTATCAGCTTGTTGCGCTTTTTTAAGTCCCTGGCTCTGATGCTGCTACTCCAGCAGATGATGGCAGAAGAGATCACACTCTCCACAAAAGACTTATAGAAGATATGCAGCATCTTGCTGCAAACACCAAATGACCTAAGCTTGTCCCTTCTTGTAGACAGCTTCAAAGTTGCATCTCCACTCCAGTCTGTTTTCCAGGTGAACACCGAGGTATTCAAACACCTCCACTTCTTCTCCCATGATGGAAATAGTTTTTAACTTATTCCTGTTTCTCTTAAAATCTACAATCATCTCATTTGTTTTACTCACGTTCAAGATGAGATGATTGTTTCCACACCATGCCACAAAGTGGTCCACCAGCTCCATGTACTCACCTTCTTGTCCATCTCAGATCCACCCCACAACTGCAGAATCATCAGAGTATTTCTGCAGATGACAGGAGTCTGTCTTGTACTGGATGTCTGAGCTGTACAGAGTGAAAAGAAATGGTGAGAGTACAGTCCCCTGTGGTGCTCCTGTGCTGCTGACTACCTGATTAGACACACAACCCTTCAGTCTCACAAACTCTGGTCTGTTTGTCAGGTAGTCTTTGATCCAGGAGATTGTTGAGGCCTCCATCTGAGTCTTCTGGAGTTTCTGACATAGCAAATCAGGTTGGATTGTGTTAGATGCACTGGAGAAATCAAAGAACATGATCCTCACAGTGCTGCTGACTTTGTCCAGATGACAGTGGGTTTGTTGAAGCCGGTGTATGATGGCATCTTCAACTTCAACTCCACAGCGATAAGCAAACTGAAGGAGGTCCTGATGGTTTATTGTTTGCTTACTCTGGTGGGCCAACAGGAGTCTCTCTAGGACCTTCATGATGTGGGATGTCAGGGCAACAGGTCTATAGTCATTGAGGACTGATGGGTCAGTTTTCTTTGGAACAGGAACAAGACAGGAGGTCTTCCACAACACTGGAACCTTCTTCTAGGCCAGGCTAAGGTTGAATAGCTGCTGCAGAATCCCACAGAGCTGCTCTGCACAGCCCTTCAAGACTCTAGGACTTACACCATCTGGACCTGCAGCCTTATTCCGGTTCAGTCTCACTGGTTGTCTCTTCATCTGACTTCTTGAGACACACAGGTGGAAGGTGGAGGCAAAGGGGGCATCATCATCTTCCGATTTGGTTGCAGGCAAACATGTAGAAGCAGAAGGGTCCATGGCTGAGGTGGAAGATAAAACATTTGAGGTGTTACTGGACAGCTGTGGGTCAAAGGAGGGTGGGATGTCTGTTTGGCTGTGAGTAGGAGAGGAGGATGCTGAGCTTGTTTCTGAACTGAACCTATTGGAGAATGTGTTTTGTTCATTGGCTTTGTCCAGACCTCCATCGGTCTGATCATCCTTCTGCTTGAAGCCTGTGATCTTCTTCATCCCTGACCACACATCTCTGATAGTTTTTCTGGAGCTTGCTCTCCAGCATCTTCTTTTACACCTCCTTGCTGTCTCTTATCTTGACTTTAAGTTGCTTCTGTATACTCCTAAATAATTCTCTGTTTCCCTCCTTGAAGGTTCTTTTTTCTTTTTAAGTAGGTCCTTCAGGTCACTTGTGATCAAGGGGTTGTTATTGGGGAAGCATCTCACCGTTCTGGTGGGGATGGTGGTATCCACAGAGAGGTTTATATAGTGGGTTACATATTCAGTCATGGCATTGATGTCTTCTCCATTTGGCTGGCACAGTGCGTCCCAGTCTGTAGCCTCAAAGCAACCTTGCAGGGCTTCTTCAGCTTCCTGTGACCATTTTCTCACAGTCCTCTTTATTACAGGTTGCCTCTGGACAAGGGGCTTATATTTCGAGCAGAGAAAAACAAGATTGGGATCTGATTTGCCTAGAGGTGGTCTTGCTTTAGAGATGTATGAGTCCTTGACATTTGCATAAAACAAAAACCATTGTTTTTTTTTCTCTGGTAGAGCAGCTGACAAACTGTTGAAATGTTGGAAGTGTAGCAGAGAGTGAAGCATAGTTAAAATCACCAGAAATTGCCACAAACGCGTTGAGGTGTTGTGTCTGTTGCTTAGCAACAACTGAACTGATGGCATCACATGCAGTGTCAGCAACAGCTGAAGGTGGAACGTATACTGTTGCCATGGTGAACTCTCTGGGTAAATAATATGGAAGAAAACGTACTGCTAACAGTTCAATATCTGGACTGCAGAAACGACACTTCATAGTAACATGTCCTGGATGACACAATCTGTTGTTCACAAGTATTGCCAGTCCACCTCCTTTACATTTGTCGCTCCTCTTTAAATCTCTGTCTGCTCGTACTGTTAAAACACCCGGGAGAGAGACGCTGGAGTTGGGGATATGATCCTGCAGCCATGTCTCAATAAATCACATAATACTGCATGCCCGGTACTCTGGCTGGGTCCTTTGTAGGGCTTGGAGTTCATCCAACTTGTTTCCCAGCGATCTCACATTGCCCATCATGATCGACTGAAGAGATGGTTTGAACTTCCTCCTTCTCTCTCTTCTCTTAGCTCCTGCTCTGCATCCACAGTGTCTCATTTTCAACTCATCATGGATTTGGGGTTGTAGTTGAAGTATTATTTGAGTTTTTGTGATATTAATCAGCTGCTCCCGGTTGTAAGAAACAACCCCATTGCCATGGCAATGCATCATAACAAATGTCCAAAAGTAGAAAAGTATTAGGAAAAATCCTCCAAGCTGCACAGCATCTGACACCGGAGAGGACAGTCGTCCAAAAAAAAAAAAACAATCAACTGTGTCCACCACAAGAGGAAGAGTTCCCAAAAAAGAATTAATCAGAATAAAAAGTAACAGAGCTACTCCAACCTGCTGCCACGTTGAGCGGTGCAATTGTAGAACTAATTTATAGAGGGGGGAACTATATGTTACATGAGTTTGACTAGTTTTCAGTTTTTACCCAGACAGATTGTTGAAAAAAGTTTGCCTCCATGTTTGAACACTTGATCCATAAAACCTAACTATAACGTGAATTTGATCAGCCACGTCAAAAAAGTCAGACTTTCAGCAACTTTGAAAATAACATCAGATCAAGATCATATCACCAAAGGCTATTATTCTTTTAAGGACTTCCATCATTTGAATGGACTAGATCACATAATACATACCACATAGAGAATCAAGACTACTGTCATCTGGATTGTTATCTGAAGAAGGATGATTTCGCAATTAAAAGGTGGACAGTGTTTAAAAAAAAGTGTTTGTTAGATGGTTTCAAGTTAGCAACTGGAAAAATACTCTGCCTGCAGAGTGGAGGAATGCTTAATGGGTTGCTCAGCCTTTCATCAATGCTTTAACAAGGATTACTATACTGACCACAACTTTCTACATTCATTATTTACCTTCTATGGGGAAAAGTTACTGCCAAAAATCAAGAGCACATATTTTCAATTTGAGAGCAGGACTTTATTTTGCTTGTCCTCAAACTTAGCAATGCTTGCACTCAGAACTTCTGCTTTCTTTTAAATATTTCAAATGTCTTTCAAATATACTCTGTTCTCAAATCTCTCAAAAAGAAGGAAACAAACGCACTCCAACTAATCATGTGAACTAGCAGTTGCACACTGTCGATCTATTGGCTGATATGGTTGCTAGGAGATGATACGACTTTAATCCGAGAGAGAGCAAAAAGAATTTGCAAGCAGGGAAGACATTTCAGAGCGCAGTTTTGATCTGAGCAGAGAGCAAGTTTGCACGCATGGAGGATGAAGCAAGCAGGTGGAGAAATTATCTATGTAAGAAGCATTAGATCAGAGCGCAGAAACAAAGATTTGAGAGAGAACAGTGAATATTTGTGTAGGGATTATGATTATTGATGAATTCATATTTATCAAGAATTATAATTTAAAATCATAATTTGAGAAAAATTAATTTCTTAACCAAAAATCTTTACTTACGAATCGAAATCAGAGATGTCCTCTGATGTTGTAATTGTGGCTCAAAGCCCTTGATAATTACAATTATTAAATTCTCAGTAATAATTGATAACTATTATTAGATGTCGCAGTTTAATCAACAGTTTCACCGAAACTTTGACCTTATTTTGACTGACAAATCACTCTTACTCAAAGTAAACACAGACGCTTTCTCTTTCTCTACGTGAACATTTATTAAATCAACAGCCCTGATACACCTCGGTATTCCAATTCAATAATATTCACCTAATCAAGCATGCAACGTTCTACAAAAAAGGGGTAAAATAACTAACTATACAGGATAAAACAGCATTGAGTGTGTATGAAATCAAACCAGCAGTTATTATAAAAACAAGAGATAATATGGTGCTGAGCTAAGCTTTGGAAGTGGCCCTGCCAAAGTGTAGCTCAGTGGAACATACAAAGGGTCATAAAACGTTTTGGCGGCAACCAGTGGAAAAATACGGAAAAGTGAAGACAAAGGAATGGTGGGTTTTTCACCATGAGGTTCTAACAGTCCAACTTGTAAGTTTACCTGGGTCTGCACTCAGGTTTCAAAATACAGTGAGACACACACACACACACACACACACAGCTTCAAAGCGCGGCAGCTTTCAAAGTCCAACAGCAATCAAAGTTTCAAAAGACATTGCATGCACATACAACTTAGAACACATTGGACTATAAGTGGCGATTCTAAATCGCCCTAAAATCCTACTCTATCCTGCCCAAGCTATTTTTAATAGAAATAAAACAAAAGGGGTTACTTGTTGCCGTCTTCTTTAGAAAAGGGGGAGAGAAGGGGGCAGTAGTTGCGTGTCGGCAAATAACTTCAAGATGCGGTCGGCGTCGTCCTTGGCCTCCTTTGGCAAAAAGGAACAATATGACGGACCGTCAGCAGTCGACTGGAACAAAACAAGGAGGAAGATTTCGTCTCCTTGAAAACCTCCGTGGGTTTTGGTCACGTGTTAAATCCACGTCTTCGATCGGTAAAGTAAAACTTACAAGCCTTCTTATTCTTATAAGCTTAATTCGTTGAGTTTTCTGGCCAGTGGGGAGAATTAAATATAAACCCACGTGTGAGTTTCTTCACCAGAATGATGCGCTTCAGTTGCGTGGCTAACCAGTCCCGGTTTCCAGCATGAAAAGCAAAGATGAGAGATACCTCATAATTATTATATAGTCCACTGTGACGTCGGAGCTGCGACGCCCCCCTTCCTATCAGCCAAGATGGCTGCTGGTAGTTGTAGTAGTAGACTACGCACAAATGGTCCAACATTCAGCAAACAAATGGTCCAACATTTGAAAAAAAGCAAATGTTTTGAGTGCAAACATTACTAAGTTTGAGGACAAGCAGAATGAAATTCTGCTCGCAAATTGAAAAGATGTACTTTTGATTTTTTGCAGTAAATTTCCCCCATACATTTCTCTTTGCTTTCACCTAAGTGAAAAGGTGTTTTGAAGCTAGGTGATAGATGGGACACTATTGGGGTTTAGTATTGGGGAAAACATAATACTATTTTAACTGATCTCTCTCAACTAGATTATACTCTAGACTAAATCTAAATGCCCTCTGTGCATTGGTGTTAGCTTGGACAATGTTTGCTGTCGTCTTTTTTTCAGATGGTTAGTATTTGCAAAAGTTAAGCTCTGCATTGATTATCTGAGAGG
Organism: Girardinichthys multiradiatus; assembly: GCF_021462225.1. Classification (NCBI taxonomy): domain Eukaryota; kingdom Metazoa; phylum Chordata; class Actinopteri; order Cyprinodontiformes; family Goodeidae; genus Girardinichthys; species Girardinichthys multiradiatus. The sequence goes on from NC_061815.1 coordinate 5,539,790, forward strand.
CTGTGTGCAGGGTGCCTGTGTGTGTACTTACCTTTTTGCCCACAGGGTGGCTCCAGGCAGGCAACATGCACAGGTGGCGCTTATCAGTCCTCTGAAGAGTTTAAAGAGGAGCTGAGTCCCTGAAGAAGATGTCAGAGAATTCTCACTCACAGTGTGGTAATCAAGCCGCTTATTCACGACGTCCAAGTCTCTAGTATCACTATTTACCTTTTGTGGAAACACCATCAAACACTGAGCCATCTCGGAACTGCCAACCTCAGCCATCCCGGATGCACTTGCCCTCCTCGGTTACAGACCTGACCGCACCCCCCAGGAAGAACATTACACTTCTCATAATTCCTGATCCATTTCCACCTGGCACCTTCAGTAACCCATCTGTCTTCCTACAGAGGATTTCCAGAAGCCTCCCTGATCTCAAGAAATCCACTGTGATATCATTGCAAAACCTAAATAAACTCTTTAACTGATTTTTGGTGTCTGTGGTTGTTGCCTGCTCCAGGGTCTGATTAGATTACAATATAACAGGTTGATTGTCATCCTGACATAGATTATCCAACTAACATGCTGCAGAAGCATTGTATTCTTTTATATTGGTAATACAAATGAATAAAATGCATGTAAGGCATAACAAGACTATGTATAATTCTCTCTTTTTTCCATTTATTGTTTGAGTATGTAACATGACATTGTTTCAGATTTTCTGTTGCTGTTTGCACGGTGGCGCAGTTGGTAGCACTGTTGCCTTGCAGCAAGAAGGTCCTGGGTTCGATTCCCAGCCGGGGGTCTTTCTGCATGGAGTTTGCATGTTCTCCCTGTGCATGTGTGGGTTCTCACCGGGTACTCTGGCTTCCTCCCACAGTCCAAAGACATGCCTGTTAGGTTAATTGGTAACTCTAAATTGCCCTTAGGTGTGTGCATGGTTGTTTGTGTGTTGCCCTGCGATGGACTGGTGACCTGTCCAGGGTGTACCCTGCCTCTCGCCCATAGACTGCTGGAGATAGGCACCAGCTCCCCTGTGACCCACTATGGAATAAGCGGTAGAAAATGACTGACTGACTGACTGTTTGTAAAAGAATAGAGAAAATCTCCAGCAGGCGGCGTTTACAGCAGCAGTTCCAGAGAGACCAGCTGAGCCTGGTTTGACCCCACAGTCTGTTTGACTGGCAATGCTTTGAGCTAGCCAGCAGACAGACATCATTTTTGCAATTTTCCTTTCAATGCCATTCTACTTTTGCTCTGCAAATATATTCCAGAGGCAATGATAATGAGAACTTTACACTTATCATAGTTTTGTTGGAGCTGGTGCTTCAGAGCAGAAGATGGCAGGAGATAGCATGAGAGGATAAAGAGCTGTGGGGCTTTGTTGCAGCACAGTGCACTTCAGAACATAGGTAATTTATGTAAACCAAAGGGAAATGAATATATAGCCTGACCTGTTGAAAACTGCTTAACACCTTTAAGAATAGAGTACTATGAATTAAATCACTGACAGCAAAGTTGGTGATGAGCTCTATCAGAAAAGATGCATTACACATGCATGCCTCTTTGGACTCTAGGCCCAAATTATATGCCCAGGGCTTGGGCATGAGTGATCTCAATGCTTAGATCTCAATCTGATATTTCTTGTTTTTCGAAGGACAGCTGAAGGCTTTGTTAGAAGTACTAATATGAAATCACCTTCCTGTGGACAAGATGCCTTATAAGGCACCTTTGCAAAATGATCTCGACAGTAGAGAAATGTAGACTTGAGCTGTTAGGTAGAGGCTGCTGAAACAGACTTTAGGTGTTATATTTTTTAAGAATTTGCATGTCAATTCCAGATCAAGTAGGTTGATGTTTTTTATGGAGTATTTGCAGAATCACTACCTTCATGCTGTCAATGGGCTGAGTACTCATATGATCCTGGGGGCTGTGTTTTCAGGGGCTTTGTCTCCCATGGAAAATTTGGCTCTGTGGAGGCATGAGACAAAGAGTGACTTGACATAGTTTAATGACAAATGACCACAGTAACTGACAAACCTCACCCAGGGTGATGACAAAATTGTGCCGTCCTGGAGACAGAAATGGGGGGATCCAACCAGCAAGCACATGGTGGCTTGGGCATGAAATCCCAGCATCAAAATCGGACACAGGTAAAAACATGGGCAGAGGTGTCAACTTATCCACAGCTGGTAGTTGGGTGGATCCAGATGGGGGGAAGCTGGTAAGACAGATATGGTAAACAAACATGAAAGGTGAGGATGAACTGGGGAACATCCAGCAGAAGATTCAGGGTATCTTTATGTCACAATGGGAAGATTTTCATTTTCTTTGGACTGTTTGGTGCCATGAAACAAAATGGGCCACATTCAGGGCTTCGGGTCACTGGTAAATGTTGCATTGGCAACCAGAGAATATCAAGGTGGTGGAAACTTTGAAACTCAAGAATGAGGTCTTTAGCAGACCATATCAGGGGAAAAGAGAGGCTGTAGTTTATGTGGTTGCAGATGCAAAAACTCAGACATGGGATCAGTTTATAAGAGTCTATTCAGAGGTACCTCAAAGAAGTACTGTCCAAAATGATTGATTAGTCAGAAATGGCAAACAGGGCTCCCAGACTGCTTAGTTTGAAAAAGGGGACTGCAGACCCACAGTGTGGTGAGTGAGGATGAATTCTTTAAGAATCTCAGTCCATTCATTGTGTTCTCTGTGGAAGGGGCAGAACCTGGGGCCTTGGGGGGAGCTGGCAGAAGTCCCATGGATGGCTAGAAAGTTTCCCTGTGGCAGGGTACCAGAAGTTGGTGGAATCTGTCCAGAGATATAAAAGATCAGGAAAATGTTGGGGCCATCATGGCTAACACCCCATTTTGATGTTGCATGGAGGGCTGGAAAAACATCTGTGTACCAGACTAAGGGGGTGCTTTCTTTAGGAAAGAGGACTGGACAATGTATTCCTATAATCAAAAGATCACACTTCTCAGCCTCACTAAAGTATGATGGTGGTATCATCATATTGTGGAGATGAATTCATTAATACAGCCTGGAAAGTTGTTAGGGAATCAGATTTATTTTTTCCCAGTATCCTCAGTGTCCTTCCTAATGTGTTGTTTTCCCTTTCCCTTCTGTTTGTTGTCAGGTGGTGTGAGGTGGAGCCATCAGAGTGCTCTTCATACAGACTAGAAGAACCTGCTGTCTATCAAACATCGTAATAGTCCAGCTTAAAACACTTCTGCCTCCAGCCACACTTCACCAGTCTGTCAGAAGTAAATTCCATTTTTGTGTGAAGTTTGCAAGATCAACTATTTTTTATCTCTCATCACAGGAAGATTGTCAACAGATTCAAGAATCTTCCACAATCCTCTGCAGATTTGTGTCAGACAGAACACTAACCCTTCATGTGACTGTTATGATTAAAATCTTTCAAAAAAAAATTCAGTTGCCTGCCTGCCGCCATCTCTGAGCTTGGTCTTGGATTCAGTATCTCGTCGTTTATAACAGAAGTAGGTTTAAATAGTTCAAAGAGTGATGATTTTGAACTCAGCAGAATTCTATAGAGAAAAACATCTTGAAGAAGTCTAGTCAAAGCCCTGGCTTGTTGCTAGTTGTGCAGGTGTGCTGTGCCTTAAAGGTCACTTGCCCTCTAGTGGAACCCATTAATCTTTAAAGAACTGCTCTGGTACTTTATTCCTTGTGAATAAAGTACCAAATAACAAAAACTTGTCTAACTGTATTTGTCACACAGAAGTGAGACTAATTCTAAAATTTTCCTTCAATCAAAATTGAAATATTTTTAATATTTTAAACCAGACAAAATCCTTCACTAATTAATAAGGTTATTATTAAGGTAAAGGCAAAAAACTGCAAATAATAATCAATGTCTGTTTGTATGTATGAGTACAAATATGAAGAATTAAAGGATAAAAACATAATAACCTTTACAGCTAATGATACGACCAGATCATAAAATTATGATTGAATAAGTTCTGTTTATTATAGAATTATTTGATTATGTTCTTTTAAGCTTTTGAAATGAATTCTTTGTTTTTCTCAACACTACCTCAAATTTCCCTCCAGTCTTGATTTTTCTGAGTTATATTTCCCCCTCATTAGACATTTCAGTGTGCCTTTGTGGATTTGTGTACACCACCACAGTGGTCTCGACCTGTGCCTTTATGTAATCAGTTCAAAGCCTCATACTGCTTCGCTTTGTATTTGAGCCAAGCACAGCATTTCAGGAAGAACTGGGCCTCTTGCATCGTCAAGTATGCCTTCAGGAAGGAATTGTGGAAGAAAAGAGTTACTTGGCTTGCTGAAATGAAGCAGTATTGATGTGATGAGCTGCCTGTTTATACTGCAAGTAGGAGAGGAAAAAAACAGAGATCCTTTGATTTAACCGCTACACTTGGACTGAATGCAAACCTCATGGCAAAGAATTTGGCAGTGACACAAATGTTATTCTGCTTTGAATCTTAGTTCATTTTTTTTCTTTTCCAATTGTATATATAAGAACAATAAATAAAATCATAAATGTCAAAGGTTTTGATCTGAAAATAAATCAAATATAGAAGAACAATTTATATTTAGCAGTGTTGACCTTCTCACTCTGTCAGTCCTCTGGATAACTGTTTTTGGGACAAATCTTGACCGAGGTCACTCATTTGCGCTTGATGAGAGCTTGGTGTTGAACATAGGTTGTTGGCTTAAATTTATCTAACTGCTTTTTTGCAAAACAAGGGCTGTACAGTGGTGCAGTAGTTGCAACTGCGGCCTTGCAACAAGAAAGTCTTGGGTTTGAATTCCAGCGTGGGCTCTTACTGCATGGAGTTTGGATCTTCTCCCCATGCATGCAATGGGTTCTCTCTGGGTACTCAAACATGACTCTAAGTTGCCTTAGAGACTCTGTGTGTGTGCATGGTTGTTTGCCCCATATATCTTTGTATAGCCTTGTGATGAACTGGCATCATGTCTACACCAAAACTAGCCTCTCACCTGATGACCACTGGAGATAGTAACCAGCCCCCTCCGCTGCAACCCTGTGTGTATAAGTGGGTATAAACAGTGGATGGATGGATGCTTTTTGCTAAGAGATCAAAGATTCTCAATGGATTTCAGATCTGGTGAGAATCCTGCCCCATGATACAACATTTAAATGTTTTGGTCTTTCAATCATCATCTCTTGTTGTGTGACTTAGTGTTCCTTCATTTTGGAATATACACAGATCATCACAAGATCCTTCCTGGATTGCAAGTATTTGCTTTTGGGGGAAGTTTTTATTAAGTTTAAATCCAACTCTTTATGAATGCCGCGGTTCTTTGACAGAATTGTCAGTAATTATCAATATGCTTCACTGTTGGAACAACAGAGGAATTAACCAGGTAACCTCTTTTTCTCTAGACAAAGGATTCTGCAGATGTCCCAAAAGAGGCTTAAACTGTAAAAGTAACATTGTGCCACTCTTGAACTGTCCATCCTTGTACTTCCTGTAGGATTTCATGTTGTCTATAATGTGTTTCCTGAAAATAATGGGTTTCTTTCTTCTTTCTGTTCTTCTTATCGCAAGGTTTTTGATTAAAAGTTACACTGCACACTTCATTCTGAGTATAGCCGCAGCCCCTGGAGGCTATCACTAGTGGGTTTATGTGCTCATATGCACGGGAAGCAGTCCAACATGTTCCTGAACATCATGAAGTCTCAATCAGCCTGTTAATCAGATTAATCTGAATGAGTTCTGAAGGACTATTTCACATAATATAATATTTCAAAAAGTAAATTTATGCCACTGAAATGAACAGTTGCTGAGATATATGGTTATACATGTCATGGAGTGACATTTTGGACTTGTTGGTTTATTTTGTAATTTTGATTCTCCTTATGGCTCTTTGTTTATTTCTTAAGTTATTGTTTCTATGTTCCCCTCTAGTTTCTCTGTTTACTTTAGTTCATAGTTATTCTAGTTCTTTATTTCCTCCTCTGATTTATTCTCTTGCTTAGTTTGTGTTTTCTGTTTTAGTCCTTTCACCCATCCTCAGTCTTTGTATTTGTTTCACCTGTTCCTTGTCACACCTGTTCCCTGTTTCTTTGATTACCTGCCTTTTGTTCCCCTCTCTGTGCTCTGTGTATATTAGTTGTTCTGTTTGTTTAGTTCCTCGCTGGTTCCTTGTTTCTATGTCGGTGATGTCTATGCTTCGTTTATGCTACGTTTCTATGCTACGCATACCATGACTATGTTTTGTTCATGCTTCGTTTTGCCATACTACCTGGAGTGTGGAATAAATTATGATGCGGCTACCGAGCTCTGTTCTGCGTTTTGGTCCGACCCACAGTCCTTCTCCGACAATACATTTCACTAAAAAGGCCTATCCAGGCTACTCTTTTGTGATTTTGTTGTTCTTTTAAGATGTAGAAGGTGAACCCCGCACGTAAACTGACTGCTGCTACAATGGCAGCAGAGAAAATCTGATGTTTCTTTACATTTATTTCAGTCACCATCACAGAGAGATGCAGCAGTTAGAAGAAAGTCAGCGTTCATCAGATGGCAGATCACAAGTGCTGCTGCGTGCGGATCATAAGGCACCAACAGGAAACAGAATGAGCAAAACATCCAGATTTTCAAAAATAATTCACTAATCTTGCAATATTAATAAATACACGTATATATTAGCAGTTGTTTATATTTTATCAATTAGTTCAGTTACTTGGCTACATACATTAACTAAGTTATTTATGAAATGCACCAAATTAAGCAACAAATATAGCTTCTCTGCACTCAGTGAACTCATCCATTGTAGAACAAAACACATGAAAATATCTGGATGCATAAAAAGAAAAATAAAGCAGTTTAAATGGTTTAACTTCCACAGAATGAGTCGTTTTGGACTTGCTACCACATTTATCACTGGCTTTTATTGCGAGATCTGCCTATGGTTCTTGGAGCTCCTCTGGGCTTCGCAGTGGACTGGACCGGACCGGATCCCAGCAGATACATAATAAAATTATAATTTTGGATTTTTAATTATTAACAATAACTTCCGATGTTTAAATGTAAAGGAAGTGTTCTTACCTGCTCATCCTTGATCCGTTTAGCAACAGCAGCAACAACCTTTTCTTTGGCGCTTTTCCCATTAGATGCTCTAAACAGCGTGGCTATAGACTCTGCTTCAACATTCTCCTTCGTCTGTCAGATATCCTGACCTCTGATATCATTTCTCTGGTGAATTCAGAGGTTTCTTGTTAGAAGTAGTTTGCCGAAAAGTTCTGTGATCACAACTGGCTGTGCTTGGTGGGACCAGCCCATATGTCCGTCAGTTTTACAGCTCTGATCCAGGCAGCTCTGATCCTCTTCACTTCAGGAAAATAGTATTGCTGCCACCAGCAGCAATGCACCATTTCACCATATTAACACTGTTTTAACGCAACTTGGCTTCTACCTGACCAGTGTTGTGGAAAATTATTTTAGTGCTCTGAACTTTTCTTCACCTCTCTCCTCTCTGACCTCTGTGTTTTGGTTACTTAAGAGCAGATGGGCTCTAAATTCATTATCAGGAGTTTTATGGTTAACACTCCCTGAAGTGTTGTATCTAAAGGGAGGTAGATGGGTGCTCTCATAAATAACCTGGTTACCTCTGACCCGGGGTGGCCATATTTCTAAACTCTTTCAAGTTGAGATAACACCCTCATTCTGGTGTAAATGCTGTTTATGACTTCTATTCGTTGCTCTGCTTCACTGACTAAACTCAGTGACAGAGTCTTCAAACGCTGAAATGCCTTTGAATAAACTCATAAAGACAAAGTCCAGTCTTTCTTTTGTTAATGAGTTGATTTCTCTCCCACTTTGATAAGAAAATCCACAACAACAGTTTATCATTGACGCTAACAAACTGAATGACCAAAGATTTCCCTTTAACGTCATTTCCGGGCAACTTTCGACTTGCAATATTTTACAACAAAATATGCTTGTTTGTGTCACAATTGTCTTTTATCACATCTTTAATCCTAAGATTATGTCAATTACTGCCTAGTTCCTTCAATATTAAGATTTTTTCTTTAAATCGCTGCATTTGTGGGAAGAGAATGTCACAGGCACTTTAAGATTACAGGTCCTTCTCAAAATATTAGCATATTGTGATAAAGTTCATTATTTTCCATAATGTCATGATGAAAATTTAACATTCATATATTTTAGATTCATTGCACACTAACTGAAATATTTCAGGTCTTTTATTGTCTTAATACGGATGATTTTGGCATACAGCTGATGAAAACCCAAAATTCCTATCTCACAAAATTAGCATATCATTAAAAGGGTCTCTAAACGAGCTATGAACCTAATCATCTGAATCAACGAGTTAACTCTAAACACCTGCAAAAGATTCCTGACGCCTTTAAAACTCCCAGCCTGGTTCATCACTCAAACCGCAATCATGGGTAAGACTGCCGACCTGACTGCTGTCCAGAAGGCCACTATTGACACCCTCAGGCAAGAGGGTAAGACACAGAAATAAATTTCTGAACGAATAGGCTGTTCCCAGAGTGCTGTATCAAGGCACCTCAGTGGGAAGTCTGTGGGAAGGAAAAAGTGTGGCAGAAAACGCTGCACAACGAGAAGAGGTGACCGGACCCTGAGGAAGATTATGGAGAAGGGCCGATTCCAGACCTTGGGGGACCTGCGGAAGCAGTGGACTGAGTCTGGAGTAGAAACATCCAGAGCCACCGTGCACAGGCGTGTGCAGGAAATGGGCTACAGGTGCCACTTTCCCCAGGTCAAGCCACTTTTGAACCAGAAACAGCGGCAGAAGCGCCTGACCTGGGCTACAGAGAAGCAGCACTGGACTGTTGCTCAGTACTTTTTTCGGATGAAAGCAAATTCTGCATGTCATTCGGAAATCAAGGTGCCAGAGTCTGGAGGAAGACTGGGGAGAAGGAAATGCCAAAATGCCAGAAGTCCAGTGTCAAGTACCCACAGTCAGTGATGGTCTGGGGTGCCGTGTCAGCTGCTGGTGTTGGTCCACTGTGTTTTATCAAGGGCAGGGTCAATGCAGCTAGCTATCAGGAGATTTTGGAGCACTTCATGCTTCCATCTGCTGAAAAGCTTTATGGAGATGAAGATTTCATTTTTCAGCACGACCTGGCACCTGCTCACAGTGCCAAAACCACTGGTAAATGGTTTACTGACCATGGTATCACTGTGCTCAATTGGCCTGCCAACTCTCCTGACCTGAACCCCATAGAGAATCTGTGGGATATTGTGAAGAGAACATTGAGAGACTCAAGACCCAACACTCTGGATGAGCTAAAGGCCGCTATCGAAGCATCCTGGGCCTCCATAAGACCTCAGCAGTGCCACAGGCTGATTGCCTCCATGCCACGCCGCATTGAAGCAGTCATTTCTGCAAAAGGATTCCCGACCAAGTATTGAGTGCATAACTGTACATGATTATTTGAAGGTTGACGTTTTTTGTATTAAAAACACTTTTCTTTTATTGGTCGGATGAAATATGCTAATTTTGTGAGATAGGAATTTTGGGTTTTCATGAGCTGTATGCCAAAATCATCCGTATTAAGATAATAAAAGACCTGAAATATTTCAGTTAGTGTGCAATGAATCTAAAATATATGAATGTTAAATTTTCATCATGACATTATGGAAAATAATGAACTTTATCACAATATGCTAATATTTTGAGAAGGACCTGTACAGTTAAAATGATGAGAAAAACATTGGAGAAAGTACAACAATAAAGCCAAGATTAGAAAAATCAATATCAAGAATGAAATTGAAATGACATTGGTACAGTTACCCGTGACACTAAGCCGAGTGTAAATGAAATAACTCTTTAGATTTATTAACAAAATATCTCTTTTAGTATTTTTATGGCCTGTGGAGGCAAGCTTAGTCAGCATGAAGGTTATCCTGGCTCATACCAAATCTTGTAGAGAAGAGCACAGCAGTTTCTGTTATGGTCGCAGGTAATTTTCTGATTCTGTAGAGGTTTACTGTGTCCCAGGGCTCAGAGTGTTCGATTCCATTCTGATATGGAGGTGAGATGCTGCCTGCTTTCATGGGAGGAAAGTGTTACAGAGTTGCAGGCAAGTGGGAGAGTAGTCAGAGGACTCAGGTGAAGGAGATGCAGGAGACGAACGTGGAAACAGAGGAAATATCCAGGAGGGTCTTCAGAGAATCTGAGTCCTGGGTCTGAGGCTTGAGAATGAACTACGATTCGAGGAAACTGAGGCACGATCAGGGAAGTCTTTCCTTGGATTTTGGCTCTGGAAAACAAGACATTAGAAGAGAAGGTTAGTTTGGTTTGATTTCTAACTAGTATAGCTAGCCATCAGAAATCAAGTGGTCATTAGACAACTACCTAGTTGAAATTATTATGTAATTATTATTATTTAATATTTCATTAAATAACAGTTAAGTGTTGTCTTGTGAATACCAGCCCAGTAAGGCGGTGGTATTAGGACAATAAAGAAAAAAGTTAATCTGTCATGATAATTGAGCTGGAAACTCTAAAGCATATGTGTCAAACTCAAGGCCCGCGTGCCAAATGTGGCCTGCCACATCATTTAATTTGGCCCTCAAGAGCTTAAACGTTCTGAGTGTTCAAAAATAAATAGGTCAAAAGTGTGCTTTGACCAAAAACTACATTTCCCACAATGCATGTCGATTGTGTTACCTGTGAAGTGAAGGCTCACTGCCCCTACATGCAGTGTTTCCACACTGCCAACAAGTGGAATTGAGATATACAAATAGCGATCCCAAAATGTTCAAGAGGAGAAAAATTGATGCAGATGGAAGGATGTTTCAAGAAAGATGGGAAGGCAAATACATGCTTGTGCTTCAAGGAGAAAGACCAGTATGTCTTTTGTGTTATGAGGCGGTGTCGGCATCGATCTACGCTGGCATTTTGACACCAAACACGGAGCTAAGTATGGAAAAGCTAGCCTTCAAGAAAAGTAACAAATTGCACAAGTTCTTCCTCTGATTTCGTTCCTGTGTTAAATAAACTGATGAAACTGTTCTTTGTCTCTGTATGTGGGTCAAATCTGCGGTTAGAATTATGACAACTAACTTTATTTTGGCTGAAGAAATTGCCTGCGCTTCAAAGTCTTTTTTAGAGGGAGCGTTTTGAAGCAGTGCATACTGAAGGTCTGTGAGCAGGTGTGTCCCGACCAGATACAGTCTTTTAAAAATGTCAGTTTATCAAGAAACACCATCGCAAACTGAGTTAAAGAACTAGCAAAAAAATCTTGCTACACAGATGGCCAAGGAGACACGCAGCTACACAGCTTTTTTAATAGTTGTTGATGAAAGCATAGCTAACACGGATACAGCGCAGTTATCAATTTTTATAAGAGGTGTGAAGTCGGATCTCTCTGTCACTGAGGAGCTGTTGGATATAGCTGCTATGCATGGAACTACAATGGGACAGGACATTTTTGATGCAGTGGAGAAGTCCGTGAGTAAAAATGCATTTCCCTGGGAAAACTTGGTGGGACTAACTACAGACGGTGCACTGGCAATGTGTTGAGGAAAAGGGGGCTCGGTTGGACTGACGAAGGGGAAAATGCAAAAAATGAACTGTCACACGCCTCTGATAACGTATCACTGCATTATCCATCAAGAAGCTTTGTGTGGGAAAGTGCTGGAAATGGATGACATAGTGACCACAGTCCTAAAAACAGTGAACTTCATTCGGGCGTGTGGCCTGAATCACCATCGGTTCCAGTTGTTTTTGCAGGAGATGGTCTCGGAGCACGGGGTTGTGCCGTACCATACAGAAGTGCGGTGACTGAGTAGGAGCAAAGTCCTCCAGCAATTTTTTTGGGCTCAGTGAAGACATTGCTCTTTTTATGCAGAGTAAAGGAAAACCCTTGTCTGAACTGTTAGATCCAGAGTGGCTGTGTGACTTTGCTGTATTGTGTGACATAACCGAGTATCTCGCCCAACTGAATCAGAAGCTGCAGGGAGAAAAACAAGTCATTACACAGATGTCCGACACGATCACGGCTTTCCAGCGTAAACTGGACCTACGGATATGCCAAGTGAAACAGGACATTCTTGCCCACTTTCCCGTTTGTCAGAGCATGTCAGCCTCATTTCCCGAGACTTTTTCCATGTGCTCAGTTAGCTACCAAACTGATCTGGTTAAAGACTGAGTTTGATTGGCGCTTCTCTGACTTCAGACCACAGCAGTCTGTCTTTGCCATCTTTGCCTATCATTTTACCAGCGACATCTACACTGCATCCCAACACCTTCAGATGGAGTTAATTAAGTTTCAAAGTGACAGTGGCCTGAGAGCAAAGTTCCAGCATGCTGCAATCCAGGACTTCTACCGTCTGCTGCCTCCTGATCTGATGCCACAACTTCGACTTCATGCTACCCGTGTTCTGTCCATGTTTGGGAGCACCTATCTGTGCGAACAGATGTTTTCCATAATTAATCTGAACAAAAATAAGCACAGATCATGTCTCACTGATGACAACCTCCATGCTTTTCTACAGATTGCCTCAACACAGGACACAAAACCAGACAGTGACACACTGGTAATGGGAAAACGGTGTCAGACATCTGGCCAGAAAGAGAAAACACATTGGTAAGCATTTTTAAAAACCTAATTAGAATATAATAAAATGTAAATGTGTTTGCAGGTCTTATGTGTTTATGCAGACAAATGTTTTTGTAATCAAAGCATCTCATTAGTTGGATGTAAGGCTGTTGCAGCCAAATATTTTGTCACACGTTCTTAGCGGCTCACAATTTTTGATTTTACAATAATTAAGCCCCTTTTAACTATGACAAATGTTTTGATCAGAGTTAATATTATAAGTTGTGTTGGATGCTATTTTTTTATTCACTTGAATAGTTTGATCCTTGAGTGATTGAGTTAAGTGGGTTTCATAACTTGACAAATTAAAATGATTTATGTTATTGTAATACTTTTGAAAATGATGGGCCCACTCATCTCCAGTGCAACATATTTATTTTGCAAAAACACCCTGCAAACAGGAAATACAGCAGATTGCCGGAGCTGCCCGGTGCGTTCTCTCTGAACTGCTTCATCAAGCCCTGGCCAACTTCTTCTGCTGGCCAGAGGCAGTAGTACAATGTATTTACACTATAGAAACTAAACAGTAGGAAAACAGTTCTTAACCATTTTAAACCAAAAATAGCGGTGTGGGGAATCCAGGCTTTACTCACAGGTTACTCATTGAGCTAGCACAAGAACCCGAACCACGTGCGCCCTGTTATCCTAGCCTGATGCCAAGTTAGCTGCACATTTAGCTCTGCAGTTCGGTTTTACACAAGCGCCTTCTTACGTAACACATTTACTCAACATCATACAGGTTACAATTATAACGACCTGCGTTTACTGATGCTACAAGCATCTCTGTATAGTTAAGCTTCTGTCTTGTAGCTTTTAAAATAAAATCATGAAAGGGTTTGCGACTGTGACTGCCTCGCACTACGAGTGACATTTTTAACGATGCTACAGCAAAACACCTTCAACATGAAATTTCCTTCTTTTTACCACAACACACTTATGACTACCGTTATCTCTAATCTCTGTCTTTACCACCCAGCTTACCTGCAAACAGAAAATACAGCAGATTACTGGAGCTGCTCGGTGCGTTCTCTCTGAACTGCTTCATCAAGCCCTGGCCAACTTCTCCTGCTGGCCAGAGTGGCAGCAACTGGTACACACGGCACTGAGCGCCCCCTGCTGGCGAAACTCCGATTATACTTTTAACTAATACCACAGATTGTAATGGTAGTCTATCAACAGAAAGTAACCTTAGACAATAAAAATGTGTGTGTGTGGGGGGGGGGGGTCACATCCTTTTCGCTCTGTAGTGGCACATCCTATTCTCGGTTCAGGCTGGAATGGCTTTGCCAAAGGGTTGAGTGGAGTCTGCTTCTGTTGTCGTACTGGAGAAGGCCTGAGGTGCCACCGGTATGTGCCGCTACAGTCTTCATCCAAAGTGTCACCATTTCCTGGGTGCTGCTGTATACGTGGACGACTCAACTTTTTCTTCTTAACAGTTGGAGTATCTTTTGGAGGCTGAACATACTTATCTCTTTCAAAGTGCCACATAGTGCCACATTATAACAGAGCAACAAGCAAACACATTTTATTCAATGTGTTTTATCTTGCATAAGTAATAAATTAGAGTTATTTAACATTAAGGAGTAGTTACATTTATTTCACATTACATTTGGTTACACACAGGTTTACTCAGCGATATTGTGCAGGAATCTGGTTTCTCCAGGTCGTGGCATTGAGGAAGAGAAGGTGGTGAGTAGGGATGACAGGAGCGGTTATGATAATACTGCTTGTAGTGGTTGCTTACTGTTGGGTGAAGGTTAGATGTGGCATTAGATGTGGGTTTTCCAGAGAAAAACTCACATCTATCGCCACGGAGACTGAGGTCAACAGGAAAGGTGGTTGTGTGGAGTGGATGGTTCTCCTTTGTCCTTCTTTCCAGGTGGTGGTGTGCAATGTTGGAGGGTGAACAGGCAGGGAGGCGAAAAACAGGAGGTCAGGAGGAGCGGTGAGTATTCCTCTTGAGGTGGGAGGTTTCCGGAGGCTGGAGGAGGCTCTCGGTGGGGAAAACACATTGAAGTTCTTTAACCACACACAGGCTAGGACACAGGACATCTGACAGGAAATCTCAGGGTCTAGGTCTGATCACTCTGAAATAGAGAGCAGATAAACTCAGGTAAGCAATAAGATCACAAAAACTAATAACAAGACAAGGTCTGTAGGTCTGATTACCACTCAGTCGAGTTAACAGTCCAATCCCTTCTCCAGGGACTCAGGCAGTATATGAATGCTCCCTTGATGAGCCTTGATGCGGTCCACCTGAGGAGCTGCACCTGCCTGTCGCACCTTGCAGGAGGACATGTGAGAGAGAGAGAGAGAGCAGGAACACACCAGCACACCATACAAACCTGTACTCCATGACATCAACGAGCCCTGGCATTACTGAACGGCAAAACTTTGCACACATATGGAATAAATTCACACAATTTCTTAAAATGCAAGAATTTATTAACAAAAAGAATTCAATAGTCAAACACTTTTCAATTAACAAACTCTTTACTATACTAGAACAATTCAACGAAACTACCAAGCAAAATGAAGAAATAAAGAAATTAATAAACTATATAGAAATGAAGAAACAAGAAAATCAATAAAAATGGTTAAAACCATGACCAATTAAATGATGCAAAATTACCATTCAGTATTATCTATTTTCGAGAACCAAGGATTATCCTGAGGAACCTGGAAATGAGGTTAAGCTAGTCTTAGAACTAAGAACTATAATTGGTATAACTTCAAAGCACCAATCTCCATGCAAGAGCAGAAAAGCAGATAAAATATTTTAATAAAATAACATTGTAAAGAATGATTTGCTGAATAATAAAACCTTCTGCCGTTGGCAGTTTATGGCCAATCTGTGTTTCAATACCACCCTTTAAATAAATTTGTCTTAACTTTAAAACACAACACAGATTAAATAACTGGTCTCAAGGCTCAAATGTTCACATTAGCTGAACAAATAGCCTGCTAGCACTACAGTAGCTATATTTTCTCAACACAACCAAAGCAAACATGAAATAAACTGTGTTTAGATTATTTCATCCTAAACTAATTTTCTCTGGCCAAACACTACCTCTTACGTGAACAAAGGATGTCCTAGGACTGGTGGCTACTCTAAGTAGCGGGTCAAGCTGCACCAGCTTACAGAATTGCAGTTCCAATACCTTTGTTTCCAGGTCATGGGGAAAACCGCTTCACTCAATGTTGTTAGAGACTGGGTCTCTGCTGGGAACTCTCTGGTTGCTTCTCTGTAGGTCTCAGAAAGAAAAGTTCAAGACACGTTTGTCCTAATTACCCCTGTCGTATGAACACTGGATTATGTGATGCAGCAGTTAATACTAAACTTTGTTGCACTCTATTGGCGGGTATTCAACCATCAAATTTCATTCACCATGGTTTCAAGGATTTTTTGAAGTAGTAGTCTTATACTCGCCAGCAAGTTTAAAGAGCTTCGGCTGATGCGTGTGCCTCATCCTGACCGGCTGTTGGTGTGGAAGAGAAGGAAATGGCGCCAACAGAGTGGTTTTGTTTCTGAGTGACATCATGAGGATCCCAGTTGTGACTACTCCTCCTTCCTAGATTAAAGGTGCAGAGAGGTTCATACTGGCATCTGTTTACAGTTCAGTCCGTTCAGTCCATGCTTCATCCATGTTTTCAAGCCATTGCAGGGGGCCCAACAACTTGGAAAATTTCAACTTTTGTTTTTGATATTTCAACAAAAATAGAAGTCATTATCTGGATAAAAACCTTTAATGATTAACTAAAACAGTCACTAGTCTATGTTGGGACCCACAGCCATGGATTTCAACATTAAACTCTGGTACGAACTCTTCTGGAACTTTTCAAAATAAAGTGCATTAACCTTCTTCCAGCACAGCCAGGAAACGGGATAACTGCGGACTTCCTGTGACGCCACTACCCAAATAAAAGCACAGCTATTGCTACATCCGCTCTCTTCCACACAGCCTCGAAAGAGACCGGATAGGGGAGACAAGCGCGCTGATGTCTCTTTGCTGGCAAACAGACATAAACTCTTCAACTGGATCCAAGGAAGCCATACGATCATCGATCATATGTAAAGATAAGTACGAATGAAATACTGTCTGTGTATCTGGTATTTTCATTCATGAACGGGGAAATTAAGGTTTAAGAGTTGCTTACATTTTCTCTCCGAGGCCTGCCGAAACTGTGTCGCAGAGAAATCCCCAGTAGAGGAGCTGTTTCTACAAGCCGAGTATGAAGGAAGGACAATGGCCTGCATCACTGTGTTTACGGAAATTAACAGCTGGTTGGCGGACAGAACTAGCCATTCTTCACGTTTCTTCAACCTTCACCCTTAGGTGGTTAGGAGGTTAGGTGTTTTGGGCAGAGACAGATTTAGAATGAAATGATCTAAACGTTTTTCATTTTATGAAGTTTTGTTTGTGTGAAACTTGGTTATCTTAGTGCTAGCAGGCTATCTGCAACACACGTGCCCTGTTTGTGTTTTTAAAGTTAAGACAAACTTTACTTGAAGGGTGATTTTAAACAGAAGATTGCTCATAACGCGCCGTCCGCGCTTATGCATTTTAACCCTTATATTAACCGAGGTATTTTAAAAGTATATGTTTGTTTCTGGTGCTAAGCTATCCGCTTTTGTTAGCTCAACGCCAACCGGTAAGAACACGTGCTTGCTACTAAAGAGTATTTAACAGAAAGGTTGTTAGTTTCAAGCTAGTGAATAATAGTCCCTAAGCATTATTTCACTAAATCTGATAACTAAGTAAACATCATTAAGCCCCATTTCTCCAGAAAGATTTGGCTCTTTCCAAAATATTCCCTTAATAATATTTCTTCAAATATTATTTCAATAAGTAAAGGCAGCTAATGAGACACTGTTGAGAATTAGTCATCCTTTAATTCTGCTTGGTAGTTTAGTTGGATTGTTTTAGCATAGTAAAGAGTTTGTTAATTGAAATATGTTTGACTTTGAGTTGACTTATTTTTGTTAATAAATTCTTGTATTTTAAGAAATTGTGTGAATTCATTCCATGTTTGTGCAGAGTTTATGCTGTTCAGTAATGTCAGAGCTTGTCTCACACCTTTCTATTTTGTCCTAATACCATCGCCTTACTGGGCTGGTATTCACAGAACATTCCTTAACAGACCGAAATATTATTTGATAAAATATTAAAATATTAATATTAAATATTAAATAATATTCTCAGATTAATAATCACAACATCTATGGATTCTAATCCACATCTCTTAGTTTCATTATTGTGCTCCTTATTGGCTGCACAATAATAAACACCATTAGTTCAAAGATGGCATCAAACCATAATATACGACTTATATTCAATAAATAGTGACGTCATGCTCTCGATAATAACAGACTTTACTCCTTCCCCACAGTGATTTGTGTCCAGCTGAAAACCCAAGCAGAGCAGAAAACCTCCTGAAAAGATGATCAAGGCTGGTGGAGATAGATCTTTCGGAGCCTGCAGCTAAAGTTTGGTGGCAGCTTGTCATCTGCAGATGATTGTACTGCCTCCACCAAAACAGCTTTCAAAGATCTGCCAAAAAGGACCTTCAGAAATGTCCTTTTGTCCCCAAGGGGCACTCTTGTGATGTTGCATTGTTTGAAGTGGGAACAAAGAAACTAAAGTAGATCTGTGGACCGTTAACATGTTTATTCTGTCAGGCCATTAAAAAGAATCTCCATGTTACTTTCTAACTGCTGCTCTTGGTTTTTTAAAAGATTTTTTTTTGTTTCAGAGAGTAAATCAGGGACATTCTTTAAAAGGATTGTTGTAGTGCAGCCATGGAAAGCTAAACATTCCTGTCTGATGTCTGACAGATGCTTAAAGACTTCATTAAAGTGTTAATTTTGTTGACAAAAAGTAGTTTTTCTTCAACAGCAGCCTTTCTTCCTGAGAAAACTAGATAAAAACTCATCATGAAAGACAAGAACTATGACAAATTGACATTTTGGTCAACTACTAAAAAGAAGACATAAATGTTGGAGGGAGATGAAATCAAATCACGTGGAAAGGTGGGTCAGGCAATGAGACCTAATGTTGTTGATCAGTACGACATTAATAATGAAATAGTTGGAAGCAACATGGTGATTGCAGAAAGAAAAGTCAATATTTCATATATCTGAATCAGCTTTATTGCCAAGTTTGTATAGACAACAAGGAATTTGTTGTAACCTTTGCTCTCAATAATAAAGAATATCTTTTTAAATGTACAAATATACACAATTGACTTTACAACAGAATATAATGTGGGATTAGTTGTTCTGGTTCTCTGACTGTCAAGTGTTCATCAGAGAAACAGCCTGGCGAAGAAACTGACTCTGTGGCAGCTGGTTTTAGGAGACAGCGCTCTGTAGCGCTGACCTGAAGGTAAAAGCCTAAACAGTTTGTGTGCAGGGTGTGTGGGGTCTGCAGAGATTTTAGATGCCCTTTTAGCTGACCTGTCCTGGATAGAGGGAACGTCAACCCTGATGATTCTCTCTGCAGACCTGATTGTTTCAATCTGGAACTGTCCTGTTCTGTGGATCAGCCCAACCACACTGAGATGGACGAAGACAGGACAGACTGAATTATGGCAGTGTAGAAGATGACCAGCAGCTCCTGTGGAAGGTTGGTTGTACTTCTGGAGTTGCCTCAGGAAGTACAATCTCTGCCAGGCCTTCTTCAGAACATTGTCTATGTGTGAGGACCATCTCAGGTTCCAAGAAATGGTGGTTCCTAGGAACCGGAAGTGATCCACAGCAGACACGGTGTTGTTGAGTATGGTGAGGAGGGTGTATGGGGGGTCGTGTTCTCCAAAAGTCCACCATCACCTCCACATTCTTGAGTGGGTTAAGTTCCAGGTGGTTCTGACCATACCAGTGTACCAGCCGATCCACCTCCTGTCATTTGTGACAGGAGGTGGAAGGTGTAATAAACTTGTCTGTTTATCATAAAGAGGCACTCGAGACTTCTTTGTAGAGTGGCTAACTCTTTAATGAAACCCTTTCCCCGTGTTCACAACAGGTGCCCAGATTACATCCCTGGTGCCGTAAAAAAAAAAGGCCCCCCTGTCGTAAGACAGATGTCGCTAAACCAGTTACCTGACATCTTTCCCCTTTTACAAAGGTTAACACAAGTTAAACAGTAACACTCACCCACAGGATAACATATTCTATTTCCTTAGCAGAACCATTCAGCTATCTCAAGTTTTTATTTTTAAAAACATCACTGCTAAACTGTGGTCTATTATCACTAACAACCTCTTCTGGTATGCCATAACGTGTGAATGTAGCTCTAAGCTTCAGTATGGCCTGTGTGCTTGTAGTGGATGTCATATGTAGTATTTCTAAGTATCTGGAATAGTAGTCTGATATGACAAGAAAGTTTTCTTTGTCATATTCACATAAATCCAGGCCTATTTTTGTCAGGTTCAAACAACCTGAAATACTTATAACATCACAAAAAGAAGAGAAAGACAAATAATTAGTTTTTTCACTCGCTGCGAGGAGAACGGACAGAGATGTGCTTTTCAGTTACAAATCTCCTACCGCTCTGAAAACCATCTGTCCGTACCTCTCTTTTTATTATCTTTGGGGGTCCCTAGTTACAATGAATGTCGCTCTCTAAGGATGGGAAAAACAGCTGCATCGTAAACAGGTCATAAACACCATTATCTTGTAACAACACACTTCCACAGTCTCCCCCATCCTTAAGATCAGTTGTGTTTTATGTTCAGCACAATCAGCCTTCATCTTTATGACCTCCTCAACTGTGACTGCTTCCTTTCCAGCTCCACCTTTGATCCTTGCCTGCAGACAAACTCATCACATCCTTACTCACACATACATCATGAAAGGTTATAAGATCAAATAGTCAAGTTAAAGAAAAAAATATAAGATAAGAAGAAATATAAAAGATAAAAACTATATACAATTATTCCAACAATTTTCTTCCATGGTCTATCTGGGAGGGGAGTTGACATAAGAGGCTCTCCTACCTGTGCTTTCCTGTGCTCCCTACAATACATGCAGTTTCCACTAACTGTGTGATCTGAGAAGCTAAACCTGGCCACCAAACTGAGGTGTTTGCTCTCATTCTATATTTATTTAGCCCCTGATGACCCTCATGTATTCTCTCTAAGATTTCTGTCCTCATTATCTCTGGGATCACTATTCTACTCCCCCTTATCGCCTGCCAGGCATTCTTTTTCTATTTGAGCATACCTTGTTTCAGCATCACTCAGTCTTCTTGAACAGTATGCCACTGGTCGCCAGTCCTCACCATGAAGCTGCAATAATACACCTCCAATGCCAAAGCTGCTGGCATCCGCAGAAACAATTGTACTCCTGTTTGCATCATAAAACACTAGGGTAGGTGATGACATGAGAAGTTATTTTATTTTATCAAAAGCCATTTGCTGTGCTGGGCCCCAGGTCCAGGCTGACTTTGATCGCAGCAGTTCATACAGTAGTTGTCCCACTGTGGCTAAGTTTGGGATATATTTCCCCAGGTAATTGATCATTCCAAGGGCTCTCTTTAGTTCTAGGACATTTTCCGGTGGGTTGAGGTTTTTGATTGCTGATACCTTGGCAAGGTCAGGTCGCACTCCATCTTTGTTGATCACCTGGCCCAGGAAGTGGAGCTCCGTCTTTCTCAGTTCACACTTCTCTGGGTTCAGCTTCAGACCAGCTGATTCTAGTCGTTCCATAACTTTTTGCAGCCATTGATTTTGTTCCTTCATGTCTTTGCCATGGACAATGATGTCATCCATATAGACAGCAACTCCTTCCAGCCCCTCCAGGGTCTCTGCCATCTTCCTCTGGAAAGTCTCTGGGGCACTGGCAATCCCAAAGGGAAGCCGTTTGAAACAATATCTTCCATACGGGGTTATTAAGGTTGTTAACCTCTGGCTCTCCTTATACAGAGGGATCTGGCAGAACCCTGAAGCTGCATCCAATGATGAAAAAACTGTGGAACCACTCAGCTTCGCCATCATCTCCTCTGATGTTGGTAGCATAACCTGCTCCCTCTTAACTGCTTTATTTAGTCTTTTTAAGTCTACACAGATCCAAGTCTTTCCATTCTTTTTAGGAACTGGAACCATTGGGGCACACCACTCAGTTGGTTCTGTTACTGCCTCCACAATGTCATGGGCCTCCATTCTGTCCAGCTCCTCTTTAACCGCCTTCAGGAGAGGGATGGGGACTTTGTGCTGTATGTACAGCCTATGGTTGGGCATTTTCTTGTAACAGTACCCTCACGGGCTTTGTTTTCAAAAGACCAAACTCAAGCTCTCTATTGTTAATTTAATTTACTCTTAATTAACCCCATAGCTAATGATGCAGGTCTACTCAGCAGGTTGTTTACTTTATCGCCTCTGATAACGTAGACTCAGAGTGAATATGCTTTATCTTTGTAGCGGACTTGAGCTATGAACTGTTTAAATCACCCGCCGGGCCACTCAGTATCTTCTTTGCTTTCTGCAATGGTCTTTTTACCTCCAGTGACAGTCTCACTCATTACACTGCAGTCAACTCCAAAATCTACTTGAACTTTACACGCTTAGTACCTATGTTTAAAGTCACTGTCCATTCATCGTCATGTGGTTCGCCATTAACTGAGCCCAGGTAATAGTGTTCATTTTGTTTTTCACACTCATTAACTTCACTCACCAGCTTGCTTTTGCACATCCTTTCCCAGTGTCCTTTTTTTCCACATCTGTTGCACATGGAGTTGGTAGCTGAGCATTTATCCTGCTGGCTGTGTTGTTTTCCCACATCGTCCACATCTTTTTTTAATTTTCACTGTCTTTGGGTCTATGTACTTCTCGATGTGCTCGCCACCATCTTGCGCGAGCTCCGCTGCCATGATGCTGCGCCACCTCCTGGATTGCACTGAACTGTTCTCCTTGTTGGTTTACCTGCACCTTAACTTCCTCTGACTGCCACACCTCCTGTGTCGTCATCTCTAAAGTAAGGCTTGGAATGAGTTTCAGCTTGTGAGAGAGATCCTTGTCTAAAATGCCAACCACAATCCGGTCTCTGATGTGCTCTTCCCGGTTTCTGCCAAAATCACAGTGTTCTGACAACTCATAAAGAGCACGGATGAACGTCTCCGCAGGCTCTCCTGTGCACTGTGTCCTCTGGTTGAAACATGCCCGCTCATGGATAACGTTCTCCCTCGGAACAAAATAGGCATAAAAGTTTGCCAAAACGACATCATAATCTTCTTCACTCTCACCCTCTCCAGAGGTAAAAGAGCTTAGGATATTTTCTGCTTCCTCTCCCAGAGTGTACATCAGTGTGCTGACCTGAACTGGGCTGTCCTCTTTGTCCAGTTTAGTAGCAGTCCTGTATCGAATAAAGTGCTTCTTCCACTCGGGCCACTCCGCTGGCTTCTCAAAGCAAAAACTCTCCGGCGGCTGAAACTTTGCCATCTTCTGACACCATGTAATAAACTTGTCTGTTTATCATAAAGAGGCACTCGAAACTTCTTTGGCCAACACTTTAATGAAACCCCTTCCCCCGTTTTCACAACAGGTGCCCAGATTACATCCCTGGTGCCGTAAAAAAACCCTCCCCCTGTCGTAAGACAGATGTCGCTAAACCAGTTACCTGACAGAAGGAGTTGGGAGAGAACACACCCTGGGGGAGCGCCGGTGTTGATATTTCTGGTGCGGGAGAAGATGCTCCCTAGCCTCACCTGCTGCTGCCGGCCCTTCAGGAAGCTGGTGATCCATTGACAGGTGGAGGCTGGGACGTTGACCTGGGTGAGCTTCTGGTGGAGGATGTCTGGGTTGACGGTGTTGAAGGCCGAGCTGAAGTCCATAAACAGGATCCTGGCATACATCCCTGGGTGGTTGAGGTGTTGGGTTAGGATGAAGTGTACTCCAGAGTTGACTGCATCATCTGCCGACCTGTTTGCCCAGTAGGCAAACTGCAGGGGGTCCAGCAGGGGGCCTGTGATGTCCTTCAGGTGCTTCAACACCAGTCGCTCAAAGGATTTCATAACCACAGACGTCAGGGCGACAGGCCTGTAGTCGTTTAATCCTGTGATGGTGGGTTTCTTGGGTACTGGGATGATGGTGGAGCGTTTGAAGCATGAGGGAACCTCGACAGCCCCAGTGACTTGTTGAACATCTCAGGGAAGATGGGGGCCAGTTGATCGGCGCTGACTCTCAGCCATGATGGGGAGACATTATCAGGTCCGGAGGCCTTCTTTGTTTTCAGGTGCTGAAAGGGCCTATTTACATCTTCTTCTGAGATCCTAAATGCAGGTCAGGGGGTGGTTGGTGTATGGCAAGAATTTGTGTCTGACTGGGATGTGGAGGAGTTGAGTTGAGGTGTGAACTGCTGCTTTTCATACCTGCAGTAGAAGCCATTCAACTGATTTGCCAGGTGAGGATTCTGCTCAGGGTTGGGGGGGATGGCTCCTGCAGTCCGAGCTACCGCACCCTGTTGAGGGACAGACAGATCTCCCCTGAATTCATTTCCCCAGAAACGTCACCTCTACTTACAACCACTT
The DNA here is from genome assembly GCF_021462225.1 of Girardinichthys multiradiatus. Classification (NCBI taxonomy): domain Eukaryota; kingdom Metazoa; phylum Chordata; class Actinopteri; order Cyprinodontiformes; family Goodeidae; genus Girardinichthys; species Girardinichthys multiradiatus. The sequence continues at coordinate 5,563,901 of NC_061815.1, forward strand.
TCTCTGAAAAGGAATAACTCTCAAACTGTTCTATACTCTCAACACTGTTCATCAAAAAAAAGGCAGAGGAATGGTTACAGAGATCAGCGTTGATGGCTCCCGTCCTTAACCTGCTCGGTGATTGAGGTGACGAAACAGCCCCGAAAGAAGGTCACACATGGTTTTTATGTCTGGTACTCCCTGCAAGGGATGTACACTCCCTCAATGTTTATCAATAGACTATGTGTCGCAATTCTGGTGCCTATCTGATCGAACCCTGAATCTAAGTGTGGCTGCTGCAATCTAATCGCTCCTGTTACAGTATGTCCCACAATCAAACCCAAAGCACTAAACTTTATGTCAAACTGTAGGTCACTGAGAATTATTAGCCTATTCTAAGAAAAGTGAAAACATTACTATTTATACTTTAGCATTCTGGTCTGTGTGTGAAAGCTCATTTATAACTAATATTAAGCAAGATTATTCCTAACACATTCAAAACAGCAGAAGCGTCTCCATGTGAGAAGCTTTTCATTAGCCTCTAACTAAAGCTTCTCTTTGCTGCTTTGATCTCCTTGGTCAGTTTGTTCCTGGTCTGCTTATACAGGGCCTGGTCCCGACTGCTGTGAACCTCTTCCTTATCCCTGCGCAGCTCCCTCAGATGAGCTGAACCAGGGTCTATTGTTATTGTATGTGCAGAAGGTCTTGGTCTGCACACACATGTCGTCACAGAACCTGATGTATGTATACAGTACAGACCAAAAGTTTGGACACACCTTCTCATTCAAAGAGTTTTCTTTATTTTCAGGATTATGAATATTGTAGCTTCACACTGAAGGCATCAAAACTATGAATTAACACATGTGGAATTAATATACTGAACCAAAAAGTGTGAAACCACTGAAAATATGTCTTATATTCTACGTCCTTCAAAGTAGCCACCTTTTGCTTTGATTACTGCTCTGCACACTCTTGACATTCTGTTGATGAACTTCAAGAGGTAGTCTCCTGAAATGGTTTTCCAACAGTCTTGATGGAGTTCCCAGAGATGCTTAGCACTTGTTGGCCCTTTTTCCTTCACTCTGCGGTCCAGCTCACCCCAAACCATCTCGATTGGGTTCAGGTCTGGTGACTGTGGAGGCCAGGTCATCTGGCGCAGCATCCCATCACTCTCCTTCTTGGTCAAATAGCCCTTACACAGCCTGAAGGTGTGTTTGGGGTCATTGTCCTGTTCAAAAATAAATGATGGTCCAAGTAAACGGAAACCGGATGGAATAGCATGCCGCTGCATCCCTTCAATTTTGAATAAATCCCCAACAGTGTCACCAGCAAAGCACCCCCACACCATCACACCTCCTCTTCCATGCTTCACGGTGGGAACCAGACATGTAGAGTCCATCCGTTAACCTCTTCTGCGCCGCACAAAGACATGGTGGTTGGAACCAAAGATCTCAAACTTGGACTCATCAGACCAAAGTACAGATTTCCACTGGTCTAATGTCCATTCTTTGTGTTCTTTAGCCCAAACAAGTCCCTTCTGCTTGTTGCCTGTCCTCAGCAGTGGTTTCCTAGCAGCTATTTTACCACGAAGGCCTGATTGACATAGTCTCCTCTTAACAGTCGTTTTAGTCTGCTGCTAGAACTCTATGTGGCATTGACCTGTTCTCTAATCTGAGCTGCTGTTAACCTGCAATTTCTGAGGCTGGTGACTCGGATGAACTTATCGTCCGCAGCAGAGGTGACTCTTGGTCTTCCTTTCCTGGGGCGGTCCTCATGTGAGCCAGTTTCTTTGTAGCGCTTGATGGTTTTTACAACTGCACTTGTGGACACTTTCAAAGTTTTCCCAATTGTTCGGACTGACTGACCTTCATTTCTTAAATTAATAATGGCCACTCGTTTTTTTTTACTTAGCTGCTTTTTTCTTGCCATAATACAAATTCTAACAGCCTATTCAGTAGGACTATCAGCTGTGTACTGTATCCACCTCTTGCACATCACAACTGATGGTCCAAACCCCATTTATAAGGCTTGAAATCCCACATATTAAACTTGACAGGGCACATCTGTGAAGTGAAAACCATTTCAGGTGACTACCTCTTGAAGCTCATCAACAGAATGCCAAGAGTGTGCGTAGCAGTAATCAAAGCAAAAGGTGGCTACTTTGAAGAACCTAGAATATTAGACATATTTTCAGTTCTTTCACACTTTTTTGTTCAGTATATAATTCCACAGGTGTTAATTCATAGTTTAGATGCCTTCAGTGTGAAGCTACAATATTTATAGTCATGAAAATAAAGAAAACTCTTTGAATGAGAAGGTGTGTCCAAACCTTTGGTCTGTACTGTATATACATTTATTGTTAAGGTCAGATAGGCCTAGAGGCAATGTTGTGTAGACATTTTTACATTTTTGATAATCTGATCATTTTAAAGTGTGAATGCTTACTTTAGATTCCAGATTGTTGCATTACTGGTACAGCTTTCACAATTTTATAAGATCTTTCTAATCGCAATTTATTTAAAAGAATAATGTAAAGAGGGTGCAGCATAGTCGATATGCATGTGATAACTTTCAACTTGCTTGTTTTTGGAATGAGCAAACCTTTACTTTTAAATTCTGGAACTAGAGCTGAAAACATTCCTCAAGTGACTTGATAAAAAATCCTCAAGGAAAATTCTCTCACTTGTTTAATAGTTTATTTTTATACTAATGCAGCTGCACGGCATGCTTCTTTTTACATTACGTGTGATGGATGAGGATGGGAGATATGGAGAAAACAAAATAAAAAGGTTCAAACACACTGCTGTATTGCATTCGTCAAACTTGCCAAACTATAAAATTGGGTCATTTTACACAAATTCCTGTATTTATCAATTTGTACACAAGTTCCTGGCAGTGTGGACTCGCAGGGGTTTTCTGAATCAAACAGATTTTTTATGCATGGTCAGTTTCACTTAATGTTCTGCTGTGTGATAAACTGATTGTTGTCTGATTGCTTTCAGTGAGGAACAGGTCTTCTCAGTATGCTATTAAAGCACCAATAGATTCCACAACATTTACAGAGAGAGAGTCTTCTGTTTATCCATGTCACACATTCTGTGTGTGAAGTCAACAGAAGCCTGAACAGTTTCCAGCCAGCAAATTTATCAACAGCCAATTGTTCATTCATTGGATTGGCCAGTATGCAGTATATGCAGCTTCATAAATCACACATGGAACTTCTCCTACATCATTTCTGTGCTAATATTTACACATATTTTCTGGAAATGACTGTGGCTCTCAAGCAAGTTCTATTCAGAGTTAAGTTTTAAAGTTTTTCTATTCTATATTATATTTTAACATTTCTTTACACACAAGGTCTGCTAATTGGCTTCTATGACCTGACAAATAAACGTAACCTATAATCTCAGGCTAAACAAGGTCAGTATCTCCTCTATGGGAAGCAGCAAATTTGATGGAAGATGGAAAAACCCATAAAATTGCTAATTGGACCTTTTTACATGTAAGTATTTAGCTCAGGTCAAATGTAACCATCTGAATGGACAGAAGAGCATTTAAAGGGATGTATGTGTTATGAGTTAAATAATTATAAGTTGAATTAAACAGAAAAAGGTTTGGATTCACCTGATCTGAAACACATTCCAAACATCAGGCATGCTGAAATTAGTGAATTGTAATCAATGCAGACAATGCAGGATCTCGCTCCTCACGGGCGAATGAGCAGGATCTCTCTGTTGCTCGTGGGATTTTGGCAGTGATATGCCACCATACCAGTGGTGATTGCTCTAAGACTGCAAGGGAAGCTCAGCTTCCCCTAAAATGTCAAAAAATAAGTGATCAAATATATACTGTTGTGTGTACATATCATTGACTAAATATGTGATACAACTTTTGTTCAGAATCATCTTCTTATCACTGGTAACGATGTGGCTTTCCTCTCACTTATTCCCACAGCTTCTCAGTGCTTTAAACAGTGAGTTCAATAGCGAAGCAAAAATGCTGGGCTTTTTCCCGCCCATCGGACACTCAGCATCTCTGGGGGTCTATGGGGCAGTGGGTTGGCCTCGGCTCAGTGAAACGAGACGAGTCATTGAATAAATGCTGGGCTTTGTCCCGCCCATCGGACACTCAGCGTCTCTGGGGGTCTATGGGGCAGTGGGCTGGCCTCGGCTGGCCCAGACGCTCAGCATGATTGGATGATCTGTCGGAGGCTGAATCCCTTTTTGATTGACAGTGAAATGAGCAAATCTTACCCTCGTTGAAAGACCAGCATCTGCCACTGCTCCATACACATGTTGGTTAACAACGATACATCTCTGAGTTGTGACGTTTATGCCCCTGAATTTTTTAACATGTCCAAAATAAACCCTTGGCAGTCCGGTTTATTTGGAGATCACATGAGCTGGAAGGCAAAGCTCCTGAATTACCAGTTGGTCAACACTCCTACCCTCACCTATGAGATGAACTTTGGGTCATAACCAAAAGATCAAGATCCTGGATACAAGCGGTTAAAATGAGCTCCACGTGCGGAGGAGTCAGCTGAGATGGCTCAGGATGCCACCTGGATGCCTCCCTCCGTTCCACTTGAGGTGGCCCAGGAAACTGTATCTCTCGGCTAACCTAGGGGTGCTTCAGGCTTCCCTCATAGGAGCTGGAGAAGGTGTCTGGAGAGAGGGAAGTCTGGATGTATCTACAATGATGACCCAATGCTTTAATGCTAAATATTTAGCCTAATAGGATAACATTAATATTGGAGATAGATGGAAATGTGAATCGATGAACTAATTTAGATCAACTAATTTATTTAGATTCACATACTGGGTCTATTAATATTTCTACACTATAGTTGAATCAGAGTAATTGGATTATTATTGTGAACCTGCATTGAGAACAGTGTGTTTATTTTATTTATTTATCTCCACCCAAACAAAACCTCTAATTCTACAGATGGTTTTGGGTCTGATAATTGTATAGGACTTAAGTTTGGTTTTCATCTGGATTTTGAGTTTTCCTTCTAGTGTTGATTTGATTTGAGCCATTTTCCTGCCATTCTCCCTCAGTTTGCAAGTGCCTCTCTCTGCTTTTCCTATTCAGTTAAACAGCCTCAACTGTGTCCATTCTGGTATTCACCTCCCCAGTATTTTTGCTGCTTTTTGTTCTCAGCTATTGTGGACGTTGCCAGGTATGTTCCACATGCTGGCATCCTTTTTATCTAGGTTACAACAGGGCATATAAAGCCATACATCTTTTCAGTAAGAATTATAAAAAAAATTAAAAAAAAGTTTAATAGGCTAAGGAGCCAGAAATTAAACAGAGCGCAAGTGAAGGGAAACAGAAGGTGACAATGATGGTTTACAACAAACTTTAACCCGAATGAACACAGCAAAAAGGATTTGGAGTTCAAACCCTATTAATATATTATTTCTACAGCTCAACTAATTTTGATAAAGTTTTATTTCTGTATCACACATCTAATGAATCTGTTTTTATTAGAAGAGTCTGAACAAGCATCGCCTATTGAATATACAAAAGCGTTTTTAAAGCAGAGACCATAACTGTATCGTTCTTGACCTGTCTAGAACGTCTGAACCTTAAATCTATGTTCTGATTGAAATTTGGTATAATTTGGTATATATTTTGCAGCAACCCACATTATTCATCAGGGCAAACATGTTTATATGTAAATAAATTGCATTCTTCAATCAGTGTGACACTTATGTAACTAGATTGGCTGCCATAACAGTTTATACATTCACACGATGTCACGGCTGTCAGCCGTGATTCAGTGGTGATTCTGCTCCAGTTTTGCATATAGAAAGTCTCATATGTTTGGCATCAGTCCCACTGTGTGAACCAAAATAATGAAATATGTGATCTGTAAGGAATCCATGAAATTATTTTCATTGTGATGATGAAAGAAACAGACAAACTTCCCCCTCAAGGCAAAACAAATGAGAACTTTCAGACAGACTAATGTTCAGGACATGTCAGATTTTGACAGCATGTTTTAGTTACGTTTTAATCCGCCTACTGAGTAAAATGCGGTTTAATTTGTCATAATATAGTCATTGTTACTGTAGATGTTTTTTTACACGTAGTTTAAATAATTATCATCCTAGTAAGGAAAGAAAGTAGAAAAACTTGAATTACAAAAATATATCTATGATTTATCTTTGAATGAAATGTCAGGCAGGCAGTGGCAGATAAAAAAAAAACTGAGGGCCTAAGTTAGTAGGTTAAATGATCAAATATTAAAAAAGTGTACACACAATACTGCCAATAGACCTATTTTACCTGGACTGATTCTAAATAGTCAGTCAGTCATTTTCTACCGCTTATTCCATAGTGGGTCGTGGGGGAGCTGGTGCCTATCTCCAGCAGTCTATGGGCGAGAGGCAGGGTACACCCTGGACAGGTCGCCAGTCCATTGCAGGGCAACACACAAACAACCATGCACACACTCATTCATACACCTAAGGTCAATTTAGAGAGACCAATTAACCTAACAGGCATGTCTTTGGACTGTGGGAGGAAGCCAGAGTACCCAGTGAGAACCCACACATGCACGGGGAGAACATGCAAACTCCATGCAGAAAGACCCCAGGCTGGGAATCGAACCCTGGACCTTCTTGCTGCAAGGCAACAGTGCTACCAACTGCGCCACCGTGCAGCCTGATTCTAAATATTTGAGATGAAATATTTAATATATATATATTTAATAACAATTTATACATTGACATTATTTTACGGCTTTCAGCCAGTCATGTGTTAATTCTTCAGCAGCTGCTTTGTACCACTTCTGCTTATAGCAAGCCTTACTTGTTTGAAGTCATTCCCACTGTGTGAATCAAATACTGTGGTCTGTGAGAAATCTATAGTTGTCTGTTTATTACAATCAAAGAGAAAGAATACTGGCTTTGAACCATAAGGGAACTATAAGAATGAGTATATTCTGACTGCTTTTTAGGATATGCCACATATTGTAGTGTATTTTAGTGTATCTAGAATATGTTATGTTTTGATTTTAATGACTTGGAGATGTATTTAAAACAGACTGTAATGTACTTTACCAAATGAACACTTTTTAGATGTCTATTTCATATTTTTTTGCCAATACTTTGTCAGAAAGAAATTACTTCAAAGTTAAGTGTATAGTGTTAATGTACATTATATTGTCATAAGTATTAGGTCCCACCACCAAATTAATGAATTCCGGTGTTTCAATCACTTCCATGTCTGCAGGTGTATAAAGGGTGGTGTGGAGAAACCTGACTGTCCTGCACAGAGATCTGACCTCGACCTTCTTAAACATCTTTGGGATGAATTAGAGCAGAGGCTGCAGTTCCGGTTTTCTCATCTAGCTATGAACACATTCCTAAACCTTTTGGAAGATTTTTACAGAATAGTTAAAGTTGCTATTGCTGGCAACGGTGGATCCATCAACTAACTGGACCGTATAGATTAAGAATAGGATGTCATCAAAGTTCATGTACGTACACATAAAAGTAGACAGACAAAAACGTTTGCCAATATACTGTATGTGTAGTATGAGGCTTCTATCTCTCATCATTTGGATAAACTCAGGATTATACGTTTTGGCTTCTGTGGCCATTATGCAGTAGGAAATATAGTTCATGTATTCCTTTGGTATCTCCTTTGTTGACATCTTACTTCACTTCAGGAGCAGATCAGTGCTGATCCAGGCAGTGTCTTGAACTCCAACATGAACATTTTCTCAGCTTGTCCACCTTTACTATTTAAAGTGGTTGTTAGGGGTTTGAGAACTTTTGTATTGTTTATCACTCATGTCTGCTCTAAGTGCCTTTCCCTCCTTACATGTCACAGAAAGGGAGATGGGGAGAGGAATGAGTTATGCTTTTATCAGCAACATCTAGGGACTGGTTCCGAGTCATCACTCCCTCTCTCTGTTTAAAATCAAGACACATGAACCCTAACCTTTCTGAAGCCACACACACACACACACACACACACACACACACACACACACACACACACACACACACACACACACCCTGAATGTTTGTTGAACTGTGTGTGAACCAGCATGTATAAATAAAGAGAGAAGGGTACCAACACTTTGTAGTCTGTACTGCAGAGCTACCCTTGCAAGTAAATTGACTGTATCGTTCTTACCTCTGAGTTGATTAAATAATACCTAACATTAACTTGGTCCTTCGAAGCCAGATATTATAAGAACTAAACTGATCTTATTTTTCTTTGCAGTGACTGGCGGATCTCCGGGAACAGCCTGACGTCGAGTTAAGCGCTGCCGCACAGCCGAACCTATCCCGGTGGCTGAAAGTCCCGGTGTGTGACATTTGCATCTGGCCGGTGGGTTATCGTCTTGCTCGATGTCGGGTGACCCTGGGGGTCCGACAGAGTCACCTAGAAGTCAACTCCGAGGTGAGATAGCTTTAAAATACAGTACATGAGATAAGAGTAAGTGCTATATAAATAACAGAAGAAAAGTACTTAAAAGTCGTTGGTAGTGTGTCGCCGGTAAGGAGACTGCATTGGATAGGTTTTATTTCGTCGGAAAGAAATAGCGATAAATTTAGGTAGGATCTCGCCGCAAGGAGATCAGAAACGACTAGGTAATTCCGCTGTAAGGGAACTGGATAATTTGGTTGGTAACATTTCGCCGCAAGGAAATGAAATTAAATGTTGAATAATAAGGGATCTCATAAACTAAGCTAGGTCGACCATACATATTGCTGAAGGGACATAAATATGTCAAAATAATAACTGTGTGAGTGCTGTTGTGTGTGTTTGGAGGACTAAGCATTTTTGGAAGAATCATAGCAAGATTCTGCTGGTCCTGTGTTTTCTTTTGCCCAGGTTAAGTATACCTTTTATCTGAGACATTCATACTCTACAAATATATCTGGGTGAGAAGTTGCTCTGTATTATTATTATTATTTATTTATTTTTTATTACACATTAACCATCATCTCCTAAAAAATGAAAGGAAAAGGTGGGGAGGATTGTGTTAAATGTGCTTTAACTTGGGAAGATAAGTTTGGTTTTTCACAGAGTGGAAGTTTGTGTGTAAATAAGTTAAATAGTTTAAATAGTTTCAAGTAAAACTGTTGATGGATGGAGATGAGAAAAATAAAAAAAACCTAAGAAAAAGATTAAAAGGCACAGAGTGCATCAATCAAGGTGTTAAAGAGTTAAAACTTTCCTGCAGGAAGTTTTGTTTGTCTTAAATATTGCGATCAGTCGGAAAAAAAAGGAGTATAGTGCAAGTTATGGTGGACAATTGACTGACTGACTGATAATATTTCTGTGTGCAAAATCTGAACCTATACTAAACTTGTCACGCACACGCCTCATCCCTCTCTACGCCTTGTCACGCACACGCCTCATTCCTCTCTACGCCTTATCAGGCACACGCCTCATCCCTCATGCCTTGCCAGGCTCACTAATTTTCTTTGCTATCCTTTCAGGCACAGATCATCCGTTCTCTACATCCTGCCAGTCAGACCACCTTCATTCATACTAACTCCCATACCGTTTCTATTTCAGCCTCGACCCCATCCTCTGCCCTTTTTTGGGGGGAAGACATCTCTATTCTAATACTAAGATGTTCATTCAAGCTCAGGTCATTTTCAGCACCCATGTCTTCCATCGGGGTCCGAGCGCCAAATAAATAAATATTTGCTTCAACCTCTTTTGTGTAGTCATGATTTAATTTGCTTTCTCTCTAAATCATTCCTCACCTATGTCTTGGCAGGCTCAGTTCATCCCTCTTTCCATGCCTCAGTGGGCTCAATCCATCCTTCTCTATGCTTAACAGGCATTCATTCATTTTTCTAGACTCCTTAGCAGCCTTGGCAGGCACCGTTCATCCCTCTCCATGCCTTAGCAGGCACATTGTATTCTTCCTATACCTTAGCAGGCTCAATCCATCTCTCCCTTCATCTTAGCAGGCTCAATCTATCTCTCTCTTCTTAGCAGGCACAGTCCATCCCTCTCTACGCCTTGGCAGGCATAGTCCATCCCTCTCTACGCTTTGGCAGGCACAACTCATCATTCTCAATTCCTTGGCAGGCACAATTCATCATTCTCAATTCCTTAGCAGGTTCAACGCAACCTCATTATACCTTGGCAGGTTCCATTCATCATTCTCATGCCTTAGCAGGTACATTCATCCCTTTCTTTGCTTTTGCAGGCTATTCCATTCATCCTATACCTCGTTAAACTCTGTCAATCTCTTTTCACTCCCTCAGGCTCAAATCATTCCTTCTCATGCCTTGTCAGGCTCTCAACATCTTTCCATTCAGTCAGTTTGATCTTCTCCTCTTATTATTCTTGCTAGAACCCCCTTATTATTCTAATCTCATCACATCTACCATTCATTTACCAATCTCACTCAAACATTCCGTTTATATTCAGCCTCGGCCCATTATTGGGGGGGAAGACTTCTCTAATTCTAACCCTAAAATGTTTATTCAAGCTCATGTCATTATCAGCATCCATGTCTTCCACCGGGGTCTGAGCGCCAAAAGAAATCAAACATCATCTAATAAACTTCTCTAATTGCCATCTCTGTGTTTCTCTCATTTGTGAGTCTTCCCAGGTTGAAATTATAATTCTTCTTATATCACGGTAAAGTGGAGATCCTTTAAACTGCTCCAGGTTTGCTAGTTTGCTTAAAATTATTTTTGAAATGAAATAATAGAATATCTGTAAAGGATTCCTCTTGAGTATGACGGTATTAGACATAATAAATCTACATTAAGCACATGCCAGCCCCTGCTGTGTGCCATATGTGTGGACATAATTGGTGCTAATTAAACACATATTTTCATTAGTGTAAATACTTTCTGTTTTCAGTGGGAGCCTTTCACCTCCTTGAGTGCTCTCTGTAGTTCTCTGGTCTTTTTATCAATCGTCCTCAATCCCTCTCCTCCTCCTGTCGCTGCTCCTGCACCATAGATGCTTAATGAGCTGTAAAATATAATTCAGAAACGATAGTTGCTTGAAGAGATGGAATTCAAGAGAGAAAGATAGAGATATGGGAGAACAATGACAGTTTATTTTCGATGATGTTTCCAGATCAGCAAAATCACTGAACCCTCAGAAATGGATCAAGATCTGTTAAAAACCCATAAAAAAAGATAAAAAAATTTAGCTCTGCAGAACTATTTCTACCTTTTATCTATACAACTCTTAGGTTTTGTTCGTAAAAACAAGTGTAATTTATTGTTTGAAGTTGAAAGTTATTTTAGGAGATTTTGAGGTATGACATATCTGTGTCATGTTTGGTAAATTAGCAGCTGGGCCAAAACGCAGACAGGAACTTGGGAGAAGCATTGTGAAGACAGGGATTTAATGATGTCAAAAGACAAAAACTTACACCATGGCACGATGAGAACAGGATGTGGAGCACACACAGAAAAACAGACAATAAAATAGGGAGAATAATGGACATAATAATAGAAGAATCAGTAGTGACAATCAGAGACCTTATGGACTTAGAGAATTTTGGAGAATGACATATAATGCAAGTGTGAGTAATTAGGGATAATGTGAAGCAGCTGAGGCAGGGGTCATGATCCACACCTCTTTGTGTTTCTGTTAATTTCACCCACCAGTTGTCTATGTGGTTCTTTTGGTCTCAGTTGTATTTAGTTCTGAGTTTTCTCTCCCTTCGTTGCTGGCTTGTCTGTTACTATTTCCCGTTATTTCCTGTGTCTCCACATGTTCTGCAACTTTATCGCTGCTTCATTAAAACATCCATCCACACCAAATGTCTACGTGGTGTCCTGTTGTTGCTTTGATCCTGCTCAACCACAGATTATTAAAGAATGAGCCGACAAGAAAAAAGACCAAGCAAAATGCACCAATCAGAGGACGAAGTGGAGAAGCAGTTAATGATCTGGGGCTCAAGGATGGCAATTCCATCTCCGGGAAGTGACCCAAGGCGCATGACCATTCTCCGAGACCTAAGAGCAGAAGGCTGTCTCGAAATAAATGGAGCACCCTGCCGGTAGCTTCTCAGTCTGATGCCTCACACATCCTCTGCTCATTTGGCCGTGTACCCAGAGGCCAAATCTAATTTTTTCCTGCTCCTAAGCTTGCTCCCCACCATTTCCAGGTCCTACAGCCCACCTTACGCTGCCTGTAGGCACCAGAACCTGCTCCCTGCAGCCTGAAAGCACCAGAGCCCACTCCTCGGCTTAAGCTCCCGCTGCTTTCTTCTGCTCAAGTTCTCTGTCATGGGTGTCCAGGTAGACATGCCTTGTGTTCCTGCTCCTGAGTTCTTCGATGAGGGTATCCAAGTGCACCCACCTTGTGTTCCTGCCCCGGAGTTCTCTAACGAGAATATCCAGGTGGACCTGCCTTGTGTTCTTGTTGCTAAGCACCTCTGTGTTCCTGCTGCTGTCCTCCAGATGGCCAAGGTTGGCAGATGGCCAAGGTTTGGCCATCTGCCGGATTCTCCGCTCTGGTCTGCCAGTCCAGAGGCACTGTCCCCTCCAGAGGCATTGTCCCCCTCCAACAGTGTTGGTGAAGCACTTCTTCCCTCTCCTGAGCTGCTGTACAGTTTGCCAGAATCGCTTTGTACACTTGATTTAAGAAAAATGGACAAAGAAGGTTATGAGAATGTAGATTATTGGTTAAAAGTAACTAAAAAGAGAGAGATGTGATGCAGGAGATAAGAATGGACGTTTTTGTGGAAAGCAGAAAATGTCAGAAGGCTAAGAAGTAATTTTGATGGACTTGCAAAGTAGAACAGCAGGACAAAAGAAACGGAGTAAAAAGAGCAGGTGGAAAGTTTTTTTTTTGTACCAAAGGTCTGATGAGGTTTGACAGGATTGGATGGGCTAGAATGAGTCCCTTTGGTGAATAAATCCCCACCATGGCTGTACCTCATGTATGTTTTATTTGTGTTTATTTTTTTATTATTGTTTTGAGACGCTGAAGGCTGTTGATACAACTTGTCACGGAGGTTCATGGCATGACACGTTTTTTTCTGTGTAACCTTAGAAAATATTTTACTCTTTTTAACAGCAGAACAAACAGAGTGAGGGGATTAATCGATAGGCTTACAGTTAGATACAGACGCAGAGCTGACTACGCAGAAATAGTCAGAGTGAAACAAAAAGAGGAAAAGCCTTTTGAAGAATATAGGATTAGACTGACAAAAGTGTTTAAAATACATAGTGGTCTACAAGAAGATGAAAACGAACAAGGAGCTTATCGACAGCAGTTAAAAAAATGCACTACATGCTGGTTCCAGGGATGCAATTAATACCTGGGTAAGGAGACATTTTACAGGTCCTTCTCAAAATATTAGCATATTGTGATAAAGTTCATTATTTTCCATAATGTAATGATGAAAATTTAACATTCATGTATTTTAGATTCATTGCACACTAACTGAAATATTTCAGGTCTTTTATTGTCTTAATACGAATGATTTTGGCATACAGCTCATGAAAACCCAAAATTCCTATCTCACAAAATTAGCATATCATTAAAAGGGTCTCTAAACGAGCTATGAACCTAATCATCTGAATCAACGAGTTAACTCTAAACACCTGCAAAAGATTCCTGAGGCCTTTAAAACTCCCAGCCTGGTTCATCACTCAAAACCCCAATCATGGGTAAGACTGCAGACCTGACTGCTGTCCAGAAGGCCACTATTGACACCCTCAAGCAAGAGGGTAAGACACAGAAATAAATTTCTGAACGAATAGGCTGTTCCCAGAGTGCTGTATCAAGGCACCTCAGTGGGAAGTCTGTGGGAAGGAAAAAGTGTGGCAGAAAACGCTGCACAACGAGAAGAGGTGACCGGACCCTGAGGAAGATTGTGGAGAAGGGCCGATTCCAGACCTTGGGGGACGTGCGGAAGCAGTGGACTGAGTCTGGAGTAGAAACATCCAGAGCCACCGTGCACAGGCGTGTGCAGGAAATGGGCTACAGGTGCCGCTTTCCCCAGGTCAAGCCACTTTTGAACCAGAAACAGCAGCAGAAGCGCCTGACCTGGGCTACAGAGAAGCAGCACTGGACTGTTGCTCAGTGGTCCAAAGTACTTTTTTCGGATGAAAGCAAATTCTGCATGTCATTCGGAAATCAAGTTGCCAGAGTCTGGAGGAAGACTGGGGAGAAGGAAATGCCAAAATGCCAGAAGTCCAGTGTCAAGTACCCAGAGTCAGTGATGGTCTGGGGTGCCGTGTCAGCTGCTGGTGTTGGTCCACTGTATTTTATCAAGGGCAGGGTCAATGCAGCTAGCTATCAGGAGATTTTGGAGCACTTCATGCTTCCATCTGCTGAAAAGCTTTATGGAGATGAAGATTTCACTTTTCAGCACGACCTGGCACCTGCTCACAGTGCCAAAACCACTGGTAAATGGTTTACTGACCATGGTATCACTGTGCTCAATTGGCCTGCCAACTCTCCTCACCTGAACCCCATAGAGAATCTGTGGGATATTGTGAAGAGAACGTTGAGAGACTCAAGACCCAACACTCTGGATGAGCTAAAGGCCGCTATCGAAGCATCCTGGGCCTCCATAAGACCTCAGCAGTGCCACAGGCTGATTGCCTCCATGCCACGCCGCATTGAAGCAGTCATTTCTGCCAAAGGATTCCCGACCAAGTATTGAGTGCATAACTGTACATGATTATTTGAAGGTTGACGTTTTTTGTATTAAAAACACTTTTCTTTTATTGGTCGGATGAAATATGCTAATTTTGTGAGATAGGAATTTTGGGTTTTCATGAGCTGTATGCCACAATCATCTGTATTAAGACAATAAAAGACCTGTTATATTTCAGTTAGTGTGCAATGAATCTAAAATATATGAATGTTACATTTTCTTCATGACATTATGGAAAATAATGAACTTTATCACAATATGCTAATATTTTGAAGAAGGACCAGTATATGGTTCCCCACAGCAAATCTAGAAGACTATGTAAATCATGCCCTCCATGCAGAAAAAGTAATGAAGGATAATAAACAAAAAAAAAACAAAACAAAAAAAAAAGATAGTCAACACATTTTTTCAGCAAGAAGAAGAAGAAGAACAGATTTATTATCAAAACAATAGAGGAAGAGGAAGATTTAGAGGCAGATGACAAATCCGCAGGTGTCAGAGAGGAGGAATGAGCAGAGGAAATTACAGACAATACACCTCAGGGTGTTGGTGTTGTGGAACAGAAGGACATCTGGCCAGAGACTGTCCTGGCAGGAGAAATAATGATTCAGCATGACTAGGACAGAAAACAAGTGCAATTGTTCCTAGTACCTCAGACACCAATAAAAACAAAAAAACAAAAACACAGGGGCAGGATGTCCTCCTAAATTTCTAGGACCTTCTCTCCCTAGATAGGATACAACCTGAAGTTACCTTACTGTTGAATGGAAAATCAATTACTTTTCTTTGTGATACCAAAGCATGCAGGACCACCTGTAGAGAAACAATCCCAAATTCCAGACTTAGCGATCAACAAATAACAGTAAGGTCAGCTAGTGGGAAATTGACACCGCAGACCTTACGGCCGCAGCTACGGGCAGCAGCATCGACAATAGATGCGGAGAACATGGTCCACTTGGACTCTATGTCTCCAACATCCCCCGGAATCTGGTCAAAGCTCTCCCGAAGATGGGAGTTTAATACATCCCTGGCCGAGGGCTCTGCCAGATTTTCCCAGCAGACCCTCACTATGTGCTTGGGCCGGCCTAGTCTGACCGGCTTTCTCCTCTTCCAGCGGATCCAACTCACCACCAGGTGGTGATCAGTGGCAGCTCAGAACCTCTCTTCACCCCAGTGTCCAAAACATGCAGCCGAAGGTCTGATGACATGACAGCAAAGTCTATCATCGACCTCCTGCCTAGGGTGTCCTGGTGCCAAGTGCCTGATGGACACTCTTATGCTTGAAAATGGTGTTCATTATGGACAATCCGTGACTAGCACAGAAGTTCAATAACGAAACACCACTCGGATTCAGATCGGGGAGGCCATTCCTCCCGATCATGCCTCTCCAGGTGTCACTGTCATTTCCTATGTGGGCGTTGAAGTCCCCCAGCAGAATAATGGAGTCCCCGGGATGGGCACTTTCCAGCACCCCCAACAGGGATGCCTAGAAGGCCGGGTACTCCGCACGACTGTTCGGCCCGTAGGCCGATACGACAGTCAGAGACCTGTCCCCAACCTGAAGGATGCAGGGATGCGATCCTCTCATCCACTGGGTTAAACCCCAACACAAGACGGCTGAGCTGGGGGGCGACAAGCAAACCCATCCCAGCCCGCTGCCTCTCCATGTGGGCCACTCCAGAGTAGAAGTGACTCCAGCCCCTCTCGAGGAGATGGTTCCAGAGCCCACGCTGTGCGTGGAGGTGAGCCCGACTATTTCTAGTCGATATCTCTCGACCTCCTGCACAAGGTCGGGCTCCTTCTCCCCAGTGAGGTGACATTCCACGTCCCTAGAGCCAGCCTAAGCATCTGGGTATCAGGCCGCCGAGGTCTCCACCTTCATCTGCCACCCAATCCTCTTTGTGGTGGTGATGGGTCAGACAAAGGGCCGGTCAAGACACCCTCATTAGGACCATTACATCGAGGCATAGTACGGCGGAGCCAGGGTCCCACCCTGGAGCCAGGCCTGGGCTTGGGACTCGTTGGAGAGCGCCTGGTGGCTGGGTTGCTCCTCGCGGGACCCGGCCGGGCTAAGCCCTAACGAGAAACGTGAGGCCATCCCCCAGTGGGCCCACCACCTGCAGGGGGAACTGTGAGGGACCGGTGCAAAGAGGACTGGGCGGCAGGATACGTACAGTATATTATATATAAACTGCACTTTAGCTTTTGTTGTAAATTTTAGTTTGTTATAGTATTTATGTTATATAAAGACTTTTGTAATCCAAAAAACTCAGATTTTTTTTATACTTTAAAGCTGAATACCTAATAAGGTTATTCCACTACAAAGTTACCTGTGTAATATTCATTAGTTTTTATGGAATATTCAAGCCAACCTCTTATGCTTTTTTCTGTCACATTATAAACAACCATTTTCTTTTTGTATTCTGTTGTATCGTTAAATTTATCATTACTGTCAGAATACTAGAATATCATGATATTATGTTTGGGCCATATAGCTCAGCCCTACAATCCAACATTTTGAATATCCCCGATTTGAGGTCGGAGCAGTCCTGATGTCCTTCCGAGCAGACTAGATCGCTCTTAACACACAACACGCAGTAGGAATATCTAAAAAAATTAATTTAAGAGCCATCCTGATGGTTTGGGCATGTCGTGAGGGGAATACCGGGTCAGAAATCAGCATAAAAATCCTGTCGTGTGAACCAGCCATTACTCAGTTCAGATGTGGAGCCCTTACTTAATGGGAAAATAACCAAGTTTCTTTATTTTTGTGTACTTATCAGGAGCTTATTCTAAAGCAAAGGTTTAGTAAATTTTGATAAAGTAAATTATTTCCTGTGTATTTGATATTTTTCTCTTTGTTGTGTGAAAATGTTAATCAAAACAGATAAATTATATGAAATCATGTGTTTAGGTTATTAAATGTTAATACATGACTGTGACTAACTGAAAGAAAATAAACTCTGGCTTGACAACACCACCATCGAGTGTAATTTGAAAGAAATGGGAGAAAATAAAAGAACAAATATAACAGTTTTAAATTGAACCCAGTGTTGAGTTTATATATTATGATCATTCTGTAAACAAATACATTCAATGTCCAGATTAGCTGTGCTGCACCATACAGTCATAGTATAAATAAACATGTTTTAATTGTAGCGTTGTACATTTCAGGAAATTAACACATTTATCTGGTTATTTCCAAACAGATTCTACTTATAATTATTTATCAAACAAAACAAAAAGTGTGAAAGGTGTGAAAAATGAAGTCTATTATATCTGGTGGCTTGTAGGATAACTTTTAGCACAAATAGTTGTAATTATCTGATTTCATCAGTCTTTAACACTGTTGTGCAAGAATTTTAAAACAATTTTATTTGCAAATTTTGAGAAGGAAGTCGCTGTTTAGCAGAGGACTGGCTCTCACCCTTGCAAGTCAAACTT
The DNA here is from genome assembly GCF_021462225.1 of Girardinichthys multiradiatus. Lineage (NCBI taxonomy): Eukaryota > Metazoa > Chordata > Actinopteri > Cyprinodontiformes > Goodeidae > Girardinichthys > Girardinichthys multiradiatus. The sequence goes on from NC_061815.1 coordinate 5,581,953, forward strand.
ACTTGGTTAACCTTGTGTCTTATTTTACACTTGTAATTATCAGCTTTTTAACTCTAACAGTAATCGTCTCAGAGTCTTCATTTTGTATAAATCCAGATAAGTTGATCCAGAAGACTGGATGCCTGTTGACATGTGAAGTTGATCAGATTTAAAAACTCAGGCATCAAACATTTCAAAGACGTTTAGGCTGTCATCATGTTGTGGACCTTTACACAGCTATCCTTTTAGATTGCTTTAGCTGGTTGGAAGATGGAAGTGTTGTATGTACTTCTGCTTGGGCACGTGCACCACAGAGAGAGATAATATTGTTTCCTCATATATCTGCTCATTTTTTCTCCAACACTTAGATTACCCAGTTATTGCACCAAAATTCTTATCTCTTTCATATCAGTTATGGATGCAAGGAAAGGGAAATTGGTATTAGGGGAAGCCATTAATGTTACAAACTCTCCACAAACAAATTAACCCTCGTCTAAATCCGATTGGCTTAAATCATCCATTTTCTTACCCTATTTCTAGCATCTTAAAGCTCAACAACCAATCCACCTACATTTGTATGTATAATGTGGACAAGACAAAGATGTTTACAAGACAACATGGAAATATGAGACAAATCCTGCCTTGTATTGATTAAAAATGTATCTGTCAAATATTGGAATTATTTTCAGGGACCCTGACAGCCCTGGATCTATTTAGCCAAAAAAGGAAACATTGATGAAATGGCTGTTTTATGTTTCATATATAGGGAAGTTGATGTCATATTCAAGATTGAATTACCGATTTAAAGGCAAATAGAGCTCAATTGTGTATGAGACAAAGTCAAAACAACAATAAGCAATGAAAAATTCCATAAAGATTGTAAGAAAGACAGATGATAGGGAAAAAGGAACTAAATAGCTGAACTGAAAAACTAATTCCCAGTGGCTGCTGGTGCCATCGTCTTCCTGTTTATTCCCTGGGCTTCCTGATCCCTTTGATGTATGTCTCAGAGAAGTTGGGTGTGGATGTTCAGTATATATGTGTTGCTGTGCAAAGAGCAGGCAAATTGGCTTGTAGCTCATGTTCACAGACGGTACCTGTCACTGTGAAGCCTGTTCGTTAGTAGCCAAGCAGTGCAAAGGACACACATGGAAAAGGACTCATAAATTTACATGGGCTCCTCAGCATCTGCAGCATAATAAACAGCAGTTCTTCTTTGTCCCCTTCCATATGTCTAATTCTGTTGTTTATCATGACTTGTTTGTTCACCCTAACTTGCCCTTGCACACCTTTAATGTTGATCCCTCTTTGCCCCCTGGAACTCTTTTTGTATAATAGGCGTTCAGTTTTGGCAAAGTGTTGCAGATTTGCCATATAGCCACACAGCTGCAAAGTTCAGAAGTTCAGCATATCTGTCAATAGCTTTATGGGTATTCAGCCAGACACAGTGTCATGCTGGTGTGTTTTGGAGTCGTGCAGAGTGAATAGTTGGCTTTGGTCTTTTCTCAGCCAAGCTAATGATGCAACCAACTGTGAATGAAAAAGAAGCTTTCCACCAGTCTAACTGCTTCCTTGGTGGCAAATTGTGCTGAATTATACTGAACTGCAGGCTCCATGTAAATTTGGCAAGATGCTCCTTAGTGTGTTATTCTCCAGCTCTTGGGAATAGGCAAACATTGTAACTGGGCATTAAAGGGATACAAATAAATCATTGCTGAATTTTAATTATGCGAGAATTTATCCAGTATTATTTATACCCAGACTCTGGTGACCAGTCCGTCCCTTTGGGGACTAGTCAGTTTTCTACATCTGTTCAACTTTAAATGCTTTTTAACCATCATCCTGTTGTAAATATACAATTTTCTCATTTTGTTCCTATTAATCTCATTAATTAGAAACTGAAGTAATCATTAACATCATTGTATTAGTAATGTAACTCTGGTAAAAATGTCAGCAATAGGGTGACTAAATCAAATATTCACAGACCTGTAACCTGAATTAAGGTTGACCTCAGTTTAAGCCCCATAGCATTTATCCACTGAAAGACAGTTCTTAAACCCATTCGGTTCAGGTGCCTTCAAACTTTGGTGTTTTGTTGAGCACGACACACGTTTCTACTAGTGTGCTACTGTTTTATTACATAAATGCTTAGAGACTGACAGAGACTCAACGGACTTTACATAAAAGAAAGAAGGTGCATCCTAAGGTGGTGATATGGCTACGGAAGTCAGATAGGCGAAAAGATTGTGTTCCTGTACTTGAAGAATGTAATGTTTACAAAAACATTACATTCTAAATAAATTGTGGGTATTTTTCTGTTGAACTGTTGAAAATTATTACATTGACCATATGATTAGATAATGTTTAAGAGTAAAGAAAGTGTTTGCTTTGTAGTACATAGAATTATGATAAATGAAAAAAGAATTTGGGAAATAATGAAATTGAATTTGGAGACATGTACACATAGCGTTTATTAGTTGCTGGTAATAAAACATTATGAACAGTTTATGAAATATTGATAGTGTATAATCAAGCGTTCCTACAGACATCTCTTTGATTCCACTTTGGCTTATTCATTTAGTCAATGTATTTTTTTTTTACAATCTGTAGTCACACTTGAAAATCCAGAAAGCAAGTGGAAAAGGTCTGTTCTGACCCTACCCACTATGTTGCCCTGATCGTCTTTACCTAAAGTGTTTTTGCTTCCTGATGCTGAAAACAAGCCTGATTAATGCAGTGGAAGTTAATGACACAGTAAATTTGAGGAAAAAAATTACATGTAGTCCATCATCTCTGCTAATATGACTGATGCATAATGCAAGAGTGTGGATGATGGCTGAGACCATCCTTCATTCTCTTCAGTTTCAGTGATGTATTTTGGTTTCTTTTAGCAGCAAACTGTCAACCATTTCTATCTTCTTCTTCTGCTTTGTCAATCATCAACCACCCCCCCCCCCCCATGCTTCAGCTTTGTCAAATGTCAGTGAGCAGAGAGCAGGCCATGGGCTATTAGTGGCATTCACTGCTGTCAGGAGGAACACACACACACACGCACGCACACACACACACACAGACACACACAAACACACACACACACACACGTTTCAGTCATACTTCTGGACCTTGTGGACAAATGTCGTGACATATATGTGGGCAGTCTGACTTTTTTATTGTTTTGGTGGATGCTGACAGAATAATCTAGTTTCACTCAGTTCATAGAAAACCCTAAATCCTCATTCAGAAACATAAACACACATATTTATGCAGAAATATGTCTGTCAAACAAAATGGATCAAAAAGGGACAGGGAAAAAAAAAAAAAAGTCAATTGCGATCCTACGGATTGAGTGCAACGGCCTCCAAGGGGCCAGTTAGCTGCGGCTTTACATATGTGTAAGTCCATCTCAGTATGGGCAGAGTGAACAATGCCTGTTTGGACTGCAGCTGAGAGGGTCTAGCCGTGGATGCCTGAAGATAAGGGTGGGACCAACATCATCTAATTACATGTGAAATTAAATCACAATCGCAAGAGACATTCAGGTTCAATTCAATTTAATTGAATTCAAAAATACTTTATTAATCGCAAAGGGAAATTAAATGTTGTCGTAGATCATAGTGAAAATGAATGGTGAGAGTACAGTCCCCTGTGGTGCTCCTGTGCTGCTGACTACCTGGTTAGACACACAATCCTTCAATCTTACAAACTGTGGTCTGTTCGTCAGATAGTCTTTGATCCACGAGATTGTTGAGGCCTCCACCTGAGTCTTCTGGAGTTTCTGATGTTGTGGAATTTTCTTATCAAAGTGGGTAGAAGTTGACTCATAACAAGAGAAAATCCAGACTTTGTCTTTATAAGTTTTATTCAAAGGCATTCAGCCTTTGAAGACCCTGACACTGAGGTTAGTCAGTGAAACAGAGCCCCGAACGCCATGTACACACAGTATTTATACCAGAACATGACAGTGTTATCTCAACTTCAAAGAGTCTGTGTTTTACGACCCTAGACCCTTCTCGGGTTCAGAGGTGAGAAAGTTACCTAGGAACAACATCTGCTCTTCCAAAGGCATCACCCTAACAAATGGCCTTAACCATTAAACTTCTGATAATGGCTTTTACAGCTTCCTCCACTAAAAGATGTTCAGGGGAGTGAGGTAACCCAAAGGTCATACATTTTGGAACACTTACTACAAAAACTTCCATCACACTGACAAAGCAAATCATGGTTGGATTGTATTAAATGCACTGGAGAAATCAAAGAACATGATCCTCACAGTGCTGCTGGCTTTGTCCAGATGACAGTGGGTTTGCTGAAGCAGGTTTATGATGGCATCTTCAACTCCAACTCCACAGCAATAAGCAAACTGAAGGGGGTCCTGATAGTTTATTGTTTGCTTACTCAGGTGAGCCAACAGGAGTCTCTCTAGGACCTTCATGATGTGGGATGTCAGGGCAACAGGTCTATAGTCACTGAGGACTGATGGGTGAGTTTTCTTTGGTACTGGAGCAAGACAGGAGGTCTTCTGCAACACTGGAACCTTCTTCTGGGCCAAGCTAAGATTGAAAAGGTGCTGCAGAATCCGACAGAGCTGCTCTGCACAGCCCTTCAGGACTCTAGGGCTGACACCATCTGGACCTGCAGCCTTATTCCGGTTCAGTCTCTCCGCTTGTCTCTTCATTTGACTTCTTAAGACCCACAGGTGGAAGGTGGAGGCAAAGGGAGCATCAGCATTTTCTGATTTGGTTGAAAGCAAACATGAGGAAGGAGAAGAGTCCATGGCTGAGGTGGAAGATAAAACATTTGAAGTGTGACAGGAAAGCTGTGGGTCAAAGGAGGGTGGGATGTCTGTTTGGCTGTGAGTAGGAGAGGAGGATGCTGAGTTTGTTTCTGAACTGAACCTATTGAAGAATGTGTTCAGTTCATTGGCTCTGTCCAGACATCCATCGGTCTGATCATCCTTCTGCTTGAAGCCTGTGATCTTCTTCATCCCTGACCACACATCTCTGATATTGTTTTGCTGGAGCTTGCTCTCCAGCTTCTTCTTGTACACCTCCTTGCTGTCTCTTATCTTGACTTTAAGTTGATTCTATATACTCCTCAATAATTCCCTGTCTCCCTCTCTGAAGGCTCTTTTTTTCTTTTTTAGCAGGTCTTTTAGGTCACTGGTGATCCAGGGTTCGTTATTGGGGAAGCATCTCACCGTTCTGGTGGGGATGGTATTATCCACACAGACGTTTATATAGTCTGTGACACACTCAGTCATGGCATTGATGTCTTCTCCATTTGGGTGGCACAATGCATCCCAGTCTGTAGCCTCAAAGCAACCTCACAGGGCTTCTTTAGCTTCCTGTGACCATCTTCTCAGAGTTCTCTTTATTGAAGGTTGCCTCTGAACAATGGGCTCATATTTCGAGCAGAGAAAAACAGGATGGTGATTTGCATAAACCAAAAATCATTGTTTTGTTTTCTCTGATAGAGCAGCTGACAAACTGTTGAAATGGTGGAAGTGTAGCAGAGAGTGAAGCATGGTTAAAATCACCAGATATTGCCACAAACGCGTTGGGGTGTTGTGTCTGTAGCTTAGTAACAACTGAGCTGATGACATCACATGCAGTGTCGACAACAGCTAAAGGTGGAATGTAAACTGTTGCCAGAATAACACTGGTAAACTCTGGGTAAATAATATGGATGAAAACCTACTGCTAACAGTTCAATATCTGGACTGCAGAGACGGCACTTCACAGTAACATGTCCTGGATGACACCATCTGTTGTTCACAAGTACTGCCAGTCCACCTCCTTTACGTTTGCCGCTCCTCTTTAAATCTCTGTCTGGCAGACTCGGTGGAGTCAGGGATATTATCCTGCAGCCACGTCTTAGTGAAACACATAATACTGCATTCCCGGTACTCTGGCTGGGTCCTTTGTAGGGCTTGGAGTTCATCCAACTTGTTTCCCAACGATCTCACATTGACCATCATAATCAATGGAAAAGATGGTTTGAACTTCCTCCTTCTCTCTCTTCTCTTTGCTCCTGCTCTGCATCCACAGTGCCTCCTTTTCAACTCATCATGGATTTAGGGTTAGTAGTTTAAATATTATTTGAACTTTTGACATATTTATACGTTACGATGTCGCCAGGTGACTATGAACCCATTCAAACGCTGTGTAAATGCTTAGAAGAAATCAATGCTTGGATGTGTCAAAATTTTCTTCAGGTGAATCAAAACAAACTGAAGTAATTTTCTTTGGACCAAAGGAAGAGCGTTTAAAAGTTAGCACACAGCAACAAATACAGCTAGAAACCACCAATCAGGCTCGAAACCAGGGTGTAGTGATGGACTCCGACCTGAACCTTCAGAGGCACATAAAGACAGTAACAAGGTCAGCCTTCTATCACCTAAAGAACATATCCAGGATTAAAGGACTAATGTCTCAGCAGGACCTTGAAAAACTAATTCATGCGTTCATCTTCAGTAGAATTGATTACTGCAACGGTGTCTTCACAGGTCTGCCTAAAAAGTGGATCAGACAGCTGCAGTTGATCCAGAACGCTGCTGCCTGCGTCCTCACTAGAACTAAGAAAGTGGAGAACATCAACCCAGTTCTAAAGTCCCTACACTGGCTCGCTGTAGCTCAGAAAGTAGACTTTAAAATACTTCTGTTAGTCTATAAATCAGTGAATGGCTTAGCACCAAAATACATTACAGACTTGTTGTCAGTGTATCAACCATCCAGACCTCTCAGGACTTCTGGCTCAAATCTTCTCTGCATACCCAGAACCAGAACCAAACATGGAGGAGCAGCTTTTAGTTCTTACGCTCCACTAACCTGGAATAAAACAGAAAATGAAAAGCGTTGAAACCCTAAGTTGCTTTAAATCAAGATTAAAAACGTATTTGTTAGGAGTGGCCTTTGAATGTGTTATCTAAACATTATTAGTTAAGTTTTCAGTCCAATTTTCCTTTCGTTTTCTTATTCATCATTCTATTCCTTTTATTTTTTTTATTACTTCTATTGTTTGATTTTCTGTATCGTTGTAATGTTTTTCCTTTTGTACAGCACCTTGAGTGTCTTGTTGCTGAAAAGCGCTATATAAATAAACTTGACTTGATTTGACTTGATTTATCAGCTGCTCCCAGTTGTAAAAAGACAACAACCCCGTTGTCATGGTGACACATCTTAACAATTATCCAAAAGTAAAAAAGTATCAGCAAAAATCCTTCCAGCCACAGCATCCGATACCAGAGAGGATAATCGTAAAAAAATAAAATCAATTTTTATCCACCACAAGAGAAATTTGAGTTCTTGAAAAGATTTAATCAGAATGAAAAATAACAGAGCCACTCCAACCTGCTGCCACCTTGAGTGGCAAAATTCTAGAATGGTTGGCGTTATCTCATTCCCTGACAAAAACTATTATTGTTAATGTTTTATCCTATATGTGATTAGAGTTGGTTTTAGATATCTATGCAGCAGCTCCACTATTGTATTTAGATTTCTTGGACTGTACCTGGACTGGGTGGCTGTAAACAAATTGTAACACATTAAAGTAAAGGACTGAGAAGCGACAGCAGAAAATGATGACCAGTATCGGCAACTTCAGGAGCAGCGACTTTTTTAAATGTACTTGTCCTTCAAATGAGCAATTACTCAAAGCGTAACACTAAATTTGTTACAAAATGCCTTAAGGCAAAGAAAGTCAATACTTTGGAGTGGCCATCATAAAGACCACAGTCTCAAAGAAAACGAATAGGCAATATAAGGCGTAAGGCTGTCACAGTTACACCAGTTCTGTCTATTGAAATTTTTAAAGAAAATTCTTCCAAATAATTAGATGTATGTAAACTTCTGAATTTGATTAAAGTAAAAGAAAACAAATAGAAATAATTTTGGTAATCCTGACCTAAAGGAAGACACATTTAATCTGATTTAAATTTAGGTTGATGAAAAAAGTTTTGTCTTTGCAGAGACTGTATGTAAATGTATGTATCTGGATTAATCTGTGAGACAAAAAAGCAAATATAGAAGAAATCAACTGGAGGATGAAATAGTTTTACATGACGCTGTAGAATAGACAAGACCTTTCCAAACCAGAACCGGTGAGCATTCAAACATTGGCATCTCCTTCAAAGCACAGTTTCGTTAAATCACATCCTTACAGAGCTGCAGGCAGATGTACACACTTTGGGTTATATTCCATGAATCAGGAAAAAGCACGTTAGTCACAGTATAGTGTGATGGAAATTCTTGCAGTAAGCATTCCACAGTGTATGACCTTTGGGTTACCTCACTCCTGTGAACATCTGTGCTAGTGGAGGAAGCTGTAAAAGCCATTATCAGAAGTTTAATGGTTAAGGCCCATTTGTTAGGGTGATGCCTCGGGAAGAGCAGATGGTTGTTCCTAGGTCACTTTGTCACCTCTGAACCCGAGAAGGTTGGGTCATAAAACACAGACTCTTTGAAGTTGAGATAACACTGACATGTTCTGGTATAAATACTGTGTGTAAATGTTGATCGGGGCTCTGCTCAACTGACTTGCTTGGTGACAGAGTCATTCAAACGCTGAATGCCTTTGAATAAAACGTATAAAGACAAAGTCTGGATTTTCTCTTGTTATGAGTCAACTTCTACCCACTTTGATAAGAAAATTCCACAACAATTTTAGCGTCACGAACAGGATCTAACGTGCCAGAGGAGACCGCAGGACAGGACACGGACGCCTGGCCAGCCTGAGAGTTGTACTCAGTCCACTTCCATATTACGGAGGGGAGTCCGGGTGCCCGCCTTCTGGCCGATTGGATCCGAACTATTTGTCTTCAAATATATCTGGGTGAGAAGTTGCTCTGTATGATATAATGTATATTATTATTTTTATTACACATTAACCATCATCACCTAACTAATTAATTAGGTTCCAGTGTTGCGAGAGGGAGGACATCAGCTGAGGGCCCGGTCACCCAGTTAAGGAATGACAGGGAAGTTCTCATTGGTAACAATGGGATAAAGCAAACTACAGGGTTTTGCGGGTGGTTTTTAGCAATTTTCTACACCTCATAAAGGAGAAAAGCCAGACGGCAGACGTGCCGCTGAATGGGTAAAAAAAATGGTTCCGGAACCTTGAGGCATCAGGGGTGTCTCCTTCTTCATACTCTGATTTATAAAATAATGAAAGGAAAAAGTGGGGATGATTGTGTTAAATGTGCTTTAATTTGGAAGATAACATTGGTTTTTTACAGTGTGGAAGTTTAAGTGTAAATAAGTAAAAAAAAAAAAAGTTTAAACTTTCCTGAAGGAAGTTTCGTTTGTCTTAAATATTGCGATCAGTCAGAAAAGAAGGTAAAAGTGAAAAGGGACATTAGAGATGCGAAAAGAAAGTTGTCCTAGAAAGGAGTATAGAGTGCATGTTATGACAGGAAGTGACAGGCAGGGGGGCGACTGACTGACTGACTGATAATATTTCTTTGTGCAAAATCTGAACCTATACTAAACTTTTTCTTCTGCCTCTCTCACCTCTCACACACATATACACACATATATGGGATTTGAGTTCAACGTCTGCGTTTTTGAGTCTGGATTTTAGAAACCTGCCCTTTTCCAAGCGTACTCCACCAGAGACGCACGGCCTGAAAGAGAGAGATCTGCCTTCCTGCCTGTTGAAAATCGCAGAGTGAGTTTCCACAAAAAACGAAACTCAGAAGAAGTCTGGCCCGAACCCACTGAGATGGACAACGATCCATGCTGTTTGCAAGAGCCAGAAGAGTGATACACTGGATTTATAGTGAAAGCACATCTTATACGGGCAGAAGAGAAACCGGAGCAAAGTTTCTTCTTTCTCCCTCCTGGAGAAGTTAAAGTGGACAAAGAATGATTGAATGTCTCACCAACAGACCTGGGAAGGGCCTGGTTGTTTTTTGGACTGATAGAGGACTCTGTGTCATGACAGTCTGACTCTGGAGCGATTGAGAAACTGATGGGGGTAACGTACAAACACACACACATTTGCATAAATCTTTTCCTATTTTCTGCAATGAAGAGCGCTTATTAACCGCTCCTCATGTGACGCTTGCTTGACGTTGAGAGATATAGCGGTTTAAAATATTAATTTAGGGTTAGAAAAGTATCTTTAAAAGGGTGATAACTTAACTCATTTGATACTTTGCGGTTAATTCTTTTAGAGAAACAAGTTCTCTTTCATCGTGGAATATTCAGGGTCAATTATTCTAGTTATTAAAAGTTATTAAAAAGCAGAGGAAGTTACAACATCTCCAAAACTCAGCAGTAACCAAGTGTTTCTATGTTATTCTCAGGACAGGGGTTATTTAGAAAGAATCTGATTGGACAGTCGTACCACACAAAAATTAAACTAATCTCATGTTTCCTAAAAGACTCTGCATGAAAAGGCCTTCAGAACTGTGGAGTTATTTTCCACCACAGTATCAAGTTTTTTAAGCATGCTTTTTTTTATTTTAAAACAGATCTGTATTTTTGTTTTGTTTTTGGCTTTTTAGCATAATGTTTGTCTGAAGCTTCTTATGAATTGTGTTAGAAGCAAATATGATCTGAGGTAAATTAGGAGCTGTGAACTAATAATTTTAAATCTGATTATTGTCCAAGCAGAAATAATATATTTAGCCAATCCTTCAATCTCTGCAGAAAGTTAACACCATTGTTCAATGCAGTAGTACTCAACTTGTGGTTCCTGGACTCCTGAAGCCCGTAAGCCATAGATTTTGGGTCCATAAAATTATAATATTTAATTAAAGGTAGACCGATTACCTATTAAAATAGATCTAAGCCAATGATGAGTTCCAGTTTTAGTGGCTTTGAAATGCAATAATACTCAAAATTTCTACTCTGGGGAACACAGATTGGGGTTGAAGAATTTAGTTTTGGAACCAAGGTTAGGATTTTTATAACAGAATCAAGACAAGTAAAATGCTTTATTTTAGGAAAAGAAAAGAAATAAAGGCTCTCACCACTAAAGAGGATGGTCGGCTCAAACTCCAGTCTCCTTGTTTGATTTCTTAGGGTTTAAAGATTAAAAGAATACATAGGAGTAGAAAGGTACACAAGGTGATTTCAGATTACTAAGAGATAAAATATTGGAACATTTATCAGCATTTGGATTGTAAAAGAGGGGTTCTAGTAATAAGTTTTCCTCAACTCTCAAAATTTAAATGGCCCAAATTAAAGAAAATGAGGTTTGTTCTTTTTTAAACACTATGTGGGAAAAAGTCCAGTTTGGAGACAAGCTTCTTATCTTAATTTCTGATTAAGTCAAACACTGCAGTTTTGTTTAGTTTGGGTATAACATAAAAATGTCAATGCTGACTTTTCTAATTTCCCCTCGGGGATCAATAAAGTATCTTTGAATTTGAATTGAATTAAATTAAAAATACTTCTTTGCATTTAACCTGAAATTCTGCAATGCAGCTGCGATCAAATTGAGTCAAACAAAAAGTGAATTATAACAATAACTCCCAGGATTGTAGTTATTATTATAGAGTTACATTACAAAGAATTAGCCAAAGGTTTCAGCATCAGTAAATTTGGAATCATTTAAGAGAAAACTGTTGCTGTGCTTCTAAATACTTTGAGATCTTTTTCAACTATGTGCACTCATTTTTTAAAAAGGATCCTGAAGATTGTCATAACAAAATTGATCAATTATAGCATTAAAAGATATGGCTGAGAAAACATATTCTGAAAAGAGATTATTAAAAATGTCTTTCAATTCTTGAAGCTTCAAATTTGTCCATTTGTCTGTCTTTGATGTTTTGTCTTTGTGTTTGTTGGAAAGAATGTATGTTTATATGTTGCATGAAACAATGATCCATGTTTAGAATAATATTTCTAAATCCAAGATTGATTAAACTTTGAGTTTTCAAGAGAGTTAAGAAGAAGCTTATTTCTGAGGTAGGTGCATGTTAACAGTTTTGCAGTTTAAGGTTCACTAAGATGGGTTGGAATGAAGAAACTGTGGGTCCGCCCATAGGCTGCCCATCAGAGGTTAGTTCTGCCTGACCCCGCCCACCTACCAGGTTGGTTCATGCCTTTGTTGTCATGGTAACGCTCAGCACCTCCCTTCCTGAGTTTTAACACTGTTTAAGAGACAATAGAATCAAAATGCTTGTAGTGATTGTTGCCTTAATAACATGTTTTTTTGGATGCAGGATGACTTTTAGATTTATGTGTTTTACTATTAAAAGGTTAATGAAATAGTTTAAACTAGTTTGAAGAATTAGTTTTGCATGCAGAATCATTGGTGATTTATTAGATTGAAAGTTTCCCTGGTGCCATTAAGCTAGCTGACATTTCAAGATATGCCAAAAGTAAGGAATATATTTTTGATAAAGAATCAGAGTCATGACTTTATACTTGGTGGGAATTATTTATTAGATTGGAATTTGTAGGGTTTATGCATCTGAATTACATTAGATGACCATTAATCTAATACTCATCTTTATATAAGACAAATCAGGATGATATGTGACTAATTTCTAAGTGAGACATTGATGAACTGAATAATTAAAGTTTGTGTTTTGTTGTTAATGGAACTAAATTGCAGTTAAAAACATCTGGATTTTCTTTATGTTGCTTTTGTTAAATTCATAGTGACACATAGTTATGTCACAATTAATCTCTTTGGTTCTATGTAATGTGATCTTGGTTACCAGAACATTTTTGTACAAACTTTTTGCTGGATTGTCGCATGGGTTGGACCCTGCGCCAGAAGAGGGGAATGTCAGAAAAAAGTAACATGGGGTTCCAAAAGGTTTAGCACTCTTGGAAAAAAAATGGGTAGCTCAGACCTCCAGTGAGGACTTAGTGACAATGCGAGAGAGACGTTGTACTTTGTTTATTTAAATGGTGCATAGCTCGTTAAGACCACATTCTGAAAATCTCTCTGAAATTATGGTGTTGATTCTTTTGTGAAATTTTACATCTCCACAGATTAGACCATTTTTGAAATTATTTTTGGGTATTCTGAAACTATGAAATATTGACCTGTAATCAGACCTTCCACAAACATCATGTCACATTTTTGATATTCAGAATATTTAGCTGATGGTCACTGCTAGAATACCAGGTGAAGTCAGAAGATCAATTCTTTTGATTTTGTTGGATGTTTTGATGAAGTTCATATAGTTAAGCACTTAGGTTTGAGAATGGGACTTTGATTTGAAAATTAGCCAAGTGTTGTGAAGGCCCTGTTCTCACTTATATGAGATTGAGACAAAGGACACAGGCAAATCTCAGTCCTTTTGAAGTGCTGTGTGGCAGGTCTCCTAATTTGGACATGGGGATATTGCCAAGATCATTTTCTTCCACATCTTTGTGTGAAGATAGGATGTTGTTTTACTGTCAAAACCTGTCCACTGTGTTTTCTCAAGTTTCACAGACGGTGAAGGCTGCATTACCAGAAACAGCCACTTCCACCCTCCAGTCCTTTATTCCTGGCGACTGGATTCTGCTCAGAGAATTTAGGAGAGAACACAGGAAGTCCAGGGCTGGAATGGCCCATATCAGATCCTACTAGACACCCAGGAAAGCTGCAGGAAAGCTCCAGCTCCCCCAGCGTCATCTGGCTTCCAGGACAAGTCATCTTCCAACTGGATCATTCACGGCCTGAAAGGTGTGAGGACAGCGGACCACCACAAGACAAAGAACTGTAAGCTGATCACTGGCGAGTGATTGAAGAGGTGGTTGAAGAACACTGTTCTTACAAGGACACAATAATCCCTTGGGCAGTGCAACGTTATTTCAGAATCTACTTAAGGCCATCGCATTGCCTGAAAGTTAGAAATCATAAGGTCATTTGCCTCACTGCACACACACCACAGTGAGAGACACATAGGAAACATACAGGAAAGACCTCTACACATTGCACATAACCTTTCTCTGGATGATGGACTGGCGACATCTGCAACAGAGAGACAGTCAAACATGCGCCATGATGCTTATTCCCCTTAATTTCTTAATATTTGGTGGCTACTAGGGGCTCCTTTGCCTGGACAGCGAGGGTCAGCCAAATTCTTTTGTCCCACTTTGACAGCGAAACTGACTCTGAGGAGGAAATCTCGGATGCTTTCATTTAACTTTCATGGTTATTGCTTGTTATCTATCATTATGGTATTATTACAAATTTGAATGTGTTCATTTCCACTGTTGTTTAGTTGGACTATGGAAGCCTAACTTCCAGCAGGTTAGAGTTCCTGTTTCTAAACATATTTCTAGAGGAGCTTCCTACGACTGCCCACCTGTACCAGACTGGTAACAGGGCAGCTTGAAGCCACTCAGGAAAGACAGCAGAATTTTTGTTTTTTTTTGTTTTTTAAGTTGTGTTTATGATTTGTTTTCTTTGGGAAAAACTGTTTGCTTTCAGTATCAGAAGAAAGGACATACCACTTCAAGGTCACGATACAGCTATATGGAAGGTGGTCTGTTCTGATGCTTGGTATTGCAAGTATTTTTTATAACTCTTGTGTTCATCTTGGGAAAGGTACAGCAAAGACAATGTGTGGTTAATCTGACTAATAATACTCATCAGCGGATTCGAAGAGAGATTCATCACTTTTCTGACTACTATGATCATACTGATAATGTTTGGGGGCAACTGATGCATCAAAACTGTGAGGAATTATAGTGTACGGGACAGCAGAAATGTTAGTAGATTTTCTAGTGAGATTAATTTAACATGTGCGTCTACAGGAACTCTTTATAGAATTCGGGGTAATAGAAATCCAATTAAAGGTCCAGATATTTGTATTACACAGGAGGAAAGTACACCTTATTTCCTTGGGAAGATAGTAGGTTGCGAAGCTATTATATCTGTTTTATGTGCTTTAATCAACCGACATAAATTTGAGTCATGTCCTATCAGAACTGATCCTTATACTATTTCAGAATCTTTGGCTCCAGATCCCTTTGTGTTGACTCTTAATGTTACAGCCTTACCGGATGGATGTAAGTTGTATGGCATGGCAGGTGAATTAACCAGGGTTTTTGTTACTTTTCCTTTATGAGATGGGTACTCATGTCCTCAGAACATGGGTTGGATATGTGGAAATAGATCATATCTGTATCTGCCTGCTACTTGGTCTGGAGTATGTTATCTAGCTCACTTACTACCTACGGTCACAACTTATACTTCAAACAGCCTAAGCTATTAGAACGATGAGTTTGCAAACTAGAATGGCTTTGGATTATCTGTTAGCTGAGAGGGGTGATGGTTTTGAAGAATTTTCCTTTCGTTGTGATTATCTTGTAATCAGAAGAAAGGAGTGTGATGAAAATTCTTGCAGTAAGCATTCCACAGTGTATGACCTTTGGGTTACCTCACTCCTGTGAACATCTGTGCTAGTGGAGGAAGCTGTAAAAGCCATTATCAGAAGTTTAATGGTTAAGGCCCATTTGTTAGGGTGATGCCTCGGGAAGAGCAGATGGTTGTTCCTAGGTCACTTTGTCACCTCTGAACCCGAGAAGGTTGGGTCATAAAACACAGACTCTTTGAAGTTGAGATAACACTGTCATGTTCTGGTATAAATACTGTGTGGAAATGTTGATCGGGGCTCTGCTCAACTGACAGAGTCATTCAAACGCTGAATGCCTTTGAATAAAACTTATAAAGACAAAGTCCAGATTTTCTCTTGCTATGAGTCAACTTCTACCCACTTTGATAAGAAAATTCCACAACAATAGAAATGTTAAAGATAGAAGACAGTTGTTAACCTTTGATGGTTCCAACCGTATATGGACTGTAACTTTTGGGTTTTACTGTTTGACAGTTTCTTCTCTGGTACTTAAGGGTTCAAAGGTGTATTAACATTGGAGGTTTACCTATGATGTGTATTCTCTGATTGAGACTGTTTTCTTTAAGGTTAAAATCAACTCAGAAGCATGTTCTTGGGGCATATAAACCAGTGAATTATCTTAGTGAGGTTAAAGCTTGACGCTCATTTACCTCCTTCAGTCATTTCCTACATGTCCTTATTTTCTCCCCACTTACAGCAGCCCTCTGTGGCTGCTTCTGTATTATTCAGTGCCCGTCATCCTTATGCCTCTCTCTCTTCAGAGTGACATGTCTTTTAACATGGGGCCTTATTAGGCAGCTCAGGGATGGATTCCCGTCCTGCATGATTATGTACTTTTCTTCCACGCTGGAATGCATCTGCAAATCTTTGCCTTCCTTTTTCTGGCAGTTGATCCCCTCACTCACACTTATCTCTGGCTTTCCTATTTGTCCTTTCCTCTCTCTGACCCTATTTGCTTTTTGCTCTTATCCTCAGTCCATTTCCCTCTTTCTTATGTCATACTTGTACTTATGTTTTTAATGATTTTTTTTAATTAATTTTGTTCAGTCTGTGCTTGCCCTCAGCCACTGTTTGTTGACATCCAACTGTCAAATAAATTTTGAGCCAAACTTTTGACATAAAGCACAATAAATAAGACAAATCAGAATATGATTACTGTTTATTTTAGGCACTGTCATTCAGCCAAATAAAGCCAGAAAACATTTATCTGTTCGTACTGGTAGAGAAAGCCAAGCTTTTCATTTTTATACTCTAACATTGCTGTCAGAAGTCAATGTTAATGTGAAGAATTATTTGCTATTAATAATATTTTGAACTGTTCATTTTTTAATGTGAAAGGTTTACAAGCAACTGCAATGATTTTAAAAAAATAAGAGTTGAATGTATTGTAGATTTGTTTTGCATCCCACATGCATTTTATGTAGTATTCTATCTTTCATTTTAGTAGTACAACCTTGTTCTGTGCTGCAGTGCTAGTCCTAGTACATATCATGAATACAGGCTTAGACTGATGACATTAGAAGCACATTAAAAATAGAGTACTCATAATTTCATGGTCATCAATTAATTTGCTAATATGTAATAATTAAATATAAAATGTAGGACATTTCAACATTGCTTGTCTCTGTTGTCCAAGCAGAAAAAGAGACATTCATTTTTCAGATAGTATGCCTAAGGTTATGTTCTTGTGGTCTTTGTATTGATGACAAGTATTGGTGACACGTTTTAATTAACTGGCCCGTTTCAAAGATTTCTGTATATTTTTTGCATTGTTATTACGTGATGCAATTTTTAAAGTACCAATACGTTTGGTTATGTAATAGGTTGAAAAACGCTAAATAATAAGTTTTATTTTAAAACAGACACCTCTCTATTTTGTGCTGAAATACTAATGTGGATTAAGGTTACTATGCACTCCCACACCAGCAGAGGGTGCACAAGCGCCACTGTGGGCATAGAGTGACTGCACGCAGGCGCAGTTCAGAATAAAAATTAAGTACTGCCTGATAGCAACCTGTCTCTGTCTTCTTGTCCAAAGGTATGTTTTGAAAGTTATTTTAGCAACTTAAATTTGGTTCTAATATAGTGAAACCAAGTATGAATGAACGTAGTTTGCTGTTAAGAAACTATGACTCTTTCAGGTTTAATGAAGAGGTACTGCACCTATATTTCTGTATTGTACATGTACCCTCGTCTTTTGTGAGGTCGCCATTATTGTGTACAGAAAGATGAGTATTAGAAAAGTTATTTAAAGCCAATATTAAGCATTGCGATGTGCTGTGTGAAAGTTTCTACCATGTTGAAGTCAGTTTTGGTGTAAACAGAGTTAAAAACTCTCCATGTCGCAACAGAAATTGAGACTAATCAGACCAGGCAACACTTTGCCAATCTTTTATTGTACAATTTTGGTAAGCCTGTGCAAACTGTAGCCTCAGTTTCCTGTTCTTAGCTGACAGGAGTGGCACCTGGTGTGGTCTTCTGCTGCTGTAGCCCATCCGCCTCAAGGTTCGATGTGTTGTGCGTTCAGAGATGCTCTTCTGCATGCCTTGGTTGTAACAAGTGGTTATTTGAGTTACTGTTGCCTTTCTATCAGCTCAAACCAGTTTGGCCATTCTCCTCTGACCTCTGGCATCAACAAGACATTTGCGCCCACAGAACTTTTTTGGACCATTCTCTGTAAACCCTAGAGATGGTAGTGCATGAAAATCCCAGTAGATCAGCGGTTTCTGAAATATTCAGACGAGCCCGGCTGGCACCAACAACCATGCCATGTTCAAAGTCACTTAAATCACCTTTCTTCCTCATTCTGATGCTGGGTTTGAACTGCAGCAGATCATCTTGACATGTCTACATGCCTAAATGCACTGAGTTGCTGCCATGTGATTGGCTGATTAGAAATTTGTGTTAATGAACAGTTGGACAGGTGTACCTAATAAAGTGGCCGGTGAGTGTAGTTACAGTGGCTTAGGTTATCCTGAGCTATCTCTGTAGTTATGCTGCTATAGGCTTAGGCTGCTGGAGGACATAATGACCACTTTCACTCTCTCTGCTACATTCTCATACTACTCTCCAGTGTTGCATTATTTGCTGTTATTTCAGCTTTAAACTTTATGTTCTTTCTCTTTTCTCTTCCTAGAAGCTACACCTGGCCTGACTATGAATCTACCCGTGACATCTTTCTGGAAGAGGACATCGTCCAAGCTTCTGGTGGTAACAACTTAATGCTCACCTTTTACCTATTGATACATTGGCCCTGTCATTCAGTGTTTAACCCTATTTTTCTCCTAGACATAGCTACTGATTGAGCTTCTACTGTGACTAACTGGATGTGCTCTCTTTCATACTATAAACTCTTTCATACTCTAAACTTGAAAACAGCATTTATCTGTTTTTTCTGCCTAGACGAAGCCACTAAAATAGCTACATCCATTATCATTTTACTTTTCCTTCTCATAAAAAGTGCTCCTGGATCAGTGCTTCTCTGTTCTTTTTGTGTCTCTGCTCTGTTCTCTCAAACCCCCAGTCGGTCGTGGCAGATGGCCGCTCACCCTGAGCCTGGTTATGCTGGAGGTTTCTTCCTGTTAAAAAGGAGTTTTTCCTCTCCACTGTCGCTACATGCATGCTCAGTATGAGGGATTGTTGAAAGGTCAACGCCAGTGACTGTCCACTGTCTCAACATGCTCATCCAGGAGGAGTGAATGCTGCAAGTCTCTGACTGGATGCAGTCTGCTGGGTTTCCTTAGATAGAAAGACTTTTCAACCAATTTGAATAAATAACTGAATCTGACTGCACTGCTCGATATGATTAATTGGAATGTATGAACCTGACTTGAAATCTGTATGATTCGATTGAATTGACTTTGTGAAGTGCCTTGAGACAACATGTGTTGTGAAATGGTGCTATATAAATAAAACTGAATTGAACTGAATTGAATTGAACTGAATAGAAAGAATTTTCATTCAATATATGTGCAACCTCTTTGTGATGCACAAATTTGGCTCACAAATGCAAGGCAAGATGGCCTCCTCAACTCATGATTCCATTGTACTGTAATAATTATAAGTATTCTAATTACAATGGTTGTGATGGGAACAAACCTCAATTGGGGTCTGTGCTTTTTCAAGTTTCAGTGGCAAGACAGGTTAAAGGAGCACCTCTAGTAAGATAATTTTAGGAAGGCCATGAATAAAACTATGAATAAAATGTGAACAAAATTATAAACAACATAGTATAGAGTTATTTAAATATTTACAGACTGTATAATGTATATCTGTATGTATATCTATATCTATATCTATCTATATATATATATATATTACATAGATATATAATTTTATTATATGTTAACATATATAACAGTGTTCTAATGCTGTTATATATATAACCCTAACCCTAAATGGTCATCTACAATGCTCCCTGTCTATGGATAAGTTCTGTGGTGTGCTGCTATCTCCTCTATCTTTTGAATGCAGCAGGAACCAGAGGTGCTCAGATTCCAGGCTGGTGCTAAAAGCAGAGGGAACGCTCACATTCCAGGCTGGTGCTAAAAGCAGAGGGAACGCTCACATTCCAGGCTGGTGCTAAAAGCAGAGGGAACAACGCATCAGTTTGGTTTTCTCCACCTTTTCTCCACCTTTCTCCACCAATCATAGTAAAATGCTGAATTTTAATATTATGAAATTATCCATCCAGAGACAGACCCAGACTTCCCCAGCCATTTGGGCAAGCTCGTCCGGGTGGGATCCCAAGGTTTTACCAGGCCAGCCGAGAAACATAGTCCCTCCAGCGTGTCCTAGGTTCTCTTCTGGGCCTCCTCCTGGTGGGATGTGCCCGGAACACCTCACCAGGGAGGCATCCAGGTGGCTCCTCTCGACGTGGAGAAGCAGCGTGTTAGGGTTTTTATGACTTTTTATATTGTTTATCACTTGTGTCTGCTCTAAGTGCTTTCTTCCCCCACATGTCATAGACAAAGAGATAAGAGAGAAGGGTGAGTTATGCTATTATCAGCAACATCTAGGGACTGGCATCAATCCTCACTCCTTTCTCTAAAATCAAGACACATGAACCCTAACCTTTCTGACCCCACACACACACACACACACACACCCACCTTGAATGTTGTTTGAACTGTGTGTGAGCAAGCATGTATAAATAAAGAGGGAGGAGTGTTAATACTTTGTAGTTTTGCACTGCAGAGTGTGACCTACCCTTGCCGCAAGTATAACTGACTGTGTCGTTTCCTTACCTCTGAGTTGACTAAATAATACCTATCACAGCGGCTCTACTCTGAGTACCTCCCGGATGACCGAGCTTCTCACCCTATCTCTAAGGGAGAGCCCTAAAAACCTGCGGAGGAAACTCATTTCGGCTGCTTGTGTACGTGATCTCGTTCTTTCGGTCATGGCCCAAAGCTCATGACCATAGATGAGGGTAGGAATGTAGATCGACCGGTAAATCGAGACCTTCGCTTTTTGACTCAGCTCTCTCTTCACCATGACAGACCAGTACAGTGCCCGCATCACTGCTGACGCAGCACCAATCCGTCTATCGATCTCCCACTCCATTTTTCCCTCATTCGTGAACAAGACCTCAAGATACTTGAACTCCTCCACTTGAGACAGGACATCCGCCCTGACCCGGAGAAGGCACTCTACCCTTTTCTGGTTCAAGACCATGTCCTCGGACTTGGAGGCACTGATTCTCATCCTGGCTGCTTCACGCTCAGCTGCAAACTGCTCCAGTGAGAGCTGTAGATCACGAGCCGATGAAGCCAATAGGACCACATCAAAAAGCAGAGACGCAATCCTACGGCCACCAAAACGGATCCCCTCAACACCTTGGCTGCACCTAGAAATTCTGTCCATAAAAGTTATGAACAGAATCGGTGACAAAGGGCACCATTGGCGGAGTCCAACCCTCACCGGAAACGAGTCCAACTTACTGCCGGCAATGCGGACCAAGCTCTGACACCGGTCGTACAGGGACCTAACAGCCCGTATCGAAGGGCCTGGTACCTCATACTCCCGTAGTACCCCCACAGGATTCCTCGAGGGACACCGCCTTCTCCAAGTCCACAAAGCACATGTAGACTGGTTAGGCGAACTGCCATGCATCCTCCAGGACCCTGCTGAGGGTGTAGAGCTGGTCCAGTGTTCCACGGCCAGGACGAAAACCACACTGTTCTTCCTGAATCCAGTGTTCGACTATCCGACTGAACCTCCTCTCCAGAACCCCCGAATAGACCTTACCAGGGAGGCTTAAGAGTGTGACTCCCCTATAGTTGGAACACACTCTACGGTACCCCTTTTTGAATGGGGGGACCACCACCCCGGTCTGCCAATCCAGCGGAACTGCCCCTGATGTCCCACACGATGCTGCAGAGTCACGTTAACTAACACTACAACATCCAGACCCTTAAGGAACTCCAGGCGAATCTCATCCACCCCCGGGGCCTTACCATCAAGGAGCTTTTTAATCTCCTCGGTGACCTCACCACCAGAGATTGGAGAGTCCGCCTCAAGGTACCCTGGCACCGCTTCCTCAGTGGAAGACATGCTGGTGGGATTGAGGATTTCTTCAAACCCCCCCCCCCCCATGCTTCCCCCCGGATGGTGGACCAGAATCGCCTTGAAGCCGAAAGTCGTTTTCCATGGCCTCTCTGAACTCCTCCCACACCCGAGTTTTTGCCTCAGCAACCACCCGAGCCGCATGCCCCTTGGACTGCCAGTACCCATCAGCTGCTTCCGGAGTCCCACAGGCCAAAAAGACCTAATAGGACTCCTTCTTCAGCCTGACAGCAGTTGGACGGTTGCCGCCACGACATGCACCAACAACCTTGCGACCACATCTCCGGTAAGCCACCTCATCAATCTCGGACTCAATGTCCCCCACCTCCCCCGTAACATGTTTGAAGCTCTCCTGGAGGTGGAAGTTGAAGCTCCACCTCATGGAAGACTCCACCAGGGATTCCCAGCAGACCCTCAAGATTCGTTTGGGTCTGCCAGGTCTGACCGGCATCCTCCCCCACCATCGAAGCGAGCTCACCACCAGGTAGTGGTCAGTGGAAAGCTCCGCTTCCCTCTTCACCCGACTGTCCAAGACATGCGGCCACAGATTAGATGACACGACAACAAACTCGATCATCGAACTGAAAAGTGCCAATCAAAGAATACAAGTCAAAGATGGCATCCACCAGTTGATTTGTAATTGGAGAGGATGAGCAGGGAGATGTAAAAACATGTTGCTTGAAGAATCAGATGTTTTTGCCAAAACTGACTCAAACATTAGCTGCATCCCAAGTTTGCGACTCAAAATCAATCTGACAGACAATTAACCAGTCAACACATCCTACAACTCAATCCACAAACGTACGAGGAGATGAAAGAATATGTCCCCCCCCCAGAGCCCACGTCAGAAGGCACCAGCTCACGGCAGCAGTCGGAACCCAGAGGGGCGAAGGTAGGAGGGGCACATTGTATTTCACTCTGGAGGGCCAGTCCCCAAAGCGTCTAGAGCCCAGTGCAGCCCCCACGGCCCTCAACCAGCCAAACACACCTCCAAGAGCCATAAGCCACCAGATGAGGGCCCACCCCTGTGGGACGTGACCTGAGCACTCAAACAGACAACACAACACCAAGGT
Source organism: Girardinichthys multiradiatus (assembly GCF_021462225.1). Lineage (NCBI taxonomy): Eukaryota > Metazoa > Chordata > Actinopteri > Cyprinodontiformes > Goodeidae > Girardinichthys > Girardinichthys multiradiatus. The sequence continues at coordinate 5,604,885 of NC_061815.1, forward strand.
GGGCAGCCCTCTGTCGGTCCCCCTCATGGCACTGTCAGAGACCAGGCCATCCCCACACCCACGCAGTCCCCGCCAAGCTGGCACATCCCCCCCCCCCATGCACAATCCCCCCCTCCATGGTCTTTGTGTCTGTGGTAATGTGAAGTGTTGTAATTAATGTTGTAGACGAGACCCCACTGCTTGTTAAGAGTAGAGTCTCCCCCACCTATAGCCCTCAGTGTCTCTAGTGCATTAGAATTGAGGTGCAGAACAGAGCCCAATATAGCAGAGGGGGGCATTGAGTGGTGCTCGCCCCATGCCAACAAGGCCCATTGTCCCACACCCCAGGAGCCTACTGCTGAGTGGTGTTACATATGTGAGAGAGGAAGGGGTGGGCACCAAGGCACCAGCAGGAATTCCCCCTTGGGGACCAGCTCCCTAAATAAGACCAGTCCAAGCCAAAAGAAGTCTGCAGTCCAGGACCCAGTTCCTGTAACAGTGTCTTGTCTGACCTCAACACGCTTCTCAAAGAATCCTAAAAACGGAATTTTTCAACTTTTACAGCAACACACTTTGGAGATAAAACAATGCATTAAAAATCAAAAGTGTACCAACATATTTAAAAAGTATTTTAAAAGTTTTATTGACTTTCTCAGCTATCAGTTTGTCTAAGGTCTTGAGGTTTCTTTTCTTTTGCAGCTCATTGGAGGCCTTGGAGAAGAAAAGAGATATTAGACATGGAGATGAAACAGAGCTTTCCTTGTGACTAAGCTTTTTCTGCATTGTGATAAGCTGACCTCAAAAGCACACTTATATCATCCTCCATTCTCTTCTTTTTCACTTTAATTTCTGATATCTCATCTATTAGCCCTTTCCTTTTATGTGTCATTGATACACACTATATAAAATGGGGTCCATCATATGTAACACCCATAAAACAACAAAGACATCATGTATAAACCAGTATAAAACACATTGTAAGACACACCAGCATATGTAAGATAAGCAGTGGTGGGCACAGCTTAGGCACAGGTAGCATCACTAACCCATTTTCCACTAACTAAACTATTGGCTTTGCTAATGCTAAGCAGATAATGCTAACTGCTAAGATGATGTCAGTTTGCGCCACACTTCTCCATCTCTTTCCAGTTGAAGACTGGCGGGACTAACACAGTGCAAACTTGGTCATGAGTAGTATATATATATATATATATATATATATACGTATATACAGTATATATATTATTTATGACTTTGATATAAATTACATTTTATTACATTAGGTAAGAAAACAATTAAATCATTATTAAATAAAAAAATATGAAGTACACTATTGTAGCGTACACACGTTATGCTGTTCATCTGTGTTATGTTAGCACCCCATAGACATGTAATATTGATAAAACATGCTGCTCACAGCCATTATAATAATTTACTAAACTTGTATAATTTTAATAAATACTTTGTAAGATACTTTTCCAGCAGTTTATGGCTGGCCAAGATTCTCCTGCCCAGGGAAACAAACAGGTCTACAAGTGAACTCTGACTTACCCACAGACATCGCAGACTTCTCAACATGGCATTCATTTTCAAGCTGAACAAAGACTTTGTTTTCACATTCTGTAACAAGAAGAATGTAACTGCAATTCATAACTGCCTTAAGCCAGGAGTGTGTGGAGCCTTCACCTTGGGACTGATCGACCAAGAGGGCAGCTTTGGTTATGGCTAGGCTGCAGTTTGCTTCTTGTTTCGTTTGAGAGAAAAACCGGCTGGACGCTTTTCGGATTGTTACACCTGGAAATTCACACATGTGCCACTGCTCTAACCACCGTATTAATAGAGAAAACCATTTCTCAGGCATTGCTGTGTGTAATGTATGTTCTTTTACACACACACACACACATGTAAATTTAGTGTTGCTGCCCCGCTCCCTCACCCAGTCAGAAAAAAAAGCAAATGAGCCAACGGAAAGCAGTTATGAAACACAAGCATATAGTGTGCTTAATGGACTCTTCGAAACATGACCACAGCAGAAATTAGCGGACTTAAGTTGGCGAAACTTAATTTAATGGAAGCCAACTGATCCGCTAATAGTTTCCAAAGTTATCGAAGATAATCGCTAAACAAAAACTTTGTTCCACTATCAGCAGATTAGCAGAACTGTGCCTGTACATTATCCATTGAATTTTCTTTTTACTTCTTTCTCTTTGCGTGCCTGCATGACAGCAAAATAATAACCACTATAACAACACTACAAAATTATTCCAAGTCACAGCAAGAAACAATAAATTCTTCATTGCAGGATTTCACCAAAATATAAACTTTTTAAAAAGATGGTCAGAGGACATCAATGACTGACAATAAAGACTAAAGACTGACACTAGATAGTGAGAACGACTGGAAACAGAGCTGACATAAGTTTACTAACGCCAAGAGTGCTTTCTTGGCGTTAGTAAACATTATGCTGTACAAGTGATTTTTACTATATTCGGACGTGGATTATGAAGCATTTTCATGCATGCACAATTACTTTTTACTTGAGGAACACAGGTCAGACAGACAGAGTCTTCCTGCTGCAAGGGCTTCAGATTCATTTGTTTGAGGCTGTATTGTGAGGGTTTGTGTAGCGGAGGACCCCAGAATGCAGACGGACAGGAATCATTGGTGGTGAGTAACCAGATTTAATACAACAAAAAACTCACTCAAAGGTGGTGGCAGAAGCAGGCATGGACAGGCAGGAAAAAAACAGGCTTGGCGTGAACAATGAACTATGAACTGTGAATGTTTCCACGAGGAGTAAATATAAGGGCAGAGTATATACAGGGCATGACACAAGAGAAGCAGGAAGACTGATTGACATGGTGCAGGTGAACTGAATAAAGTGAAATGACAGGAGAACAAAACATGCCTGGAGCAAAACAGGAATTCAAGGATACAAACTAATAGAAACATAACTAGAAAAACATGAAACTAAAACATAACCAGATCCAAAAACCTAACTTGACAACACATGAACTAGAAGACAAAAACTAAAGCATGACCAGGAAAATAATAAACAGAAGCATGATTCAAAACCTCAACTGTGAGTAACATAAGAAGAAAAACCTGCATCCAAAAACCAAACAACTCCAAATCATAACATGAATATCACACTGATGATTCATCAGCCTTGGAGGGTGCACATTTTAGTGCATATCATATCTTTCATCACCCAGGCTGAAGTCACTGAGGTGGTTAAAAAGCTCCGCGGTGGCAAGGCTTTGGGGGTGGATGAGATCCGCCCTGAGTACCTCAAGTCTCTGGATGTTGTAGGGCTGTCATGGTTGACACACCTCTTCAACATTGCGTGGCGGTCGGGGACAGTGCCTCTGGACTGGCAGACTGGGGTGGTGGTCCCCCTTCATAAGAAGGGTGACCGGAGGGAGTGTTCCAACTACAGGGGGATCACACTCCTCAGCCTCCCTGGTAAGGCCTACGCCAGGGTATTGGAGAGGAGAGTCCGACCGATAGTAGAACCTCGGCTTCAGGAGGAGCAGTGTGGTTTTCGTCCCGGCCGTGGAACACTGGACCAGCTCTATACCCTCTACAGGGTGCTCTAGGGTTCATGGGAGTTTGCCCAACCGGTTCACATGTGTTTTGTGGACCTGGAGAAGGAATTCGACTGTGTCCCTTGTGATGCCCTGTGGGGGGTGCTCCAGGAGTATGGAATCGGGGGCCCTTTATTAGGGGCCATCCGGTCCCTGTACGAGCGGAGCAGGAGTTTGGTCCGCATTGCCGGCACTAAGTCGGACCTGTTCCTGGTGCATGTTGGACTCCGGCAGGGCTGCCCTTTGTCACCGGTCCTGTTCATAACTTTTATGGACAGGATTTCTAGACGCAGCCAAGGGCCGGAGGGGGTCTGGTTTGGGGACCAGTGGATTTTGTCTCTTCTTTTTGCGGATGACGTGGTCCTGCTGGCCCCCTCTAGCCAAGACCTACAGCATGCGCTGTGGCGGTTCGCAGCCGAGTGTGAAGCGGCTGGGATGAGGATCAGCTCCTCCAAGTCCGAGGCTATGGTACTCGACCGGAAAAGGGTGGCTTGTACTCTTCAGGTTGGAGGGGAGTTCCTGCCTCAAGTGGAGGAATTTAAGTATCTCGGGGTCTTGTTCACGAGTGAGGGAAGAGTGGAGCGGGAGATCAACAGACGGATCGGTGCGGCTGCCACAGTAATGGGGGCGCTGTGCTGGTCCGTTGTGGTGAAGAGAGAGCTGAGCCGAAAAGCAAAGCTCTCAATTTACCGGTCGGTCTACGTTCCTACCCTCACATATGGCCATGAACTTTGGGTCATCCTCCATAGGGTGGCCGGGCACTCCCTTAGAGATAGGGTGAGAAGCTCGGCCATCCGGGGGGGGGGGGGGGGGGGGGGGGAGGGGGGGGGGGGGGGGGGGGGGGGGGGGGGGGGGGGCTCGGGGGGGGGGCTGCACCTGAGCCAGTTGAGGTGGCTCGGGTATCTATACCGGATGCCTCCTGGACGCCTTCCTCGGGAGGTGTTCCAGGCACGTCACCGGGGACGGCCCAGGACACGCTGGAGGGACTATGTCTCTCGGCTGGCCTGGGTACACCCCTAGAGATAGGGTGAGGAGCTTGGCCATCTGGGCGGAGCTCGGAGTAGAGCCTCTGCTCCCCCACATCGAGAGGAGTCAGTCGAGGTGGCTCGGGCATCTGTTTTGGAGGCCACCTGGGAGGTGTTCCAGGCACGTCCCACCAGAAGGAGGCCCAGGGGATGGCCAAGGACATGCCAGAGGGACTATGGCCCCGTTCACACTGCAGGCAATGTGGCCCAAACGTCCGCTTTGAGTGGAAAGATGCATTGATCTGCTGGGAATTTCTGTCTGTTTCCATCATGATCCCAGGATCGAATCTACCTTTCAACATTCCTCTCTTCTCCTCCACCAGCAGGCTCTGCTCCTCTGTTTAGTTTGGTTTTCTCCACCTTCTTTTTCTCTTTTTTGTTTTGATCATTTTACCAAACTAACTCTCATTATACAAGAACGCAATCATAGTAAAATGCTGAATTTGAATCTTAATATGAAATTAAATAATATGGAATAGATGCAGTATGAAAACGACCAGCAAGGTGAGTACACACCATAACAAACAAATCAACATACTGATGAGCATGTAAATAAGCTATGATCAAATGTTTTGATGCTGTGTTACAATTAATTTAATCTTGCTAAGTTTTATAATCATGATTTACACATTACAAAATCTGATATAAATTCTATTACCTGTTAATTTCTCTCCACTGATTACTAGGAGCACATTATTTTGGATTTTTGCAACAACCAATCATAGCCCAATATAAACTTTCAATGACATAGAAAATAAGAATAAAGCAGGAGTATGTACATGTATGTGTATATATAGCCAGTTTCTTTTATACGAAGAAAAAAGAAAGGCAGGTTGTGGTAGAGCAAATATGCTTATTTTGTTTCCAGCAGAGTAGCTGACTATCCAGGCTGTAAGGTGTTAATTGTGTTCATCAGAGAGACAGCCTGGGGAAAGAAACTATCTCTGTGGCAGCTGTTTTTTGCAAATGGTGCTGACCTGAAGATCTAAACAGATTTTGTCCAGGATGTGTGGGGTTTGCATAGATGTAAGCTGGCCTCTTTCTGACACCTAGACCTGTTCTGGATGGAGGGAAGCTCAGCCCAGATGATCCTCGCTAAAGACCTGATTGTTCACACAGTGATGGATGTGGATTGAACAGATGGAATAATGGCAGCCTGTCTGTCCTATGCACATCCATCACTGTGTGGGGTAGTATATGTATGATAAATTATGGAACAAAATGGGGTTTATTCAGAACAGACTTCTGTATAAAGCTCTGGACTTCACAGCTCTCGGCATTGTTTTGTGGATCAAAGGGATTATTTGTCCAAAAGAGCCGCAGACTCACAGCCTGAGAAGATGGAGTACACTTAAGCTGTTTATTTCATTTTGTCACAGTTTACCACTCCTTCCACATATCCCACAATCCCCCTCATACCTCCTATTCATAATCCACTCCAAGGTAACTGTCATTCACTGTCACCCTCTATCCTCTCTGTTTGCTGTCTAAATCTTAATCTTCCTCCTCTTTCTCAACTATTTTTCTGTCATTGAAACAGAGAAACAACAAACTTTACTTTGTCTGAGTAGTTTTCGTAAATACATTCCATATTTCTCTCCTTGTGTCTCTTCCTATTGCCTCTTTCTCCCTTCCTCTCATTCCTTGCTGAAAAAACTAAGCTAATTTGGCTTTTCTCCATTTTGCTTGAAGTTAAGTACTTCCCACAAACATGCAGATACATATTTCAACTTTTCATCGTCCCTGTTTTGCTGTCATCTCTCTAAAGAGACCAGGACAGATAAAGATGTAGTGTAGTAGTATGGTACTCTCTACACAAAGAAATACATTTTCTTTGTATCTTTCCAAAATGCTCTCTGTGTGTATAAGTATTTTTACAGTGATGTATGTACCCCTTACAGATGTCTTCTGCTTTTAATTTTTGTCACACTTTTAAGATTCATGTCATCCACCAAACCTGGACATGAGAAACAATACGCTGGAGAAATACAAAAGGAGGTTTTCAAATCAGGGTTGCATTTACCAACTCCAATCAACCTGATCCTGCATAAAAAAAGTAATCACCCCCCTGAAATAATGAATTAAATGTGATTAACTCCATGTTTTGGAAAGTCATGCCTAATTTCAACAGAATGACTCTCCCAACTACACGTCAGCTTTATTGTTCCAGTTTACATCAAAGAGCATTTGTAACTACTGCATTCCTCTAACCATCATATACAACTTTCATTTTTGCATCCACCGTTGCCTTTATGTATGACCCTTTCTCTTCCTGCTGCTGAAACCCAACCCATGCCTTCATAACGTCTGGACTCAGCCACTGCACTAACATGATTATTGGAGATTATCCAAAGCCCTCAATACACTTCAGTATATCCAGGCTACTTTTCTGCTCATTACATCACCCTTATCCTTAAGAAATTGGCTCAATGCCCTAAAATTCATCTTATTTAAATTCTATCTCAAGTTGGACCTCACAAAGCCTTCTTTTGGGAGGTTTGTAGAAAGGGTAAGACTCAGAATACAGTAATCCAAGAAAAGGCTATTTTTATGCAGTTATTACAGAATATTTTTTAAGGAGTCTACTCATTCATTATGTAAGGCACTATAGTGTCCTCAGCATGAGCACAAATTTGACATTCAGAAATGTGGGATTGTCGGGCCTAAATGGTGACGTTATGAATCACGATACAAAAAGTAATGTGCAATGGTAAGTAAGTGGTTAAAGTGAGTAATTCACAAATATGAATTTAAACACAATCCAGGTCAATGCAAATGTATTTAATGACATCTTCTTACTGTGCAGCACTTTGACTGCTGTCTGAGAAAGGTGCTTTATAAATAAAATTTACTTTACTATACTATTATAGTATTTTCCCCACCTTAATAATTTTTAATCTTTAAGCCCAACCCTTATCCAGGTAGCTTGGAAGGCCTACCTTTGTGAGAAACAGCAAAAACAGAAAGAGGAGCAAAAATAATAAATCTCAAAGCTAACTTCCATTTAAAAGGAATTCTCAGACCCTTCAAGATATTTAAAAAAGTAAAACAATTGTATGAAAAAGGTGAAGGAATATAATATAAGGTTTTTTCTGTACTGTGACTGTGTAAAACACACCTATTTCCAAGTTGTTTACTTTTCATCCACTGCACATCCTGGCAGTTTATGTTCAGGAAAATAAAACTGAACCATAAGAAATTTTTTGTGAGGTCTCCAGGTAGATTTTGCTTGGAATAACCTGGGAAGGGTATTCTATTTCACAGGAAGCCATTTAAAAGCACAGATGATGATGAAAGTCATCAAAAAGCACAAAGGAAGGCATTTAGGGTTCATGTAAACGTCAGTAGTGATTGAAGCTGTTTATTTTTAGGTTGTTTTGCTGTACATGAGATTTTAATAGCCTGTCTGTTTTCATATTCATACACTTTTAAGATATTTATTAAATTACTTTCTTTAAAGGTCAGGGGAGCACATTCGAGCTGGGCATGCTCCACAGAATTCAAAGAGCCAATGGAGAAGAGCTCAAAGAAATTCTGGCAAACTGTTGAACTAGATCACAGGCTGTATTTGGTTTAAATGAGAAACTGCAGAACTGGACTGAGGAGATTGTTGGGTTGAAGAAAACCAGTAAGCTGGTAATTTAGAACAAATTTAGAAAACAAAATAAAAATAAGTGTTGCTTCCCTGGACAGCAAGTGTTAATATCCCTTATGGAAGAATGTACCTTGGATTCAAGTATTCTTAATTGAAAACGGATTTCTTAATCAAACAATGTTGGGAAAAATACATTCATTACAGCTACTGCATTTTAATGGAAATGTGACTTTACAAATGTACTTTCTCTATATGACATGCATTTTCTCTACGTGCCTCGCCAACTAGTCTGAATGCTGCATAATTATCCTGTAGGCAGAAATAAAGTGAAATTTTTTTTAATCAAATTTTCACTCTAGCTCGGGATTTTAAGTATTCTGTAGTAAAAATTATTATAAAGTTTACTCTCAAAAAACAACACTAACACTTATGTTCTCCAGTACTGTTTAGTTATCTAACACATCACTAAAAGATGCAGCTCTCCGCACTTCCGTGCCACCAATCAAACGCGAGGGAGGGCATGCACGACATAACTCATAGATCATTCTGTGCTGCATTCACGTGCATTTTCTCATTTAAACAACACCTCAGATAAAGTATGTGTCTACAATCCACAGTAGGATTTTTATTTTTGTAATCAATGAAGTAAAATTCATTAATGTCCCAGCCCTGATTTAAAAAGATTCAATTCATATCAAATTGAAAAATACATACCACAGGGAAATTAAATGTTGTAGCTCATATTATGCAGGTTTCTTCAAAGAGCCATTGTAGATGCTGATGGACCTCCTGTAGCGGTCAGTATTACAGTAGATCTGAAGAAGAATAATGTTAGTTTAAGTTGTACAGCATGTTTAATACCTCACTGTTGCAGATACTGGAGCTTTGTTGAATTTTAAATTAATCTCAGAACACTTTACACTAAACATGACATCTTTCTGTTTTCTTGTTTGTCTGCCTCATAGGCAAAATACCTCCAGGCAACGCTTTTGTTGTTTCTACTAAATAGGGTTTCAAAGGTTCTTTTCCAGACACACTTGTCCTGTTAGTGGATTTCTAACCCTCTACCAGCAGCTCACTGTTTTGAGTGTCAGGTGTGACTGTTCAAGTGAGCCTCCGAGGAGAGGGCCTGAATGTCTGTGTGTGTCTGCACTGCAGACAGCAGTTAATCTTGTATGGATTTTAGCTCAAATATGAATTTTTGTTTGAATTCAGTTGTTTTTAGTATGCTCTATATATAAATAGTAATTGTTTAAACAGCTCTAGATTTGAGCAGTTTGTAAGAGACTGTAAAAGGGCTGGGAGGAGAGCAAGCAAGTCTAAGTCTGAGGACATGGTTCTCAATCGGAAAAAGGTGGATTCTTCCAGGGTAGGAGTCGGTCTCTGCCTTAATCAGAGTAGGTTTACAAGTGATGGTAGGATTGAGGTGAAAATGGATAAATGGATTTACAGACAGCAAAAGCTGTGTCTGTTGTATCTTTTATCCAAACAATGCCAATTTACCTAAAAGTCTTGCAGTGGACCGCAATCTTTTAGATCCTGCTTTGGAACCAGAACAATCTGAAGTGGTCTAAACTGTCACACAAGAGGCTAGGGTTTTACCACAGGGCCCCCAGGGGGATATTAAAAGCGTTGAACGGGGGGGTTCACATTAAAAGTGTAACAAACAGTTTGGAAGCAATGAACAAGGGCAGAAAAGCGAGCTTTCAGCAGAATTTGTCCCTTAGGTTTCACTTCTTTGGCTTGGCTGGTGTTTGTCCTTAACTCTTAGTGCAAAGAATAAGAATAGGCTTTAATCTCCCATTTTGTGCTGGAAAGTGCTTTTTCAAATGCCCTCCAGCTAGCTGCAATATTAGATTATGTTGGATTTTAGATTTGTTTATACACTTACACTTTAATGTCTTCTTTGTTGTATGTATAACACAATGATACTGTAATTTTGCCAGAGCCCTTAAAGTTGTGTGAGTCATTTCAACAAGAAAATCCCATCCTCATCAACTTTCAAAATTGGATTTCCCCCACTGCTCTGCTTTATTGTTTTTTTTTAAGCAACATTTCAATTAGATATACGTGGACTGAAATAGACTGCGCTCAGAGCTCAGGAGGAATTACATTTCTCCATGTAAGCTCAGACACAAAGACTTCAAAGAGCCGTGGTAGCCAGCTTCAACTAAAGCTAATGGATTTTTGTTTTTAGCTGACAAAGGAGGTGGCATGTATACGCTTCTACACAGAGGGCTTACATATCACACACACACACACGCACACACACACACATGCACACACACAATGGAAGCTTCCTCAAATTAAAAGTCAGATGAAGAGTCCGTTAGTCACAGGAAATTACCATTCAAAAGAAGAATTTCATGTTTTATTGCTTTGTGTTCGGTGAGGTTAAAGTCCTGGTAAGACTTTATTTGCATTAAACACTGCTGCTACACTCAGAACATTTTATGGTGGTGTTGAAATTATAATAGAAAACAATTTATTGAACAGCACCGTAAGAGCCATTAAAACAGGATCCTCTGCGACATATTTACACTTTACAATTAGAACAACAAACAAGTGGAGCACCCTGAATGAAAAATGACATACAGAAAAGATGGACCAAAATGGTGGATGAAAATATCAGACCTATCTGTGTGACCACCTTTCTACACCTTTTTATTACTATACTTCAAAACTTTCACATTCTGTGGCTGTAGTTGACCAAAATGCAGACAAGCACTAGGCAGCAGCATGATGAGAGCAAGCTTCTTTCTTTAATCAAAAGGTTTTCCAAAATTGTTACATAAGTTATTTTTAAGAACTTACATGAGTAGAGCCCAAACTTGCATGAGTTCTCTGAATGAAAACATAACACCAGCAGACCTTAAACAGGGGTAGTGAACGGGAGGAACCAGCAACCAGTAATGAGAAACACTGAGCTTTTAAACTGAGGGAAATGAATGTGGAACAAAGGAATGAGAGGAAAAGCAATGAGCATGAACTAGAGACAGGTGTGGACCGGGTATGCAGGGAGGCTGAGGAACAGGTGAACTGATTACAAAACTAAACCATGGGAGAAGGGACTAAATAACAAACTCAGGGAAACAGATCTAAGAAAACTACAACAACTTAAGATATAAGAACGTGGAAAATAAGAACTAACTAAGAAAAAATAAAGGAAACTCTAACTGAAAAAGTAAACAAACCCCAAACAAATACTGACTGAACTAACTGGGAGGGAAGCAGAGAAAGCGATGACTTAGAATAAATGCAAACCAAAACGTAAACAATAAGTGAAACTAAGTATAGAGGCTAACAAATAGCTAAAAGCTAACTTGTCAGAATGAACTGAAACAATAGAGACTAACACGGGGAACTATACTAGGAATAAGGCTGGGAAAAACTACAAATATAAAGGAAAATGAACACTGAGTAAATAATAACTGAAGGGGAATTAAGGCCTAGGGGAGGAACTACAGGTCCTTTTCATAATATTAGCATATTGTGATAAAGTTCATTATTTTCCATAATGTAATGATGAAAATTTAACATTCATATATTTTAGATTCATTGCACACTAACTGAAATATTTCAGGTCTTTTATTGTCTTAATACGGATGATTTTGGCATACAGCTCATGAAAACCCAAAATTCCTATCTCACAAAATTAGCATATTTCATCCGACCAATAAAAGAAACGTGTTTTTAATACAAAAAACGTCAACCTTCAAATAATCATGTACAGTTATGCACTCAATACTTGGTCGGGAATCCTTTGGCAGAAATGACTGCTTCAATCCGGCGTGGCATGGAGGCAATCAGCCTGTGGCACTGCTGAGGTCTTATGGAGGCCCAGGATGCTTCGATAGCGGCCTTTAGCTCATCCAGAGTGTTGGGTCTTGAGTCTCTCAACGTTCTCTTCACAATATCCCACAGATTCTCTATGGGGTTCAGGTCAGGAGAGTTGGCAGGCCAATTGAGCACAGTGATACCATGGTCAGTAAACCATTTACCAGTGGTTTTGGCACTGTGAGCAGGTGCCAGGTCGTGCTGAAAAATGAAATCTTCATCTCCATAAAGCTTTTCAGCAGATGTAAGCATGAAGTGCTCCAAAATCTCCTGATAGCTAGCTGCATTGACCCTGCTCTTGATAAAACACAGTGGACCAACACCAGCAGCTGACACGGCAACCAGACCATCACTGACTGTGGGTACTTGACACTGGACTTCTGGCATTTTGGCATTTCCTTCTCCCCAGTCTTCCTCCAGATTCTGGCACGTTGATTTCCAAATGACATGCAGAATTTGCTTTCATCCGAAAAAAGTACTTTGGACCACTGAGCAACAGTCCAGTGCTGCTTCTCTGTAGCCCAGGTCAGGCGCTTCTGCTGCTGTTTCTGGTTCAAAAGTGGCTTGACCTGGGGAATACGGCACCTGTAGCCCATTTCCTGCACACGCCTGTGCACGGTGGCTCTGGATGCTTCTACTCCAGACTCAGTCCACTGCTTCCGCAGGTCCCCCAAGACCCTTCTTCACAATCTTCCTCAGGGTCCGGTCACCTCTTCTCGTTGTGCAGCGTTTTCTGCCACACTTTTTCCTTCCCACAGACTTCCCACTGAGGTGCCTTGATACAGCACTCTGGGAACAGCCTATTCGTTCAGAAATTTATTTCTGTGTCTTACCCTCTTGCTTGATGGTGTCAATAGTGGCCTTCTGGACAGCAGTCAGGTCGGCAGTCTTACCCATGATTGGGGTTTTGAGTGATGAACCAGGCTGGGAGTTTTAAAGGCCTCAGGAATCTTTTGCAGGTGTTTAGAGTTAACTCGTTGATTCAGATGATTAGGTTCATAGCTCGTTTAGAGACCCTTTTAATGATATACTAATTTTTTGAGATAGGAATTTTGGGTTTTCATGAGCTGTATGCCACAATCATTCGTATTAAGACAATAAAAGACTTGAAATATTTCAGTTAGTGTGCAATGAATCTAAAATATATGAATGTTAAATTTTAATCATGAAATTATGGAAAATAATGAACTTTATCACAATATGCTAATATTTTGAGAAAGACCTGTAGTAGGGCACAGAGAAGGGGAAACGAGAACACAGGAAAACAGAGGAAATAATGAAACGTAGTAAATAAACCAAAAGGACAGAATATACAAAACAGTCACAAGTAAACAAGCACAAAAACCAAAATAGCAGATCTTGACAAAAACGAAATAAAGTCTTATTCTACAGATGTTTGTACATTCAATTTATCAGAGGAATATTGAGTGATTTAAGTCAGGTTTTATATTCCACAACATAAAGATTTTCCAGCTGATTTAGAGTAAGCTAAGAAACGTTATAGCTCCCTTCATTTTAAACATCACAGTATCATTTGTGCATTACATGAAAAAAGTAAAGTACATTTCAAAACAAATTAATAGCTGATCAAATAAAATGTGAATAAACCTTTGCCTTCAATGGAAAGCAAGGCAAGTTTCTATTGAAGGCAAAGGTTTATTCACAAGCGACAAGGCACAAGTAGCTACATCTGCTATACGCAATACTTAAACCTCTGCATTCACCTGCACAGGTAACAAAATGGCAACCTACTATAATAAATTTCTGTCATGGTTTTGCAACTGCTTTGCTGCCTCTGGTACTGGAGACACTGAATGTATGGCAGCAGTTATTCAACTTAAAACATCAAAAGAGCATTTAAATTGAAATGGGTTCATATAATTTCATAAAATCTGAATACAGGAGTGGTTGAAAGCAAAACCTGACTGCTTCAGATGGCCAGGTGTGAATACTAGACTTCTACTACCTAATCTTTAGGATGTTGGAATTTTGGTGAATTATGCAGTGAGATTAAACAGGCCAACTCTGAGCTTGCTTATTGTCCTGTACATCTGCAAAAATGCTGTGATATGCTTTATTTCCTTCCTCAGGTTCAACTGAAAATTAAAACTAGATGTTTATCTTTTCAGTAGTTTTATTGAGACTACTTCCAATTTTAATAGGATTACATGTTAATAATGTTTATCAAGCTAACAAAAAAGAAGAATCCATCTTGCTGTAAAACACCTGGCCAATAAATCAGGGACATACAATCTTCACAAAACATAATGCCTGAACTTCAAAGTGTGTCAGCAGCTGAGATCTCTGGAAGTTTCAGTTGCGCGAAGTAGAACAATGTATTTCTAAGCAACATAATCGACATTTTAATTTGTTGCAGTTTTGTGGTCATAGTCTCTGAGACCTTTGCTTCAAATCCACCAAAACGTAAAATAATTCTTTGTACAAGCTAAAACCTAAATGACAGTTTCATCCATGACTTTGGCTCTGTCTTTATAGATGCAAAGATCACTCAGTCTGCGAGTTTAATATCTGTTTTGGCAGTACTCTTTTTGAAATATATTTCTGATATGTGAAAAAATACTTTGCATACTCATTGATGGGATTCAATGGGATTCTTTTGCAAAAACAGGTATAGTTATGAGTGCAAAAATTATCAGAGGACAAGTTTTACACATGATTCATAAACCTTGCATTTACCGGCCAATCCCAGCATACAATCAGTCGGGTGTTGATGAATGTGGGACCTGGAAATACATGGAATAACTTTTCCTTTCAATGCAATTTTGTGCATGGCTGCACAGCCAAAAATAATGTCTCACACTTTCTCGATTGTGCAGAGCTAAATTCCTACAGCTTCCATTCAGAACCACCTAAGCACTTCTCCAGGGTTGTGTCCGAATGCAGGCAGTCTTAATCTTCCAGTGAAAAATCCATCTGTCCAAAAAACCCCATGTGTTGAGCACCTTTACTTTTATGACTTTGGAGTGCCAGGTACATTAACAAAATTTTAGGTACAATAATCATATTCATCAGACATAATGAGCTCAGTTACAGCTGAGCTGTAAATATATATTTTCGGATTTTCAGTCTTAAGACTTTTAACCTTTTTTTTGATACAATAATAAAACAAATGTTGACAGGAGCATTTGATGAACAGACAGCAGACCAAGTTCACTGCTTTTAGTGCACTCAGAATTTCTCTTTAGTTATTTGTTGAAAAAAATATTTATTTTTAGCATAGGGTATGGATTTATATTTCTTTCAAAGATGGGTTACTTTTTAACACCCAGTTTCTGAATGTTTTCCAATGTTTATGTAATTTTCTTATTGGAGATTTTTTTGTTTTTTTACAGCATCCATCTCTCAGCTTTAATGAATTCTCCAATTATCCATCATCTCTGCTCTTGTTTGGGGTGCAAAAAAAAATGACATCATCAGGGATCCAACAAACTTGAGACGGATACCATCATCATCAGTTGTCCATCTTCATAAGGGCACTGATGAGAGGGTTGGTATGAAGATGTTTATGACCAGACAATCTCCACTCAGGACTAATCACCAACTACGACTGAGTGTGTTTCTGAATATCTAAGCAGCACTTATCAGCCTTGGTGAGGAAAAGTTCCTTGCGAATATTGAGTCGCTTTAATAACCCAAACTTTATGCAACGCAACACGGGAGAAATAAAGGCTGACAACGTTTTCATATACTTACAAATCCAGACACATTTGGAACATCTTTAAAGGGAAGACACTGTTTGTATGAAATTGTAATTTAATATATTGTAATGTATATAGTAATCTGTACAATGCCAGAAGATCCCTCTGTTGTACTAGTAAATGCTCATTAACAAGAAGTAAATCATCTTAACACAATATATGGCCTTTGCAAGGTAATCTAAGTGAGCTTCCACATCTAAAGATTTACCAGAAAGGTAAATATCCAAAGAGGATATTTACCTTTCTGGCTTGTGGCTTGGCATTAAATAGTCAAATACTCTTAATAAAGAGTATTGGTACATTTTTGAAACCACTCTTTCAAGTGTGTCAGGTCTTATCAACTGTGGAGTTCAAGTAAAATGTAACCACAATTTCCAGGAGTGTAGTTGTGGTGGTGGTTATGATATGTGACTCAGTTGCCAGAGTAATACCATAAAACCCAGTTTCATGGACATGATGCGTGTGACTGATGTCTGCAACCTGGAAAGTTCAACAAGGACAAATATCTCTGTTAGAGTATACCCCTACAAGAATATCCCAAAAAAGAACCATGCTTTAACCACTGGAATAAAAGTTCCACATGAACATACCACACTTTATTATAGTTCACAGTTGTTCATCTTTATACCTTACAGGAATCAGAGTGTCTAAACTTCACCAAACTCTATTTAAAATGAGGTCTTTGTTGCAGTTTAAAAGTGGTTTCCTGATCTCATCAGGAAAGAAAGTCCAGAGTCTGCCCCCTTTCAGGAAAATTGAGTACTGTCTTGATATGTTGGTTTGTTG
This sequence comes from Girardinichthys multiradiatus, assembly GCF_021462225.1. Lineage (NCBI taxonomy): Eukaryota > Metazoa > Chordata > Actinopteri > Cyprinodontiformes > Goodeidae > Girardinichthys > Girardinichthys multiradiatus. The sequence goes on from NC_061815.1 coordinate 5,621,413, forward strand.
GTGATTTATTAGTTTCTGATGCATTTAGGTTTTGAGTTGCTGTCGTAGTGACTGAGTATCTCATTCTTGACCTCAGTTCCTGTTTTACTGTAGTCATTGTGCCTCTGCATTCATTCCCTCCCCTTTGTGTTGAAGATTTTTGCCTTGGGTTTTGTAAGTTTCTGTTTCCTTTAATAAGTGGTTTCATTTTTGCTTTACCTCTGCCTCCTGTCTTCCTACATTTGTGCTTCAAAAATACTTACATTATGTTTTTGTTATGTGAGGATAACTACTGTATTATTTAAAAAGCTCTGGTTGGAGACTTAGACTGAAAGTCGATATGTAAAACTCATCATGCCTTATCATTTGCCTGAATCTGTAAAAGACTGGAACCTTTGTGGAAAGAGATTATATATTTTTAGTAAGTTACTTGGGAAATACTAATGGTCCTGAAAATTCAGTGTATTTATTTTTAGGTAAATAAAGAAATCAATCCAATAAATGTTCTCTTTTGAAGAATTGCTCACTGACAAACCTTCCCTGAATACATCCAATGCTTTGACCACTTTAATGTGCCAGAAACAGCAGAAGCAGTTTGCTGTATAGAGCCACATCTGGTCCACATCATTCTAAGACAGGAAAACCTGCTGGTTTTGAGTGAGAAGTTTTAGTACTTGTGGACACAAATATAAAGTTATTCTGCAAGACTCTAGTTAGTGGATGACTGTACAGGTCCTTCTCAAAAAATTAGCATATTGTGATAAAGTTCATTATTTTCCATAATTTCATGATGAAAATTTAACATTCATATATTTTAGATTCATTGCACACTAACTGAAATATTTCAGGTCTTTTATTGTCTTAATACGGATGATTTTGGCATACAGCTCATGAAAACCCAAAATTTCTATCTCACAAAATTAGCATATCATTAAAAGGGTCTCTAAACGAGCTATGAACCTAATCATCTGAATCAACGAGTTAACTCTAAACACCTGCAAAAAATTCCTGAGGCCTTTAAAACTCCCAGCCTGGTTCATCACTCAAAACCCCAATCATGGGTAAGACTGCCGACCTGACTGCTGTCCAGAAGGCCACTATTGACACCCTCAAGCAAGAGGGTAAGACACAGAAAGAAATTTCTGAACGAATAGGCTGTTCCCAGAGTGCTGTATCAAGGCACCTCAGTGGGAAGTCTGTGGGAAGGAAAAAGTGTGGCAGAAAACGCTGCACAATGAGAAGAGGTGACCGGACCCTGAGGAAGATTGTGGAGAAGGGCCGATCCCAGACATTGGGGACCTGCGGAAGCAGTGGACTGAGTCTGGAGTAGAAACATCCAGAGCCACCGTGCACAGGCGTGTGCAGGAAATGGGCTACAGGTGCCGCATTCCCCAGACCTGGGCTACAGAGAAGCAGCACTGGACTGTTGCTCAGTGGTCCAAAGTACTTTTTTCGGATGAAAGCAAATTCTGCATGTCATTCGGAAATCAAGGTGCCAGAGTCTGGAGGAAGACTGGGGAGAAGGAAATGCCAAAATGCCAGAAGTCCAGGGTCAAGTACCCACGGTCAGTGATGGTCTGGGGTGCCGTGTCAGCTGCTGGTGTTGGTCCACTGTGTTTTATCAAGGGCAGGGTCAATGCAGCTAGCTATCAGGAGATTTTGGAGCACTTCATGCTTCCATCTGCTGAAAAGCTTTATGGAGATGAAGATTTCATTTTTCAGCACGACCTGGCACCTGCTCACAGTGCCAAAACCACTGGTAAATGGTTTACTGACCATGGTATCACTGTGCTCAATTGGCCTGCCAACTCTCCTGACCTGAACCCCATAGAGAATCTGTGGGATATTGTGAAGAGAACATTGAGAGACTCAAGACCCAACACTCTGGATGAGCTAAAGGCCGCTATCGAAGCATCCTGGGCCTCCATAAGACCTCAGCAGTGCCACAGGCTGATTGCCTCCATGCCACGCCGCATTGAAGCAGTCATTTCTGCCTAAGGATTCCTGACCAAGTATTGAGTGCATAACTGTACATGATTATTTGAAGGTTGACGTTTTTTGTATTAAAAACACTTTTCTTTTATTGGTCGGATGAAATATGCAAATCTTGTGAGATAGGAATTTTGGGTTTTCATGAGCTGTATGACAAAATCATCCGTATTAAGACAATAAAAGACCTGAAATATTTCAGTTAGTGTGCAATGAATCTAAAATATATGAATGTTAAATTTTCATCATTACATTATGGAAAATAATGAACTTTATCACAATATGCAAATTGTTTGAGAAGGACCTGTATTTCTTACAAGAGTATCTTCAGCAACAAATATAAATATTTTCACGGTTTCACTGTAGAACAAATCCATATGGCTTTAAAGTTAAACACTTAAAGTTAATGTTTTTACATTTGGGTTTATGAGCTAAACTTTGAAATTGCCTCTCATCTGTTTTCATTCACCAGCATTTTACTTTTAATGACTATAATAGAGCTATGAAAGGTTTCAAATGCTGGATTAAATGGTAAATGGACAGAACTTATATAGCGCTTTTCCAGTCATACAGACCGCTCAAAGCACTTTACACTAGAGCCACATTCACCCAATCGCACTCACTAACACTCACACATTCATACACCGATACGTAGATCAGTAGGCAACTTGAGGTTAAGTGCCTTGCCCAGGGGAACATCGACATATGGCAGGAGGAAGCTGGAATTGAACCCACAACCTTCTGATTGCAAGACAATTACTCTTCCTACTGAGCCACAGTCACCTTACTTTCAGAAAATTATAAATCACATGACAGCAGTTACAAAGAGTTTTCCTCCTCAAATTGTTTGTGTGTTCCCATTTATTCATCTGACATTTGTGTCTTTTTGAAGCTTTCTTGTCTCCCATGCTCTTAGCTCCCTGTTACTTTGCACACTTTGCACAGAAATAAGAGGTTTGGCTTTAGTGCTGAAGTACATGTGTGGAGATGGAAGCTCTTATCAAATACTCTGCGGAGCTCCATCCTTCTAGTCTAGTTCTTTCTACATCACATGTTTTAAACCCCTTAAGAAAACCCTGGATGATATACATTTGTTGCTTTCAATTCTGTCTTTGCTCTTTTTCTCCCACAATGTTGGGTTTACTGCTTTTAACGTCAAAGCCGTATGTTGGTGTGTCATTTCTGATTTAGCACATTCTTCATCTGGCAAATTTTACTCTCAACTTAATTTTCAGCCAAATTGAACGTTTACAACTACAAAGTGGGGATTTTGAAGGAATGTCCTAAAGATTACTCTGTATTTTGAGTTTAGAGACTTATTCCATTTGATGGGTTATAATGGGTCCCTCATATTGCCACAGGTAGGTCATTAAAGGGAGAAAGAGACACATTTAGGAACTGCAAACTCACCAGTTTTCCCACATAGCATCGGTTTTCCTCTCCTCACCTTCCTCTTTTAAGTGTCAAGATTGGACATCACTCAGGTTCTTCAACAGTTAGTCTCCTCTCACTAGATTTATCTCATGTAATATTTGAATACGTGCCCTAATGATTGTCAAAAAGAATGGAGGGCAGATACTACCTGATCTTTCGGGTGCCAATCCGACCCCAGCAGTCATTGATCAAAGGTGTACAGCTGGGGTTAGTTGAGAGATTATTTTCACAGAGAAGAAGATGAAAGATGTATAGCAAGTCAAAAAGGGAATGCAGATTCCACAGCAATGTGCTGTTGGTGCATTAGTCCTCAATGGCTATAGATGTGTTGCCCTGACATCCCACATCATTAAGGTCCTAGAGAGACTCCTGTTGACCCACCTGAGTAAGCAAACAATACACTATCATGACCCCTTTCAGTTTGCTTATCGCAGTGTGGTTGGAGTTGAAGATGCCATCATACAGATGCTTCAACAAACCCACTGTCATCTGGACAAAGCCAGCAGCACTGTGAGGATCATGTTCTTTGATTTCTCCAGTGCCTTAAACACAATTCAACCGGATTTGCTTTGTCAGAAACTCCAGAATACTCAGGTGGAGGCCGCAACAATCTCCTGGATCAAAGACTACTACCACTCGGTAAGGGGCATTTAACAAAATGCTAGTGGGGGTGTTGGTTTGTATATGAGCTTGTATGTATAATTCTGATCCTGTGTGGGTCAAGGCAATGCCCTTTCAATTCCCACTTTTGCATCCAATTCTTGTTTTAAAAATCCATAAAGTTATGTGTTAAAAAAATCAATCAGTCCAATTCAATTCAATTCACAAATACTTTATTCATCCCAAAGGGAAATTAATTGTTGTTGTAGTTGATATTATACAGGTTTGTTCAAAGAACAGTTGTAGATACTGATGACTGTGGGCAGGAAGGATCTCCTGTAGCGCTCCATCTTACAGCAGATCTGAAGAAGCCTCTGACTGAAGACACTCTGTTGTTGTAGAACAGTCTCATGAAGAGGATGCTCAGGTTCTCCATAATGTTCTTCATTTTATGAAGAATCCTTCTTTGCACAATGATCTCCAGAGGTTCCAGAGGAGTCCCCAGAACAGAGCCAGCATTCTTTATCAGCTTGTTGAACTTTTTTAAGTCCCCGGCTCTGATGCTGCTACCCCAGCAGATGATGGCAGAAGAGATCACACTCTCCACAACAGACTTATAGAAGATATGCAGCATCTTGCTGCAATCACTGAAGGACCTAAACTTCCTCAAGAAGTACACTATGCTCTGTCCCTTCTTGTAGATGGCTTCACAGTTGCATCTCCACTCCAGTATGAACACTGAGGTATTTATACTCCTCCAACACCTTCTCTTCTCCCATGATGGAAATAGTTTTTAACAACTTATTCCTGTTTCTCTTAAAATCTACAATAATTTCCTTTGTTTTATTCACATTCAAGATGAGATGATTGTTTCTACACCATGCCACAAAGTGGTCCACCAGCTCCATGTACTCAGCTTCTTGTCCATCTCTGTTCCACCCCATGACTGCAGAATCATCAGAGTATTTCTGCAGGTGGCAGGAGTCCATTTTGTACTGGACGTCTACCTGGTTAGACTCACAACCCTTCAGTCTCACAAACTGTGGTTTGTTTGTCAGGTAGCCTTTGATCCAGGATATTCGTGAGGCCTCTACCTGAGTCTTCTGGAGTTTCTGACAAAGCAAATCAGGTTGGAATTTGTTAAATGCACTGGAGAAATCAAAGAACATGATCCTTACAGCGCTGCTGGCTTTGTCCAGATGACAGTGGATTTGTTGAAGCAGGGGTATGATGGTATCTTCAACTCCAACTCCACAGTGATTGGCAAACTGAAGGGGGTCCTAATAGTTCATTGTTTGCTTACTCAGGTGGGCCAACAGGAGTCTCTCTAGGACCTTCATGATGTGGGATGTCAGGGCAACAGGTCTATAGACATTGAGGACTGATGGGTGAGTTTTCTTTGGTACCCGAACAAGACAGGAGGTCTTCCACAACACTGGAACCTCTGGGCCAGGCTAAGGTTGAGGAAGTGCTGCAGAATCCCACAGAGCTGCTCTGCACAGGCCTTCAGGACTCTAGGGCTGACACCATCTGGACCTGCAGCCTTATTCCAGTTCAGTCTCTCCGGTTGTCTCTTCATCTGATATCTTGAGAAACACAGGTGGAAGGTGGTGGCAAAGGGAGCATCAGCATCTTATGATTTGGTTGAAGGCAAACATGTAGAAGCAGAAGGGTCCATGGCTGACGTGGAAACATTTGAGGTGTGACAGAAAAGCTGTGGGTCAAAGGAGGGTGGAATGTCTGATTGGCTGTAAGCAGGAGAGGAGGATGCTGAGCTTTTTTCTGAACTGAACCTACTGAAGAATGTGTTTAGTTCATTGGTTTAGTCCAGACATGCATCGGTCTTTCAGCTTGAAGCCTGTGATCTTCTTTATCCCTGACCACACATCTCTGATAGTTTTACTGGAGCTTGCTCTCCAGCTTCTTTTTGTACACCTCCTTGCTGTCTCTTATCTTGACTTTAAGTTGCTTCTGTATACTCCTCAATAATTCCCTGTCTCCCTCTCTGAAGGCGCTTTTTTCTTGTTAAGCAGGTCTTTCAGGTCACTGGTGATCCAGGGTTTGTTATTGGGGAAGCATCTCACTGTTCTGGTGGGGATGATGTTATCCACACAGACGTTTATATAGTCGGTTACATATTCAGTAATGGCATTGATGTCTTCTCCATGTGGCTGGCACAGTCTGTAGCCTGACATTTTCATAAAACAAATCCAATGCTGACAAACTGTTGAAACGTTGGAAGTGTAGCAGAGAGTGAAGCATGGTTAAAATCACCAGATATTGCCATAAACTTATTGGGGTTTTGTGTCTGTAGCTTAGCAGCAACTGAGCTGATGGCATCACATGCAGTGTCGGCAACAGCTAAAGGTGGAATGTAAACTGTTGCCAGAATAACACTAGTGAACTCTGGGTAAATAATATGGGTGAAAACTTACTGCTAACAGTTCAATATCTGGACTGCAGAGACGACACTTCACATTAACATGTCCTGGATGACACCATCTGTTGTTCACAAGTACCTCCTGTCCACCTCTTTTATGTTTGCTGCTCCACTTTAAATCTCTGTCTGTTCATATGATCAGAAAGCCTGGCAGGGAGATGCTGAAGTCAGTGATATTATCCTGCAGAGAAACACATAATACTGCATTCCTGATACTCTGGCTGGTTCCTTTGTAGGGCTTGGAGTTCATCCAACTTGTTTCCCAACAATCTCACATTGCCCAGCATGATCGATGGAAGAGATGGTGTGAACTTCCTCCTTCTCTCTCTTCTCTTATCTCCTGCTCTGCATCCACGGCATCTCCTTTTCAATTCATCAGGGATTTGGGGTTGTAGTTGAAGTATTATTTGAGCTTTTGAGATATTTATTAGCTGCTCCCTGCTGTAAAAAAACAACTCTGTTTTCATGGTGGTGCATCATAACAATTGTTTAAAAGTAAAATAGTATCAGCAAAAATCCTTCCAGCTTCAAAGCATCCAAAACCAGGGAGGATAATCATCCAAAAAAAAATTTTTTTTTCTACCACAAGAGGAATTTGAGTTCTTAAAAAGAATTAATCAGAAAGAAAAGTAACAGAACAGAACCTGCCGCCACCTTGGGCGGCGCAATTGTAGAAATGTAATATTGGCAATATAGGTAAGTCTACAGTGTGACAAAACTAAGGTACAAAAATGTAAACATACAATTTGTCATTTTTCAGATAGTGAAGCTGGTGCAGCTCTGCAGGATGCCATGTTGCTTTAAAGTCCTACTCCAGACCAGACCCGTTTATCAGTGAAAGTATGGACCTTTGAAAGTGAAATTACTTGGGTGTGCATGGGGCTTTCAAAATCCTGGATAATGGCTGAAAAGTCCCTGCATTGAAATGGGTCTATTACGCAAAAAAAAAAAAAAATCATCACTGGGTCAAATTTATAATGAACAGATTTTAGTCCATCACACAGCAGGCGCTATGTGTTTCCAAACTCAGTAAGTAGCTGTGTTAAATAACTGTGATTTTTATGTTGTTAAACATAATCATGAATATGATTTATATGCATAATTGAGCATAAATTGCATTGGTCCCCACATTACATAGATGATTTTAATGCTAACAGAATAACCAAATGTATTTAGTCTCTGTTTTTCTAAGAACTTAGAATCCATTGATGGGTTAACATACAGCGAGAACACATGTTGGAAGGTCGTGGACATCTGAAGACATCTATAAAGATATTTATTTAATATTTGTGCTGAGACGTCATTATGGACGCATACAGCTGAGAGTGTTCATTAGTGTTTTGCATGTCCAGTAAATCTCCTGTGATGTGTGCTTGTAGAACTCATGCTGGGAAAACATGTTTGTACAAGCACATTTGTTCCAGGAAATTCCCAAAAGATAAATCATCATTTCATGTCTTCATCAGGTCTTGGTTTAAGGTTATGGGAAGGTTATGTGAAATGTCCAGGTAATAAAAAGTTTTCATGTTGACCTCTGAAGCTATGAAATCACCAATATTTGCTTCGAGAGCAGGAATTCAATCCTGTAAAGACTCACAATAAAAACACAAAGATGCCGATTAGAGAAGTTAAATAGCAGATGTTTATTTCTTTGGCGCTTGGACCCCGGAGGAAGACATGAATGCTATGAATGACATGACCTTGAATGAATGATTTAGGATTAGGATTAGAGATGTCTTCCCCCCCGGGCTCCGATACTGGTGATGGAGTGGAGGCCCAATAACAAGGGAGTTGGAAGGAGCTAGGAAGCCAGATGGTGGCGATGGGGTGGTGGAGGGTCGAAGCTCAGCGGGAGAGCAGGGAAATCCATGGTTGGAGGTCCTTAAAAGCGAAGCCTTGAAGGGTGACTGGCTGAGGAGGAATGTAGACTTGACGCTGATTGATTGGAGCGGAGACGCATGATGGAGTCATATTACAGAGCCGGTGGTGGAGGTGAGTCTTCCAGATTGAATTTTCGTCAAAACTTCATTACATGCATTTTTGAGCATTTTTTAGGCAGAGCTGCTGAATGCTGTGATCTTCGTCTTCTTTATCTGCCGTTCCTGTGCTTCTCATGTAGAAACAATTAAATATGGTATCCCGTCCTTGTCTCTGATCTTATAATGGTAATCAGCTAACCAACACCTTATTCATATGTGTATCCCTAGGAAATATACAACTCATTGTAAATAAAATTGTGACCAACACTTCTGAGAAGTTTCCAGGGCACAAACAGAAGGCATTTTGACGTATCTCTTTGTGGATAAAAGGTAAACAAACTTTTATTGTCAAACCAAAACAAGACAAGAAAAACTGCTTTTCAGACAGCTAAAACATCCCAGTGTGTGTGGTGAGTTACCCTGGAGAACTAGTTCAATCAGAACAGTCTGACTGAGTTCATTTTATTAGGGATGCTTATAGTTTGCTTATAACAATCTAAATGTCTGAACCCTTTTAAATAAAATATATTTTTCAGATCAAGTTGCTAATGAAACGAAACACAGATTGCCATGACAGAATGTCGCCTTAGTAGACTGTGTGCAGAATTGACACTGTGGCCTGAGGGGGAAGCTAAAATGAAGCTCATGTTTTTAATGACTTCCTTATAGTCAGTACATAATGAGAAGCAACTAGCTGCTAATGAGCAGGAGTTGAGAAGTTTTCATTTTTATTCTTTGCATTGCAACAAAAATATGCAGGATGGGTGTCTTTGTCTATGTCTGTTGTTTTACAGAACAGGAAGCATTCAAAATATTGGAGGATAATACAGTGGATACACTCTTACAGTTGCTGAGTTATAAAACAAACCAGTTTGTGTTATTTTCCTAAGCCAATGCTGGATCAAATATTTTAGGGTATGAGCCAGCAAGCTGAGTGAGGTAATTAACTGCAATATCTCACATCAAAGTTACTAAAGAGTAGCTGAATTTAACCTACAACCACAATTGCAAAATTATCAATATTTGGATTAAAATGACTTATTTTTATTCATTCATCTTTTACACCTGCAGTACTTACAGGGTTACTGGGGGCTGGTGTGTATCCCCAGCTATCCATGAGCGAGAGGCAGGGGAAAATCTAGACAGGTTGCCAGTCTATCACAGGGTAACACTGAAGCCTCTTTCAGATTCTAGTTCTACAATAAACACACAACCCCACCTTATTGGATCACTTTGTCCTTCCATATCATACAAGTCGATCCATACAGTCCGGGGCTGTGTGCACTTCCTGACCACACAGCTGGGATCACAGAGCCAAATATGCAAGGCACACAATTCAAAGCATTCAAGTGAACAGTTCTTGAAATGTGTCGGGAAGATGGAAAGAAACTTCTGCCATCAGAAACTGAATTTGAATTGCTCAGACTGAATCTGTATTTGTGCAATTTGAAATGAAATGCATTGATTTCAAAATTAATTTCACTAAACTGAAACTGAATTTCGTGATTTAAAACTAAATTTGTTTGCTTTGAAAATTGCTCTGCTTTGTATTGAAAATTCAGTTTAATTACTTTCACTTTAAGTTCTATAATTCAGTTTCAGTTCCAAAATTCAGTTTTTTGTGTCACACATCCAGGTCCTTGAAGCAACAGATTAATCAAACACAGATTTACTGATTCACAGATGTCATTCACTATTGCTGTGTCCAAATTCAGGGGCGTCCTTCTTTTCCCCAGATTTGAAGGATGGCTCCGATGTAGAATTATTGAGTCATTAACAGAAGCAACTTAAAGTCAAGATAAGAGACAGCAAGGAGATGTACAATAAGTAACTGGAGAGCAAGCTCCAGCAAAACAATTTCAGAGATGTGTGGTCAGGGATAAAGAGGGCTACAAGCAGAAGGGTGATCGGACCGATGGATGTCTGGACAGAGCCATTGTTGCCCTGACATCCTACATCATGAAGGTCCTAAAGACACTCAATGAACTCACAGGGCCCCCTTCAGTTTGCTTAACGCTGTGGAGTTTGAGTTGAAGATGCCATCATACACCTGCTTCAACAAACACACTGTTATCTGGACAAAGCCAGCAGCACTGTGAGGATCATGTTCTTTGATTTCTCCAGTGCATTTAACACATTTCAGTCTGCTTTGCTTTGTCAGAAACTACCTGACAAACAGACCACAGTTGTGAGATTGAAGGGTTGTGAGTCTAACCAGGTGGTCAGCAGCACTGGAGCACCACAGGTGACTGTACTCTCACCATTTCTTTTCGCTCTGTACACTTCAGACTTCCAGTACAAGACAGACTCCTGTCACCTGCAGAAATACTCTGATGATTCTGCAGTCATGGGGTGGATCAGAGATGGACAAGAAGCTGAGTACGTAGAGCTGGTGGACCACTTTGTTGCATGGTGTGGAAACAATCATCTCATCTTGAATGTGACTAAAACAAAGGAGATGATTGTAGATTTTAAGAGAAACAGGAATAAGTTAAAAACTATTTCCATCATGGGAGAAGTGAAGGTGTTGGAGGAGTATAAATACCTCAGTGTTCAGACTGGAGTGGAGATCCAACTGTGAAGCCATCTACAAGAAGGGACAGAGCAGACTGTACTTTTTGAGGAAGGTTAGGTCAGTGTGTTTCCAGCAAGATGCTGCATATCTTCTATAAATCTGTTGTGGAGAGTCTGGTCTCTTCTGCCATCATCTTTTGGGGTAGCAGCATCAGAGCCAATGACTTAAAAAAGCTAAACAAGCTGATAAAGAAGACTGGTTCTGTTTTGGGGACTCCTCTAGAACCTCTGGAGGTCATTGTGCAAAGACGGATTTTTCATAAAATGAAGAACATTATGGAGAACCCTGAGCATCCTCTTCATGAGACTGTCCTACAACAACAGAGTGTCTTCAGTCAGAGGCTTCTTCAGATCTGTTGTAAGACAGACCGCCATAGGAAACCCTACCTGCACACAGCCATCAGCATCTACAACAGCTCTTTGAAGAAACCTGTGAAAAACTACAACATTTAATTTCACTTTGGGATGAATACAGTATTTTTGAATTGAATTGAATTGAAAACATTAATTTGTATAACAAATTCAATATAAATTGGTTGTTCCACTTGTGGAAGAACCGCATTGCTGGTATTATTGGACCTCAACCCAGCATTTGACTCTGTTGATCACAGTATAGCACTGGAACAACTGGAAAACTGGGTCACACTTTCTGTTACAGCACTTGGCAAAAATAACATGTGGGGTTCCCCGAGGTTCCATCCTGGGACCCCTCCAATTTAATATCTACATGCTCCCCCTAGCTCAGATTATAACAAACACTAAGATAAGGCTCTTTGAGGAAACACTCATAATGAGCTACAACAACATTTAATTTCCCTTTGGGATTAATAAAGTATTTTTGAATTGAATTGAATAAGTTACCATGACTACACAGATGACACACAGCTCTTCATTACCATGTCACCAGTGACTATGAACCTATTCAAGCATTGTGTAGATGCATAGAACAAATCAATGCATGGGAGTGTCATAGTTTTCTTCAGTTGAATAAAAACAAATCTGAAGTCATTATTTTTGGACCAGAGGAGGAGCAATCAAGAGCTCCGGGAGAGCTTTGACCAGATTCCGGGGGAGGTTGAAGACATAGAGTCTGAGTGGACTATGTTCTCCACCTCTATTGTCGATGCTGCCGCCCGTAGATGTGGTCATAAGTTCTGCGGTGAATATCACAAAAATCCTCGAACCCGGTGGTGGACACCAGCAGTAAGGGATGCTGTCAAGCTAAAGAAAGATTTATATCGGCTATTGTTGGCTTGTGGGACTCCTGAGGCAGCTGACAGGTACCATGAGGCCAAGCGTGCCACCGCCCATGTTTGGCATAGGCAAAAATGATGAGCTCCACCCTGACTACCTCAAGTCTCTGGATGTTGTGGGGTTGTCATGGCTGACACGTCTTTTCAACATTGCGTGGTGGTCAGGGACAGTGCCTCTGGACTGGCAGACCAGGATGGTGGTCCCCCTTCATAAAAGGGGGACTGGAGGGTGTGTTCCAACTACAAGGGGATCATAATCCTCAGCCTCCTTGGTAAGAGTCCCGCTGATAGTCGAACCTCGGCTTCTGGAGGAGCAGTGTGGTTTTTGTCCCGCTGTGGAACACTGGACCAGCTCTATATCCTCTACAGGGTGTTCTAGGGTTCATGCGAGTTTGCCCAACCAGTCCACATGTGTTCTGTGGACCCGGAGAACACATTTGATCGTGTCCCTCATGGTGCCCTGTAGGTGGTGCTCCAGGAGTATGGAGTTGGGGACCCTTTTTTAGGGGCCAGCTGCTCTCTGTACATGTGGAGCTGGAGTTTGGTCTGCATTGCAGGCACTCAGCCAGACCTGTTCCCGGTGCATGTTAAACTCCGGCAGGGCTGCCCTTTGTCACCGATCCTGTTTACTTTCATGGACAGGATTTCTAGGCACAGCCCCCTGGAGTCACCTCCCCCAGGAGGTGCTCTAGGCATGTCCTACAGGGAGGATGCCCAGGGGACAGCCCAGGACGCACTGGAGGGACTATGTGGGGAGAGGGATGTCTGGGCGTCTCTGCTAAGTCTGGTGTTCCCGCGACCTGGTCCCAGATGAAGTGGAAAACAATGAGAACGAGCTGATTATTGCAACAGTATCTTCACAGGTCTGGCTAAAAAGTCAATCAGACAGCTTCAGCTGATCTAGAACGCTGCTGCTTAGTTTTAGCGTCATCACTAAAACTAAGAAAGTAGTGCACATCACCCCAGTTCTTAAGTCCTTATACTGGCTCCCTGTATCTCAGAGAATAGACTTTAAAATACTTCTGTTATTTTAGGTCACAGAATGGCTTTGCACCAAAATACATTAAAGATCTATTGCTGTTGTATCAACCTTCTAGGCCACTCAGATCTTCTGGTTCAAGTCTACTCTGCATCCCCAGAACCAGAACCCAACATGGAGAAGCAGCATTCAGTTCTTATGCTCCACTAATCCCTGAGTTATTTTAAATCAAGGTTAAAACCCCATTTGTTTAGAGTTACTTTTTTAAACTAAAAGCTATTGGTAAAAGTATCTCATGGAGATGAAGGGAAATTAAAAAGGCCCGTGAATAAAAAAATACAAAATAATTAAAATTCTAAAAGTTTAAAAGGTCCTGCTAATTGAATCAAGATTAAAATAAAATTAAAAATAGGTGATTCTGGAGTATTCACCATAGACGTGAGCGAGGTGGACCTGTACACTGTTTTAAATAGTCAATTACCCGAATGTACACAGTAGGCACTGATGCCATGGGATTCCATAATGATTTCTAAACACTAACTACCCTCGCTTGGTGTGGCCTGCCTGTTGTAGACAACTCCTTGTAAATCGAATCATTTACATCCTTACTGCTTATCTGCAAGAGTATCAAATTACATTTAAAGGGACTGTTCCTTTTTGGTGCTCAAGTGTATTTGGAGTTTATTTTGTTGCTATGCACAATACATTTCTATTTGAGATAGGCCATTTCTATACCGCTTCTTCCATAGTGGGTCGCGGGGAAGCAGTCTCCAGCAGTCTATGCTGGAGACCGCTTCTCCAGCAGTCTATGGGTGTGAGGCAGGGCGCCAGTCCATTGCAAGGCAACACACAAACAACCATGCACACACTCATTCACACACCAAAGGACAATTTAGACAGAGCAATTAACCTAACAGGCAAGTTTTTCTGCATGGGTCTTTCTGCATGCAATCTCCATGCAGAAAGACCCCCGGCTGGGAGTGAAACCCAGGACCTTCTTGCTGGAAGGCAACAGTACTACCAACTGCGCCACCGTGCAGCCCACCGAGATTAGTCATATTTTTGTTTATTTTACAGCTTTTCTAATTTGTTCTTCAAGGTGAAAAATAAAATTATAAAGCAACATGTGTGGAATGGAGTAATGTCTTCTGGGAACTGAAGCCAAAAGACGGATTTATGGTTTATTGTATAAGCAGTGAATTTGGCGGAAAGCTCATTCTGTACAGTAATCCAGCAGCACTGATTTGTATGCATTCTTCGCTGTGCCCAGTCCCTTGTATAAGAAAGGCGGTATCAGTGGAAGTGCTACTGGGAATATATTTGTAGGATTTCCCAAATAATTACACATAAGCTGAATGAACTATTAGAAAGTTTTCAGGTCGTAACATAAAGGAAAACCAAGTCAATGACAAATTTCTAAAAGCAACATATTTCCTTTCAGTCTGCTCTTTATAGCAGGTATTATAACTGGGATTATGATGAAGTTGTACATGCTGTTACATCTTTTTCCACCCATTCTACATTTTCAATTCATCTCAATCCTTCCAATTTTTTTCCCTTTTGGTGAATTCACACAAATGTCAGTGAGCAACGTGTTTTCTCCCGAATGTTTGCTGCAGGCACCCTGACCTGGAAAATGTGCCCATTCAAGACACTTTGATGCCTCAGCAAACTTGGCAATGGGCTTTGTGCCCCAGGACGCCTCATCACAAAGTTGTGCATCTGTCCATGCCAAATTAACTGACCTACAATAGCTTCCAAAGCTGATAGAGCCCAGGGCCATGAAAATATAAAGGCATCTGTGCTAATCTGGTATAAATCTGAAAAAGCATTCAGGAGCTATAGCTGGAGACGGAGGGCGTAGTGAGATCAACTGGGTTTAAGAAGTGGACGCTGTTGTTCCAATGAGAAGCGGACTGTCATCTCAAAACATATCTACAGATGGATCATTTGTCTCTGCAGCATATTATGAATCACCTTTGTTTGGCCTTTAACAACCTTCACACACAGCAAATATTCCAAAACTGCTTATTTTTAACATTAGAAGGACCAATGAGTCAATTTTAGCCCCTTATGCAACTCTCCGTAACCCTTTAATGGAAGCCTACATATCTAACAATTCAGGGTATTGATCAATATGTCCAGTATGGGATGTCCATGATACAAAGTAATTGTGATCATTTTTCCACCAGAAGAGTAATTTTTACCCAAAGTAAGAAATATATTATGCTGCTATGCCGTCGTGTTAGGGCCACAGCTAAAGCTGTCAGCTGGACTGCTGACAATGAGACAGAGTGGTTCATAAGTTTGGTTTTATTATTCTAAAAGATGAATTCAGCAATAGTCGGAAAGGTGTTATGTTATACTTGTGTAGCATTAAGAAACACACAAAGGGGTTGTGTCCTCTTTTGGATGTGTGGTCACCGGTATTTGGATCAGCCGAGCGGTGATGGTGGAGCTAAGCTGGTTGGTATTTCTCCCTGGGCTGTCGCAGTGGTGGTGATGTGGTGTGTTTGTGTGGTTGCGGGGGCATGGTGGGTGCCACTGGCCCCGGAAGCATGCCATCGGCTGGGGACCTGTTGCTGGGTGAATTTGTCCTGTTTTGGTGTGCGGTCGGGGGGGTCCGTTGTGGGACCTTGTGTGGTGGAGGGTAGGATGCGGCAGGGGTGCTTGGAGCGTGGCCCTGTGTGGAGCTTGCGCTGTGTGAATGTGCTGGATCTGCTCCTCCGTAGATTGTTGCCGGCGGAGCCTGTGGGCTCGTTGCTGCAGCTCCATGAGGCTTTTGCACTGTGGCTGCTGCTGGGTGGTTCCCTGGGGCTCTCCTCTTCTCTGGGGGGGTTTCAGTAGTCGGTCGGTGGTCCTCCTGGGGTTCCTGTGCTCTGGGGGGCCTTTGGATGTCTGTGGCTCAGATCTCCATGTCTGTCTTGGGTCCAGAGGGGTAGTGTGGCTCCTCACACTCGCTGTTGCATATTTCTATGAAGAACAAGCGCGCTCACATTTACACCCACAGGTGTTCTGACTCAGGTGTTAACAGATGAACAGATGTTCTATATTGAAACATATTTACCAACACATACATCTTGCATTCATTAGTAATGTTCACTTTTCAGTAACATTGCTGTTGTTATATATGTTTCTGCAGGTGTAGAAGCAGTCATCAAGTATCGTGTTCTCTTCATCCTTTTTTCTCTCCTCTGTTATTCTCTCCTTCTCTCCCTTTTTCCTTTTTGCATGATCTCTCTCTCTTTCTAACTTCTTTCTTTTCCTTTTCGTTTCCATCTCCATGTCCATTACAATTGAAATAATCCCAAAGCAGTATCAAATAAAGTTATATATATATATATATATATATATATATATCAAAGCATTATAGCATTCAAAACTCAACTTGTAAAAGTAAATCTGTTGGGCTTCTTCTTGGCACTCAGTGTTGTTCCACTAACACAACAATTCTGAGTGCTACTCTGCCGGACAGAACACGTTACAAAAAGGCAACAAAAAAGAAACACACAAAGAATGACATGGAACATACGTATATACAGTAATATTCAATGAATTAGAAAATGCTTTCAGATGAGGCCTGTTCATCAGATTACAAGTACCTTTTGAAAATAATAACTTTAAAGCACGTATTAAACATACTTACCATTAAGCTCATATTTTTGTATTTAAAAGAGATTGACCGTTTGATAAAGTTACATTCCCATGAGCTAAAGAAAAAAAAATTTATTTCCCAACTATTTCAGAATTCTCTTTAAGCTGTTAGAGTCAATGAGTTGCTTTTTTTCCTATTAGTTAATCATCATTATATTAGAGTGGTTACTAATAGTCTAATCCCAGTTGGTTGGCTGTTTATCCAACTGCTTAAAGAGGACTCTCCACAGGTTCTCATTTGTGTTAAGATCTGAGACATTTCAAGGTACTGACCCTTGATCTGTGACACTGCTGGAAAATACACAGATCCTTAGCAAATTGTGTCTGATTTTTTATTGAAATTATTTCCAATTGAAATTATTGAAATTGGGGGGCGTGGCACTGGTAGTGTAGTGGTTAGGCGCACGACCATGTGCAGAGGCTATAGACCTCGATGTGGCCGTCCTGGGTTCGAGTCCTGGACCTGGTGACCTTTGCCAAATGTCTTCCCGTTTCTTTGCCCTGTTTCCTCTCTACCTACTGTTGAAAATTAAAAAATAAAGCCCTCTAGTGCTGCAAAAAAAAATTTTTAATTACTCTTGGGGGATGTTTTAATCCCACTATAAATGTATTGGGCAGAATAGGGAGGAAACACATCCACTGGATAAGAAGGGGGTCCCTTATGCTACAGATGTAGCATTAGGAACCCCTAAGAGGTGGCATTTTTCAGGTCATTCACAGGGTCACCTACAGTATTCACATTTCCTTGTCTCTTTATTTCACTCTCTGATGTCCGCCAGTGTTCAGAAGGGGTAGACCTGCTGATAAATGGAGCAAGCCAATGAAGTCTACTAACAATTCCTCTGTTACCAATCAAACTGGCAAACTCTAATGCCAATCAAACTGAAAAATTCTCATAATTTCTATAAAAATATGCTAGATTTGCATTAATTAATTTGCATTAATGACAGCCGCAGACAGTTTGTGAGTTCTCCTAAAAACACAAAAACAGGCATGGATCAAGAGTAATAAAAAATAAACAATAAGTATATCTAGGGTTGAACAACTTTTTAAATTTGTTGCTTCTTTTTATTAAAAACAAAATTATCCAATAACTACAGGACAGAAGAAAACAGGAAGAACCAAGGTTGGAATGGAACATTGATCAGCAAAGTGATGGAGACAATGTTTAAAAGAGGGGAGGATGAATAAAAAGGCCAAAAGAAAAATGGCTGTAGAGGCAGAAAGAGAGCAGTGCCATGGATTATGTCCAACAGATACGAAAGGGTGGGAATGAATCATCCTGTCCTCACACAAAGCCTTTAAAATCACACGCAGGCAGTTGAAGCCGCTTGACATCTAAATAAGAATAAAACTAATAACTGTGATGAGAAGGAGATGGGAAAAATGGGAAGAGATAAAAAAGCTGTAGAAAGAGCTACAGGTAAAACAGAAGAAAGCAGAAAAGAAGAAAAGAACAAGGCATAGATGTAATGATTAGTCTTTGGAGACTGCACTGAGGTTCTCCATAATGCTTTGTGACATTAGCACCACCTCCGGCCATGCACAGAATCTATGGCCCTGTCCCAATAGTCGCACTTCCACCCTTGTGTCCCTCAAATGCGCGTTCCCGTTGATGGGTTCGAGTACATAGTGTGTCCCAATTCTCCAGAGTGGCTCTTAGCCCCGCCCCTTTGTGCCCTCTATCCACACTTTGGCTAAGCGTGTATCTAAGCGGACTTCACCGAAGTATATTACTTTTGTCACATGACTGTAACTTAAGGATGACATCAATCCTGTACACAAGGGAAACTACAAACCAAGGGGAACTATACTAACACTGATATAAGAGGATACACTAAAATACTCAGAGAAAGAATACAAGAATAAGTAAGAAACTAAACCTAAAGGAATGAACCTATATGGCAATACCTTTCTAAAATAGTGAACACAAAGCAAGACCTTTCAAATGTAGACAACAAAGAAATTATCCAAACACAAAAAACAAACAAACCAAAAGACACACGGATCATAATTATAATATTTTTTTTCTTATTGAGGAATTTGTTAATCTTTCTTTAAATTAAGAAGATTACATACATATATGTTCTTAGTATTTGGTAGCATTGTCTGTAAACTATGACCTGGGTCAAATGCTTGTTTTAGGAGTTGCTCAAAAGAATTTGCTGGAATTTGGCGTGTTCCTCCTGATAGAAGTTGTGTAACTGGGTCAGATTTGTAGACAACCTTGCTTGCTCACACCTCTTCAGGTCTATGGGACAGGAGATCAGGGTGTTGTGATGACCACTCTAAAACAATGACCTTAAGCCACTTTGTAGCTAAATGCTGATAGTCATTGTCTATTTCAAATTACTATTTGTGTCCAAGGTTTAACTACCTGGTTAATTTCTTGAGATGTTGCTTCAATATTTCCACATGATGTTCTTTGCTTGTGATGTCTTCAATTTGTGAAGTGTACAACCGTTTTAAAGCAAATAACAACATGTTGCTGCTTCTGTACTTCAAAGTTTTTCTGGGAATGCTCTCAGGCTTGCAAGCTGTTTTTTTTCCCTCAAAATGAACAATGCTCATTGTTGTAAAACCACTGATTTTAGTTTAATCAGATTCAAATATTAAACCATCAACCCCAAGTGCATCTGCAAGTGTAATCAGGCTTTTTATGTGTCTTTTGGAATAATGGCTTCTTCCTCACTGAGTGGCCTTTCAGCGTGCACTGCTACAGGAGTCATTTCACTGTTGATCATAACAATTTATCAGCTTCAGCACCATCTTTCCAAGGCCTTTTGAGTTTATATCTGAGAGGTGGAACAAAGAAGCAGTGTGTTTGAGGTTTTGCCTTAAAATACATCCACAGGAGTGCCTTCATTCAGCTCTCCATTTAATTTAGTCAGAATCTTAGAAATCCATGAGATCGTCATCTGGGTTTTTCCTATTTGTTCTATGATATAATAATCTTATCTTGTATGTAACCTTTTGAATTTGGAGTAATAAAAACAACTACCTCCCATTATTATTACATTAGTTTGTGTTTTTGCAGTCAAAAAGAATAAATGCAGCAGATATTGTGAATTTAAAAATAGCAGATAACTAGATAGAAGCAAAGTGAATCAAATATGTTCCTTTGTATGTTTGGAATATGCATCAACAGGCATTATTGGGATGCAGTAGGTAACTTGGCTGTGTTGTGGTTTGATGTAGATTTACAAGAATAATTACAAAGGGTTAAATAATGAATGAGGAAAGATCTGGATGCACTCTATTTTCTTTTTTTCAGTATCCAGATCTGAAAAACACTAAAATCCCATCTCAACAATATCCAGAATTTTCAGGGTGGAAACAAAGTTGAGAAGAACAACAATCCGAGAACCGTTATTTTTAGTGTGGGTATTTAGAAGACGTGGTGGTAATTTTAGGAGTCTCATTGTATACCTGATGTAGAGCTCTCGTATACATTGTTATAAATGAAATTGGTGACACGGGGATAATGAGCTTTAGAACAAAGCTAAAACAGATTTTTTTAAATACCTTTCAATGACTGGCTTCATTATTCTGCCAAATGTGTGTTTGTGTAGGTGACTTTAATAAGTCATCCGTAGACAGCTAAAAGTTCAGGAAACTTGTTTTCATATGTGTGTAGGAGTTTTGTGCTCTCATTAGTTCAGTTTATTTGCTGGCATTATTAAAACCTGTGTTGCTTGAACTGCATTTGTAGATCTGTGTGAATTCAAGATAGACTGAAAAATAGATCTCTTTAAGGACATATTTGAGTCACATACGTCCAGCTCTAAAATATTCCAGAGATTTTGAGATATTAGAATGCATAACACTTTGTTTGGCCTGAAGGCCAAGACTTTATTTTGGATGCATTTCTATGTTTTACTTCACTCCCCTGTCTCAGAACAGTTCTGGGACCTTCTAATGGAAAATGTTAACCACTGAGGTCGAACATGAATATTAACAAAAACAAAAGCTGAAGTCACCGAGGTGGTTAAAAAGCTCCGCAGTGGCATGGCTTCAGGGTTGGATGAGATCCGCCCTGAGTACCTCAAGTCTTTGGATGTTGTGGGGCTGTCATGGTTGACACGCTTCTTCAACATTGCATGGCGGACGGGGACAGTGCCTCTGGATTGGCAGACTGGGGTAGTGGTCACCCTACATAAGAAGGGTGACCGGAGGGTGTGTTCCAACTACAGGGGGATCACAATCCTCAGCCTCCCTGGTAAGGCCCACTCCAGGGTATTGGAGAGGAGAGTCCGGCTGATAGTCGAACCCCGGCTTCAGGAGGAGCAGTGTGGTTTTCGTCCTGGCTGTGGAGCACTGGACCAGCTCTATACCCTCTACAGGGTACTCGAGAGTTCATGGGAGTTTGCCCAACCGGTCCACATGTGTTTTGTGGACATGGAGAAAGCATTTGACTGTGTCCCTCGTGATGCCCTGTGGGGGGTGCTCCAGGAGTATGGAATCGGGTGCCCTTTACTAGGGGCCATCCGGTCTCTGTACAAGCGGAGCAGGAGTTTGGTTCGCATTGCCGGCACTAAGTCGGACCTGTTCCCGGTGCATGTTGGACTCCGGCAGGGCTGCCCTTTGTCGCCTAGAAATCCTGTCCATAAAAGTTATGAACAGGATTTCTAGGCGCAGCCAAGGGCCGGAGGGAGTCTGGTTTGGGGACCAGAGGATTTTGTCTCTTCTTTTTGCAGATGACGTGGTCCTGCTGGCCCCCTCTAGCCAAGACCTACAGCACGCACTGGGGCGGTTCACAGCCGAGTGTGAAGCGGCAGGGATGAAAATCAGCTCCTTTAAGTCCGAGGCCATGGTTCTCGACCGGAAAAGGGTGGCTTGTCCTCTTCAGGTTGGAGGGGAGTTCCTCCCTCCAGTGGAGGAGTTCAAGTATCTCAGGGTCTTGTTCACGAGTGAGGGAAGAATGGAGCAGGAGATCGACAGACGGATCGGTGCGGCTGCCACAGTAATGGGGGCGCTGTGCTGGTCCGTTGTGGTGAAGAGAGAGCTGAGCCGAAAAGCGAAGCTTTCAATTTACCAGTCGGTCTACGTTCCTACACTCACCTATAGCCATAAACTTTGGGTCATGACCAAAAGAACGAGATCCCGGATACAAGCGGCTGAAATGAGCTTCGTCCGTCTGGTGGCCAGGCACTCCCTTAGAGATAGGGTGAGGAGTAGAGCCGCTGCTCCTCCACATCGAGAGGAGCCAGTTGAGGTGGCTCGGGCATCTATACCGGATGCCTCCTGGACGCCTTCCTCGGGAAGTGTTCCAGGGACGTCCCACGGGGAGGAGGTCCAGGGGACTGCACAGGACATGCTGGAGGGACTATGTCTCTTGGCTGGCCTGGGAATGCCTTGGGCTCCACCCGGAGGAGCTGGAGGAGGTGTCCGGGGAGAGGGACGTCTGGGTGTCTCTGCTCAATCTGCTGCCCCCGCGACCCAGTCCCAGATAAGCGTAAGACGACGAGTACGAGTACATCTACCCATTTTCCTGTTACATAGGTTTCTGTTACTTTCCGAGGTTTTACTGAGTTTCTGCTCATTCGTGGCCATTAACCTTCCTTCTGTTGTTCTGCATTGTCCCTTCCACAGCTGCTCCACATTTCATCTGATTGGCTCTTCTGGTTCATTGGTCAGTTCTCCACCTGGTTTCTGCATTTAAACTCACTGGTTTTCATTGCTCATTTGCTTACCTGATTCTGCTTGCAGCAAGGCTGAGTGTCAGAGCCAGAGGAAGAGTCAATGCCCCGTCTGCGTTAAAGATGGTCTTTTACTTCTACACCATTAAAACGGAGGTGTTTAGTCATGTTGGTTGTGCACCCTCCTTTGAATGACATAATCTCATTGCAAGTGTTAAAAGTAAGCCACACTTTTGATCGCCGCCAATCACTGTCCTTGGTTGAGCACACACATTCTGCAGATTCTTTTTCATTGGTGTTCGGCAGCTGCTTTTTCCGGTCGAAGGACTGGGTATCAAAATTAGGAATGGAAAAAAAAAGAAAATAAAAAAATAGGAATGGAAATTTTAAAATTTGAACAATTCTGGGGGAATTTGAATATTACCACCAGTTATCCTTTGTTATTTATTCAAAAAAGACTGAATTAGGCCATTTTTAACCCTCCTGCAGTCCTAGAGGGGTTGCAAGGACCCCTCCAGGACTGCAGGAAGGACTCTTTGCACGTGTGCTTGCAGCCTGTTTTTTGTCTTCTTAACATAGATTTGTGGGGCATCTTTGAGCTAAAACTGGAATCGATACTTTAAGTGGAGGGGTGCTCCTTCTGCATCAGAAGACGTGACAGATACTGATCGGTGCATATATATTGACACTATTCTTCAATATTCCTACAAAAACCTCATTGTAATATGTTGGCATATGTTCTACATAACAAATAAGCAAACCAAAAAATTTTATTTTTGTGGCTAAGAATGAACAAAATATTTTGGCAAATATGACTTAGGCAGTTATGCTATGAGTCATAGCACAACTGCCTGAGTCTATAAATGAGACTATAAAAATTCTCTCGGAAGCAATTATATGCTTAGATACACCCAAGCAATGACAGGGCACCATCTTTTTGATTTTTTTTTGTGTGGCCATAGCCCTTTTCTAATGGAGAGGGCTTCAAAGAGCATCTGTGACAAATGTCCTGCTTGTTTCACAATTTGAATGATTCAAATGAAATATGGAATTATCTTCTGTACTATTTCTGTTGTACTGAGCTCGTACCACACTATTACCCCAAAACCAAGTAACACACACCGCACATAACTAAATTTTTAATACATTTACCTCAGAAAAATAAATCTCAAATGTTAGTTTTTTTGTTTTTGGTTTGTTTTTTTGTTTTGTGGATAAAGTAGCATTACTCACTCAAAGTCACAGTCTATTCATCACTGCCATTGTCTTGGGCCTGATGCCCACAACCCATGACCTTTGTTTCCAAATATGTTACCTGAAAAAACTTTGCACCTACAGGTCCTTCTCAAAATATTAGCATATTGTGATAAAGTTCATTATTTTCCATAATGTCATGATGAAAATTTAACATTCATATATTTTAGATTCATTTCACACTAACTGAAATATTTCAGGTCTTTTATTGTCTTAATACGGATGATTTTGGCATACAGCTCATGAAAACCCAAAATTCCTATCTCACAAAATTAGCATATCATTAAAAGGGTCTCTAAACGAGCTATGAACCTAATCATCTGAATCAACGAGTTAACTCTAAACACCTGCAAAAGATTCCTGAGGCCTTTAAAACTCCCAGCCTGGTTCATCACTCAAAACCCCAATCATGGGTAAGACTGCCGACCTGACTGCTGTCCAGAAGGCCACTATTGACACCCTCAAGCAAGAGGGTAAGACACAGAAAGAAATTTCTGAATAAATAGGCTGTTCCCAGAGTGCTGTATCAAGGCACCTCAGTGGGAAGTCTGTGGGAAGGAAAAAGTGTGGCAGAAAACGCTGCACAACGAGAAGAGGTGACCGGACCCTGAGGAAGATTGTGGAGAAGGGCCGATTCCAGACCTTGGGGGACCTGCGGAAGCAGTGGACTGAGTCTGGAGTAGAAACATCCAGAGCCACCGTGCACAGGCGTGTGCAGGAAATGGGCTACAGGTGCCGCATTCCCCAGGTCAAGCCACTTTTGAACCAGAAACAGTGGCAGAAGCGCCTGACCTGGGCTACAGAGAAGCAGCACTGGACTGTTGCTCAGTGGTCCAAAGTACTATTTTCGGATGAAAGCAAATTCTGCATGTCATTCGGAAATCAAGGTGCCAGAGTCTGGAGGAAGACTGGGGAGAAGGAATTGCCAAAATGCCAGAAGTCCAGTGTCAAGTACCCACAGTCAGTGATGGTCTGGGGTGCCGTGTCAGCTGCTGGTGTTGGTCCACTGTGTTTTATCAAGGGCAGGGTCAATGCAGCTAGCTATCAGGTGATTTTGGAGCACTTCATGCTTCCATCTGCTGAAAAGCTTTATGGGAATGAAGATTTCATTTTTCAGCACGACCTGGCACCTGCTCACAGTGCCAAAACCACTGGTAAATGGTTTACTGACCATGGTATCACTGTGCTCAATTGGCCTGCCAACTCTCCTGACCTGAACCCCATAGAGAATCTGTGGGATATTGTGAAGAGAACGTTGAGAGACTCAAGACCCAACACTCTGGATTAGCTAAAGGCCGCTATCGAAGCATCCTGGGCTTCCATAAGACCTCAGCAGTGCCACAGGCAGATTGCCTCCATGCCACGCCGCACTGAAGCAGTCATTTCTGCAAAAGGATTCCCGACCAAGTATTGAGTGCATAACTGTACATGATTATTTGAAGGTTGACGTTTTTTGTATTAAAAACACTTTTCTTTAGTTGGTCGGATGAAATATGCTAATTTTGTGAGATAGGAATTTTGGGTTTTCATGAGCTGTATGCCAAAATCATCCGTATTAAGGCAATAAAAGACCTGAAATATTTCAGTTAGTGTGTAATGAATCTAACATATATGAATGTAAAATTTTCATCATGACATTATGGAAAATAATGAACTTCATCACAATATGCTAATATTTTGAGAAGGACCTGTATAATCATTTTCCATTAGAGTTGTCACCATGGTATGCGCTTTATGTTCCTTGCTTGTTTGATACAGTGGACTAAGGCCAGGGCTGCACTGGCCTGGGCCCCTCTTCACAAAGCTAAAACCTTTGATTTATGTACTGCTGGTTCAGTGGACCTGAATGGCCATTACATCTGTTAGTGCCATCAGTTATAACTGTCAGGAGGGCTGGGAAGGTCAAATGTAATGGCCTTGACAGTGGAGGGAAGCTATAATATTTAGACAGAGTAATGACACACTCACACAGTGGATATGATGTTCACTGCTATCCTCTAGGAGAGAGCTGATTTAGTATTTCCCTTCATCAAATATTCATAGAAAAGTAACTGCCAGATCTAAGGTGAAGGACTATGCAGGATTTTTAGCTGCAGTATAATGAAACACTAGACTAGTCTTATGTGGATGGATATAAGACTGGGAATTGTCTTGGATTTGTTGTAATTCCATCTTTTCTACCACAAATTGATCTAAGGCAGTACAGGTTTTTGATAAATATGAAAGAGATTGTTTTGTTTTAAATGCATTACACAGTATCCAACAGAAGTAAGAGTAAAAAAAATTTGAAATTGCTCTGAGAGTCTGACTAAATAGTCATCACATGGCCAAATTTTAATTGATAGGCTTAAGGGCCAGGTCATAAGCCATGACATGATGTCTAACATTCGTACAGGGTACCAATGATTCAGAGCTGAAACACATATTTATCCAATTAGACTAGATGTGTGGAAACACAGATGTATAACTAGACTAATGGGTTTATTTGCAGCCAGGTCACACAGAAATGCCTTAAATAAAAACAAGCTCATGAACATACTAGTTAGTTCAGAAATGTGTCTCTGAAACCACTGCTTCCAAACCTGTGGTTAAGACTGTGTTACAGGCCTGCTTTGACTGCAGAGCTGGACTGTTTTTGAAACTTCAGTCATTGATTTAAACCAACTTACTGAGGTGGTGACATCATTCATCAGTTTCTGTGAGGACATCTATGTGGAGACCAAGACCTTCTGCCCATACAATAACAATAGACTTTGGTTCACTTTTCATCTGAGGCAGCTGCACAGGGTTAAGGAAGAGGTTCACAGCAGTGGGGACCAGGCCCTGTATAAGCAGGCCAGGAACAAACTAACCAAGGAGATCAAAGCAGTAAAGAGAAGCTACAGTTAGAAGCTAAAGAAAAGCTTCTCACATGGAGACGCTTCTGCTGTTTGGAATGGTTTGAAAAACCTGACTAAAGACTAAAAACCTACCTACAGGAAACCTTCCCCCCACCCTGAGTAGAATCCTTGCTTGGCAAATCAGTTGAATAGCTTTTACTTTAGGTATGAAAAGCAGCGGTTCACACCTCAACCAAAGTCCTCCACATTCCATTCAGACACAAATTCTTGCCATACACCAACCAGCCCCCTACCTTGAGACCCCCTGCCTGCATTCGGATCTCAGAGGAAGTTATAAATAGGCTCTTTCAGCGTTTGCAAACAAAAAAGGTTTCCTAGGAACCACTTCCCATTTCTCAATACCTGAGATGGTCGTCACACATAGACTATGTTCGAAAGATGGCCCAGCAGAGCCTGTACTTCCTGAGGCAACTGAAAAAGTACAACCTTCCACAGGAGCTGCTGGTCATCTTCTACACTGCCATCATTAAGTCTGTCCTGTCTTCAGCCGCCGCAGAGACAGTTTCTTCCCCCAGGCTGTTTCCCTGATAAACACTTGACAGTCAGAGTTCCAGAACAACACCATGCATACTTGGACTAATCTCACATTATCTTCTATTGTAAAGTGATTTATGTATGTACATTTAAAAATATATTCTTTATTATTGAGAGCAAAGTGTACCGGAGTCAAATTCCTTGTTTGTCTGTACAAACTTGGCAATAAAGCTGATTCTGATTCTGAAACAAACATAGGTTATTTTGGAGTAATTTAATGGATTCTTTTAGGTTAAAATAATAACAAATAATAATAGAGCCTGTATTAAATTCAAGTTAAAATCAGAATCAGAATACCCTTCATTGTTGAGAAATCGAGAAAAAATGCTATCTGATCTGTGCATGAGTAATAAATAATTTAGGTAAAATAAAAAGTAGAAGCAGTGGTTCAAAAGCGACAGTATCCTTAAAAAAACAGGACTAAAAAAGACAATGGAAACAGTTTAGACGTAAATTAAAAATGAACAAATGTTAAAACTACTAGCCAGAAAAAAATTAGCAAATTCACTGCTCTGGTAGATTATACAACTATTTAAGGTGATACAACCAGATAGCATATTTTAGGAGTGTGATTTTGCACAGTCTCCAATGAAGAGGATCATTGTCACTATTTACTTTGACTTTGACATAGATGGCAGTGTCCATGAAGGCTTGGAGGGTCAAACTCTGACTCAAACACAGGTTGAATCCATGTGAACTGTAGTGTTGTGATTATGAATATGAATATATTCTTTAATATTTAATATAAATAGTTTAATATTAAATAATAATTCGGTCTGTTAAGGGTTGTGCTGTAAATACCAGCCCAATAAGGCGGTGCTATTAGGACAAAATTGAAAGAGATGAGCCAAGCTCTGGCATTGTTAAACAGCAAAACTCTGTACACACAGATAATTAATTCACACAATTTCTTACAATACAAGAATTTGTTAACAAAAATAAGTCAACTTAAAGTCAAACATATTTCAATCAACAAACTCTTTACTATGCTAAAACAATCCAACTAAACTACCAAGCAGAATGAAAGAATAAGGAAGACTAATGGGCTATGTACAATATAAACAAGTTGATTAAAGATGATTGAAAACCATAACCAAAAGATTGATGCAACATTACCATGCAATGTTAGTCTTGGAACTAACTCAGGCAATAATTGGTATACCTTCAAACAACCATTCACAATGCAAGATCAGATAAAAGTTTTTTTATGAAGTAACATTTTAAAGAATGATTTGCTGAATAAAACCAACCTTCTGGATGATATAATTAGCTGCCTTAATTTATTAAAATAATATTTAAGGAAATATTATTTAGAAAAAATATTCAAACCTTTTGGATAAATGACCTTCAGCTGACTCAAAGTGGCACATGTTCTTAGCCGATAGCGGTTGGAACTAACAAAATAAGCTTATAGTTTGTTACCAGAATCAAAGACATACCTTTAAAATACCATTAATAAAAGGGTTTAAATGCATAAGTATGGACGGCGCGTTATGGCCAATCTTCTGTGTTTAAAAACCACCCTTTAAATAAAGTATGTCTTAACTTTACAAACACAACACATCCTTAGCTGAGTTTCTGAAGACAAACAAAACAAATGTCATTAAATGAAGATTATTTAAATTATTTAACTCTAAACTAATCTTCTCTGCTCAAACACTACCTCTTACGTGAACCGTGCTAAGGAGAAGTTGTCCTGGGCGTTGAGGAAAACATTCACATGTGGGTAAACAAAGTGGTAACTTGCAGCTAACCTCTGTAGCTGTGGGGTGGGGCGGCTCATTCTGCTGGGCCGAACTGCACGCAGAGCGGCGTGCTGTGTTCTGGTATGTTTGTCCTTCCTTCAGACCAGGAAAAACTGCTCCACTCTGCGTTGTAGAGACGTGGTCTCTGCTGGGAACTCTCTGGAACACAGTTTGCTTCTGTAGACCTCAGAAAGAAAAGTCAAGCCACGCTTGTATCTTAATTACCTCCGTTCATGAATGAATACTGGATACACAAACAGCAATATAACACTATTCGATCCAGTTTGAAGAGTTATGTCTGCTTGCCAGCAAGGAGACATGAGCGCTATGCCTCTCCTGTCCAGTTCCCGTGGGGATCTGCATGGAAAGAGACCCGTTTGTTGGAACGCAGGGGCTTTATTGAAACAGTGACGTCACTGGAAGTACGCTCTCCTTCTGTTCCTGGCTGTGCTGGAAATAGGTTAATGTGATTTATTTTGAAAGTTCCAGAAAAGTTCTTACTGCCCTTTAATGTTGTAACCTAAGGCTGGGGTCCCAACACTAGTGAAACTTACATGTGTCCAAATCTATGTTGATATCAGCCAAAAGTCACTTGTCAGTCATGTTTTCTAAAGGCAGCTGATCAGCTCCAGTCTCTTGTGATGTCATCGACCCAAAGACACACAAACCACAATTACCACATCAGTGCACTTTTTAAAAATATGTTTTGTAAAAAATAATGCAGTGTAAATCCATTGTGTATCATTCAGCCGTAATGATTGTCAGTTTACAAAAATTCATGGAAAAAACTTGGTCCAGTGAGTCCCAGAAATTCTTGAGTCTATAAATGTTTTTTTTTTTTTTACTTGCCTTTCACATCCTTTGCAGCTGCCTATTTTTTCCATCGAGTTCTGAGGCTTTTAATGCTGGAAATTTATGAAGTTTATTTAACTCATCAATACTTCAGTGTTTCCTTCAGGTGGAATGTGTCTGCAAAACCTCCATATGAAAGGCATCCAGGAAGCATACAGATGAAATTTGTCTCAAGAAGTCAGGTGAAGAGACAACTGGAGAGACTGAATAGGAATAAGGCTGCAGGTCCAGATCATGTCAGCCCTAGAGTTCTGAAGGCCTGTTCAGAGCAGCTCTGTGGGATTCTGCAGCACCTCTTCAACCTTAGCCTGGCCCAGAAGAAGGTTCCGGTGTTGTGGAAGACCTCCTGTCTTGTTCCGGTACCAAAAAAAACTCACCCATCAGTCCTCAATGACTATAGACCTGTTGCCCTGACATTTCACATCATGAAGGTCCTAGAGAGACTCCTGTTGGCCCACCTGAGTAAGCAAACAGTAAACCATCAGGACCCCCTTCAGTTTGCTTATTGCTGTGGAGTTGGAGTTGAAGATGCCATCATACACCTGCTTCAACAAACCCACTGTCATCTGGACAAAGTCAGTAGCACTGTGAGGATCATGTTCTTTGATTTCTCTAGTGCATTTAATACAATCCAACCTGATTTGCTTTGTCAGAAACTCCAGAAGACTCAGGTGGAGGCCTCAACAATCTCCTGGATCAAAGACTACCTGACAAACAGACCACAGGTTGTGAGACTGAAGGGTTGTGAGTCTAACCAGGTAGTCAGCAGCACAGGAGCACCACAGGGGACTGTACTCTCACCATTCCTTTTCACTCTGTACACCTCAGATTTCCAGTACAAGACAGACTCCTGTCATCTGCAGAAATACTCGGATGATTCTGCAGTCGTGGGGTGGATCAGAGATGGACAAGAAGCTGAGTACAGGATGGTGGTGGACCGCTTTGTGGCATGGTGTGGAAACAATCATCTCATGTTGAACGTGACTAAAACAAAAGAGATGATTGTAGATTTTAAGAGAAACAGGAATAAGTCAAACACTATTTCTATCATGGGAGAAGAAGTGGAGGTGGTGGAGGAGTATAAATACCTCGGTGTTCACCTGGACAACAGACTAGAGTGGAGATGCAACTGTGAAGCCATCTACAAGAAGGGACAGAGCAGACTGTACTTCTTGAGGAAGCTTAGGTCCTTTGGTGTTTGCAGCAAGATGCTGCATATCTTTTATAAGTCTGTTGTGGAAAGTGTGATCTCTTCTGCCATCATCTCCTGGGGAAGCAGCATCAGAACCAGGGACTTAAAAAAGCTCAACAAGCTGATAAAAAAAGCTGGCTCTGTTCTGGGGACGCCTCTGGAACCTCTGGAGATCATTGTGGAAAGATTCTTCATAAAATGAAGAACATTATGGAGAACTCTGAGCATCCTCTTCATGAGACTGTCCTACAACAACAGAGTGTCTTCAGTCAGAGGCTTCTTCAGATCTGCTGTAAGACGGAGCACTACAGGAGATCCTTCCTGCCCACAGCCATCAGCATCTACAACGGCTCTTTGAGGAAACCTTCATAATATGAGCTATAACAACATTTAATTTCCCTTTGGGATTAATAAAGTATTTTTGAATTGAATTGAATTGAATGAAATGCCAAACACCTTGACCAAATTGGTCCATCTCTCATGACTATGGCCGGGATTGAATATAGATAGACCGATGGATGGATGGATGGATGGAAGGAAAGTTGGTATAGTGATAGGATTTTGTCTAATAAATCCATAGTGAAAGCACTCTCTTTAGTGTTTTTTCTGTTGCTGGGTAAACAGTGTTCTGCTGCAAGGCTCCTCTTATAGAGAATTTACATTCAGCCAGTCAATTAAACCAGGATTTACACACTTGTCAAATATTACAGCCCCTGGCACAAAACAAACAATATGGCCAAAGCCTGCTGCTGTGGAATCTGCTGCAAACCAGAATTATAAATACACACCCTCTTTCTGCTGAAATTCCTCCAATTTGTCGTCTTTGTCCACCCATTCCTCTGTCTTCTCATTTTTGCACACCTTATTTTAACTACCTCTCACCTCTACCTAATATTCTCGATATTTTGTTCCTTTTAATCTGGTTCCAATATTCTTCAGTGCCACCTCTATTCCCAGAGCAGACGAGTAATAACTCTTCCTCTTCTCCTCACTGCAGCCTTGATTTCCAGGTTGACATATATGCCGTGATTAATAATTTTACTGTTACTTCAATCTAGAGAAGCGCATGTATCTGTGTTCTGTCTGAAAAACGATCTGTGTAGCTATAAGATGATAGCTGCAACTCAAAAAGGAAAATACCAGCTAGCATGAATGAAACAGTGTATGTCAATATCCAGCTCATTCTTTCTCTTTTGTATTTATTCTTACATAGATTTGAGGGTACAGTAGCTGCAAAGCATGTTTATAATTGTAATATGTTTTAACCCTTCAAGAGTTGGGGTATACCCCCCCAACTCTTGAAGGTGAAGTCATGCCCTATGTAGTTCTGGGTCAGAGCAGACATTTAGAGTTAACATTTGCTATAAACAGACCTACACCGTGTCATTTTATAAAACAAACAAAATGGCTGTTTTATACATTTTATTTACATGACGGCATGTTCCACCGCAACAGCACTCTCTGTTGGTCAATAAGACCATGTCCACCACTGCAGTGTGGTATATAAAGTCACTATACATAAGTTTTTGGACGATAAAGGTTGTAACTGGTCAGAAGTTTCCTGGTTTCGACATCCATTTGTCTTAAAAAGTTTTGTCGAAAAGTAATTTTACTTCATTGTAAACTGAAGTGGTAAAGCTGTTTCGTCATTTTAATTTTTTGACAAGAATGATCGTGCCTTCTGTCTTGTTTCAAATTTCAACTACAGGGTGTGTTGTCATGTCTCTTTACACTTTGATCATATTTCTATTAAAAGCTTATAAACTTGCAAGTTACTGGAAAAGTACAAATCTTAACTCTAGCAGTTGCTGCTTAAAAGCTTTCTTAGAACATTGCTGCCAGCTCTCGTCTGTTTAGCTATCTGCCCCTGTGTGCAGTCTGCTGCTCTCTCTGTACAACCAAGCACATCTGCAGATAAGCATTCTGAAAAGCAGAATTTTTTCACTTACTGCACCTATTTTTAAGTGTGATAATATGTATTTGCTGGTTTCAGTCAGATTCACCATTTGGGCACTTCTGCATGTGTGTTGCATATCTGTGAGTGCATTAATGCATTGCTCAGTCATCTGTGCTTTCATCATATTAACAAGGGCTGTTGGAGCACTGCAAATAATTCATGACCCAAGTAACTAAGCCAAGAGACAAGCAGGCATGGCTCAAACTGGAGGCCTAACAGAAACTGATTCCAAGTGTTTGCATGTGAGCATGGCTGTGTACCTGTGTTTCCAACCCTGGACATAGATGTAAGTGGAACTAGACAAGTGGGTGCTTATGTATATTTTACAGCCATAGAAAAATGAAGGTTCCCATGACTGTCAACATAGTCATAGGAACAAATCACACTTTTACTGCTTTCATTGGACTTAAAGATACTGATTATCACATGCACTTGAACAAGTGATCAACAAGAGTGACCACTTCAATAAAGCTGAGGTTTTAGCAGGTTGCTGCTCTGGGGCATACAGGTGTGTATTAACACTATGCCAAAAAGGAAAGACATCAGTTGTGCACATAAAGAATATGTTGTTGATTCCCATCAGTCTTGGAAGGGTGTTGAGGCCATTGCCAAACAATCTGACATCCATCAGAGCAGGATTATTCATTAGTGAGATGTATACATATAAGACAACAGCCAAAATGCACAAATGTCCAGATCCCAGGAATGTCAACTCTGTTATGATCTGCTCTTTGCATATTTGGTTTAGCTTCTTACCTTTAGTGTTTCTCTAACCCTTTTGGTTTATTTACATCCTTTGTGACCTGTTTGTTTTTGCATCTGTTTCTTCTTCTGCAGATTCTTAGTTTCTGTTTCTTTCGTGCTGATTTTTCCTTGCTCCTATTGCCTCAGCCTTGGTCTTGTAAATGATAATATTTATTAAGTTCCATCTGTCTCTACTCTGCCTGCCACTAACCTCCCTGCATTTGAGTGCCTATTACAACAATCATGACAAACTCAAGATCTTAGTACCTCACACTCCATAATATTAGTGAAAAAGACTGAACATATACAGGTCCTTCTCAAAAAATTAGCATATTGTGATAAAGTTCATTATTTTCCATAATGTAATGATGAAAATTTAACATTCATATATTTTAGATTCATTGCACACTAACTGAAATATTTCAGGTCTTTCATTGTCTTAATATGGATGATTGTGGCATACAGCTCATGAAAACCCAAAATTCCTATCTCACAAAATTAGCATATTTCATCCGACCAATATAAGAAAAGTGTTTTTAATACAAAAAACGTCAACCTTCAAATAATCATGTACAGTTATGCACTCAATACTTGGTCGGGAATCCTTTTGCAGAAATGACTGCTTCAATGCGGCGTGGCATGGAGGTAATCAGCCTGTGGCACTGCTGAGGTCTTATGGAGGCCCAGGATGTTTCGATAGCGGCCTTTAGCTCATCCAGAGTGTTGGGTCTTGAGTCTCTCAACGTTCTCTTCACAATATCCCACAGATTTTCTATGGGGTTCAGGTCAGGAGAGTTGGCAGGCCAATTGAGCACAGTTATACCATGGTCAGTAAACCATTTACCAGTGGTTTTGGCACTGTGAGCAGATGCCAGGTCGTGCTGAAAAATGAAATCTTCATCTCCATAAAGCTTTTCAGCAGATGGAAGCATGAAGTGCTCCAAAATCTCCCGATAGCTAGCTGCATTGACCCTGCCCTTGATAAAACACAATGGACCAACACCAGCAGCTGACACGGCACCCCAGACCATCACTGACTGTGGGTACTTGACACTGGACTTCTGGCATTTTGGCATTTCCTTCTCCCCAGTCTTCCTCCAGACTCTGGCACCTTGATTTCCGAATGACATGCAGAATTTGCTTTCATCCGAAAAAAGTACTTTGGACCACTGGGCAACAGTCCAGTGCTGCTTCTCTGTAGCCCAGGTCTGGGGAATGCGGCACCTGTAGCCCATTTCCTGCACACGCCTGTGCACGGTGGCTCTGGATGTTTCTACTCCAGACTCAGTCCACTGCTTCCGCAGGTCCCCCAAGGTCTGGAATCGGCCCTTCTCCACAATCTTCCTCAGGGTCCGGTCACCTCTTCTCGTTGTGCAGCGTTTTCTGCCACACTTTTTCCTTCCCACAGACTTCCCACTGAGGTGCCTTGATACAGCACTCTGGGAACAGCCTATTCGTTCAGAAATTTCTTTCTATGTCTTACCCTCTTGCTTGAGGGTGTCAATAGTGGCCTTCTGGACAGCAGTCAGGTCGGCAGTCTTACCCATGATTGGGGTTTTGAGTGATGAACCAGGCTGGGAGTTTTAAAGGCCTCAGGAATCTTTTGCAGGTGTTTAGAGTTAACTCGTTGATTCAGATGATTAGGTTCATAGCTCGTTTAGAGACCCTTTTAATGATATGCTAATTTTGTGAGATAGGAATTTTGGGTTTTCATGAGCTGTATGCCAAAATCATCCGTATTAAGACAATAAAAGACCTGAAATATTTCAGTTAGTGTGCAATGAATCTAAAATATATGAATGTTAAATTTTCATCATGACATTATGGAAAATAATTAACTTTATCACAATATGCTAATTTTTTGAGAAGGACCTGTATAGCTTATTCTGTTAATCTCAGCCTAATGCGGTTCAAGCTCTGGTGTTCGAAACCACAGCCACTGTACTCTACACACACTAAGCACAAACAACTTATCTAATATATATGTGAGAATTTAATAACAAAATAGTTCAGCCTTACTGTCAAAATGTGTGAGCCAAAAAACTCTCCGCCTCAACTAGCAACACTCAACTCAACTCAATTCAATTCAAGCTAAGAAAAGGATAATAAACCGATAAATTGAAAGATCAATCAGTTAATGAAAAATAAACAAAATGGATAATGAGAAATAACTAAAGCTCATTAACTAAATCATAAAAGAAAAACAGTAGGTTTACAGCATTGCAGCAAGACACTTTAGCATGGATATTCATAGGTCTGAACCAGAACATATTATGAGAACATGGGATTGTGACCACCAGCCCAACAGCTGATAAAGACACCAGTGGATATGTATATGTTTGTGTGTGTGTGTGTGTGTGTGTGTGTCAAGGCCAAAAAGCCTGCCAACTGACATGTAGGCTAGCAGCTAAGCTAACATGCAACCAGTGGCTAGGCTACTAGCAAGCGAACCAGCAAGCGAGGTAGTGGCTAAGACAAAGTACCACGGCGGCCACCCCCTGCCACCCCTGGAATCTGATTGGCCACCTGTTAGGTATTATTTAGTCAACTCAGAGGTAAGAACGATACAGTCAGAGTTACTTGCAGCAAGGGTAGCCCACTTTGCAGTGAAAACTACAAAGTTTTGACACCCTATCTCTTTATTTATATACACAATTCAACAGACAGTTCACACAGTTGTGTGTGAGACAGAAAGGAGGCTGGTTCACACAGAGATAACAATGATCTCACACACACAGGGAGGAAGGCATAGTGCAGGTGCCTTGCAACACAAAGTTTTTACATGAGTGATAACAAGTTTTTGCACCCATCCAACAGTCCCTCCTTTTATCACAAGTACAGGTCCTTCTCAAAATATTAGCATATTGTGATAAAGTTCATTATTTTCCATAATGTCATGATGAAAATTTAACATTCATATATTTTAGATTCATTGCACACTAACTGAAATATTTCAGGTCTTTTATTGTCTTAATACGGATGATTTTGGCATACAGCTCATGAAAACCCAAAATTCCTATCTCACAAAATTAGCATATCATTAAAAGGGTCTCTAAACGAGCTATGAACCTAATCATCTGAATCAACGAGTTAACTCTAAACACCTGCAAAAGATTCCTGAGGCTTTTAAAACTCCCAGCCTGGTTCATCACTCAAAACCCCAATCATGGGTAAGACTGCTGACCTGACTGCTGTCCAGAAGGCCACTATTGACACCCTCAAGCAAGAGGGTAAGACACAGAAAGACATTTCTGAACGAATAGGCTGTTCCCAGAGTGCTGTATCAAGGCACCTCAGTGGGAAGTCTGTGGGAAGGAAAAAGTGTGGCAGAAAACGCTGCACAACGAGAAGAGGTGACCGGACCCTGAGGAAGATTGTGGAGAAGGGCCGATTCCAGACCTTGGGGGACCTGCGGAAGCAGTGGACTGAGTCTGGAGTAGAAACATCCAGAGCCACCGTGCACAGGCGTGTGCAGGAAATGGGCTACAGGTGCCGCATTCCCCAGGTCAAGCCACTTTTGAACCAGAAACAGCGGCAGAAGCGCCTGACCTGGGCTACAGAGAAGCAGCACTGGACTGTTGCTCAGTGGTCCAAAGTACTTTTTTCGGATGAAAGCAAATTCTGCATGTCATTCGGAAATCAAGGTGCCAGAGTCTGGAGGAAGACTGGGGAGAAGGAAATGCCAAAATGCCAGAAGTCCAGTGTCAAGTACCCACAGTCAGTGATGGTCTGGGGTGCCGTGTCAGCTGCTGGTGTTGGTCCACTGTGTTTTATCAAGGGCAGGGTCAATGCAGCTAGCTATCAGGAGATTTTGGAGCACTTTATGCTTCCATCTGCTGAAAAGCTTTATGGAGATGAAGATTTCATTTTTCAGCACGACCTGGCACCTGCTCACAGTGCCAAAACCACTGGTAAATGGTTTACTGACCATGGTATCACTGTGCTCAATTGGCCTGCCAACTCTCCTGACCTGAACCCCATAGAGAATCTGTGGGATATTGTGAAGAGAACGTTGAGAGACTCAAGATCCAACACTCTGGATGAGCTAAAGGCCGCTATCGAAGCATCCTGGGCCTCCATAAGACCTCAGCAGTGCCACAGGCTGATTGCCTCCATGCCACGCCGCATTGAAGCAGTCATTTCTGCAAAAGGATTCCCGACCAAGTATTGAGTGCATAACTGTACATGATTATTTGAAGGTTGACGTTTTTTGTATTAAAAACACTTTTCTTTTATTGGTCGGATGAAATATGCTAATTTTGTGAGATAGGAATTTTGGGTTTTCATGAGCTGTATGCCAAAATCATCTGTATTAAGACAATAAAAGACCTGAAATATTTCAGTTAGTGTGCAATTAATCTAAAATATATGAATGTTAAATTTTCATCATTACATTATGGAAAATAATGAACTTTATCACAATATGCTAATATTTTGAGAAGGACCTGTAAAAACATTTAATATAAAAACGAGTAAGAAAAAATACTCTGTATGAGCGAAAACCCACGAACGGTAAACAGATTATATTTTGTGGGAAATACTCATACGGCCCTCGGCAACCATTAAAAGTTAAATGTTGATTAATACTTGAAATCATAAAAATAAAAGAATAATACTTGAAATCATAAAAATAAAAGAATAAATACTTGAAATCATAAAAATAAAAGAATAATATTTGAAAACATAAAAATAAAAGAATAATATTTGAAAACATAAAAATAAAAGAATAATACTTAATGAAAACAGTAAAACATAATAAAGGAATTTAAAAATCTGCCCTGTTTATGTCATCATTGTACTTTTTCTCATTTCACTTAAGCAACAACTTCTTTCGATTTTCTGCTGTAAGGTCATTTTATGAAATACAATGTATGAGTACACTCAGGCTTTTGATGTGATTTATTTACAACATGTCATCATAATCGTCCCCTTCATTTTCGTGCATTTCTACCTGGTTCAGTGTTGCATATGCCACCGTGACTGACTGAGTTACTATTCTTTGTACCATGCATTTGCAACATGGGATAATACATATTGACAGGAGACACAGAAGGCCCATGCATGCTATTACTACAACTAAGAGAACCTTAAACAGATTTATCCATCCCCCTGTGAGCATCCAATCTAACCAAGAAGAGGTAGGATCTGGGTGGTCATGTGCCATGACATTTTGCAGATTCTGTAGGTTGTTTAATGCTCCCGTTATGTTTGCAGAGTGTATATTATCTGGGATATATGTGCAACAGGTGTTATTCAATAGAACACAAACGCCCCCCGTTGATGCTGTTAGAATATCCAAAGCCATGCGGTTCTGAATTATCATGGCTCGCATAGCGCTCATTTCTGTGTTTTGACCCTCTTCTACTATTATGGAGTTATTTAGAAACAATCCAAATCGATAACTTAAAGTTTCCACGCGCAGCATTAATTTGCCCACACCTAACCAGGGTAAGAGAGATAATAATGTTTTATCATCTTTAGACCAAAGTTTAAATTCATCTGGGACATTTGTTCCCCAAATGGGGTCATGTGGTTTAACATCTATTTCCCTTTTTGATCTCCTATGTGGTATAACTATAGTCTGCTTACTGAGTACCACAGTGTAATCTGATGTGAAAACTGGGGCACATACACCATACCAACTGGGTGGAAGTACATAAGCGTTATTATCACATAACCATGCCACCCCTTCTATCCAGTATGTGCCGTTTCCGGGATTATTCCTGTAAGTGTAGAAGATACATTTCGTAGTATTCCCTACAAAATGAGTATGATTCCATGTAATATTTTGTCTTATGCAGTGTCGATGGTTTCCGGGGTCTGTTACATATGCTTTGAATGGTTCTGATTTCCCTGTAATGTTGAGAGGTTGCCATTGTTCTCTGTCGCAAGTGCAGTTTTCTGGGTCACAACTATAATTTAATCTCTGGTTACTGAAAGATTGGTCTGGCATAAGAAATAACTTTTTATTTGTATATCCTATCAGGCCCATTGATATGGCACAACTTGTCTCGGTGAGGTTCATAGCTTTGACATATATGGTGGGGCCTTGGAAATGCACGGGCATTATAGAACACACATAACAATCAGTTTTATTTAGAGTTTTAGCTGTGTCATACACATAACGATACCAGTAATTTTGCAGAAATGGGTGTGTGTCATGTCCTTCCGTCAGTGTTCTGAGATGGGTCCCGTCTGATGTCCATCTCTTCTGGTTCGGTATCACCTCCTGTGGATCCTGCTTTAGATAGAGAAAGAGTCCTGCTACCAGAATTAAGCTCAGGCTTATCAGTCCTGTCCACATGTTACAGAGAGCCATTTTATAATTGGGCGCAGATCAGCTGTTTTCTTCACCGGTTTGAGACGCTGGGCCATAGGGGTCCTCCAACTCCTTTGAACCCGGACTTCCTCTGCTACCCCGTCGGTTGATCTGGCTCCTGTAACGGCAAAACTGGCTTACAGTGGCTTTTATGGATCCAGGAAGGCCTCTCTGCTATTTTCAGAGCTGTGTGTCAGGAGTACTTGAAACGGCCCTTTCCACCGAGGAGTGCTCCAATCCTTCCTGTGGAGTGTCTTAATCAGGACCAGGTCTCCAGGCCTCAGGTTGTTCTGTGGGATAGGAGCAGAGATTATCGGCAGACCACTGGACATTTGTGTTTCTTTTGTCTGCAACATTTTATTCATCCACTCAGCTAATGAAGGTTCCTGTTGTGCTTTCTCTATTTCATTCATGTCAGAGGGCAGAGAAAACGGTCTGCCATGTACTATTTCTTTGAGAATACAAATTCACATCAGCAACTTGGTGTCACGTGATCTCAGGCTCAGAATATAGTGGGTGGAGTTATACAATTATGTACAGTAGGTGGCAAATGGAGTAAGACCGGTTTGATTTGGAGTTATTCTCATCCATAATTTAACCAGGGATAGGCATTCGGGCCATGGCCTCCCTGTTTCTTCCATTGTTTTCCTTAATCTTTAACTGAAACCCTAATGCATTAGAACTTAGTTCTATTCATTTATTTACAAAATGAGTTCCATAATCTGACCTTATAATCTGTGGGATACCATATGTGGGGAAGAAATGTGTCACTAGGTTCATCTATTACAACTAGGCAATATTTCTTCCCCCGTGTTTGCAACAAATTATGCATGATCTGCAAAAATTCTTTGCATAGTCAGAAAAATTTATAGTGTGGCATTAATGCTTTACCAGATGTGACATATTCCCCCCTTGACACGTGGGTCTTCCCAATGTGTCACTGTAGCCGCTGTGTTGTATAAATGTTTTGGGAGGATTGGTTTATCTTCTATCTGATAGATGTCACAGTTTTTCTGTGCTCCTTTCTTTAGCCAGGCCTTTATTTCTGTCTCGGGTGCTGACTGTTGGGCGTCTTTCAGCACGTCTGTGTCTATAAATAGCAGATCTGACATTTTCTCTTTAATAGGTTGAAATGAGTTAGTTCTGTCCCTGATGATGTTTTAAAACCTCTATTTTGCCAAATCTTAGCATGGTGATGTACTGATCCGAACACGTATTGGCTGTCTGTGTATATAGTAAGTATTTGTCCCTCATGTAATTCACATGCTCTTACTACAGCATATAATTCTACTGTTTGGGCTGAGCATGTATTGGGTAGAGATTTAGCTTCTATTATCCTATCGATGGTTGTTACTGCATAACCAACTCTATTCTTTCCATATTCATCTTTAGATGCTGAGCCATCTACAAACACAACACATGAACCTGGTATAAGGGTTTGAGAAATGTCTTGTCTGGGTTTGGTGTCTTCTTCAACTTTTGCTTTATAAGAATGTGGTTTTCCATCTTCTGCAGTAGGTATTAGAGTACTTGGATTTAAAGGGCACATCTTTTTAGAGTTATGTTTGGCTGTGATAATAATAGCGATGTCAGTGTGATATGCCTTGCATGTAGCGTCAGGTGCTTCTCTTAATATTCCTGACTTCAACATATCTTGTATTACTGGCTTAGTACCTTCTTCAGCTTCTGGCTTTAAGGGGTATTGGTGGACTGATAGTTTTTTTTCAGATATCAGTTTTAACCTTGTATGGTGGGAACCCCTTTATAAGTCCTACATCAGTTGATGATTGGGACCACAGTTCAGGTGGGACAGCAGCTAGGGCAGGATACATGTTGCTCTCTTTGCTCTCAGCTAAGCCCTGTATTTGTCCCTCTGCCTCATCTAAATGTGTCCTTGGATGGACTTTGACTGTCCACCCTAGAATGAGCTTCCAGATTCCTGTATTAGGATCTACCTTCGACAGCGTCAGTGCTGTTCCTGCAGAGGTTTAAAGCCTCTGTTTTTCCAAATTCTTATTATTCTTTTTTATCATATTTTATAAAGTAAGTCCTTATTACATTTAAAAATGAGATCAATATTTTTGGCAGTTGCTATTATTATAAATATTGCTTGGTTTAGTTCTTATTAAAAATAAAAAATAAAAACTCACTCACTGATGAACACAAAAAATGAAGGGCATATTATATCTTATAATCTTAGTTTATCTTACCCAGTTTTATAGATACAACATATAGTTTCAGTCAACTTTGTATTTAGTTCAAGTAACTAAAGTTTGTTTCAATTAACTCAAGTTTTCTCTATTTCAGTCCAGTCCAGTAATTCTGTTAAGGTTCATTTCATCTTATGTTAAGTTTGAGTGTAATTCAATCATTTTGAACCTGACTGGAAAAAGTCTAAACATCTGTTAAAATCTTTTTGTTTTACCATAGAGAACTGACCTAATATTATTATGGTGCTGTTGAGGACTCTAATTTTTACATAACATGAAACAGACATTTATTTCACAAAAACAGAAAGTCAAACACAGACATTTGGCCACATGAAAGTTTAAATAACCTGTTTGTAAAAGAATTATGAAAAATTGAAGACAGATCTATGAACTTTCTTATGGTTATCAGTATTTTTAATACAGGTAGAACCTTTGCCATCTTTATATGATTTTTCGAAAAAGATTCTGGAAACCTTATTAAGATATAAGTTTGGCAAAGATCATCAGAACATCAGACCTTTCTTAGCGCTTTTAAGGTCCCTCAAAGATGCATTACAATGAAATCAGTCATTCCCATTCACACACATTCACACACTACTTACTTATTTCTCTGTCAGTCATTTTATTTGCAAACATTTGAACATAATTTGACTTCTATTATTCTTAAAATGCACATTGTTTCCACTAGGTCTGTTTTGAATGCTTCAATTCTTTTTTTTTTTTATT
The DNA here is from genome assembly GCF_021462225.1 of Girardinichthys multiradiatus. NCBI lineage: Eukaryota > Metazoa > Chordata > Actinopteri > Cyprinodontiformes > Goodeidae > Girardinichthys > Girardinichthys multiradiatus. Next base: position 5,664,366 of record NC_061815.1, read on the forward strand.
CACCAAGAATCAATAAGGTGGTCTTAGTGGGTCCACCTTAGAGGTGTTGTCTGTTGGGTGTCATGTTATCATTGTCAGGTCAGTGAGGTTCATAGGTCAGTCTGAACCTTGGTCATTTGGTCTGTGCACATAATGTTTCATAGATCCAGCCTATGATTAGTCAGCCAAAACTTCCACCTATAGGAGAAAAATTGATTGTTAATGAATGAGCTGCATTTCCTAGAAACACTGTCTTCCTCCTGGATGAGCATCACCTGTTGAAAACCTTCATCATTGTTTGTTTCACATATTCAATCAGATCTTTATATTATATCAGTAGGTGAAGTTGTTAGTATCTCATGTAGACGGACATATACTGTTGCATTTGGAGAAGATCTCAGATTAAATAAACTTAGTTAGAGCTTCTATCCAAGTTCATTTTGTGTCTGCAGACTTTAGCCGATGTTTCGTTTTTTGTTTTTTTTTACATAAAGAGCAAGATTCAAAACATTTTCAAAAGGCAGATTGTGGCAGAATGTAGACAAAACTGCTTATTGATTGACAAAATAACATTCAAGCACACAATCACCATATTAAAAGGCTCTACTTCTAGAGAATCACTAAACTCCTGAGGTCCGGTTTTGGCCCGCGGACCTTGAGTTTTACACATGCAAGGTAGAGTTACAATCTTTATCAGACCTTTCAGCAGAGACAGGCTTCTGCTGTTTGCAGAAGTTTTATCTTTGTTTTCAGGCAGCTGCATCTCTTTGTCAAGGTGGTTTCACAGAGCTGAAATTTAACTTCTCTCAAAGAGGAAAAATCAAGAATGCACACAATCTGAGCCAAATATGGAATTATTTCCCTGTAAAATGAATCTTTTGCATTTTATCATGATATTGTTGGTAGTATAACACCATAGAATGATTTTTAAAGCACCTGTTTCTCACTAATGCTTGCCTACAAAATCTTTTACTCTCAGATTACTTTAACAACATTCTGTTCTTCATTCTCTAGTCATTGTTCACTGGGTTGTCCAGTTGGACAGTTTCCATGTTGTCCACATTGTCACCTCCTATTTTAACTTCTTTTACCACGTCCTCTAAAACCATCTCTTAGTCTTTATAATTTGGGGCTACCTTGGTATTCTAAACTGGGATGGGTGGCGGTCCGCCCCCCCTTATTTGTTTTCAGTTAAGCTGAAAGTTTTTTCCTGTGCTTTTCTTAAGGCCTCAGTATTATGTCTATGTCAGTTAAAGGCTGCTCTTATAGTTGTTTTTTTAATTCATCTTTTTGTTTTAATCTGTTTATCAACTGTGTGCACTCAGGGACTGAAAAGTCCCCTTTGAAATTATAATCTGGCAAGGTTTTTTATTGTCTCTTGAATCTTTTGAATGCATAATCTCCAGTTTAAGATCCCCGTGTAGTTTTAGGATTTCAGTGATAATTAAGTTACCTGAAAATCCGTATTTTTATGCCATCGTGTACATATTTCTGTTAAATCAGAGCTTTTTCTCTGTTCTTTCCCCATTGTTCTTTGTTATTTTTCTCTTTTTAGTTTTCATTATTTCTAATTTTAGATCCCCTTGTAATTTTAAGACATCCTTTGTATCTAATTTGCCCAAAAACCCATGTTTTTTATTTTTTATTCCATCTATGACAGATCATACCTGCTCCTTTTACATAGTTCTCCATAAACTTTACCTCCCCTTCTAAGTCAATTAGTTTACATTGTTTCTTCCCCATTATGTTTTATGTTAGTTTAATTGTAGTATAAATGTCCCAGATAAAAGGTCACTGGCATGAGACTTATGGAGAGGACATTAACACGCCCTTCTACTGCGACTAATTCGCAGCGGTGTTAATTTTCTGGAATGAAATCCGACCTGAATCTCCAAAGTCACCAGTACGTAGTTTTAATCTGGGCAAAAGAAAACACAGGACTAGCAGAATCCTGCTGATTCTATTAAAATGCTTAGTCCTCCATACACACACAACACAGTCACACAGTTAGTTTCAGGTACCTTGTAATTTTTCTAAGTTAACTTGGTGTTATTTTATGAGCTCAATTTACTCCGTTCTTTTTACTTTTATAGCGCTTATTCTATTCCCTCGCAGGGGAATAACCCTTAGTCGTTTTATTTGGCACCCTTCTTGGCGGGGCCCTACCTTAATTTGTCACTATTCCTTTCACGGTGGAATAAAACCATCCCAATGCAGCGTCCTTACCGGCGACGCACTACCAACGACTGTTAAGTACTTTTCTTCTTTTATTTATATAGCGCTTACTCTATTCCCTCGCAGGGGAATAATCCTCAGTCGTTTTCTTTAATCCCCTTCACGGCGGGATTGTACCAAATTTGTCACTATTCCTTTCATGGTGGAATAAAACCATCCGAACGCAGCGTCCTTACCGGCGATGCACTACCAACGACTGTTAAGTACTTTTCCTATGAACTGTATTTTAAAACTGTCTCACCTCGGAGTTGACTTCTTGGTGACTCTCTGGACCCTGTGAGAGTCACCCCGCGCCGAGGAAGGCGATAACCCACTGGCCAGGTGTGAATTCACACACACCGGGACTTTCAGCCACTCCGGCTAATGGAGGCTGTGCAGCGGTGTTTCGCTCGACGTCAGGCTTCCCCCACGGATCCCAGAGTCACTGTTAAAGCAAAGAGAAATAAGGTTATTGAATTAATCTGGCTACGAAGGACCAATAAATGTTAGGTATTATTTAGTCAACTCAGAGGTAAGAACGATACAGTCAGAGTTACTTGCAGCAAGGGTAGCCCACTTTGCAGTGAAAACTACAAAGTTTTGACACCCTATCTCTTTATTTATATGCACAGTTCAACAGACAGTTCAGTATGTGTGTGAGACAGAAAGGAGGCTGGTTCACACAGAGATAACAATGATCTCACACACACAGGGAGGAAGGCATAGTGCAGGTGTCTTGCAACACAAAGTTTTTACATGAGTGATAACAAGTTTTTGCACCCATCCAACACCACCCCACCTAGTGACTGCAAACAGAGCTGTCAATCACTTTATATAGACCCCTTTTCAGTTGGTCCACAGCGGTCGCCGTTTTTTTGTTTGGCAGTGGCAGCATGTATTCCCTCTATGGCAACCAACAACACAACGCGATGACACAATGACATAAGCTCCTTGCCGACCCTGTGCTTGTTTAGTTTGGTTGCCTTCAGTTGTCAGTTTATTTTGCCTCCAGCAAACGCTGTGACGTAACTGTGACATCGGCAAAAACAGGGTCTATAGTGTTTGCAGAGAGGTTTGCAGTGTTGCCAAATTAGCACTTTTGTCACTAGATTTACACCCTTTTCAAAGTCCAAAATCAACTTTTATTCAAAAAAGTGCATGCGTTTTTTGGTAAACTTTCTATGGAAGAATGTCACTGCGTGAATGACCTGAACCTGTTACCATGCGCAGCAACCGGCTACAACAGGCTGCCGAGTGGTTTTTGCAGCACAGGGTCACAACTAGTTTGTGTGCATATACATAACAGAACAAAACATATACTGTATACAGAAAAATATAATAATTTAGTGCAATAAATAAAACAACTACTGAATCAAAATTAAATTGGTGCTGATGGGTTGAAGCTTTTTGATGGGAGATAAAACTTTGGCAGCTTTAGGATGGTCTAATGTTTTTTTTTTTACCTTTAAAAATAAACAGAAAAATAAAAGAAAAAATAATAGCTTGCAATTTAGAGCTTAGGCTACAGTTTCTGGTTGCCACCCATCTACAATTTGTGCACCTACCTGGCCCCTCCAAGAAAAAAATTCTAGACACTCCCATGCATTAGAACAGTGAGAGAGAGAAGAAAATAAGCAACCCAGGAAAAAGTAGACCCAAAGTGTGGAACTACTATGCTAGCCCCTGTTGAGAATTAAAATCATTTATGTGTTCAGTTTGCATGTGTATGCATAAAACTGAAATATAACATGTATTGTGAGCCTGAGAGGGAGAAGTCACAGAAGTCACAGCAGGCCTCAGGTTGGAGAAAGGGTTAATCCCGTTCAGGATGTTCCCAGCAGCTGTGGGCAGTAAATGCCGGCTGTTAGTCGTGATTATAGGCCATAAAGTACTTCCATAGGAGTAACTAATTTATAGTGGGGACACGCTTCGTAAACAAACCGTCAGCTTTGAAGTAAGGGTATAAAATGCTTTAACACTGATTGTAAGACAGACCACTCGGTGATACGGCCTCGCTTTGCTGACCGAGTCTTCTCCCAAAGGGCCCTTTGGTAAATCTTTCTTTCTTTGTATCATTCTTTTTGTATTCAATTTTGCATTGGAAATCAATGGACTTATTATTTACCAAATTAAACTTGTGTTAATCTTAATTTCCTGCTCTTCATCTGTTCTTTCTCATGACATCCGGACTGGGTGAGGTTGAGGCCACAAGGATATCAGTGATAGAATTATTTTACCTCAACACCCCCAAAATAACTCAATCAGTGAAGGTCTAACTTAAGAGGCTGCTGTGAACGCAGACAGTGGAACCCAAATAAACATTAAATACCCAATGAAATGTAGTTTTAGTGAAACTACAAGGAGTTTCCGCTCGGCTTGTCCGCAACAGTCCAAAACACATCAAAGAGTGTCGTAGGTTAAAAAATGCTATATAAGTTTTATATTAAAACCTCTATTTTTTGTTGTAATACTAATTTATATTTCATAAAGTTAAGGTTACTATGCACATCCACACCAGCAGTAGCCAGTCCCTCTATGCCCACAGTGGCATGCAGGCACAGCTCAGAAGTAAAATGAACTATGTTATTTTAGCAACATAAATGTGGTTCTAATATAGTGAAACCAAGTGGGAATGAACATAGAAATGATGTAAAGAAACTGTTACTGTTTCAGAATGTTTAAAGATAAGGTTTCTGTATATTTTTGTATTGCACATGTACCCTTGCCATTTTGTGAAATCGCCATTGTTGTGTACAGACAATTGACTATTAGAAAAGGTTATTCAAAGCCAATACTAAGCATTGTGATGTGCTACCATGGTGAAGTCAGTTTGGGTGTAAACATAGTTAAAAACAGAAATACAGTGCAAATTTAGGATTAAAGAGATCACCACGTTATTTGTTCCTAATTGGCCATTCCATTGGCTCATCTTCTTTGATCTGGCCAAGTACGTCTGTGTGTGTATATTATTTAGTAACAGATAACAGTGCTGGTGGCATTAGAGAGTGAATTAGGCTCTTGTAGTGATGATGGAGTAATACTGAAAGGCACGTAAATATATTTTATGTACTTTACATTATTTGGATATGTTTTATTACTGGTTAATGTGAATTATACATCATTTACCAATCACTATTTTATTATTTGCACTTTCTGAATTTTGGCAATTGTCTATTATTGTTTTGTTTTGATTTAATTACTATTATTTATGGTATCTTTACTCATTGAATGTGGTGTAAATGTGATAATTGTCAGAAGTAAAATGAGTTATGGCCTGATAACTTGTTAACTTCTCTCTTGTTTTGTCCACACGCCCACTGCCATATACCCTTACTTAGGCAGCACAGTCTATGCTAGCTGTGTGCCACTTGCTAACGCCAAGCTTCCCCCGCGAGCTATCATTTCATTGTGCTTCTTTCTTAACCTAATTTGTTTTCTTCCCAGACACAAAAACCCCTTACTATCAGTCGGTCCTTGTGTGCCTGGGTTCAGTTGTCTGGCGGGAAACCAGCTAGGACCCCAAGCAGTGGGTCTTTGCCTTGGTCGTAATGGAAAAGATTTATATTCTTTACTCAACCAGCAAGTGCCAGAGGTCTACACGGGAACAAAATCCTCCCTATTCACAGATTGACCCCAGGTCAAGAGCCTCGAACTAGAAAAAAGAGGAGAAGATCCCATTTTAAAGATAAAGCCTGTGGGTCAAGCTGAACGTAGAGACAGGAACAATGTTGACATCACATTCTAGCCTATTTTCAAAATATATTGTCTATATTTATGCCATGATATCAATTGAGTTTAAGCCTACTCCCATACCTGTGCTCCCTGGTAGTGATAGGTAGCAGCTGGGGGCTTCACTTTCAGAGACAGGAAGGTTCAGAGTTAAGCAATGAAATAGATTTAGGCATAACATAATAAAATGCTGGTTTTTAGTTACAGATTGTGTGTGTGTGTGTGTGTATGTGTGTGTGTGTGTTATAAAGTTATAAAGTGCATATTAGCTATTCCCATCAGGCCTGTTGAACAATAAATTGTCAAATCCAGCCAGTGTCTAGGTTTTGTGTTTGTGTTTTTGTTCAGTTCTGCTTTCCTCGTTTGTACTTAAGCTCTTTAGTTTCCATTGTTTCCCCCTGGTTCCTTTTTGATGACATTCTGTCTAGCACACAGTTATGTCTGGTTACTCTGTCTCCTGGTGTTGTTCGGGTTCTGGATATTCCTGGTTTCCTGCCTGGTATTGTAAGTGAGAATACTTAAAACCATCTCACCTCCATTCACTGTGTTGCTGGAATACTTCTGTGCACGTTGGTCCAACTTCAAACCAGAAACATGACATAAATATATACACGGCCACTGACTTCTGGGGAAAAATGGGACATGATATAGTAAATAAAATATAAATATAAATGTCAATACTTTATTTAAAAAGCAATATCATTAACACATTTACAGGAACTCCTCAGGACTATGACATCAGAAAAAGCTCATGCAGGCATTATACCAACCTATTAATGGTGGAAAATGCAATTCTTTATCCAGCCAGCTAATGACTATTCCTCTGAGGAAATTCAGTCTGATTTGTAAGTATGGGCTCAGTAAAGCTCATTGAAAGCCTGAAGAAAACAGTTTACTGTTGTGGAAGTAACAGAAAATAAAGTTTTCATTGACTGACAGCCAGTAGCTGTCTGCTTTACACAGTACAACAGAGTGGACAACTTCATGCTGCCTGCCAACATTACGTTGTTTCTGTGTTTGCCTGCTGGTTTTAAAGAGGACGGTTTTAACAATTTGCCAAATTTTTTAAAACCCCAATGGAGTGCAGGATTTCTAATTAAAGTACATCAGGATGTATCAGGATGACAATGCACTAATACACACAGCAAGACTGGTGAAAGATTGGTTTGATGAACATGAAAGTGAAGTTGAACATCTCCCATGGCCTGCACAGTCACCAGATCTAAATATTATTGAGCCACTTTGGGGTGTTTTGGAGGAGCGAGTCAGGAAACGTTTTCCTCCACCAGTATCACGTAGTGACCTGGCCACTATCCTGCAAGAAGAATGGCTTAAAATCCCTCTGACCACTGTGCAGGATTTGTATATGTCATTCCCAAGATGAATTGACACTGTACTGGCCGCAAAAGGAGGCCCTACACCATACTAATAAATTATTGTGGTCTAAAACCTGGTGTTTCAATTTCATTGTCCAACCCCTGTAGAAGATCTAATCAGATGCAATGTGGAGCAGCAGGTGGCAGGTAGAAATATCTAAACACAAGAATATACTACGAACCTAATCAACAATGAATTAACTAAAATAACAGCAACTAGAGACCAAAATCAACAGGGAAGAGAAAGATCCATAACAAAACTTAAACACTGTTCTGAACCCCATCAAGGACAACTTTGAAAACATAGAACCCCTTTTCACAGAAAACTGGTTGGTGGTAATAATATCATCAAGTGGATCACGAGGACAAGACAGAACATCTTAGGCTTTTTACCATCAACATACAGACTCCTAAAGACTGATGGGTAAATACCATGTAAGAGTACTCAAACATTGTAATGAAAAAATTTTTATTCATCAAGGGAAGAGATCTGTGATCTTTACTCAAGTTAGCTTTATTGCTTTCCATGGGCAAGGGCTAACAGTCAGTCAGTCATTTTCTACTGCTTATTCCATAGTGGGTTGTGGGGGAGCTGGTGCCTATTCCCAGCAGTCTATGGGCGAGAGGCAGGGTACACCCTGGACAGGTTGCCAGTCCATCGCAGGGCAACACACAAACAACCATGCACACACTCATTCATACACCTAAGGGAAATTTAGAGTGACCAATTAACCTAACAGGCATGTCTTTAGACTGTGGGAGGAAGCCAGAGTACCCGGTGAGAACCCACTCATGCATGGGGAGAACATGCAAACTCCATGCAGAAAGACCCCAGGCCAGGAATTGAACCCAGGACCTTCTTGCTGCAAGGCAACAGTGCTACCAACTGCGCCACCATGCAGCCACAAGGGCTAACAGTTTGTAGCAATTACAGCTTATCTTGGGCTCTTCGTCGCTGGGACTCTCCCAGGGACAAACAGAGCCATCTGTGTATTTATTGCTTCAGACCCTGATTGCAAGTTAGGCCATAGTTTAAGTGACAGGGAGAGGGGACGATTACTATTTTAGGTCATGCAGAGTATCAGATTATGATGAGGGCTCTTATCAAAGGCACCAAAATCTTCATCAACACTGTCCTACATTGTGGAGTAGCAGACTGTAATTAGCTGGTTCACATACCTAGAACTCTGTTTTAATCAAACAGATACTGAAAATTCTGATGTGAGGAATTGATTTTCCTGTTTTTTGCTCAAATTTCACCTACTGTTAAAAGTAGCAGCCTCAACAGGCCTGCCTTCACAGAAAATAGTGTTATAGTTTCTCTTCTGCAGTTGAATTCTCTTATATTTTCGTTGCTTCCTGACTTTACATTTAAACACCTCACTGATACTATAAATAGCTAACAGTCTTCATCGCACACTAACAACTTCCATACAGATGAGTGTTTTTGTCATCGCAACCTGTTAGGAGTCACATTACAGATCAGGGCTGCTCATATCGATCACCAGCTGATTTCTTGCTTCATCTCAAAGTGAATTAGAAACAAAAATTGCAAGGCTCATTGCACCATCTGTAGCAGTACCTCAACTAAAAGAACAAAATGCAACAATTATGCTTTTTAAGAAAGCAAAGGGAACAACTAAAAAGACTAGAGTGGTTTGTCTGCAAGCTGGCTGGGAACATATTCTGCTACTAGGTAAAAATAACTTAATTAACTCAAAATGATTACCGTAAATAACCTTTAATATAGTATAAATCACTCAGGTAGATAATGTTTTTGATCAGTACATCCACTGCATCTGGGTACTATGTGTTTCATATTCATCACTACTGCAAGCGTTTTCACGTTTCCCATACATTCAGGTTCACAATAGGTCAACGAGGTGCTGAGAGATCATCATTCCAACCTTCATCCAAGGCACAGGGGCCTGAAATGTTTCAGATATTTCAGCACACGTTTTGGTATTTCTGTCAGTGGCTGGGATCAAGACTGGGGAGTAGTGGCACACAGTAGAAACGTGCTACAGAGTGTGACTATAAGCCATCTCCAATTTATTTGGTGTTGGAAAAACGTTTTTTTTTTAAGCAGTGGTTACTTAAAAAAGAACAATAAAAAAAGTACCACTGGGTTTTGTTATTAAAATAACAGGATTTTAGTTATGATTGCAAAACACATACTGTATTTACCCGACAAGTATAACTGTTTTGCATTTCCTTAATCTCTGCACCTTAATCTTAAAAGTATTACCTTCCTAGCAGTGACCAGGTTTTATAGTGAGGATTCACAGATGATTGATGACAGAGTATACTGTCTGTTTAAATCCTTTCAATACTCAGCTGAGATAATGAGATCTTTCTTAGAGATAATCCTGACGATTGAATCTGATTGTGCCTCAGGCAATAATGGTGGAAGTTGAGAAGATGAGTGTGGCATGATGTGTCTTAGTGAAACCCTGCCAGGCTACTTGTCAACATAAGTATGTAACATTTGTGCTTTGCCGTCCTAATCAGAATGGATATACTTCTATCCAGGGATTGCTGATAGTCACAGACACGTGATTATGCTAGAAAATACAAGAGCAAAGCCTGGAAGATAATACATAGCTAGTTCTTAGACTCTTCCACCAAAGAAAACAGAATGACGTTAAAAGCAATTTTATTCAACCTGAGGGTATGATTAGTCAAAGGTTTATTTTTCATGATTGTCTTTACATTCATGAATTTGTTGAACCAATCATTCTTTGGGTATAAAGCAAGGGCATATTAAACAAGGACAACAGTAAGTTATTTACAAAATACAAAAAATTATTTGGGGGGGGTAGGTTTGAAGTTAACTCTTTTTCATAACAAAAACCTTTATTTAAACACTGAATTCTGTGTTTGTGTCTGTTATTTTTGTCTAATAATTACATGTGTTTGTGATCTGAAGCATTTACATATGACAAAACTCCAACAAAACAAGAAATAGCAAAGGGATCCAAAACCTTTTCCCACCACTGTATAATTAACCTTCGGAAAGCTTTAATGTATGTAGAATCTTAATTACTAAAAGTTAGCTAAAAAGCCCAAAAAGATCTTAACACTTCAGTTTGCTTTAAAAAGCATAACGTTTCTCTTGTGCTCAGAAGGGACTAGGTCTCTGCCCAGTCTATAACAGATGACTGACAGGAGTCATACAATTTCACTTGATGAAATGTTGGTCAGGCTGAAAGAAGGCAATAATTTAACAACACCTGCTGCTTGCCTGCAGACAGAGAGAGAGAGAGCTGTTGCTCAGGTAATCTAAAAGTACCCATTTGTAAATGCTTCTGGTTTCAGTCAGAATACAACTGTTGAACTTCAAACTAAACTTAAATCCAGGTAATTTAAAATATCCTAACACAGACATGTCTTACTTAGGATATACATAAATTAAATTAGCACCTTTTCAGCCCTCATCTACCATCTAAAATTGTAAGATTTCAGTGTACAAAAAATATATATATACATGTAAATTGAACACACAACTTTCCTTCTTCCTTCCTCTTGGAGGCTGTTGCTCAGGTCATAGGAGTTTTTCCTGTGACTGCTGGGTTGTGGGTTCAAACCCCCACTCTGTCCGTCTCAGTTGTTGTGTCCTTGGACAAGACACTTCACCCAACTTGCCTGGTGATGGTGGTCAGAGGGCCAAGGTCAGAGGTCAGAGTGGGGCCTGTGTATGGCAGCCTCACTTCTGTCAGTCTTCCCCAGGGCAGCTGTGGCTACAATGTAGCTTACCTCTATCAGTGTGTGAATGAGTGAATTAATGCGTGGATGACTGATTGTAGTGGAAAATGCTTTGGCATCTCTGGGGACTTGATAAAGCTCTATAAAAGTTCAGGCCATTCACCATTTACCATTTCCTTCTTCACAATGTTGTGCTAACCACACACTACCTCCATTCATGTCCTTTTCCCCATCTCCATAGTTTGTTGGTAGTTTAGTCCAGTGCAGTTAGGATGGGATACATACAGTTCAATTCCATTGAATGATCATACGTATGGTCCGATTCAGTAGATCTTAAAATGTCACTTACTAAAATGTGCAGATTGCATTCAATCGTTACTTCAGGGTCCTCATCCATCCGGAGCAACACGGGGCAGCAATAGAAAAGAAGGGTTCTGTACCAGACCCGGGTTACAAGGACTGGAAAGAAACCCAGACAGGTGCACTAGGCCAGGCATGCTTTCTATGGGAAAGAAAAAAAGAGAGACATGAAAACCGAAGTCACTCTAACTAAGCTTTAATACTCGTTTAAGTGGAGTTGGAATAAAGTGATCCTAGAGGAGAGAAAGAATGGGGAAAGGGGGTAATGATATGCTGATGCTTATGCTTTTTGTCTTCTTTTCCCATACTTACAGACCTTTCATCTGGTCCGTCTGCCAAGCTTTTGTGTGTTTGTGATGGCCCCATCCTCAGACCAGAGTGCAGGTAAAATGACCACAAGTTAAAACCAACAATTATGGTCTGAGAATATTTTTGCCGAAACATATGCATGACACAGATGTAGTGGTTTGAATTTTTTCACATTCCTGGAGTGTGTAGAACATTCCCAGCAGTTATTTTATACCAAAGCAACAATCATAGTAATTAGAACAAATAGAGGAAATCTACAGAGTCTTGATTAGGGATGTTGTCACACCACTCAGAATCGCTTGTCTGGTGACAGTGATTTCTTCTGCATATCTGTCAAATGTGCACGAAGCCATCTTCTCATAAATACATCATCCTTTCCACATATCCCAGCTCTCTGTGACAGTGGTCTCTAATGCATGCAATTATCTGGATTTTTTGTATTCTGGCTTTCCCTGAACATACATAATTTGAAAGATACAAAAGTGAAAGTTGTGGCTGATCATGATGGATTGATACAACTGACAAGGTCATCCAAAGTAACTCCACATAGGAACACAGACCTTGTTGACTGAAAAACAGCATCAAACATAACAGTCTGTTATAAACTTGTAGACCAGGGCTGCAAAGTCCAGGCCTTAAGGGTTGGGGTCCTGCGATGTATCCCTGGTCCAACACACCTGAATGAAAAGGCTGAATTATCTCATCACCATGCAGTCAAGTTGTTCCTTTCATTCAGATGGGATGAAGCAAAGACACATCTAAAACAGTGGCCCTCGAGGACTGGAGTTTTACACCTGTGTTGTAGACTGTTAATATCAACTATTATAGCTTTGTATCCAATTGGATTTAATTTTCAGTTTAGTTTGTTTTAAATTTCTAAAGTCAGCTAAACACGTAATGTACATCTGATTAGTGTGTTAGCTTCCTCCACTCTTAATTAATTAATTTACTTTCCAACAAGCTCAGAGTAATACATTTTCTAAATGTATTACTAAATGTAGGGGAGCTATTACCACTAATAACTTTGTAGACGCTCCCTTCAACAAATGCAAAGTATCCCTTTAAGTAACAGAAGCAAATTAAGTTTTAAGTGAGGGGAGACAAGTAGGCGGAAACAGCTGGACTTACATCTGCAGCTCACACGCAGACACAGACACTCAGCAGCCGTTTAGCTTTCGCTTTGTAGAAAAATGCTGAAGCTATTTCTGCCTGAAATATCCAAAATATGTCTCTGACAAGTACAGTGTAAACCCTTTCATTCATAACTGAATATAGCGCTGTTAAATGATGTCAGAGTGATATGTGCTGTTTGTTATGTAAAAAAAACGCTTTGTTCAGTTTGAAGTTCTCAAAAATAGGACCTCTGCACAACACTGACCTCAGCATTGGCTTCATTTATAACATGTGGTGTGCTTATACAGCAGATAAAGCACCCCCCAAACAGTTTAAAACTGCTCCCTCCCTAGCGTTGAATTAAGAAAACCCTTCGGATGATGAGCCAAACATCTCCAACTACAAGAACTATAAAAACTTTGGCCTGCTACTCTCCACTCAGCTGTTTCCATAACAACCATTTCCATAACCGGCATTGCTGGCTGGTATTAGCTTTCTTGGTACATGCTCGTTAGGAGGTCCCATCAGGGTTGAGCAGGATGGAAATATGACGTGAACCGATGGTTGATCACTGATAGGCCATGAGCGTGGTCAGTTGTATGTCAGCATAAGCTCAAAAAGAAAATGACTAAAATATTGTGGCCACAAGAGTGAGTGAAAACAATTATACTTTACTTGTACTTCAGCTGCTGCTCAAAGTAGAACTGCTAGAATGGAGCTTCATTATTATAAGCCCAGAACAAACAGTGGATGTCACTAAACAGAATACACACTTAACTAATGGTGCAGAATTTTCTCCATCGAACTCCGCCTTTCCAGCACCTCTACACCATGCGGTGCTGGAGCTGTGAATGGGAAAGAGGCATTATTCTATGTATAATGACAGGTTTTACAGACAGAAAGAAGCATGGCTGTGCCTTGGCATAACCTGTGTCACTGATTGTGGCCAATCTCTACATGGAGGAAGTGGAAAAGAGCCCTGCACTCCTTCAGGGGAACACTACCAAGCCACTGGTTTAGGTATGTGGATATTCATGTCAAAATCCAAGCGAAGCATTCACATGTTAGCTTTGTAAACAAAAAAACTTGAGAGAGAGGACACTAATGACAAAAAACCTTAACTGGGCTTTGTCAAGGCAGCCAGAAGATCCAGAAAACACACCACTGAACAGAACAAGGAATAAGCGAGGAATAAACACCCTCTCCACAGATGCATGGCTCATATCAAAACAGCCAGCTCCTCAGGACAAGACTCAGCTGCCCACCTACACCTTAAGTACAAGGGACACTCTTTTAACAGCCAAAATGTTCATATTTTGGACAGAGAAGATAGATGGTTTGAGAGAGGAGTGAAGGAAGACATTTAAATCAAATGAGAGAAACCACCTCTAAACATAGGAGGGGGGCTCAGATTTTAGCAGTCAAAAACATACAGTTTAGTATTAAGTCTAAGTCTAACATCTCTCAGGGATCCAGGCTCAGAACAACACCAATGATGCCATATTGTTGGGGGAGTCTTATCTGGATGTGAAATTGAATGTGCAGAATAGCACATCCCAAACATCTTTAATGCTTTGAATTTTGAAACGCCTTTGGGTGAAGTGTAAAACCTCTTCAGCTACAAGAACTGAAGTCCAGTTGAAATGTTTTTTTGTTTTATTTTGGATTTGCCTTTACAGCTGCAAATACAATCTCTGGAAAAATTGTGCAACAGCTGTAAAAACATAAAATAAAGGACTGCCTAGGGCACTGATGATCGAAAGATCATTACAGAAAATGGTTCTGATCTATCAACCTCTTAGTTATGGGCCAGCATATTTCCTCTCCAACACTCTACTCATGTTTTCTCAAGCATGCCCAGAAGCTGTAAATCATGAACAACTGTCAATGGAAGGACATATGGCTCTGAATGCTACATAAATCTATGAAATAGAGGTCTAACACAAGCTTCTTTGACTTCATTCTGAAAAATAAGTGAGGCCACTAAAGCATTTATTACAAATTTAATTTGGGCACAGTGGTTGGAACAGAGCGCCGTTAAAAGTTGTGAAATCTTTGACTCACTGATGTGTGAACAATTGAAAAAATTGACAACAGGCTAAAAACAGCGAGCAAGCAGTAGGATTATCTATAAAGATGCATGTGGACATCCAGGTAGAAGTGTATTTCTTCCGAAAAGTTTAATCTATGAACACTGGACATCAAAGAATGACTTAGAAGGGTACAGCACATTTGTGTTTATCTGAACACCACCATCAGCAAAAGCTTCTGGTATTTAACACACAAGAAGGAAGTAACATGGCTATTGAGATTTATTCTTCTCGTTCTGTGAGAGAAAAAGGTGCTCTCAGTAGCTTAAGGCAATTCACCCATTTGTTTTCGAGGCACAACGAGATGATATACCCCTAAAGCAATCACAGTGTCTACAAAGCAGTATTGGAAGTTGAGAAGTGATGTCTCAGCTCTTCTACATGTATTTAGTGAGATGTTTTCGAACTTCACAAACATGGCCTTTTGACTTCTCTTCATCTTCTATGTCCAAAATGTAGACATCTCGGTCAAAACATCACCATCACTTTGCTAAGTGAATTAGACAAAAATGGACTGCTCATCACTCACTTCTTGGAAAAAAGTTTGGAATAATATCAGCAGATAGATTTATGACAGAAGATGGTAGTGGGGGGAAGGATTGTGGTGTCTTTTAAACATGGAAAATAATCTGAGTCCCAGAGTTGGCACTAATCATATCACTGCAGAAAGCAGTTTTAGAAGAAGTGGTGCTGGATGGCGTTGGGGGATTGATTGACGTTCCAGAAGATCACCTGAATTGTTGGATATTTCCCTTTTCTTCGTGTCCTTTCTGTATTGTCCCTATGTTGGGACCACACAGCCATGGGCTTCAACACTAAAACTCCGGTACATACTTTCCTGGAACTTTTCAAAATAAAGTGCATTAACCTTCTTCCAGCACAGCCAGGAAAGGGGGTAACTGCAGACTTCCTGTGGCGCCATTATCCAAATAAAAGCCCCACCTTTCCACAAGTCTTTCTCTTTCCACACGGCCTCCGAGGAGGACGGTTCAGGAGAGTCCCAGCGCGCGAATGTCTTTTGCTGGTAAAAAGACATAAATTCAACTGGATCCAAGGACCGATCACCGATCATATGCAAAAGTTAAGTAGAATGAAATACTGTCTGTGTATCCGGTAATTTCATTCATGAACGGGGAAATTAAGGTGTAAGAGTTGCTTACATTTTCTCTTCGAGGCCCCACAGAAGCAAACGGTGTTCGAGAGAAGCCGGTGGAGAAGCTGTTTCGACAAGCCGAGTCTGGAGGAAAGACTACGGCTGCAACCGTGTTTACGGTAACGAACAGCTGGTCACCTTCTGATCGGGAGAAACTGAGGAAGTTAGCGGGAAGCTAACCTTTGTTCACAGAACAAACGCACCTTCTGATCGGAGGAAACTGAAGAAGTTAGCGGGAAGCTAACTCTTTGTTCACGACGGATATCTTCTTCAAACTTCGCCCTTGGACAACATTCCCTCAACAGGTTCAGAGGTTGGGTTTTGGGCAGATTAACAGATTGGTTTAGGATGAAATGATCTAAACGTTTTCATGTTATGAAGTTTGTTTTGTGGAACTCGGCTATCTTGGTGCTAGCATGCTACCTGTAGCACACAGGCCGGTTTGTGTTCTTTGTATGTTTTGAAGCTAAGATAAACTTTACTTAAAGGGTGGTTTTAACCAGAACATTGCTCATAACGCGCCGTCAGCGCTTATGCATTTTAACCCTGGTATTTTAAAGGTATGTGTTGATTCTGGCGCTAAGCTATCTCTAGCTTAGCACTTTAGCTAGCTTCTTTGTTAGCCCAACGGCCAGCCGGTAAGAACACGTGTGCTAGCATTAAGGCTAGTCAACAGAAAGGTTGTTAGTTTTCAAGCTAGTGAATAATAGTCCCTGAACATCATTTGCTAGAGTTGATAACTAAGTAAACACCATTAAGCCCAATTTCTCCAGAAATATTTGGCTCTTTTCCAAAATACTCAATAATATTTCTTCAAATATTATTTTAATAAATAAAGGCAGTTAATTAGACACCGTTGAGAATTAGTCATCCAGGAGGTTGGTTTTATTCAGCAGATCATTATTTAAAACATTATTTTATTAAAATAATATTTAATCTGATCTTGCATTGTGAAGGGTTGTTTAAAGGTTGCTGATTATTTTCTAAGTTAGTTCCAAAACTAACTTAACTTCACTTCCAGATTCTTCAAGATAATCCTTGGTTCTCAAACATAGACATCGCATGGTAATGTTGCATCACTCTTTTTGGTCATGATTTCTAATCATCTTTAATCAATCAGAATCAGAATCAGAATCAGAAAAGCTTTATTGCCAAGTACGTTTTTGGACATACAAGGAATTTGTTTTGGCGTAGTCGGTGCAATACAATACAAATTAAACAGTATAAACATATCTACAATATACTATAAATATATGTGCACAGTTTTAAGTGAGTGAGAGTAAGTATAGAGCAGTATAAGATGCAAGAGCAATACAACAGTGCAGGTGATCAGTGTGCAAGTATGGCAGTGCAAGTAAAGCAGGAGTCCAAGCTGAGCGTTAATGTAACGCATAGAGTTACAGGTTACAAGTGTCCTGTCAGCAAAAAAAAAAAAAGGGGGGCGGGGGGGATGGGGGGAGGGGGGGAGGGAGAGTGTCAGGGTGGTTTCCGGGCTTTGTTAACAAGGCTGGTGGCAGATGGGAAAAAACTGTTCTTGTGGCGTGAGGTTTTGGTCCGGATGGACCGCAGCCTCCTGCCAGAGGGGAGAGTCTCAAAGAGTCTGTGACCGGGGTGGGAGGGATCAGCCAGAATCTTCCCTGCCTGCTTCAGGGTCCTGGAGGTGTACAGTTCCTGGAGTGACAGTAGACTGCAGCCAATCACCTTCTCAGCAGACCGAATGACACGCTGCAGCCTGCCCTTATCCTTGGCTGTAGCAGCGGCGTACCAGATGGTGATGGAGGAGGTGAGGATGGACTCAATGATGGCTGTGTAGAAGTGCACCATCATAGTCTTTGGCAGGTTGAATTTCTTCAGCTGCCGCAGGAAGAACATCCTCTGCTGGGCTTTCTTGATGAGGGAGCTGACGTTTGGCTCCCACTTGAGATCCTGGGAGATGATGGTTCCCAGGAAGCGGAAAGATTCCACAGTGTCAATTGTGGAGTCACAGAGGGTGATGGGGGCAGGTGGGGCTGGGTTCTGCCTGAAGTCCACAACCATCTCCACTGTCTTTAGAGCGTTGAGCTCAAGGTTGTTCTGGCTGCACCAGTCCAACAGATGGTCCACCTCCCATCTGTACGCGGACTCGTCACCATCAGAGATGAGTCCGATCAGGGTGGTGTCGTCCGCAAACTTCAGAAGCTTGACAGACTGGTGACTGGAGGTGCAGCTGTTGGTGTACAGGGAGAAGAGCAGAGGAGAGAGAACACAGCCTTGGGGGGAACCGGTGCTGATGGTCAGGGAGTCAGAGACGTGCTTCCCCAGCCTCACGCGCTGCTTCCTGTCAGACAGGAAGTCAGTGATCCACCTGCAGGTGGAGTCGGGCACACTCAGCTGGGAGAGCTTCTCCTGTAGCAGAACTGGGACGATGGTGTTGAAGGCAGAGCTGAAATCCACAAACAGGATCCTGGCATAGGTTCCTGTGGAGTCCAGGTGCCGGAGGATGAAGTGAAGGGCTAGGTTGACTGTATCGTCTACAGACCTGTTGGCTCTGTAGGCAAACTCCAGGGGGTCAAGGAGGGGGTCGGTGATGTCTTTTAGGTGTGAGAGCACAAGGCGCTCAAAGGACTTCATCACCACAGAGGTCAGGGCGACGGGTCTGAAGTCATTAAGCCCTGTGGTCCTTGGCTTCTTGGGAACAGGGACGATGGTGGAGGACTTGAAGCAGGCAGGCACATGACATGTCTCCAGTGAGGTGTTAAAAATGTCTGTGAAGACTGGAGACAGCTGATCATCGCAGTGCTTCAGGCTGGCTGGTGAGACAGAATCCGGACCAGCAGCTTTCCGGGGGTTCTGTCTCCTGAAGAGTTTGTTTACATCCCTCTCCTGGATGAAAAGAGCCGTCCTCAGCGTGGGTAGGGGGCTGGTGGGGGGGAACTTCAGGGTGGGGGTTGGAGGTGCCAAGGCCCCTCTTGAGGTTGGAGAGATGGGGGTGGTGGATTGTGGCTGCAGCTGTTGGGGGGTGTCGTGGGGGATGTTTGCAGGACTGTCCCTTTGTCTTTCAAAGTGGCAGTAGAACTCGTTCAAGTCGTTGGCGAGGCGTCGGTTGTTGATGGAGTGGGG
This sequence comes from Girardinichthys multiradiatus, assembly GCF_021462225.1. NCBI lineage: Eukaryota > Metazoa > Chordata > Actinopteri > Cyprinodontiformes > Goodeidae > Girardinichthys > Girardinichthys multiradiatus. Next base: position 5,683,493 of record NC_061815.1, read on the forward strand.
GGCTTTCGGCTTGTAGTTGGTGATTTGCTTGAGCCCTTTCCAGACAGACACAGAGTCGTTGGCTGAAAACTGGTTTTGGAGCTTCTCAGAGTACCGTCGTTTGGCCTCTTTCACTGCCTTGCCAAACTTGTACTTTGCCTCTCTGTATATGTCTTTGTCCCCACTCCTGAAGGCCTCTTCCTTATCCAGTCTTAACCTTCTGAGTTTAGCTGTGAACCAGGGTTTGTCGTTGTTGTAACTCACCCTGGTGCATGATGGTACACAGCTGTCCTCACAGAAGCTGATGTAGGAAGTCACAGCCTCTGTGTACTCGTCCAGACTGTTGGTAGTAGTCCTGAACACATCCCAGTCTGTACAGCCTAAACACGCCTGGAGATTCTCCACAGCCTCACTGCTCCACTTCCTTGTCGTCCTCACAACAGGTTTGCAGAGCTTTAGTTTCTGCCTGTATGCAGGAATCAGGTGGACCATGATGTGGTCGGATTGGCCCAGTGCAGCACGTGGGACGGCGTGATGGTGGTGTAACAGTGATCCAGAATGTTGTCCTCTCTGATCGGACATTTTATAAACTGTCTATATTTGGGGAGTTCGTGGGTCAGATTACCTTTGTTAAAGTCACCAACGACAATTACTAAGGAGTCCGGGTTGGTCCGCTCCACACTCAGTATCTGGTCGGCGAGCATGTGCTGTGCGACCTGCACGTTAGCTTGCGGCGGGATGTAAACACCGACCAGGATGAACGAAGCGAACTCACGGGGGGAATAGAAAGGCTTACAGTTTATGATGAAGGCTTCCAGGTCTGGAGAACAGTGCTGCTGAATCACTGTCACGTCGTTGCACCAACCACTGTTGAGGTAAAAACAGATTCCTCCACCTTTTGCTTTGCCGGAGAGTTCCGTGTCTCTGTCCGCTCTGTAGAGCTGGAATCCTGCCAGCTGCAGCGCAGAGTCCGGTATTAATCCACACAGCCACGTCTCCGTGAAGCACAAAACTGCCAATGAATAAAAGTCCCTGTTTTTCCCCAACAGCAGTTGTAGTTCGTCAGTTTTGTTGGGAAGTGAGCGCACGTTAGAGAGAAATATTCCAGGTAACGGTGTTCGTAGTCCATGCTGGCGAAGTCGTACCAGCACCCCAGCCCGTTTCCCTCTCTTCCGGCGTTTCACCGCGTGAACAAAGGTGAGCGCACCTTTGACCAGAATGTCCAAAAATTCCAGAGCAGTAGGCAGAAAAGTTGGAAATAACTCCTTTGGTGTAGTAGCCCTGATGTTCATGAGTTCTTCTCTGGTGAGAGAGCTCCGGGTACCATCACAGAAGACCGTTTTAAAGCAAAAAACTAAACAAAACAATGCGCACCAACACGCCGAGGCGACCATCTGCGGCGCCATCTTGGTTAACTTGTTTATATTGTACATAGTCCATTAGTCTTCATTATTCTTTAATTCTGCTTGGTAGTTTAGTTGGATTGTTTTAGCATAGTAAAGAGTTTGTTGATTGAAATATGTTTGACTTTGAGTTGACTTATTTTTGTTAATAAATTCTTGTATTTTAAGAAATTGTGTGAATTCATTCCATATGTGTGCAGAGTTTATGCTGTTCAATAATGCCAGAGCTCGTCTCATACCTTTCTATTCTGTCCTAATACCATCGCCTTAATGGGGCTGGTATTCACAGGACAATCCTTAACAGACCGGAATATTATTTGGTAAAATATTAAAATAAAATATTAAATAATATTCTCAGATCTATATTTACAACACCTATATTCCACATTCTGCTCCAAAACAATTCAGCAAGTCTAACGAAAATAGCAATTAGCCAACTGGAAGCTGGCTAAATAGAGGCTATCTTTACTATTACTGTTTTGGTGATGAAATGCTACGATTTGCAGGAAAGGTTGGTTTTATTCTACAAAACTCAGGCTGAGCTACTTTGCTTGTGTGAGAGGCCTAATGTCAGCAGACTGAAGTAAAACCAGACCCACTCTAACCATTTATGTTGCTGGGCTGGGTGAATAATCAGGAGAAAGAAGACAGTTAGTTGGCCAACTTTAATTGCAAAAAATCCAGATTAATTCACTAGAAGTATCTACTGAAGACGTTTTGAAAGTTTAGTTTTGTTCAACAGCTTCCAGGTTTATTTAAGGCAGGGAATAATTATTTCCTGACTTTAGTCATTGCTGTTAAAATGTATTGCAGATAGGGTTTGTATTTGATCTGCTTTTTCCTTGATAATTGGTTCAGTTGTGTTATTTCAGTTAAAGTGGAGAACTCTTTTCATTACTAAAGCATAAAAAAAATTAAAACAAGAGATGCATAAAATGAGATTATTTTAGCTGCGCTGTGAAATGTTATGTGAAGTGTAAACATGTCCACTGATTTGAACTACATATTGCTTATATGACATCTATGTCAGGATCTGGGTGTGTGTTTGTGTTTTTGTGCTTGCTACATGTGCTCATTCTCAGGTGGTGCTAGAGCTCTCAGGTGTGCTGGGTGACAGGTGCGACTTATTCCACTGATTGCCAGGAGCAGTACTTAAGCAGGAGGCTGCCAGCACTTCAATGCGAGAATGTTTTGCCACAGTGGTACAAACTCTAGCTGCGCTTCAAGTTATGCTTTGGCCTTGTTTAACTCTGCAGATTTTAAAAGCCTAAGCTTTGGATCTTTGTCACTTGAGTTTTCTGGACTACGTTTCTGAAAGTTACTCTGGATGATCAAGCCTGTCTTCGTTCTGAGGATTCCTATCCTGTGATCTACCTTCATTTGGATTTGCATCAAGCTGGCAGCTTCCTGGCCTCTTCGTCTCCTGAGCCAAGCCACAAGCGTACCCTGTCCACCCTCCAACGTAAGCCACCACACATCGAACTTGTTTACGGTAACCTGAGCTCCACAGAACAGCACCAAGTGGACTCTCTACGGATATACCTGCTTAAGACCTGGATCCAGAATCTCATTCCCCCTGGTGACCTGACCATCATAACTCAGTAAGCCGATCTCAGTATCAAATGAACTATTTGCTCTTAGTTTCATTTTTCCCTCCGTTACCCGTACTCATCCATTCTCTTCACTTCTCTCCTTACAGTGAGATATTTTGTCCATTCCGTTCCCGACTTTATCTTCAATAAACAATCTTTATTTTACTTTCTCCTCCTGAGTGTTCTCTGTATGTGGGTCCAAGCTATTTCGAACATAATGACAATCTATCCCAGTATTTATGCTGTTAAGATTTTTTTTATTTCTAGACAACTATTATAAATGATGCATTTTTTATTTTATTTTGGCTCAACTCTACTATTACAATTTTTTTTTTTTTCAGTAAAATGGCTTTTAAACCAGTAGTTTCCTGCCGAGCAGAACAGTAGCTTATTCAGGTTATATGTTTAACAGTCTAGCTTGGTCATAATAATCTTTCCCTCTAGCTTCTCCTTGCCTCTGTCTTTTATCCCTCAGTTGTTTTCCATCTATATTCCTCCAGCAATTTCTGTCATTTTAATTTCTCTCTCCAACCTTTACTTCCTCCTGCTGTCCTTGTTATGACATTTGATACTCCCATAAGAACCTCAACCTCCTCACCCCTCCATCTATGTCACTTTTCATCTGATCTCTGCAGCCAGCCTTGGTAGACATTTCTCTCCTGTCATTCTTGATTCTTCCTCATTAGCTGTCATTCCACTCTCCTCTTGAACTGGCCAGTATGATCTGAGTCTATTTCCACCAAAGAAACCTATTTAAGTCAGTTGTCAAAACACCTATAAAAACTGATTTGCTAACAGAAACATCTGGTGAAAATAAACCTTAGTACAGGACAAGAAAGGGGGCTGCAGCCTGTGGCTCCAGGGCTGCTTGTGGTGCTTCAGGCCCTTCAGATGGCTCCTAGTAACTTTGACTCAACACAATTTGCTCCTAAGGAATTTTGGTTGAAATTAAACATAAGAGATGGTTTTGTCCTCATCTAAAAATTGTGTGCTTCAATAGTTGAGGCAACTGTGGCTCAGTGGGAATAGTAGCCATCCTCCAATCAAACATTTACAGGTTTGATTCCAGCTTCCTCCTGCCACATGTTGATGTGCCCCTAGACAAGGCACTTAACCTCAAACTGTCTACTGATCTGCATATCGGTGTGTGACTGGGTGAATGTGGGTCTAGTCTACAACACTTTCAGTGGTTGCTATAACTGGAAGAGTGCTATATAAATTAAGTCAATTTAGTTAAAAGTGAGTGTCCATAAGGCAATGTCTGTTGTCTAATGTGCCCATCCATACATTGATTTCTGCTTATCCAAATTCAGATTGAGAGGGTACCCGATTAATGAGTTCTTGACTCTGTTAAGAAAACCCCTATTTTTTTTTTTTTTGCCAGTGTGTTCATATGAGATACCAGAAGGCTGACTATATTCAAGGTCTAGTACTGCTTTTAATTTTGTTTAAAAATGATGATTGTAATGCATTTTTATTTTAATTAATCTAATATACTAATGAAAGTAACTATTCGCCACACCACAAATTACCCAAACACTTTATATTGGGTAAGGATCAGGACAGTTTTTGATTTTCTATCTCTTTTTTCTGGTGTTTTGACAAAAAATAGAGAACTTAAATAGGTGCCAAGTAGCAACATGTTGTTCCTTCCCTGCAGCTCAGTATAACTTTACTTGGATGACTGATTTGTCTGCAGTGTCAGATGGCATCAGGAATTCTGGTGGTCAGCCAGAGACAGGCCATACATAATGCAATCTTCTGACACACACATATGATCCCCCACACCCACACACACACAAACATGGTTACAGCTACACCCACTGAAAGGAATGGCCAGCGGTTATCCAGGTAAAGCTGTCAGAAGGAAAACCGGCCACTTATGGATAACCTGACAAACCTGTCTCCATCTTGGGCAGCCTGTCTCTTATATTTCTCACTCTTTTACACATGGAGAAACGTGCATTTTTGTTTTTAACAGGGTCACACAGCAAAATCTTTAATGTTCTGATGTCTCTGACTGACTTAATTGAAGAAAGTAGACCATTGGTTTGGACCAATGTATTTGAAAGTTTCCATGAAAAATGTGATGTTTTCCCTGTTGGAGGAATTGGTGTTTTCAATGAAAAAACATTTCTTCATGCTATTGTTTTATCTGTTCAACTCCTCATTGTCTTACCTTATTTACAGTTTTACAAACCACAAAATCAGTATGCAAGAAGGCACAATGTTTCCTGCATGATTCTTGGTGTGTGTGAAAAGTGCATAAACCGGTACTAGTTGGATACATATACCACCTTTTGTTCTTTTAAGACCAGAAACTGTTTAATTCAATTCAGTTTTATTTACATAGCACCAATTCACATGTTGTCTCATGCCACTTTATGAGGTCAATTTAATCGAATCATACAGATTTCAAGTCGGGTTCATACATTCCAGTTAATCCTAACTATCCAACAGTGCAGTCAGATTCAGTTTATTATTCATATTGGTTCAAATTTTTTCTATTCCCAGCAGATTGCATCGAGTCAGTGACTTGCAGCATTCACTCTTCCTGGATGAGCATATAGAGACAGTGGGTTGTCAATTGCTTTGACTTTGCAGCAATCCCTCATACTGTTTAAGAAATATTTGCTGCCATTGTTTACAAGGGGTTAATCTGAGGTCCAAATAGCATAGAGGATTGTACAAAATTTCATTAAGTTTATATAAGTCAAAATTACATTTTTACAAAAGTCCAGTTTAAATCTAGTTCACTGCTGTTTGATACAGATTTAGGCAAATATCCTGAGATTAAATTGATCTGTACATACTGGTTTGCACTACCTGAATACTCTTAATAAAGCCAATTTATTTGAAGAGCGTGTTTCATTAAGTGTAAGCTATGCCTGATATTATGGAAGCAAATCGTTACCATATTTAAAATGAAAAAGCATGCTTTTTCATTTTAAGAATGTGGCTGCATTGTTTGACCCATAAATAAAATTAGTAATGAATCATCCTATTTGCATTTTCTTCTTCACAACTGCCCATTTTATGCCATAATCAGAAAGAAAACAAAGCAGACATTACTTTTTCGTTTTCGTGGTCTGCCCACAAAGTACTGCCCAGAACTCGAAAACGAAAAAGCATTCCGAGTGGCGGGTGCAGAAGAGTGACGTCAGCAGCCGCTGTTCCTCAGCTCCCTGCTGACCGAGCTACCCATCTTGTTCGGTAGGGGGCGCTGTGCACGTCTGCATTGCATTACATTGCAAACGTGCTGAGAAATTGATTGAATTGCAGCAGGGCCGAGCTCAATTTGTGGCAGTGGCAGGAAGAACTGGCAGTTCCGGTCACAGAAGCTGCCACCGGAACTGCCACAGCCAATGCAGGGTGGCAGGGGATTCCGCAAGGATGCCAGAAGGTGCCAGACCGGCCATAAAAGCTTGCCAATGCGGTTGCCGCTGTTTTTGTGGAAGCTGATGCTGATTATCGGCAAATGGGTTGTCATTGTTGTTATAGCCTGTTACCTTTAAATTATGATTTAATTATTGATTATTATTTAATAAACAGCTTTAGACCCATAACATAAGGTGATTGTATTTACTTGACATGGAAAATAAATAGCACTATGTGTATGTGTGATGTGTTGAAAGGATGACGAAGATTTATTGCACAAACAGCCGGTTTATTATAGAGCACGAGCGGCTATTCTGAATTGTCACTCACAGAAAATAAATAAATGCTTAAAAACACGCTGGATGTCCCAGGCCATAAGGCTGACAAGAGGATGCCACAGCCTGCCACCGGAACTGCCGGTGTTCCGGTGGCAGCTTCTGTGACCGGAACTGCCAGTTCTTCCTGCCACTGCCACAAATTGAGCTCGGCCCTGCTGCAATTCAATCAATTTCTCGGCACGTTTGCAATGTAATGCAATGCAGACGTGCACAGCGCCGCCTACCGAACAAGATGGGTAGCTCGGTCAGCAGGGAGCTGAGGAACAGCGGCTACTGACGTCACTCTGCTGCGCCCGCCGCTTGGAAAAAGCATTTCTGAAAATGCTTTTTCATTTGAAATATGGTAACGATTTGCTTCCATATGATATAACCTACATTACCTTCAGGACAGTAGTACAAGTTGGATAATGGATGTATAAGAGCGAACCATTGCCATCAAGTGAACATGGGAAACATACATGTAGCCATGCACTGTTAACAAAAAGGAAAAGTTGGCAGAACTCAAAACTCTAAAGCAACAAACTTGAGGGAATTTTTAAGTTTAGGACTTCAACCTAACCACTTAAGATTTGCTTTTGAGTTTGCCAAACCTTGATTTCTAAGTTTTTGTAACTCAACCAAAAGTTGTAGAGACTTAAAATTTTAGGTTGTAAGAACTTTGAATCCTGAATTAAGCCATCGCTTTTCTTTAGGGAAGCATTCTGTGGATAAGTGTCTGGCTTAGGAACCTGGAGTAAACCAGCAACCACTGGGGCATCTCCAGAATGCTGCCTCTCTTACCACTAGGCCACCATCTAACAGATAAAATCCTGACTACTGGTAACTTATGAGTTGCAGTAACTTAAATAGGAAGCTATATTGTCATTTTACAGAAAGTACATTTCGTTTGGCGGCTGTCAGTAGCAGTATTTCTATTTATAATCTGAACATTACAACAACACTCAGCCTCTTACTCAAAAGCCAACTCCAAAAGTTGGTTTCCCAACATTTCACAACACAAGTACGAAAGTTAGAACGTTAACCTGTTGCAATGACCTAAAACTTAGAGATATATTATAAGTACTGACAACTTGCTAAATAATGTTAAAGATTACAACTACCTTAGTTTATTGGGCTGACTTAGGATACTGTCCCTAGTATGTCACACTTAGTTTTTCAGGTTTTCACAACTGAAAATAGTTTTTCATCCCAAAAAAAGAAAGTTGTTTTCTTTACAGTGTGGTAGCAAAGTCATGGTTCACTCTACACTGTTTCTGACTGGGTATAATAGAAAAGTGGATGAAGTGGTGCATGACTCATGTTAAATGATAGGCACAGGGAATGTATGGAGTGACACCGATGGGCAGGTTTAATGTGTGGCATCAGATCTTTAATTGAGGGAAGAATACTTGGGTGTCTGAAACATAACTCTTGACCTTACAAGGTGTGTGTTTGCATGTTAGACATGTACTGCCACTTCCCTCACACCTAACCTATGGGAAAACTGGGGTGACTGTGGCTCAGTGGGTAAAGTACTTGCCTTGCAATCATAAGGTTGTAGATTTGATTGCAGCTTCCACATGTCGACGTACTGAGCAAGGCACTTAACCCAAAGTTGCCTACTGATCTGCATATCAGTGCATGAATGATTGTGTTTGTGAGTGTGAATATGGCTCTAATATAAAGCGCTTTGAGTGGTCAGTAGCAGTAGAAAAATGTTATATAAATTCAGTCCGTTTAAATTCAATGTGTGCACATTTCAATATAATAAATATTTATCTGTTATTCATGGTGCGAGGCATTTATTTGTTCATATATTTTAACTTTAACTCTACTTCAGAGAATGTTGGTAAATATTTTTATGGTCTGTTTTCTCACTCTTACCTTTTGAGGAATGTTGCCCCTGAAGATGATGAAGATAAAAGGTCATTAAATGAATGAAATTTAACTTGATGCTGTACTTAGAAAGTTCAGTCAAACCTGTTCTACATGTTTTATTCAGAATATGAGCTTTTGCTTTCTGGTCTTATGTGAAAAGCTTAATTATTGCTGGGGGGCATGTGTAAAATACCTTAACCCTATGTAAAATGGTGTGAACCCACGTATAGATGAGGACAGAAGGGGATGGAATGAAAAACCAAATGTTTTAGGACAGATAACCCTGCTTTTATAGCTCTAGTGATTGGTAAGAGGAAAAGACAAACCATATGTGGGTGTTTTTGGGAATACAGCTAATGATTATCAAAAGCAGGGGAATGTCTTAAGTGAAGAATGAAGCACTGAGCCACCAGACATTAATAAAGTTAAGTCAACTTCTTCTCTATTGCACTCAATTTTGTACTTTTGCAGTGTCCACTTTTAAAAATGTAAACAGTACAAATTTACCTATTGCAGCAAATAAAACTGTAAATTGTTGTCTTTATAGATTTTTTGGGTTTCTTAACACGAATTAACTTTGTGGTGATTCTTCAAAACAATGGATTCAACTTGAAATGCTTGAGAAACACTAGTCTAATGATAGATAGGAATACTATATTGAAATTTGAAGTTCTGTAAGGATATGAGCTTTGCTGGATTTCCAAATAAGAAATCTGAGCATTCATCTATCTGAAGTCACTAAGCATCTCAACGTACATGTCAAAATATGCAAGCCATTGAATAAAAGGTGGTGATAATGCGATGGTTGGTTAACTGTCTACTCAAAAAAGAAGACAAGAACTGGAAATGAAAAAAAAATGACAGTTTTATCAATGCTGTAGGTCTCACAGTCCATGTGGTCTCTAAAATCTAGGTAGCATACAGTGTTCCACAGAAGGACCAGTTGGACCCTAGTGGGCAGTACTGATGATAAAATTTACGTAACACAAGCCTCGTGGAAAGTCGAGCAGACTCGGTGGTCTTCATACCACTTCCACAGGCAGGTATTTGTTCCATACAGACATCAGTAGCATTGCCTAATCTTGGACACACAATCATTGAGAGATAGCATTTATTCCAGCTCTGAAACAAGGCTCAAAAAATGTTTCTCAGCCCATATGGTTCTTTGGCATGAAGTGCATATTTGTACTACCCTGCCTCTCGCCCAATGTGTCAGGATCTGAACTTCTGGAGCATGCCGTTAACCAGTTTCCACACTAGGTGCTGCGGAAGCCCTGGAGATCTGGAAGCTGACAGGTGCAGCTTGTCTGGTCATCAGCCACGGTGCAATAAAATGGAGGACTGCCAGCACATCAGCGGCTGACTGTTTTGCCCCAGTGGTATTACAAGCGGTCTCTCCTTGAATCTTGCACTTTGAAAATTAAGTGTCCTCTTGTTAAGCTTCTTGTTTACCCTTTACCTCTTCCACGTAGCTGCTGCCTTCTTTTCTCACTGGCTTTGTTAAGAAACCGTTGGAATCCCATGGACCGTGAACTTCTCTGGACATCTTATCTGGCTGGCAGTCCAAACTGATCTGTGCACCGCTCTAGTCGCAAACCCTGTCTACCCTCCCATGAAGTACCATCTCCAAGCTCCTCTAAGCTTCCGCAAGCAATGTCCGCCTGGTCAGCTCTGAGACCTGACTCGCCCTCTCCCTGCCGGATATCCGGCTTCTGATCGGTAAGCTTTTCTCCATCTATTGTATTCTGTCTGAGTGACTTGTTACTTACCCTCGTTCCTCCTCGGCAGCCCAGCCCTGGTTACGTGGCTTCCTGGACATCGCTCCTGTATTCTAATAAATTAACTAAACCATTCTCTGTTTCTGATTATCCTCTGTATGTGGGTCAAGTCGGCGGTCAGAACTATGACACAATGACTGCTGGAGATAGGCACCGGTATCTTTATACTTGTGTAGTTTTAACTTAAAGGGTGTTCTTTCTTTTAACTGTGAACTTCCCTTGATTTTTGCTTGTATCAAGTTCCTTAGTCCCCTTTGTGTTGTCATCTGTTACGGCTGGTAGCCGTATGTGTGTTTGTTTTGTACCTTCATCAACAGACTGGCCAGTCGATGTCGCTGAAAAGCACCGTTTTCCTCCGTGCTATCGGTACCGCTGTTTCTGATAGGATCGGATTTCTTCTTCGCTGGATACCCTCTTCTTCGCTGTTCCTGACGGACTCTGAACTCCCTGCGCGCTCTGCACTCCTCCTGCTGGACGTCTCCGGGAGTTCATGTTGGACTATTCATTTCCTGGTTCTTCTGAATTCGCCGCCAATCAAGAAGGGACTACATTATATAAACTCTCTGCACCTGGACCCTTTCAATTCAAATTAGGGTGTGTAAACTAAAATACAACAGTTCAGAGTTCCTTAACATATTCCCTTAAATTCTGAGAATTTTCTGTTGAAATCAGGTTTGGACCTCAATGCTGCATACAGTTCTTTTGTTGATGTTAGTTTGGTATGTCAGTCAAATTGTCAAAAGTCATATCAGGTGGAGAATTTGGGGCTTTAACAGTCCTACCACAGGAATGAGTTTCTTGATGAAGGAGCAGTTTGGTTACCCCTCAGGACGAATGGACAATTTTGGACAAGAAAAAAAGGTAATGGGTTCTGATTTGGCTTGCCATCTCTTACTGTCAGGAAGAATTTCCAACAGGTTTCCAGGACTCCCAAAAAACATAGTCTGTATAAAACAGAGCTATTACTAACATTACAAATTCTTTATGGCCATAACATATCACCGTCACTGAAACATACCACTGTAGCACATAGGGAACAGTATGAATTAACATTCTCAGTATTTCTCTCACTACAGCAAATTTCTTAAGCATTCACTTATTTATTGATAAAGACATGAAATGTTTATCTTTTTTAACCAGATTTTATAATTTTGAAACATTTAAAACAAAGCTGTTTTTAATGAAGTTTTGCTAATTTTTACTTCATGTGATTCACAACTTTCATTTAAAGATGGTAAACCAAACTACACAACATTCTCATTTTCATCCACTGCCTTGAGCAACATCAGAACATTCAGAATGGCAATCAATTTAAAGACAAACCAAAAAACCACACGCAAAAAAGAAAACCACATCAAATAAATTGTTCAGCAACCACTTATTTGCTTATATAATCTAACAGAAAATGGACCTAAGAGTTTTACAATGTAGCTTTTAACTGACTGACGTTCACAGAACAAGCAGTTCTAGAGGCTAGTTGCCCATTAGCCATTTTAATCAACTTTGCTAACTCGTCAAGACTCCACAAACTTTTTTTTTTTCTTTTGCGAATTCTGTTGTGGCATTTCAGCCATACCTTATAGAGCAGATGGTTACCTAGATGCGCCAGCTGACCGACAGCTCACCGACATTTTGACTTACAGGGTAAAAAAAAAAATCCTGTCATAATGTATTTTTACCTGGCACTTAAATTTTTTTTTAAATGACAATAATAAAACATGCAATGGTATTTATTTTCATTCATTTTAATTAATATTCAGTCCGTCTTTCCCTCTATGAACACCGTCGTCGTTATTGGGATTTTTGAAACTTCGAACACTCAGCTGTCGAGTGAAGCCAACGAGGCCATGCATAAAGTGAGAAAATTGCTAATTAATATGCTAACCACCAAGTGGTCGGGGGTGTGAATTGCAATCTGTCAAAATCACAGATTTTTCCATCACTGTTTAAAAAAATGGTCAAAAATGGAAAATATTTTAACACGACCCTTGCTCAAGACAGTATTCTAATTGAATGATTAACTTTATTAATTCCAGATTTAATCCAGCATTGAAGTAAGCAGGTCACACTGATGTTTTAGTAACTTGAGTTTGCATGTCCTATGATAGATAGATAGATAGATATAGTTCCACTTTAACTTCCAGTGGTGAAACCCAGCGAGAGTTTGATAACTATGTGCCTGGCATTCTGTCTGAGTACAGCAAGCATAAACCTTGGTGTTATTTTTGACCAGGACATGTCATTTAAATCCCATATTAAACAGGTTTCTAGGATTTCCTTCTTTCACCTCCAGAACATGGCCAAAATTAGAAATATCCTATCCAGGAGTGACGCTGAAAAACTAGTCCATGCATTTGTTACTTTAAGGCTGGGCTAATAATTCCTTACTTTTAGGATGACCAGAAAATGCAGTCAAATGCCTCCAGATGATTCAAATGCTGCAGCAAGAGTACTGATGAAAATAAAAAAGAGAGATCACATTTTTTCTATTTTAGCTTCCCTTCTATGGCTCCCTGTTAAATCCAGAATCTCCTTCTGGAGAAAGAGAATTTCACTTTTACACAGAAACACTGGATCAATGTTTCTGTGTTCTGCTTCTATGTTCTTTTTTCTTCTCTGCTCTGTCTCGGTCGTGCCAAATGGCCGCTCACACTGAGCCTGGTTCTGCTGAAGGTTTCTTCCTGTTAAAAGGGAGTTTTTCCTCTCCATTGTCGCTACATGCATGCTCAATATGAGGGATTGCTGCAAAGTCAACGCCAGTGACTGTCCACTGTCTCTACATGCTCATCCGGGAGGAGTGAATGCCGCAAGTCACTGACTGGATGCAATCTGCTTGGTTTCCTTAGATAGAAAAACATTTTAACCAATTTGAATAAATAACTGAATCTGACTGCACTGTTCGATAGTTAGGATTAATTGGGAATTATGTACCTGACTTGAAATCTATATAAATCGACTTAGCCCATTTTAAAGTTTTCCACCTTTTACACAATGCAACAGGAATCAACACTCTCGAATTATTTTTACATCTGCCTTCCTTCCTCCCTGTTGGTGGAGGGAGGGGGTGGGTCAAGTTTACCCTAAACTGGCTCATTTATGGCTGACGTGCAAACACACCCTCCATTTCTGCTGTGTGACCCCTTCTCTGTTCCAATGATTATAACCAGTCTGACAGAGAGCGGTACCCCCAATCCTTGTGGTTTTTAGTATAACAATGGCCACCAGAGGGCTCTAGATGGACAATCTTTATCAGTTTATTATTTTACTTAGAGCCCTACACAATGCCCATTCTAAAATGGCCAAACTCTAACACTCAGTAGTGGTGTGATTATGAATCTGAGAATATTATTTTATATTTAATATTCAGTCATCAGTCAGTCATTTTCTACCACTCATTCCATAGTGGGTCACAGGGGAGCTATTGCCTATCTCCAGCAGTCTATGGGCGAGAGGCAGGGTACACCCTGGACAGGTTGCCAATCTATCACAGGGCAACACACAAACAACCACGCACACACTCATTCCTACACCTAAGGGCAATTTAGAGAGACCAATTAACCTAACAGGCATGTCTTTGGACTGTGGGAGGAAGCCGGAGTACCCGGTGAGAACCCACGCATGCACGGGGAGAACATGCAAACTCCATGCAGGGGGAGAACATGCAAACTCCATGCAGAAAGACCCCAGGATGGGAATTGAACCCAGGACCTTCTTGCTGCAAGGCAACAGTGCTACCAACTGTGCCACCGTGCAGCCCTTATATTTAATATTAATATTTTAATATTTTATCAAATAATATTTCAGTCTGTTAAGGGTTATCCTGTGAATACCAGCCCAGTAAGGCGATGGTATTAGGACAAAATAGAAAGATGTGAGACGAGCTCTGACATTATTGAACAGCAAAAACTCTGCACACACATGGAATGAATTCACACAATTTCTTAAAATACAAGAATTTATTGACAAAAAATAAGTCAACTCAAAGTCAAACATATTTCAATCAACAAACTCTTTACTATGCTAAAACAATCCAACTAAACTACCAACTAAACTAGCAGAATTAAAGAATAACGAAGACTAATGGGATATGTACAATATAAACAGGTTGATTAAAGATGATTGAAAATCATGATCAAAAAGAGTGATGCAACATTACCATGCAATGTTTATGTTTGAGAACCAAAGGATTATCTTGAAGAATCTGAAATGAAGTTAAGTTACTCTTGGAACTAACTTAGGCAATAATCAGCATACCTTTAGACAACCCTTCACAATGCACAGATAAAATATTTTAATAAAATAATATTTTAAGAATGATCTGGTGAATAGAACCAACCGTTTGGATGACGAATTCTCAATGGTGTCTCATTAGCTGCCTTTACTTATTAAAATAATATTCAAAGAAATATTATTAAGGGAATATTTTGGAAAAGAGCCAAATCTTTCTGGAGAAATGGGGCTTAATGGTGTTTACTTAGTTATCAGATTTAGTAAAATAATGTTTAGGGAAATATTATTTACTGGATTGAAAATTGACAACCTTTTCTGGGTAAATATTATTTAACAGGCAAGCATGTGTCCTAAGCTGTTAGCAGTTGAAGCTAACAAAGGAAGCTGATAGCTTTGCAGCAGAATAAAACACACATCTTTTAAAATACCGTCAATAAAAGGGTTAAAATGCATAAGTGCGGATGGCGTGTTATGATCAATCTTCTGTTTAAAATCACTCTTCAAGTAAAGTTTGTCTTAACTTTAAAAACACACAAAGAACACAAAACTGAACACCTGTGCTGCAGATCGTCTGCTAGCACCAAGATAGCTGAGTTTCACACAAACAAAACCAAACTTCATAAAATTAAAAACGTTTAGATCATTTCATCCTAAATATCTCTCTGCCCAAACTCTAACCTCGTTTGAATTGTGTTGAGGAGGAGTTGTCCGGGCGATGACAACGTTTGAAGAAAGCTCTGTGAACAAAGGTTTAGCTTCCAGCTAACCTCCGTAGCTGTGGATGAAAGACGGCTCGTTCTGTCCGACAACCAACTGCACATTACCGTAACCATGGTGATGCGGGGCCGTTGTCCTTCCTTCAGACTCGGCTTGTAGAGACCGTGTCTCTGCAGGGAACTCAGAGAGAAAGTAAAGCAATGCTTATACCTTAATTTCCCTTTTATGAATAAATACCGGATTCTTCAACAGTAATTCATCTGTACTTAACTTGTGCATATGATCGCGTGATCTTATGACACCCTTAGATCCAGTTTGAAGAGTTTGTCTGTTTGCCAGCAAAGAGAAATTAGCGTGCTGTCTCACCGGCCAGCCTCGCACAGAGTCCGGATGGTAGAGAAGGACTTGTGGGGAAAGTGGGGGTTTTATGTGGACAGTGGCATCATGGGAAGTTCGCTGTTACCCCCAATTCCTAAGTTATGTTGGAAGTAGGTTAATGCAATTTATTTTGAAAGTTCCAGAAAAGTCCGTACCGCATTTCCTGTTGTAAGTCATGACTGTGGGTCCCAACAGTAGTTTATTCTAACCTCCCCAACAAACCCGCACCATTCCAAACCTTTTTTGAAGTGCCTTGAGACGACGTGTTGTGAATTGGCGCTATATAAATAAACTGAATTGAATTGAATATATCCAACTTTTTTCACAGCTTTTCTCTCTCCTCCACCATTGCTGCTTCCGTTTGAACAATCCTCTTCGACCTGCAATGAATCATAGGATAGGATGGGCCACAAATGATACTCGGGACCCATTCTTCAAATCTTGGAAAAAGAAGGACGCATTTGTCAGCCACATTTGGTGGAGCCTTCAAACTTAGACAGCTTTTATTACCTTGCTATGATGTAATCGGCCTATAAATGTGGCCTTTGAAGGATGCAACCCCTGTATTTGAATATACTGCATAGTGAACAGTGGATAGTTTTTTTAGAATAGTAATACCAAGTGACTTAATGACACATTTTCAAATTAATAAAAAATATTTTTATTGACAGATTGTTTTTCAGAAAACGCATTAATAATGCTATTAAAGTGGCAGCAGAAAAGAAAAAAAACGTGCATTTCTTTTACTGGGTTTGCCTAATAAATGTGTATGGGGCTGAGACAATGACATAGGTAGTGATACAGATGAAGTCGTCCAATAAAGTGCATCCTGATGCCTACATATAGGAGAAATGTTTATTATGAAATCTTTCATTAGTTAGAGAACACATAGTTTATTATGGTTTTTGTGTGTGCTTTCAGTGTAGCTTTAGATCGTTAAATTTTTGCATGTTCTTTATGCACATTTCTGATATTGTGTTCTGAGGCATTGTCGTTTAGGCTGAGGTTATGCAAAATCCAGTGTTTTAATTAGTGTGTATACTATCATGTTGTGAACCTGCATGTGCTCCCCAGCTATTATCCATATCTGTATGCTTTGCTACATTTCTAATCATCTAATAATTTTCTGTCAGAATGAAGTCCCAGAACATGAATATGTATGTAAAATGTGTCCTCTAGATGATTGCTGTTACATGTACTGTAGAGCTCAAATCCCAAACCTAAATGCTTTGTAATTATTACCATATCATTGCTGAATCTGGACCGTCAATGAGCTCAGTAGAGTCACATATGCACACAGCAGATTAAAAGTAGCACAAGGCATTCCAAGAATGACTAAAGTGACTATTATTAGGATATATGGAAGTAAAATGAAGATCTGTAAGAGGATAATTTCCATTACATTCAGTGGTCAGCCATTTTCTGTTTTTATACTAGGCAATAAAGGCAGCATGTATACATAAGAATATATATTCCAATATATTTGACTCGTCTAAACATAGCATCCAAGCTAGCAAAACATGTGCACTGTACAAACAGACTGGAAGCAAAAAGCAAGACTCCAGATAACTGTTTAACTTTCACAATATATTTTGTAACTTTAAGTTCACAAATCAGGCAAACGCATTTTACTAATTAGAAACTCTCGTAAAAAGGACGTGGTTCAGAATATCTGACCAATCACATCTAAAAGTCAAAGCACAAAAACTGAAACATGAAAAGACAATATTGACTTTATGACAACCCTTTAATTTTATATTATCTATTAAGTGTAAACTTTAAAATCAACATAAAAGGACCAAAACCTTTTAAACTGACCTGTTAGGGCAATGGACAGGAGAGAATTTAAGTACACCCTTTCATCAAACTTTTTGACAGGTGGGCGGGACTTCCGGTGAGGGCGGGATTTCCGGTTGGCGCCATGTGGTTGCCATGTGGGCAGGAGGTCACGTGGTCAAGCAGGTGGTGTGTCCAAGGGGGCGTAACCGTGGATGCTGATTGGTTGTCGTCATTAGGGGCGATACCTTAAATGAGTCAATTAAAACACAGGGGTGTGTTTAAGGGTGTTATTAATAATCTGTATGTTTTTTCAGGCGTTAATACATCTAAAAAACAAAAAAAGACATGCATCCTTTTATATTTTAAAGGTATAATCAACTTAATGTTGACCTATCACATGAAATCCTAATAAATGAACTGTGTAACCTGACAGAATTGTAAGTTCATTTTGCTTTACAGCAGGACCTATTTGTTGAATATATGAGCCAGTCTAAATCAGTTCAAAATAGAAAAGACCTAAAAAGTAAATTAAAAGATTGTGCTTCACTACATCGATGGAACGAGAAAAACCTTCAGCTTCTGCGTCAACATACTGGAAAAGCAGCTGAAAGAGGTAAGACGAATATAAGATTAACAGAAAAAAAAAAAGAACTTCAGTATACTGTTTCCAAGTTACATTGACTAGCAATGATGTGTTTGTTTTTTTAATCATGAGAGACTCCATTTTAGGAAAAAGGAATGATCATTTTAGTTACCTGTAGCTTTTCTAAAACATTTACTTTTTCATCTTAGAGTAAAAGGTTATTCAGGGGAGTTACGGTTATACTATATCCATCTGTTAGGGGCGATGTCAGGAAGGGGCATTTAGGTCTGTTCCTTAGATAACCATATCACCTTTGAACTGGAAAAGCAGCTGAAAGAGGTAAGATGAATATGAGATTAACAGAAAAAAAAAAGAACTTCAGTATACTGTTTCCAAGTTACAAATTGACTAGCAATGATGTGTTTGTTTTTTTAATCATGAGAGACTCCATTTTAGGAAAAAAGGAATGATAATTTTAGTTACCTGTAGCTTTTCTAAAACATTTACTTTTTCATCTTAGAGTAAAAGGTTTCAGGGAGTTACAGTTATACTATATCCATCTGTTAGGGGCGATGTCAGGAAGGGGCAGTTAGGTATGTTCCTTAGACAACCATATCACCTTTGAACTCAAGAAAGGTTTTGGTCTTAAAAACATAGTCTTTGCAGTTGAGATAACACTGTCATGTTCTGGTATAAATACTGTGTGTAAAATGTTGTTCGGGGGCTGTTTCATTGGCTAACCTCAGTGTCAGGGTCTTCAAATGCTGAATGTCTTTGAACCATAACACTTGTTACATTGAAAATACCAGTACTGACAAGAAAAAATGTCGGTAAATATTTCAGGAAACCCGGAAATTGTGGCTTCTACTTCTGATAATTCACAAAAGCACAATGACATCTTTAAACGTAAGTAAGTAAGTAAGTATTCATTTTTAAGAAATCATTAAATGCATGTGAATGTTCTCTAATTTTGTTTATATATATTGTTTATATATATATATATATATATATATATATATATATTTGTTTCTTTGTCATAGAACCCCCCGCTGATGACCTTGATGATTTCATCTTGACACAATCAGATTATGGTAAGTAAATGTTAAATGCAATAAAATATATATATATATATATATTATAGTTAACCCTTGACAATGTTTCAATTTATAGATTTGATGAGAGAGGTAAACCCGAATGATCAAGTTGGAGGGTTCAGTGGCTGGAATCGACAGTCAAAATTGAGAAGGCGAATTATTTCCAAACAAGAAAAATCCCCAACCACATCTGAACTTTCTTCTAACACAGAAATTAAAACTGATTCTTTGAATACTCCTTCGTCAATTATCATCATTTCCCCTGAAGACACACCGGATAAGTTACCAGCACCACCAGAAAGTAAGTAAGTCCTAGGAACCAGCAATTTTTCTTTGAGAGTGAATGTATTTTAAACCTCAGATAAAAACTGTTTACAGATTCGACTGAGAGCTCTGTGGAAGACACAGCTGTCGAGCAGCAGCAGCAGCAGGGTAGAATAAATAAATAAAAATTAAATAAAAACAATATATATGTATTTTAAGCATAGTTCAATAAAATGTCATATAAACCTGTTTACAGATACATCCAAAGATGCCACATCAAATCCGCCCACCAGAAGGTCGCTTTTCAAAGATCAAGACAGCTTTCAGCAGAGAGGCACCGTTTCAGTTCAACAAGAAGTGAAATCTGGAGGTTTTACCGCAAAGAATCGGAGTAAGATTTAAAAAAAAACTTGTGTATTTTAAAAACTATTTTTCGTTTTATTTATGAACGCTGTGCTGCGCAGCGTAAGATAACTTTTATTGTCTCCTGTTTTTACAGAATATTTAACCCCGGCCAAAAGACAGCGACTCTCTGCGCTACAAAGCAGAGCAACGCTAGTGAGTGGATTAATGAACGGTACGTTTTAATTCATACATACATACTGAATTAATTTGAATACCTTTGTTTTTTTTCCAGCTTTAATGTGATTATTTCAATATATATATATATATTTATTTATTTATTTATTTATTTTTTGTTCATTCTCCTTACAGAGGTAACGTTGATGGTAGGACAGATTGGCCACAGAAACGGACAACGCAGGAAGACAGTCTCTACAGCCTCACGGAATCTTCGTAATAAGGCCTCATCGTTAACGCTTCTGGCAGCATGTCAGATTCTGTTAAAGAAGCATTTTGGTGACATCAAGGTGATTTTAAACTGAACTGATCACTGTGTTTTGTTTTTTTTTGTTTTTTTTTCTGTAGGTTAGTTTTATTTTTTTTTTTTTTCTTATGTTCATAGAAATGGATAACCGAATCAGACTTGCCCTGGATGAAATAAGAAATTTAGTTAATGAACTTAACGAAATTCCCGTTAATGCAGAAGTAGCAGATAACATCGTTTTAAATGCATCTCCTGCTAACAGTGAAAATGTAATAAATGAACATCAGCACGGTGACGTTTTAAACGTAATCAATCAGGCTCTTGATGATTTAAATAGAGCATTTTGTCCACTCAGTATTGAGCAAAATGATCCACCTGACACTCATCAGAATCCTTCTACGTCACACGCCGCAGATCGGCACGGGGGTCATTTCAATACGGACGTAGCAGTTAGTTCTGATCAAATAGGACGAAACCCTCCAGCCGTGGTTGAACATGAACATTTTAATAACCATGAAATAAGGAGACCTTTTACCATACCGCCGCCCTGTCCAAGTAACGTTCCAGATTTAGCAGCATTCTATACAGACATCATGCATATTATCATTGAATTAGCCGACGCTGCGAGATCGTTAACCAGACGTAACGACGTTGTGCAGCTGGAATTAGTGGGTGAAAATCTCAATCGTCACATCACATTTACTGTTACAGATGATGAAAATATGATCCTGCCCGCTTTCAAAAACTTCCTCGACGATTTAGTACAATCGAATGCAAATATACCTGTAGATAATAACATGGAATTTGTTCTTCAGGTTGTTAATGACCCAGCAGGAGGTTCTAAGCGTAAAGCTGCAGGAACGTTAGACTGTGAACTGTTTAATAAGAAAATGCGTCATTTGTATATTATAAACAATACCGGTAATCAGTTATGTTTTGCAATCAGCCTCGCACACGTCTCTGATCCTGAGCTCACGGATCACCGTGCTGTAGAACTGGGGAGGAGATGGCAGCATCAGGCAGGCCTCGATGAGCAAACAGCAGTTACTTTTAGTGATATTGGTAAATTTGAAACCATTCTGAAGAGAAAAATTGTAGTGTTTCACAGAACCACGGGCTCTACAGCTCTGTGTAAATTTGAGACCAGTTTCCCTGATCGTTCAAACCCTCTGTTTTTGCTGTTATTTCAAGGTCATTACTATGGGATAAAAAATCTCAAAGGTTTTATGGGGTGCAGATATATTTGTAATTACTGTTACACCAGCTATGAGAATGCAAACACACACCATTGTGAAGGTTATTGTCCAGTGTGTCGAACATATAAATGTATGCAAGAAATTAGCAATCCTGTAAACTGTGCAGGCTGTCAAAGAATCTGTCGTAATTCCTCGTGTTTCAGCAGACACAGGGAACCGCGCATCAGAAATAGTGCTGAAAGGCCTATGAGTGACTGTGAGTTGGTAAAACTGTGTAAAGTATGCAAACGGATATACGTTATTCCAATCAGTAAACCGAATAAACCACACGTGTGCAATGTAAAATGCAGTATTTGCGGTGAAAATGTACCCCCCAGCCTAGACATTACATGTGATGATCATAAGTGTTACATTCAGCCTTGCAGTGCAATTAATCAGCTTGATGATAAACTGATTTTTTATGATTTCGAATGCCTCGTCAATGAGAGCGGCGTGCATACCCCCTTTCTGGTCTGTGCTAAAACATTGAAAGGTGATGAATGGTACGCTTATGGACTGAATTGCACCCAAAAATTTCTCCTGCATTTCAGGAGGCCGAAGTACAGAGGCTTCACCTTAATAGCGCACAATGCGCGGGGGTATGATGGTTACCTGATTCTCACAGCAATGCTGCAGTTCGGCATTAAACCCCATCTCGTCATGGTAGGAAGTAAACTTCTCTGTTTAATTGACCCTGATTACAGGTTAAAATACATTGATAGCCTGTCCTTCATGTGCATGAAGCTTAGTGCCATGCCGAAAGCGTTAGGCTTTACCAATCAAAGCAAGGGTTTTTTTCACCACCTATTTTCCTCTGAACAACATCTCCAGTGTGTGGGGCCTTTTCCTCCTCCATCCTGCTACGCTGTAGAACGCATGAGTCTTCAAGAACAACAGGTGTTTAGCAGCTGGTACAGAGAAGCGAGCAAAGAGGTCTTTGACTTTAAGAAAGAAGCTATTCCTTATTGTAAAAATGACGTTGAAATTCTTTTTCAAGGATGCTTAAAATTCAGAGATGAGTTCTTTAAGGAGACAAGTGTGGATCCGTTTAAAAGTATCACAATAGCATCAGCCTGCATGAAGGTTTTTGTAACCAATTTCCTTCCTCCTCAAACCTTAGCCATTCCATCACCTCTGGACTACAGACGTAGCAGTAAAACGTTCTCCAGCGCATCCATTCAATGGCTCGGCTGGATTGCAGACAGCAGAGCCATATTTATCGAGCATGCATTAAATAGGGGTGAAAAGAAAATCGGGCCATATTCAGTGGATGGGTATGCAGAGATTAACGGTGTCAAAGTTGCGTTTGAATTTTACGGCTGTAAAAAGTGTTACATGCCTCATGACAAGTGTCCGTTGAGAGGGGTCGCATTTGAAGCACTGTTGAGAGAAGCAAGGTGTTACAAACTGTGTACGGCCTTCGTCTCGAAGTCATATGGGAGCATGAGTGGATTGAAATGAAAAAATCAGACCCAGGGGTAATCAGCTTTCTTGAGAAAGTTAATGCACCCGAACCGCTATCCCCCCGGGATGCGCTGTATGGTGGACGCACCTGTCCTATGAAGTTGAGGTACACAGCGGAACCGGATGAAACTGTACACTATGTGGATTACACATCTCTGTACCCTTATGTACAACGCCAACTGCGTTTTTCCCCTCGGACACCCCACCATCATTTACAAAGATTTTGATGACCCCAGCAGCTACTTCGGTATAATCAAAGCTGTGGTCTACCCACCACGTAACCTGTTGTTCCCTGTTTTACCTTACAGAACATCCCAAGGTAAACTTGTGTTCACTCTCTGCCGCTCATGCGCTGAATTAAATAACCAGTCAGGTCCCTGCATGCATAATGATCAGGACAGTTTCGTCACCATCGTAATATGAGTGTTATGATGTTGACTCAGAATGTTTTTCATCAGGGGAAGTTCAGTCGCACTATTAGTTTGAACTGTAATTATATGGTGTTGTTTAAGAACCCGAGAGATAAGCTGCAGTTGAATATACTGGCCTGCCAAATGTTTCCATCTCAAAAGGGTCTCTTCTTGGAGAGTTTTGAAGACGCAACGAGAGAAGCTCATGGATATTTAATCATCGATTTTACGCCTACCTGCCCAGAACATTTCAGACTGAGAACGGGGATACTTCCTCAGCAGTGGCCTGCTGTGTACGTACCCAGAACAAAGTAAGTCATCATGTCTGCACGTATAAAAAGGAATTTACCATTATTCAGAGCTTTGTACCAGGCCTGTCCACAGAAACGTAAAGATATTCTCGCACACTGCTCTCCCGACTTTATTCAGGCTCTGTGCGAGATTGCACTGAATATCCTAAAAGGTAACATTAAACTATCACCCTCTCAACACCGACAATTGAAGAAACAAATAAATATCATCAGATTGTTGGGTGATAAAAGAACCGGGATAAAAACTAAACTGTTGGCTCTCAAAAAGCAACGAGGTGGTTTTATTCTCCCCATCTTAACGGCTCTTGCACCCTTGATCGGTGATCTAGTGGGTGGAATCATCAGGAGATAATGTCTCTCAGAACATCGCAGAAGATGTTTCTCATTTCACCTCATCAATTCAAGCGTCTGACCCAGTCAGACACGTCCATCAGACAGACGGCGGAGGAGAATTTGGATGCTGAAATGAGAGCGATATTAAACGAGCCGGGTTTGACTTCTTATGAAAAAATCAAGAGATACGATGCTCTTCTCCAGAGGTATCTGACTTTACTTAAGCAAGGTGTCAAAGAAGAAAAACAGCGGGTCAGTTTAACGCTGCAGCGTGACACAGAGGTTCCTGAACATGAGCGGTCCCAAGAAAAACAAGGCCCAGGGCAGGACGAGGCCCCTAAGGATCAGGTTCTTACGGAAGTACTGAAAAGCCTTCCTAAACACAACCGTAAAAATGCCGAGTACATTTTGAAGAAATTATCCGAAAGAAGTGAGAGTTGGACTTCACGAGGTGAATTTGTATTTAAAGGAAATGTTATAAAAGGGTCCCACATGATTTGATTCCGTTTAAAAAATCTGGAGCATCACAAACCCGAGGATGGTCTGATTTTCTACACTCCATGTCAGAAGTAAACATCCCTATATCTTCAGTCATTAACCCTTATGCTCGTGAAGAATATAGACGTTTCAAAACAGAGGGTACATCGATTGAAAATGGGGGTACACCCCCCAGCGTTAAGCAGAGAAGAAAAAGAAGAAGAAGGCAGATAACTCATTCTCCCTACTGGTCGAGATTTGAGCTGGAAGATCCAAAAAATGCTGATGGGAGATCAAAAAGGTCTCTTCGTAAGACGACACTGGATTACATTTTCACCATAAACCGTTATAAGAAAATTAAACATGTAGTCTATTTCTTTTATTCAATAAAATATTTATTGATTATATTTTTCAAGTCTAACTTCGTTCTCTACTTCACACACTAACATATGATATCATTACACAAATATTAAATCAGAAGAAGAAAAAAAAAAAAACAAACAATGAAAAAAAAAAAAATGACATTTTAAATTTCATAACAATCCAGAAACATCTCCAAAGAGCATGTTCCGTGAGTATAAAATGTACAACTTTGATTAATGACACATTTCTGATATTTTTTCACAAAGTTAGATACCATTAAATCATTCTTAATCACATCTCCGGTGTATTTCGACAACACTTGCTGCATTGATAATCCGCACGCTCTATGACATAGATAAAAAATGCAATGGTGACCGCACACAGTGGACAGTGTGTTTTGAAGCTGATTATTATGATACAATATTTTTGAGGATCTGTCTTCTAAAAATGTTACGATGCTTGACGGGTAGAACTCGAAATCCGGAGAGAATCCATAAGAGTCAAAAAAGCTGGATTGACCATTCTCATCCAATGTCAGAGCTAGCCAGTGTTCTCCAGGCATGTGTGAAGGATGTGTGTTCACAATAAAGTAGGCCGGCCCTGGGAATTTGTCAGCTAGCAGCGGCAGCTGGTCGCACGGCCATACACCACAAAACAAATCTCCCAGCAGATGACGCATCAGGCTCTCAATTTCAAGATTATTCATGCCTGATTAGATTAATAATAATCCACCAGCACAGGCCTCTTTGAATCAATCTCTAAAATAGAATCATAACAAGCGTAGATGATCAGCGTGGTGGTATGAGGCAACGGGTTTCTGAAGCGCATTTCCAATCTTAAATTCCCACTGGAAACTGGAGATAGAGCATCTGTGTCCTCGCCCGGGTTAAGATTAAATGTGAATAGAGAGTATCCTTGATTAAATTCCTGACGTGTTATACTCAGTGGAAGATCTTTTAGATGTCGTCCTGTAGCCGTAAACAAGTTGTAATACTCTCTCACTGAATGACCTTGGTTAAAATTGGGCTGGAAGGCTTTAGCAGGAATTTGTCTGCCATCCTTACACAAAGCTAAATATTCTATATCAAAATGATTAAAGTCAAACGGATTGAGATTGCGTGTTCCTGTAAAAGCGTCATGATCCAGTAACGCAATCACCACATACTTGGGAAAGACGCCTAAGAAAAGATTCTCTTGGTTGCATACCCTTGAATTTTCAGGGATGGAATATGTTTTTACATTCACACGTGAAAGTGGATACAGAGCATTTGCCTTCATTAAAGCTGAAGCGTGCCCCAGTCGTACAGCTAGAGAGACAGTAACTTTTTTGATAAAAAGAGATGCTCCTAATATCCTGAGTTTGTAAGTGGAGTCTCTTGCGGCCATGAGACAAAAGGCATCGTTGGCTCTTGTAAGTTTAATTTTAAGGTCAACAGAGTTTAAAAGAAGTCTCTCGCAGAAAAATATGTCTGCATGCAGGGGGCCTAGGAGATGTACCTCCCTGGAATTTGCCGTAAAGCCTGCTCTGCTGTTAAGACCTTGGTTAGGG
The DNA here is from genome assembly GCF_021462225.1 of Girardinichthys multiradiatus. NCBI lineage: Eukaryota > Metazoa > Chordata > Actinopteri > Cyprinodontiformes > Goodeidae > Girardinichthys > Girardinichthys multiradiatus. The sequence goes on from NC_061815.1 coordinate 5,709,831, forward strand.
CCGTTAGTTGTAACAATAGAGTTCAGAGCACCTGCAGTGTCTTTATAAAAAAGACCAGAGCTAAACTGGGTTTTTAAAGAATCCTCAGAAAAGTTTAACAATGTCTCAATCATGGCTCTATATGGATGTGTAGCGCTGGATTGTGAAATCATTCGATCTCCGAGAGTGACGTCACACTGACTGAAGATGGTGTTTAACGGGTAGTTGATGAGCCCTACAGGTGCATCATCTGGCAGGTTTGTTCCATTCTCGTTAGTAATTTTCACTCTGAGATGCAACAGCGTATCATTGAGATCCAGATACTTTTCTCCGTCTCCCGGAATGAAAAACTCGATCGGCCCTCCATCAGTGATTGCTGATAAAGGCTGGATCTCGGTGTAAATTTGATCTTCGATCGATAGCTGTGTCATCGGGGCAGAAAATAAGTCCAACTCTGCCAGCGTGCACTCTGATGATTTGTTATGTAAAAGAGCCATTATTTAAATATATCAAAACTTGCGGATGACTTCCTTCCTCTTCGTTTGTCAGCTGCGACTGATCTCCTTTTTCGCGTTTGTTGTTGTTTTTTAACCGTCCTTAAACGATCACCAGGGGGTCTTGTTCTGGGTCTTTTGGATAAAACCATAATTCCTGAACCTTCTTGACCGTCGGTGTGTGTAGAACCACTCATTTTACTCACGGCTCTACCGATGACATCCGAAGCGATATTTGATGCAGCCGTTTTAAGATGGGGTTTTGCAATTGCAAATCCTTTTTTAACCAGAGGGGATACGAAGCGGAATAATTTTGAAAATAATGATCCAATTCCGCGTCCGTACATGACCGGGGCCCCATAATACCCTGGCAGATTACCGCCTGATTGACTTACATAGTAATTTACAAAGCGATTTGGATCACGTCTCAGACTTAGCTGTGCCATGTTCTCTCTTGCCTGCTTGATGCAGTGTTGAATGACCAGCGTAATATGAATGATAACCAATCAATCTTAGAGGTTATATACATATCTCTGGAATAGTTTATACAAATAAAATTAATCTCAGGCTACGTTGTGATATCACCGGTCTGAAGTGTAGTCTTATGACGGTCTTTCCATAGACGAAATTTACAGGAACGTTTTGGTCCGATTTAATTTCTATATTGATATTTTCAATATGTCTTCTGGAGACTGGAAGGTAGTGGGCGGGGTTAAACGTCTGAGTAATCATATCACTGAATTTGCCTTGTACTTTGACGGTCCGCAGTAAAGGTGCAAAAGTGTCGCCTACTATTTGAGGGCTGACCACGTCGCTGTAACAGTATAGGTGATAGAAACCAGCCTTTATATCCGCCGGAAAAGGAGCCAGTTTTGGTTCAGAAACATGAATCCATTCCCCTGGTTTCACGCCCATCATATAAGCTAGAGTGTTGAAGAAGCGTATTTCATACGGACTGTTTGCTTGAAATGCAAATCTCTTTTGAACTTTGCTGAATTTAATGCGTAAACCCGATTTCAATTTTTTGAAAAACATTTCCATCTCTGTCTCGAGTTGAATAACGCTGTTATAGTAGCCACTTCTGATTCTTTGCGTATTGATCTCCACATCACCAAACTTCCTCCATTCAAAGTAGGCATCATAATCCGGTAAATTATGCCATGTATGAGGATATGAAATCTCGGCTAATGCAACCATCCATTGGCCTTCTAAATCAATATGTTGAGCTAAATTTACATGGAAACTTGAACTGGTATTATTTTTAAACACTTCCATGCTAGTATTAGATGGAAGAGTAACGTAAAAGCCATCATCCTCTACCTGACGGTTCATGATGCTGTGTCAACTGTGAGGTTTAGTGCAAACCTTTTTTATACGTTTCGAAGTTCATCAAACTTGATCCAACTGTTAAATTTCTCAGGCCAGTTTTCCAGCTTACAAAAACCTGTTTGACTCCCTTGACCGTACGTCGTTTTAATATTTTTTCGACTTGATACATCTTGTCGTTAAATATTTTTACTTTTTGAAGTTCCTCAGCGTAAAAGGAACCCTCGATAGGTTCTCCATCCAAATCTTTGAGTTTGTGTACAGGAGGAGAACGGGGTATCCGCTCATACACTGTAAACACTTCATCCGTAAAACTCTGTTCGTATTTTTTGTCAAACACTCCACGGACCTTGGATATTCTGACAAGATCCCCTTGTTTAAACGTTGTCACTGAGTCCTTGCAATATCTGTTGGACTTGACATCATACAGATTCTGAAACACTTGAAAGGCATTTTCTGGGGTCACTTCCATAGGGCTCATTTTAATGCTGGAGTGGTAGGAATGGTTGTAGCTTCTAGCTAGGTTTTGCAGTACATCGACGTACCGCCGGGTATTGTTAGCTGTAAAATATCTCCACATCCTTGTTTTTAATGTGCGGTTAAATCTCTCGACCACTGAAGCTTTTGCTTCACTCGCTGTGGCAAAATGTTCAATACCGTGTTTCTCCATTAAAACCTTAAATTTCTTGTTAAAAAATTCTTTACCGGCATCAGTCTGAAGTTTTTTGGGGATCTGACTTTCTGTAAAAACTGATTCAAATGCCTTTACCATCTCAGCGGCTGTTTCCCTCTTCAAAACTCGTACATACGCCCTTTTTGAAAAGATGTCAATGACTGTTAATAAATAATTATAACCATCATTTTCCATGGCCAGAGCTTGCATGTCACAGAGATCAGCCTGGAACTGCCTCAATGGTCTTGTGACAAAAACTCTGTTTCTCGGGAACTTTATTCTTGCAGGTTTATGTGGAGTATAGGTATCTTCTCCTGATAAAAAATCTTTAACTTTTTCAACCGCAACCTTCTTTCCCGTTTCATCTTGCATAACCCTCCTCAGCCTATCTACACCCCCAAAACTTCCCGGATTTGAAGGGCTATAATATACTTTCTTCATCAGCCGTCTTCCTGCCATCTCTGCCTTATGCTCACTCTGCCGATTACTTGTTAAATAATGAGAAAAAACACACAGGAGGGTAGATTTATCCTTATTTTTTTTATTTTTGTATTTAATATAAACAAAAAACAACCAGAAAACAAAATCAGATAAAATGCAGATTAATGCAGATGAATTCAAACACTACTAGCTTTTAAACAACACTTTTGGGAAAGGTTACTATGTTCCTACTTTAATTGTATTTAATAGTAAAAAGAAAAAAGAAGAAAAATCATATAATGCAGATTAATTAAAGTACTGGAATACTAAAAAAAAAAAAAAAAAATGATACAACAAGTCATCAAACATGTGAGATCAGTTTGTCAGTCCATAGCACTCTGAAACAGAGTTAAGTTGTTTGAGGTGTTTCTCTTCGACCATGCGATTATAAACGTGCGCTATTGCACTGTGGATGCCTTGTACCGATTTCAGTTCATATAAAACCGTCTTGGCAATCGTCTTCACTCTGAAGTCATCCGCTTGTATGCGTCGAAGTACCAGAAGATTCTGAATAGCAGGAACGAGTTTGGGGGTTACGAGTCGTCGTACGATGCGTTGAAAGTTGACTTGGTAATAATCCTCCCCCAGTACCTCCAGGCAATGGTGTTGATGCTGGCTCGGGTGGTTCGTTATACATCCATAGCAGGTTTCTCTGAGATAGTTCAAAGAGGTTATGTTGAATAAATGAAGTATCGCTGTTTTCACCGTATTGATGAGGGTGGTTGAGAACCAACCGTCAATTTCGTCCTCCTGGTTACTCTCATCCTCTGCTGAAGGCTGAGGGTCCTCCATCGGTCCCAGGGTTTGTGTAGGGGCTTCGGTAGAGGGTGAGTAGCCGGTGGCTACCTCCTCCTCCACGACCACCTTCATGTCTTCAGGCAGGACATTCGCGTCTACAGACTCAGCCATGAATAGCGGTGATGGTGAGCAGAGGTCTGGGGAAAGCGGTAGATATTTCATGTTGTATCCTGTAGGTGATGCAGGACTGAAGTGGTTCTCTGAGAATGAGGATGTTGAGGTGGATGGTGAGAAAGGTCAGGGGAAGGCGGATGATATGGTCCAATGTTGAAGCTTTCATCGTGCTCAGGAGAGAAGTGGATCTCTGCTCGGTGGTTGTAGAGATCCCTGTATGGTGTCGGTCCACTCATTCTCATGATACGATTCTCAGTGTCTGTGAGCTTGCAGTTATCCCCCCGTATACAGGTCCTTCTCAAAATATTAGCATATTGTGATAAAGTTCATTATTTTCCATAATGTCATGGTGAAAATTTAACATTCATATATTTTAGATTCATTGCACACTAACTGAAATATTTCAGGTCTTTTATTGTCTTAATACGGATGATTTTGGCATACAGCTCATGAAAACCCAAAATTCCTATCTCACAAAATTAGCATATCATTAAAAGGGTCTCTAAACGAGCTATGAACCTAATCATCTGAATCAACGAGTTAACTCTAAACACCTGCAAAAGATTCCTGAGGCCTTTAAAACTCCCAGCCTGGTTCATCACTCAAAACCCCAATCATGGGTAAGACTGCTAAAGAGAGGTTCTCTCTCAGCTATTTCAACATCGGATGGTATATGAAACATTCTCGCCCGTTTTACAGGTCGAGGAGACAGTTCATTTTCTTCTTCTTCTTCCTCCCTCTCCTGTCTTGAGACTGTTTCAGGGCTATCATTAAGGTGCGGGATTGCAAGCCTTAACACAACCCAGTCGCTGTGGGTGAGAGTACACAAAGCCAGTGATCCATTAAATACCTCATCTTGATCCAATTGATACAAGCAAAGCTCTCCTATTTCATACATGAAAATATAACCCCAGCTGCCAACCAGGCCATATGGCTCCAAAGACCATTCTTCCTGCAGAGTGTCGAACGGGGGTCTTTGTACCTTGCAGATGTAGCATGTTGATTTCTTAGGAGCATTCAATTCACGGGATGAATACTGGTAGACGGTCACTGGGGTTTCGCACAGAACTGACATACCTCTTGGCCGAACCGAGGTCTGATTTTCAACCATGGTTGTTGAAGTTGATGTTGGATCCTCATCATCGGTAGAGTATGTCATGATGGGAATTCCGATAGGTATCTCCGTTGAGGAAGTATATGATGCAGTTGCTTGTTCATCATCGATAGGTATCTCCGTTGAGGAAGTATATGATGCATTTGCTTGTTCATTTTCATCATCTTGGCACGCGTTGCGTTTCTCCTCCGCTTGACGATAAACTCTCTTAACTCTAGCCATTGTTGAACGGGTGTTCTTTTTTCCAACGAATGCTGCATGTAAAGTGCAGAGTTTTATCTCTGTATTTAAAGTAAACGCTAAAGCACGCCCTATTGTTTTCATTGGGTTATTCAAGGTTTAACGATGCTTGCAAACACACCCCCTCTATTTTTAATTGGTGCTGATGCCAAACAGTTTCCGATAATACCATATTTGTCTTGTTCTATTTATAACAAACACACCTCTGTGTTTTAATTGACTCATTTAAGGTATCGCCCCTAATGACGACAACCAATCAGCATCCACGGTTACGCCCCCTTGGACACACCACCTGCTTGACCACGTGACCTCCTGCCCACATAGCAACCACATGGCGCCCACATGGCGCCAACCGGAAATCCCGCCCTCACCGGAAGTCCCGCCCACCTGTCAAAAAGTTTGATGAAAGGGTGTACTTAAATTCTCTGACAGGTAATATTATAAATAGGAATGGGACTTCAGCGGATTCATTTTAATAAATTAATCACAGAAAAAAAGAGAGCCCTAAAAAACGAACAAATTAAATCACACTTAGGGTGTATTTACAACTGCCCCATTTGGTTTAAATGAACCAGAGTTCCTTTCTCTCCCCTGGTCCAGATCAAACAATTGGACAAAGACCCACTTTTTGATGTGGACTTGGTATAAATTAATGTAACCCTCTGCATTTCAGGAGACATTCATTTCTCAGTGTTCATATTATAGTTTTAATACTCTGATGACTAAGATTTAATATCCAGGATGATGACATTTCTGTAAACAGTCATTAGTATATGACTGAATATTTCAGTTTGACCGAAGATGCGATCGTGAAGTGTGGTCACGTGATCGCAACGTCATGTGAAAACTCCACATTTCAGAGACTCTTTTCTTATTGCAGAGAATGGAATAGAAGCCCCTGAGACTTGTGTCTTAAAGTGATTTTTCAGTAATTAGTTAAATTTAAAATTCAATTCAATTCAGTTTTATTTATATAGCGCCAATTCACAACACATGTTGTCTCAAGGCACTTCACAACAGTCAGGCACATACATTCCAATTAATCCTAACCATTGAACAGTCATTAACATAGCCACACCATCTATAGGCAAATCTGGGCAAACAGCAACAGGAAAATATCCTGTGACAAGTTTTGATTTTATGTAAACTCTGTAGACTGGTCTTGGAGCATAACCCATCTCAATCCCCCTCAGAACAGTGTTATACCCACATGCACTGTCAGTTGAGAAAGGTAAAGGTAGAACATTTGAGAGAATGACTGACTGGGAACCTCCAGTGTCCCTCAAGATGCGTACTAGCTTTAAATCCGAGGGACCAGGTGTCAGTGAGATTAAGCCATCAAAAATGAATGGTTCAAAACAGGGATCAGGTAATTTGTCACCAAAACCAGTGCTCTTATTAGTGTTCTTTCTTCACAAAACCAAAACCTTTAGTTTGTTGTGAATTTGGTTGTTTTTTTTGTTTTAAAACTAAACAATCAGCGATGACATGTTCAGGTTTATGACAGTAGAAACATTCACGGCTGTCCTTTGGAACTACGGTTTTAACCATCTGGGATGGCGGCACAGAGTTAACAGGTGTCTTTTCATTAACAATGAAAGATGACTTATGGGTAAGCACATGCTCATCAGCAAGAACAGCAGCCAGCGCTAGAGTGGTCACCTTCTGCTCATTTAAATACAACACCACCCGTTCCGGAATGCACTTCTTAAAGTCTTCCAACAGTATCAAGTCACGTAAAGTGTCATAGTTGTTGGCCTTGGATGCAGCACACCATTTATCAAAGAGAATGCCTTTCTCCCTGGCAAACTCAACATATGTTTGCCCAGCAGTTTTCTTTTGTTGTCGAAACCTCTGTCTATAAGCTTCTGGGACCAACTCATAAGCTTGTAAGACAGCAATTTTAACCAGATCGTAATCTAAGCTATCTTTTAAAGGAAGCGCTGTCAATACCTCGTGAGCTTTACCAGAAAACTTACATTGTAACAAAAGAGACCAGGTTTCCCTAGGCCATTGGAAAGTACCAGCAAGGCGTTCAAATGATGAAAAATAGGAATCAACCTCAGAATCTCTGAAAGTAGGTACTAAGGAAATACACTTACTGATGTCAAATGGCATAGCAGACATGGAGGTGGAACCTGGTGTGACAGAGGCAGAGGGGGCTCCAGTCTGGGCCTCCAGCTCAAGTCTGCGCAGCTTTACAGCTTTATCAGCCTATATTTCCAGCCTCCTGATCTCAAGTTCCATCTGAGCTTTTCTGTCCTGGGCCTTTTCCTCAGCCTCCATTTGGAGACATGCCAACCGCACCTTCAAACGAGCTCCATCTCGTCCTCGTGGATCATAGCGGGGGGGAGTGTGAGGTGTCTTCCACTGGTCACACACTAGGACCATCTTGAGGTCCTCCACAGACAAGGCCTTTTGGGTCGGCACTCAGATCAGGCTCTCTAAACACACCAACCTCCACCAACCTATCCACTATCAGAGCCTTTAAGTCACCTTTAAGGACCTGTTTTGGGACCTGGAGCTTAAAGTTCTCCACAATTTGCAGCAATTCGCACTTGCAGCAACTATCAATAAGCTCAAGAGAGGGATCAGCTAAAAAGCACTCCAGACTGAATGAAACTGACATGGTTGTTGGATACAGACAGAAAATTCTTGTAACTTTGGACACAGGGAACCTCTTTAATGAGAGATCCCGGACGAGCCCCCACTTATGTTACGGCCCCCACAGGTCTAGGGGTTCAGGGGTGGTAACATAATGATGTGTCCAGAGGAAACAAATGGAATGTAAAAGGATTTATTACAAAAGAGGGTTTCACAAAGCCAAAACACAATACAATTTTACCCAAGTAACACACAAAAAAAAAACACAGAGGGCTAACAGCCTGAGGAATATTAAGTGCAAAGTAAATTACAAAGGGTCCAAACAAGTCAATCCAAAGTATGTTCAAGGAACCCAGAAGGAAAAGAAAATTCACAAAAGGGAGGTACCAAGCCTCCCAACCATGAGCTTCTAGCTTGAGAAAGCAAATTACAACAAAGTCAGAACTGTTTTAGCAGAATAAACAGGACAAGAATTGTTCCAAAACTGCCCAAAGCAGTTGCAAACACCAAAGGTGGGGGACAGCTGAACAAAACCTCTTCCTACAAGCTGCCCCACTGGGAGAATGTTCACTGGAGCATTTTATATGTTGCAGGTGGGCCTCATTAGCATCTGATTGGCTTGCAATTCTCTGCTGGTCCAATGGCGCGGCTGCTTTCCAGCAGTCTCCAGGCAGCCAATCAGGAAGGTGTGCCCCCACAGCTGAATCTGCATAACAAAAAGGAAAAAGAAAAGGAGCCTGCACAGCCTCAAGAGGCCAGGGGCCGTAACAGTTGCGCTGTGCCGGTCCGTTATGGTGAAGAGAGAGCTGAGCCGAAAAGCGAAGCTCTCGATTTACCGGTCGGTCTACATTCCTACCCTCACCTATGGCCATGAACTTTGGGTCATGACCGAAAGAATGAGATCCCAGATACAAGCGGCTGAAATGAGCTTCCTCCGTAGGGTTGCCGGGCACTCCCTTAGAGATAGGGTGAGGAGCTCGGCCATCCGGGAGGGGCTCGGAGTAGAGCCGCTGCTCCTCCACATCGAGAGGAGAGTTGAGGTGGCTCGGGCATCTATACCGGATATTCCCCTGGAAGCCTTCCTCGGGAGGTGTTCCAGGCACGTCCCACTTGGAGGAGGCCCAGGGGATGGCCCAGGACACGCTGGAGGGACTATGTCTCTCGGCTGGCCTTGGGCTCCCCCCGGAGGAGCTGGAGGAAGTGTCTGGGGAGAGGGACATCTGGGTGTCTCTGCTGAGTCTCCTGCCCCCACGACATTGTCCCGGATAAGCAGAAGACGACGAGTACGAGTATGGGTACTAATAATTCCATTTACCAGTGCCTAATTTAGCATCATATTGACACCAATAATACACCACAATTTTCTTCTATAATTGGACATACAACCAGACATTAATTGGTTAAAGTTCTGGATAGCATCATTCAGTCTGGAAGTCCTCCTTGCCATCATCATAATCTCCAACTCCCTGCACGGATTCTCTGTCAGGCTGAAGATGAGATTCTGGCTGAGCCATTCTAAAACGGTAAGATTACTTCCGGTCAGAAGATTGCCTTGAACCGAAATATGGAATGGGTTGAATAATTAGTTGCCTAATCCTGTTTTTGTTGTATATTTACACCTTTAAGCTGCACACTAGATACACAATGTGCTTATGTTATATTCTCTTCAATGAAGACAGTGTCTGTTCTAACATCTTATTTCATTCTACACTGCCAGAATCTGTATCCCCAATCTAATTCACCCATCTAGTATTTTAATTTACAAATGTTTAAGATTATGATTAGTTACTGCTCTTGATCTTTGTCTTTTAAGTCTGTTCCAATCTTGCAGAATCAGCTTACAGCGTTCCTAAATCTTGGGGACTGGCACTGCTACAGTTTGTTACCGCTGTTCAAATAATGGACATTTTGCTTTTTAGTTTATAGCACATGTTTTAATTTAGCTAAAAATTTAATTTCTGTTCATTAGATGCTGGAGAAATTAAAATATGCAAGCTAACAGACATGGAATGAAATGGAGTCTATGCCTGAAAAGCTGCTCATTTTGACATGTATGACACATTGTATAAGCAGCTCGTGCACACGATTCACTGATGTTGCAGCATTTATAAACCGCTTGGTTTTACTAATGAACATCATTCCAAATAAATGACTTGAACAGCGAGGGTGACCGGTGAAAAGTAGCTGCTGCAGACTGTGTGTTTTCAGCATGTGGACGTGCGTTGATGAGAGAGCAACATACAGGGAGAAGCTATTTATTTCACTAATAACACACATTACCACAGAGAAATTCATCTCTATCGAAAAGGAGCAACTTCATATGCCTATTTGCTACAGTTCATTAAATAAATTATTTCCGTTTTCAAAAGACAGACTCTAGTTGCAAGCTACTTTTCCACACTGACATTACTGTGTGACAAAAGTGAGCATGTCATTCAAGTGCAAGGCAACTGAACATATCACCATTCATGAAACATCCATAAATGCCTGCTTCATTCTGACTATATGTTTTTATTGTTACTTACAAGCATTCCCATAGAAAATCAAATAAAAAATAAAAATAAAATATGATGCTGATGTTATATCTGTCTGAAAAGTGAAAAGTGTTAAAGCTGCTCAATATCTGCCTTCATCTGCAACATCTTTGGTTAGGCAAAAAACTTGACAGGAAATTCAGGCTAAATACAGTCTTACTTTCTAAGTACTAATCCAAATTAGCCATAGAAAACAATGTCATGCATGTCCAGTGGATGCTTACAGAAGAGACCCTGTGATGTAGAGATGAATTATTGTTTATGTACCCCACCTCTCCCTTCCTGCCCACTGATGACATTCACCAGCCCCCTGATGCTGTAGGTAAAAAATAAATATCACTATACGAACAGAACAGGAATTATTTTAGAAATAGACTACAGTATTTGTATAATACATTTGTAAATCTGAAAGAACAAAATAAGAATAAATTAGGAATGATAAAACATTATGTCCCTAAAATGTTTCTGGCATGTTCCCAAAGTTACTCTACTTCAGGCAAAAACTGATCCCAAATTCAGAGAGAGAATTCCACCTACTTAAAGGTTGTAAGGAAATTTCATCAAGATGTTTAAGTCAGATTGTACCCACAATTCCCAGTGTGCTAATGTCATCACCAGTCAGCAAAAGTTGGGGACAGTGGACATGACACCCCTCACACACTAAAAATCTACAAACCTGACCCAACCTCAGTAGCAATCAAATATGTCTGAATGTTTTCAGTCAAATCTGGACACACTGAACAAACTATTTCTTATACTATTGTCTATAGTATGCAAAATATTTCATCCAAAAGCAAGTCAACTGTCATCCATGTTTGTTAATTTCTTCCTCCTCTTCTTTTTAAAGTTTTATTGCAACAAATTCATGCATCAGTGCCTCCGAATGGAACATTTGTTTACCCTTCGAACTGTGGCTTCTGTGAGAACCTGTGAGAGTGTGTTGGATTCAGGCGGGTTTAGTTACTTTGCCAAATCATGTAGTCGGTGATCCTTCATGCGGCGCATCTGTAAAGTAAGTGATCTTTCAGTAATTGTGTGAATATCTGTCGACTCCAGTCTGTTTGTGTGAAACAAAATCTGTAAAGACTCAAAACTTGTGTAGAGTGTCCCTGCTTTAGATGGATGTTGAGTCAGAGAATCATCAGGGAATCATCAGACAATAGAAAAATATTTGTTATGACAATTTACTGGGACATTTCTTGGCTGAAAGTGGTTAGGTGCTTCAGTCTCAAACTGATACTCCTGCAGCTTTAAAGGACTATCCTAATGAACCCTTAAATGGACTGTTGATAAGCTAATGAGCATTAGAATGTGAGCTGATTATCTTGCTGCTTTTTGCCCAATGATGACAGTTCCTAATAGGGATTTAATGGGTTAAAGATGAGAGAGGAGAGGTCCCATTTATTAGCCGACCATCTTTGTTTGATTCTTCATCCAGTAGACATTTGTAAATGAGATCTCTGACCAGGCCTGGTATAACAGAATATGAGTCTACAATACCGTATTTTCAAATTGTCCCAATTTGCATATGTATTGTTACTAAGAGTCTGAAAGATAACATGACTGACGGTCTGGATCAAGTCATTCAATTTAATAAACTGATAATAAAATGTCTCTATTGATGCATAATGACAGCTATTAGCTTTCCTATTTCCTCTAAGTTATAAAGGAGTAGCATTCAGGTTTTGTAATTCTGTGCAGCTTTGTGTAAGTAGGTGGGTGGCTCTTGTAAGTCCTAGTGTGTGCAGAAGACATACACAATAAAACAATTGGTTTGCTAGGCTCTGCAAATGTGTATAATTTGCATAATCCTAAAACAGTAAAGGCTACTGCCAGCATCATCATTAGTTAGTTATTAGTTACATATTGCCAGCTGAATTGTTTCTCCAAAAAGGCTTCAGGTCCTCTCTACATGGAGACAAACAAGGTACTATTTTAAAAAACGATTTTGAAAAAATGTGTCCACACGTGGTGCACGGAGCATCACTGAAAACGGTGTAGTATTTATGCAGGGTCCATTGGTGGCTATCTGACACTGCCGTAGAAACTCACCAAAAACAGTGGACAAAAACACCAGGCATGCGATATCTTTCCACTCTGGGACCTTGTTTAGATTTCCGCAGCAAATACTATGACGTAATACTTCAAACAAGGTCGTAACAAAATTGCAGGTCGTGTAAGCTTTCAGCACATTAGCTGCAACTGCAGAAAATCAGAAGGCCTGGTCTTAGAACTTGTTCCTTTCAGCTGCGGTGGATTTCCAGTCAATGTCTTCTTTGGCAAAAGCATTTGCTTACTATGGAAGATAGCTTAATATCTTCAACTCTTCTTTGTACTGTATGTTTACCAATCTCAAATAACGTTTTTATTTAAAATGTACTGATCTTTTGAGAGAGAGAATTGTACTGTTGCCAGCATGTTCAACATTTGCTGACTTAATTTTTTTAGCCCTAAATAAGGACCTCAGTGAGCAAATTACATACTATTATTTTAAAATACCTCAATTAATGTATCTATAGGCCCTTTTCCATTGCTTGTGGAAAACAACGGGCTTTTATAAAATCCAAAGCTTTTGAAAGCCTAGGGCGCATTTTAATACAAATTTATTCAGGTAATTTTACTTTCCCAGGGCTTTACTTTCACAGGTAAAAGCTCCTGGCCTGAGGTAGGAAGGCATGTGCCACCAGCTGCAGTAATGGCGGTGAGTATACAAAGTTAGTTTTTATACCATTAATTTGTCACAAAAAGTAGTTTTAAGATGTTTTTGAGCAAGAAAGCAGACCTTAAAACTTAATCTGTCCAGTCAGTTAATCAAGAATGAACCTAACCTAAACTAACCAGGTGGTTGCAGTGTGAATCCCTAGTTACTGCAGCCTTAACTTGGCCGGCAGATTTATCGCTCTCTGTTATCTGTTTTTAGCAGCTGAAAGTTAATGTAAAATGTTTTGCAGGTTAACCTATGTACTAAATAACGTCAATTACTAGAATTTAAAATATATATTTTTTCACCGTAAATTTGAAGTTACTGTAGGTAATGTAGTTAATTAGAAACTGTTTTGTTCCAGTTCTGTAAGGCAAGTATTTTAATGGAGTACTGATGATCAAACAGAGCACTTTCACTTTTCCTTGTACATAAAAAATACACATTTCCCTAATGGTATAAATTTAAACAAATACATTTAAAAAGGTGTTTATCAGAAAAGTGCCCCAGGCATCGGTGGTTCAAGACAGATGTCAACAGGGGCCAGTGCCCCTGTACAACTGGTCCTGACCCCTGTTATGGCCCATGCACTGAAGACATAATACTAAATCAGTTTTTATGATGATATGAAGGTGTTTTTAGCACTAGTTTATGCCCCCCTTTCACTGTAGAGTGAAAGGGGGGCATAACATGGAGCTGTCCAGCTTTTGGTCAGATTAGTAAAGCTTTTTATTAAAAATGTACCCGCAACTCTGTGGTATTGTTAGATAAATGTACATACATTATTCAGTTTTCATTCTACATTACTTATTTACTATCTAGATGTGCTGTTTATATTACTGATTGAGAATGGTTGTTATCTCCTTATATGCATAGAGGAATATGATGTTGCAACATGAGCACAGTGACTGTCCAATCCGGAGTGCATCTAGACAAAAAGGAAAAGTGACATATCTTCTTTACTAAGGAACAAGAGGAACTGTTGAAGCTGGTTCCTGAAAAACTATGGTCTCAAGGGCCAACAGATGTTGGCCTAGTCAAAACAGTTGTAATAAGACCCAAAACAGAATACAGGCCTAGAGTGAAACAATACCCGCTAAAACCTGATGCAATGATAGGAATTGAACCAGTTATTACAGATTACAGATTTGAAAAAGAGGAGTGTTGATTGAATGTGCTGAGTCACCCTGTAACACTCCTATATTCCCTGTAAAAAAGGCACCTCCATCTGTAGGGTGGAGGATGGTTCAGGATTTACAAGCAGTTAATAACGCAGTCATTCAAAGATCACCGTGTGTAGCAGATCCACACACACTGTTGAATTCTCTGAACCCAAAAGCTAAGTTTTTCACTGTAGTGGACATAAGCAATGCATTTTTCTCTGTGCCACTGCATAAAGACAGTCAGTACTGGTTTGCTTTCACATTTAAAGGAAAAAGGTACACCTACACAAGGTTACCTCAGGGATATTGTGAGAGTCCAACAATCTACTCTCAAGTTTTGACCTCCAGTCTGTCCACCTTCGAGCCTCCACAAAACAGTCAACTATTAACATATGTAGATGACATACTGGTGGCATCAGAAACAGAAGAAGCATGTAAACAGGACACTTTAACTCTCCTAACACATCTAGCAGGAGAAGGCCATAAAGTAAGCAAAAGCAAGTTGCAATTTTGCAAAGAAACAGTAAAGTATTTGGGTCATCAATTAAGTTCAGGAGGAAGAACAATAATGGAAGAGAGAAAAACAACAATCACCAAAGCAGGAACAACAACAATGGCAAAGAAAAGGGGCACAATTAAAAGATGGTATTTTCACCTGACCAGAAAATAAACCAATCCTACCAAAAAACCTGTACAAATGGGCAGCAATATTGAGTCATGGTAAGTCACATGTCTCAACAGGAGGTATGACAGGATCGGTAAACCAAGTATACACAACCTATGGATTCAACTCCTATTCAAAAAATTTGTAGAAGCTGCTTAGTATGTGCAAAACACAAAGCATAAAGAAGAAGCATTGGCATTCACCTAAGTGGGAAGGGCCCTATCAGGTGTTGTTGACTACTGGAACTGCGATTAAGATTGCAGAAAGGAACTCATGGATCCATCTAACACATTGTAAAAGAATAATAGAACATGACTAAAATAAATTTTTCAATAGCAGTGTTTACCCTAACTATCATTGTTTGTGTTGTAGTAATAGCATTGTGGTATCTGTTGTAGCATTGTAGCTCTTCATCTGACCTTCAGAGGTAGTCCGGCTACAAAGGGGGCTGCAATTATAGTTTGCAGTTGTCTCAAACCGGTGAAGATTGTCCACAGCTCTGCTACAGGTTTTTAGGAAGGGCTCCAATCTACAGAAAGATGTTCACCCCTACACACAAAAAGATATTGATAATAGGGAGCATCATCTCAATCATAGTTGTAAGTGCCCTGTTAATATGGGAAAGAAATCACAAAATGCAAAAAAGAAGAACAGGGTACTATAATCCTAATCGATCCAAAATCCAACATGAAATATTAAAAAACCCCTGTAAAACTACAGATGGGGATAGCAGTAGATAAAATAACTGTATTTCTGCTATCAAACTAACAGAACACAGACTGTGTCCACTTTTGATCGAAACTTGCAAAGCTTTAAATCTAAGGCACGCAGCGACATCTGGTGGTGGTGTGGGGATGATAAACTGTATGACAGGTTGCCATACAACACAACTGGTTTGTGTGCATCAGTGTCATTAATTTTTCCTGTATCTGTCATTCCACTCTCAGTAGCTGATTTACTGGCTTCAGTGAGCAGCATATTTCCACACACCTGGAAAAACAGAGCAAGAAGATCAGGATGGAGTAAAGATGACCCTACTTACATAGACAGCATAGTAATACCAAGAGGGGTCCCTGATGAATATAAATTAGCAGATCAAGTAGCAGCAGGCTTTGAATCCAACATATGTTGGTGGTGTACAATCAATAAAAATGTAGACAGAATTAACTACATCCATTTTAATGTGCAGAGATTAGGAAACAAAACTGAAGAAGGTTTCTCCGCTATCCATGAACAACTGTCAGCTACCTCACTTATGGCTTTCCAAAATAGAATTGCCGTTGACATGCTCTTAGCTGAGAAAGGAGGTGTTTGTTCCATATTTGGTGGTCAGTGTTGCACTTTTATACCAAATAACACCGCAGCTGATGGAAGCCTGACTAAAGCGTTGGAAGGCCTTAGATCACTCAACGACAAAATGAAAGACCATTCTGGAGTTGACACCTCAATGTGGGATGGTTTTGGGGAAATGTTTGGAAAATATAAACAACTAGTGTTTTCTATATTAATGTCTATTGCTGTGTTTTCAGCTATTCTCACCTTATGTGGATGTTGTTGTATTCCTTGTATAAGAGCCTTGTGTTCTCGAATAATCACCTCTGCTATACAACCAGTTAAAACAGAGCTCTCGGAGATGTATGCCCTTATAAGACCAGACGAGGACTCAGATGAAGACCCTGATGAGACAAGCAACGAAGAGACGTCTCTGCATTTTCCAGACTTGTATCCAGACCCTGATGGTTATTAGGGAGGTCCTCTGAGTGTAACTTTTTAGCATTGCAATGATTTCATGACTGAAAATCTGAAAAGAAGTAGTCACTGAATGATGTTTAAAATTGATATAATGTTAAACTGAATAAACAGGAGGGAAATGTTAGATAAATGTACATACATTATTCAGTTTTCATTCTACATTACTCATTTACTATCTAGATGTGCTGTTTATATTACTGATTGAGAATGGTTGTTATCTCCTTATATGCATAGAGGAATATGATGTTGCAACATGAGCACAGGATGTGAGAACAGTCTGTTTTCACATAAAGATAAACTCCCTCAGCAGTTGAAACCTCATGTAACTAGGGCGTTCCTTTTCTAATAAAAGCATGAAGAGCGGAGACTGTCTTCAGAGTGTGTTCGGAGGATTGTAACTGAAACAGTCTCCGGGACACTCTCCTTGCAAGTTAAAACAAACTAACTTCTCTGTGTCTTTCTTTGTGCAGATGTTGTAATGAGTGTTGGGGTTTAAACCTAACAGGTATTTTTCAATACTATTTATAAATAATAATATGAATCCTTGTCAAAACCATAATTTTATGGCGTGCAAGAAAACCTTTAGCGTTCTGAACAATGGAATGTGATGACATCATCACCGCCCACGCAGTCAGAATGCTCGCCGTCAAATTGACGGGCTCGGGAGTTCAGGTAGTGTTAGAATTCTGGGAGTCCTAGTGTTAACCACAGGAATACTGCAGACAGATCCCAATCCATAGAGCAGAAAACCATTAATACATATACAGCGTTAGGAGGAGTAACATTACAGGAGAACACACACACCACACATAATTAAAATACAGGTCCTTCTCAAAATATTAGCATATTGTGATAAAGTTCATTATTTTCCATAATGTCATGATGAAAATTTAACATTCATATATTTTAGATTCATTGCACACTAACTGAAATATTTCAGGTCTTTTATTGTCTTAATACGGATGATTTACATACAGCTCATGAAAACCCAAAATTCCTATCTCACAAAATTAGCATATCATTAAAAGGGTCTCTAAACGAGCTATGGACCTAATCATCTGAATCAACGAGTTAACTCTAAACACCTGCAAAAGATTCCTGAGGCCTTTAAAACTCCCAGCCTGGTTCATCACTCCAAACCCCAATCATGGGTAAGACTGCCGACCTGACTGCTGTCCAGAAGGCCACTATTGACACCCTCAAGCAAGAGGGTAAGACACAGAAAGAAATTTCTGAACGAATAGGCTGTTCCCAGAGTGCTGTATCAAGGCACCTCAGTGGGAAGTCTGTGGGAAGGAAAAAGTGTGGCAGAAAACGCTGCACAACGAGAAGAGGTGACCGGACCCTGAGGAAGATTGTGGAGAAGGGCCGATTCCAGACCTTGGGGGACCTGCGGAAGCAGTGGACTGAGTCTGGAGTAGAAACATCCAGAGCCACCGTGCACAGGCGTGTGCAGGAAATGGGCTACAGGTGCCGCATTCCCCAGGTCAAGCCTCTTTTGAACCAGAAGCAGCGGCAGAAGCGCCTGACCTGGGCTACAGAGAAGCAGCACTGGACTGCTCAGTGGTCCAAAGTACTTTTTTCGGATGAAAGCAAATTCTGCATGTCATTCGGAAATCAAGGTGCCAGAGTCTGGAGGAAGACTGGGGAGAAGGAAATGCCAAAATGCCAGAAGTCCAGTGTCAAGTACCCACAGTCAGTGATGGTCTGGGGTGCCGTGTCAGCTGCTGGTGTTGGTCCACTGTGTTTTATCAAGGGCAGGGTCAATGCAGCTAGCTATCAGAAGATTTCATTTTTCAGCACGACCTGGCACCTGCTCACAGTGCCAAAACCATTGGTAAATGGTTTACTGACCATGGTATCACTGTGCTCAATTGGCCTGCCAACTCTCCTGACCTGAACCCCATAGAGAATCTGTGGGATATTGTGAAGAGAACGTTGAGAGACTCAAGACCCAACACTCTGGATGAGCTAAAGGCCGCTATCGAAGCATCCTGGGCCTCCATAAGACCTCAGCAGTGCCACAGGCTGATTGCCTCCATGCCACGCCGCATTGAAGCAGTCATTTCTGCCAAAGGATTCCCGACCCAGTATTGAGTGCATAACTGTACATGATTATTTGAAGGTTGATGTTTTTTGTATTAAAAACACTTTTCTTTTATTGGTCGGATGAAATATGCTAATTTTGTGAGATAGGAATTTTGGGTTTTCATGAGCTATATGCCAAAATCATCCGTATTAAGACAATAAAAGACCTGAAATATTTCAGTTAGTGTGCAATGAATCTAAAATATATGAATGTTAAATTTTCATCATGACATTATGGAAAATAATGAACTTTATCACAATATGCTAATATTTTGAGAAGGACCTGTACAGCCTGAAGTGTGAGAACAGAGCATGGTCAATAATGTACCTAATGATATTTTCAAGTGAACGGGTAAATGGATGAAATAATATAAATAAAATACAGACCTTATAACTGAAAAGTGAGACATATTGCTTTGTCAACCGACAAGTGTTAGTAGAAAGACCTCAAAAAAGGGGACTTTTTTTTACTCTAAATGTTCTAAAACAGTGGTTGTACAACTTTTTATGACTTGTGCCACCTTAGTAAATACTGTTTTTCAAGTACCTTACCATCAAAACATTTTATAACAGTCCATCTAGAGTCAATAGTTTTTCATTGTATTTTGTTAAAAAATTTCACAGAAAACCTTTGCAACCATTTGCACAAGTTTAATGTAAAACAATATGTTAGGGTTTTTATGACTTTTTATATTGTTTATTACTTGTGTCTGCTCTAAGTGCTTTCTTCCCCCACATGTCATAGACAAAGAGATAAGAGAGAAGGGTGAGTTATGCTATTATCAGCAACATCTAGGGACTGGCACCAATCCTCACTCCTTTCTCTTTAAATCAAGACACATGAACCCTAACCTTTCTGACCCCACACACACACACATATACACCCCCACCCTGAAAGATGTTTGAACTGTGTGTGACCAAGCATGTATAAATAAAGAGAGAGGGGGCTAATACTTTGTAGTCTGTAGTGCACAGCTACCCTTGCAAGTAAAACTGACTCGGTGTCTTTCCTTACCTCTGAGTTGATTAAATAATACCTATCAACTTCCAATGCTTCCATCTATAACTAGTCACTGTACCTTTTACCTTCTCTCAGTTATCACTGTTGTTATGTATACTAAAATGCACAGTGCTGTGGAAAAGTACGTCCTTTAAATTTTTTCTGTTCTTTTTAATTTAAATGTTTCAGATTAAACCAATTTGACTATCGATAATCACATAAATGATGATTTCATCTTGAAAGGTTAAAAGGCTTTCCAAAGCCATCTGGACCTATGTGAAACGGTCATCTTTGCAAAATTGTTTTAATATAGCCACACTGTTGGATCTTCCATAAGAAATGGTGTGTTTGAGGATGTAAAACAGCATCACTTAAAGGGGACCTATTATGCAAAATTCACAGTTTAATTATTTTTAGACTTCCATTTGGGTCTCTAATGCTTCTACAAACAGTCCAAACACAAAAAAACCCCAAACATTCAGCTGTGTTTTGTCTATGAAAGATTTTTTTTTTTTCTAGAAAACGCACAGTTTCAAAAGCTATGTAATTGTGACATCACAGTTACACTGGCACCCAGCAACGTTACCGGAGACAGCTATTGTGTATTTTTTCTCTGCCTTTGACTTTAAAGACATTAAAATTATTATTGAGATGATTACAGAAGCAAATACTGACACTGAGTGCTGCAGAATATATACTGCTCAAATAAATAAAGGGAACACTTAAACAACACAATATAACTCCAAGTAAATCAAACTTCTGTGAAATCAAACTGTCCACTTAGGAAGCAATACTGATTGACAATCAATTTCACATGCTGTTGTGCAAATGGAAAAGACAACAGGGGGAAATCTTTGGCGATTAGCAATACACACTCAATAAAGGAGTGGTTCTGCAGGTGGGGACCGCAGACCACTTTTCAGTACCTATGCAGTACCTGATGTTTTGGTCACTTTTGAATGTTGGTGGTGCTTTCACACTCGTGGTAGCATGAGACGGACTCTACAACCCACACAAGTGGCTCAGGTAGTGCAGCTCATCCAGGATGGCACATCAATGCGAGCTGTGGAAAGAAGGTTTGCTATGTCTGTCAGCATAGTGTCCAGAGCCTGGAGGCGCTACCAGGAGACAGGCCAGTACACCAGGAGACGTGGAGGAGGCCGTAGGAGGACAACAACCCAGCAGCAGGACCGCTACCTCTGCCTTTGTGCAAGGAGGAACAGGAGGAGTACTGTCAGAGCCTCGTTTGTGCATGTGTCTGCACAAACGGTTAGAAACCGACTCCATGAGGATGGTATGAGGGCCCGACGTCCACATCTGGGACATCATGTCTCGCTCCATCCACCAACGTCACGTTGCACCACAGACTGTCCAGGAGTTGGCGGATGCTTTAGTCCAGGTCTGGGAGCAGATCCCTCAGGAGACCATTTGCAGTCTCATCAGGAGCATGCCCAGGCGTTGTAGGGAGGTCATACAGGCACGTGGAGGCCACACACAATAATGAGCCTCATTTTGACTTGTTTTAAGGACATTGCATCAGTTGGATCAGCCTGTAGTGTGTTTTTCCACTTTAATTATGTATGTGACTCCAAATTCAGGCCTCCATTGGTTAATAAATTTGATTTCCATTGATGATTTTTGTGTGATTTTGTTGTCAGCACATTCAACTTTGTAAAGAACAAAGTATTCAATGAGAATATTTCATTCATTCAGATCTAGGATGTGTTATTTGAGTGTTCCCTTTATGTTTTTGAGCAGTGTATAAAGAATGTGTATATCAGAATAAACATCAGATCTCTTTTCAGCACAGTTGATCTGTTATGAATTAGTGGGATCTGCTGTTCTGCTTCTCTTATTGGGTTGCTGGAGTTTAAATTAATTGGATAAAAAGAGCGTGGACAGGGCCCTGCTTAATTTGAAAAACCAGGATTTTAGACAGTGTAAAAAATTTAACTGTCGGGGCTGGAGTTTCTGTTGTATGTTTTTGTCTGTGTTTTCTGACTACTAGTAGGTGCTAGTGCTCAGCAGTGGTGGAGACAGATGTTTTCCATCTCGTTGATTGAGTCCTGGAGTACTTAAGCACGAAGCAGCCAGCATCTCGTCGCTCGAGTATTAGCTTCTGTGGTAGCTACTCAGCCAGCCTCGTATTAATTAAGTTCATGTGTACTTTGCCTTCGACAACGTTTAACTTGTTCTTTGTTCTTCTTAGTGAACTGAACCGGCAACTACCTGGAGGTTACCCAGGCTGGCCCCGGTGGCTTCATTCAAACTCTATCTACGTTTTCAAGGACCTTCCAAGGATTATACCGGCAACTACCTGGAGGTTAACCAGGCTGGCCCCGGTAGCTTCGTTTCGCACTAGCCTCACTCCTAGGATCTCCCCAGGAAGGATCTTCCACACACACCTACCCGACGCCGAACTCTGGAACTTCCCTGGCTGGCTGCTTCCAGACCCGGATCCTCCAGAGACCATTCAACCTAACCTGTCCACCCTCCACCTCTCCGCTGACACTTCGCCTGCACTCCAAGCTCTAACCCAAGTAACTAAGAAATCATCGGACTTACCATTGTCTCCATATTCACTTCTTCTCCCGTCTGAATCCCTATCCTCCTGGCGGATTGCCTACTTCCTCCTAGTAAGAGACATTTCACATTTAAGTTCTGGTTTTGTTTATTGTGCCACTTACCTGTTGTTTTTCCTTACAGTTGTTCCTGCACACCATACCGATCCATTCCCCTCAAATAAACCTTTTTCAAACTTTTACCTGTTTCCCTTGAGCGTGATTCTGCATGTGGGTCAGAGCCATACGTAACACTATGACAGAAACAAGATGGCCAAAAAAAATAGCGTGTCAGAAAATTGAACGCCGTTGGACGTAAACAGACAGTAAAAGGACCAGAAAAACGCAGTTTTTTCTGGCATTCAGCGGGTGCTGCATTAAAGAGCGATTTAATGGAATTTGTGCCCTATTTTACAGCGTCCTGGTGTCCTGACGTTTTAACCAGATGCGTGGAAAAAGTGCCATTTTGTGACACCGTTGGATTGCCATAAAAATTACAAAGGGCAGAACATAATCGGGCATACTGTGAGCAGCGCGGACTCCTCGCGCACTGTCCGGGGCTTCATAGTCGTGTGTACCAATTTCCTATATCTAGGCCATTAAACCAAACTAGGGACGAAGAAGAAGAAAACACCTCTCACTGCGAGGCACAGAGTGGCCGTGATGCTGCACATACTCTTGACCAGCTGTTCGGAGCAGTGTGTCACATACACAGCAGTTCAATGTGAAGAGTTTTTCCCGCCAAGCAGTTTATTGTGTGACATCCTGTACCCATACGCGGTCGTACAAATTTAGCTTTGTGCTGCCATGTCCGGCGGACACCCGCTTTGAGCCCGCACGGAGTATATGCGACTATGTTTTGTCCTTTAAACAGGGGCCTGTGGGCTCGTTGCTGCGGCTCCCTGGGGCTTCTGCACTGTCGCTGCTGGGTGGTTCCCCTGGGACTCTCCACTGCTCTTCTATGGGGGGGTTGCGGTAGTCCCGGCGGTGGTTCTCCTGGGGTTCCTGTGCTTTGGGGGCCTTTAGATGTCTGTGGCTCGGATCTCCTCAGTGTCCGTCCAGGGACCATGGGGCAGGCCTGTGGGTCCTCACACTCGCTATTGCATATTTTTGTGGAGAAACCTTGTATACAAAAGCGCGTCCACACCCATACTCACAGGTGTTAAGCTTCAGGTGTTGACAGATACACAGATGCTCTTTATTGGGCTGCACCTCTCACTAAGTACATTTTACATTCAGAATTACCGTGTACTATTTTGTTACAAAACAGCTACAGGTGTATAAGCAAGCAGGGTGTAATCTTGTATTCTCTTCATCCTTCTCTTGTATTCTCTCCACTCTTTCCTCCTTTTCTCCCCTTTTTCCCCCCATCTCTCTCTTTTTTGAGGTTCTTTTTTCCTTTTTATTTCAGTCTCGTAACAATTTCAGTCGTAACAATTGAAATATTCCCAAAGAAGTTTATCATAAAGTTTCTTTTATAAATATTAAGCAGAGCTTTAAAGCATTAGCTGTGATGCTCTGCTTGTGAAAGTAAATCTGCTGGGCAATTTCTTGGCACTCAGACAACAATTCTGAGCGATACTCTGCCGGACAGGACAAGGTAAAAAAAAAAAAAAAAAAAAAACTGAAGAAAATTTCAGTCCCTATTGTTCATGGCAAATATGCAGAGGACAAAAATTTAAGTACTTGTAGTTTTGTCTTCTAAGTTTCGTTTTCGTTTTCACGTATACAAAGTTCTGGGCATGGCCAGATACAGCTAATTTGCATAAAAGTGACAGTGCTCTATAACATCTAATTCTGAAAGGAGCTCAAGAAAGCGGGAACTGAGGAGGCAAAATCTCATTAACATGACATAACATAACATGTTTTCTATAGCCCATTTTGGGACCACAGAGCCATGGGTTTTCAACACTAAAACTCCGGTACATACTTTCCTGGAACCTTTCAAAATAAAGTGCATTAACCTTCTTCCAGCACAGCCAGGAAATGGGGTAACTGCGGACTTCCTGTGGCGCCAATACCCAAATAAAAGCCCCACCTTTCCACAAGTCTTTCTCTTCCATACGGCCTCCCAGAGTGACCGGTCAGGAGGGAACAAAGCGCGCTGAATGTCTTTTGCTGGCAAAAAGACATCAATTCAACTGGATCCAAGGACCGATCATTTGCAAAAGTTAAGTAGAATGAAATACTGTCTGTGTATCCGGTATTTTCATTCATGAACGGGGAAATTAAGGTGTAAGAGTTGCTTACATTTTCTCTTCGAGGCCCTACAGAAGCAAACGGTGTTCCGAGAGAAGCCGGTGGACAAGCTGTTTCGACAAGCCGAGTCTGGAGGAAAGACGACGGCCGCAACTGTGTTTACGGTAATGAACAGCTGGTCACCTTCTGATCGGGAGAAACTAAGGAAGTTAGCGGGAAGCTAACCTTTGTTCACAGAACAAACGCACCTTCGGATTGGAAGAAACTGAAGAAGTTAGCGGGAAGCTAACTCTTTGTTCACGACGGATATCTTCTTCAAACTTCGCCCTTGGACAACATTCCCTCAACAGGTTCAGAGGTTGGGTTTTGGGCAGATTAACAGATTGGTTTAGGATGAAATGATCTAAACGTTTTCATGTTATGAAGTTTGTTTTGTGGAACTCGGCTATCTTGGTGCTAGCATGCTACCTGTAGCACACAGGCCGGTTTGTGTTCTTTGTATGTTTTGAAGCTAAGATAAACTTTACTTAAAGGGTGGTTTTAACCAGAACATTGCTCATAACGCGCCGTCAGCGCTTATGCATTTTAACCCTGGTATTTTAAAGGTATGTGTTGATTCTGGCGCTAAGCTATCTCTAGCTTAGCACTATAGCTAGCTTCTTTGTTAGCCCAACGGCCAGCCGGTAAGAACACGTGTGCTAGCATTAAGGCTAGTCAACAGAAAGGTTGTTAGTTTTCAAGCTAGTGAATAATAGTCCCTGAACATCATTTGCTAGAGTTGATAACTAAGTAAACACCCTTAAGCCCCATTTCTCCAGAAAGATTTGGCTCTTTTCCAAAATACTCAATAATATTTCTTCAAATATTATTTTAATAAATAAAGGCAGTTAATTAGACACCGTTGAGAATTAGTCATCCAGGAGGTTGGTTTTATTCAGCAGATCATTATTTAAAACATTATTTTATTAAAATAATATTTAATCTGATCTTGCATTGTGAAGGGTTGTCTAAAGGTTGCTGATTATTTTCTAAGATAGTTCCAAAACTAACTTGACTTCACTTCCAGATTCTTTAAGATAATCCTTGGTTCTCAAACATAAACATTGCATGGTAATGTTGCATCACTCTTTTTGGTCATGATTTCTAATCATCTTTAATCAACTTGTTTATATTGTACATAGTCCATTAGTCTTCATTATTCTTTAATTCTGCTTGGTAGATTAGTTGGATTGTTTTAGCATAGTAAAGAGTTTGTTGATTGAAATATGTTTGACTTTGAGTTGACTTATTTTTGTTAATAAATTCTTGTATTTTAAGAAATTGTGTGAATTCATTCCATATGTGTGCAGAGTTTATGCTGTTCAATAATGTCAGAGCTCGTCTCACACCTTTCTATTTTGTCCTAATACCACCGCCTTAATGGGGCTGGTATTCACAGGACAACCCTTAACAGACCGGAATATTATTTGGTAAAATATTAAAATATTAATATTAAAATATTAATATTAAATAATATTCTCAGATTCATATTTACAACACCCCTAGACCAATCCCAAATGTTTAAAAGGAAGTATAATAGGTCACTTTTAAGTCCAGCCTTTGTTTGTATGATTTTCTTTTTCTGAAATGTTTTGTGTGTTTTATGCCATCTGTAACAAGACACACACTGTCCAAACAATTCCACTTTTGTCTCATCTGTCCACAGAATATTTTCTGAGAAGTCTTGAACATTATCAAGACGTTTTTTTGGTAATTATCAGCTGGACTGGCCACTTCTAGGAATGTTTATGTGTTCCATATTCTTTGTTTATTTGTAGATAATGACTCTTGATGTGGTTCTCTGGAGTCTCAAAGCATTGGGGAATGGCTTTGTAATCCTTTCCAAACTGATAGATGTCAATGACTTTGTTTCTCATCTGTTTTTGAATCTCCTTAGATTGGGGCATGATACATTTCTTTTTTAGATATTTTAGCCTGGTGTCAAACATATATGTTAGGGATTTCCTGATTCTCCAGCTCTGACAATAATTCATCCTGGGTGTGAATTAAAAATAAAAACGTGAAAAAAAAATTAAAACATTTGACAGTTAATTCACGATTATAGTGACTTCTACTGTACACACGTGGACAAAATTGTTGGTACCCCTCAGTTTATGAAGGAAAAACCCACAATGGTCACAGAAATAACTTGGATCTGACAAAGTTAATAATGAATAAAAATTCTATGAAAATGAACAAATGAAAGTCATACATGGACATAAATGATGGTACCCTTAACTTAATATTTTGTTGCACAACCTTTTGAGGCAATCACTGTAATCAAACAATTTCTATAACTGTCAATAAGACTTCTTCACCTCTCAGCAGGTATTTTGGCCCACTGCTCATGAGCAAACTGCTCCAGTTGTCTTAGGTTTGAAGCGTGCCTTTTCCAGACAGCATGTTTCTCCTTCCAAAGATGCTCAATAGGATTTAGGTGAGGGCTCATAGAAGGCCACTTCAGAATAGTCCAATGTTTTCCTCTTAGCCATTTTTGTCTCATCTGTCCATCGGACATTCTCCCAGAGGCTTTGTGGCTTGTCAACATGTAGTTTGGCAAATTCCAGTCTGGCTTTTTTATGATTTGTTTTCAACAATGGTGTTCTCCTTGGTCGTCTCCCGTTAAGGCCACTTTGTCGGATGGTGTGATCTAACACTGATGTTCCTTAAGCTTGAAGTTCACCTTTAATTTCTTTAGAGGTTTTTCTGGGCTCTTTTGTTACCGTTCGTATTATCCATCTCTTTGTTTTGTCATCAATTTTCCTCCTGCGGCCACGTCCAGGGAGGTTGGCTACAGTCCCATGGATCATACATTTCTGAATAATATGTGCAACTGTAGTCACAGGAACATGAAGCTGCTTGGAGATGGTCTTATAACCTTTACCTTTAACATGCTTGTCTATAATTTTCTTTCAAATCTCCTGAGACAACTCTTTATTTCACTTCCTCTGGTCCATGTTGAGTGTGGTACACACCATGTCACCAAACAGCACAGTGACTACCTGTAGCCCTATATATAGGCCCACTGACTGATTACAAGAATGTAGACTCCTGTGATGCTAATTAATGGACACATCTTGATTCAACATGTCTCTTTGGTCACTTTATTTTCAAGGGTACTATCATTTTTGTCCAGGCCTGTTTCATGAGTTTATTTTTTTAAATAATTCTGTTGAAGCAATGTCTGACTTTCATTTGTTCATTTTAATAGAAGTTTTATTCATTATTACCTTTGTCAGATTCAAGCTATTTCTGTGTCCGTTGTGGGTTTGTCCTTCATTAACCGAGGGTTACCATCAATTTTGTCCATGTGTGTATCTGTCTATCGATTGATAGTGACATTAAAAGAGGAATGATGTGAGATCCCAATATAACATCCCAACAAAGAACATTCAAAACGTTTGAATACTTTTACAAGCCATACATGTGTTTATTACTCAGCAAAAATGCATTCAGGGTTACTCCTGTCTCATGAGTTTCTGCTGTTTTCTGCAACATGACGGGTTCCTGCAATCAGGTGGTGCACAGGCTGCATATTAACTGAAAGCATTTCTTGCACAACAGTTAATTTATTCATAAAATGTAATGAAGGAGAAAAACAGCTAAATTATTCATTTGTTATTCAGAAAGAAACAACTCTCCTGCGTATATTCTGATTTTAGAAGAAGAATAATGCATTCAGACCTTTTTTAGGTTGGCATTAAAGCTTTGTCCCGGTTGAGTCCATGAATCTCCTCCCTCCACCTTTATCCTGCCCACTCTCCTTCAAATCTAATCACATTTGGTCTAGCCAAGTGTTGCCGTTGAATATGACTTCAAGCAAACTGTGCTAACATTATTAACCTTTAATGTGGTCCTATTATGCATTTAGGAAAATCTGTGTGCCATCCCAATCCCCTCACTTCCTTAAAAAACACAGATAAAAGGTCAATGTTCATCTTCCAAATGGTGGGCAAATTACATTTCTAAACCATGTTTAGAGGCTAAAATTGGAATTTAATTATCAAGAATTTAGCCTTTTCACTTTTTATAAAAAAAGAAACTAATATGGGCATTTGCAAGTATTTAGAGAGATAAGTGCTCTTTTCACTTGTGATCATGAAAGGACTACAGTGGTAACTATGGAGCAGTTTATAATTTACTTATCTGTTGCTTTGTTGACACTATGTTCTTTTATGTTTCTGTTTTCAAGTAGGCTGAGAGGTTTAATGAGAAATTTGCTGGCTAAAAATAAAAACTTTCTTGGAATTTGTCTCATCTGAAGTAGCACTGTTCTGTATGACTGACAGTCATTACATTTAGACCACTGTCTGAAGTTCTTCATCCTAAGAAACCTCCACAGCACTGTAGATATTTCAATGGGCATAATTCACCCTGAGCAGCTGTGTGGTTGCATTCTGCCCAAGGTTCTACACAAAATTATCCATTGTTCATTCCTGGAGTAGAGCTTTCCCCTGCTATTATGCTGTTTACGGTAAGAGTATTCACTTTCAGAAAAACTAGAGTTTTTAGTTGAAGTTGTTGTTTTTTTTAGATGACAATTATACACATAGCTCTGTGCTGGTAGGAAAATATATCATCTTTCTTTTAGGTTGCTTCTGCCCTAAGTTTCATTGGGTGATACTAGCCCCCCAAACTGCACCAAGGCAAAACCTTGAGGTTCTGGTAAGTTCTTATGTTGGAAGCCATTGCAAGTTCTTGAAGTTAGTCTCCCAAACATTACAGCCACATGGTTAGCAAGCCTGATAAACCTGCCTCTCTCCTAAAGAAAGCCAGAGTTCATGCACTGCCTAAATATTCCAACATGGTATCCCACATTATTGGGTTCTCTTGGCATGTCTTCATTCGTTATTGGACACTGATATCCTTTGATGCCTTCCTTCGACGGTCCATCCAAGATTGAGGAACCTCAGGTCAAGCATTATGTTGTGGAGGCTCTACAGAAGGCCCTACATTCTAGTTGCTTAACAGTAGAAATTATACGAACTTGGTGAGAGTGCAAAGTCACGGTTAAAAGTTTACTTTTAGAATCTCAGTGACTAATGTTTTGTTCCATGAGAAGCAGGGTTTGTAAAATAGATAATGTTACTTATCACAACAACCAGAAAGAGGATGAAGAGGTAATACTATAAAAGTAGCAGTAGCAGAGGCTGAGTTAAAAGAGGAGGGATCAGTAAAAGGGCATACAGCTGTTAAAAACCCAGAAGGTTAAAAGCAGCCTATTAGTGCTCACAACTCCAACAGCATTTTGTGGCCAGCTCCATCTGTCTGACATGCTCTACAGGATAGAAACACAGCTGACAATTTGGAGGAGATTAAAAGGCACCAAACTCTTGTTCCAGCAAAGGAAAATAATTCTCCCATCCAGACCCCTCGTCTGCGGTCATTTTAGTTTACTGTGACATTGATTTCAAAACAGAACAAGTGAAGCTGGTGTGATTAGGGCTGTAAAAACTGGATTTCAGATACAGTTATGTAAAAAGATAAGGACACCCTAAGACAGTCTGTGCATTTTTGTTACATATTTTTACATTTTGATGTTGAATATTAACATCAATTTAACATTACACAGAAATTCAATTAATATAACGAAGCTACAAAAACGCTTGAAAAGACCTTGTAATATTTTCTATAAAGTGTTGGGGAAAGCTATGTCTGATGGGAAATATAGGACAGATGCCTCTGGCCATTTTTATACACTAGGTAAGATTATGGGTTGCGATTTAAAATATCAGATAAGACTGAAATGCTTCACCCCACTATTTATTTCCAAAACCCTAAAATGTCATCATGGGACCTATATTTAGCTCTAGTGTTGATGAAAGTGCATACCTTGGCAAAATAAGTTCTCAATAAAGAATGGAATATTCAATGAGGCATCTTAATTATTTCACAACAGCATATTATTTTGGTTTTATGTTAGCTAAAAGGATAAAACCTGAGATTTAATTGGCAGATGCTGCCGTGAGGTTTGGACTGATGAACTTAATTATATGTCATTTTAGTGACATATAATTAAATATAATTAATATAAATCTTCATATTTTCCACCCCAGGGCTTTGTCTGTACCCATTCTAACAGACTTTCAAAGGTAATTACGCTATACACCAATTAATAATTTTACTCCCAGCAGTAACACAATTGAAACTACATTGAAATTAACTAAAGGTGAGGACAGGCTACTAGATTTTCTGTCCAATTTTAACCTCCATTCCCAGTCAGGGGAAGTCTGTGTCAGTCTGTTCTGGGGCGGTCCAGGGTTCTCGCCAGCGCATTTCAGGGTAGGGTACGGTGGCCGTGGGGTGCAAAACACTTTTACAAGTACCGAAACAAATTTACATTTCAGAAAACAAATTTACATTTCAGAAAACACTTTTACATTTCAGAAAACAAATTTACATTTCAGAAAACAATTTAACAAGATATGAAACAAATTTACATTTCAGAAAACAAATTTACATTTCAGAAAACAAATTTACATTTCAGAAAACACTTTTACATTTCAGAAAACACTTTTACATTTCAGAAAACAAATTTACATTTCAGAAAAACTTTTACATTTCAGAAAACAAATTTACATTTCAGAAAACAATTTAACAAGATGTGAAACAAATTTACATTTCAGAAAACAAATTTACATTTCAGAAAACAAATTTACATTTCAGAAAACACTTTTACATTTCAGAAAACAAATTTACATTTCAGAAAACAATTTAACAAGATGTGAAAAAAATTTACATTTCAGAAAACACTTTTACATTTCAGAAAACACATTTACATTTCGGAAAACAAATTTACATTTCAGAAAACACATTTACATTTCAGAAAACACTTACATTTCAGAAAACAAATTTACATTTCAGAAAATCAACCGGAAAGGGAATGTACCAACGCCGAGGCTGACCCGGCAGTCAGCCTCAGGACTGCATCCTTCGAAGGCCGTATTTGTAGGCCAATTACGTTACAGCGCGGTGACGAAGACTGTCCCAATTCATGAATCATTCCGAGCAAATGCTGCCGACAAATGTGTCCTTATTTTGCCCGATTTGAAGGATGGGTTGTGAGTATCCTTCGCGGCCCATCATTTCCCATCATTCATTGCGGGTCAAAACGGATTGGTCAAGCAGGGGAAGCTTGACCAATCCAGGGACCATAGCAACAAAAGCTGTGAGTAAATTGTGGAAAATTACACTTTCTGTGACACAAATTAACTTCTACAATGTTTTTATTGCGGGAATATAACTATGTAGACGTGAAATATCTGCTTGATTTATCTAGACATCGCTTAATTTCAAACGTGCTCCGACGTGTTCGGAGTTTTCCGTTCCCGGCGTAGTAACCGGCTCACCTCGCCAGCCCTACCGGCGGTGAGGTGAGCTAGCCCGGTAGAGATCTGACCGGACTATCGGCACTAAGCTCCCGCTGGCAGTCATCACAGTGAACGTTTAACACAAGTGATTTCTAACAGTTTATGTTATTATTTTAATTGTTACTGAAAATTGATTTAATATTTCAGGTGATATTAAGGTTAACCAGAATAAATGGACAGTTTTATGTAATCCAACTGTATCGCTGGAGAGTGTGATTGAGAATAAATAAGCTTTTCAATATGAATTTTTAATGAAGAAATGTGCTATATGTTTTAAAAGTGTATTTATAATTCAGTTAGCATTATAATTTCTGATTCCAGGTACAATCCAGAGACAATCATGTTCAGGTAAAAAAGATGTTTGATTTAACTAGCCAGTAAACAAAGAGATAGTAACTTTATGGCTAATGTATGTTGACATATTTTATATATATATTATAAACAACAACTTTAAATTTTAAGATAGATGGGAATTATAAAGTATTTGATCCCCTTTGGCTGTTCTTAGATAATTATATAATAATGCAGTGTTTTTGGTGTATTAGTATCTACTTGCTTTGATCACTTAAAATATCCAGAAGCATGCCTTAAAAATAATGTGTTTTTCCATCTCCATTCTTCCCTTTTCTAGACCAGACCCCTTTACTGCAGGATCAACCTGAGTGTCCCAGTCCTGAAACGCTTCTTCAACCAGGAGGACACTAGGCCTGATTTTCGGCTGAGCAGGGAGTCTCTGGCTTAATCTTTTGCACCAGGATAGGCAACATGGATGGGGTGCTACTATTGAGACCTTGGTTTTTCTTTTCTTGGTGGCAAGTGGCACATCCTACAGAGTGGTCTGCAGAGTGTTTGGGATGCCTCGCTCTACTGTCCATCGCATCGTCCACAGAGTTACAGAGGAGATCGTGGCTATTCGTCACCAGGTCATCTACCTTCTAAAGACCCCTGAGGACTTAAGGCAGTGTGGCGTGAGTTTGCAGGGTTGGACGCCACAGAGTTTTTCTTAAAGCTGTGGGTGCAATTGACGGCTGCCATATCCACTTCAGGTGTCCAAGCAGCCTTGATGGTCAGTGCTACAGGAACAGGAAACTCTTCCCTTCCATAATCCTGCTGGCAGTTTCTGAGAGCCATTTTATTGACACGTATGTGGGCTGGCCTGGGTCACTGCATGACTCTACGGTGCTCCGCCACAGCCCACTGTACAGTTTATCCTCCTCCAGGGTATTTTATCCTTGATGATGGAGAGTACCCATGCCTCCAATATCCACTCCCCCTCATTACTCCCTACAAGAGGACAAGACAAGGTGTGGGAGCCCAGCGCTTTAACAGCCATCATTCCAAAAACATAATAATAGAGCGTGTTTTTGGAATGATGAAAACCAGATTCAGGGCCATCTTCCTGCAAGCGCTGGAGGTGCATGACACCTTTGTACCTCACGTAAGTCTTGACCTAGATCCATTTTATATATACATTATACATAATATATACACATATATGCACCTTCTTTTAAATTGTTTTCAGGTCATAACAGCATGCGCCATCCTCCACAACATCTGCCTTGGTGCTGGGGATGTCATGGCCCCAGAGGAGGCTGTAGAAGAGGATGAGGGTGAGGTTTGGACTGAGGCAGCATTGCTCTCTGGCAAGACCAGCTTTCAGCTGAGGTGTCTGCCCTGGAGGAGGTACCACCAGAACATGACTACTGTGTCAGCCAAGTATAATATTATAGATGTGATTAATGTTTGAGGGGTATAACTAATTGTAATATTTTGTGAGCACCATCTTCTAATTCTGCATTTTTCCGATTACCTCTTAGTGATGTGGCAGCCGTCAGTTCAGCCAGCCCTTTAAACCCACTTGATGGACGATGACGTGGACAGCAGAGAGAGGCATCATAAACATCTGCAGACCACCTGTGTGATGCTTCACTCACCATCCAGAAAGACTAACCACAGGTCTCAGTTGCAGCATCCCATCCAAGTCTCTGACCTTGTGAAAGATTAAGCCACACTGCCAGACTTTCTGTTCAGAAAGACATCTGCCTCTTTGTTCTGTTGAAGAGGTTTTTCCAGGAACTGGTCACTCAGGTTGATCCTGCTGTCTCCATTGTAAATATTTGTACATAGTTTTATTTTATACCTTTTGTCTTGTAATCTTGATCTGTTTGAATGTTTTCTTCCCACATTCTGTTTAAAGTGCTGTTTGTATTTTTCATAATAAATTCTGTTTATAACTTTAAATGAAGTTGATGTATTGTTAGATCAAATGGAAATAACTAGTGACAAAAACAATTTTGAAATTTATTAGAGCACCATAAAACTTTAAGAAACAATCTGAAGAAAACACATTTAGTTATTTCTTTTATAGCATCTTATTTTGGTGCCATTCTTTGGAAAACAGTCTGTCCATTCTCTGTGCCCTCATGTCCTCCCTGATCAACTCCATCATCTCTGTCCCTCTTTCTTTTCTGACCCCTTCCTGCTGGCTCACTGTCTTCCTTCTCCATCTGGTTGCCCACCGCTCCGCTTTGCCCTGGAGTGTCCTCAGGGATGGAGGCAATTAGGACAGGAGGTGTTGTGTGGAAGACCTCTGTCCCAACACCTCATCCATAAAGACAAACCAGGGCCAAGTAGCAGCAGTGGGCTTTTCACTGACTCCCTCTCCTGACCCTGGATACTTACAATCCTAAAGTTAGATGGAATTAAAAAAAAGAGTTGACTAAACAGAGAAATCAACAAGACTTTTAGAAATATTTTTTTATTTGTGTGTGACATGAGAACTTCTGAACATAATCTAAATTCTTTTTTTTCTTCAAATTGTCCCACATTGTTTTGTCCTGCAAGTGGGGTGACCTTCCCCTGTTGGTCCATCTTCTCCAGAATTGTCCTAAACCGAAAGAAGTATGTTAATCACTGGATGGATATTTATGAAAGTTAGAAAGATAGGAGTTATTGAAACTGGACAGAAACCGACTGTAAAGAATGTTGTTATTGTACCTCCAAGCCACGGTGGCTGAGTTTTTAGCTCCAGTAAAAAGGTGGTGGTTCTCACCCCTGAGCTTAATAAACTGGCCCGTCTGCTGCTTTGTACCTAAAAAAAAAAAATATATGAAAATACCAAAAAAAAACATCTTGCTTAATATCAGAGCAAAAATAAAGCCTTTTTTAATTTCACATTTGTCTTAATTTGAAGAAAATATTTCTATGCAAATGTCTAAAACAAGCTCTTTCAAACTTTTCACTTCTTTACTGAGATTCACTTACATTTGGAGGTGTATTCCTCGTCGGGTTTACCTGGAATCAGAAATTATAATGCTAACTGAATTATAAATAAACTTTTAAAACATATAGCACATTTCTTCATTAAAAATTCATATTGTAAAGCTTATTTATTCTCAATCACACTCTCCAGCGATACAGTTGGATTACATAAAACTGTCCATTTATTCTGGTTAACCTTAACATCACCTGAAATGTTAAATCGATTTTCAGTAACAGTTAAAATAATAACATAAACTGTTAGAAATCACTTGTGTTAAACGTTCACTGTGATGACTGCCAGCGGGAGCTTAGTGCCGATAGTCCGGTCAGATCTCTACCGGGCTAGCTCACCTCACCGCCGGTAGGGCTGGCGAGGCGAGCCGGTTACTACGGTGGGAACGGAAAACTCCGAACACGTCGGAGCACATTTGAAATTAAGCGATGTCTTGATAAATCAAGCAGATATTTCACGTCTACATAGTTATATTCCCACACTAAAAACATTGTAGAACTTAATTTGTGTCACAGAAAGTGTAATTTTCCACAATTTACTCACAGCTTTTGTTGCTATGGTCCGCCATGGCTTCCCCTGCTTGACCAATACGCTTCGACCCGCAATGAATGATGGGAAATGATGGGCCGCAAAGGATACTCACAACGCATCCTTCAAATCGGGCAAAATAAGGACACATTTGTCGGCAGCATTTGCTCGGAATGATTCATGAATTGGAACAGCCTTCGTCGCCGCGCTGTAACGTAATCGGCCTACAAATACGGCCTTCGAAGGATGCAGCCCCTGAGGCTGACTTCCGGGTCAGCCTCGGCGTTGGTACATTCCCTTTCCGGTGGATTTTCTGAAATGTAAATTTGTTTTCTGAAATGTAAATTTGTTTTCTGAAATGTAAATTTGTTTTCTGAAATGTAAATTTGTTTTCTGAAATGTAAATTTGTTTTGGTACTTGTAAAAGTGTTTTGCACCCCCCGGCCACCGTAGTAGGGGGCTGCTTTTCCTGGACAGGGTCACATGGAACCCTTAAACATTAATATTAGATATCATCTGACTGAATTATATCTGTTTTACTTCCACCCATTGTTTGAAACTCAGCGGGAGTTTGAAAACAATGTGCCTGGAGTCAGCTGTTCTCTCCATGTTTGGCGCACCTCAACAACCTGGTCAGCTGACAGCTGGCGAGGTGAGCTGACTGCTAGGGCAGCGGACCTCCAAACATGTCAGAGCACTTGTGCAATTAAATGATATCTTGATAAACTGATCAGTTATTTCAGGTTTACAAAACTACATTCTCGTCTAAAAACATTGTAAAAGTTCATTTTGTTTCACAGAATTCACAATATATCCAATTTTTTGTCACTACCCGGTCTGTTCCGGAAGCACGATCCGTACAGTCAGCTCATTTGTGCAAACAGAATTACTTCCGGAAAGGCATTTTTTCTTTTTTGTTAGTTTTTCTTTCTTTTATCTGTTTTTGGTCAGGATGTTTCTTTTTGTATTTTATTGTGATCATATAAATAGTACATGATTTAAAGAGAATATAAAATATAAAAAATACATATATATATATATATATATACATATATCAAAAATACACACAAAAATTATTCATTTTGAAAGACCATTTTGACTGCTCTGAGCATGCGCAATGATTATGTCACAGAGTGAAAATTCATATCCATTTGAACATTTAATTTCCTCTGTACTGTACACTGCAATAGTGTTGATCACTGAATGGATCCGTTTGAAGTCTTTCGACACCTGCATTTTATTCTGGAAATGGAAATGCTTTCAATAAATGTGGATTTTTATTCCAGGAAAAAAATTAAATGGATGTCTCCACAAGAGAAAGACATCCCTCCTGTGGAGATATCAGAGGACACATTGACAGTGTAAATACGTTAATGTTCAATTAATAAATCTAATAGACAATTTTTTTCCTAAAATACATTGCTCAAACAAAATAATGACAATTGTTATTAAGTGAATTTTAGCATTGTCTAGGAAAGTAGGTCCTTTCAATAGCAAGTAAAAATTTAATATTTTGGATATGTTCGCCTTATAGAGGTACATTTTATCAAAATGTGTATTACAGATGTTATATTAAAACTATTTACACGACATAATATAGCACACCGTTATAATTAAGGGTGGAAATACTTATTTCCAGTCCTTCAAATCCATCCTTCAAATCTGGGGAAAAGAAGGACACATTTGTCAGCAGTATTTGAAGTACCCTTCGAAGTTGCATAGCCTTCGTCGGCTTACCATGACGTAATCGGCCTACAAATGCAACCTTCAAAGGATGCAGCCCTTGATTTTGGACACAGCAACAGTGAATGACATCAACCGGTAAATCTGTGTTTGAATAATCTGTGGCTTCAAGGACCCGGATGTGAACCACAAAACAACTGAATTTTGGAACTGAAATTAAATTATAGAAGTGAAAGTGAAAGTAATCAAACTGAATTTTCAATAAAAAGCAAAGCCGTTTTCAAAGCAAATTCATTTTCAAAGCAAATAAATTCAGTTTCAGTTTAGTGAAATTCATTTTCAAACCAATGCATTTAATTTCAAATTACTCAAATACAGATTTAGTCTAAGCAATTCAAATTCAGTTTCTAATGGCACAAGTTTCTTCCCATATGTTTTTTTTTTTTACCTAATTAATAACTGAATCATATTATGTGCTTATTAGAAGTGTGCAAATTTAAGCTCCTTGAAAAAGAGAATTTCCTATTTTAGGTCTTAATAAGATGTTTTAGACTAATAAAATATAATTTATTAATGAGACTCCAATGAGATTTTCGACACAACAATACAATTAAAAAGCCTATCAGTTAGTACAGTTAAAGACCCGCCATGGTTGAGGCACTATCACTTCCATACATATTTGTGCATTACGTATAAGCTTTAGTAAGAAATGATCCTCCTCAGGCCCTTTGGGTCTGATGTAATCTTCTATATCTTAAATGCATTTTCATTAGCTGTAAGTGGAGAATCATCCTAATTAAGAGACAAAAAGATTTGACATCAACCTGCGTGAAATTAATTTATATGTGTTTCACTTGAAGTGAGTGAAATGACTTACTGAATTAAATGAACTTTTCAGTAATATTCTAATGTATTGAATGGGACAGTATTTACAGGTACATCTCAAAAAATGTGGGCACTCATATCAGAGAGTGAAACTCATATATAGACTAATTATACATAGAGTGAAGTATTTCATGCCTTTGCTTTTAGTACTTTTGATAATTATGGTTTACAGATAATAAAAACCCAAAACGTATTGTCTCAGAAAATTTAAATATTGTGAAAAAGTTGAATATTGGACACTTATGGTGTCTCATCCTAATCAGCTAATTAACTCTAAACACCTGCAAAGGTTTCCTGAGCCTCTAAACGGTCTCTCAGTCTAGGTCAGTAGGCAACACAATCATGGGGAAGTCTGCTGACTGGACAGAGGTCCAGAAGGCAGTCATCGACACTCTCTGCTAGGAGGGTAACCCATAAAAGATCATTGCTAAAGAAGCTGGTTGTTTACGGAGTGCTCTATTCAAGTACATTCCACATATCCTTAAAATGTCTGAAATTCATGAATCTACACTTAAGGCCTTAAAATGTCTTAAATTTAGGAAAATAAATCTAAGTTGGCCTTAAATACTTTAATCACAGGTCTTAAATTTTGTCATAGCCGGATTATTTAAATCTCGTATATTCTCGTTTTTTCTCGCAGGACTTTTCTGTCAAAGAAAAGTTTGAGCCGTGCACAGACATCATTGCTTTCTGTTACTCGAGGAAGTTGAGGCTACAGGTAAGTAGCTGCTAATATAGACTTGCTAGCAAGCTTTTTTGCGTCTATTATGGGTGAGTGCAAATTTATCATTCGTCTATTATGGGTAAGTGCAAATTTATCATTTGTCATACAGCCAACACTCAGTTTCGTTCTACTTGGTACAGTACCGGTTGTGTTTTCACAGACCCACTGACAGCTGGAGCTATGGCGGCTGAAGCTCTGCTTCCAGCTGTCAATGAAGTGGCTGTGCTGCTATTAACGTTACTGTGTTACATTGTCACATTAAAGTAATCTGCATGAAATGATAAAAAATAATTAAACATGAAACATAAATAAACTAAATACCAATAATGTTTGTATAATGGTATATTTAAGAATGTCTTATATGTGTTTCTTATGTATAAAATGATCCACTGGGATAATTATCTGGACCACAGCCCAGCCAGAACTTATAAAATTAGATTCAGGGGTTCTGTGAGGAAGGTGAGGCAGAAGAAGCAGAGAGGAGAGAAGCTGCTGTCTGGACTGGTGAAGCCCCAAAGTTTGCCTGAAAAAACAAAAATTTTGGTCTTTATGATTAAGTTTTTGTGTCAACCAGGACAATAACAAGGACTTTAAAGTGCAAAACCGCAGACTTCTGACCGTGGTGAAGTTAGTTTTAAGTTGGATATTGGATATTTGTGCTCCACGGATTCAGCAGGGACATCCTCTGTTTGATCCGAAGAAGTCAGTCTGATTACAGGTAGCTCCTCTCTGCTTGCTCCCTCCTCCTGCAGACAGTGGTTCACTTAAAGACCGTTAATATTTTCACATTTTAAACCCACTGTTTTATGGTGGTATTGTTTTGTGTGTTTTGGAGGAAATATTTGGGCCCATGAACAGCTGATTTTATGTGTGATCAGCTGGTTTAGGGTGTTATTAAACAAAGTGCACCCTCTGTGTGTAATTCAGAAAGCTAATGTGTCCTTTTTCTTTTCTTTCAGCCTTCGGGCATGGTTTATGATTTATAAAGAGTAAAAGTATACCTTGATTTGACCCGCTCCAGCAAATGTGGTCCTTATTAATATTGATGTCGCGCGTGAGTTTTATAAACTTTTCCCAGCACTACGTTAGCGAACACTTTCTCATTTCTTCTGGTCCCATGGCCAATCAGTGAACAGCAGTCTGTTCACGTCACATGTAGCCCCTACTCAGACCCAATCGTACCTGCTCAGGAGCAGGGACCAAAGTAGGTACTGGTACGGAAAAAAACAGCGCTGGGAAAAACTCACAAAGCAAGCCGAGTGAGGTCACGTAGGGCCAAATCGAGCCAGTGGAAAAGGGGCAAAAGAGACCCCAGTAATGTCACTGTTTAGCCATGCCAGTGGAGCAAAAGCTCCTCAGAAAAGAGTTGCCACTGTTACTACTAACCCTGATCTAAGAGCAGCATTTGGTGTGACACAAACTCTGAAGTCTGAGGTTTTGTGGATTTTAAACAATGGACCAGCACCAGTCATACAACTCTGATGAGGGGATAAGAAATGTGTTTTGTTTGATGTTCCCAGACTCACGAATTGGGAGCAAATGTTTTTGCACTTGTTCACATAACCAAATTGAACCAGAGAGCACCTTTATCACTTTATGTTCAATAAACAGACAAAAACCAAACTAGAATTTGTTTCACTATGTTACACACATGCTATGCTTGATTGTAAATGCAACAGGTACCCCCAACCATCCCCTATATTTCCATAAGCAGTATTTACAGGAAATCTTAGAATTCGTCATGCTTCCGTTTACTGACAAACTTTATGGAGATGCTGATTTCATTTTCCAGCAGGAGTTGGTGGGCCCACTCTTCCAAAGGTACCAAAAGGTGTTTTAATGATCTTGGTCTTACTGTGATTGATTGACCAGCAAACTGGCCTGAACCCCATAGAGAAACTATGGAGTATTGTCAAGAGGAAGATGAGAGACACCTGACCCAACAATGCAGATGACCTGAAGGCTGCTATCAAAGCAACCTGAGCTTCTATTACACCACAGCATAACCACAGGCTGATGACCTCCATGCCACGCCACATTGATGCAGTAATGATGCTTGGAGGTTTTTAATAGTTGCCACGTTTTGTTTGTGTAAATCTGCCTTACTCCTGTGAGTGTCTGCACTGAGGTCCTCAACCACCCTGAAACCTGAAAAATATATCTGCTTTTCCAAACAAGGCTGGGTTAAAGATTAATAAGCAACTTGGAAGTCCAACAGAGGTAGACATAGAATGTTGGGTCTTGGTTATTATAGCTATGCATGTTAGTGGGTACATCATTCACACATGACTTACTGCAGCAAAGCCATAACATAAAAAACATTAAATGATGGATCGGGGAGATGAAAACAAGTTTTTGAAAAAAAAAATGCTTGAAGACGCTCAATAAAGGGCCAACAGTAGTGGGCTGCCAGTGACAGCGAACAACAATTAACCAACCCACTCACTTGTGTTAAATGTTGATATGGGTCAGGTGTGGAGACATTTTTGTTACCCTGCAGGTGAACTGTTACCTATTATGGTCATATCTGGGTCATGGTGCAATGTGTCTAATTATGCTCACATTACTGTGGCCCATTAGCTTTTAACCCACACTGTCTGATACTCTCCTTTCTCTCTGACCAGCTGATGTGCTTTATTCAGTGATTGAACTGAAAGGCAGGCGGTATGACAGGGTGTAGTGTCTAGGTTTGCTGTAATG
Organism: Girardinichthys multiradiatus; assembly: GCF_021462225.1. Classification (NCBI taxonomy): domain Eukaryota; kingdom Metazoa; phylum Chordata; class Actinopteri; order Cyprinodontiformes; family Goodeidae; genus Girardinichthys; species Girardinichthys multiradiatus. The sequence goes on from NC_061815.1 coordinate 5,751,518, forward strand.
AAGCTTTGAAGGACATGGTTTATGTAACCTGCATTTAGTTATGGATCACAGTTGACTTCTTCTATCTCCATGGTGGATGTAGTATTGCCTGTTTTGCGTCTTTACAAACTGTCTGTTTTTGCAATTCTGCATTTCAAACTCAATTAAATGAGCTGGTGACTGCTAATTCAGAACTCCATTCAGATTCTACCCTTGAATTGCCATCGGGCCATGCATAGAGGTAAACTCATCCTCCTTCTGTTGAAAAGGCAAAAAAGAATTGTGTAAATTATGGAAGCCAAATTCGTGGACAAAGGTTTAATATATATACTTGTTTGATATTTGGTGCATTAGTTGTATTTTTCATGTATGTTGCAGTAGTACGGAGTCGGGGGTCCTGGTCTCTGTACAAGCGGAGCAGGAGTTTGGGGAGTTTGGTCCCCATTGACACCACAGCGACACCACTGTTTACAACACTTTCTTTCTTAAAGGAATGACTCTCAAACTGTACTATGCTTTTAACACTTTTAAACTGAATAAAGCAGGGGAAGGGTTACAGAGATTAGCGCTGAGGCTTCCATCCTGGATCCGCTCGGTGATCAAAGTGACGAAACAGCCTCGAAAGGTCACAAGTAGTTTTATATCTGGCACTTCCCATGCAAGAGATACACTCCTGCAAGACGTACACTCCCGCAGTGTTTATCAGTAGACTATGTGTCACCATTGTGGTGTCTGCCTGATAGAGTGTGTAATAGCAGGCGTCGAATCCTCAATCTAAGTGTGGCTGCACCATTCTAATTAACATGGTTACAGAATGTTGCACAATCACACCCAATGTACTAAGCTTCATGTCAAACTGTAGGTCATTTGTCCTTATAATGTACAGGGGTTGGACAATGAAACTGAAACACCTGGTTTTAGACCACAATAATTTATTAGTATGGTGTAGGGCCTCCTTTTGCGGCCAATACAGCATCAATTCGTCTTGAGAATGACATATACAAGTCCTGCACAGTGGTCAGAGGGATTTTAAGCCATTCTTCTTGCAGGATAGTGGCCAGGTCACTACGTGATACTGGTGGAGGAAAACGTTTCCTGACTCGCTCCTCCAAAACACCCCAAAGTAGCTCAATAATATTTAGATCTGGTGACTGTGAAGGCCATGGGAGATGTTCAACTTCACTTTCATGTTCATCAAACCAATCTTTCACCAGTCTTGCTGTGTGTATTGGTGCATTGTCATCCTGATAAAAAGCACCGCCTTTAGGATACAATGTTTGAACCATTGGATGCACATGGTCCTCAAGAATGGTTCGGTAGTCCTTGGCAGTGACGCACCCATCTAGCACAAGTATTGGGCCAAGGGAATGCCATGATATGGCAGCCCAAACCATCACTGATCCACCCCCATGCTTCACTCTGGGCATGCAACAGTCTGGGTGGTACGCTTCTTTGGGGCTTCTCCACACCGTAACTCTCCCGGATGTAAAGGTGGACTCATCAGAGAACAATACATGTTTCACATTGTCCACAGCCCAAGATTTGTGCTCCTTGCACCATTGAAACCGACGTTTGGCATTGGCATGAGTGACCAAAGGCTTGGCTATAGAAGTCTGCCCATGTATATTGACCCTGTGGAGCTCTGGACGGACAATTCTGGTGGAAACAGGAGAGTTGAGGTGCACATTGAATTCTGCCATGATTTGGGCAGCCGTGGTTTTATGTTTTTTGGATACAATCCGGGTTAGCACCCGAACATCCCTTTCAGACAGCTTCCTCTTGCGTCCACAGTTAATCCTGTTGGATGTGGTTCGTCCTGCTTGGTGGTATGCTGACATTACCCTGGATACCGTGGCTCTTGATACATCACAAAGACCTGCTGTCTTGGTCACAGATGCGCCAGCAAGACGTGCACCAACAATTTGTCCTCTTTTGAACTCTGGTATGTCACCCATAATGTTGTGTGCATTTCAATATTTTGAGCAAAACTGTGCTCTTACCCTGCTAATTGAACCTTCACTCTCTGCTCTTACTGGTGCAATGTGCAATCAATGAAAACTGGCCACCAGGCTGGTTCAATTTAGCCATGAAACCTCCCACACTAAAATGACAGGTGTTTCAGTTTCATTGTCCAACCCCTGTATGTCAGTGAAAAGTCTTATCCACACCCTAACAAAAAAGAAAACATTAGCATTTATACCTTATCATTATGGTGTGTGTGTGTGTGTAAAAGCTCATCTATAAGTAATGATAATGAAGGTTATTCCTAACATTGCTTCGGGACCGAGCATCTCGTTTAGCCTACAATGGCTTTGCAGGCAGGCAGTATTAAAGTCTCTGCCGCTGTGTGAGACTTTTTTGATTTAGCTATAAGTTTAGTAATAAGTTAGCTAGGTTTGAGAGCTCTCTCATTCACCTTTGTGGTTTTTCTCATAAAGGTTGCCTATTTTTCACATATTTATGGTTAACAAAACCATGTAAATGTTAGGCACTGGATGCGTTTGTGTGATGTTTTCTCTCCCATAGAGCAGGTTTTCCCAGAGGGCAAGGCTGAGCAGCGTGACCCTGCACAGCTGTCCCCAATCAGCTGGAGCTTAAGATGAGCTGACTACCGCTCATCTGATACCTGAGTGTCGACCTCTGGCCCTCTGAGTCTTTTGTCAGTTTTTTCCTTGTGCTCCTTGGCTTATGCTTACCCAGGTCCTTCTACCTCTCCTGAGTAGAAGTGACCAATTGAAGCTTCATGAAGCAATAAGGGTTTCCAGCCCATTGCTTTCCCCAAAGCTTCATGACTCAAAGCTTCATTCAGTGTTTGCTAGTGACATCTGCTGCTGCAGTTAAACTGTGACAGCCTGGTCACTCAAATAAATCATACTTCAAAAAACATTGAAACATAGAGGTTTAAAAGCACTAAAACGGCAGAGATTCCCGAATCAACACTTAAAAGAAGACCATTAAAATTCTTAGAACAGCCATCTCTGTTTTACGGCCAGATCCAAAACCAAAATGGAACTTCAATGCTGTAACATCTGAAGATAAATCTAAACTACTTTCTCCAAAATCCTGGTAAGAAAGGGTTATTAGGTCTATAGCTGAAGAGTACTGTTGGGACCTATAGGTCCTTCTCAAAATATTAGCATATTGTGATGAAGTTCATTATTTTCCATAATGTCATGGTGAAAATTTAACATTCATAGATTTTAGATATTTTAGATGCAGTGATCAATTTCACTCCTTTTTTTCTGTTCATTTAGATGGTTGTAATTTACAGCTAATGAAAATCCAAACTTCAGTTTCTACAAAAAATGTGAAAATTGATTAAATGAGACCAAATTTCATGTGGTTCAGGAGTTTTTTTTTGTCTATAATTGATATATTCTGAACATTAAAACGTGTTCATTGTTGAACCGTCACCTTAACGTGGTGGAGGGGTTTGAGTGCTCAAATGATCCTAGAGGCTATGTTGTCTGGGGCCTAAATGCCCCTGGTAGGGTCTCCCATGGCAAACAGGTTCTAGGTGATGGGTCAGACAAAGAATGGTTCAAGAACCCCTCATGAAGAACACAATATCGAGGCACGTGACGTCGCCCGGTACGGCGGAGCCGGGGTCCCACCCTGGAGCCAGGCCTGGGGTCGGGACTCGTCGGAGAGCGCCTGGTGGCCGGGTTGCTCCTCGCGGGACCCGGCCGGGCCAAGCCCGAACGAGAGACGCGAGGCCATCCTCCAGTGGGCCCACCACCTGCAGGGGGAACCGTGAGGGACCGGTGCAAAGAGGATTGGGTGGCGGACGAAGGTGGAGACCTCAACGGCCCGATCCCCGGATGCTTAGGCTGGCTCTAGGGACGTGGAATGTCACCTCGCTGGGGGGGAAGGAGTCTGAGCTTGTGCGGGAGGTCGAGAGATATCGACTAGAAATAGTCGGGCTCGCCTCCACGCACAGCGTGGGCTCTGGAACCCATCTCCTTGAGAGGGGTTGGACTCTCTTCTACTCTGGAGTGGCCCACGGGGAGAGGCGGCGGGCTGGTGTGGGTTTGCTTGTTGCCCCCCAGCTCAGCCGTCTCGTGTTGTTGGGGTTTACCCCAGTGGATGAGAGGGTTGTATCCCTGCGCCTTCGGGTTGGGGAGAGGTCTCTGACTATCATTTCAGCCTACGGGCCGAGTGGTAGTGCAGAGTACCCTGCCTTCTTGGCGTCCCTGTCGGGGGTGCTGGATAGTGCCCCTCCCGGGGACTCCATTATTCTGCTGGGGGACTTCAACGCCCACGTGGGGAATGACAGTGACACCTGGAGAGGCGTGATCGGGAGGAATGGCCTCCCCGATCTGAATCCGAGTGGTGTTTTGTTATTGGACTTCTGCGCTAGTCACGGATTGTCCATAACGAACACCATGTTCAAACATAAGGGTGTCCATCAGTGCACTTGGCACCAGGACACCCTAGGCAGGAGGTCGATGATCGACTTTGTTGTCGTATCATCAGACCTTCGGCCGCATGTTTTGGACACTCGGGTGAAGAGAGGGGCTGAGCTGTCCACTGATCATCACCTGGTGGTGAGTTGGATCCGCTGGAGGAGGAGAAAGCCGGACAGACTCGGCAGGCCCAAGCGCATAGTGAGGGTCTGCTGGGAACGCCTGGCGGAGCCCTCAGCCAGGGATGTATTCAACTCCCACCTCCGGGAGAGCTTCGACCAGATCCCGGGGGATGTTGGAGACATAGACTCAGAGTGGACCATGTTCTCTGCATCTATTGTCGATGCTGCTGCCCATAGCTGCGGCCGTAAGGTCTGCGGTGCCTGTCGTGGCGGCAATCCCAGCACCCGGTGGTGGACACCGGCAGTAAGGGATGCTGTTAAGCTGAAGAAGGAGTCCTATCGGCTGTGGTTGGCTTGTGGGACTCCTTAGGCGGCTGACGGGTACCGTGAGGCCAAGCGTGCTGCGGCCCGGGCTGTGGCAGAGGCAAAAACTCGGGCCTGGGAAGAGTTCGGTGAGGCCATGGAGAAGGACTACCGGTTGGCCTCGAAGCGATTCTGGCAAACCGTCCGACGCCTCAGGAGGGGGAAGCAGTGCTCTGCCAACACTGTTTATAGTGGGGGCGGGAGACTGCTGACCTCGACTGAGGACATTATCGGGCGGTGGAAGGAGTACTTCGAGGATCTCCTCAATCCTGCCATCACGCATTCCGTGGTGGAAACAGAGGCTGGGGACTCGGGGTTGGACTCTTTCATCACCCAGGCTGAAGTCACCGAGGTGGTTAAAAAGCTCCGCGGTGGCAAGGCTTCGGGGGTGGATGAGATCCGCCCTGAGTACCTCAAGTCTCTGGATGTTGTAGGGCTGTCATGGTTGACACGCCTCTTCAACATTGCGTGGCGGTCGGGGACAGTGCCTCTGGACTGGCAGACTGGGGTGGTGGTCCCCCTTTATAAGAAGGGGGACCGGAGGGTGTGTTCCAACTACAGGGGGATCACACTCCTCAGCCTCCCTGGTAAGGCCTACGCCAGGGTATTGGGGAGGAGAGTCCGACCGATAGTCGAACCTCGGCTTCAGGAGGAACAGTGTGGTTTTCGTCCCAGCCGTGGAACACTGGACCAGCTCTATACCCTCTACAGGGTGCTCGAGGGTTCATGGGAGTTTGCCCAACCGGTTCACATGTGTTTTGTGGACCTGGAGAAGGCATTCGACTGTGTCCCTCGTGATGCCCTGTGGGGGGTGCTCCAGGAGTATGGAATCGGGGGCCCTTTATTAGGGGCCATCCGGTCCCTGTACGAGCGGAGCAGGAGTTTGGTCCGCATTGCCGGCACTAAGTCGGACCTGTTCCCAGTGCATGTTGGACTCCGGCAGGGCTGCCCTTTGTCGCCGGTCCTGTTCATAACTTTTATGGACAGGATTTCTAGACGCAGCCAAGGGCCGGAGGGGGTCTGGTTTGGGGACCAGAGGATTTCGTCTCTTCTTTTTGCGGATGACGTGGTCCTGCTGGCCCCCTCTAGCCAAGACCTACAGCATGCGCTGTGGCGGTTCGCAGCCGAGTGTGAAGCGGCTGGGATGAGGATCAGCTCCTCCAAGTCCGAGGCCATGGTACTCGACCGGAAAAGGGTGGCTTGTCCTCTTCAAGTTGGAGGGGAGTTCCTGCCTCAAGTGGAGGAGTTTAAGTATCTCGGGGTCTTGTTCACGAGTGAGGGAAGAATGGAGCGGTAGATCGACAGACGGATCGGTGCAGCTGCCACAGTAATGGGGGCGCTGTGCCGGTCCATTGTGGTGAAGAGAGAGCTGAGTCGAAAAGCAAAGCTCTCAATTTACTGGTCGGTCTACGTTCCTACCCTCACCTATGGCCATGAACTTTGGGTCATGACCGAAAGAACGAGATCACGGATACAAGCGGCTGAAATGAGCTTCCTCCGTAGGGTGGCCGGGCACTCCCTTAGAGATAGGGTGAGGAGCTCGGCCATCCGGGAGGGGCTCGGAGTAGAGCCGCTGCTCCTCCACATCGAGAGGAGCCAGTTGAGGTGGCTCGGGCATCTATACCGGATGCCTCCTGGACGCCTTCCTCGGGAGGTGTTCCAGGCACGTCCCACCGGGAGGAGGCCCAGGGGACGGCCCAGGACACGCTGGAGGGACTATGTCTCTCGGCTGGCCTGGGAACGCCTTGGGCTCCCCCTGGAGGAACTGGAGGAGGTGTCTGGAGAGAGGGACGTCTGGGCGTCTCTGCTGAGTCTGCTGCCCCCGCGACCCGGTCCTGGATAAGCGGAAGACGACGAACGAACGAACGAACGATGTTTTAGATTCATTGCACACTAACTGAAATATTTCAGGTGTTTTATTGTCTTAATATGGATGATTTTGGCATACAGCTCATGAAAACCCAAAATTCCTATCTCACAAAATTAGCATATCATTAAAAGGGTCTCTAAACGAGCTATGGACCTAATCATCTGAATCAACGAGTTAACTCTAAACGCCTGCAAAAGATTCCTGAGGCCTTTAAAACTCCCAGCCTGGTTCATCACTCAAAACCCAAATCATGGGTAAGACTGCTGACCTGACTGCTGTCCAGAAGGCCACTATTGACACCCTCAAGCAAGAGGGTAAGACACAGAAAGAAATTTCTGAACGAATAGGCTGTTCCCAGAGTGCTGTATCAAGGCACCTCAGTGGGAAGTCTGTGGGAAGGAAAAAGTGTGGCAGAAAACGCTGCACAACGAGAAGAGGTGACCGGACCCTGAGGAAGATTGTGGAGAAGGGCCGATTCCAGACCTTGGGGGACCTGCGGAAGCAGTGGACTGAGTCTGGAGTAGAAACATCCAGAGCCACCATGCACAGGCGTGTGCAGGAAATGGGCTACAGGTGCCGCATTCCCCAGGTCAAGCCACTTTTGAACCAGAAACAGCGGCAGAAGCGCCTGACCTGGGCTACAGAGAAGCAGCACTGGACTGTTGCTCAGTGGTCCAAAGTACTATTTTCGGATGAAAGCAAATTCTGCATGTCATTCGGAAATCAAGGTGCCAGAGTCTGGAGGAAGACTGGGGAGAAGGAAATGCCAAAATGCCAGAAGTCCAGTGTTAAGTACCCACAGTCAGTGATGGTCTGGGGTGCTGTGTCAGCTGCTGGTGTTGGTCCACTGTGTTTTATCAAGGGCAGGGTCAATGCAGCTAGCTATCAGGAGATTTTGGAGCACTTCATGCTTCTATCTGCTAAAAAGCTTTATGGAGATGAAGATTTCATTTTTCAGCACGACCTGGCACCTGCTCACAGTGCTAAAACCACTGGTAAATGGTTTACTGACCATGGTATCACTGTGCTCAATTGGCCTGCCAACTCTCCTGACCTGAATCCCATAGAGAATCTGTGGGATATTGTGAAGAGAACGTTGAGAGACTCAAGACCCAACACTCTGGATGAGCTGAAGGCCGCTATCGAAGCATCCTGGGCCTCCATAAGACCTCAGCAGTGCCACATGCTGATTGCCTCCATGCCACGCCGCATTGAAGCAGTCATTTCTGCAAAAGGATTCCCGACCAAGTATTGAGTGCATAATTGTACATGATTATTTGAAGGTTGACGTTTTTTGTATTAAAAACACTTTTCTTTTATTGGTCGGATGAAATATGCTAATTTTGTGAGATAGGAATTTAGGGTTTTCAGGAGCTGTATGCCAAAATCATCCGTATTAAGACAATAAAAGACCTGAAATATTTCAGTTAGTGTGCAATGAATCTAAAATATATGAATGTAAAATTTTCATCATGACATTATGGAAAATAATGAACTTTATCACAATATGCTAATATTTTGAGAAGGACCTGTATTTTATAACTGGATGCATGGCAGCACAAAAGCTGCAGACACAAAGCCTGATGAAATACAATGAGCAGGTTCACAAAAATGTCTCTACAGGCGAGAGGGGATACTGTCCATGGGTGAGTTAGAAGGCCTCATTAGACATCCAAAGTTTTACAAAAGAGAAAATGTTAGAGGCTCAAATGTTTTAAGGAATGACGTCAATGACGGACAAACAAAGATTTGAGACACCCAGGACTGAAAAAGGCCTCAGAGCAGAGTTTTTCTCAATAAGGTTTTCACACAGTATAAATGATTCAGCAACATGAATAGCATCACAGGGATTAACAATAGACTTAAAGTACCTTTTAAAGCTCTCACGTCTGTGACTTTAAGGTATGTGTGGCATCAGATTAAAGGAGTTGATAATGTTCATAAAATCTCTGACCAGTGGACCAGCCTCGCAGCACACATGAATGTTAAGATGTCCAACCATTACTTGAAACTTCATGGAATTTACTTGTTACTTTGCTGGAAGATGCCAGATACTTTCCTACAGCTAGGTCCTGTAGTGGAATTTACAAGATTTCTCCCAGAATTTCCACAGCTTATCAGGTATTTTCCTGGAACTTTCCTGGAACTTACCCACTTCTTTCCCAAAACTTAAAGTGGACATGTCATGCTTTTAAATCCTTCCTTTTCACACTTCAGTCATTCAGTTGTGGTCTATATGAGGTGGAACTGCAATGCTTTGGTCTGAATTCCTTGTTATTGTAGCTCCACAGGCTGCTCTTTTACCTGTTCTGAGGTGCGTCTAAGAGCAACTCGTTTTGGTGCTGTATCTTTGAATTCTGTTGAGCCACTCCACACCTCGCCCCCAACTCCACCTTGTTTGGCCATTTTTGTAGTTTGTGAGCAGAGATACAATTCTCCAGCGGCGCAGAAACGAGGTCAAAACTGCAAAAACAATGCAAAACTGTTTATGTAATAATACTATTCAAAACATGCAGTACGGTTATGTCCTCAAGGAGCTAAAAGTAGCACACAGCGCTAACATAAGCAGAAGGCACGGTTCTACTGCTATCAGAACAATGGCCAGGACGTCATATCAACACACAATAAATTCACGTCTAAAAGAAAGTTTGTTGTCATTTTAGCCTTATTTGCAGCTTACACCTTTGCTGTGTGTGTCCTTTCCATAGACATAAGGAACTGACCCCTTAATCAGATGAAGTCTTTCAGCAAATCCTTCTTGATACTGGCAGAGGTGACTGAATGCACACGTTCTTGAAGTGCTTGCCATAAACACAGATTAAATTCCCCACTAATGTGGGTACATTTTAGTGAAAAATAAAGTTTAACCAGGCACTTTGAAGAGGATCTGATGCTGGGAAATGTTCTGAATTGTGTAGGTTAATACACCCAACAACCGAACATTTAGACTTATTCACTTGCAGCGTCAGCATACTTTACCTTGGACTACAAAATTGCTGCGATAAATAACAATGGTGGATATGCGAATTGGTTCAGCTGGAAGACGTTACCTAATAGTTCAAAGAATGTAATAGAAAAAACTGAACGAATTGAAAACTATCTGGAGCATCTGGAGAGACTAAATTAACTTTTCTGCATTCCTGCAGACTCCAAGTACACAACAAAATGTATTTAGGTGCTAAAAAGGTGAATTCTGCATGATATCCCCCCTTTAAGAAGTATTTTCAGATGTCTCCAGGTGCTTTTTTGGAGGCTTATGCCGGTTTCACATGGCAAGAAATTGTCAGTTGATTTTCAAAACCTGAGACCCCACACATTAGATTAAAAATCGTATATAACAGGTTTGGTCCTCCAGTGTGTGGTGTCCTGCCACATGGCAAGCACAACACACCGCACACGAACAGATTTCACTCACAAACATTCAGATGTCATACAGGAAATCTTGCAAACCCTTTCAAGATCAAACGCGAGTTCAGAGTAATTCTTGCCCGTGTTTCCATCACCTCGCTTTCTGATTGGCTACATGTCATATTCAACAGGTTACGTGCTTGTATGTCCTCGGGGAACACCACACAAGGTCCTGACTTCCTTCCAAGAAGACTAGATCACTCTTAAAACACAACACACAGCAGGATCATATCATGAGATTATCTTAAGAGCTGTCTCAACGTCAGAAGGGGAAGATTGGGTCAAAAATCAGCATAAACATTTTGCTGTGGGAACCAGGCATTAGCTAAAAATTATTAGTTACATCCATGAAACATACCAGGTGCTTTTAGCAGATGCTACCAAAAACAGAATTTACTGTAGTGTTATTCGTGGTCTAAAGCATGCTGTACAAATAACGCTCCTTTTACTGCATTAAATTATTTAATCTAACTGTAACTCCCAGTTGGGTCTTGCAATAGAGGCTGAGGTTAGTTTATGGTTTAACCATCAGAGTGGTTAGAAAAAGTTATTCTACAATTAAATCCAGAAATCCAGATTTATTATCTACTTGAGCTGCAAGTTTGTGTCCAAGATATAAGTTAATATTCCATGCTGAATTGCTCTGTATTTAAATTTACTGTATTCAGGCAGAACTGATATGAACTATTTTGGATTAATTTGGTTTATAATTAGGTTGAACTGGACTGTTTTTATTGGGAATTTAATATTTTTGTTTACTTCTCTCTATAAAGTCTTCTAAGATCCATTTTGTTTCTCATTTGAGTCTGTATAAATAAGATGAGTTAAAATGAAAACTCTTCCAAAAACTTCCAAGCAATGTTTAAATGAGAATTTTGTGGTTGGACTTTGGAAAGAGAAACCTTTTAAAGACCTATAAAATGTAGAGGAAAACCTGATAGGAAAGGAAAAATAGCACAAGATGCTGTTGAAGACTTTTGCACCGTACTACATAAATACACATAAATTTATACATACTTACAAATACATTCAACTCATACTGAAGATGGATCCTATCAAGATGGATTCATCAATATGAAATGAGTACGCTGGAATGTTGGGAATTAGGATGTCGAAAATGTGTTTGACTGGCTTCGAGTTTTAAATACTCCTCCAAACTGCAAGAGTAAACAACAGCCTGGTGTTCATAATATAGCATAACATAACAAACAAGGTTGTCTAACACACACACACACACACACACACACACACACACATACACACACACACACACACACACCACTTGAGAGGCTTTTTAAATCACCACGCTGGTAAACTGAATTACAGAGAGTCACAGAATGAGTTTCTCTTTCCAAACTCGGACCCCCGGGCCAGCCATTACAGTACAAATTGTTTGCTTCTTTCTCAAAAAATTCCAGTTTTGTTCCTTAATTTTTTTTCTCCATTCTTTGTTTCTAAAAATTCCTCCCTTTGGGGATTCTTGCACTCTCTGCAGATTTTTTTGGCTCATAGTTATCCGCAGGTTTAAAACAAAAACATAAAGTTTTAAACTTTTTTTCCACACACTGAAAAAGATCATGTTTGTCTTCATATTACTGAAATGTTTTACAGATGTTAACAAGTTGTTATTGAATTATGTAAAATGTATAAAAGTGTTTCTTTGTAATTAAAGACAAAGATTTGATGTTTTTCCTCGCTGAAAACACGTGCTAAAGCCCAAAAGCAATGAGCACCATTAGTTGAATGTTAGCCTTTTTTCCTTTAATGTATCTGAGTTAATGATTAAGATGGTTAAACTATTCTAAAATTTTGGACACTACATTTTGCTAGAACTAAATAAAGTACATTGTCTAACAAAACTATTTAGAAACGTATTCACAGTTTGCCACATTTCAACCAAGCACCTTAATAGTGCTTGGACCCAAAGCACACAGCAATGGCAACTAAGTAGTGGCTCCTTAAGTAGCATCTCTAAGTCCTAGAGTGGCCTAGCCAGTCTCCAGACCTGAACCCAATCAAAAATCTGCATAGCAGACACCTAACTATTTAAGCTTGGGTTTATAGCATTAAATATGTCTTAGTAAAACCATTTTGCAATTTAATTCAAATCCAGAAATACTTTATTCATCCCATAAGGAAGTTAAATGTTGTTTTAGTTCATATTATGCAGGTTTTTTCAAAGAGCCATTGTAGATGCTGATGGCTGTGGGCAGGAAGGATCTCCTGTACCGCTCTGTCTTACAGCACCTCTGAAGAAGCCTCTGACTGAAGAAAACTGTTGTAGGACAGTCTCATGAAGAGGATGCTCAGGGTTCTCCATAATCTTTTTCATTTTAAGAAGAATCCTTCTTTTCACAATGATCTCCAGAGGTTCCAGAGGAGTCCCCAGAACAGAGCCAGCCTTTTTTATCAGCTTGTTGAGCTTTTTTAAGTCCCTGGCTCTGATGCTGCTACTCCAGCAGATGATGGCAGACGAGATCACACTCTCTACAACAGACTTATAGAAGATATGCAGCATCTTGCTGGAAACACACTGAATGACCTAAGCTTCCTCAACAAGTACAGTCTGCTCTGTCCCTTCTTGTAGATGGATCCACAGTTGCATCTCTACTCCAGTCTGTTGTGAACACAGAGGTATTTATACTCCTCCACCAACTCCAATTCTTCTTCCATGATATAAATAGTTTTTGACTTATTCCTGTTTCTCTTAAAATCTACAATCATCTCCTTGTTTTATTCACGTTCAAGATGAGATGATTGTTTCCACACCATGCAACAAAGTGGTCCACCAGCTCCCTCTACTCAGCTGCTTGTCCATCTCTGATCCACCCCACGACTGCAGAATCATCCGAGTATTTCTGCAGATGACATGAGTCTGTCTTGTACTGGAAGCCTGGGGTGTACAGAGTGAAAAGGAATGATGAGAGTACAGTCCCCTGTGGTGCTCCTGTGCTGCTGACTACCTGGTTAGACACACAACCCATCAGTCTCACAAAATGTGGTCCAGGAGATGATCCAGGAGATCTTTGAGGCCTCCACCTGAGTCTTCTGGAGTTTCAGACAAAGCAAATCAAAATGTTAATAATGGAGAAATTGGAGGTGGCAAGATTTCTAACAGACAATGTTGTCTCCTGAATTAACAGCAGTGGGTCACTTATCTCTTAAGAAACAATGTGCCATTTGTGCAGAAGTTTCAGTTCCCGCTTCCAAGGTCCCTGACACCACGTCTGGCATTTGGATCATAGTGTGACCTAATCATGTCTGTTGGCATGCATATTTGTGTTGCAGCCACATTGTGCAGCATTGCATCACTTTGGTTGTGCCTCATTAAAAGCAATGCTTGAAATGGTGCATGACAAAAACTCATCTTAAGCTGACTCTCTGGCTGCTCCAAACTGTTAAGAAGAAAATAGGAAACTCAAAGATGAACCTCCACTCACAGCTGAGTAAGAAGGTGTTCCACAACATTCACTGTACAAGAAGGAAATAGGGCTAATTATTCTGAAGACAGGTTTATAGAAGCATCTAAAGGAACAATTAAACAAAGACAAATAAGTAAAAAACCCAAAACATATGAAACATTTACATACAAACTATTCTTATATTCTGTAGGAATATAAGGATAGTTTGCATGTAATTATAAATATGATTTAATGTTCCTTTTTTTCTCTATTGTTCAAACCTATGCCTTTTCAATGAGTGAAAACCTCCTCATCCCACAACTAATGCTCAGTGTTCCTACCGTTTCCCCTTTTTTCCTTTGCCCTTTCCTCTGTGGATTGTAACTAGGTCAAATGTGGTGAGTGAATAAATTGAGCAGGAGAGGGCATTGTGGGAGGAATACTGATCATGGTGAAATTGGAGGCAGAACAGCAGGACAGGAGATGCTCAGTTATTGATGCCAAGAAAGAAGCAAGTAAATGCTGTTCGGCCTTCCACTTCCTAATTTTCTGTTAGAGTTCCAAAAGCCCTCCTGCTCCCTCTACCTGTTTTGTAATTTACCTTTTTTTAAATTATGTTAGAATAGTGAATACAAATATTTAAATATATTTTTGCTTGTAAACTTGTTAAAACACAGCCCCTAGATAAACCAGAAGACAATGTATTGCAATGTATGTGTTTTTATTATGGTTTTCATGAATGCAGTCAGTCCTCAATACTTCTATAACAAGATAGTCGCAGCCAGGTGTTGCTAACTGAATGCATTGTTAAACTGATGATAGTACCTTAACCCAAATCTCTTGCACGGTGGTGGAGGGGTGATGATAATTTGAATTTGTTTTGCAGTCACAGTCCCTGAGGTATGAAGCACTATCAGTTGCTTACTGAGGTGTAGATTGGTATTTTCTTTGTAATCTCACTGTATCACCATGGTAACATACTGGAAACAGAACCTTTAAAAGATTTTTGTCTTTATTCTTGATTTCTTGGAATCCTTTTATTGCCGCCAAGGTTACAGCTGAAACATTTTAATGTGCCAAGGCCAATCATTACTTAAGAACGTAATTTGTTCCTTTGTGCCGTTTCTTTAACCTGTAATATTGTTAGCGACCAGATCAGTTATACATTGGCATGGCTGGTGATTTTTCCATGGCTTTAGTGAAGCCAGTCAGTCATTTTCTACCGCTTATTCCATAGTGGGTCACGGGGAAGCTGGTGGCTATCTCCAGCAGTCTAGGGGCGGGGTACACCCTGGACAGGTCGCCAGTCCATCACGGGCCAGGCTTTAGTGAAGCTTTTTACTTAATTTCTGTTTGGATTTTTCATATTTAAGCAAAATTATTGTCTGCTCTGTATCAATGGGAAATTCTTGGGTTGTAACACTGAGTTGATTACCAGCGTCCTACACTCCAATAATTTCCCATGTTTAGTTGCTGTCCCACTGTTACTTGTACTACCATATACCGTATGATGGTGTATCTAAATACATTTTTTACGAAGGCTACATCTGAAAATATGAAGCAGACTTTACAAGACATCAAGTCCTAGCACTTCCATAGAGTATCGGTGTTGTCTATGGGACAGCAGTGTTCTGTGTAGTGCAAGTGCTTTGCGGTGAAGGCTGCAAAATGTGACCAATGACCACAATGTATTCACAAGTGTGTTAAAAGCAAGGGGGGATTGTTTCAGGTTAATGCTGCTGCAGGTTGCTCTATATTTAGTCATGAGGCAGACACCATTTCTTCCCAGCTATATACAGGTCCTTCTCAAAATATTAGCATATTGTGATAAAGTTCATTATTTTCCGTAATGTCATGATGAAAATTTAACATTCATACATTTTAGATTCATTGCACACTAACTGAAATATTTCAGGTCTTTTCTTGTCTTAATACGGATGATTTTGGCATACAGCTCATGAAAACCCAAAATTCCTATCTCACAAAATCAGCATATTTCATCCGACCAATAAAAGAAGTGTTTTTAATACAAAAAAACGTCAACCTTCAAATAATCATGTACCGTTATGCACTCAGTACTTGGTCGGGAATCCTTTGGCAGAAATGACTGCTTCAATGCGGCGTGGCATGGAGGCAATCAGCCTGTGGCACTGCTGAGGTCTTATGGAGGCCCAGGATGCTTCGATAGCGACCTTTAGCTCATCCAGAGTGTTGGGTCTTGAGTCTCTCAACTTTCACTTCACAATATCCCACAGATTCTCTATGGGGTTCAGGTCAGGAGAGTTGGCAGGCCAATTGAGCACAGTGATACCATGGTCAGTAAACCATTTACCAGTGGTTTTGGCACTGTGAGCAGGTGCCAGGTCGTGCTGAAAAATGAAATCTTCATCTCCATAAAGCTTTTCAGCAGATGGAAGCATGAAGTGCTCCAAAATCTCCTGATAGCTAGCTGCATTGACCCTGCCCTTGATAAAACACAGTGGACCAAAACCAGCAGCTGGTCCCCCAAGGTCTGGAATCGGCCCTTCTCCACAATCTTCCTCAGGGACCCTGAGGTCCCCTCTTCTCGTTGTGCAGCGTTTTCTGCCACACTTTTTCCTTCCCACAGACTTCCCACTGAGGTGCCTTGATACAGCACTCTGGAAACAGCCTATTCGTTCAGAAATTTCTTTCTGTGTCTTACCCTCTTGCTTGAAGGTGTCAATAGTGGCCTTCTGGACAGAAGTCAGGTCAGCAGTCTTACCCATGATTGGGGTTTTGAGTGATGAACCAGGCTGGGAGTTTTAAATGCCTCAGGAATCTTTTGCAGGTGTTTAGAGTTAACTCGTTGATTCAGATGATTAGGTTCATAGCTCGTTTAGAGACCCTTTTAATGATATGCTAATTTTGTGAGATAGGAATTTTGGGTTTTCATGAGCTGTATGCCAAAATCATCCGTATTAAGACAATAAAAGACCTGAAATATTTCAGTTAGAGTGCAATGAATCTAAAATATATGAATGTTAAATTTTCATCAT
Organism: Girardinichthys multiradiatus; assembly: GCF_021462225.1. Lineage (NCBI taxonomy): Eukaryota > Metazoa > Chordata > Actinopteri > Cyprinodontiformes > Goodeidae > Girardinichthys > Girardinichthys multiradiatus. The sequence continues at coordinate 5,768,084 of NC_061815.1, forward strand.
GACATAATGGAAAATAATGAACTTTATCACAATATGCTAATATTTTGAGAAGGACCTGTACATTTTGCTTCCGATGTGGTTAAATGACACTGGGTAAGCAGTGTTGCCTTGCAGCAAGAAGGTCCTGGTTTTAAATTCTGAGTGCTGTTCTGCATTACCTTTGCATGTTCTCCTCATGCATGTGTGGGTTCTCTTATGGTTCTCCGGATTCCTCCTACAGTCCCAAAAACACCCATGTTAGCTTAAATGTTCGCTATGTATTGCCCTTCAAAGTGTGTGTTTGGGCCTCTGTGACCTGACAACCTGTCCAGGGTGTCCCCCATCTCTCACCCAATGTCCGAAGCACTGACTGAATACTGAAAAAGGCACGCATTTGCATAGCTATTAAAATAATTCTTACTGAAAAACGGGAAGACCATCAGAAGCAGCTGTTGCATTGAAGCTCGGATTCTTGTGAAAGCCTGTAACATTAAGGTCTTTGAGGCAGGTTCCCTCAGTCTGGACAGAGAGAATGAAACTCTTCCCTGGTCTCATTTTCTCCGGCTCGAGAACATGGATGTTGCACACTCTTTTTTTTTCTCCCAGCTTGCAAACATTTGTGGTGCAGAAACGCAGGTGAGTTGCCTGAAGTGGTGGTGTCCAAGATCTGATTAGAGAAACATAATATTGGCTGTTATTGCTCCACTTCCTGTTTATGTTGGCACCTTAACATTCCCCCACGGCCTGCATGATGTAAATTGTGTGTAGGGCTGAGAGCATGGCTGCTTATGCCAAGGAGAAAAAAGAGAACTCTTTAACTGAGAAGGTTCAGAGTGCTAATGTGGTGAAATATTATCAGGTGGAATAATGACAAAGAAACTGAGTTAATCTTTATCATTATTATTATTATTATTATTGGTATTATTGTTGTTATCATATTCCAACAGGGATGCTAATATACAGTACCTTGCCGGCTCTATGTCCTTTCAAAACCACAAACCTTGACATGTTTTGTAAGGACTTTATGAAATATACCAACACAAGGTAGTGCATAATTGCTTAGATGGAAAGACCTGAAAACCGTTGCATGCATTGCATGTAGCCCCTTTTATTCCAATTATCTATCACCAGCAGACAGACATGACCAATTAACCTAAAGTGCCTGTTTTTAGACTGTTGGAGGAAGCCAGAGTACACAGAGAGAACTAAACCATGCATAGGGAAAACATGCATGTTCCATAAAAGAACCTAGGCTGATATTTTAAGCCAGCACTGTCCTGCTGCAACGCAACAGTGCCAGTGTCCCGATACCTCTGAATAACATCTAGCCAACCATAGTTCACCACAGGCCATGCAGGGGGCATGGCAAATCAATCAATCAATACTTTATTGTCATTGTCATAACAACAACAGTTATAGATAACAACGAAATGTGGTGGAGCATCATACAACTGCATAGTAAAAGTGTGATGCAAAGTGGTGCAAAATAAATAAATATAACTTTGTAAGGCTTTAGTGATCAGTGCAGACAGATAGTAATACAGCATCTAAGGGCAGGATAGGAGAAGGGAGATACACTGTAAACAGATGTTTAAGGAATGTTAATTGGTTGCAGTATAGAGTTCAGTTATTGTCATGGTGAGATTTGAGATGTGACAATGATGGGTAGGACAGAGAAAAGGGGAGCTGTCAGTTTAACAGCCTCACAGCCTGAGGATACAGACAGTGAGCCATTCTAGTGGTCCTGGCACTTATGGACTTGTACCTTCTACCTGAAGGTAACAGGTGAAACAGGTCATGTGGAGGATGCTATGTTGTTCATTTGTCTCAGGCAGAGGGTGGTATAGAAAACACGTGCTGGTATAGGTTCTGATCTCTGGGAGAGTCGTCCTGATGATTTTCCCTGCTGTTTGAACTGCCTGCTGGAGAGTCTGCTGGTCAGCCTTAGTGCAGCTGGAGACCCCCACTAGGAATCCATGGGTTAGTACACTTCCAACAGCACAGTTGTAAATGTTTATCATAATCTGCTGGGGAAATTTGGCCTGTTTCAGTTTCCTCAAAAAGAAAATACATTGTTGGGCCTTTCAAACAGCTGAAGCGATGTTAGTTGGCAAATGCTGAAGTAGGTGCTCTGTTCAGATGAGACCAAAATGCCACTTCTTGTCTTGCATGCAAAATGCTATGTGTGGTCAAAAGCTAAGAATGCAAATCAATCTTAGAAGAGATCCTGTTAATCTTTAGCTCAGGACAACAAGCCTACACATGCAGCTGGAGCTACAGTGAAATGGCTTAGGTTGATGCATTTCTGTGGCTCAGTCAAAATCTGCACCTGAATCTACATAAGAACCTAAAAACTGACTTTCATAGAAGCTCTCCATCCAATTTGAGCTTTAGTTTTTTTTTTTTTTTACAAAAAAGGATGTTTTCTTCCACTTTACATTTATGCTCTACTTTGTGTTGATCTTTCACACATAATCCCAACAAGATACATTAAAGTTTGTGCTTTTAATGTGACACATTGCGCAAATGTTCAAAGGGTCTGAATACATCTGCAAATCACAGAATGAGTCTTAGAGGGTCGAGACCACTTTGAAATAAAGCCAAAATCAGACATTAAGCCATAATCTGCCATTAATCCACAGGCAAGCTTATTCCTGCACCTTTTACCACTCTACTCCTTCGTCCTCCACCTGTCTTGTTTTATCTTCTACCTTCTTCTCTGTTTTTCCCTCCACATCTCTCTCCTGCCTTGATTTAGTGGTAAAAGCCTCTGGTATTAACCTGAGTTAGCACCCAATTTAATCCCTCCTCTCTGCTTCGCATCTCTTCCAGAGCCCTTATTTCTTCACTGCCTCCAATAACTTCACTGTGTTCTCCTGCCAGCTTCTTGCTGTATTCTCACCCTATGTTTACCAAATGTGCTGGCCCCCCTTGCAGGAAGACAGAAAGGAAAGGCGCAGCGGTGGACAAAGGCAATAACATCATCCATTGCATGACCTTCTTCCCCCACATTCTACCAAAGCTGGTAAATCTCATGTTTTATTTTATAAATGACTGTAGAACATTTATACATTAAACTGTATTTGTGTTTGCTTCAGTGATTAAAAGCTTCAGCATCATAGCCACAGCAGCATGTTCTTAACAGCTTCCAAGCCTCTAGGGTTAGCAGCAGGGTTGCTTTTTTTTTAGAGTCATTCTGTCCTATAGGCTGCTGCATCCAAGGAAAGGACAGGGACCATTTTAGCTCCTCACTGAAAGTTTTAAATAATTAGCCCACAGAACAGCCACTCCCCCTGCAGGTGAAGCAGAATGCAGATCTGTTTTTCTGTCATACTGTTGGAAAAATTTATATAAATCGTCTTTGTTTAGTTTAAACTAGGTTTATTTTTGACTTTCTACTATAGTGAAGATGATTCCTGTGATTGGTTTAGTGTGGACAAAGGGATTGTGGAAAGTTAAGGAATGTGGTCTGGAGTGGATCACTCTCTGGACATTACATGCTCATACCATATATGGAAATGACTGCTTTTTATGTTTTAATCTCCATAAGAATTGGCTGAACAGATTCCCGCTTTTTGCTTGTAAGAATGTGAGTTGTAAATAAAAGGCTGGTGCAAGTATTTATTCTTTGTGAGAAGGAAGTCACCCTTGCAAGTCAAACTTACTTGGTTCATCTGTGCCTTATTCAACACTTGTCTGTGTTTATTAGCTTTCTAACTCTAACATTTCTTTGGTCCTTCGTGCCGGAGCGCTAGAAATCCGCGGCCCGGGGCCCAGCGGTGCGTGTGGGGTTCCAGTCTGCGCAGAATCCAGAATGTCTGGGGACCAAAAATCCTGCACAGTGAATTTTGTGTTGGTAACCGCCGAATCGGCCGAGGGGCAGCGCGAAGGTGGAATAACGTGTTTCGACAGACAGTGTGAACGAACGTGCAGTTGAGACAGAACCAATTTAAGTATTTAAAAATAAGAATAAATAGGAGTTTTTGAGTTTAGAGGTACTCGTAATTTCCCCTAAGGAGATTCAAAAGTAAACCAACTCCGTAGAAAAATAAGAATAAAATAAGAGTTTTTGAGTTTAGAGGTACTCGTAATTTCCCTTAAGGAGATTCAAAAGTAAACCAACTCCGTACAAAAATTCTGAGTTTAAAAAGAAAAGCTTGTAAAAAACAGAAAACCTAATCAAGGTGATTTAGGCCTATAAGTGATTGTGTGTTGGTGCATGTGTCTGTGTGTGTGTCTGCAGAATCATACGGCACTCTTAGTGAGAAAACCCGAAACCTTGCTGGTGTTAACATAAAGTTGTCGACAGCTGAGAGGTGTCGTAAGGAATTCTGATTTGGATATTAGGTGCCATCAAATCTCAGTCTAAAACTCCTGCATTCTCTGAGATTAGAACTCAAAGTGGAAAACCGGATCAAAACTAGGTTTTGATCTAGAAGCCTGTTTTCCGGGAGATGTTGGGGCCCCATCATAGGAATTCTGTTTGATTTGATGGTACAAGATATGTAAAATAAATGCACCTCTGTTATATATATATAAAAAAATAAAGAAAAAGAGCGGAGTCTGAATAATAATAAACTAGAGTAAATACGATAAAAGTATATATAATAAAGCAAAGAGAATCAAATAAATTGCGCTAATATAAATTAATAGAAGTAGAACTCGGTTGTAAATAATAGTTTTTAATAGATATAAAAATAAAAACTCTTAAAATGGGGAACTGCGTCCGGAAGCAGCCTCCGTCAGAAGGAGATGTAATGTTTATACACTCAAAAGATCCAGATACAGTAAAAAAAATCTTGCTAAATGGTAGAAAGATTATAAGTTTAAAGGACATTTTTCGGTTCCTGCTTGTACCCATTTGGTACAGAGATTACAACAGAAAGACAAACTTAGGAAAAGGAAAAAACCCAGTCAAACTTTAAAAAAAAAATTTTGGCTTGTTGAACTCATAAAAGAAAGGCAGGGAACGATAAAAAGAGCAAGGAGATTTATATAGCAGTTGCCAGAGAAGAAGATAATGACACTGGTGTAGTAAGGGGAGGGGCAGGCAGCCACAGCCACAGCCCACTGCTGCAGCTGTGAGAGGGCCTGAACCCTCAGCGCCAGTGGGACAAATAACTGAAGAGGCATCACCATATTCACCATCGGTTTTTCCGACTTAACAAACTATGAGAGAGGGATCCCCAAATTTAATAACCAGCTCCCTGGTAGCAAAAATACTAGGTGGAGAAAACAGGCAATTAAACTGGATTTCCTCAAAGACACTGCTGATGACACTCCCTATAAACAGCAGTTAAAAAATGCCCTCCAGGCAAATGCTTTACCTGAGATTCGAAACTGGGTCACAAAACATAATATTGATCTACCCACCTGCTCGGTTACCAGTTGGCAAAACTGGGCAATGCATGCTGAAAAGGTGGTCAGTGGAATGCATAAACAACCCCCTACTGATACCTTCAATGCGGAAGATGACATATTTTATGCAGGACCAGTAAGTAGGGGGAGGGGTAGAATGAGAAGAGTTTTCAGAGGAAATGGAGGCCTTAGGGGGCGTGGACGGAGGCAAATGAGAGGGAGAGATGACGGAAGAGATGATGGACATTGCAGTAGCATATATGGGTAATCTGAGATCCTCTCTATATGCAACAGTATATATCAGTCTACATGAAATATTAATAACTTCACCTACTGGAATGTTTAAAGATCTGATTGAATATGTGAAACAACTGACTAATATAATAATGAAGTTTTTTAACAGGCGATGCTCATCCAGGAGAAATGCAGTGTTCTAGGAAATGCAACTCATTTATTAACAATACATTTTTCTTCAACAGGTGGAAGCTGGAGAAATAACATCACACTGTGTGGAAGTTTTGTTGACTAATCATTGGTTGGATCCATGAGACATTATGTGTACAGACCAAATGACCAAAAACGACCCAAGACCAAATGACCAAGGTTCTGATTGACTTATGAACCTCACTGACCTGACAATGATAACCTGACACTTCTCCAGACTGGATGGACCCAACAGACAGCATCACTTTAAGGTGGACCTCAAAAACACCACCTTATTGATCCTTGGTGGATAAAAAAGAATTGAAGCATTCAAAACAGACCTAGTGGAAACAAAAGGGGTTATGAGAAAACAATGTGCATTTTAAAAAATATAAAAAGAAAATTATATGGGATATTTGTAAATGAAATTGCTCTGATAGAGAAGTAACTAAGTATATTTATTTGTACAGCACATTGCAGACAGGGCAATTCAAAGTGCTTTACATTATAAAAATACAAAATCCTAAAAACCATCAAGTGGATGTTCATGACAGCCATGGGGGAAACGTTGTCAGTGTGTGAATGTGTGTGAATGGGAATGACTGATTTCATTAAAGAGTGTCTTTGAGGGACCTTAAAAGTGCTAATAAAGGTCTGACTTTCTGATGATCATTGCCAAACTTTTACCTCTATAAAGTTTCCAGAATTTGTTTTTTCCAAAATCATCTAAAGATAGTAAAGGTTCTACCTGAATTGAAACACTGATAAACATAAGAAAGCTCATAGACCTGTCTTCAATTTACGAAATTCTTTTACAAACAGAGTAATTAAATTTTATGTGGCCAACATCTGTCCATTTTGTCTGTTTTTGTGAAATGTTTGTTTTATGTTATGTAAAAATTAGGGTATATGTGCATGATAAAATTGAATTAAAATGATTTAAAGCCTATAAGTGCAAGTATGATCTTCAGCAGTACCATAATTATTAGGTTAATTTTTATGGTGAAACAAAAGGATTTTAACAAATGTTTAGACTTTTTCCAGTCAGGTTCAGAATGATCAAATTAGATTTAAAATTTAACACAAGATGAACTGCTCCTTAACAACATTACTGGACAGAATTACTATTCCTGAAATTGAAAAACTTAAGTTAATTGAAATAAACTTTAGTTACTTGAAATAAATACAAAGTGTAATTAAAAAGGGAAGAACTATAGCTGACTGAAACTGTACAGGTGTGTTTATAAAATTGGGTAAGACAAACTAAGGGTATAAGATATAATATGCTCTTCATTTTTGTGTTCATCAAGTTTATTAAGCCTTCTAAACTGATGAGGAGTGAGTTTTCTTCAGAACTAATGAAACCTAAAGTAAACCAAGAATTATTAAAATAATAGCAACTAACAGAAATAGTGACCTGACTCTTTAATATGAGGCCTTACTGCATTTAAAAAAAAAAAAAAAAAGATTAGAATAGATGCATCTAAATATAGCTAAATTAGAATATTGAGAGCTGCTATAATCTTTCTGATGAATACAAAAATGTGTTATTGGAACCAGATGATTAAAAAGAGAGCAACGTTATCATTGCCAAAGAGAAACATTTGCAGGAAAGATCCAATTAAATATTATTTAACTTTGTCTATCATGACACCATACAGGGTTTATTAACATCTTGGATGGCAAATATTATTTATGGAAAGAAATATAAATAAAGGTATAATTGGTAGCACAGTAGAAAAATGCAGAGTTATTACTGAAATTATTAGATGCTGTGCTGTTACCAGCTAAATTAGTTGAGTGTAAATGAAGGGATTACTAGATGCCCTGAAGGAAAGCTTATATTACTTAAATCAATGTTTCAATGAACTGTGAGCCATGTGCAGAGCCATGTCTCAACAGGAGGGTGGTAGTTTACTACATATGGATTTAATAATTAATATTTACAAAAAAAAAAAAAAATGTGTGCATCTTGTTTGATATGTCTGAAACGTTACCCTCAAGGAAATCTTTCCTTGCAAAGGACCAGATGCTATGACAGTGGCAAAAAGGACTACCTCCATTTGGAATTCCAAGAAAGATTTATAGTGATAATGAAATATACATTTTTGTTAACAAAGTCATACAAGAACTTGGTAAATGTTTCAAGATTGACCTGAAAATATAATGTACCTATTATTGTATTATAAGTGCAGGGCTGGTAGAGATAACAAATGGGACATTTAAAAGGAGGCTTAGGAAGACAATGGAAGAAACAGGAAGAAATTGGGTTGAACATCTATATATATAGTAAAACTTAACATTAGGATAACCCCATCAGCTCAGGGTGGATTAACACCTTTTGAAATAATACATGGCAGACTTTATTATTGTCCCTGATCTCCAAAAGACCTAAAAGATCCACAACAAGAGGCAACGTTAGCAGATTACATGATGAAGGCATTACAGTTTAGAGACATATAAAATGTTAATAATCTGCCAAATGATGTTTCTGAAGTCCTACAAGTTCCTGGTGATGTGAAAGGTGACCGGATGCTGATTAAGACCATTAAGAAGAAAACTTGGTCTGATCCAAAGTGGGAGGGTCCATTCCAAGTGTTATTAACAACTCCTATTGCTGTGAAAATCCAAGAGAGACCTACCTGGATACACAAAGTGCACTGTAAACAGGTGAACCTGTCATTCTTTCTATCCACAGACTAGGAAATGATAAAGCCTGACTACAAAGGGGTTGTCGCCATCTAGTGGAGACTTCGTCTCAATGTCAGTGAAGAAACCAACAATCTTTCCTAGCCTTTAGGGGTAAGAGAGAGACTGACAGGTAAATCTAAAGGAAAGATGTTGTTGAAACATTTAAGTTTGTTTTTCATGTTTGTCCTGATTGTGTTAATAATATGCCAGATATTTCAAAAATCTCATAATCTCTAGAAATTAAAGAGGTGGATACATGAAGATTTCCAAGGAATGTTTACACAAGATATAAATTACTTTTTTGAGACTAACAGATGGTACCAATATGAAAAATTGTAACCAAGTCCAGAAACATTTCTGGTTATATGGAACTTCCTATCTCTTCCAACCAGCCCAGGTTGACAGCTAGACCATTACCAGTGCCAAGAGATGAGTGTTTTATCAGAAATAGTGTTTCTGGTGTCTGTACCAGTTTCGCATTGCAATGGGTAAAGAAACATTTTACAACTGTGATGTTACAGAATTTAAACAGTTTAATGTTACAACCCCTGTGTCTAATTATGTGGAGTGTCTTGCAGATTCGCATTTTTCTCATTGTGTCGTGGGCACCGGTTCCATCCCAGTGGGGACTATTCCAATGCGCATGTGTAACACGACTTACTATTATTATTTACACCAAGCTGGGGAAAGGTCCATGATCTAAAGGGCACTTATGCAATAGATGGATTTCACTGGATGTGTGGAACTGCCATTTATTTGCAGTTGCCTCTAAGTTGGAGTGGTGTACAAGGGCTGGACAATGAAACTGAAACAACTGGTTTTAGACCACAATAATTTATTACTATGGTGTAGGGCCTCCTTTTGCGGCCAATACAGCATCAATTTGTCTTGGGAATGACATATACAAGTCCTGCACAGTGGTCAGAGGGATTTTAAGCCATTCTTCTTGCAGGATAGTGGCCAGGTCACTACGTGATACTGGTGGAGGAAAACGTTTCCTGACTCGCTCCTCCAAAACACCCCAAAGTGGCTCAATAATATTTAGATGTGGTGACTGTGCAGGCCATGGGAGATGTTCAACTTCACTTTCATGTTCATCAAACCAATCTTTCACCAGTCTTGCTGTGTGTATTGGTGCATTGTCATCCTGATACAATGTTTGAACCATTGGATGCACATGGTCCTCAAGAATGGTTTGGTAGTCCTTGGCAGTGATGCGCCCATCTAGCACAAGTATTGGGCCAAGGGAATGCCATGATATGGCAGCCCAAACCATCACTGATCCACCCCCATGCTTCACTCTGGGCATGCAACAGTCTGGGTCGTACGCTTCTTTGGTGCTTCTCCACACTGTAACTCTCTCGGATGTGGGGAAAACACTAAAGGTGGACTCATCAGAGAACAATACATGTTTCACATTGTCCACAGCCCAAGATTTGTGCTCCTTGCACCATTGAAACCGACGTTTGGCATTGGCATGAGTGACCAAAGGTTTGGCTATAGAAGTCTGCCCATGTATATTGACCCTGTGGAGCTCTGGACGGACAATTCTGGTGGAAACAGGAGAATTGAGGTGCACATTTAATTCTGCCGTGATTTGATGTTTTTTGGAGACAATCCGGGTTAGCACCCGAACATCCCTTTCAGACAGCTTCCTCTTGCGTCCAGTTAATCCTGTTGGATGTGGTTTGTCCTTCTTGGTGGTATGCTGACATTACCCTGGATACCGTGGTTCTTGATACATCACAAAGACTTGCTGCCTTGGTCACAGATGGGCCAGCAAGATGTGCACCAACAATTTGTCCTCTTTTGAACTCTGGTATTTCACCCACAATGTTGTGTGCATTTCAATATTTTGAGCAAAACTGTGCTCTTACCCTGCTAATTGAACCTTCACACTCTGCTCTTACTGGTGCAATGTGCAATCAATGAAAACTGGCCACCAGAAATTTTTTTTTTGTGTTTTACTTCTGGACCATGGTGGCAACTGCTTTTGAAAATCATGACCCCTGTCATCGCTGTGTTATTGTTGTTTGCCTCTTTTACTCTGTGTGTTATTATGATGACACTTTGGAGGAGGAGTCACTAAACTTAACAATAGTTAAATGAGATGTATGCATAAAGCTTTTTGGAAGTGTATACATGAATGTGTTATTAAACTAATCAATAATAAACAGGAGGGAATTGTTGGAAAAATGTATACAAGTTATCATTGTTTAGTTTGAACTAGGTTTATGTTTTAAGTTCTACTCTGGTTAAGATGATTCCTGTGATTGTTTTTTAGTGTGTAAAAGGGAGTGGAAAGTTAAGGAATGTGGTCTGGAGTGGATCACTCTCTGGACATGACCTGCTCATACCATATATGGAAATGACCACTCTTCTAAGTTGAAATCTCTGTAAGAATTGGCTGAACCAATTCCCGCTTTTTACTTGTAAGAATGTGAGTTGTAAATAAAAGGCTGGTGCAAGGATTTATTCTTTGTGAGAAGGAAGTCGCTGTTTGGCAGAGGACTAGCTCACCCTTGCAAGTCAAACTTACTTGGTTCATCTGTGCCTTATTCATACACTTGTCTGTGTTTATCAGCTTTCTAACTGTAACACATACCTTTAGATCCACATAAATGGCCTAAAAAGAAACTACGGAACAATCTAATTTATTTGAGGGGCAGCTCCATGTATGTTCAGTTCAATTGATTCAATTCAATACAAAAATACTTTATTAATCCCAAAGAGAAATTAAATATTGTTGTAGCTCATTATGAAGGTTTCTTCAAAGAGCCGTTGTAGATGCTGATGGCTGTGGGCAGGAAGGATCTCCTGTAGCGCTCCATCTTACAGCAGATCTGAAGAAGCCTCTGACTGAAGACACTCTGTTGTTGTAGGACAGTCTCATGACGAGGATGCTCAGGGTTCTCCATAATGTTCTTCATTTTATCAAGAATCCTTCTTTTCACAATGATCTCCAGAGGTTCCAGTGGAGTCCCCAGAACAGAGCCAGCCTTCTTTATCAGCTTGTTAAGCTTTTTTAAGTCCCTGGCTCTGATGCTGCTACCCCAGCAGATGATGGCAGAAGAGATCACACTTTCCACAACAGACTTATAGAAGATATGCAGCATCTTGCTGCAAACACCAAAGGACCTAAGCTTCCTCAAGAAGTACAGTCTTAAGTTTGTTTACATAGCGCCAATTCACAACAGATGCCATCTCAAGGCACTTTACAAGGTAAACAGATCCAGTTTACATACAGGAATACATAATCAAATCAAGCCAATCATACAGACTTGAATTAAATTAAATTCAGTTTATTTATATAGCGCTGATTCAAAACACAAGTCGTCTCAAGGCACTTTGCAAAGTCAGTTCAATTTAATCATATAGATTTCAGTCAGGCACATAAATTCCAGTTAATCCTAACTATCAAACAGTGCAGTCAGATTCAGTTTATTATTCAAATTGGATAAAAAGTTTTTCTATCTAAGGAAACCCAGCAGATTGCATCCAGTCAGTGACTTGCAGCATTACCTCCTCCCGGATGAGCATGTAGCGACAGTGGACAGTCACTTGCATTTACTTTGCAGAAATCCCCTATACTGAGCATGCATGTAACAACATTGGAAAGGAAAACTCTCTTTTAACAGGAAGAAACTTCCAGCAGAACCAGGCTCAGTGTGAGTGGCCATCTGCCACGACAGACTGAGGGTTTGAGAGAACAGAGCAGAGACAAAAAACAAACAAACCCAAAAACACAGAAGCACTGATCCAGTAGTATTTTCAATGGGAAGAAAAAGCAAAACATTAATAATTGTAGCTCCTTTAATGGCTTCATCTAGGAGAGAAAGACACCTAAGCAGATGAGCCAGTTTTCAAGTCTAGAGTATGAAATAGAGCACATACAGTGGAAAGAACAAGTTTTTGATATACTGTCGATTCTGCAGGTTTTCCACTTGCAAAGCATGTAGAAGTGTTAAGTGTTTTTTTCATAGATACTCTTCAACTGTGAGTGATGGAATCTAAAACAAAAATATAGAAAATCTGATTGTGTGATTTCTAAGTAATTCATTTGCATTTTATTGCACGACACAAGTATTTGATACATCAGAAAAAACAAAACTTAATACTTGGTACAGAAACCTTTGTATGGAATTACAGATATCAGATGTTTTCTGTAGTTCTTGAGGAAGATTGCACACACTGCAGCAGGGATTTTGGACCACTCCACCATACAGATCTTCTCCAGATCTTTCAGGTTTCGGGGCTGTCTCTAGTCAATATGGACTTTCAGTTCCCTCCAAAGATTTTCAATTGGGTTCAGGTCTGGAGACAAGTTAGGCCACTCGAGGACCTTGAGATGCTTCTTATGGAGCCACTCCTTAGTTGCCATGGCTGTGTGCTTCAGGTTGTCATGCTGGAACACCCAGCCACGACTCATCTACAATGCCCTTACTGAGGGAAGGCGATTGTTGGCTGAGATCTCTTGATACATGCCCCCATCCTTCCTCTTCTCAATATGGTGCAGTCATCCTGTCCCCTTTCCAGAAAAGCATCCCCAAAGAATTATGTTTCCACCTACATGCTTCATAGTAAGGATGGTGTTCTTGGGATTGTACTCATCCTTCTTCTTCCTCCAATAACGGCGAGTTGAGTTTAGACCAAAAAGCTCTATTTTTGTTTCATCATATCACTTGACCTTCTCCTATTCCTCCTCTGGATCATCCAAATGGTCATTGGCAAACTATGGGCCTAGACATGCACTGGCTTGAGCAGGGGGACCATGCATGTGCTGCAGGATTTTAATCTATGGCGGCGTAGTGTGTTACTAAAAGTCTTCTTTGAGACTGTGGTCCCAGCTCTCTTCAGGTCATTGACTAGGTCCTGCCATGTAGTTTCGGGCTGATCCCTCACCTATTTCATGATCATTGATGCCAGGTGAGAAAGTTCAGAGCCGGGTTTCTTATGTCAAATACTTATGTCATGCAATAAAATGCAAATTAATTACTTTAAAATCACACAATGTGATTTTCTGGATTTGTTTTTTTGAGATTCTGTCACTCACATTTGAAGAGTAGACTTCTATATGAGTAAACTTCTACATGCTTTGCAAGTGTGAAAACCTGTAAAATTGGCAGCGTATCAATCAACTTGTCCTCTCTCTTGTACAGTTAGTCACAGTAAAAGCTCAGCCAGTAGCTATAGGAGAGACAGGGTTAAAGGGCAGCAGCAGGTTGATACATTTTAAATCCTATTCTGGATTTAACAGGGAGCCAATAAAGGGGAGCTAAAATATAAAAAATATGATCTCTCTTTTTAATTTTCATCAGAACTCGTGCTGCAGCATTTTGGACCAGCTGAAGGCTTTTAACTGCATTTTGTGGACATCCTGAGAGTAAAGAGTTACAATAGTCCAGCCTTGAAGTAACAAATGCATGGACTAGTTTTTGACATCACTCCTGGATAGGATATTTCTAATTTTGGTAATATTCAGGACGTGAAATTCCTAGGAACCTGATTAATATGGGATTTAAATGTCGTGGTCAAAAATAACACCAAGGTTTTTTTACTTTATTACCAGAGGTCAATCCACATTAATTCATTGTCTAAGCAGTTTCTTTTTCAAAGACTCCGGTCCAAAGACGACAACTTCTGTCTTGTCTGAATTTAGAAGCAGAAAATTTAAAGTCATCCAAGTTTTTATGTCTTCAAGACATGCTTGTAGTCTATCTAACTGGTTGGGCTCATCAGGATTTATGAATAAGTAAAGCTGAGTATCATCAGCGTAACAGTGAAAATGTATCCTATGCTGCCTGAAGATTTTACCTATTGGAAGCATGTATATATAGTAAAGAGAACTGGCCCAAGCACTTAACCCTGAGATACTCTACAAGTAACCTCGGAGTTTGAAAATGATTTATCATTTACGTGAACAAACTGGAATCTGTCAGACAGATTAGATTTAAACCAGCCTAGTGCTGTCCCTCTGTTCTAGCTTTTCTAAAAGAAAATTGTGATTAACTGTATCAAATGCAGAAGTGAAATCTAACAGAACAAGTACAGACACGAGTCCATGATCTCAGGACAGGAGAATATTATTAGTGACTTCCACTAGTGCTGTTTCTGTGTTATGATGAGCCCTGAAAACTGACTGAAACTCTTGAAACAGATCATACTGTGTAAGTTACAGTTTGAGCTGCGCCCCAACCTCCACTCACCACCACATCCTTTTGTCATATTATAATTTTTGCCATAACAGCTGGTTTGATCCCACACTGCTGTTTTGCTCTATTTTGTTTAGTTAGATATTTTACTCCTGTGTAGAACTTTGCATGTTTGATTAGGTGAAGATTATTAAATCGGAAGAGCGAGTGTATCAGGGCTGTGATTTAATAAATGTTCACATAGATAAACAGAAGGCGCATTGTGTTTATTTTGTGCAAGAGTGATTCGTCAGTCAAGATAAGGTTAAAAGTTCCACACGTTTCGGCAGAAACGGTCAATTAAATATTGTGCATCGAAGTGAAGATTTAATCAGACTGTTATCTGATGCATTCACGTTCAGCTTGGAGAAAACTGTTTTCCACACACACAAAGAGAGCTAGCATGTTTTCTGTGCTTACTCTCTATATACTTGTAAACATCCAGGACGTTGTTCCCAGTTAGTGCTTTATTGGGCTGTGACAGTCTCACCAGTGGTGTAGGTGGTCATACCATCATTCTGCTGCAGACTTAGTTCAGTTTGTTTATTACAGAGAGACAACTTCAAGATGAAGACCTCAGGTTAAACAGATAAAAGGCTTTGAAAACTTCATCGTTTTGAGATGTTCTGCTGCGCTTTCTGGATTATCCAATACCTTCAGCTTTAAAAAAATTTAATTTTCATATCTTTACAGCAGCTGTCATCTGCCTCTGTGCAGATCTACCTTCACTTACTGCTTTTAACTCTAAAATACCACAAAGACAGTTTCTAGCCTCACAAATTCAGGATTAAGAATAAAGAAATCATTTCTGTAGTTACAGATACTCGGGCCCATCCCAAAGGCACTTCTGAACCTGTTTGTGTATGCATGTGTGTGATATTAGCTTGGATATATAGTAAAAACTGTATAGTTTGTTAAACATTATGAAAAGACACAATTTTTTTTTATTGTCTGACAATAAAATCACACTAAACAGTTCCTTTTTTTAGGTAATTTAGAATTACCAAAATTATTTCAATTTACTAAATGCCAAAATAATGAGTGGATTTGTAATACCATACCAATAATATTTGGTAGAGTTGCCTTTAAACTGTGTGACTTAGGTCAAATTTTCTGGGTTTCCATCCACAAGTAATAGTTTGAGTTAGGTTTAGAGTCCACTTCGTTGAACTTTTCAGCTCTGCCAACAAATGTTATAAGGGACGACCACTCCAAAACACTGGCTTTGTTGTTCTTAAACCACTTAACTAATTTAGTTGCATGCTTAGAGTCATTGTTTATTTGGAAGGACCATTGTGCCCAAGCTTCAACTTCTTGGCTGAGATGTGTACCAATCCCTCCTGCTGCAAAACAGTCACATGATGTGACAATGCCACCACTGTTTCAGTCCCATTTTTCAGAAGCCTTTACCTTTTCCGTCCAAAGGTAACAATGCTCATCATGGCCAAACACTTGAGTTTTGGTTTCATCAACCCACAGAACATGCTCCTAAAATGTAGTTTCAAATGGTAATCCTAGTTTTATGTTTCTTTTGGAGTAATGCCCTTTCTATTTCTGGCTGGCCTTTTTGCTCATTGCAGGACTGTGGATATCACTGTGGATAATGAGAATCTCTTTTCAGCTTTAGCCAATAAATTCACAAGGCTTTTCCTTAATTTGTGCAAACTTTTCACATCAAAACCTGTTCATATGTGGGACACTGAACCTGCCTTCTTCCTGAACATTATGATGGCGGTACATTCGCATGCTGTTTATATTTGCATATAATTGTTTGAACAGACAAAAATGGCATCTTGCCATTATACCCAATGATGAACCAAGCTTGAAGGGCCTTAATTCTCTTCCTGATATCCTGACTGATTTCTTTTCATTTTCTCATGAAGAAGCAGTGGGTTAGAGGTGTTTTCTCATAATGCATCCATAATCAGGAGCTGGGATCAAAATCCATGTTCCATGCTCAGTATCCTGGTAGATGATTGCAGATTCTTGATAAGAATGTCCGGGTGCATATTTTCGTTCATCCTTTCATAAAATAAATGAAGTCTGCCAGTTGTACCATATGTTAGAAACCCGGCCCACAACATATTTCCACCTCCACATCTTAATGTTGCTCTGGTGGTTTTGTTGTGATGTGCATTTTTCCTCCTAATATGGTGTGTAAAATTGTATATAATTTCAAGTAACTGTAGGTGCTAAATGGATGTATTTCTGGAGCTTTCTGTAAGTGCCTATTGGTTTTTGGCCAACAGTCCTGATTATTCTTTTGCCTCTTTCAGAAATTATTAGGAGCACCTGATTAATGGTGGTTTATGTTGAAAAGATGTTCTTTCCACTTTCAGTCTTAATGATTACTGGGATAACATTTCTTACAGTTAGTAATACTGTTTTAATCTAAAATTATCATTAAACCCATCTATGATCACCATAATTTTAAAAAGTCCAAGCATTCCAGCATCTCAGATGCTCAGTAGAACAGGGATTCTTTTACAACTGAGGAGCACCTAGTGGTAAATAGCTATACTTGGACTAAAACCGAGCTACAAGTAGAAGGAAACATGATCAGTCTTCTGCTACTAGCTGCCTACTGGCTAATGCTGGGTAAGGTTACTTTTAGTATGAAGTCTGTGATCTTCAGAATAGTCTGCTTTTTCTGTTTAACATTTTCCTAATTTCCGCTTAGAATCGAGATGACTGCCAAAATCCTACCCATTATTTTACCTGTAGGGGTTCGGCCAGCTTCTATTGTCCTAAAAGCATCAGTACAGTAGACCTTCACAATAAATACTTAAGCATAAATATTCTATAATAATACTTTTCTCATTTCTAACAAATTTTAATAAAACTGACAATATTAAAAACCATTATCAGTTTTCTCCTAATCATGTGACTTTTTATGCCTAGAACTATGTCTGTAACCATGGCAAATGGTATGTTTTGAAAAAACAAAACAAAAGGAGAGCTCTGTGCTTTGAACCCATTTAAATGCTTCTTGTGTGATACCTTGGTGATGAAAAACGTTTTTTGTAGGACATCAGTTGCACTAAAACAGCTAATAATAATTTGCACTCTTAGGGGCCATACTTTCTTAATACTGACAGATTTCAGCTGCTTTCTGTGGATTGCTTGAGTCCATTGAATTCCATGTCATTTTCAATATATATTTTTACTGGGGAAAACATTGGCCTGTTCAACACATTAATCTTTATCCCACTGTGAAAACTTGACTTGGAACCAAAGCTGGATAAAATATGTTGTTTTTATCTCATTTAGTTTTAATACCAAATAAATGCATTCAATGCTTCTTTAGATTTAATTACATTGTCCAGAGAACTGACAAGCTTAATTAAACTTCATTAAGCAGTTTGGTGCCCCTGGACAATGTAATTAAATCTAAAGAAGCATTGAATGCATTTATTTGGTATTAAAACTAAATGAGATAAAAAAAAAAAAGAAGAACCAAACCACTCCTCAATCAATGATGGCATATTAAGTAACAGACCTTTTTATTTTGCAAATTGCAGTATGCAAAAGGCAGAGCCAATGGCGGCTTTGATGGCTCTGAATTGGCTGATTCTTAGGATCAATGTGAAAATAATCTTGCTTTAGAAAGACTAATAAGCTCTGATGAAAGGCCCTTTCAATGAAAGAAAAGTGCCCCATTTTAAAAGGAGAGTCCTATTCACTTTTACCAGCCAGCCTGTGGATTCAACCGACAGGGTCCATTGAAGCCATAATAAGAGCTACAGGATTTCTTTAATGATTATATGACTGTGAACGCAACTACAAGTGAGGCTCCTTTGAACTGAACTAAATTTGGTTATGTTTAATAGTATTATGGACTTACTGTATCTCAAGAGTACAACCCCTGATCCACCTGATGTTCTCAGATCAGTTTATACCTCACGCCGTCTTCTGCAAGATTAAACATTTTCACTGCAGTACACATGGCAGCAAAACAGAAAAATAGAATGACCCTTATGCAGGTCTCATTTTAAGTTGTCCTAGATGTTTTCTTTAATTAACTGTACAGCACTTTAGTCCTGTGCAGCTTGTTATTGTTAGAGTTAGTGTTTTATAAATAAAGTTGGATTAGATTGGGGATCCTCCATCTTCCAAGCAAAATTTATTTTCTACAGTAATTTATACTACAAAAGCAATGCATCTTAAACAAGTCAAGATTGCACTTTGCATACAGATTCTGATATGGGAAAGTGTAGTTGAAAACCGTTCATCAAGCTTTCAGTGATGGAACAAAGAAATAGATCCAGGATATTTAGTGCTTTGACTGAATATTAAAATCTTATAAAAGGTAAAACGTCTGTTGTGTTTCATCATTAAGGAAAGTAAAACATCTCTAAAGTTAGGCACATAATTCATCCCATAAGCTTTTATTACACACCAAGGAGATCAAATCCATGATACATAGAGGTGACCAGCTTTGAAATGACCCCAAAGACATAATACCAAAGATATTCAAAAAATACCTGATCTAAAAAACATAAACCACATATAGCACAGGACGTTTGGGTAAATAGAGCTACTCTGCTATTTACAGGAACTTTTTATTTTCTGCAAGCAGTACTTGAGGACGTGAGCCCTGAGCTCATCCTGGCTAAATATTTCCTATAGAAGTATAGTGCAAGTTGAATCTGATAGTTAAGGTCAGTGGCTTGAACAGATGTCCAAACCATTCACATTAACCTTGATGATTTAAAATCCCGGTTATATATCAGTGACCATGAGTAGGAGAAATTCAGAAAAAGACTGGAGGACACATTCAAACGTGTTGAGCAGGTGTAAAAACAATAAATGATTAACTATATAAATATATGTAATGTTTAGTGGGACTGAAGGGGTAGTTGAGAGCAAACAGACGTTCTGGAGGCATACTGGGGCAATTTCATCTATGGTGTGTAACTAAAAAGGAAGCAGTGTTCTTTTCAGGTAAACCGTAACCCATAATTCTGTTTCTAGCTCTGACAGATAGAGAGAGGCAAAAACTAAAGGAATGACCTTATATAACATGCTTTATATCCCTTTCTAAACACCAGGTCAGAGAGGCCAACATCCAGAGGCAGAATAAATTACAGGAACCAACCCAGGTAATAGTAACATTTATTTTCAGATACACTAATAAAACAAACTTTTAGTTTGAATACGTTTTACATGACTCAGTTCAACATGTTTATTTTGTAAGTTTAACAGCTAAAAGTCAGATAAATTATTTAGATTCCCATCAATTTTGAAAATGTAGTTCTTCAACAAAATGGGTTAAATGTCAACTTTTTTAAATGTTTTTACTCAAAATTATTATCTGTATTCTATACAAATGCTTAGTGGTTAAATTAAATTTCAAGTTAATATCAGCATTCTCTCTTCAGACCTGCCAGAATCTGATTACCCTACAGTTAACCTAAAAGCTGTCCTATTAAAGGAATTTGTTTCACATTTGCTCCTCTGCCTTTTCTTTTCAAGACAACATCCAGGCCAGGCAAAAATCTCCCTAAACTTTGTAAAAGAATGTGTTCTGGTCTTATAAAACCAAGCCTGAACTTTAAGCCACTGTTCCGAAAGATATGTTTGGCTCAAAAAATGTTTATTTATTATTTTTTTTATCAAGTTGGATGAAACCATGAGCAGTTTCAAATAATCAGGCTTGACCAAAAACCTTCAGGTGTCTGCTAAAATACTGAAGATGGTGTCCTGAACCAAACCAGACAGAAAATTGGTGCAGGTCTCCTGAAAAGGGCTGTGGACAAGAGATGTCCTCACAGAGGTCTGGAAAACAATATGGGATGCACACCAAAAACTGAATGCTCAAATCAGAAAGTGCTTCATCAGAATACAAGTTTAAAGGTGTGCACACTTATGCAATCAAGGTGATGCAGCTTTTCCATTTTTCACATGTTCCCCCTCACAGATTTGTTTGTTTTGTATAAAATAATACATGATATTAATCAAATTAAAAGGCGGAAATAGTTTCAAAAACATTGCATTTTAACAGGGCTGCGTGCACTTCCTCGATTTCTTCTATCCAGTTGCTATTTGGTGATTGAGTTGCTTTTCAACATGTTGCAAATGTTTTGCCATATGCAAAGTATCTGATAAGTCTTTATTAAAAGCCCCCTGCCTCAAAATGTACCAAAAAAACATAAGAACGGTAAGATACACATTTACAGGAAAGCATAATAAATATATCTGCTGCTGTTTCATATTCCAAGACAGAAATCTCCACATCTGCAGAGATATGATTATAATTCTCATTTCCCTCACCAGAAGCTTTGATGCCACCAAAGACTTGCAACATATAATCAGTTGTTCAGATGCAGTCTCACTAAAGAACAGATGGGTGACAGATAAAAGGAAACACACAAAGTTTAACAGTAAGATGTTTGCCACCTAGATGCTGTCACAGAGCGACTCTTCTTTAGAACTGATCTGACAAGCCTTAAACACAGTGAAAATGACCTCTGTTTGTGGGCTTCATGTTGGAAAGACCTTTGCAGTGTGTGTTGGTCTGGAACCATTATATAGTAGTTAATATAGTCTGGGATCTCTATTGACAATGTAAGCCTTAAACCACAAATTTGTTAATATCAATACATCTCAGCTATTCAGTCAGCTACTGATAGTGCAGTCATCTGAATATTGTTTCTGTGACGATCATGTTGGATCAAACTGTAAAGCGATGCCGTCACTATGGAAAATCTTTATCTCATTTCATCCCCATATGGAACAGGTGTACTAACTGCACAAGGCCAAGTAGACATGGTGTCACTATGACAACTGGCCACTAATGAGTTTACCCACCAAGCTCACAGACAAAACAAAAATCTGATATTTGAGGAATGGGGTCAGAAAAATGCAGATTTATTGCAGGCTTTTTACATTTGCAAATCAGATGAAACTCCTTTATTCTTCCTTAATGACGAATAAGATCGGAATAAGATTGGGAAGCACCAAAATGAAAATTTGAAGTGCTATCGATATCCGATAATATTATTGCTGTTATGGCCTGAGATTTACCAATTTTATATATAATACATTTCCTTACCATTTAGACACCATGAAAAAAATCACACCGCTGACACTGCTGCTCAGCTTCAGTTAAACCCCCTTCCCATCCTGTGCTGCATCACCATCACATGACCAAACAAACACCACATTGCCAACCCCCTCCCCACCTCCTCCTGGAAGACATAAACACGGTTATTAATATCATGCAGTTTTACTAATCACGCCAATACTGCTATCTTAAATAATTACTAACATCAGCCGATACATTTGTTAATGCCATTACATTGCTCATCCCTAGACTATCGTGAGGAGATAAATCTGTGCACTCACTTAATAATGAGATGCTAAAAACAAAAATAAACTATAAATCAAAAGTCCTTCACTGAAGGTCAGCATCAAGAGGAGGAGGAAAATTAAAGACTAATAAGCAAAATACACCAGACATTAGTACACAGTTTATATTAACAAGTAATTTTGTGGCCTTTTAAATAAGCCTACCAGCAGCCAGAACTAGAGTGAAATAGTCAGCTGGGTGGAAACCATTGAAAAGAAGATCTGCAGATAAAAACAAATGGGTTAAAGGACAATTCATTTTAAGGGAAAAGAAAAGAAATGAGATCATTAAGGGCTTGATATACTTCATCATTTCTATGTACGAGAGCTATTTGGACCTCACAGGTAAGGAGGCATCTCCTTTCATACTGTTTTTTTTTTGGTTTAGCTGAACAGCCCAGCTGCACCCAGGGATCTACAATTTTCACTACAGCCTTTTAGGGGTTGATGATATATTAGGTTTGCCAACTCACCACCCCCAAAATCCACTATGGGGTCATGACTTGATGTAATGTGTCAGTTGTGACGTCTCCACGCAATAATTCTGATTTCCTCAACATTTGAGCTACAAAGATTTATTCTTGTTTCTGTTTTTTACATGTAATATAGTGGATAAAGATTAGATTATAAGATTAGAAAGATGGGCCCAACCAGTTAGATAGACTACAAGCATGTCTTGAAGTTATAACAACTTGGATTATTTTCTGCTTCTAAATTCAGACAAGACAGAAGTTGTCGTCTTTGGGCCGGAGTCTTTGAAAAAGAAACTGCTTTGTCAATCACTTATCCTGGATGGCATTAAATTGACCTCCGGTAATAAAGTAAAAACCTTGGTTAAATCCAGAACAGAATTTAAAATTCTCCTCCTCACATATAAAGCCCTTAATGATCTAGCTCCATCATACATCAGAGATCTGATTGGTCCATATATTCCTAACAGAGCACTTCGTTCTCAGACTGCAGGTTTACTGGTGGTTCCTAGACTCTAGAAGTAGAATGGGAGGCAGATCCTTTAGTTGTCAGGCTCCTCTCCTGTGGAACCAGCTCCCAGTTTTAGTCCGAGGCAGACACTCTCTACTTTTAAGGCTAGGCTTAAAATTTCCTTTTTAATAAAGCTTATAGTTAGAATGGCTTAGGTTATCCTGAGCTATCTCTGTAGTTATGCTGCTATAAGCTTAGGCTGCTGGAGGACATAATGACCACTTTCATTCTCTCTGCTACGTTCTCATACTACTCTCCAGTTTTGCATTATTTGCTGTAATTTCAGCTTTTAACGTTATGTTCTCTCTCTTTTCCTAAAAGCTACACCTGGCCTGACTCTGTATCTACCTGTGACACCTTACTGGAGGGGGGCATCGATCAAGCTTCTGCTGCGATCAACTTCATGCTCACCTTCT
Organism: Girardinichthys multiradiatus; assembly: GCF_021462225.1. Classification (NCBI taxonomy): domain Eukaryota; kingdom Metazoa; phylum Chordata; class Actinopteri; order Cyprinodontiformes; family Goodeidae; genus Girardinichthys; species Girardinichthys multiradiatus. The sequence continues at coordinate 5,791,473 of NC_061815.1, forward strand.
ACCGATGATACACTGGGCCCTGTCTTTCAGTGTTTAACCCTATTCTTCTCCTAGACATAGCTACTGACTGAGCTTTTACTGTGACTAACTCTATGTGCTCTCTCTCATACTCTAAACTTGAAAACTGGCTCAGAGTTGATCTGTTTTTACATCCATTAACATTTACTTTTCCTTCCCATAGAAAGTACTCCTGGAACAGTGCTTCTGTGTTCTTTTTCTGTCTCTGCTCTGTTCTGTCAAACCCCCAGTCGGTCGTGACAGATGGCCGCTCACACTGAGCCTGGTTCTGCTGGAGGTTTCTTCCTGCTAAAAGGGAGTTTTTCCTCTCCACTGTCACTACATGCATGCTCAGTATGAGGGATTGCTGCAAAGTCAACACCAGTGACTCGATGCAATCTGCTGGGTTTCCATAAATAGAAAAACTTTTTAACCATGTAAGAATTATGATTATTGATTATGATTAATATTTATCAAGAATTATAATTAAAAATCATAATTTGAAAGAAAACAATTTCTTAACCAAAAAATCATTACTTACGAATCGAAATCAGAGATGTCCTCTGGTGTTGTAATTATGGCTCAAAGCCCTTGATAATTACAATTATTAAATTCTCAGTAATAATTGATAACTATTACTAGATGTCACTGTTTAATCAACCGCTTCACCGAAGGTGGGGGAACTTTGACCTTATTTTGACAGACAAATCACTCTTGCTTAAAATAAAAACACAAACCCTTTCTCTTTATCTACGTGAATATTTATTAAATCAACAGCCCTAATTCAGGGGTTTGTTACGTGTCCATAATAAACTCAAAGACGGCCGGCCTTCCTCCTTTGGCAAAAGGGGAAAAATATGACGGACCGTCGGCAGTCGACTGTAACAAAAACAAAGAGGAAAATTTTGCCTCCTTTGAAAACCTCTGGGTTTTCTTGGGTTACATGTTAAATCCACGTATTCGATTGGTAAAGTAAAACTTGCAAGTCTTCCTATCCTTGCAAGCTTAACTCGTTGAGTTTGTCATGAGTTTTGGCCAGTGAGGAGAATTAATGAAAACCGACGTGTGAGTTTCTTCTCCAGAAAGATGCGTGCCTCCGTTGCGTGGTAACCAGTTTCCAGCGGGAGAAAAGCAAAGGTGGAGCACCTCCCGTGTCCTTATATAGCCCACTGTGACATTAGAGCTGCGATGCCCCTTCCTATCAGCTGCAATTCCTGCTGGGTGTTGTGGTTGCAGACCATACTGGGGTACATAGTAGCAGATGACACTGGGAGGTATAGTAGCGAACAAATGGTCCAATAACCAGTTTGAATAAATATCTGAATCTGACTGCACTGTTCGACTGTTAGGATTAATTGGAATGTATGTACCTGACTTGAAATCTATATGATTTGATTGAATTGACTAAGCCCATTTTAAAGTTACCCACCTTTCACACAATGCAACAGGAAACAACACTTTCCAATTATTTTTTACCTTTGCCTTCCTCCCTCCCTGTTGGATGGAGTAAGAGGGAGTCAGGTTTAGCATAAACCAGCTTAGTTATGGTTGAGGTGCAAACACACCCTCCATTTCTGCTACCTGTGCAACCCCCTTTCTTTTCCAATGGTTATAATCAGTCTGACAGAGAGAGGTACCCTGAATCCTTGTGGGTTTTAGTATAAAAATGGCTACCAGTGGGCTCTAGATGGACAAACATTATCGCTTGATTATTTTACTAAGTACCCCTACACGTAGCCCATTCTAAAATGGCCAAACTCTAACCCTCAGTAGTTTAATCTAACCTCCCCAAAAACCCCGCACCAATCCAAACCCTTTGTGAAGTGCTTTGAAACGACATATGTTGTGAATTGGCGCTATATAAATAAAAGTGAATTGAATTAAAATTGAATTGAAGAAGGACTTTAGACAAAGTTTTTAATTTTCTTTCCTTACACAGTTAACAACGTTTTAGCTGATGATGGCCTAAGTTAACAGAAAACAGCCAAAAGTTTTATTATTTTGACTTGCAATTCAGATGGACTTAAAGTATGAACAGAATGTCAGTCTCTGCATATTTATTCAGTCAGTTAATTTCCTGTATTTGCTCATTTTAAATAGAAATATGCCTGCATCTGGAAATAATGGGAACACTGTATCCCATGATTGGAAAGGCTAAAATACTCAAGAACAGGTTCTTCAGCTTCTGTCTTACCAGAAAATCTTTCAACGTGGCTACAAAGTGCATACAATCAGCCAGGGATGTGTAATTATGTGTTGTATCTTATTGGAAAAAAGCAATTATTATGATAAGAATAGATATTTATTGTGATAGCGACAAACTATTTGATGATATCTGCAAATCCCAAAAACTAACAGTATGGTGAGGATTGCTACTACTACTGTTTGAATGTAATTATTTTGTGCTGTTTTAGTTGTACAATAGCATTACTTAATGTAATGGTGTACTAAAGTAGAATATTTGATCATGGATAAATGTTATTTCTAAAGGGTTAATTGGGTTTGTGAGGCTGTGACTGGAAGATGCCAGATGTATTGCCTAAAGGATGGTTATGACTTATTTTATTACAACTGTTGTGAAACTTTATTATATTATTGTTAAGTTATTGTGTTAATGGTTCCCTTTGTTTATTTTCCTTCTTTGGCTTTTCTAGTTTAGTTTCTCTGTTAGTGTTTCTATGCTTGTTTACTGTTAGGTTTATTTATTCTTGCTACATTCTTCTTCTAGTTTATTAGTTATTTTTCCCTTTGGCCTTAGACCCCTTGTTGTTACTCGGTTGGTTATTCCCTAAGTCTAGCTTTTCCCCATGTCCTCTGGTTTAGTTCTTCCTAGAGTTTATTTCTATTATCTAGCTTCTAGATTTATTACCCTCAGGTTTGTTTTCATTTGTAGGTTATGTCTAGTTTAGTTTCCCCATTCCTCAGTCTCACATTAGTTACCATAACAACCTATTTCCTCAGTTCCCATCACCTGGCTTGCGCACCTCTTACCACTTCCATCTGATTACCTGCCTTCCTCCCTCATTGGTCCATACTCCAACTCCCTCTGTTTATTAACTGGTTTATTTGGTACACTCCTTGCTGGTTCCTTATGTTTCTCACCTGTTGTCTTCCTGATGTCTCCAGGCTCCTTGTCGACATTGGACAATTTCTGTAAATCCTTCCATTATACTATTAAAGAAGGGAGTAGATTAAATCGCACCATGTGGCTCCCAATTGCTTGCTTGCATTTTGGTCCAAACTAATCTCGAACTGTGATAAACCATGGTGTTTCAAAGCATCTAGAAGCCAACAGATCATTTGGGAGGTTTAAAACAACAAAATGAAAGTGAGAAAACTTTAAAAACACTAAATAAAAAGTGCAGAAACAGTTTTAAAAAAAGCTGGATTGTTTTGGAAAGCTTAGTTTAATTTTACCAGCCACTTCTGGGCCATATTTGTAAAATTATTAAAGCTCTTAAACAGAACTTATGTGTAGGTTCAAAGATTTCTAAAGGACCATATAAATCACAATTTAAGGAAATTAAAGAACAGATAAGAAACAAAGTGATCAGTCTGAAAAGGGTACAAAGCAATTTCTAAGGCTCTCCAGTGAGAGCAATTGTCTAATTATCTCCACCTGTTCTCTCCAGGATATAAACTCCTTCAAGCTGAAGCACAGGTACCAGATTTTCTGAAGCTTTAAGCAGACAACATCCAGCCTTTTCCAAGTCAAGACAAGTCATAGACATCACAACCTTGTTTCTGCTGTCTGATCCCCTGCCCTTTGCTTGCCCCTGCCTGGTTATTCCTGCAGATTTTGATTTAATATTTTGACCCTTGTCTCAATTCTGACTCCTCTGTGCCTGCTGAAATTTCTGAACCTGTTAAAGAGTGGACTCCGTGTATCCGTTTCTCTGAACATATTTTCCCTGTTGCCATATGGATCATCTGCTCTCAGATTTCCTCTGAGTTTTTGCCATCTCATCTGGAACAACCCTGACAGGTTGGTCTATCCTGATCTGTACAAGAATGTGCTTATCTGCCATTTCTCAGTCACTGACCCATCAATCTCTGCCTCAGATCGGCACCCAGTTCATGTAATCCTGTTTCCATAGCTGCCACTTCTTTCTGTGTGTTGGCTGGATGTTTGGGTTCAAAAAATCCCTATGCATTACCTTATCCACAGAAAACATAGACGGTGGTGAACATTCCCAGGAATGCTCAACCTACCATATTTACTCCAAGAACACTTCAATGACTCATCCAGGAGTCACAAAAAAAACCAAGGACCAACATCTAAAGCTCTGTAAGGCCTACTTGCTTCAGTTAAGGACAGAGTTCATGATTCAACAATAAGAAAGAGAGACTGGGTAACAACAGCATCAGAGGGAAAATTCCAAGGTCAAAACCACTCCTGACCAAAAAGGACACAAAGACCTGTCTCAGATTTGCCAAAAATATCTTGATGATGTCAAGAGCTATGGAAAAACATTATTTGAACTGATGAGACAAATGTGGAACTTTCTGGATGATGTTCATCCTGCTACATGTGGACTACAAATAACAGCATTTTAGAAAATGAACATCATACCCACAGTAACTTGGTTGTAGTGGGAAAGCCTGAGGCAGCTTTTCTGCTTCAGAATGATTTCAGTCTGAAAAGACTCTCAAAGAGAGGGTTGGCAATTAGAAATGTTTTAATGATGTGAAATTACATAATTATATCTTTGGTGCTCAGACCTGGGAGGAAGACATGAATGCTGTGAATGATATGAGCTAAGATGAACATTTGTAAGGCTTAGATTTACAGATGTCTTCCCCCCGATCCGACATGGTGGTGGATTGGCAGCCAGGGAGCGAAGAAGCCAGGAGTAGATGTGAAAAAAGATGGTGGTCCTTTAAAAACCAGGCGTAGGAAGGTGATTGGATGATGAATCAGGCAGACAGGATGCTGATTGGAAGGCCGGGAGACGCACGGGTAAGTCATTGGATGGTGGAGACGGCGAGGGTGAGTCTTTCATTCTGAATTTTTGTTTAAACTCCATATAACTGGGTAGATTTTTTGGAAGATGCACGTCCTGTTCCATCCAACATAAAACTAACAGCATTTCAGAATAAAGAAAACATGGTGCAAATCCAGATGGAACACACATACAGTATTTAATAAATTAAAATATTATCGAAAAGTTTAATTATTTTAGAAACTTAATTTACCAAGTGAAACACGTTAATTCCTCACAGACTGATTCTTACAAGCCTTTATCTCTGTTAATTATAATGATTTTCTGCTTACAGCTAATGAATGTAACATCAGACCAATTGACTTTTTTGTGTGTGTGTTTAATGTAGGTCTAAACATGAAACAGGGTTAGAATTTTGTCAAACAGGAACTCAGTCACATATATGAAAATCGCCCCTGTGTTTATAGGGTCTGTATATCAGTTTGTAGAGATTGTTATACTGCCTTAAGATGAGGACATAACTTTTTTTGTGATTCTCTGTTTTTATTTGAGTTTTTGTACAAAACATTTGACTGAACAGCTCAATGTTGTATACACAGTCCAAGACGTTGAACAATTTTGAGTTAAATTAATTGGAAAAAGATCAGATTGCCATCAGTCGCTCGGAGCCACTTCGAATATGCCAAGTTGAGTTAATCTTCATCACCACAGGAGGAGCATCTACTCTACACAGAATTAAATTAAAAAATGAAATTAAAGATTAAATATTATTGGTATTTATGGTGTCTCTGAGTTTGGACACTCATGCTGCAGAAAGTTTGGACATGTCCAAAAAAATCTCATCGCAGTAGTAGTTTACCCAAAACAGCAGATCTTTTTATGTCAATAAAATGCCAGGCAGAAATGTTATAGTATGGTGGTGTTTTAAAGTGAATCCTTGGTTAGTCACAGTTTATTGTAGATGGACACCAAATTCTGAAGCTTTAAATAGGTGTGTCTTATGGTTTTACCATTCTTAATAAAGCTCATTTTTAGAAGCAGCTTTCCACAAGTGTCAGTGTTCAATTTATGTTGTTTCTGTTCAGCTGACAATATTTTCAATATTTTATTTCTTCTTCTGCCTTAGTTTTAGTTCTACTATAAGTCATGTTATTAGAATTGGTTTTTATTTCTACAAACTAAAGTTTCTGACACAAACAGTTTTCAATCGATGAAATTAACAGTATTTTCCTTGGTTGTTGGTGAAACAAAGATAGCTTCAACAAGGTCTGAAACTGCCTCAGGTATGCTTGCATTGTACCTGTTGCAATATGTGAAAATTTTAAATAATCAGAATCAGCTTTATTACCAAGTTTGTGTACACAAACAAGGAATTCGACTCCAGTACATTTTGCTCTCAGTGAAGTAAAAAAAAAAAAATCTTAAAGAAATGGCAATAAGAAATATCTTACATGTACATATATTAGAGTGCTGTCACAGAGCGACTCTACACATTGAATGAATGGTACACCTATTGGGGATATTATGTAATATTACCAATTAAATAAAACGTTGTATTGGTTAAAGAAGGAGATCCAACAACTGTCATAGGAGACAGTTGCAATATGGCTGAGAGATCAGGGTGGGCAAAACAAGATGGCGCCGCAGATGGTCGCCTCGGCGTGTTGGTGCGCATTGTTTTGTTTTGTTTTTTGCTTTAAAACGGTCTTCTGTGATGGTACCCGGAGCTCTCTCACCAGAGAAGAACTCTACAGGGCTACTACACCAGAGGAGTTATTTCCAACTTTTCTGCCTACTGCTCTGGAATTTTTGGACATTCTGGTCAAAGGTGCGCTCACCTTTGTTCACGCGGTGAAACGCCGGAAGAGAGGGAAACGGGCTGGGGTGCTGGTACGTCTTCGCCAGCGTGGACTACGAACACCGTTACCTGGAATATTTCTCTCTAACGTGCGCTCACTTCCCAACGAAATGGAGGAACTACAACTGTTGTTGGGGAAAAACAGGGACTTTTATTCATCGGCAGTTTTGTGCTTCACGGAGACGTGGCTGTGTGGATTAATACCGGACTCTGCGCTGCAGCTGGCAGGATTCCAGCTCTACAGAGCGGACAGAGACACGGAACTCTCCGGCAAAGCGAAAGGTGGAGGAATCTGTTTTTACCTCAACAGTGTTTGGTGCAACGACGTGACAGTGATTCAGCAGCACTGTTCTCCAGACCTGGAAGCCTTCATCATAAACTGTAAGCCTTTCTATTCCCCCCGTGAGTTCGCTTCGTTCATCCTGGTCGGTGTTTACATCCCGCCACAAGCTAACGTGCAGGTCGCACAGCGCATGCTCGCCGACCAGATACTGAGTGTGGAGCGGACCAACCCGGACTCCTTAGTTATCGTCGCTGGTGACTTTAACAAAGGTAATCTGACCCACGAACTCCCCAAATACAGACAGTTTATAAAATGTCCGACCAGAGAGGACAATATTCTGGATCACTGTTACACCACCATCAGAGACGCTTATCACGCCGTCCCACGTGCTGCACTGGGCCAATCCGACCACATCATGGTCCACCTGATTCCTGCATACAGGCAGAAACTAAAGCTCTGCAAACCTGTTGTGAGGACGACAAGGAAGTGGAGCAGTGAGGCTGTGGAGAATCTCCAGGCGTGTTTAGGCTGTACAGACTGGGATGTGTTCAGGACTACTACCAACAGTCTGGACGAGTACACAGAGGCTGTGACTTCCTACATCAGCTTCTGTGAGGACAGCTGTGTACCATCATGCACCAGGGTGAGTTACAACAACGACAAACCCTGGTTCACAGCTAAACTCAGAAGGTTAAGACTGGATAAGGAAGAGGCCTTCAGGAGTGGGGACAAAGACATATACAGAGAGGCCAAGTACAAGTTTGGCAAGGCAGTGAAAGAGGCCAAACGACTGTACTCTGAGAAGCTCCAAAACCAGTTCTCAGCCAACGACTCTGCGTCTGTCTGGAAAGGGCTCAAGCAAATCACCAACTACAAGCCGAAAGCCCCCCACTCCATCAACGACCGACGCCTCGCCAACGACCTGAACGAGTTCTACTGCCGCTTTGAAAGACAAAGGGACAGTCCTGCAACCATCTCCCACGACGCCCCCCAACAGCTGCAGCCACAATCCACCACCCCCACCTCCCCAACCTCAAGAGGGGCCTTGGCACCTCCAACCCCCACCCTGAAGTTCCCCCCCACCAGCCCCCTACCCACGCCGAGGACGGCTCTTTCCATCCAGGAGAGGGACGTCAACAAACTCTTCAGGAGACAGAACCCCCGGAAAGCTGCTGGTCCGGATTCTGTCTCACCAGCCAGCCTGAAGCACTGCGCTGATCAGCTGTCTCCAGTCTTCACAGACATTTTTAACACCTCACTGGAGACATGTCATGTGCCAGCCTGCTTCAAGTCCTCCACCATCGTCCCTGTTCCCAAGAAGCCAAGGACCACAGGGCTTAATGACTTCAGACCCGTCGCCCTGACCTCTGTGGTGATGAAGTCCTTTGAGCGCCTTGTGCTCTCACACCTAAAAGACATCACCGACCCCCTCCTTGACCCCCTGCAGTTTGCCTACAGAGCCAACAGGTCTGTAGATGATGCAGTCAACCTAGCCCTTCACTTCATCCTCCGGCACCTGGACTCCACAGGAACCTATGCCAGGATCCTGTTTGTGGATTTCAGCTCTGCCTTCAACACCATCGTCCCTGCTCTGCTCCAGGAGAAGCTCTCCCAGCTGAGTGTGCCCGACTCCACCTGCAGGTGGATCACTGACTTCCTGTCTGACAGGAAGCAGCGCGTGAGGCTGGGGAAGCACGTCTCTGACTCCCTGACCATCAGCACCGGTTCCCCCCAAGGCTGTGTTCTCTCTCCTCTGCTCTTCTCCCTGTACACCAACAGCTGCACCTCCAGTCACCAGTCTGTCAAGCTTCTGAAGTTTGCGGACGACACCACCCTGATCGGACTCATCTCTGATGGTGACGAGTCCGCATACAGATGGGAGGTGGACCATCTGTTGGACTGGTGCAGCCAGAACAGCCTTGAGCTCAACGCTCTAAAGACAGTGGAGATGGTTGTGAACTTCAGGCAGAACCCAGCCCCACCTGCCCCCATCACCCTCTGTGACTCCACAATTGACACTGTGGAATCTTTCTGCTTCCTGGGAACCATCATCTCCCAGGATCTCAAGTGGGAGCCAAACATCAGCTCCCTCATCAAGAAAGCCCAGCAGAGGATGTTCTTCCTGCGGCAGCTGAAGAAATTCAACCTGCCAAAGACTATGATGGTGCACTTCTACACAGCCATCATTGAGTCCATCCTCACCTCCTCCATCACCATCTGGTACGCCGCTGCTACAGCCAAGGATAAGGGCAGGCTGCGGCGTGTCATTCGGTCTGCTGAGAAGGTGATTGGCTGCAGTCTACTGTCGCTCCAGGAACTGTACACCTCCAGGACCCTGAAGCGGGCAGGGAAGATTCTGGCTGATCCCTCCCACCCCGGTCACAGACTCTTTGAGACTCTCCCCTCTGGCAGGAGGCTGCGGTCCATCCGGACCAAAACCTCACGCCACAAGAACAGTTTTTTCCCATCTGCCACCAGCCTGGTTAACAAAGCCCGGAAACCACACTGACACTGTCCCTTTCACCCACACCCCCCTTTTTTTGCTGACAGGACACCTGTAACCTGTAACTCTATGCGTTACATTAACGCTCAGCTTGGACTCCTGCTTACTTGCACTGCTTTACTTGCACAATGATCATCTGCACTGTTGTATTGCTCTTGCATCTTATACTGCTCTATATTTACTCTCACTCACTTAAAACTGTGCACTTATATTTATATTATATTGTAGATATGTTTGTACTGTTTAATTTGTACTGTATTGCACCGACTATGCCAAAACAAATTCCTTGTATGTCCAAAAACGTACTTGGCAATAAAGCTTTTCTGATTCTGATTCTGATTCTGATTCTGAAAACACAAGAAAAATGGCTAACCATGTTTAGAATAGTTATCTTCATGGTAACTGTAGCCTTGATGGGTGCTGACACAACTAATCTTACAAATCCAGAGCAAACCACAGCTGTAATTACCACCTGCATGTCATTGTGGGATCAGAAGGTGAGAGTTCAGTAAAGTGCCACGAAAAGTATTTCAGTGATATTTTGATATGTTTGCAGCAGATCATGCCTAAATGAGATTTGTAATGCTACATAATGTGTCAGGGCTCAGTGGGAGAGTTGAGTTTGATTCCAACTTCCTCCTTTGACATCTTAGTGGGCCCCTAGGCAAGGTGATGAATGTGTATGCGTTTGCGAGAGAGATTCAGGTGTATGTGGGTTTAGTGTTCAGTGGTTGGTATGACTAGAAATGACCTAATAAAAACTCTCTCCATTTACTATTTATATTATTAAATCAGAACATGAAGACCAATTAAATGTCTGTAGCCTATTGTTCACAAACATGGCATGTGAGGATCTTACCTAAACATATTTGTACGTTCACCATTCTCAGGCTTCCGTGCTTACCACAGTACAGAGACTGCTCTTGTGAAGGTGTTCAATGACATCTGTATAAATGCAGACTGTGGAAGAACCACAGTGCTGGTATTATTGGACCTTAGTGCAGCATTCAGCACTGTTGATCACTCCATTTTATTACAGCGCCTGGAAAACTGGGTCGGCCTTTCTGGTACAGCTCTCAACTGGTTTAAATCCTACTCGAAGGACAGGGACTTTTTTGTGTCAGTAGGTAACTTTACATCAGAGACCACAAAAATCACATGAGGTGTTCCCCAAGGGTCCATCTTAGGGCCCCTCCTATTCAATATCTACATGCTCCCCCTAACTCAGATTTTAATAAACAATAACATAAATTATCATAACTATGCAGACGACACACAGCTATATGTTACGATGTCACCAGGTGACCATGAACCCATTCAAGTGCTGGGTAAATGCTTAGAAGAAATCAATGCATGGATGGGCCAAACTTTTCTTCAGCTGAATCAAAAAAAAACTGAAGTAATAATCTTTGGACCAAAGGAAAAGCATTTAAAAGTTAGCACACAGCTTCAGTTAATACAGCTAGAAACCACCAGTCAGACTCGAAACCTGGGTGTAGTGATGGACTCAAACCTGAACCTTCAGAGGCACATAAAGGTAGTAACTAGGTCAGCCTTCTATCACCTAAAAAAACATCTTCAGGATTAAAGGACTAATGTCTCAGCAGGACCTTGACAAACTAATTCATGCGTTCATCTTTAGTAGAATTGATTACTGCAACGGTGTCTTCACAGGTCTGCCTAAAAAGTCAATCAGACAGCTGCAGTTAATCCAGAACGCTGCTGCCCGCGTCCTCACTAGAACTAAGAAACTGGAGCACATCACCCCGGTTCTAAAGTCCCTACACTGGCTCCCTGTAGCTCAGAGAATAGACTTTAAAATACTTCTGTTCGTCTATAAATCAGTGAATGGCTTAGCACCAAAATACATTACAGGCTTATTGTCAGTGTATCAACCACCCAGACCTCTCAGGTCATCTTGCTCAAATCTACTCTGCATACCCGAAACCAGAACCAAACATGGAGAAGCAGCGTTTAGTTCTTATGCTCCACTAATCTGGAATAAACTGCCAGAAAACTGTAAAAACGCCGAAACCCTAAGTTGTTAAGATTAAAAACGTATTTGTGTAGAGTGGCCTTTGACTGTGCCATCTAAACATTATTGGTTACGTTTTCAGTCCAATTTTCCTTTCATTTTCTTATCCATCATTCTATTCTCTTTATTTTCTTTTATTTTATTTTTTTAAATTACCTCTGTTGTTTGATTTTAACATTTGATTTGTTTTTCTGTGTCTGTATCTGTGTTTATTTTCTTTGTGATTGTATTGTAATTGTATGTACAGCGCTTTGAGTGTCTCATTGCTGAAAAGCGCTATATAAATAAGCTTACCTTACCTTACCTTACCATATTAAGAATTATAGGTCTAGCCGCCTATTTTTAACAGAAAATGCCCTTCTTGGTCAAACTTGTTTATGTATTTTGTATTGAACAGCAGATAGGAAGGTTGTCAGACCTACTAGTGACCCGTCTAACTATACTGTTCTGCATTTTGAGTTGTTTAGGGTTGCTTCCATTTCCCTTTTAATGTATCCTTTTAATGTATCCTAGTCAAAGGATGCATCAAACCTAAGCCACCATAAACACTGATCCGCTGCTTTAAGCCTTTCTGAAACAAATGTTTGCGTAACGTAAACATACAACACAGGCATCTCTATAAAAGGCTCTGTGATGTCTGAAATTAAGTGACTGCTAACACAAAACAGATGGTAAATCGCACATTTTACAAGGCCATATGTAAAAATGTATGCAATCCTCTGTATCTTCCCAGGAAATGCCTGTTTGAACTGTCAAAATTGCTGCAGTTGATCCAGAACGCTGCTGCCTGCGTCCTTACTAGAACTAAGAAAGTGGAGCACATCACCCCGGTTCTAAAGTCCTTACACTGGCTCCCTGTAGCTCAGAGAATAGACTTTAAAATACGTCTGTTAGTCTATAAATCACTGAATGGCTTAGCACCAAAATACATTACAGACTTGTTGTCAGTGTATCAACCACCCAGACCTCTCAGGTCTTCTGTCTCAAATCTACTCTGCATACCCAGAACCAGAATCAAACATGGAAAAGCAGCTTTTAGTTCTTATGCTCCACTAATCTGGAATAAACTCCCAGAAAACTGTAAAAGCACCGAAACCCTAAGTTGCTTTAAAGGATTAAAAACGTATTTGTTAAAAACTTATTTGTTTAGAGTGGCCTTTGAATGTGTTATCTAAACATTATTAGTTAAGTTTTCAGTCCAATTTTCCGTTCGTTTTATTATCCATCATTCTCTTCTCTTTATTTTTTAATAACCTCTGTTGTTTGATTTTTTGTATCATTGTAATGTTTTTCCTTATGTACAGCACCTTGAGCACTCAGATCCTCAGCAACAACAAAAACACAATCAAACCAGATAAAAATAAATAAATAAATACATTCTCTAATTTATTATCATAGGGACACTGCACATTATCGAACATTCACTTTTATATAGTGTGTCCAACTTTATCCATCCATCCATTATCCATCCATCCCCACCTATCTGGAGCCTATCTCCAGCGATCAGAGAGGCGGGGTAACTCCTGGGCAGGCAGCCAGTCCATTACAGGTCATTACAGGTTTTTTGTTGTTTTATCATTAAAATGTTTATTTAAGTGTTTTTATTGGCACTGCTTTATATTAGGTCTTATTTTTCAAGTTATGAAATAATACGATATAATTGTTCAGATTTACTGTTAGGACAGGACATTAATGAGACAAATCAATTTTATTGTAAATACCTAAATCATCAATTGTATCAAGTTACCTGTTTGTTTAAGCTAGTTATGATGAACATTTACTTGTTCAACATTTCTCACGCACTATTCATCTCTAGGTTTACAGAGAATGGTCTGAAAAAGAGAAAATAAATGCCTTGTTGATGCCAGAGGTCAAAGGAGAATGGCCAGACTGGTTCCAGCTGATAGAAAGGCAACAGTAACTCAAATAACCACTTGTTACAACCAAGGCATGCAGAAGAGCATCTCTAAACACACATGTCGCATCTTGAGGCAGATGGGCTACACCAGCAGAATACCACACCGGGTGCCAATCCTGTTAGCTAAGAACAGGAAACTGATGCTACAATTTGCACAGGCTAACCAAAATTGGACAATAGAAGATTGGATTTCTGCTGCGACATTCGGATGGTAGGGTCAGAATTTGGCATCAACAACATGAAAGCATGGATCCATCCTGCCTTGTATCAACAGTTCAGGCTGGTAGTGGTGGTGTAATGGTGTGGGGGATATTTTCCACAGCCCACAGCCTATGCGAGTATTGTTGCTGACCATGTCCATCCCTTTATGACCACAGTGTACCCATCTTCTGATGGTTACTTCCAGCAGGATAAAGCGCCATGTCATAAAACATGAATCATCTCAGACTGGTTTCTTGAACATGACAATGAGTTCACTGTACTCAAATGGCCTCCACAGTCACCAGATCTCAATCCAATAGAGCACCTTTGGAATGTGGTGGAACGGGAGATTCGCATCATGGATGTGCAGCCGACAAATCTGCAGCATCTGTGTCAATATGGACCAAACTCTCGGTGGAATGTTTCTAGTACCTCATTGAATCTATGCCACGTAGGATTAAGGCAGTTCTGAAGGCAAAAGGGGGTCCAACCCGGTACTGGCAAGGTGTACCTAATAAAGTGGCCGGTAAGCGTATGTAGCTGTACCTTTTAAAAATATTCATTCTGATCACACAGTATTATATTGAGAGCAATTCTCTACAAGATGCACGTTAAAAAAACTAGAACTCTAAAAAAGATGTTGCTGCTCTCACTAAAATTACAAAACAAACGTTATATTAACTGTATTACTTTAAGCTCTATTTATGTTTACTTATTTTAAACCAAAACACAGTTATACAGTTATTGACAAACTATTGTATGTGCAGTGCAACTACTAATCACGTATTCACAAAGGCTTGATTATTAATTTGATTAGTTTATTTTTCTTCATTCTTATAAATTGTTTTGTTTCTCAACCAGTCAGCTTTCATGTATTTTTTTATTTTATTTGATATCAGCTTGTGAATTTAAAGCAATGTTATGTTATAACATATTTGTAAATATGTTTAAAAATTTGTTTTTATGTATGGAAATTGGAAATCCTTGAGTCAGCAAAAAAAAGACATGACATCCATGTGAACATAACTTCATATTATATATATATATAGTTTTGTAAGGTGTATTGCATCACTTCCTGTTTTCACTGTTGCACTTGGTGAATTGTTTGGTGTGTGAAGGTTCTCTCAATTTGATCTGAATTCTCTTTTCTGTGACATCTCTAACTTATTCTAACACATAAGCATGTTAAAACACATTTTCTGTTGCTGCGCTTTACGTATGGAAATCCTCTGTGTTTCACATGTTTTTACTCGTCCTGGAAAAGGGTCACAAGCTTAGTGTAAGTTTCAGCACTACTCTGGCTCTGTGTGTCAGATGTTCAGTTACTCATCTTTTAGTGATAATGGTACATGTAATAAATTAAGCATTTTTGTAGCTTTGTAGTGAGGGTTTTGGGAAAAACCAGTTTATAGCCGAAGTCCCTGAGCCAGCATGGAGGCACGAAGGTGTCACCTTGGGTCACTCCCCATAACAGTCCTTCCCTAATGCCCGGTCAGCCAGGACTTAAAACCAGTTGGATGACAGTATGTAGAAAGCATAGTCCTAGATCCCAGCAAGGTCCCCACCAGCCCATGAACATTTCTAACAGATTTTCCCCGCTCAGCACCTCACCCAGTGAGAAGTCGACTCTGGTAATTGCCAGCTACATTTTCAGAAATGTGGCAATAGAGACACCAGTGACCATAGTCAAATGTTTGCCAAGGGCCAGAACGGGCGAAATTGAATCCTAACTGATACTGCCAGCTAAAATTGTTCTTGCACAGTGCTGGTGAGAGCAAGCAACGCACTGCCACTGAAAACAACATGACGTTCTGGCATATGGCACCATCAAGCACTTTCAGCAAAACAACAGGCCCAGTATACAGCAGAAACTGCTGGATCTCAGTGGCTTTCCACCTATATACTTCACAAGAGCGCGTGGTTTGCGTGCAAATTCCTTTGGGACTACATCTTTCAACATTTCCATTCACTTTGAAGTGGTACTGATCTCATTAGGACTACGATGAGCAGCACCAAGGCCTTATTTTCACAAAATAATCAGTTTACTCATGACACCCAAACAGACTAAATGCATATAGTCTTAAGGAACTGAGTCACCATACCTACCCCAAGAACATTTCAACGACAATGATCTGTGTGGTGTTCATCTTTATCCACCACAACAAAATCTCCATCCTCTCTTAGTGCGGCATCAGTTTTAGGTAATGACATTCTGTGTAGTTTACGATGGACACTAGTCTGTTTACATTTATCATAACCAAAGTAACTACAATGACCCTTTACAGATTTTATAATTACACGTGCAGGCGCATTATGGGATATTGTTTGGAAATTTTCAGTTGGTAACAATGACCAGCAAACACAACACCCCTTCCAGACAGAGCCACCATTTATTTTATGAACTTGTCAAAGTATACACAAACATCACTAAGATTATGTTTGCCACCAAAACTCCCTATTATGAATAGGTCTTTATGGGAAAGCTCCTTAACAGAAGAAATCTGTAAGGGGTTTTATACCTTGTCATGGCACTTTCCAACTTTGAGTATTTACTTTCTCTAGCCCGTGATATTCTGTAAACCCTAAAGACTCTCTGTTCATACCTGTCAGGTTCAGGACATGATAGTTGACAGAACTCATAGCTGTATATTGAGGATTACGTTGCATAGAGGATAGTCAGGTTTTATGCATAGATTATTGCTTTATATATGCAATCGGATTCTCACAAAATTTCAGCAGACTGAGTCAAAGATCCAAATCTTTTCTAGAGACACAGATGCTTCTTCTACAAATGTACAAACCTGAATTACAAATACAAATAATTTCCACTAATGCAAAAACTTTTAATTTCTTAGGAATAGGTTTTTACAAATTTGATTTACAAGCACAAAATATTTTGGGCCCTAATTTGTGCTTATGTTATAACTGTTTTGAAAATGTCCTGAATGTTTCACAATATAAATATATTTGGGGCTTCTAGCATTACGTCTAGCATTTAATACTAGCACTGCTGTGGACTAGAGCATTGTCATATATGACAAACAAACTCATGCTGCCTTGGACAAAGTGAGTTTCACACTGTGCTATGCAACATACACTACCAGTCAAAGGTTTTAGAACGCCTTTTTCATTTAATGGTTTTCTTTGTGTTTATGACTATTTACATTGTACATAGATTCTCAATATAGGTTTCAAAACTGTGAATGAACACATATGCAATTATGTAGAAAACAAAAAATCTTAAAAAACCTTGGAATATGTTTTATATTTTAGATTCCTTAAAGTAGTTGCCCTTTGCTGTGATGACTGAAATATTAACCTTTGGCCGTCTTTCAATGAACCTCTGGGAAGTTCTTTTAAGACTCTTTAGAAAACCATTTCAGGTGACCACATCATGAAGCTCATGGAGAGAACGCTAAGAGAGCAAAGGGTGGCTATTTTGAAGAATCTAAAATATGAAAATGTTTAGAGTTATTTCACAGTTTTTATTTACTACAAAATCCCATGTGTGTATTCATAGTTTTGTTGGCTGTGGTGAGAATCGACAATTTAAATAGTAATCATGAGGTACTCTGTGCTTTTTATGTAGTTTGAGAGTTCAAATGGAATTTACATACATAAATAATCATATCCTTATGAATCAGCATGCATAAAAGCTTATCCTGTGAGTTTTAATTAAAAGTCAGTCAATCAGAGGGAGATAAAAATATTATACATTCTCTGCTGTTTCATGGTGTCTGTCCCCCATTCCTTTCCAACTGTGAAAGAAGAGAAAGATCCTTGTCATTATAGCCCATTACAATTAGTTATGCGCACTGCAGCTTGTTGTAACTTACTGCGTGGAAATGAGAGTTGTGAGGAGGCAGAGTGAAGCTTTCTCAAGCTTTCTGGCCTCCAGGTAATGACAGCATGACATGTAATTTCATTTCAACAGACATTCAGGTGTTGCCATCACAGAAGGCTGGCTGCTGTTGCACTGCAACGCTTTGTTTCACTGGAGGGAATTAAGTTGTTTGATATGCAACTTGTGATCATTCCAGCAGTTTTTTCAGGAGTCGGGTCCTAATTGGATCAATCTCCTCTTTGGATGAACTTCCTAAAAGGCGGAAACAACAAAACTGAGTGAATGTGTTTATATATATTGTGATAACTTTCAATGAGTCTCTTACAGCCCTGTGGTCCACTTATCTTTGCAAAACTGTTGTATTTCAGCCACACTGCAGGGTTTTCAAGCACGAACAGCCTCTTTAAGGTAATTCCATGCCATCTAAACAGGATTCAGGTTAGGACTTTGACTTGAGCACTCCAAAGTACTATAACCTTTACAGGTGAACTTAATGTGACCACTCTGAACTTTTAAATGCATGTGTCCAAATGTTCAACGTTTTAGTACTTTTTACAGAACTGGTGTTTGATCCATCAATCGACCATTGTCAATTGATGGATCAAACACCTGTTTTGCATTTTGCCGTTGGGTACATTGTTAGAGAACAGAATCCTGCCATGCTCTAATATATATATATATATATATTAGAGCATGGCAGGATTCTGTTCTCTAACAATGTACCCAACAATGTACCCAACGGCAAAATGCAAAACAGGTGTTTGATCCATCAATCGACAATGGTCGATTGATGGATCAAACACCTGATCAAACACCAGTTCTGTAAAAAGTACTGAAACGTTGAACATTTGGACACATGCATTTAAAAGTTCAGAGTGGTCACATTAAGTTCACCTGTAAAGGTTATAGTACTTTGGAGTGCTCAAGTCAAAGTCCTAACCTGAATCCTGTTGAGATGGCATGGAATGACCTTAAAAAGGCTGTTCATGCTTGAAAACCCTCCAGTGTGGCTGAATTACAACAGTTTTGCAAAGATAAGTGGACCACAGGGCTGTAAGAGACTCATTGAAAGTTATCACAAACGCTTGATTGCAGTTGTTACTGCTAAGGGTGGCCCAACTAGTTATTAGGTTTGGGGGGAATCACTTTTTCACACAGAACCAAGTAGATTTGATATATTTTCTTCCTTAATAAAAACATTACTTTAAAAACTGAAATTTGTGTTTACTTGTGTTGTGTTTGACTAATATTAAAATTTGTTTGATCTTCTGAAAGGCTTTATATGTACAGCTTCATCATATGTGATGCACCAAGTTATGAGTAAAATTACTACAAGTAGCAGCTTTTTAACTATAGATAAAACTTTTGAAAGCATTACAAGCAGAAGGCGAAGTTTAAGCTAGCTTTTGACTAGAGAAATGGCTAACGGGATTCTACTGAATTATTTACTACCTGGACCATCTTTATTCTGTTCTAGCTTGAAAACTCTTGCAAATAGACTACATTTTATGAGCATCTTTGATATTTTCCATACAGGTTCAAGTTTTAGATGCTGTAAGTGCAAAAAAAAAAAAAAAAAAGAGCAGGAAAAAGGCAGCTTATGTGATTTATTTTTTCCAATTTTGATGAATAAATAAGGTTTTTTACAAATCAAAGGTGCTAAAAAAATCTGTGTAAAATACTTCAATCTTGAAGCATTTTTATTGTAATACAGGACATAATATATGGTGATGATAATGCAAAAAAGGGGGTTCTTCTGAGAAGTATTTTTCCATTGGACAGATATTTCTTGATTGACATATCAGTGAACTAAAAATTGCGTAGCGTACGTGGCCACCAGGGCGTTTTTTCTTTTCCTATCGTAGACAACTACACTGTGATTCCAGCTGTTCTGCATGCACAGAGGATCAAAGGTGAGTATTGACCATATATTTAATGTCAGGCACTCTGTGTTTTAAAGCCAAACGATATTTTGTAAGTTAGCTTAATGCAGGAGTGCTTTGGAGCTAGTTGGCAGCTGCAGAGATGGCCTGCCTGTGCTCCCTTCATCTTGACATATTCAATACTGGTTGCACGTAAATCTGTGTTACTACATATCCTGTTTATTGTCTTGCTGATTAGCTAAATAAATCAGTGGAACATCAGAGAGCTTGGAGCTAACCTGTGTTTTAACTTTATTTTTTATTTCTCTCTAACAGTATGGCTTCTGAACAAGAAGCAAATAAACATAACAAAAGGTTAAGCAAATTTTCATCTTTTATGGCTAATTGTTGTTTAAGTTTGTATTTCTGATCCCAATGGAAGTCATAATGGGGTTTTCTTAGACTCTGAAGAGACACAACCACGAGGACCAAGACAGAGTTTTAACAATTTATTAAGATACACAGTTTAAGGTTGGACTGGAACCAGGACTGGAACAGCAGACAAGATCGGGATCGTTCTGAAGGAGGAAATAGAGGCTTGTAAAAACTGGGTGAAGATGGGAAAAAGGTAAAGAGGTTCCTTTGAGGTTGACTTACAGGGGTTGAGTTCTTGGTAAGGCCGGGGGAGTAGTAAGTCCTTTTTTCCACGGTGGCTTGAGGCTGACAGGCAGTGCACAGTTTTTGGAAGGTGAATTACTTTGTTTCTTTGCTTGTGTTACTTCTCTTCCAGGAAACTCCACTGTGGTTGGAGAGTTAACGTTGGAGGGTGGACAGCCAGGTTGATGGTTAGGTTTAGGTTGCTCCTGAGAAGATAGGTTTGGAAGCAGAGTGGAGTCTCAGGGCTGGGGCGTTAAGGCTGGAGTTTCTAAACTGCTCTGAACATGACACGAGTGAAACCGGTAGACCAGAGAGATTCCACGGCTTCCTTCATTAGAAGGTTGATCTGCAAGGCAGGGGAGAAAAACAAGGTGATCAGAGAAATCTGCTTAGAAGAAGGACCGCAGAAAAGCAGAGGTCTAGCTGTTACCACGCCAAGTGAGAAAACGAGCTGACGCCCCCTTCTGGGTTATGAAGCCCAGCTGATTGCTCTCAGCTACACCTGTGCAGCAGCACCTGCCAGTCACACCCTGCACAGAAAAAACACAGCACAAAAACAAAGCCTGCACACAGCCTGAACACAAACCACCGTGGATATGACAATGGAGAATTGAACAGATGTCTGTTGTCAATTGTTACTCTAAAAAACATACTTTTGATACAATGAAGCAGGTACCAGTGTCAGTCAGGTATTGAAGCAAGTAAATTAGTAATTGTTGTATACTATTTATATATAATAGTATTTTAGTGTAATAGTATCTTTACAATTATCTAATGACATTTCTTGTCAACATTAGCCAAATGAAGTCACCTAAAAAATTTAAGCGATTATTGTTAGAAATCTTTTTTTATTGGGCTATAATGATCATTTAATTGTTATAGTTCTTATTAATCTGATAAAGTAGTTGCTTTATCTAGAAACTTTACAATTTATAGGCTGTAAATATGTCTGCTACATAGGTTTTTGTATAAGATGCAATGTCAGCTTAACTAAAGTGGTACATCTTCACTCTCCAGCAAAATTCTACCCATGTTGCTGAGGCGGCTACTGAGGCTGTGCAGAATATTCTCTCAGTTTTGAGAGAGGCAGCCCGTCATCATGGATGCAGAAATGACCAGGTCTATCTAGACTTGTGATAATAAATGTTCACATACCATTTCATAAGAAGAGTACAGTGATTCTAATGGACTTTTTAAATTAGTACTATTTATTAAAGCTAAATCCTGTAATTTGCAGGTGTTTTCCTGGACTTTTTAGGCTGGGATCAAAGCGAAATGCACTATGCTTTTATAGATCACCAAAGGTAACCAAACTCTGGAGCTCATTTAATGTTACTGTTCTCCTGTATGAAAATTGGGACGTAACCCCATCACCAGTTCAAGACCTACAATACATGCAGGCTGGTCTTGGAAAAAGAACTCTTTGCATGCCTAAAGATTTTACTCATACAGAGGTACTGCTTTAAAAAAAATATTCTAACACACACTGTCAACAAGAAGGCCTGTATCACCCCTGAATTAATAAAACAGAAATTTTGCTATGCTTTTTTTCCTTTTATCCAGCTGGTATTAGCCGCTAGTATTACAATTACTCCTCTGCATATTGGGATTGAGATGACGTTTGTACTCGCTATTTAAGTTCTCATCAAAACTTTTCTTTTGCAGGAGAAAATGAGAGACGGGAATATGTGTTATATACCCCAGAATCAAAGGGATACACAAGGAGTACAATTAGAAGTGCTTCTGGAGGGGGGGAAGCCATGCTGCACATTGTGCCTCTACAGGAACAATTTGATCTGAGACCTCCGTCTCATGATGCACAAGAATGTTCCCTTATCCCAAAGGCTGAGTGCAAGAAATGCCTAAAAATTATGCCTATGCGGCTTCTTGCCATACATGTAAAATTGTGCAGTGGTGCTGAATGTATCACATTTTCAGATTCAGTACCAGAGGTAAGAATAAGTCTATTTCTGCATGTAATTGCTTTTTAGAGTTGGAGGTGTCAGGCAACTTTATGTAAAATGAACTTGCTTGTTCAACTTTAGGTCACTAACATACTCTGTCATGAGAAGGTAAGTTGGTTCTCAAGTGTAAAAAATAAGTATTGCTCTTTCAGATGGTCTTTTATTATTCTGTAATCCATTTTCTGTCTTTAATTCAACGAAAGGAAAGTGTCCTGTGTGCCAGGAAGAATTTCCAACGGAGGATTTGGAAGTACATGTAAGTGCCTGTGAGGACTGGGAATGTAGCATGGTAATTAACCTTTAATTAACCGTTGTGGATGTGACCTAACCCTAGATGACAAAATAAGACATGCACATTAATCTAAAATTTCCAGTATATTTTAGTTCAAATAGATTTTAATTTATTAATCTATGTTGATATTTCACTTTCTTGGAAAAGGTCTCATGTGTGGTTTTAAATATTTTATTTTTTATTTTTTAGGTAGGCTGTGTTAGAGTATACGTTTGTGTGGAAGTACTTTTATTGTAATATGTGTAGTAGCCCTTTTAAACCCTGATAAGAAATCACATACAGTGGGGAGAACAACTATTTAATACATTGCCGATTTTGCAGGTTTTGGTACAGGAACCTTTGTTTGCAATACCAGATATCAGACGTTTCCTATAGTTCTTGACGAGGTCTGCACACACTGCAGCAGGGATTTTGGACCACTCCTCCATATAGGTCATCTCCAGATTCTTCAGGTTTCATGGCTGTCCCTGGGAAAAACGGACTTTCAGTTCCCTCCAAAGATTTCCGATTGGGTTCAGGTCTGGAGACTGGCTAGGCCACTCCAGGACCTTGAGATACTTCTTAGGGAGCCACTCCTTAATTGTCCTTACACAGCTCTCTGGTCTTGGCCATTGTGGACAAGTTGGAGTTTGTTTGATTATTGTCTTTTATACAGATAACGAGTTCAAACAGGTGCTGTAATTACAGGTAATGAGTGGAGAACAGGAGGGCTTCTTAAAGAAGAACTAACAGGCCTGTGAGAGCCAGGATTCTTAATGTTTCTTAGGTAAAAGAAAAACGTAAAAATGCAAATTTAGTACTTAAAAATCACACAATGTGATTTTTTGGACTCTCTTCACTCACAGTTGAAGAGTGGCTATGATAAAAATTAAAAACATTTACATTCTTTTCAAGGGGAAAAACCTGCAAAACCAGCCATGTATCAAATCTTTGTTCTCCCCACTGTATGTTATAAATATTAAAAAAAAAAATCTATATATATATACATTCTAATAATTTTAACAGTGAGGAAGATGTGCTATGATGCCAGGCTGCTCAAGTTGATGCCAGCAAAGCATGCCAAGCGGAAAACCTCGTCAAGCCTCCGTCAAGATCTCCATTCAAGAAAGATCCCAGGTCAGACTCTGGTTGGCAGCCTCCATTTGATCATCTCCATCTATGCTGAGGGTAACCTGTTTCCCCCCCAACATGCTCATCCTCCAACTGCCATCTACTGGCGTCTCCTGCTTGCTTTCTGCCATGCCACGCCCACTCACCGTCATAGACTCAAGCAGTGCAATCCTTGGAATACTCCTGGACCCCTTCATCTGGTTCCCTCTTCTGCAACTCCATTCTTCAGCTCTAGTAAGGATCATTTATTCATATACCTCGCCCATTACTTCCATAAAGACTGACCATTCTCTCGCTACACAGTTGGGTGATGCAGAGCTCCCCCTGGTGCTGGCAGTTTACCTGTTATACAGGAAAAAAGAAAAATACTTCTTAAACTTGCATTCTGTCTCCTGCTACATGTGGGTCGAATCGGCTGTAAAAACTATGACAGAAATGATTGCTGGCACTGAAATTCAACTGTTTGAGAGTGAAACTGGCAAAGGCAAAATGCCCAAATGGCCTGTTCTGGAACAACTCTTGATATTATGAGTATGGCACTTACACAACTCTGTATACACTGACATACTAACAATAATGCTATAGTCACACTAGTGCATTTAAATGTAATTTGCTGTTATTTCAGAGTTGCTGGTGAAATACTTGCTGTGAGCTTAGCACAAGGTGGCACAGCACCAAAGTTCTCACAAGAATGGTGTTCCTTTTAACTGGAAACCTGGAAAACATTGATGGCAAGAATGTACATCGCCGAGAGTTTTCTTCATTGATCCAGATGGTGTGTAGCACAAGAAGTCCACACATTTGTGAATATAATGCCAAAACAATATTTTTAAGTTTTTTTTTCATTGTTTCCCATTAACTTTAACAATACTTTATAAATGACTGATTCCATATTGCAACCAATAATTAAAATAACTGTTAAAGATTAATGCAAATAAGAAACACAATTCTACAGGGGAAAATCTCTCAAGTCTGTTTATATATACACCATACATACAGCTTTGATGTGATTATGTGAATTGCAATGGGTAGAATAATGCATTAAATACTGCTCTCAATTTCCGTTCAAGGAAGTGGCAGATTTGTCATCTTGCACTGAGCAAATCATCAACTGTGGCTACACTGGACCAATTACCAAGGGCAATAAAGACAAAATAAAGAGGTACATTTGTAATTTGATATGCCTTTATAATTTATAGAGCAGGTTTTTAAATCGCATATAATTCTGTGAGCAGGCTGGGCCAAGGAAATGGCTGCTTAGGTACCACTGTCATCTCAAAAAGTTAACTTTGGACACAAGTGTGCACAAGAGCACAGTAGGTGAATTAAGCTTTTGTAGTACCCAAAGAAATAATGCAGTTGTAGTGATCTTATGACCATTCCTCAAGAGCCACCTTTATGCCAAACATTTATGTTATATACATCTTTACATCAGTTATTTAAATCCCAAGGCTTTCAGTAGACTGTAAATATCCTGTAGAAATATGTCCAAGTTAACTAGTTATTGTTCAATTCAAAAATACTTTATTAATCCCAGAGGGAAATTAAATGTTGTAGCTCATTATGTAGGTTTATTCAAAGAGCCGTTGCAGATGTTGATGGCTGTGGGCAGGAAGGATCTCCTGTAGCGCTCCGTCTTACAACAGATCTGAAGAAGCCTCTGACTGAAGACACTCTGTTGTTGTAGGATGTCTCATGAAGAGGATACTCAGGGTTCTCCATAATGTTCTTCATTTTATGAAGAATCCGTCTTTCCACAATGATCTCCAGAGGTTCCAGAGGAGTCCCCAGAACAGAACCAGCCTTCTTTATCAGCTTGTTGAGCTTTTTTAAGTCCCTGGTTCTGATGCTGCTTCCCCAGCAGATGATGGCAGAAGAGATCACACTTTCCACAACAGACTTATAGAAGATATGCAGCATCTTGCTGCAAACACCAAAGAACCTAAACGTCCTCAAGAAGTACAGTCTGCACTGTCCCTTCTTGTAGATGGCTTCACAGTTCCATCTCCACTCTAGTCTGTTGTCCAGGTGAACACCGAGGTATTTATACTCCTCCATCACCTCCACTTCTTCTCCCATGATAGAAAAAGTTTTTGACTTACTCCTGTTTCTCTTAAAATCTACAATCATCTCCTTTGTTTTAGTCACGTTCAAAATGAGATGATTGTTTCCACACCATGCCACAAAGCGGTCTACCACCTTCCTGTACTCAGCTTCTTGTCCATCTCTGATCCACCTCACAATGGCAGAATCATCCGAGTGTTTCTGCAGATGACAGGAGTCTGTCTTGTACTGGAAGTCTGAGGTGTACAGAGTGAAAAGGAATGGTGAGAGTACAGTCCCCTGTGGTGCTCCTGTGCTGCTGACTACCTGGTTAGACACATAACCCTTCACTCTCACAAACTGTGGTCTGTTTGTCAGGTAGTCTTTGATCCAGGAGATTGTTGAGGCCTCCACCTGAGTCTTATGGAGTTTCTGACAAAACAAATCAGGTTGGATTGTATTAAATGCACTGGAGAAATCAAAGAACATGATCCTCACAGTGCTGCTGGCTTTGTCCAGATGACAGTGGGTTTGTTGAAGCAGGTGTATGATGGCATCTTCAACTCCAACTCCACAGCGATAAGCATACTGAAGGGGGTCCTGATGGTTTACTGTTTGCTTACTCAGGTGGGCCAACAGGAGTCTCTCTAGGACCTTCATGATGTGAGATGTCAGGGCAACAGGTCTATAGTCATTAAGGACTGATGGGTGAGTTTTCTTTGGTACCGGAACAAGACAGGAGGTCTTCCACAACACCGGAACCTTCTTCTAGGCCAGGCTAAAGTTGAAGAGGTGCTGCAGAATCCCACAGAGCTGCTCTGCACAGCCCTTCAGGACTCTAGGGCTGACATGATCTGGACCTGCAGCCTTATTCCGATTCAGTCTCTCCAGTTGCATCTTCACTTGACTTCTTGAGACACACAGGTAGAAGGTGGAGGCAAAGGAAGCATCAGCATGTTCTGATATGGTTGAAGGCAAACATGTAGAAGCAGAAGGGTCTAGGGATGAGGTGGAAGATAAAACATTTGAGGTGTTACTGGACAGCTATGGGTCCTGTGGGTCAAAGGAGGGTGGAATGTATGTTTGGCTGTGAGCAGGAGAGGAGGATGCGAAGCTTTTTTCTGAACTGAACCTATTGAAAAATGTGTTCAGTTCATTGGCTCTGTCCAGACCTTCATTGGTCTGATCATCATTCTGCTTGAAGCCTGTGATCTTCTTCATCCCTGTCCACACATCTCTGATATTGTTTTGCTGGAGCTTGCTATCCAGCTTTTTCTTGTACACCTCCTTGCTGTCTCTTATCTTGACTTTAAGTTGCTTCTGTTAACTCCTCAATAATTCTCTGTCTCCCTCTCTGAAGGCTCTTTTTTTCTTGTTAAGCAGGTCCTTCAGGTCACTGGTGATCCAAGGTTTGTTATTGGGGAAGCATCTCACAGTTCTGGTGGGGATGATGTTATCCACACAGAAGTTTATATAGTCAGTTACACACTCAGTCATGGCATTGATGTCCTCTCCATGTGGCTAGCACAGTGCGTCCCAGTCTGTAGCATCAAAGCAACCTTGCAGAGCTTCTTCAGCTTCCTGTGACCATTTTCTCACAGTCCTCTTTATTACAGGTTGTCTCTGAACAAGGGGCTTATAATTTGAGCAGAGAAAAACAAAATTGTGATCTGATTTGCCTAGAGGAGGTCTTGCAGTAGAGATGTATGAGTCCTTGTCATTTGCATAAAACACATCCAATGCTTTGTTTTCTCTGGTAGAGCAGTTGACAAACTGTTGAAACGTTGGAGGTTTAGCAGAGAGTGAAGCGTGGTTAAAATCACCAGAAATTGCCACAAAAGCATTGGGGTTTTGTGTCTGTAGCTTAGCAACAACTGAGCTGATGGCATCACATGCAGTGTCAGCAACAGCGGAAGGTGGAACATAAACTGTTGCCAAAATAACACTGGTGAGCTCTCTGGGTAAATAATATGGATGAAAACTTACTGCCAACAGTTCAATATCTGGGCTGCAGAGATGACACTTCATAGTTACATGTCCTGGATTACACCATCTGTGGTTCACAAGTATTGCCAGTCCACCTCCTTTACATTTGCCGCTCCTCTTTAAATCTCTGTCTGCTCGTATGGTTAAAAAGCCCGGCAGGGAGATGCTGGAGTCGGGGATTTGATCCTGCAGCCATGTCTCAGTAAAACACATAATACTGCATGCCTGGTACTCTGGCTAGGTCCTTTGTAGGGCTTGGAGTTCATCCAACTTGTTTCCCAACAATCTCACATTGCCCATCATAATCGACGGAAGAGATGGTTTGAACTTCCTCCTTCTCTGTCTACTCTTAGCTTCTGCTCCGCATCCACGGCGTCCCCTTTTCAACTCATCAGGGATTTGGGGTTGTAGTTGAAGTATTATTTGAGCTTTTGAGATATTAATCAACTGTTCCCGGTTGTAAGAAACAGCTCCGTTGCCATGGCAATGCATCATAACAAATGTCCAAAAATAGAAAGTATTAGGAAAAATCCTCCAAGCTGCACAGCATATGACACCGGAGAGGACAGTTGTCCAAAAAAAAATAAAAATAAAAATCAACTGTATCCACCACAAGAGGAAGGGTTCCCAAAAAAGAATAAATCAGAATCAAAAGTAACAAAGCTACTCCAACCTGCTGCCACCTTGAGCGGTGCAATTTTAGAAGCATAGAATACCTATATTGGCCCAACAAGGACAAATTTAATGAACAAAATGAAGAAATGTGTTATTTTACTTCAGTATTCTCATATACAGGGGTTGGACAATGAAACTGAAACACCTGGTTTTAGACCACAATAATTTATTAGTATGGTGTAGGGCATCCTTTTGTGGCCAATACAGCATCAGTTCGTCATGGGAATGGTATATACAAGTCCTGCACAGTGGTCAGAGGGATTTTAAGCCATTCTTCTTGCAGGATAGTGGCCAGGTCACTACGTGATACTGGTGGAAGAAAACGTTTCCTGACTCGCTCCTCCAAAACACCCCAAAGTGGCTCAATAATATTTAGATCTGGTGACTGTGCAGGCCATGGGAGATGTTCAACTTCACTTTCATGTTCATCAAACCAATCTTTCACCAGTCTTGCTGTGTGTATTGGTGCACCGCCTTCAGGATACAATATTTGAACCATTGGATGCACATGATCCTCAAGAATGGTTCAATAGTCCTTGGCAGTGACACGCCCATCTAGCACAAGTATTGGGCCAAGGGAATGCCATGATATGGCAGCCCAAACCATCACTGATCCACCCCCATGCTTCACTTTGGGCATGCAACAGTCTGGGTGGTACGCTTCTTTGGGGCTTCTCCACACCGTAACTCTCTCGGATGTGGGGAAAACAGTAAAAGTGGACTCGTCAGAGAACAATAAATGTTTCACATTGTCCGCAGTCCAAGATTTGCGCTCCTTGCACCATTGAAACCAACGTTTGGCATTGGCATGAGTGACCAAAGGTTTGGCTATAGCAGCCCGGCCGTGTATATTGACCCTGTGGAGCTCCCGACGGACAGTTCTGGTGGAAACAGGAGAGTTGAGGTGCACATTTAATTCTGCCGTGATTTGGGCAGCTGTGGTTTTATGTTTTTTGGATACAATCCGGGTTAGCACCTGAACATCCCTTTCAGATAGCTTCCTCTTGCATCCACAGTTAATCCTGTTGGATGTGGTTCGTCCTTCTTGGTGGTATGCAGACATTACCCTGGATACCATGGCTCTTGACACATCACAAAGACTTGCTGTCTTGGTCACAGATGCGCCAGCAAGACGTGCACCAACAATTTGTCCTCTTTTGAACTCTGGTACGTCACCCATAATGTTGTGTGCATTTCAATATTTTGAGCAAATCTGTGCTCTTACCCTGCTAATTGAACCTTCACACTCTGCTCTTACTGGTGCAATGTGCAATCAATGAAGACTGGCTACCAGGCTGGTCCAATTTAGCCTTGAAACCTCCCACACTAAAATTACAGGTGTTTCAGTTTCATTGTCCAACCCCTGTATATACCTTACATCAGCCAAGAAAACTCTGAAAAGGTTTTAAAATGTAAAATAACTAAACAAATACATCTTATCTCATCTTTTTATGTTTTCCTATATTTAGAGCAATTCTGCTGCAATTTGAACTACACTGCTTAGGCAGCTCCATGAGGGACTTCAGCTTTATAGCCTGATAGGAGTCATGGAACGGAATAGAGAGCTTTGCCTTGGCTTGTTTGTGGCAGGTGGCAGTGATCAGGTAAGCTACAAAGATGTTTTGTACAAGAGGAATGTTAACTTCTTCGTAGCTCTGGTCACTTTTATCTTGAGACAAAGCAATTTCACTTGTATAGCACATTTCATATACAAGACAATGAGATGTGCTCTACATAAAACTATAAAAGCATCACAGATCTAATTGAAATGTAAACTTAAAAGAAATAATAAAAAGGATAATAAGGACAATGACATTATTAAATTCAAATTATTATTTTAGAATTTCCTTCAAGGATTTGTAAATTATTAGTAGGATTTTGAAAATCTACTCTGACCTGAAACCAGTATAAACTGGAAACCACTAGAGACTTTAAAACCGATGTGATGTGTTTAGATCTCCAAGTTCTGGTTGAGACTCTAGTACCAGCATTCTTTCAAAACTAAGCACTGCAGCCTTCAAAGTAGAGCAGATCAGAGATGCTCCATGTTGTCCTTTTTGTAAAAAAAAAAACTAATGTTGGAATCGCCCTTTAGCCATTTCTCAACATGAAGCTGACCTCTGCTCCGTAAGAAGTAACCTCTGGGTAGTTGGAGGATGTACTCTCTGTTCCAATGCTTCCTCGAGAATCCACAGCTAACAGCCTTCAAGACAAGCAGAACAAATACTTCATAGTTTGTATCTAATATCCAGCCGGACTGAACACGTCTCAGCAAGAACATGGCACCCTGGGCAGCTTTGCACCCGCCCAGGATATAAAATAGACAGACACAATAAATCCTTGTGATAATATTATGATCATCTGCAAAAAGACATACATAAAATCCCACAGGCAATGAATTAAACTAAAGAGTAAAATTACCTTAGCCTGTAACGGGTACTACAGAGGACCCAAAATGGACACAACAAAAGATTCAAAAGATTTATTGAAATCTCTGGGTGACGTTCAGCAGGAAACCACCAGCAGCAGGCTCAGGAACCTCTGAGGGCAGACAGAGGCTGGTGGCTGAGCAGAGAACTGAGAATAATGCTAAACTCAGAATAAAAGCCACCAACATTTTCAGAATCTGTGGGAGAATAAGGAGACTAAATTTTAGCTCCTCAGTGTGATGGTCTGGTGACAGCAGGACAACTTCACACGGGTCCTCAGGTTTGCAAACCCAGTGAATAGGCAGAGTACGGTGGTCAAGGGACAGAAACTGGGTCAGAGCTGGGGAAACACAATCAGGCGACAGTATCCGAGGGAGAGGCTTGAAATGTTGGTCAGGGCACAGGAACGAGGTCATGAATGGGGAGACAGATTCAGGCAGGTGGATCCAAGGGTTAGGCAGAGAGCAGTAGTCAAGAGGCAGAAGCAAGGTCCATGTCCAGAATTCGGAAGCCAGAGAGATATTCGACATGGGCAAGGCGGAGTAGAGAAATCCGGGGGGCATAAACGAGATCAGGATCAGGCAGGCATGCAAGGAAGGAACACTGAACATTTACTCACACAAGGCTTTCGATAATCTGGCACTGTTTTTCTGTCAGCGTGCTGCTTATAAAGACAGGTGAACAGGTGGAGCTGGCTGGGAAGGAGCGGGTGAAAGCAATCCTCATAATAGCTGCATCATAAAGACGATCAGCAGGCAAACAGAGGCAGACAAGCAGTGCAGAGTCATAACAATAACCATTCTTCTGTGATTCTCCTCCAAACTGTGCCGGGTGACACAGAAAATATAGAAATAAAATTATTTGTAATTTATAAATACACATTTTTTGTAAATATGTATATGAACACTGTTTTTACAAAAGATTAGGTCATTGTTAAATTGGTGCAAATAGGCATGGTATCGATCTGGCCATTCTGACTGTTAAGTGTTGACTAGAGGGACAGCCTGGAAAAAGAAACTGTCTCTGTGACAGCTGGTGTTTGCAAATGGCACAGTGTTACAGGTCCTCCAACCACCTCCGTTGCCTGCTCCGTCACTCTGTCAAGCCAGCCACATTACCCAGTGTACCCAGTAAGCAAAGTGCAGAGGTTGTATAGACCAGATCCTTGTTTAGACAGTTTTTTTTCTAAATAAGTGCTTAGTTGTAAAGTTTATTATTTTGAATTGTGAAAATACTATACTTATACTGTCACAATGTAATCAGTAATATTATTCCGGTATTTGTTCATTAGAGCCCTAAGCCTGCAAAAAAAGGTTACCCCAGTGTCGAAAAATGGTTTTAATACACTTCCTGGCCAAGAAAAAAGTCACCACCAAAAAAAAGCTCTTTAGCTTTGATCACAGCATGCATTCGCTGTGGTATTGTTTCGATAAGCTTCTGCAATGTCACAAGATTTATTTCCACCCAGTGTTGCATTCATTTTTCCCCAAGATCTTGCATTGATGATGGTAGAGTCTGACCGCTGAGCAAAGCCTTCTCCAGCACATCCCAAAAGTTCTCAATGGGGTTGACGTCTCATGCTCCCTGAACCAATCTTTTACAATTCGAGCGCGATAAATCCTGGCATTGTCATCTTGGAATATTCCCGTGCCATCAGGGAAGAAACAATCCTTTGATGGAATAACCTGGTCATTCAGCCTATTCAGGTAGTCAGCTGACCTCATTCTTTGAACACATACTGTTGCTGAACCCAGACCTGACCAACTGCAGCAACCCCAGATCATAGCATTGCCCCCACAGGCTTATACAGTAGGCACTAGGCATGATGGGTGCATCACTTCACCTGCCTCTCTTCTAACCCTGATGTGCCCATCACTCTGGACCAAGGTAAATCTGGACTCATCAGACCATATGACCTTCTTCCATTGCACCAGAGTCCAATCTTTATGCTCCCTAGCAAATCAAAGCCTTTTTTTTCCCCAGTTAGCCTCACTAATTAGTGTTTTTTTTTAAGGCTACACAGCTGTTCAGTCCCAATCTCTTGAGTTCCCTTCGCAATGTGTGTGTGGAAATTGTCTTACTTTCACTATTAAACATAGCCCGGAGTTCCACTGTGGTTTTTCTTTGATTTTATTTCACCAAACGTTTAAGTGGTCGCCAATCACAATTATTCAAGATTTTTTTCCGGCCACATTTCTTCCTCGAAGACGATGGGTCCCTACTATCCTTCCAGTTTTTAATAATGCGTTGGACAGTTCTTAACCCAATTTTGGTTCTCTCTGCAATCTCCTTAGATGTTTTCTCTGCTTGATGCATGCCAATGATTTGACCCTTCTGAAACAGACTGACATCTTTTCTATGACCACGGGGTATGTCTTTCGACATGGTTGTTTAAGAAATGAGAAGCAACTCATTGCACCAGTTGGGGTTAAATAACATGTTGGCAGCTGAAACATAATCATCCATGCAGTAATTATCCAATGGGAGTCTCATACCTATTTGCTTAGTTAAATCCAGGTGGCTTTTTTTTTGGCCAGGCAGTGTATTTTTTTTTGTTTCAGCATTATGTTTGAAATTTTGTTTTACCCTATCCCTAATAGCAAAACACTTTGTATGGCAGAAAACAAACATCCTGGACACACCATGTCTTTAAGTTACAGTTGCTGATTGTATGTTTTGAATCTATCAAACGTTGGATGGCTGATAACTTTCTCCAACTTAATGATGAAAAAACTGAAGTCCTTGTTTGTGCCCCTGATAGATTTATACCCAGGATAATGGAAGCTCTTGGTACTCTTGGCAAATTTGCTAAATCTTCCATCAGGAACCTTGGTGTAACCTTTGACTGTGCTTTCTCCTTAGATACCCACGTCAAATCTCTGGTTCACTCTTGTTTTTATCATTTACGGAACCTTGCTAAGTTAAGTCCCATTGTGTCACGTTCTGAACTTGAGATTGCTATCCATGCATTCATTTCCTCACGTTTGGATTACTGTAATGCTTTATTTACCTGTCTAAGCAAAAACTCCCTGGAACATCTCCAGGTTGTTCAGAATGCTGCTGCTAGACGTCTGACAAAATCTTCTAAGTATTCCCACTCCACACCGTTACTCATCCAGCTGCACTGGCTCCCCATTAATTTCAGAGCTCAGTTTAAGATTCTGGTCCTGACTTATAGAGGTCTTCACGGTCAAGCCCCAATTTATATCAGTGAACTCTTGTATCCGTACATTCCCCCAAGGTCTCTGCGGTCATGCGATAAAATCCTCCTGGCTGTACATCACACAAGGCTGAAAACTAAGGGTGATAGAGCTTTTGCAACAGTAGCTCCCCGACTCTGAAACTCTATCCCCTTGTGATGAGTTTTTAGCTGTCTTTTTAAAGACAGCTAAAAACTCATCTTTTTAGGCTTGCGTTTGGTTAGTTTATTTTTGATTTTATCGTATCTTCTTTTATTTTACATATATAAATATACTATTCCAATTGTAATTTGTTTTAGTGTTGTGAAGCACTTTATGATCTGTCTCTTGAGAGGTGTTATATAAATAAAATTGCACTTACTTACTTACTTACCATCCCCTAATTTGTAACCTAACAAAATGTAAAAAAACTTCTAGGAATATTTAAACTCTTGAGGGCACTATAATGTTTCATACAGAAAAACTCTGACTGCTGCAAAAACCTAAAACATCCAGAATGAGAAAGGATAGAATTACAGAATTACGTTTATTTTTGGTGCCTTAATAATATTTATATCATCGAAGCCAATCAGCTTCTTCAAGTGACAGTATTACAAGAATGTGTTTTCCTCCATTTTACTTCCTGATGCCTGGTTCACTAAAGCTTACATATTCTCCCTGGAGTTAGGTTTGCATTTTCACATGAATGCAAACAGGCATATTTGACAACAAGCTCAGATTATGACCTCCCACACAGTCTCACTGAGGAACCCATGGTGAAAATGTACATATGATGAATCAGAAGCCAAACATGCAACATGTCCAATAAAGCAGTGTTCAACAAGCCTTCCCACAGATGGAATCAAAATGTGAATCAGACATTCTTGTTACCTTACCAGAATGCTTAACACACATATAGCATTTTATCATGTATAAAGAAAGAAAATTATTTACCCAAACCAAAATCTGAATGGAAATTAGACACTTTTACTCTAAGTACAGGTGACAAACTAACCCTCAGTAATACATGACAGATATGCCAGTCATTTTACTTCAATACATATCCATGTATCACCCATAGGGTGTAAACGCATGCAGGACAAATACAAAATCCACCTGGTTATCCTTCATTCATCTATCCATCCTTATTAATCTGTCCCTCTTTCTGTCCAGTTCAGGACTGCTCGG
The DNA here is from genome assembly GCF_021462225.1 of Girardinichthys multiradiatus. NCBI lineage: Eukaryota > Metazoa > Chordata > Actinopteri > Cyprinodontiformes > Goodeidae > Girardinichthys > Girardinichthys multiradiatus. The sequence goes on from NC_061815.1 coordinate 5,826,440, forward strand.
GGATGCAGCTTAAAAGTGCAACAACTTCATCCTGGACAGGTCCAGGACGCAGATGTACTCTCCAGATAGTCATCTATCTGGAGACTTTATGTATTTGGTTTTTTTTAATCTAAACCCTTCACACGCCAGTGCATCAATAACTGAAAACGAAGTTGCACCTTTATAATAACACACCTGGAAATGGGAAAACAGAATTTGAGATAAGACCAACACTGCAGCTGTTCCACTGCCAAGCTAGTCTTCCACATACAGGTTTCTCTAAAGGGTAGGCACCAGGCACTTTGACATTTCAATTTCACAGGATCTTGTGGCAACACATTTTAATATATTGAAGTTCTATAATATTTGTCAAATATGTTTGTTTTGCAAAGAGCTATGCGATTGCTGTTAGCATGTGATTTCATCTGGCGAAGTAGGTGTAAGCTATTATTATGAGCTACCAGATGTGAAAAAGAGTATTTAAAGATTAGTGTTTGATACTCTTATTTAGAAGTAAGAAAGGAAGTGGTTCCATCATTTGCCCTGTTGCATTGACAGACTCAGCAAATAAATTCAAATTGGATGACAACATTCATACAAAGCAATGAAGAATGCTGCAACACTTAAGTCATTTCTGCGACAGCACCCTGTAGAAAAAGGAATGGTGACTGAGTGGCAGACAAGATCCAAGTGATTTTTAAGCGTTTTGACAGAAACCTATTAGCTGCTAATGACTGTAAAGTTGGAATCTACTTCGTAGCTTTCTTTTAATGTGAAAGAGTTATTTCACAGCTTTGTATTGAGTGTGGACTGCAATTGACCCTGAATAATTAAGTTATTATACAGTGATTACATAATATTTAAAGAGCTCTATTAGTCAAAAAACCTCGTATCACTCCTGTGTGAACCCAATGTAATGTATCATCTTGTCCGTGAGCGGGATGTATAATTACACCCCTAGTTAGCACCGAAAACAAACATTTAACTATCATAAAAATCTCAACAGTAATTTTAAACTGAAACAAAAAAGAAATAATGACATCACATTCCTTCAATGTTATCCTAAGGTTATGTCAAAGGTCAATGAAAGTGACAGGGCTCAGTAAGAGATAAATAAAACTAATATGCATTGAATAATGTAAATACAGAAATATGACATACATTGGATGCTGGACAGCTACAGGAAACTATGAACCATATACATCTAATATGCGCTATTTGGGTTGAAATCGAAAATATCAGCAAAACAAGTATCAACCTAACATTTTTCAGAAAACTGAATTTTCAGGTGTGGTCTTGCACATAACTGTTTATTTTCTTTTCCTATTTTCTTCCCCTGTCCTGCAAATGTTAAGCTGCTGTGACACTGTACTTCATCTTGTATGTTGCCATAAATACAATCACATTTACCTGGGTTTAAAGGTAAAGAAATATTGTCCATTTGTGAGTCCCATTATGCCAGTATTTTGTAAATTTTATGTATGTTGGAATGAATGGGTGTAACATTTATAATGTTCTGCAGTGAAAGTGTATGTTACTTTTGCTATGATGTTTTATTTTTTCCATACTTAATGATTCTCTGTTTAAAGTCCAGTGCTCTGTACACAGTCTATGAGTTTTCCTAAGTGATCAAATAATATTAGCTGAAAAAATTCAAATGCAGGTCTGGCTGCCATCAGTTGGATCTTCTCACCATACTGAGGTGAGTGTCTGCATTGCATATCACGCGATAAATTAAAGGTATTATTGGGTCAGTTTAATGGTAAATACAGGGTTAATTAACTTTGAAGGCAATGTATAATTTTTCTTCCACTTCACAATTTTGCACTACTTTGTGTCTTATTACATAAAATCTGAATAAACACTGAAAGGTTTGGTTTCAAAGTACTAAACTGTGAAAAGGTTCAAAGGTTATGGATGCTTTTGCAATACACTCTATTCAGGCTAAGTCTGGCCTGTCCACACTTACTTTGCAGATATGTTTTTCTATATTGGAGGAAGGAAGAGAGTGTCCTCTGATAGCTGCTGGGTGGAATTAGAAGCAAAAGCTGAAACTTTTTGTAGACTTGAGAGACTGTACCCTGCAGGTCATCCTGAATAAGAAGCCTTAAGAGCTCTCCAGTTGGCTGGTGATTGAACTCATTGCTGTACACCATGTGCAGCTTATCTCTCCCCCCCCCCCTCCAAAAAAAAGGGAAAAGTCTTGTCCAGCTGAGTCACTGCTCAGAATTGTACCGGCCTGTGCAAAACTGTGTGTTTAAACTCTTTCCTGCCTTTTCATTACATGTTAGACAATCAGTCATTGTGGCCAGTGGCCTTACAGATTGGCATGTCTCATGTTTCTTTTTAAGTTAAACTCCACAGCAGAGCCCCACGGAGTGTACATTACACAATAGTGACATGTAAATATTAAAGAATGGCATAAAATAGGCATTACAGCCTGGATCATTACAACCAGTTTCAGGAAAAAGGCTGTAATGGTCTAAAGCAGAATGGCTGTCATAGCCCAAAATAGTACAAATATCCACTAAGCAGCAATTTGGTTAACAAAAAGTTAAGTCTTGTCAATGTCAGAGCAGAATTGGCAGAATATTCTAAATTAGTGGCTAGAAAAGAAAACAGAAAGACACACATTGCCACCAAAGTAATAAGGTAATGTAGAATACCATATCTGAATGCACAACAGGTCAAATCCTGAAACAGACAGGATCAACTCCCGCTAGCTAAGAATGGGACACTAAGGCTAAAATTCACAAAGGTCACTAAAAATTGACAAAAGCAGGCTGAAAATTTGTTTTGGTATTAACTGCTATATTCAGAACACATACAGTGTTTCAGAAATGTATTATTGTGAAAAGGTAAATATTTGGAATCCATGGTGTCACACCCTAATCAGATTTTTTTTTTTCCTGAGCCTCTAAATGGTCTTTTATACTGGGTCAGTAGGGTACACTATTATGGGGAAGAGTTCTGACTGGACAGATGTCTAGGAGATTGTCATTGACACCATCCAAAAGGAAGGTAAGCCACAAAAGGTCACTCACTAGCAAGGACAATGCCTCAAGGATATGAGTTTAAAGGTTTATTGAAGTAAGAAGTTGAAGGGATGGAAGAAATGGAAGTAAGGATGAGGTAATCTGAGGAGACAGGTCTGAAGGCTTGGGAGGAAGAGACTCAGTGTGGGGCTACAGTCTTCTGGATAAGGCCTTCCCGAGCCCGCTTAGGAACCCCAAGAATTTCAGAAAGCATTAGAGCATAGGTGAATGTGGGCTTGGTGAAGGTCACTGAGATTGTTACGGATGTAGGAGCAGTAAGCTCTGGAAGGCCAAAGACCAAGAATTTGAATAGTATGATCAGAGATGCCGTGGCAGGATGCTGTGGAAGCAGCACCGATACGGAAAGAGTGGACTGAATAATGCTCTGGTTGTGATGCCAATCCTCAGCGGGACTTGGCGATAATGATTAATAAACCAGAATCTTATGGCCAGGCTTCTTGATTCAGTAATGAATATTGGATCCTGAGGTGAAGCGTTTGCAGATAGTCTGGACTGAACATTCCTAGATATTGGTTCATAGGGGCTGAGAAAGGAGTTAAGACGGAAGAGATGAATTGGAAAAGGGACTGTGAGCTGATCGGTTTTGCTTTTTCGGAGAGTGAAGATGAGGACTTGAACCTTGGATGGCCGCTTCGAGGACTGTAGCCTCTATATATGAGCCGTACTGTGAAGTAGAAAGTGCCTTTCCAGAAAATGCCAAAGAAGCGCCAGAAATCAGGCTGGACAGGGAGGACTTTAAAGGCACTGGTGATGTCTGCTTTGGAGAGCCAGGCTCCCCAGCCAGCTAACTGAATGAGTGTGATGGCATGATTATTGTTATATTTCATATTTTCATATTTCATAATCAATCCACCTGATACGTGGGATTGTGAGGCCATGAGTTCCTGGCGTGGGCATCGCAGCAGAAGGAGCAGGCGTGCAACATTCTGCAGTTGGAGATGGAACAGCCAAAGTCGTTGAAGTTATTACAAATTATTCTACCTTTCTGATAGAAAACAGTGTGGCCTCGCTTATCCACACCCTTAGTGATTGGAAAATTGACTGAAGGGCGTGTGTCACCGGGTTTAGGAATAATGGGTGGAGGAGGAGCGGCGGATGACAGTCAATCCAAAACTGAAACGCTGTGAGATGAGAGCGGAGAGAGATAATAGCGTATATATAGGTGGCTGGGTGAGAAGGAGCACCACAAAGACTGCATTACAAGAAGGAACGAGCAGCAAAAATACGGCAGTATAGTTCAGAATCATTAGAACCCCAGAATGTGCCCTGATTAAATTTCTGTAAGCGACCAGCAGCCTGGGTAGCGAAGAGGATGTGAAATTGATAAAAACTAGAACCTCCAAAGCAGAGAGCCATGTCCAGAATAATAGAAAAACAGTCATCCAGTTCTGACCAACGGTCTAGATAGACTGACCAGATAATGTCCCTATATAAATGAAAAAGCCAGGGCAAATTCCTAGACTAGTCTGCAATTTCCTAGACTGATTGAAACTAACCTAGCCTATGACGACAGGGATCACATAAAGGAGGAGAAGAGATAGGACAGCTCAGACACAGAGGAAGCAGGAAACGGGGGGGATATACATCATGGCTCCCACTAGGGGAGCCCGTATCAACTAGCTGTTGATACGGGCTCTGGTCTGGAAGCCAGCTGGGCCGTGACATCACCAGAGCCGTTAGTTGAGGAAGCAGAAGTTGAGGAGGAAGCCGTAAGCCTGGGTGGAATGGAAACTGCTGCTTGTGGCAAGGAAGTTGTTAACAGCTGAAAGAGTCTTGATTTGTTGTTGCAACGGCTCAAAGGGATTAATTTTTTTATTTTTATTTTTGTGCTGAAAGCGAGCCAGTGTCCAGTTGTTAATGTTCCTGGACACCTGAGGCCCGTGAGCCATAGATTGTGGGTCAGTGAAGAAAATTTAAATAAAAGGTATGCCATTTAATTGAACAGAGTACATTCAAATACAAAAACAACCCAAAAATACTACACTTATTAAATAAAAGATCTAAGCCAATGATGGTTTCTGGCTTTAAAATCTATTGATACTCAAATTAGGTTTCTACTCTGGGGAACACAGATTGAGGCTGAAGGTTGTTTTGGAGCCAGGGCTAGGATTCAGGAAATTAAAATTAATAGTGACTAAAGTCCTTTATAACAGAATAAAGGCAGAAGTAATTAGGGTTCAGGAATTAAAATCCTAGGAAAGACCTTTATGGGGCATAAAGTCAGGTAAAGTCCTTTATTTTAGGGATAAATAAAAGGTCCCTCTTTTAACATTAAAGAAGAAGAGTGGCTCAAACTCCAGTCTCCTCCCCAGGGAGAAATATTTGATTTCATGACAACTTGGATGAGTTTGAAAATTTTCAAATAAAGGTTAAATTTTTGGGGACTTATAGGGTAAAAGTATAATTAAACCCACTCTACCTAGGAGTATCAAACAAATTTCAAATTAGCACAAAATACATTTTTTAATTAGCACAAAAGATTATTTCAAATCACCAATATTTCAAATAATGGAACATTTTCTAGCATTTGAATTATAACAGAGGGGCATTTAACCTGAGCAGAGAAATTCTGAAATACAGCTGTGATCAAATTAAACTTAACAAAAAGAGAAATTTAACAGCAACTCTGCTTGCTGTCATTACAATTTTTAAAGTATGAAGAATTAGCAAAGAATTTCAGCAGCAAAGCATTTGGATTCATATAAGAGAAGATGCTGCTGTGCTTCTAAATTATTTGAGATCTCTTTGAATTGTGTGCACTTATCTTTAAACAGGATCCTGATGATTATCAATCAAAGCATCTGGAGATATGCTAAGAAAAACATTTTTGAAAAGAGATTTTTGAAAATTTCTTTAAATTCCTGAAGCTTCATTAAGTCACTGAGTAGATTTTGACGTCATTAAAACATTTATGAAATTATTATTTACAATTTGATAGGGAAAAAAAACAATAAAATTTTGGCCAACTGTGTCTCTGTCTGTGATGTTTGTCTTTTTTTCATTGGAATTAATGAGTGTTTGTTCATATGTTGCATGCTATAATAATTTATGTTTAGACTAATGTTTTCTAACCTAGACTGATTAAAACCTTCAGTTTTCAGGAAAGCTTCTTAACTCCTAAGAAGCAGTGTGTTTTTGATGTAAGTTGATGTTAACAGTTCTGTACATGAAGCTGCTTTAAAAGATGAAATCTATATTTGACCAGATAATAAACCTGTCCTACTAAAGAACCTATATAAATGGGCGGCAATATTGAGCCATCGTGTTTCACGTGTCTCAACAGGGAGGAATGGAAGGACAGATACATAGAAACATGAATATTATACAATATATGGATTTAATTCTTATAAAAAAAAATTTTTGTAGAACATGTTTTACATGTGCAAAACATAATCCACAAAGGAATTTAAGACCACGAAGGGGACAATTTCCAAATCCAAAATACACTTTCCAAACAATTCATAGGGATTTTATTGAACTAAACCACCGTGAAGGGAAAAAGTTCTGTTTAGTCATTATAGATGCATTTTCTAAATGGATAAGAACGATTTCCAACTAAACATGCCTTAACAGTAGCAAAAGCACTGTGTAAAGATATCATTCCCAAATATGGGATTCCTGATAAAATATATAGTGACAATGGAGCCCATTTTGTAAATCAAATAATAAAGAAAATAGGAATTATGTTTCACATAAATCTGAGAAACCATTGCACTTACCACCCTCAAAGCACTGGATTAGTGGAAAGAATGTATGGGACTATAAAGAACCGCCAGAAAAAGTGTATTGAAGAGACAGGAAGACCATGGACGCAGTGTCTAGATCTAGTAAAACTATATATAAACATTACAAGCACCTCAGGACTAACACCCTATGAAACGTTATTTGGAAGACCATACAGATTACCACAGTTCAAAAAATTTGTGGGAGTTAGATGACGAAGCCAACCTAGCTGATTATATGAGGAGTATGTTAGAAAAGCAATAGAAACAAATTCAAACTAATAAGGAATGGTCTATTTCCCAGCAGGAAAACCAACTAGTGGAACCAGGAGACTGGTGAAGTGTTTGATAAGACCACAGCGAAGAGAGTAAAAAGTATGCTAGGAAACTCAACTGTAGATGAGTGGTTCCAGGTTATTACTGGAGTATCAGGAACAAATAATAACTGGTTATTGATGGTAGAGCAAGCGGCTAACATGACTAAAAGAGATTGTGTTGTGTGTATGGGTCCCAGGCTTTTATTACAAGTAATTCCAGCTGTGATACCATATGATGGAAGTAATGAATCAAACCAATCCTAATGAAACGTGTCAGCACTGGGATTCTGTTTTTCCTGTAACTAGAGCAGATAAGAACAAACCAGTATTCCATAAATGGGTCACCACTGGAAACTACACATGTATAAATATGACAGAGAGAGGCAATACATTGGGAAATCTCACTGCAGTATGGTGTAGTGTAATTGTACAAGTAAATAAGTATTTTAAACCAGTCTCTAGAGGAGACATTTGGTGGTGGTGCGGTGACGATTGGTTATTTGTTCGATTACCTTCAAATGTAACGGGACTCTGTGCTCTAGTTACTTTATTGTTACCAATTTCAGTATATTGTGTGTCACTAGATGAAGTAACACATGGGCTATCTAGTGTAATAGGACTTATTCTCAGACTATGTGCTTGTGCTTTTATTATGTCTGTAATCCGGTTTTACTGAGGCAGAACTCACGTAAAACACGGCATTCACACCCAAGTGTTTATACCTAATCTCAGTGTATTTACTTTTCTGTAGAATTTTGGGGTTTCTCACTCTCCCCAGGCCTCCAACCCAGCTAACAATAGTCCTCCGTCGAGGATTACTCTGAATTGCCACGTTCGAGAAATTACTATATTTTCCACACAACACCACCACTAAGTCTTGTAATTTTCTTAAAACAACATCCTATTCACCAGTGTAAATCCTAGTCAACATTTATAACACTCTTTTTCTTAGGTTTTGGCAGACTTCAGACTTACTTAGACATCGGACACAATATTAATTTAGCCTATCGAAAATCCAAAAGCAGAGATTGATTAAACAGATTCTGCTTACCTTTTCTGTAGTTTTTGGCAAGCCCGTGTCCGATGTCCGTTGGTCTTCGTCAGTGTTCCTAATTTTTTTACCTATTCTCCCAAATCCCGGACGAGCCTCCAATTGTCGTAGCCGTCTCTGCTTCCCCGGGTCCGTTGATTTGGGTACAGGTTTCAAAAGAGTGAGATAAACACAAGTACAATCAACTTATGTTCGCCTCTGCAGAGTGAGAGAAAGGTGCTCCAGTCAAAACCTGTGAGCCCAACTCTGCTCTCCTCTGTTTCCAGCTAGTTTTATTCAGTCTTAGGGGTGTGTTCAACATATACATATATCATGTCACTCATGTATGTAGCATAACATTTCCTTAGGCCCAAATAAGGAGCGCTTCTGGTTACTTTCTTCTGGCAAACTCATCTTCCCCTGTCTCTTTCATCCCCATCCCCCATCTATTTGCGACCTTGCCCTCTCTCTACCCTTTCTACCTTGTCATTCACTAATTTATGACTTTGCACTTTCCATGCTTCTCACTCCCCTATATCTGCACCTTCCAGTTACACACATAGATAGTTTATATTCTACACTTGGTAAAAACTAATTTTTCTACAACACTACCAATAGCAGGTTAAACAACCATGGTGTTTCTGTGCTCATTGGCCAGCAAACTGGTCTGACCTGAACCCCATACCGAATCTATGGAGTAGTATCAAGAGCTAGATGAGAGACACCAGACCCAACAATGCAGATGTCCTGAAGGCTGCCATTAAAGCAACCTGGACTTCCATTAGACCTCAGCAGAACCATAGACTGATCATCTCCATGCCACGCCACATTGATGCAGTAACCAGATATTGAGTGCATAGAAATAAACATACTTTTCAGAGGTCAGACATTTGTATTTAAAATATCCTTTTATTGATTTAATGTTATATTCTAATTTTCTAAGACATTGACTTTTGGGTTTTCATTATCTGTAAGCCATAATCATCAAAATTACAAGAAATAAAGGACAGAAATATCTAACACTATGTGCAATGAACAAACATAATATATTAGTTTCACTTCCTAAAACGAGTGACAAAAAATTTAACTTTTTCATACAATTCTAAATTTGAGATGTAGTTGTACATCGAAACAGATTTTGAACAAATGGAGCAGGGTAAGATTACCCTTCTGGAATGGCTTTTCCAAAGCCCCACCCTCAACTGTTTAAAAGTTGGGTCTGTGCCAGAAAACACCTATCTAAAATAACAATTCTGCCAAATATTAATTTACTTAGTAACGCTTCTTAAATTATCCATGTTGTAAAAGTTTTCAAATTAGTGCTGACTCGTCTTTCCAATTAATTAGGTATATTTGATATTTGTCAAGTTAACCTTTATAAGTATTTTCCTATATATTATAAATGAAAATAATTACATTATTATCGAATAAAAAAGGATCATTTATTGAAACTCTGGAAAGATCTTAGCCGAGCTTGACATCAAGTACACTGTTCCAAATATAGAACTACTGTCCTTGCTTTCTCAGCAAGAACGCACATTCAGCTGTACCAAGCACATAAGAACGTACTTAGGTATTCCTATGTTCCACACATGGTGCCTCTGACCCAATTATGTCATTTTGACAGTTTATTTACTCTTGTGGATTTGTACTCAAAGCAAAGAATCCACATCCATAAATTTGCAATTAGTATTTATATTGTTAAAACGTACAATTCTCACAAATTAAATTCAGATTTCCCAATTGTGTGTGATTTGACTGTAAGGAAAAATGACAAATCTTAAATGTATTAAGTTTACTGACTGCCATTTATGAAATTACTTTTATGAATAATTATCAACAGAAACCTTACCCCATTGTGTGTATAATGTGGACCATTTCTAGATTACAGAAACTCTACAATAAATTGAATTATGCACCCAACAAAAAAGAATAGGAAGAAAAAACAAACGATTCAAATAATCATTCAAGGCTCCAGATTAATGACAGTCATCTTAATGTTGGGTGTTTTTTGGCATTTAGATTAAACTTTTATGTTAAATAAAAGTTTTCAGTGTATTCATTGAGTTGCACAATTTTGCATTAATTTTAATTTCAATCTGCACATACTTTAGTACATTATTGCATACTCCCTCATGTTCCAGTTACGTTTTTTGTACAGTAGATTCCGGAAGCAGACATGTTTCTCTGGTTACCTCTTACACTGGAATTAAGTGTAGTGGCAGTAGCCCAGCTTTGCGATTGGGACTTGGTCAGAGGGTGTATTTCAGGGGTCACTTTAACCGAATATTTTCCATTTTTGACAGGTTTTTTTTAAACAGTGATGGAAAAATATGAAGGCCATCTATCATTTTGACAGATTGCAGTTCACACCCCTGACCACTTGTTGGTGAGTTATCATAATATTAGCTGTTAGCTCCCGTGGGGGCACTGCAGCAGAGTGCTTGACAGATCATGAAACCCCTCGTTTGGGTTTCTGATCAATTCAATTGGAGAAATGTTCCCTGATTTCAAAACTTTGGCTGAAGTGACACTTGTAATTCCCGTCTCTAGTGTGGTGACAGAGCACTGATTCAGACTCCAGAACAACATCCACGTTAAGTTCTCTGTCCAAGGCAAAGGTGCAAACCTTATGACATATAGCCTCTGCAGCAATCCCTCTCAAGACATTTAATTTACGCATAAGCGGCAGGACAATTCAGGTCCCTGCGGACCAGGAGGAAGTTGTGAGATTGTGTGTACAGGCCACAGCATGTGAACTGCTCTTATTTTAAGTACAATTGGTTAATTTCATTGTTATTGGGACGACAGTCAGTGATTTGTCACTGCAGAGAAAAGGTTACATGTATTCATCTGGTTGATGTTGATTCTCTGTTCAGATTGTTCACACTGAATATTAATTAAAACAAATAAAAATTATTGTTTAATTATTATCATTTAAAAAAAATTAAGTGACGGGTAAGAATTGTTTATGACCAGATTTTTTTTTATCCTGTCAGTCAAAATGATGGACAACAAAAAAGTCTAGACCACTTCTGGTGTATTTGTTCATGGGATCTGCATGGAACAGCAGCAAAAAGGCAGCAGCTGTGCCAAGAAAGTCAAAGGTGAAAAGGCATGGAAAGAAGATGATTGCCACATTCATGGAATTAAACTTTTTTAGTGATTGTTCTTAGCCAAGGGTGTGCGTTTCATGAATTACACAGATGTCAGGAGTCAGACTGCATCCTGCCGACTCTGTTTCCATAGCAATGAGTTGCTGAGCAATCTCCCTGAGCTGAAAGAGGAGGTGTTAATTTTTTTTAACATCTAAAAAATTTGTTTGTACCCCAAGCTACAAAGAATTCTAAATCCATCCAACCGTCAATCAAGTTGTGCTAACCTTTTTTTTTGCATAGACGTCAATCATCCTGTGCAACTATACTGAACTAATGAGTGGCTAACAATTGACACTCAGAAAAGCTATTCAGCCAGCTATTATAGGAAGCTGTAACATGACACACACACTGATGTGTCAACAGTGGCTAAAACATTCATTAATTGTGTATCCTGTCACTGCTTCCCCCTTTCTTCTCATTCCTAGCTAATGTCCAAGTGCTCAAACAAGTATACAGTTGCTCATTTGTAGCCTGCTGCTCAGCCGGTTCTTATCACAGCTCAGGTCTTGCAGTGTCAGTGACATTCTGGGTATGTACAGCCTTCATTAGCCTCGCCCCCTCCTCCCCCATTGCTGTTCTCTCTCCTTTGTCACTCTTTCTAGATTCTCTTTGTTCCTTGTCCCCTCATTAAGCCTTCTCTTACGGCTTGTGCAGCGGTACAGCAGCCCCTGAGTGCACATGGGTGCATGCTGTCTGTGCCTGTCTCCCAGTCTTTGAGCTTAATGGTTTGTGTAATGCAAAACCAGTTTGAGCAGCAGCAGAGGTGAGAAAACAGAGCTGCTGTTTGGGATGCTATATTGTTATCATGACATCCAACACATAATGTAGACAAATAAAAAAAGAAAATGCAGAAATGTAGAAACTGGAACATAATACTGAATATTCACTTCCACAATGAATTCTGTTTAGGCCCAGCATTAGCAATGTATCACATCACATTAATAAAGACTTTAAAAATGATGAGGACATTTACTCATCTTTTTGTTTTTTAGCCAGTAATAAGAGAGTTTGATGGGGGTTAAACTGAGGTTTTGTATTAGGTCGTGAAGTTTCTGGTTGCACCCGACAGAACACACCAAGGAAACATTGTCCTATTGTGTATCATGCATAAAAGTACTCCTTGACATCTGGATAAAAGCAAACTATACAGCCCAAAATATTGGCATTTACACACACAAGCTTTGGACACTATTTATGTGAGTTTTTGACCATTCTCTGGAGGTTTATTTCTGAGGTCAGACACTGATGCTGGATGAGTAGGCCTGACTCAGACCCTCTTTTCTAATTCATCCCGATGCTGAGGTAAGGGCAGTCAAATTCTTCCACACCAAACTCACTCATCTATATCTTTATGGACCTTGCTTTGTGCACTGCTGAACAGTCGTATTGGAATAGGAATGGCCAGCCCTAAACTGATCCCAGAGTCAGGAAAATGAAATTGTACAAAATGTCTTGGTATGATGAATCTTCAAAGAGTTGTTTTCACTGTAACTAATGGGCCTGGTCCGACTCCTAAAAAACATTCCCACACAATAATCCCTCAGCACCAAACTTTACACTTGACACAATAGAGTGAGATACGTGTAATTCTATTGGCAGCTGCCAAACCCAGAGTCATCCATTAGATTGGCAGACAGAGAGGCAGGATTCATCACTCCAGAAAAGATGTCTGCGAGAACATCACAGACGAGATGACATTGTTTAAGCCTCACACTGATCTGATTAATGAATAAAGCTCCGTGCAAAGAGCATAGTGTAGTTATTTAGCAAAACGTGTCGGTAAAGAAAACATATTCTTATCTGATTTGTGAGGTAGAGCTAGACCAAAACACGAACAGGAATGTGAAAGCAGCATGGTGAGTAAGGTGTTTATTAAAAATAAGGACTAAACGTACAGCGCAGAATGAAGTGCACAGAATGTAGAAAACATGCAGAAAATCTGTAGTGCAACATAGCAGAGTAACAAAAGTCAGCAGAAGATAACAATGAGAGCCAGTGATCTTATATACTGAAGAAGGGTGGATAAATGGCAACCAAACCAGAAGAGCTAATCAGAGGAAATGAGTTGCAGCTTAGGCAGAGAGAAAGGCAGAGTAGCTAAAAGAGGGAGACTAATTAACATAGAACAAAGATACAAGGAAACAATGAATCAAGGGGGAATGATAAACAGAATACTAATAATAATACTAATAATAATAACAATAATAATAACAATAATATTAAATGTAAAAAGACCACTAGAATAAAACACAAAAATAATCAATGAATAAGGAAAACACCAAATAATAATAATGAGCACAAAGAAATAAACTTAAGATAGTAAGATCTAAAGAACAAAAACTAAGCCAAGAAATGGTCAAAACACACACACAACAGAAAATTAAAACCCAAACACCTCACAATTTTGACAGTTCTCCTTCATCTCATCCAAACTGCAAGCTGCAGTGATGACATCTACTGTCAGCATCAGCTCCAGTCCATTGTAATCAGCTGTTTAAACCTTTGGTTTCTCCATCAATGATAATAACAATTAGTCTGTAAGCATCCAGAGGACAGAGTATGCACAAGAGTGTGATCAAACATCCCGATATACAACAGCAGTGTGTGAGAGGTTATGAGTTATCTCTTAGGTATTATGATTTTTTTATTTGACCAGTTAAAAAAAAAACTCATCAGGAATAAAATGTCTTTTTAAGAGGGAGCTGGCAAGATGGCAGCTCTACAGTTACAATAAAAGCAAGTACATTCATACATACAATAAGAAATAAAATAAATTGAAAGTATAATACAGACTTAAAAGCAAGTACATTGAATAAGCCCCTCCTGTCCTTTTAACAGGGCCATGAATTTCCCAACACTCACAAGTTCAATCAGTTTTAAATCTGTTTGAAGAACATTCCTGGCAGAGGGGGCTTCATATTTAAAAGCTCTCTTACCTAGTCCTGTTCTCACTCTTTTAACTGACAAATTATAAAAAGCCTTGGAGCACTGTCCATAATGTTTGTGGGACTTTATCATAAAGGCTGTCAGATAAAAAAAAAGTAGCCCTAATGAACATTTATAGACGAAGAGCAGCAAAGGGGGAAAGTCTGAGGACGGACAGTGAAGGACAGCCAGGTTGCTCACAGATAAATTTTTCCAGGACTTTAGCAAGGACCCACAATTAAAATAAACATCAATGGTTCTACAATAATATCAGCAGCAACCTTAAGAAAAAATTTGTAAAGCCTGTCAGGACCTGCAGATTTTTCTAACTCTCATCTAAACATGGAGCATTCGTTGCTTCTTGGAGAAATGACTGAGCAGCAGCCACTCTGCCCTGCACACAGCCACAAGGTAACATCCTGTATGCGCCACGCACAACATGGCAATCGAAATCTAAAAATGAAAATGCTCAGTGTTTTTCCACTATAATCTCACACTTTATCAACATTCAGGTTTTTTGTTTTTTTTAACCGTGTCCCGTCTGGCAGAGTAGCACTCAGAATTGTTGTCTGAGTACCAAGAAATTACCAAAAATATGCAATAGCAAGTGTGAGGACCCACAGACCCATGGTCCCTGGACAGACACTGAGGAGATCCGAGCCACAGACATCCAAAGGCCCCCCAAAGCACAGGAACACCAGGAGAACCACCGCTGGGACTACCGCAACCCCTCCTGAGAAGAGCAGTGGAGAGTCCCAGGGGAACCACCCAGTAGCGACAGTGCAGAAGCCCCAGGGAGCCGCAGCAATGAGCCCATGGGCCCCGCCGGCAGCCGTCCTCGCCCGAGCAGATCCATGGACCCAGAGACCCAAGACCCCGGGAAAACACCACCCCCTAAGCAGAGGGCCAACAGAGCCCAGGGGGCCAGGCCCCAGCCAGCAGACACCAAAGCACCCTGAGCCGGACACCGAGAACCACAAGTGCACCAGCGAGCAGAGACGACAACCACCGTCAGGTAGTGTGGTGGGGGGGAAATAGTCCCCCCATAATATGGGGGGGGCCTTAGCTGATCCAGGAGAGGGAGCAGTCCAAGACCCAACCTGTCACAAAAAAAAAAAAAATAAAATAAAACAGGCACACACAGTCACAATCACTCACTACCACGCATGCATACACATAAAATCACTCTTACCCAACGTAAAGACAAACAACAATGAACGTCATACACTCACTCACACTCCCCATGCATACTCTATATTGCGCCTGTCTATAGTGCCAGACCCCCCAGCGATCCCAGCCCAGGGACACCCCAAATGCCCCAACCCAGACACCCCCCCAAATCTGCCACAACGCCCCAAAGGTGAAATATTACATCTCAGACATTTTGATAAGTCTTCACATATCAGGCCCCAGAACCTCTGAACAGGTGTACATAACCATAGTGCATGGATGTAATTGTCTGGTATATTACTTGTGCAGTGTAAGCAAGTATTGGAAGGTGCCAAGCCCATCCTGAACATCCGTTGACCTGTATAGTATACTCTATGAAGGATTTTATATTGTATTAATTGCAAACTGGGGTTACTTGTCAGTTTAAAAGTTCTGGAACATATCTGAGACCAGAATGTTTGGTCAAAGTTAACTGATAAGTCCACCTCCCATTTCGTAATAAGAAGGGAAATTGATTCATCCATATTAGACAGTGTTCTGTATATTTTAGACATTAATGTGGTGGGTATATTAGGAAAATTGTGGAAAGTTCAATTAATTGGAAGAACTGTCGATTTTAATCAGTTCATAGAATAGTCTTAAATTCTTGAGAAAAAATGTATCAATCCAATTACCTGAGCGAAAGAGGTTTGCGAATGCTGGAGAAAGTGTAATACATCATCTGCATAAAGACATATTTTATGTTCAATATTCTTGCATTTATGCCTTTAATATCTTTAATTTGTCTGATTGCTGCTGCTAGTAGTTCAATAAAAATAGCAAATAATGAGGGGGAAAGTGGGCATCCCTGCCTGGTGCCCCTCTGAAGACAGAAGCGGAAAGATGTTTGGTTATTTGTTCTGATACATGCCGCTGGGGAACTGTATAATATTTTTATCCAGTTTATGAAAGAGCTTCCAAAACCAAATTTAGTCAAGGTTGCAAACAAGAATTTCCAGTTAACTCTATCAAATGCTTTTTCTGCATCTAGAGATAATATATTGGTCTCAATATTTTTACTGGAGGAATAGTCTATTAAATTAAGTAATCTGCGTGAATTGGTGGATGAATGCCTACCTTTAATAAAACAATTTTGGTCAGGATGTATTGTGAGAGGAGTAACCTTTTCTAGTCTTTTGCGAAGGCTTTACATATTATTTTGAGATCGACGTTAATAAGGGATATGGGTCGGTAGCTGGTAAGGAGTACTGGGTCTTTTCCTGGTTTTAACGAGAGTGATGTTGGCAGAATTTATATTTGGCGGAAGTCTGCCATTTTTTTCAGTTTCCTGCACCATTCTTTGGAATATTGGGGCCAAAATATTCCAGAATTCTTTGTAAAACTCTGCTGGGGATCCATCTGGGCCTGGACCCTTTTTGTTGGGCATGCTTTTTAGAGCTTCTTGGATTTCGGCTGAAGTCAGTGGTACATCCAGGGCCATCGCTTGATTATCTGATAGTTTAGGAATTCTTACTTTATCCAGAAATTGATCTATGTCATTATCTGACGGGTCTATCTGTGGTGAGTATAAAGCTTTGTAGAAATCTCTGAAAGTGGTGTTTATTCTTCCAGGATCATAAACTGTATTCCCTGTCGAGTCTTTTACAGCAAATATTGTTGTTCTTTCTTTCTTTATTTTTAGTTGGTTAGCTAAAAAGCTACCTGATTTAATGCCATGTTCAAAGTTTTGTATATGAAGTCATTGTACTAAGAATTGTTTTTTTTTGTTGATGTCATTTAATTCTAGTTTGGCTTTACGTAGTTTGCCCAACTTTTCCTCTTCCTGGGAAGCATCTAACAGTTTAATGGTTTCTTCTAATTTCTGTATACGTTTGTTTTCTTTTTTCTTCTTATGTGATGAGAATGAGATTATTTTACCTCTCATCACTGCTTTCCCAGCCTCCCAGAGAACAGATGTTGATGTCCCCGGGATATCATTAAATTCCAAATATGAAGTCCACTCTTTTTTAAAATATTTAATAAATTATTCGTCCTTAAGCAATGATGTATTAAACCTCCAGTTTTGCTTTGTGGGTTTTCTTTCTTATTTACTAGAGTTAAGGAGACAGGTGCATGATCACCCTATAGCATGACAGCTATAGGGTGTATCTCAATGTCTGAAATGTCAGTCAACAACGAGCTGCTAAGAAATAATCCAGATGAGAGTAAGATTGATGGGCTTGTGAGAACAATGTATATTCTCTGTGATTAGGGTGAAGAGATTGCCATGCATCGCAAAGTCCGTAATCACTCATGTACTGTCTAACTATATTTATTGATTGCCAACTGCGCTGACTCTCTGTTGTACTCCGCCTGTCTATTTCTTCATTTAGACCAAAGTTGAGATCGCCCCCAAGAAGAAATGAGCAATCCAAGTGTTTAGACAGTGCAGAAAAAAAAGAATGGAAGAATGGGGGGTCATCAATATTTGGGGCATATATACTGACAATACATATCTTTTGGTTATGTATAGATATTTTTATTATTATAAATCTACCCTCTGGATCTGTAACTGTGTCTAATACTGTAAAGTTAACATTTTTGTGAATTAAGATTGCTACTCCCCTTTGCCTAGAATTATAGCAGGCAGAAAACAGATTAGGAAACTCAAGTGATTTAAGATCATTTGCAGTTGTGGCAGATTTATAAATCTCTTGTAATAAGACAACGTCTGCCTGTAGTCTTTTAAGCTGATCAATTTTTTTTTACTTTTTCTCTCTGGTGCCAGCTCCATGGACATTCCATGTGAGAAACCTTGGTGTGCCCATAGTTGTGCGTGTGTCACTAAAATTGTACAGCGCATGTCACCACAGAAACAGATAGACCAAAGTGAAATCATAGTCAGTGCTTGGGGTTGCCTGATATGAAGTCCAGAAACAGAGATATGGCAGGGAAAAAGACAAAGAATTAAGAGGCTGCTGGGCGTAAGAAGGGGTGAGAGATATAAGGTTATGTTAATAGATAGTGTGTGTGTGTGTGAATGTGCTTTTTGTGTGTGAAAGAGAGAAAAGAGAGTGACAGAGAGGTGTGGTAACAAGTGTAAATGAGAGGAAGATGAGAGGAGACAAAAAAGGAGCAGATATCCAAAAGCCCAGCCTTGGGCCCACCCACATCAAACATTGTGCTTTACATTACAATTGCAAGATATCTAACCTCTAATCTAACCAGTGTTATATGTTATAGATTAACCTTCTGTTGCTCTTAATAAAGCCAGGGAGTGACCACCCGACTGACCATTGATATAAAGTTCGTCTGCAGCCACTGTAGCTCTGATGCCTTCGCTGATATATTTCTTGGCTAAACTCCAGAGACTCCCTCAGAGCTTGAAATTCCCTGTGGAGAACCTCCACCAGGGCTAGACGGGCATCCAGGCTGGTTAGCTTCTTATTGATAGAGTCCAGGACATCACCGTAGCTTTTCTCTGGAGAGATAGTGGAGGTGCTGGCCAAGCACTCTGAACGGGTGCGTTTTGATGTTGGTGTGGCCATGGGTGGAGATTTTTGTGGCTTGCCCATTACAATGTTATCAAAACATACGTCCACGTAGCTCTCCAGCCTGTCCAAAGTTTCCTCGTCCAGTGTGTTTTATTGGGAAAATATGAGACAGTGGTTAGTATTTTACATGTTTCTATGTTCGTCTTGAATTTATTGGCTTGTTTTACCTGAGTTCTTTCGTATTTGTTTACCAATATACTGCCATATTACTTACGCACAACTCTCACGAGATCTCAGCCGCTCATCACCTCAGCCACTCACCTCACCTCTCACCCACTCAGACTCTGAGCTCATCATTCAGGTTTTTAATGATTTAGCTCTGTGACCTACGATGGCTGGGAGGTGCAAACCAACATTACAAAATCTGAAACACTTTTCAAGGCCTGAAACAAACATACATCTGAGAAAACAAATTTACAATTAAAAAAACTAATTTACATTTCAGAAAACACTTGAACAACACACTGATTGAGAATTTTAAACATTAATGTTTTTTTATTTTAATTCTCAGTTCTCAATCATATTTCAATCCTACATCTTTTAACTTGATAATCAAAGATTTACTCATTTCATTTAATACTTGTAGAAAAAGGAAAATCATTATACCTCATTTTCTTGGTTACGCTTCTTGTTTATACTTTTGCAAAATATAAGACAGTTGTGTGACTTAATTTGTGACTCCACACAGGCCTCTCCAGTCTCTCAGTCCCAGAATATGAGAATATGCTTGTTTCACTCTCTACTGCTTCAACTGTGTATTTTAATAATTGTTGCATGGATTACACAAAAGCATATTTATTGTAAGTTTTATGGATTTAACTGTGAGCAGTTAATGAATGTTGCATGGATTACATGGAAATATCTCACCTTATTTTGACAGTGTGTATACCGTCCTGAAAGGATGATGAGGAGACATTCCACAAATAGTCGGTTTTTTTATAGATCATGAATGGTTACTGTGATGTTACTCATACAAAAATAAAAACATGCTGCTCTACATACTGTAGAGTCCCTGGCCACAAGGGTGCCACAGGTTGCCTCAAGGATGCCAGAGGGTGCCAGACCAGCTGCCATGGCGGCTGCCTCTGTTTTACTGCGGTCATGCCCTCACACGGTTATGTTGTGCGTGAAAACATCATGAATCACAGCAGTGGCGCTTACTGAGATCTAAGTAAAAGCAATATTTTTTTAAAGGAACGGACCCGTGGTGGTTGATGTCATTGTTGCTGTTATTTATATTAGATATTTAAAAGTCCACCCGCAAATATGTAGATATGACATTTTAGTTTTTGTTTGTTTTATGTGGTAATTTGTGTGTTCATTATGAGTGAATGTCCATTTATATTCCCTAAGCTTCCACGCTTATTATTAAACCATGTTTCCAGTGACCAGTCTCACTTCACGTTGACAGAAGAACGCATCCAGATATCACTCATTTCCATCAAACATTTCCATCTATCTTTTACGAAGTTGCTGAATATATTCAAGATATCATGTTTTATTGTCTGATCATTTGTAATCTCGTAGCACTTGAAATATGTTTTAAGGATGACTTTATGCAACGGTCGCACCTATTGCAATCCAGTATCTAAACAACTGAATGAGTAGTTTTGAAAACGGGGCAAAAGCCACTCAACATTGCTGTCCATCTTGGATCACCATGAGCGTTCTCGTTACCACTTCCAGGTCAGCGTCAGAGTTGGTACATTCCCTTTCCGTTAGATTTTGTCATTTGTAAATGTGTTTTGGGACTTGTAAATGTGTTCTGTGTTTTGTTAAAGTGTTTTCTGAAATGTAAATTGGTTTCGGGGCTCGTAGAAGTGTTTCAGATATTGTAATGTTGGTTTGCACCTCCTAGCCAACCGAAGTGTCCAGATGTCACAAACTGCTGCTAGCTAAACTACAGTTGGCCAGGGTGTGGCGCTGATGGTGTTGGGGTTAAGCGTGTGACCATATACAGTGGCTACAGTCCTCAAAGCGGCCTTCCTGGGTTCGAGTGCCGGACCCGGCGACATTTGCCAAATGTCTCTCCCACTTTCCTGTCTGCCTACTGTCAAAAAAAATAAATAAATAAATAAAGGCCACTAGTGCCAAAACAATTATCTTTAAACTACAGTGTGCTAACTGAAGGTTTTGCTGTGATGGTAAAAAAACATTTTGCTCTTAACATCATAAGTTTAACACAGAATAAGAAGTCTAAATCTTTCACTGGTAATTATGATTTTTTGATGTTGTCTCAGAGTTTGTTTTCTGGAGGATGTTCAAAGAGGTATCCACACAGGTAAGGCACAACGCGGAGGAAAAAGAGAAGCTGTATAAGAACTTCTTAATTAGATTATCCGCTTCAGGTCTAGGTGCATCACAGCAGGAGCAGCCACACCTACAGGAAGAACAGCAGCATCAACGGTGTGAAAGGAAGGAGGAAAGGACAGCCAAAAATAAACACTCTATGATTATCACACACCCCTGCAGTTAATAGGGGTTGCATTGTGGTTTTGCAACATGATGGATTATTGTATGGCACAACTGTGGGCATGTGGGGTGTACTTTTTACAACGTGTGTTGATATCCTCATATTTCCTTTGGTTCCACCATCAGACAACTGTGACATTAGCACACACATAATGTTGGTAATTTGCATAAGACAACTTTCCAGCCTTATGCAAACCCACAATGCAGCATCTATCATACCTCTATAAGTACTGGCAATGCTGTTAAATGATCTAATGGATCACCCTCTCTCTGGTGATCTGCACTCACTGTTTTCAATGACTGTCAGATGCTCCACCAACTGCCTGATAACACCATCACTCCACCAGTGATGCCACCACTTATGCTCGGTATTGTTCTTTGGACGAGCCATTCTCTTGCAGACAGAATCAGTTACATACCCTACAATGGTCTGCATGTGAACTAAATCACACATAAATTTGACCATTTTGGGCTATTAGGTGCTGGAAAAGCTCCCTAGTGACTCTTTGAGACATTCTCTGTGTCTGCTGACCTGCACCCACTGTTTTGAATGACTGATGACTGATTACATTCTTACTAGAAAATTCCTAATGGCTGTTTAGCTTAGTGCCTAACTGTTATTGTCACTAAATTCATATGAAACTATATTCATATTCAAAAATAGATTTTTTATATGTTTTAGTGATCATTTATATGCAGCCTGTAGCCTATTTTCATTATTTTTGCAACTCAACAGAATTACTGAACCAGTGACAGTCTGTCCCATAAAGTAAAAACAGTGTATTTTTATTTCTTTTACTAAGCAAATATTGTTTTTCCTCACTGCAAGGCGGATCTACTGACGTGTAATACATGTACATTGCTCTGAATTGAATAATTTGTATTTATGGTGTGTAGACTGCTGCATTACGCTAAAGAAAGTAAACATGCAGAGGAAACAAGGCTGTGTAAGACCCTAAGTGACCAAAGGCAGACTGCTTTCTCTACATGTACACAACTACATATAAACCACATATTTACATACACTTTATTAAATGGCACATTATCTGTTTTTCCTCACTGTGTGATATTAAACAGATTTCTTAGACAGTCACATTGTAAGTTCTTTGGCAGTATGGTTTGGCACATTGTCGAATTGGAAAAGACAATTGAGCCCAAGCTTTAGGTTCTTGGCTGATGGCTTAAGATGTTTTTTCTAAATTACATTAAATCTCCATGATGCAATGTAATTTCCGAAGTGCATCTATCCCTCTTGCAACAAGACATCCACACAACATAATGCTGCCAGCCCCATGCTTCAAAGGTAGGTTGTGTTCTTAGGCTTGTAAGCCTTCCTTTTTTTCCTCTAAATGACACAATGGTCACTTCAGTTTCATTTTCACCAGACCAAATAATTTGTCTTCAAAAAGTGAAGGTCTTTGTGTCCGAGTGCATCTGCAAACTGTAATCTGTCTGATGTTGCTTCTGGATTTATGGCATCTTCCTCTTTGAGTGGCCTTTTAGCCCACGCTGGTAAATGAGTCATTTTAGAGTGGATAATGATACTTTTGCCAATACAGACTAATAGTAAAATAATAGTTGTAAAAGAAGGGAGAGAGGGGGACACCGATGATTTCACTGGGGTTCAGGGTGGTCCTCTACGTAACCTAGTAAAACCTGGACCCCCCCACCCCCATCCAAAATCCGCTAAAGAATTGTCATTCTCCCCAAATGTTATTATTTCATAATTCAAACTCTTTCTAGCTTCAGCCAATATCTTAAAAAAATCTTTTTTTGTTTTTGGTTTTGGGGGTTGGTATGCACATTTCACATTAAAACTTGTTTAATTGCTACCAACCTCTTGCTTTTACAAAGTATTTTTATGTGTTTTATTGGCTCTTTAACCAAAAAAGAAAGATGTATATGACCATTTTAATTTGGACCATTAAAATAGAAATTATGATGGCCGTTTATTTGTTTATGAACTACAACATCATTATTTGCAACATCTGCCTGTTATGTAAAACTTGTAAGCTCAACGACAATATCCCAAGGGCAATTAAGTGATAAATACTGTGCAAGAGCAGTAAAACCCTTACAGTTACCACTAATAATAGTACTGTAACATATCATGCATAAAATAATACACATTCTGTCTTTTGAAACCCAGTTTTAACTGTATATATAGGATTCTGTATACTAACCAGTCCTAAGTAAAATGAGAACTACCCAATACATCACATTGAAAAATAACAATCTTTACCCCTGAATTGTAATATAAAAAGTTCTTAATGTCTCCTCTCCGTTTCGTCTGCCAAACATATCAAGAACAAATATTCATGTAAATATTTTCAGTTTTAATTTAAGTAGATTAATGTAGTTTGAAGAAATTAAAATAGAACAAATACGTGGATAATATTACTCAAGAACAAAATAAAAGCACTTTTAATGCAAATATTTTATGGGAGATATTGCAAATACCTCCCGTAATTGGCCTCATATCACCTGCATCCATCTCCCTCAATACTGAACAAATTTTATAACGAGTTGTCCCTATCTAACACATACACTTGGGGAAATAGGGCCCAGACTGAAAAGTAAAGAAGTTATTGTTTGTGTGGTTAAACATGCTTTCACTGTATTCTGTAAAAACAGCATTAATTAGCACACCTTCAGTTTAGGGGACAAGTTGTATGCTTCAGACACATGGATGTATAGTAGGATGTGTGATGGAAATTCTTGCAGTAAGCATTTCACAGTGTATAACCTTTTTTACTCCTCAAAACATCTGTGTTAGGGAGTAAGCTGTAAAAGCCATTATCAGAAGTTTAATGGTTCAGACCTATCTTTAGGACAATGTCAGGAAGGGCAGTTAGGTCTGTTCCTAGATAACCTTGTCACCTTTGAACTCAAGAAGGGTTTGGGTCATAAAACAGACTCTTTGCAGTTGAGATAACACTGTCATGTTCTGGTATAAATACTGTGTGTAAATGTTGATCGGGGCTCTGTTCAACTGACTTGCTCGGTGACAGAGTCATTCAAACGCTGAATGCCTTTGAATAAAACTTATAAAGACAAAGTCCGGATTTTCTCTTGTTATAAGTCAACTTCTACCCACTTTGATAAGAAAATTCCACAACAATTTTAGCGTCACGAACAGGATCTAACGTGCCAGAGGAGACGGCAGGACAGGACACGGACGCCTGGCCAGCCTGAGAGTTGTTCTCATTCCACTTCCATTTTACGGAGGGGAGTTCTGGTGCCCGCCTGCGGCTTCTGGACGATTGGATCCGAACTATTTGTCTTCAAATATATCTGGGTGAGAAGTTGCTCTGTATGATATAATGTATATTATTATTTTTATTACACATTAACCATCATCTCCTAACTAATTAATTAGGTTCCAGAGTTGCGAGAGGGAGGACATCAGCTGAGGGCCCAGTTACCCTGCAAAAGGAATGGCAGGGAGGTTCTCATTGGTAACAATGGGATAAAGCAAAACACTGGGTTTTGCGGGTGGTTTTTAGCAATTTTCTACACCTCATAAAGGAGAAAAGCCAGTGGACAGACGTGCCGCTGAACAGGTAAAGAAAAATGGTTCCGGAACCTTGTGGCATCAGGGGTGTCTCCTTCTTCATACTCTGATTTATAAAATAATGAAAGGAAAAAGTGGGGATGATTGTGTTAAATGTGCTTTAATTTGGAAGATAAGTTTGGTTTTTCACAGCGTGGAAGTTTGAGTGTAAATAAGTGAAATAGTTTAAATAGTTTCTAGTAAAACAGTTGATGGATGCAGATGGAAAAATAAATAAAAAAACATAAGGAAAAGATTAAAAAGCACAGAGTTCATCAATTAAGGGGTTAAAGAGTTAAAACTTTCCTGAAGGAAGTTTTGTTTGTCTTAAATATTGCGATCAGTCGGAAAAGAAGGTAAAAGTGAAAAGGGACATTAGAGATGTGAAAAGAAAGTTGTTTTAGAAAGGAGTATAGTTCATGTTGTGGAAGGAAGTGACAGGCAGGGGGACAATTGACTGACTGACTGATAATATTTCTTTGTGCAAAATCTGAACCTATACTAAACTTTTCTTCTGCCTCTCTCACACACAAATACACACATATATGGGATTTGAGTTCAACATCTGCGTTTTTGAGTCTGGATTTTAGAAACCTGCCCTTCTCCATGGCTACTCCGCCAGAGACGCTTCTCCAACACGGCCTGAAAGAGAGATCTGCCTTCCTGCATGTTGAAAATCGCAGTGTGACTTTCTACAAGAAAAAAAAACAAAGCTCAGAAGAAATCTGGACCCACTGAGATGGACAACGATCCATGCTGTTTGCAAGAGCCAGAAGAGCGATACACTGGATTTATTTTGAAAGCATCTTATGCGAGCAGAAGAGAAACCAGAGCAAAGTTTCTTCTTTCTCCCTCCTGGAGAAGTTAAAGTGGACAAAGAATGATTTAATGTCTCACCAACAGACCGGGGAAGGGCCTGGTTGTTTTTTGGACTGATAGAGGACTGTGTGCCATGACAGTCTGACTCTGGAGCGATTAAGAAACTGATGGGGGTAACGTACAAACACACACACATTTGCATAAATCTTTTCCTATTTTCTGCAATGAAGAATGCTTATTAACCGCTGCTCATGTGACACGCTTGCTTGACGTGGACAGATATAGCGGGTAAAAATATTATTTTAGGGTTAGAAAAGTATCTTTAAAATGGTGATAACTTAACTCATTTGATACTTTCCAGTTAATTCTTTTAGAGAAGCAAGTTCTCTTTTGTCGTGGAATATTCAGGGTCAATTATTCTAGTTATTAAAAGTTATGAAAATGCAGAGGAAGTTACAACATCTCCAAAACTCAGCAGTAACCATGTGTTTCTGTTATTCTCAGGACAGATCTCATGAAGGAGCATTTTTAAAACCCAGCGCATGCGTAAAACCTGATGGGTTTCTCCTTCAGGTATTGTTTTCTGTTGTCAGAGTTTGTATCCCATAAATCTAATGGGTAGAGACCTCTTTAAAACAGGCTTAGTTTTACTGCAGATGGTCTTCATACAGTTTCTGACACAGTATTTACAGTTTGGTGCAGTTTTTGTCCGCAAGTGCTAACTGACGCTTATGGAAAGTACAAATTCATTGTTTTTCACAGCAGCTGCTGGGAAGAGGTTATATTAGGTTTTTTCTTCCCTCTTCTGATTCATGCAGCGTGTTGATTTACACTGTACCTTATATCAAGTCCTGACAAAAACTATGAAAGGCTTGGTTCTGCAGTTTACTTTTTTCTCCCTTTGGGGAAGGAAAGGACACCTAATCAGTTCTGTGCTGCACAGAAATATTAAAACACTTGTTGTTTTCTAAGATATCACCAGCTAAAAACTTTTAAAACTTTTGAGAGTAATTGGTTTTGTTAAACACATTTCCCTTGGTAAAACAAACCTTTAAAATGAGTATGAAAAATTGGGTTATTTAGAAAGAATCTGATTGGACAGTGGTACCACACAAAAAAATTAAACTAATCTCATGCTTCCTAAAAGACTCTGCATGAAAAGGCCTTCAGAACCGTGGAGTTATTTTCCACCACAGTACCAAGTTTTTTAAGCATGCTTTTTCTTTATTTTAAAACAGATCTGGTTTTTGTTTTGTTTTTGGCTTTTTAGCATAATGTTTGTCTGAAGCTTCTTATGAACTGGGTTAGGAGCAAATATGATCTGAGGTAAATTAGGAGCTGTGAACTAATAATTTTAAATCCGATTATTGTCCAAGCAGAAATAACATATTTAGCCAATCCTTCAATCTCTGTAGAAAGTTAACACCATTGTTCAATGCAGTAGTACTGAACTTGTGGTTCCTGGACTCCTGAAGCACGTAAGCCATATATTTTTTGGGTCCATAAAATTATAATATTTAATTAAAGGTAGACTGATTACTTATTAAAACAGATCTAAGCCAATGATGAGTTCCAGTCATTTTGGTGACTTTGAAATGCAATAATACTAAAAATTTCTACTTTGGGGAACATAGATTGGGGTTGAAGAGTTTAGTTTTGGAACCAAGGTTAGGATTTTTATAATGGAATCAAGACAAGTAAAATCCTTTATTTTAGGAAAAGAAAAGAAATAAAGGCCCTCTTAACAGTAAGAGGATGGTCGACTCAAACTCAAGTCTCCTTGTTTGATTTCTTAGGGTTTAAAGATTAAAAGAATACATAGGAGTACAAAGGTACACAAGGTAATTTCAGATTACTAAGAGATAAAACATTGGAACATTTATCAGCATTTGGATTGTAAAAGAGGGGTTCTAGTAATAAGTTTTCCTCAACTCTCAAAATTTAAATAGCCAAATTAAAGAAAATGATGTTTTGTTTTTTTAAACACTCTGTGGGAAAAAGTCCAGTTTGGAGACAAGCTTCTTATCTTAATTTCTGATTAAGTCAAACACTGCAGTTTTTGTTTTGTTTAGGTATACCATAAAAATGTCAATGCTGAGTTTTCTAATTTCCCCTCGGGGATCAATAAAGTATCTTTGAATTTGAATTGAATTGAATTAAAATACTTCTTTGCATTTAACCTGAAATTCTGCAATACAGCTGTGATCAAATTGAGCCAAACAAAAAGAGAATTATAACAATAACTCTCAGGATTGTAGTTATTATTACAGAGTTACAGTACAAAGAATTAGCAAAAGGTTTCAGCATCAGTAAATTTGGATTAATTTAAGAGAAAACTGTTGCTGTGCTTCTAAATACTTTGAGATTTTTTGGACTATGTGCACTCATTTTTAAAAAGGATCCTGACGATTGTCATAACAAAATTGATCAATTATAGCATTAAAAGATATGGTTGAGAAAACATATTCTGAAAAGAGATTGTTAAAAATTTCTTTGAATTCTTGAAGCTTTAAATTTGGCCATTTGTCTGTCTTTGATGTTTTGTCTTTGTTTTGTTGGACTGAATGTTTGATTATATGTTGCATGAAACAATAATCCATGTTTAGAATAATGTTTCTAAATCCCAGATTGATTAAAACTTTGAGTTTTCAGGAGAGTTAAGAAGCAGCTTGTTTCTGAGGTAGGTGCATGTTAATAGCTTTGCAGTTTAAGTTACACTAATGTGGGATGGGATGAAGAAACTGTGGTTCCGCCCATAGGCTGTCAATCAAAGGTTAGTTCTGCCTGACTCCGCCCACCTACCAGGTTGGTTCGTGCCTTTGTTGTCATGGTAACGCTCAGCACCTCCCTTCCTGAGTTTTAACACTGTTTAAGAGACTATAGAATCAAAATGCTTGTAGCGATTGTTGCCTTAAAAACATGTTTGTTTGTTTTTTTGTATAATGATTAAGGATGTAGCATGACTTTTAGATTTATGTGTTTTATTATTAAAAGGTTAATGAAATAGTTTAAACTAGTTTGAAGATTTAGTTTTGCAAGCAGAATCATTGGTGATTTATTAGATTGACAGTTTCCCTGGTACCATTAAACTAACTGACAGTTCAAGATATGCAAAAGTAAGGAATATATTTTTGATAAAGAATCTGAGTCATGACTTCATACTTGGTGGGAATTATTTATTAAATTCAAATTTGTAGGGTTTATGCATCTGGATTACATTAGATGTCCATTAATCTAATACTCATCTTTGTACAAGACAAATCAGGATGATATGTGACTAATGTCTAAGTGAGACATTGATGAACTGAATAACTAAAGTTTGTGTTTTGTTGTTAATGGAACTGAATTGCAGGTAAAAACATCTGGATTTTCTTTATGTTGCTTTCGTTAAATTCATA
This sequence comes from Girardinichthys multiradiatus, assembly GCF_021462225.1. Lineage (NCBI taxonomy): Eukaryota > Metazoa > Chordata > Actinopteri > Cyprinodontiformes > Goodeidae > Girardinichthys > Girardinichthys multiradiatus. The sequence goes on from NC_061815.1 coordinate 5,855,572, forward strand.
GTGACACATAGTTATGTCAGAATTCATTTCTTTGGTTCTATGTAATGTGATCTTGGTTACTAGAACATTTTTGTACAAACTTTTTGCTGAATTGTTGCATGGGTTGGACCCTGCGCCAGAAGAGGGGAATGTCAGAATAAAGTAATATGGGGTTCCAAAAGTTTTTGCACTCTTGGGAAAAAGGGTAGCTCATACCTCCAGTGAGGACTTACTGACAATGCGAGAGAGACGTTGTACTTTGTTTATATAAATGGTGCATAGCTCCCTGAGACCACATTCTGAAAACCTCTCTGAAATTATGGTGTTGATTCTTTTGTGAAATTTTACATCTCCATAGATTAGACCATTTTTGACATTCTTTTTGGGTATTCTGAAACTATGAAATGTTGACCTGTAATCAGGCCTTCCACAAACATCATGTCATATTTTTGATATTCAGAATATTTAGCTGATGGTCACTGCTAGTATATCTGGTGAAGTCAGAAGATCAATTCTTTGGATTTTGTTGGATGTTTTGATGAAGTTCATGTAGTTAAGCACTTAGGTTTGAGAATGGGACTTTGAATTGAAAATTAGCCAAGCATTGTGAAGGCCCTGCCTATTGTTCTCACTTATATGAGATTGAGACAAAGGACACAGGCAAATCTCAGTCCTTTTTAAGTGCGGTGTGGCAGGTCTCCTAATTTGGACATGGGGATATTGCCAAGAAAATTTTCTTCCACATCTTTGTGTGAAGGTAGGATGTTGTTTTACTGTCAAAACCTGTCCACTGTGTTTTCTCAAGTTTCACAGATGGTGAAGGCTGCATTACCAGAAACAGCCACTTCCACCCTCCAGTCCTTTATTCCTGGCGACTGGATTCTGCTCAGAGAATTTAGGACAAAACACAGGAAGTCCAGGGCTGGAATGGCCCATATCAGATCCTACTAGACACCCAGGAAAGCTGCAGGAAAGCTCTAGCTCCTCCAGCTTCAACTGGCTTCCAGGACAAGTCATCTTCCAACTGGATCATCCATGGCTGAAAGGTGTGAGGACAGCGGACCACCACAGGACAAAGAACTGTAAGCTGATCACTGGCGAGTGATTGAAGAGGTGGTTGAAGAACACTGTTCTTACAAGGGCACAATAATCCCTTGGGCAGTGCAACGTCATTTCAGAATCTACTTAAGGCCATCGCATTGCCTGAAAGTTAGAAATCATAAGGTCATTTGCCTCACTGCACACACACCACAGTGAGAGATTCTTTCCTCCCACATTGGCAGCGAGACTGACTCTGAGGAGGATATCTCGGATGCTTTTATCTAACTTTTATGTTTATTGCTTGATATTTATCATTATGGTATTATTACAAATTTGAATGTGTTCATTTCCACCGTTGTTCAGTTGGACTATGGAAGCCTAACGTCCAGCAGGTTAGAGTTCCTGTTTGTAAATATTTTTCTAGAGGAGCTTCCTATGACCGCCCACCTGTACCAGACAGGCAGCTTGAAGCGCAGAAGCCACTCAGGAGAGGCAGCAGAATTTTTAGTTTTTTTAAGTTGTGTTTATAATTTGTTTTCTTTGGGAAAAACTGTTTGCTTTCAGTACCAGAAGAAAGGACATTCCACTTCAAGGTCACGATGCAGTTAAATGGAAGATGGTGTGTTCTGATGCTAATGATTGGTATTGCAAGTATTTTTATAACTCTTGTGTTCATTTTGGGAAAGGTACAGCAAAGACAATGTGTGGTTAATCTGACTAATAATACTCATCAGCGGATTCGGAGAGAGATTCATCACTTTTCTGACTACTATGATCATACTGATAATGTTTGGTGGCAACTGATGCATCAAAACTGTGAGGAATTATAGTGTAAGGGAAAGCAGAAATGCTTGTAGATTTTCTAGTGAGATCAATTTAACGTGTGCGTCTACAAGAACTCTTTATAGATTTTGGGGTATTAGAAATCCGATTAAAGATCCAGATATTTGTATTACACAGGAGGAAAGTACACCTTATTTCCTTGGGAAGACAGTAGGTTGCGAAGCTATTATATCTGTTTTATGTGCTTTAATCAACCGACATAAATTTGAGTCATGTCCTATCAGAACTGATCCTTATACTATTTCAGAATCTTTGGCTCCAGATCCTTTTGTGTTAACTTTTAATCTTACTGCTTTATCTGAGGAAGGTTTCACTGTTCTAACTACGGAGCAGCAGGCTATTAGAACGATGAGTTTGCAAATAGAATGGTTTTGGATTATCTGTTAGCTGAGAGGGGTGATGATTTTGAAGAATTTTCCTTTAGTTGTGATTATCTTGTAATCAGAAGAAGGGAGTGTGATGGAAATTCTTGCAGTAAGCATTTCACAGTGTATAACCTTTTTTACTCCTCAGAACATCTGTGTTAGGGAGTAAGCTGTAAAAGCCATTATCAGAAGTTTAATAGTTCAGACCCATCTTTAGGACAATGTCAGGAAGGGCAGTTAGGTCTGTTCCTAGATAACCTTATCACCTTTGAACTCAAGAAGGGTTTGGGTCATAAAACAGACTCTTTGCAGTTGAGATAACACTGTCATGTTCTGGTATAAATACTGTGTGTAAATGTTGATCGGGGCTCTGTTCAACTGACTTGCTCGGTGACAGAGTCATTCAAACGCTGAATGCCTTTGAATAAAACTTATAAAGACAAAGTCCGGATTTTCTCTTGTTATGAGTCAACTTCTACCCACTTTGATAAGAAAATTCCACAACAGATGCATGCCTAATTTCTCTCTGCTTATTCCTCTGACTACACAAACATTTTCCATGAAAACTGAGGCAAGTAGATTTTACTAGCATTTTTCACAGATGTTAGCCAAACGTTTTGAAATTTAAAAGCAACATAGCCTTATCATAGCCTGGGGTGTACCCCACCTCCCAATCTCGCCCACAGACTGTTGGCACCAGCTTCCCTGCGACCCACTATGGAAGAAGCAGTGGAAAATGACTGACAGACTGTAAAATGCTTTCACAAAATTAATTTAGAAAAAATTTGGAAAATGCATATACACAAATACAAACTCTAGACAAGATAACGTACAATAATCTTAGCACTATATACATATAAGGAAGATGTCAATGAGGTGAATAATTATTTGCTGAACTGCTGAAACTAGCGTGAAAGTTAATCTACAATGCTCCCTGTCTGCGGAGAAGTTCTATGGTGTGCTGCAATCCCCTCTCAAGCTTCTGATTGCAGATAGAATAGAATAGAAATAACCTTTATTCTCACTCAGTAGGGAAATTCAGGTGTACCAGCACCAAAGTGACAAGCAAATCCAGCATGCAGGTTCACACAAGGGTAAAAATATGACAACAAAAAGAAAGAATAAGGGACTGTACTTTAAAGGCAAATGTACTGCATAAAAAACACTGTGCAGTTATCAGAAATAAAATACTCAGATTTAAGCAACTGAGTAAGATAATTTTAAAAAATTTACATTGCATGTGTATTTGGGCATAAAACAAAAAAACAAGACTATTTACAAGTTATGGAAAACTGCAAAAAACATGTAAGTTGGGTTAGTAGTATTGAGTATAGAGTAGTATTGTAGTATTGAGTTTGTTGGGAGCAGTGATGGTTATAGGCAGAGGCGGACTGACCATCTGTTGCACTGTGACATTTCCCGGTGGCCTGGCTTCTTCGATCGCTGACGTTGCAGGCAATGGTTCAGTTCACGCTTAAAAAAACAATCCTTGCCATTCGTGTGGCTCACTCTGGAATGTGCCTGGCTGAGGCTCCCACAGACTGCAGTTGAGCTAGGTAAAGACCAACACACCTCTTTCTTTCTTTTCTGAGGCTGGCTGATACAGCAGGTCAGAGACACACAGCAGGGTGGGTGTCGGATAAGTACACTATGGGTGTATTCACACCAGGAAAGTCCGTTGGTCCGGTCCAAAAGCGGACTTTATTTTATTTTTTGTTTGGTGCGGTTTGCTTTCAGATTGTACGTTTTGCAAGTGAACTATTACTGGTGAACAAAGCCACGCGGGTGACGATCATTACTCCCATTGGACAGAAATGACGGGGGCGAGACACAGCACAGACCCGGAAATTTAGGAAAACAACTGTAGATGTGCTGCGTGCAGCAACTCTGTTCTGCATATTTGTGCTGTAAGGGCTAAGAGCAGCTCATTCAACACAGATTTTGTGAAGTTCTATTCATAATTTTGGAACGGTGTCGGAGAAGGCATGTGCCCTGTCCCACAACATGATAGTAGCGTTTCTAAGCAACATGCAGCCTATCAGGTATGATTTCAGTACAACGTACACCTGTGCTACCAGCTATGAGGGCTTGTTAAGTCCAAAGAGACGTACATTTTCTGTACTTGGCTCAGATCGGGGCCGGTTCGTATTTAGACTATAACCGAACCGCACCAGAGTCTGTTCGGAAGACCACCTCAAAAAAGTGGGTCTCGGTCCAGTTGTTTGGTTTGTACCAGGGTTCGCTTGAGTATATTCACACCTGCACAAAAGGTCCGGACCAGTGGGCGAAACAAACCAAAAAGTGGCAGGTGTGAATACACCCTTAGTAACATGGTGCGAGAGTGACTGTTAATGTAGGTTAGTTCCACTTGGAGGGACCAGCGGGGTCAAAACTGACTTAATAAAATGTTTTAAGGTACTGCAAATTTTAAAATATGGTTGACAAAAAGGATCTGGAAAAAATATTTGTTTATTGCTGAAAGGTCCAAGAATTTAGCTTTAGTGTTCCTTTCATAAACTCCACTAATAAATTATGTAATTATTGAAATATTTGATTTTATTTAGCCTTCACTTATCTAGGTAACATTGCAATGAAATTAAGAAAATATTTGTTGTTATATGAATATTGCCAATGCATGAAAATAGTCAATTAGTGAATTGGAATGGATGGGAAATTATGGGTCGATTTCAGATTTTCTTTACAAAGGTGCTGAAGAAAGCAGTGTCAGTACAGTGAGCAGCACTAGTGCTGCAAGAGCTCCTGCTGTTATGGAGGTGGTGGACAGCAGCAGTTTGGAGTCAGATCGGGACTTTCATGTATAATTTGAGCACAAAACACACCTGCTGGGTATGCTTTTAGAATACTTTGTCTGTATACAGATCATCATACACTCATGACGATCTGTATACAACTTACTTTATAAGCATAGATTAGTTAAAATGTCAATTTCATTTTACAGAGCAGCCAGCAATACTGAGTAAGATTGTGAGAGAGACAGTGTTTGCGTGTGTGTGTGTGTGTGAGAGAGAGAGAGAGAGACAGATAAATGGGGAAAGACAAGTACAGCAATGGACATGAAAGTCCAGACAAGCCATTTTATTATTTTTCCCACCCTCACTCCAAGGATTTTGATTTATTTTTTATCACCACCTAAAGTAGACAAGTCAACGAATAATTCCAAACCATTTGTTGTATGGTACTATAATTGATTGTCATATTAGTGAGTTTAAGGATTTATACATAGCATAAAGTAGGTGAACTCAATTTCAGTTTATGTGATTTGAGTACATATTGAACCACAGCAGAAACCTTTTATTTTGTAGGTGTTCAGTTGATGATGTGTGCAAACATCGTGCTCAATTTAACTCAGTCATGGTGCTTTTCCTTAATTTGCTGGTGGTGGCCTGCTGGGATTATATCAAATTCCCAGCCTGGAATATTTTCCCAGTCCGCCCCCCTGGCCACAGGTCCAACAGCACCTGGGAGGAAGTATCTGTGATAAGCCTCCTAGGATGTGCCTAGGATGCAACAGTCTGTCACTAAAGGAACTCTTCAGTTCTGCAAAAGCTTCATGCATTGGGTGGGAGACATTGTCCATGAGCAATGTTATTTTTTTTAGAGTCCTTCTGTGTCCCACGACCTGCACTGGGTCAAGGGGGCATTATTGGGCAGGGTCAGTCTTCATTAGCTTATCTGACCTCCTCAGCAGGTGAGTCTGCTCTAAACCTTCCTGTAAAGAGCATCAGTGTTGTGACTCCAGTCCACTTTATTGTTCGGGTGAAAACCGAGGTGCTTATATGGGTCCACTATCTCAATGTCAGTTTCCTGGATGTGTCAGTATTTTGGGCTCGCGCCTGCTGAAATCTACCACCAGCTCCTTGGTTTTCCCCACGTTGATTAGGAGGTGGTTCTGCTGGCAACACTCCACAAAGTTTGGTGTCCACTGTCTGTACTCTGAGTTGTCCTCACCTGTGATGAAGCTGACTATGGCAGAGTTATCAGAGATGTAGATGACAGCCTTGGGAGTTGATGTAGATCTTTGCAGCTTAGAGGGTGAACAGGAACAGTGCTCCCACAGTTTCTGTTAGGATTATTAATCTGATAATATTATTTAATATTTAATATTAATATTTTAATATTTTATCAAATAATATTCCGGTCTGTTAAGGATTGTCCTGTGAATACCAGCAGAGTAAGGCGATGGTATTAGGACAAAATAGAAAGGTGTGAGACAAGCTCTGACATTATTGAACAGCAAAAACTCTGCACATACATGGAATGAATTCACACAATTTCTTAAAATACCAGAATTTATTAACAAAAATTAGTCAGCTCAAAGTCAAACATATTTCAATTAACAAACTCTTTACTATGCTAAAACAATCCAACTAAACTACCAAGCAGAATTAAAGAATAGGGATGACTAATGGGCTATGTACAATATAAACAAGTTGATTAAAGATGATTGAGAACCATAACTGAAGGAGTGATGCGACATTACCATGCAATGTTATTTATGTTTGAGAACCAAGGATTATCTTGAAGAACCTGGAAGTGAAGTTAAGTTAGTCTTGAAACTAACTTGGGCAATAATCAGCAAACGTCATCTCCTGAATAAAACCAACCATCTGGATGATTAATTCTCAATGGGGTCTCATTAGCTGCCTTTATTTATTAAAATAATATTTAAAGAAATATTATTAAGGAATGGTAAAGCATTTAAGGACATATTTTGGAAAAGAGCCAAATTCTTCTGGAGAAATGGGGCTTAATGGTGTTTACTTAGTTATCAAATTTAGTAAAATGATGTTAAAGACACATTATTTACTGGATTGAAAACTAAATCTTTCTGGGTAAATATTATTTATCAGCAAGCAGGTGTCCTTAGCTGTTAGCAGTTGAAGCTAACAAAGGAGGCTGATAGCTTAGCACCAGAATCAAACACACATCTTTAAAAATACTGTCAATAAAAGGGTTAAAATGCATAAGCGCGGACGGCGCGTTATGATCAATCGTGTTTAAAATCACCCCTTTAAATAAAGTTTGTCTTAACTTTAAAAACACACCAACACAGAACACAAACTGAGCAAGTGTGGTGCAGATATTCTGCTAGCACCAAGATAGCAGAGTTCAACACAAACAAAACCAAACTTCATAAAATGAAAAACGTTTAGATCATTAATCTTTCTGTATTACTTCTATCTCTCTGCCCAAAACCTAACCTCGTATGAACCATGCTGAGGAGTTGTCTGGGTGATGACGAAGTTTGAAGAGAGCTCTGTGAACGAAACAGTGGCTTGGCGGTCCATTCTGTCCGCTGACCACACTGCACGTTAACTGCCGTAATGCGGTCTCCGTTGTCCTTCCTTGGGAAACTGCTGCACTCGGCGTCGTGCTGGGAACTCTCTGGAAACAGTTCGCTTCTGCAGATCCCAGAGAGAACAGTCAAGCAATGCTTGAACCTTGATTACCCCATTCATGAATGAAAATCACTGGATACGCAGACAGTGATTTATTTCTACTTATCTTGTGCATATGATTGCATGATCTTATGACACCCTTGGATCCAGTTGAATAGTTTATGTCAGTTTGCCAGCAAAGAGACATTAGCACGCTGTCCCCTCCTATCCCAATGATCAAGAGATCTGGAAGAGATCTGACCATTGGAAGGGGGTGCTTTTATGCAGCCAGTGGTATCATGGAAAGTCTGCTGCTACAGTTTGCTTGGCTGTGTCGGAAGTAAGTTAATGCAATTTATTTTGAAAGTTCCAGAAAAGTTTGTACCGGAGTTTAATGTTGAAATCCATGGCTGTGGGTCCCAACAGTTTCCCTCAGGGCCCCTGCACTGCAGACCAGCCTGTCAGAGACACAGCCCCATGTCCTCGCATGCTGTGGGTGGCCAGTGAGGTAGTAGGACAGGTGGTGTTCTACTCTTGACAGCTCCAGCTTGTCCCTCAGAAGTCATGGCTGAGTGGTATTAAAAGCAATGGACAAATCAAAGCACATGATCCTTACAGTGCTTCCAGGCTTCTCCAGATGGGTGAGGGCATGCTGCAAGAGGTAGATGATGGTATCATCCACCCTGATGCCAGGCTGGTAGACAAACTGCCACAGATCGCACGAGGGGCGAAGACAGTTCAGAACTGGCCTCTCAAGGGTCTTCATCAGATGCAAGGTCAGTGCTACCGGCTGGGTGCTCCTGAGGTCCTTCGGATGTGTGGTCTTAGGTGCTGGTACCCCGCGGGAGGTCTTCCACAGTTGTGGTACTTTCCCCAGCTTCAGAAATTAGGATCCCATGATGCCACACATCAGATCTGCGCAGCACCTCAGGAACCTGAAACTGATGCCATCCAGAACTGCAGCCTTTCACATTTTGATATTTCTCAGCTTGTTCCTTGTATTGAAAGGGCCAGGTTGGTGATGAGGGAGGGACGGTGGTTTTGGGACAGTGCCCTCTGAAGCGCAAAGGGTAGTGAGGCGTGGTAAGGCGTATTTGTTACTTCCTGTTTTCACTGTTGCACTCGGTGGATTGTTTGGTGTGTGAAGGCTCTCTCGTTTGATCTGATTTCTCTCTACTATGATATCTCTTACTTGTTCTAATACATAAGCACATTAAAACACATACCTTCTGTTGGTGCATTTAACTTTTGGGGACTCTCCGTGTCTTACACGATTTTTCAAGTAGTGGTAAGGGGTCGCTAGCTTAGCGTTAGCTTTAGGTCCACCATGGCTACCCGTTCTGCTGTTTCTTACTCTGAGTCTCCTACTCTCTCCTGCTCTCTCCTGCTCTCTGTGTCAGACGTTCAGTTACTCCTCTGCCTCCTTTAGTGATAATGGTACGTGTAATAAATGTAGCATGTGTGCAGCTTTGGAGGCGAGGGTGTCGGAATTGGAGGCCCGGCTCCGCACTGTTGAAAAACCAGCAGATAGCCCCTTAGCCAGCGCGGAGCCACCAAGGGTAGCTCCCCGTACCAGTCCTTCAGCAGAGCCCATGCAGCCGGGGCCTCAGGACGGCTGGGTGATGGTATGTACAAAGCATAGTCCTAGATCCCAGCCCACAGGTCACCACCAACCCATCTGCGTTTCTAACAGATTTTCCCCGCTCAGCGACACACCCACTGAGAAGCCAACTCTGGTAATGGACAGCTCCATAGTCAGAAATGTGTTATGATTTGGGGTTGTTTGGTTTTTTGTTTTTCACTGCTCAAGTTTTGAATCATGCTTTTGTTTATTATTTTCCTGTTTATGCTTTTGTTTCATGATTTTCTAGTTATAGTTCTATTAGTTTGTTTCTTTAGATTTGCGTTCTGTTCAAGCCAGGTTTTACTCCTGTCACGTTGTGTTCTTTGTTAATTATCTTTATTCGGTTCACCTGCTCTAAACTAATCTGTCTCCTAGCTCCACCTGCTTTACACTCCATAAATACACACCTGTTCTGTCATTCGGCGTGGAAACATTTCTCAAATCATGTCTTGTTTACAGATCATGCTCATGTCTTGCTTTTTGGACCATGCCATGCCTGTCTAGCCAGCCTGTTATTGTTTTGTTCCTGCCTTTTCTTGTTAGAGAGTTTTTTGTTAATTAAATCCTTTTTTACTTACCGTCATGCTGCCTACTAGTCTGCATTCTGGGGTCCTATATCAAGTAAGCCCTAACAAAACGTGGCACTAGAGACACCAGCGACCATAGTCAAATGTCTGCCAGGGGCCAGAACGGGCGACATCAAATCCTACCTGAAACTGCTGGCTAAGGATAAGTGTAAATACAGTAAGATTGTTATTCATGCTGGCGGTAATGACACCCGGATGCGTAATTTGGGTGTCACCAAAGTTTGTGTTGCTGCGGTGTGTAAGTTTGCCAAAACAATTTCGGACTCCGTGATTTTCTCTGGTCCCCTCCCCAATCTGACCAGTGACGACATGTTTAGCCGCATGCTGTCATTCAACCGCTGGCTGTCTAGGTGGTGTCCAGAAAACGATGTGGGCTACATTGATAATTGGTGAACATTTTGGGGGAAGCCTGGTCTGATCCGGAGTGATGGCATCCATCCCACTTTGGAAGGAGTAGCTCTTCTTTCTAGGAATCTGGCTGACTTTATTAGTATTCCATAACTCTGACAACCCAGGGTTCAGACCAGGAAGCAGGTTTGTAGTTTAACAGTCCTCTCTGCAGCTTCTGTACTGCTACCCACCCATTACCATATTAAGACAGTGTCTCGCCCATGGCCAAAATTGAATAGAGTAAAAAATAATCTAAAAGGAGGAAATCATGAAAATGTTATAAAAATAAAACACAACTCAGACTATAAAGAACAATAAAACAATTAAATGTGGCCTACTGAACATAAGATCTCTCTCTTCAAAGACTTTGCTAGTTAGTGACCTGATTTGTGACAAACAGATTGATTTATTTTGCCTCACTGAAACCTGGCTGCAGCAAGAGGATTATGTTACTATAAATGAGTCAACTCCTACTAATTATTAAAATTTTCACATTCCTCGAAATACTGGGCGAGGAGGAGTAGCAACCATCTTTCAGTCCGATTTATGGATTAGTCCCAGACCAATCAATAGCTACAATTTTTTTGAATATTTAATCCTTAGGCCCTTACTCACAATTTATAGATAAGTTTTCAGACCTTTTATCTGATTTAGTGTTAAATACAGATAAAGTTATTATAGTGGGGGATTTTAACATTCATGTTGACATTGAAAGTGATAGCCTAAATATAGCCTTTAATGCTATCTTAGGCTTTGCTCAAAACATTAACAAACCTACCCACCTTTGTCTTCATTCTCTGGACCTTGTGCTGACATTTGGCATTGAGTGTATAGACATAACAATATTTTCTCATAACCCTGTCCACTCTGACCATTTTTTAATAACCTTTGAGTTTAATTTAACTGAGTACTCCACACCTGAAAGAAAATGTAATTATAGTAGATCATTATCAGACAATGCTGTAACAATCTTTAAATAATTTTTTCAACTTCTAATTTCCTCATTATCACAGAAAAATACAGTGGAGGGCAATAATTTTGTTTCTTCCCCTTCACAAATTGTTTCTCTTGTTTATAGTGTTACTTCATCATTGCGTGCTGCATTAGACAATGCAGCCCCCTTGAAAAAGAAGGTCATTTTTCATAGGAGGCTGGCTCCATGGTTTAATTCAGAGCTGTGTACATTAAAAAACAATGTTAGAAAATTGGAGAGAAAATGGCACTCTACATACCTAGAGGATTCCTACTTAATCTGGAAAAATAGCCTACTGTTTTATAAATAGACACTTTGCTGTAATGGAATTTCTTTATCAAAGTGGGAGAGACATTTTACTCGTTAAAAGAGCAAAACCGGGCTTTGTCTTGCTTGGTAAAACTACGGAGGCACCTTCTAAGTGTAATATGGCCTCTGTAAGCAACCTCTGTGAATCAGTATCATCATGCAACTGTGTGTGTGTGTTTGTGAAACCTCACGCTCCTTATGAGACCCCTCCTCAATGCGAGTGACAGCCAGATCCAGGGTCCCGTCCTCCACCCGTCAGTTGCCGCTATCAGGCCGCTGCAGTTTCTCAGGACATTCATTCCTCTAGTGTCCCAACTTTCCACAGTTATGGCAAGCATCGGAGCGGGACCACTGTCCCCTTCCCCGACCTCTGCCCCGGCATCCCCAGCCTCGTCCTCGAGGAAAAGAACCACGTTGATTTGTACTGTAGTACAGGGTCAAGGCAGCGTTATGCAAATCAGTCTCTCTTTTCAGTCTTCTACTTTTTTCTTCTTCCTGTCGTTGATAACATCATTGCTGTGTAAAGCATGTCTTCTCAGCTCCTCAAACCGCACCCCATGTCTCCAACCAACATAAAGAGTCTTAGTTTGTGCTGTGATCTCAGGGAGAAGTCCTTCCATTATACAGGTCCTTCTCAAAAAATTAGCATATTGTGATTAAGTTAATTATTTTCCATAATGTCATGATGAAAATTTAACATTCATATATTTTAGATTCATTGCACACTAACAAAAATATTTCAGGTCTTTTATTGTCTTAATACGGATGATTTTGGCATACAGCTCATGAAAACCCAAAATTCCTATCTCACAAAATTAGCATATTTCATCCCACAAATAAAATAAAAGTGTTTTTAATACAAAAAATGTCAACCTTCAAATAATCATGTACAGTTATGCACTCAATACTTGGTCGGGAATCCTTTTGTAGAAATGACTGCTTCAATGCGGCATGGCATGGAGGCAATCAGCCTGTGGCACTGCTGAGGTCTTATGGAGGCCCATGATGCTTCGATAGCGGCCTTTAGCTCATCCAGAGTGTTGGGTCTTGAGTCTCTCAACGTTCTCTTCACAATATCCCACAGATTTTCTATGGGGTTCAGGTCAGGAGAGTTGGCAGGCCAATTGAGCACAGTGATACCATGGTCAGTAAACCATTTACCAGTGGTTTTGGCGCTGTGAGCAGGTGCCAGGTCGTGCTGAAAAATGAAATCTTCATCTCCATAAAGCTTTTCAGCAGATGGAAGCATGAAGTGCTCCAAAATCTCCTGATAGCTAGCTGCATTGACCCTGCCCTTGATAAAACACAGTGGACCAACACCAGCAGCTGACACGGCAACCCAGACCATCACTGACTGTGGGTACTTGACACTGGACTTCTGGCATTTTGGCATTTCCTTCTCCCCAGTCTTCCTCCAGACTCTGGCACCTTGATTTCCGAATGACATGCATAATTTGCTTTCATCCGAAAAAAGTACTTTGGACTACTGAGCAACAGTCCAGTGCTGCTTCTCTGTAGCCCAGGTCAGGCGCTTCTGCCGCTGTTTCTGGTTCAAAAGTGGCTTGACCTGGGGAATGCGGCACCTGTAGCCCATTTCCTGCACACGCCTGTGCATGGTGGCTCTGGATGTTTCTACTCCAGACTCAGTCCACTGCTTCCGCAGGTCCCCCAAGGTCTGGAATCGGCCCTTCTCCACAATCTTCCTCAGGGTCCGGTCACCTCTTCTCGTTGTGCAGCGTTTTCTGCCACACTTTTTCCTTCCCACAGACTTCCCACTGAGGTGCCTTGATACAGGTCCTTCTCAAAATATTAGCATATTGTGATAAAGTTAATTATTTTCCATAATATCATGATGAAAATGTAACATTCATATATTTTAGATTCATTGCACACTAACTGAAATATTTCAGGTCTTTTATTGTCTTAATACGGATGATTTTGGCATACAGCTCATGAAAACCCAAAATTCCTATCTCACAAAATTAGCATAGGGTCTCTAAACGAGCTATGAACCTAATCATCTGAATCAACGAGTTAACTCTAAACACCTGCAAAAGATTCCTGAGGCCTTTAAAACTCCCAGCCTGGTTCATCACTCAAAACCCCAATCATGGGTAAGACTGCCGACCTGACGGCTGTCCAGAAGGCCACTATTGACACCCTCAAGCAAGAGGGTAAGACACAGAAAGAAATTTCTGTACGAATAGGCTGTTCCCAGAGTGCTGTATCAATGCACCTCAGTGGGAAGTCTGTGGGAAGGAAAAAATGTGGCAGAAAACGGTGCACAACGAGAAGAGGTGACCGGACCCTGAGGAAGATTGTGGAGAAGGGCCGATTCCAGACCTTGGGGGACCTGCGGAAGCAGTGGACTGAGTCTGGAGTAGAAACATCCAGAGCCACCATGCACAGGCATGTGCAGGAAATGGGCTACAGGTGCCGCATTCCCCAGGTCAAGCCACTTTTGAATCAGAAGCAGCGGCAGAAGCGCCTGACCTGGGCTACAGAGAAGCAGCACTGGACTGTTGCTCAGTGGTCCAAAGTACTTTTTTCGGATGAAAGCAAATTCTGCATGTCATTTGGAAATCAAGGTGCCAGAATCTGGAGGAAGACTGGGGAGAAGGAAATGCCAAAATGCCAGAAGTCCAGTGTCAAGTACCCACAGTCAGTGATGGTCTGGTTGCCGTGTCAGCTGCTGGTGTTGGTCCACTGTGTTTTATCAAGAGCAGGGTCAATGCAGCTAGCTATCAGGAGATTTTGGAGCACTTCATGCTTCCATCTGCTGAAAAGCTTTATGGAGATGAAGATTTCATTTTTCAGCACGACCTGGCACCTGCTCACAGTGCCAAAACCACTGGTAAATGGTTTAATGACCATGGTATCACTGTGCTCAATTGGCCTGCCAACTCTCCTGACCTGAACCCCATAGAGAATCTGTGGGATATTGTGAAGAGAACGTTGAGAGACTCAAGACCCAACACTCTGGATGAGCTAAAGGCCGCTATTGAAGCATCCTGGGCCTCCATAAGACCTCAGCAGTGCCACAGGCTGATTGCCTCCATGCCACGCCGCATTGAAGCAGTCATTTCTGCCAAAGGATTCCCGACCAAGTATTGAGTGCATAACTGTACATGATTATTTGAAGGTTGAGGTTTTTTGTATTAAAAACACTTTTCTTTTATTGGTCAGATGAAATATGCTAATTTTGTGAGATAGGAATTTTGGGTTTTCATGAGCTATATGCCAAAATCATCCGTATTAAGACAATAAAAGACCTGAAATATTTCAGTTAGTGTGCAATGAATCTAAAATATATGAATGTTAAATTTTCATCATGACATTATGGAAAATAATGAACTTTATCACAATATGCTAATATTTTGAGAAGGACCTGTATATCCACACAGCATCTTTTCCCAGGGGCCCAAAACAGTAAAGTCAGTGGGGCGTTCCATACCTGAATGTTTATTGAACGCTTCTTCCATCCGGTAAAGAAAATCAGCGACAGTCTCATCACGACATTGTTTGACTTGTTGTAGCACGGCACAATCACTCCTCTGTGGAAATTTTGGGATCAAGTCATTTTCACCTCCAGTTGTCACGCCAAGGTGCACTGCAGGATCTGGCAATCTCAGACCAACTAAATCTCCAGGTTGGATTTTTGCTGCAAGGAGCCGGCAAATGTCTGTGCCAGTAGGTCTCATTTCATGGCATAAAGCTTTAAATTCCGTAGCAAACTTTCTTCCGTCTTCTACAGGATCCGGAAGTAATGCAGAGCTTGCTTGGATATCTGCTGCAGTCCACGTTCGAAACACCAACTGAGGCTCATTCGTTCCAGCTACTTCCAACATAGGGCATTGATACTCTTCTTCCTCTTTTTTATTTTCTCCTCATTGTCTTCCACTTCGTAGCCATGTAAACTTATGAAAGCTAACAGGAGAGGAGAGGAAAGGTATTTTCTGGTCCTTTGATGATCCCGGTCGCTGCTCATCTGTAGGCTGGTGCATGATCACATCTTCTGCTCCACTGGGGCCGCTGTGCTCGGTGAGGTCAGCCTGCACTGCACGTAGATGTGTGGGTTCACTCACGGGCTGATGCTGAAGCGGACTGGCGAGTTGTCTTGGCTGACTTGGGCCTGCTGCTGGATGAGGACGGGAGTCTAGATCGAGGTCTGCCATCTGGAGGGCCCGCAACTCCGTCTGTAAAGATGGATATAGACAAGAGGGTGAAGCATCACTAGGTCTATATGGAGGTGGAAACATCCATACATCTTCCTGAGGCATCACCCTAAATTATGGGTTTAACCATTAAACCTCTAATAATGGCTTTTACAGCTTACAACACAGATGTTCAAAAAAGAGAGATAACCTAAAGGTAATACACTTTGGAACACTTACTGCAAGAATTTCCATCACATTGCCAAGCCAGAACAGTTTATTTCTCATCATTAATTGAAGAGGACAAGAATAATCCTAGGCTTCTCTTTAGTAAATTTGCTAAAATTACACAGAGTCATAGCTCTGTTGAGCCATCAATTCCCTTAGCTCTCAGCAGTCATGACTTTATGGGATTCTATTAAAAATAAATTCTTTGACATACTCCCGAAGATGATTACTTCATCCTCAGCAAGTGAGACAACATTGGAAGTAACTGTAGAACCTGATCTGTGTTTGGACTGTTTTGATCCTGTGGAGCTTCCTGAGTTATCATAAATATTAGCTCCATCTAAACCTTCAACTTGTATGTTAGTCCCAATCCCAACCAAATTAATTAAGGAAGTGTTGCCTCTGATTACCAGACCAATTGTAGATGTGATTAATCAATCCTTAGTAAATGGATATGTACCACAAGTTTTTAAGGTAGCTGTAATTAAACCTTTACTTAAAAAACCTTTGCTTGATCGAGATGACTTGAAAAATTACGGACCTATATCCAATCTTCCATTCTTATCTAAAATTCTTGACCAAATAGTTGCTAATCAAATGTGTGAGCATTTATGCAGCTATGACCTGTTTGAAGAGTTTCAGTCAGGTTTCAGAGCTCATAATAGCACTGAAACAGCTCTGCTGAAAGTCACTAATGATATTCTTATGGCCTCAGATAATAGACATGTCTGTACTTGTCCAGTTAGATCTCAGTGCTGTATTTGATACAGTCAATCACAATATTCTCTTAGAAAGGCTGGAATATGCTGTAGGGATCAGGAGAACAGCGCTAGAATGGTTTAAATCTAAGTTGTATGACAGTTTCCAGTTTGTTCATGTAAAAGATAAATCATCTTTAAACTCCAGGGTTAATTCTGGAGTACCACAGGGTTCAGTATTTGGGCCAATTCTCTTTACTATATACAGGGGTTGGACAATGAAGCTGAAACACCTGTCATTTTAGTGTGGGAGGTTTCATGGCTAAATTGGACCAGCCTGGTAGCCGGTCTTCATTGATTGCACAGTGCACCAGTAAGAGCAGAGTGTGAAGGTTCAATTAGCAGGGTAAGAGCACAGTTTTGCTCAAAATATTGAAATGCACACAACATTATGGGTGACATTCCAGAGTTCAAAAGAGGACAAATTGTTGGTGCACGTCTTGCTGGCGCATCTGTGACCAAGACAGCAAGTCTTTGTGAAGTATCAAGAGCCACGGTTTCCAGGGTAATGTCAGCATACCACAAAAAAGGACGAACCACATCCAACAGAATTAACTGTGGACGCAAAAGGAAGCTGTCTGAAAGGGATGTTCGGGTGCTAACCCGGATTGCATCCAAAAAACATAAAACCACGGCTGCCCAAATCACGTCAGAATTAAATGTGCACCTCAACTCTTCTGTTTCCACCAGAACTGTCTGTCGGGAGCTCCACAGGGTCAATATACACGGCCGGGCTGCTATAGCCAAACCTTTGGTCACTCATGCCAATGCCCAACGTTGGTTTCAATGGTGCAAGGAGCGCAAATCTTGGGCTGTGGACAATGTGAATGTTGGTTTGCGATGAAAAAAATCAGACAGAATCCAGGAATTGTAAAGCTCTGACTTTTTTTTCTTTTCAGTTCTTCAAACATTTCATTCCAGTTCACAGCATGACATACATTCCAACAACAGGAGGAAGAGAGCCCCTGAGCTAAACCACCTGGCTTTTAAAGCATTGGCTCCTACCTGGACTAATTAAGGGGTGGAGACAACATTTACATTTCCAGATAGAAAAACATTTGTACTAAATTATATTCCTAGAAAAATATTTACATGATTACAAGAAACAACTTCATAACTAAAACAAAAACAATCTGGGCCCAATCAAAATCCAGAAAACATCTCCCCTCTCTTTCAAACAATGGATTTTCCCAGTGAGGCTGATTGAAAACACCGGGTCCTTGTCAGCACTGCTCATGGGCGCACTTCCATGGCAACACAAGACCAGTTGACCTCCAAGAGAAGAGAGAATGTTTAAAACAAAATATTAAATAAAGCAAATAACTTCCTCCCAACAAAACCAATACATTTACCAACTAAATAAGAATACTGGAAGTACAAAAAACAGCTCCTGTTAGGGAGGGGGTATATCCCTCACAGTGAAACATGAATTGTTCTCTGATGAGTCCACCTTTACTGTTTTCCCCACATCCGGGAGAATTACAGTGTGGAGAAGCCCCAAAGAAGCGTACCACCCAGACTGTTGCATGCCCAAAGTGAAGCATCGGGGTGGATCAGTGATGGTTTGGGCTGCCATATCATAGCATTCCCTTGGCCCAATACTTGAGCTAGATGGGCGCGTCACTGCCAAGGACTACCGAACCATTCTTGAAGACCATGAGCATCCAATTGTTCAAACATTGTATCCTGAAGGCGGTGCCGTGTATCAAGATGACAATGCACCAATACTCACAGCAAGACTGGTGAAAGATTGGTTTGATGAACATGAAAGTGAAGTTGAACATCTCCCATGGCCTGCACAGTCACCAGATCTAAATATTATTGAGCCACTTTGGGGTGTTTTGGAGGAGCGAGTCAGGAAACGTTTTCCTCCACCAGTATCACATAGTGACCTGGCCACTATCCTGCAAGAAGAATGGCTTAAAATCCCTCTGACCACTGTGCAGGACTTGTATATGTCATTCCCAAGACGAATTGACTGTTTTGGCCGCAAAAGGAGGCCCTACACCATACTAATAAATAATTGTGGTCTAAAACCAGGTGTTTCAGTTTCATTGTCCAACCCCTGTATATGCTTCCAATAGGTCAAATTATCACGCAGCATAGGATACATTTTCACTGTTACGCTGATGACACTCAGCTTTACTTATCCATAAATCCTGATGAGCCCAACCAGTTAGATAGACTACAAGCATGTCTTAAAGACAGAAAAGCTTGGATGACCTTAAATTTTCTGCTTCTAAATTCAGACAAGACAGAAGTTTTCGTCTTTGGACTGAAGTCTTTAAAAAAGAAACTGCTTAGTCAATCATTTAACCTGGATGGCATTAAACTGACCTCCAGTCATAAAGTAAAAAACCTTGGTGTTATTTTTTTAAACATGTTTCTAGGATTTCACATTTCCTTCTTTCACCTGCGGAACATTGCCAAAATTAGAAATATCCTATCCAGAAGTGATACTGAAAAACTAGTCCATGCATTTGTTACTTCAAGGCGTGACTATTGTAATTCTTTACTATCAGGATGTCCACAAAATGCAGTTAAAAAACTTCAGCTGATTCAAAGTTCTCCTCATATATAAAGCCCTTAATGATCTAGCTCCATCATACATCAGAGATCTGATTGTTCCATATATTCCTAACAGAGCACTTCATTCTCAGACTGCAGGTTTACTGGTGGTTCCTAGAGTCTCTAGAAGTAGAATGGGAGGCAGATCCTTTAGTTATCAGGCTCCATGCATTATTTGCTGTTATTTCAATTTTTAACTTTATGTTCTCTCTCTTTTCTCTTCCTAGAAGCTACACCTAGCCTGACTCTGTGTCTACCTGTGACACCTTTCTGGAGGGGGGCATCGTCCAAGCTTCTGCTGGCCACAAATTAATACTCACCCTCTACCGATGATCCGCTTTGCCCTGTGTTGGGACCCACAGCCATGGATTTCAACATTAAAACTCCGGTACAAACGTTTCTGGAACTTTCTAAATAAATTGTATTTAACCGACTTCCAGCACAGAAAAATCTCCTTTTGTGGTAATTCTCACTTCAACTCTTTCGAGTGGAGAATTCTTGCCTTTGCATCCACAAAAGTTAATCACTTTCAATCCTACTGCTTTGGTATGAGGCAAAACCTAGTGGTTTAAATCCTCCATTCATTTCTCACATTCACACATTTTTAAACGCAGAATTTTCTTAGTATTTCTGTTTAAATACTTAAACAGGACTCCACCATCCTTGAAACACGAAATTTTCAGTATTACTTCTTAATACTTCGAGGACTCCGCTGTCCTTGAAACACAGAATTTTTATTATTACTTCTTAATACTTCGAGGACTCCGCCGTCCCCTTTTTTAAACATGGAATTTTCAGTATTACTTCTTGATACTTCGAGGACTTCGCCGTCCTTCAAACATGGAATTTTTAGTATTACTTAAAACTTTTTCAGGACTCCGCCATCCTACTTTTACCTGTTAGGGACTAGGATTCACAGGGTTTTATTTCACGCAATGACCCCCAGTCATTCGTTACACTTTTTAATCCAAATTCAAACTCACCACTTTGTCTTCCCCTCTCTCTCGGAGTTCCGTCAGCCGTCAGACCCCAGCGGGCGGGCCGAGATCCAGTCCCGGAAAGGGTCTGTGAGTCTCCCTGATGAAGACTGCCCTGCGCACGGTCTTTACTGGAGTCCACCAACCCGCTGCAATCCTCAGGCATAATTGGAATCCAGCTCTGAAGGACCAAATAATGTCAGGTTCAAACAACCTAAAATACTTATCATCACAAAAAGAAGAGAAAGACAAAGAATTAGTTATTTTACTCGCTGCGAGGTGAACGGACAGAGATGTGCTTTCAGTTACAAATCTCCTACCGCTCTGAAAACCATCTGTCCGCACCTCTCTTTTATTATCATTGGGGGTTCCCTAGTTACAATAAACGTTGCATGCTCTGAAGGATGGGAAAAAACAGCTGCAACACAAACAGGTCATATACACCATTATCTTGTAACAGCACACTTCCACAGTCTCCCCCATCTTAAGATCAGTGTGTCTTCTGTTCAGCACAATCAGCCACCCTCTTTATGACATCCTCAACTGTGACTGCTTCCTTCCCAGCTCCACCTTTGATCCTTGCCTGCAAACAAACTCATCACATCCTTACTCACACATACATCATGAAAGGTTATAAAGATCAAATAGTAAAGTTAAAGACAAGGAAAAATATAAGATGAAAGGAAAAATATAATATTATACTATATACAATTATTCCAACAATATATATATAAATAGGAACACATGTAGACAGGTCACTGAAAGCAAACGTGTCTGGGACACACCCTCCCCACTGTGGAACATGGTGGTGGCAGTATCGTACTGTAGGGATGCTGTTCTCAAACAGCGAAAAAGAACGTACTAAAGGTTTGAGGGGAGGAGGATGGCGCTAAATATGGGACAATTCTGGAAGGAAACCTGGTGAGGCTGCAGAAGACTTGAGACTGGAGTAGAGACTCACCTTCCAGCAGGCCAACCCTAAACATACAGCCAGAAATGGAATTGAAGGGTTTAGATTAAAGCCTATTCATGAGTTAGAATGGCCCAGTCAAAGTTTATACCTAACTCTCCTTGAGAATCGATGGCAAGACTTGATGTTCAAAGATATTTTCCATCCAATCTGGCTGAGTTTAAGCTGCTTTGCAAAGAATAAGCAAACATTTCGATTTGTACATCTGCAAAGCTGGTACAGACATAGCACAAAAGGGTTGTAGCTGTAATTACTGTGAAAGGTGCTGCTGACTCAGAACAGCCGAATACAAATCCATGCTTCACATTCCAGATTCTTATTTGCAAAAGTCTTTTAAAACTGCATCACTGGTTGCTTATTTGAAGCTGTCAGTAGCCAGGATGCATGGCACACCCTGGACAGGTAACCGTTTGTCACAGAGAAAATACTACATGTTGTTACTCCTTTCTAAATCACTTAGTGTCTGCTCATTGACTAAATGCTAAAGATTTAGATTTATGGGGTAAAACATGAATAGCTTTAGTGGAATCATCTTTTTACACATTGAGAATAAAACAATCTGTATGTCTTCATTTGTAACACATGTATTTCTCTGACTTATAAGTGTTAGAATAATTGTATATAGATTTATCTTGTATTTTTCCTTTTTTTATCAACTTTACTATTTGATCTTTATAACCTTTCATGTATGAGTGAGTAAGGATGTGATCAGTTGTGTGCAGGCAAGGATCAAAGGAGGAGCTGGGAAGGAAGCAGTCACAGTTGAGGATGTCATAAAGATGGCTGATTGTGCTGAACAAAGGACACACAGATCTTAAGATTGTGGAGACTGTGGAAGTGTGCTGTTACAGGTTAATGGTGTATATGACATGTTTACATTGCAGCTGTTTATCCCACCCTTCAGAGCAGCAACATATATTGTAACTAGGGACCACCCTAAAATATAATAAAAAGAGAGGGTCGGACAGATGTATTTTCAGAGCAGTAGGAGATTTGTAACTGAAGCACATCTCTGTCCATTCTCCTCGCAGCGAGTAAGAAACTAATTATTTGTCTTTCTCTTCTTTTTGTGATATTATAAGTATTTTAGGTTGTTTGAACCTGACAATAAGCAGCACTCAGCCAAATAAGGTAGTTCTTGTCTAGACAGATTCAGGGCTTCTCTTTCTCCACACTCGCACAAGGTATTTCCCTACTGTAATGAAAATGCTGCATCTGACTTGAACAGCTTCCAAAATTAAATAGACTTGAATTAATTTTCTTCTAATCTGTCAGCACTTTGGAATCCCATGCACAGTATCTTAAGGCAGGACAACTAACGACACGTTTTCTTTTCTGTAATACAGCCATGTAACCATAAAAATTACCATCATTTCTGGGTCACAGATTACCAACAGGTTTGCAATTTTATCTCATCAGTTACTGACCTCACACCAGCAAGCAATAAACATTGAAACAAATATGTTAGTCACAGAGACTTTTATTTTGTTGCATTGAGAGTGTATTACTTCTCTACCTGCTGTGTGCCTTATACACTATATTGCCAAAAGTATTCACTTAACTGCCTTGGCTCGCATATGCACGTAAGTGGCATCCCGTTCTTAATCCACAGGGTTCAATATGACTTTGGTCCTCCTTTTGCCACTATAATAGCTTCAACTCTTTTGGGAAGGTTGTCCACAAGGTTTACGAGCATGTTCATGGGAGTTTTGGACCATTCTTCCTGAAACACATTTGTGAGGTTATAGACTAATGTTGGCCGAGAAGACCTGGCTCCCAGTCTCTGCTCTACTGTCTAGTCAAGACATTTCCTCATTCCAAAACATTCCACCATCAGCTGGTCAGTGGAACTTCAGCCATGAAGTGGTAGGCCACGTACTGACACATGTTGTGTGGAGGTCTGCGACTTTCTGCAAACAGTCTGCAAGCCTAGACGCTTTATTTTATATACATGTGGCCTTGAAAGTGATTGGCTGAGCAATAGATTCTAGCAATATATTGTATCATTAAAATATTGGCTTTAGAGCTCACTCTTATATATTTCAATGTATTTCTGATCATGCAGAATGTATATATTATTCATCATTCTGTATGTAATAAGCCAAAACAAAGCGGTGTGTTCTAAAAGTAATCCTCAGTTTAAATTTTTTCTAGAAATAAATATCTGAAAAGTGTTGCGTGCATTTGTTTTAAGTCCCCTGAGACAATACTTTGTAGAACCTCTTTTGGCTGTTATTAAAGCTGCAGGTCTTTTAGGGTATGTCTCTATGACTAGGTCATTTTAACACATGAATATGCTTTGATCTAATCCAACCATTTTGTTCCAGGAAACCAAATCCAACGCTTGTTTTTAGCCAAACACAGCATTTCTGCATGTAGGTGAACAAGGTGGGCTGTATCCCAGTTCCTAGGGCTATCCCTTCCTCAAGCACTCTCCCCATCCCTCGGCACCTTATGCAGGAAGTGGTTAAAATATTAAACGGAGAAGTGGGACACCTTAAAAAACAATGATCAATTCTTACTCATTTCTATTACATAAGCAGATGTAACATAATAAGCCCAAATGTGTTGTGTAAGAACTTCTTTGTCTTGTAGAACACATCATTTCAAAGCTTGTTAAGAAAGAACCAAAATAAGTAAGTGCAAAATGTTGACGAATAAATCACTTTTAATGTATTTTGTTTCAATAATATATTGCCAATACTAATAAACTAATGAACTAATAAAACATCACTACTTGGTATTTAGTTGTTCCATAAGAACATGGCATACTGCGTATTCTAAACTTCAGTCATAATTGGGTGTATGGATGTATTACCTATGTTGGGACCACAGCCAAGGGTTACAAATGAAAAGTCAGTGAGAACTTTTCTGGAACTTTCAAAATAAATTGTATTAACCTACTTCCAGCACTCCCAGAAACAGGGAATAACAGCGGACTTCCTGTGACGTCACTGTCTGAACAAACATCCCGCTTTTGCAACAAACTGACCTCTTCCTCGCAGGTCCACAGCGGAACTGGATGGAGGGACACAGCGTGCTAATGTCTCTTTGCTGGCAAACAGACATAACTCTTCAAACTGGATCCAAGATGTCATACGATCACGCAATCATATGTACTAAGTTAAGTAGGAATGAATTGCTGTTTGTGTATCCGGTATTCATTCATGAATGGGGGTAATTAAGGTACAAGCGTGGCTTCTCTCTGAGGTCTACAGAAGCAAACTGTGTTCCAGAGAGTTCCCAGCAGAGACCCTGTCTGTACGACGCCGAGTGGAGCAGTTTTCCCTGTCTGAAGGAAGGACAATGGGACTGCATCACCGTGGCTACAGCTGTAATGTGCAGTTTGGCCGGCCAACAGAACGAGCCACCCCTCCCCACAGCTACGGAAGTTAGCTGCATGTTAACCCTTTGTTCACTGTGGATGCTTTCTTCAACTTCGTCGCCCCAGATAACTTTTCCTCACGGAAGAGGTTGTGTTTTGGGCAGAGAGAAGTAGTTTAGAGTGAAATAAACAGTTTTAGTTTTATGACATTTGGTTTTGCTTGTGTTGCAACTCAGCCCTCTTAGTGCTAGTAGATTATCTGCTCAGCACATGTGCTCAGTTTGTGTGTTCTGTGTTTGTGTTATTTTTTTTTAAAGTTATGACAAACTTTATTTAAAGGGTGATTTTAAACACAGAAGATCAGCCATAACGTGCCGTCCACACTTATGCATTTTAACCCTTTTATTAGTGGTATTTTAAAGGTGTGTGTTTGATTCTGATGATAAGCTATAAGCTTCTTTTGTTAGCTTCAACCGCTAACAGCTAAGAACACGTGCTTGCCTGCTAAAGATCATTTACCCAAAAAGGTTGTTAGTTTTCAATCTAGTAAAATAATATTTCCCTAAATATTATTTTAATAAACTTGATAACTAAGCAACACAATTAAGCCCATTTCTCAAAGATTTGGTTCATATTTAAAATATTTCCTTAAATATTATTTCACAATTTCCTTAATAATATTTATTTAAATATTATTTTAATAAGTAAAGGCAGCTAATTAAAAACCGTTGAGAACTGGTCATCCAGACGGTTGGTTTTATTCAGCAAATCATTCTTTAAAATATTATTTTATTAAAAAAAACATTTTATCTGATCTTGCATTGTGAATGGTTGTCTAAAGGTATGCCAATTATTGCCTAAGTTAGTTCCAAGATTAATTTAACTTTAATTCTAGATTCTTCAAGATAATCCTTGTTTCTCAAACATAAATAACATTTTATGGTAATGTTGCATCACTCGTTTGGTCACGGTTTTCAACCATCTTTGATCAACTTGTTTATATTGTACATAGCCCATTAATCTTCCTCATTCTTTCATTCTACTTGGTAGTTTAGTTGGATTGTTTTAGCATAGCAAAGAGTTTGTTGATTTAAGTATGTTTGACTTGAGTTGACTTTTCTTTGTTAATGAATTCTTGTATTTTAAGAAATTGTGTGAATTCATTCCATGTGTGTGCAGAGTTTTGCTGTTCAATAATCTAAGAGCTTGGCTCATCCCTTTCAATTTTGTCCTAATACCAACGCCTTATTGGGCTGGTATTCACAGGACAACCCTTAACAGACCGAACTATTACTTAATAAAATATTAATATTAAATATTAAATAATATATTCATATTCATAATCACAACATGTAACTATGCATCTACTTATCTATGTCAAAACTTTGTAGACTTGTTTTTCTAGGAAAATATATCAAACTTTAAATTACATTGCATTTCTTGATTTGTAATGTTATGATTTGTTATTATGTGTTATCAGTCAGTCAGTCATTTTCTATACTGCTTCTTCCATAGTGGATTGCCGGGAAGCTGGTCCCTATCTCCAGCAACCTTACGGGCAAGCGGCAGGGTACACCCTGGACAGGTTGCCAGTCCATTGCAGGGCAACACACCAATGCACACACCCAAGGGCAGTGTAGAGAGACCAATTAACCTAACAGTCATGTCTTTGGACTGTGGGAGGAAGCCGGAGAACCCGGTGAGAACCCATGCAGGCACGGGGAGAACATGCAAACTCCATGCAGAAAGACCCCCGGCCGGGAGTCGAATCCAGGACCTTCTTGCTGCAAGGCAACAGTCCTACCAACTGCACTACTAACTCTGTTTTCTCAGTTTTTTGGCCTGTTTTAAATTAAGAAATATTTTATCTTTGCTATTTTTAAATGATCAACACTAAAAAATAGCAATGCAAATGCTTCGAATTAGGTATTTACGTGGTTATTGTGCTATTAAAATATAACTGAGAAAATATCTGTATTTGTCTGAAGATTTGCCAGGTCAGCTCGTGCCTGTTTCTTTTGAAAGTGTACTCCTGAAATTCCCTTAGCCCTTCTTCTGCACGGAAACCACCAGGACAAACTACCCCTCAGAATCCTAGGGTAACGTTCAAACAGTGAGGAGCAGGGGATGGAATAGGGTTTAGCTGTGGTCTCGTCTGTCTCCTACATGGCTTGTAAAAACTAAAAACAGGAGTATTTATGGCATTCTCCCTGTGTCTCCGGACAGGCCACCTGTCCCTCTTCTGGACTCTGTCATGGAGAAACCAACAAAACTCACCTGAAATACCTACTACTCTACGACTGCCTGTCTCTGAAATTTCAGTCTGGTCAGTACCCACAAACCTCCCCTGAAACAAAGTCTAATCCATTTTCTTCTCCTTTTAAATAGCACCTAGGTCTGCATTAACAAAGACTGGTTTATTCAAGAACATATGTATTTCCTTAACCCTCAACCACCTTAAAAACAACAAAAACTATCTGACAGAAAGATGCTTCTGTTTCCTTACATGTCAGTGCAGTCCCTACCTAAATACAGCCTTAAAGCCTTGATCCCAAATTTCTCATTTGCCAATACATTGTTGAAAACAATCTCAGCTTTTAACTATGCAAAAAAATTGCTCTTGCTGAGTCATTGAAGGATGGATTATTCCAAATTAAAATCATTAGCTAAAAAAGTGCAGCATCAATAAGCAAAGCATGGTTCCTGAAAAGAAGACAAGGAAACATCAAGGGTAGCCCTATAAAGGGACTCAGACTGAGTGAAGGTTGTCAGGTTAGTGACTCTTAGAATATTGGAAGCCTTCCATAAAGTCATTTCCCCATAATACCCTGCAGGGTTACAGCCAGGGCCTGTTGAATTAAAGTGCAAAGGTGCAAGACCCTGGTTCACCTTAACAGCTTTCTCTGCATGGCCCTTACTATGCTCCTGTCAGAATACTAAACCGAGGATTACAGCTTTCTCCACAGTGCCAGGTGAATCTATTAAGGTCTGGACCTTGCAGCCTCTGCCTAGTCATTGCCTGATGGAGTTTGGAGTATTTGAGAGATGAATTTGAATCAGGGTATTTGCTATTGGGGAAAAAAGAAAATATCCAATGACTCTTTTACTCATATTTGTTCTGGATTGTTGAGGATTTACAGTGGTACACTTTAGAAGTTTTTGTATGAATCGTGGCTAAACAGTAAGACTGTGTAGGTATGGAGCTAAAAGGAAATTAAGGTACTTTCTCTTAATTTATGAAGTGTCAGTGATTACCAAAGAAGTCTCATTTTAGTGAATTAACACTTTTTTGTCCATGTTTGCCTCAGAGTTAAAATGTGTTCACAAACTGGCATGATGAAATGAACACAGCAGAATAAATGCTGATATGTTTGGCCTGAGCAGTGATTATAACTAATTACTTTGCCTTCAGCAGCTCCAGTTGTTCAGCCAAGACCTGCCAACAAAGCCCCACTGACTCAACTATTTGTCTCTGGGGTTTCTCCACATGGTCTGAGATCCTGGTTCTGAAGACTTTAAACTAATTAACTTATGTGCAGTATATAGCTAACACAACTAGGACCAGTCTTGTTTAATTCGATTAAACCTTACTCGGCTACCATTCATAGTTTCACAACAAATATTACAGATGAGCAGGCAGATCATGCGCAGATTTCTAGATGCTAATAATTGAAAGCAATGATTCATGTTTGCTGTGGTTTATTGTATTGGTAGATTTTGAAAGATTCCAAGTTCTCTTCACCCTTTTTATTTTGTCAGAGATTCAGCATACGGTGCTTGAAGGTAGAAGTGAAACGTATTTTTGCTGATGGTGATTAGTGGGCATCTTTTAAAACCAGCTGCATTAATCTTGAGATAACTTGAGATATAACTTGAGAGATAACTCAGCTTAGTTTTTATTTTAGCTTCTTAAAACTTCGACTTCACACACAAGTTTTTTGCGTTCCTCCGTCACAATCCTGCTAGGATCGGGGTTACATTTTGTTTGGCATGTGCATTCTTTGCCGTCTATTATGTTCTTTATAACATCTTTAGTTCATTTTCCTGTGCTCTTAGCATTTTTCCTTATTAGTTGTAGTGTTTGTTTACATGAGTAATTCCTCCAAGATTTCTGTCACACAACATTGCGTCCCACCTCATTAATTGCAGATTTTTCCATGCCAGTTTTTCTGCCTGTGTTCTACATTCTATTATCCTTGTGCTGTGGTGTAAATTTTATCTTTATTTTCATTAAATTATTCACAAACTATGCTGCTCTCAAATTCCTGTCTGCACTTTGGTCCTTACTTATGACGTCCTCTTAGAGAGCTCTACAGAGCTAATTAATAGGGTTTTTTACTGATACATCTCTCATTACGATGAGTTTACCACAGATTGATTATGCAAACATACCTATTTATATTTGCCATATATATTGTTGTGAATATATTGAATAAACCTTGGACATATGGAATGAAAATCTGAATATGTTAAATTAATATATAGTGACATCAGAATATATGGAATAAAACAAAGTCAGAATAGGTGGGCCTCTTGACTGCTTTTCATATTAATGCTCTCGGAGTTTAGGTGGACATAGCTAATGTGGATGTTTCCATACATAATTTTTTACTTTTGATTTGTTTTTCAAATAGTAATAATGTTAAGACAAATACTGTAACATTTGTGCATGAAGCCTGTTGGATGGGTGCAAAAGCTTGTTATCACTCATGTAAAAACTTTGTGTTGCAAGGCACCTGCACTATGCCTTCCTCCCTGTGTGTGTGAGATTATTGTTATCTTTGTGAGAACCAGCCTCCTTTCCGTGTCACACACACACACACACACCCTGTCTGAACTGTCTGTTGAACTGTGCATATAAATAGATAGGGTGTTAAAAAATTTGTAGTTTCACTGCAAAGTGGGCTACCCTTGCTGCAAGTAACTCTGACTGTATCGTTCTTACCTCTGAGTTGACTAAATAATACCTAACATTTATTGGTCCTTCGAGCCGGATTAATTCAATAACCTTATTTCTCTTTGCTTTAACAGTGACTCTGGGATCCGTGGGGGAAGCCTGACGTCGAGCGAAGCACCGCTGCACAGCCTCCATTAGCCAGAGTGGCTGAAAGTCCCGGTGTGTGTGAATTCACACCTGGCCAGTGGGTTATCGCCTTCCTCGGCACGGGGTGACTCTCACAGGGTCCAGAGAGTCACCAAGAAGTCAACTCCGAGGTGAGACAGTTTTAAAATACAGTTCATAGGAAAAGTACTTAACAGTCGTTGGTAGTGCGTCGCCGGTAAGGACGCTGCATTGGGATGGTTTTATTCCACCGTGAAAGGAATAGTGACAAATTAAGGTAGGGCCCCGCCAAGAAGGGGGCCAAATAAAACGACTAAGGGTTATTCCCCTGCGAGGGAATAGAATAAGCGCTATAAAAGTAAAAAGAACGGAGTAAATTGAGCTCATAAAATAACACCAAGTTAACTTAGAAAAATTACAAGGTACCTGAAACTAACTGTGTGACTGTGTTGTGTGTGTATGGAGGACTAAGCATTTTAATAGAATCAGCAGGATTCTGCTAGTCCTGTGTTTTCTTTTGCCCAGATTAAAACTACGTACTGGTGACTTTGGAGATTCAGGTCGGATTTAATTCCAGAAAATCAACACCGCTGCGAATTAGTCGCAGTAGAAGGGCGTGTTAATGTCCTCTCCTTAAAGTCTCATGCCAGTGACCTTTTATCTGGGACATTTATACTACAATTAAACTAACATAAAACATAATGGGGAAGAAACAAAGTAAACTAATTGACTTAGAAGGGGAGGTAAAGTTTATGGAGAACTATGTAAAAGGAGCAGGTATGATCTGTCATAGATGGAATAAAAAATAAAAAACATGGGTTTTTGGGCAAATTAGATACAAAGGATGTCTTAAAATTACAAGTGGATCTAAAATTAGAAATAATGAAAACTAAAAAGAGAAAAATAACAAAGAACAATGGGGAAGGGACAGAGAAAAAGCTCTGATTTAACAGAAATATGTACACGATGGCATAAAAATACGGATTTTCAGGTAACTTAATTATCACTGAAATCCTAAAACTACACGGGGATCTTAAACTGGAGATTATGCATTCAAAAGATTCAAGAGACAATAAAAAACCTTGCCAGATTATAATTTCAAAGGGGACTTTTCAGTCCCTGAGTGCAGACAGTTGATAAACGGATTAAAACAAAAAGTTTAATTAAAAAAACAACAATAAGAGCAGCTTTTAACTGACATAGCCATAATACTGAGGACTTAAGAAAAGCACAGGAAAAAACTTTCAGCTTAACTGAAAACAAATAAAGGGGGGCGGACTGCCACCCATCCCAGGTTAGAATACCAAGGTAGCCCCAAATTATAAAGACTAAGAGATGGTTTTAGAGGACGTGGTAAAGGAAGTTAAAATAGGAGGTGACAATGTGGACAACATGGAAACTGTCCAACTGGACAACCCAGTGAACAATGACTAGAGAAGGGAGAACAGAATGTTGTTAAAGTAATCTGAGAGTAAAACATTTTGTAGGCAAGCATTAGTGAGAAACAGGTGCTTTAAAAATCATTCTATGGTGTTATACTACCAACAATATTATGATAAAATGCAAAAGATTCATTTTACAGGGAAATAATTCCATATTTGGCTCAGATTGTGTGCATTCTTGATTTTTCCTCTTTGAGAGAAGTTAAATTTCAGCTCTGTGAAACAACCTTGACAAAGAGATGCAGCTGCCTGAAAACAAAGATAAAACTTCTGCAAACAGCAGAAGCCTGTCTCTGCTGAAAGGTCTGAAAAAAATTGTAACTCTACCCTGCATGTGTCAAACTCAAGGTCCGCGGGCCAAAACCGGACCTCAGGAGTTTAGTGATTCTCTAGAAGTAGAGCCTTTTAATATGGTGATTGTGTGCTTGAATGTTATTTTGTCAATCAATAAGCAGTTTTGTCTACATTCTGCCACAATCTGCCTTTTGAAAATGTTTTGAATCTTGCTCTTTATGTATAAAAAAAAAAAGAAAAGAAAAATTGGCTAAAGTCTGCAGACACAAAATGAACCTGGATTGAAGCTCTAACTAAGTTTATTTAATCTGAGATCCTCTCCAAATGCAACAGTATATGTCAGTCTACATGAGATACTAACAACTTCACCTACTGGTATAATATAAAGATCTGATTGAATATGTGAAACAAACAATGATGAAAGTTTTTCAACAGGTGATGCTCATCCAGGAGGAAGACAGTGTTCCTAGGAAATGCAGCTCATTCATTAAGAATCAATTTTTCTCCTATAGGTGGACGTTTTGCTGACTAATCATAGGCTGGATCTATGAAACATTATGTGCACAGACCAAATGACCAAGGTTCTGACTGACTTATGAACCTCACTGACCTGACAATGATAACATGACACCCAACAGACAACACCTTTAAGGTGGACCCACTAAGACCACCTTATTGATTCTTGGTGAATAAAAAAAAAGAATTGAAGCGTTCAAAACAGACCTAGTGGAAACAAAAGGGGTTATGAGGAAACAATGTGCATTTTAAGAATAATAGAAGTCAAATTATGCTCAAATGTTTGCAAATAAAAATTACTCTGACAGAGAAATAAGTAAGTAGTGTGTGAATGTGTGTGAATGGGAATGACTGATTTCATTGTAATGCATCTTTGAGGGACCTTAAAAGCGCTAATAAAGGTCTGATGTTCTGATGATCTTTGCCAAATTTATATCTTAATAAGGTTTCCAGAATCTTTTTCGAAAAATCATATAAAGATGGCAAAGGTTCTACCTCTATTGAAAATACTGATAACCATAAGAAAGTTCATAGACCCGTCTTCAATTTTTCATAATTATTTTACAAACAGGTTATTTAAACTTTCATGTGGCCAAATGTCTGTATTTGACTTTCTGTTTTTGTGAAATAAATGTATTTCATGTTATGTAAAAATTAGAGTCCTCAACAGTACCATAATAATATTAGGTCAGTTCTCTATGGTAAAACAAAAAGATTTTAACAGATGTTTAGACGTTTTCCAGTCAGGTTCAAAATGATTGAATTACACTCAAACTTAACATAAGATGAAATGAACCTTAACAGAATTACTGGACTGGACTGAAATAGAGAAAATTGAGTTAATTGAAACAAACTTTAGTTACTTGAACTAAATACAAAGCTGACTGAAACTGTATGTTGTATTTATAAAACTGGGTAAGATAAACTAAGATTATAAGATATAATATGCCCTTCATTTTTTGTGCTCATCAGTGAGTGAGTTTTTATTTTTTATTTTTAATAAGAACTAAACCAAGCATTATTTATAATAATAGCAACTACCAAAATATTGATCTCGTTTTTAAATGTAATAAGGACTTACTTTATAAAATATGATAAAAAAGAATAATAAGAATTTGGAAAAACAGAGGCTTTAATCCTCTGCAGGAACAGCACTGACACTGTCAAAGGTAGATCCTAATACAGGAATCTGGAAGCTCATTCTGGCGTGGATAGTCAAAGTCCATCCAAGGACACATTTAGATGAGGCAGAGGGACAAATACAGGGCTTAGCTGAGAGCAAAGAGAGCAACATGCATCCTGCCCTAGCTGCTGTCCCACCTGAACTGTGGTCCCAATCATCAACTGATGTAGGACTTATAAAGGGGTTCCCACCATACAAGGTTAAACTAATATCTGAGAAAAGGCCATTAGTCCGCCAATACCCCTTAAAGCCAGAAGCTGAAGAAGGTACTAAGCCAGTAATACAAGATATGTTGAAGTCAGGAATATTAAGAGAAGCACCTGACGCTACATGCAAGGCATATCACACTGACATCGCTATTATTATCACAGCCAAACATAACTAAAAAGATGTGCCCTTTAAATCCAAGTACTCTAATACCTACTGCAGAAGATGGAAAACCACATTCTTATAAAGCAAAAGTTGAAGAAGACACAAAACCCAGACAAGACATTTCTCAAACCCTTATACCAGATTCATGTGTTGTGTTTGTAGATGGCCCCCTTGACCCACGTGTCAAGGGGGGAATATGTCACATCTGGTAAAGCATTAATGCTACACTATAAATTTTTCTGCTATTTAAAGAATTTTTGCAGATCATGCATAATTTGTTGCAAACACGGGGGAAGAAATATTGCCTAGTTGTAATAGATTAACCTAGTGACACATTTCTTCCCCACATATGGTATCCCACAGATTATAAGGTCAGATAATGGAACTCATTTTGTAAATAAATTAATAGAACTAAGTTCTAATGCATTAGGGTTTCAGTTAAAGATTAAGGAAAACAATGGAAGAAACAGGGAGGCCATGGCCCGAATGCCTATCCCTGGTTAAATTATGGATGAGAATAACTCCAAATCAAACTGGTCTTACTCCATTTGCCACCTACTGTACATCATTGTATGGCTCCACCCACTATATTCTGAGTCTGAGATCACGTGACACCAAGTTGCTGATGTGAATTTGTATTCTCAAAGAAATAGTACATGGCAGACCGTTTTCTCTGCCTTCTGACAGGAATGAAATAGAGAAAGCACAACAGGAAACTTCATTAGCTGAGTGGATGAATAAAATGTTGCAGACAAAAGAAGAACAAATGTCTAGTGGTCTGCCGATAATCTCTGCTCCTATCCCACAGAATGACCTGAGGCCTGGAGACCTGGTCCTGATTAAGACACTCCACCGGAAGAATTGGAGCACTCCTTGGTGGAAAGGGCCGTTTCAAATACTCCTGACAATGCCCGCAGCTCTGAAAATAGCAGAGAGGCCTTCCTGGATCCATAAAAGCCATTGTAAGCCAGTTTTGCCGTTACAGGAGCCAAACCAACCGACGGGGTAGCAGAGGAAGTCCGGGTTCAAAGGAGTTGGAGGACCCCTATGGCCCAGCGTCTCAAACCGGTGAAGAAAACAGCTGATCTGCGCCCAATTATAAAATGGCTCTCTGTAACATGTGGACAGGACTGATAAGCCTGAGCTTAATTCTGGTAGCAGGACTCTTTTTCTATCTAAAGCAGGATCCACAGGAGGTGATACCGAACCAGAAGAGATGGACATCAGACGGGACCCATCTCAGAACACTGACGGAAGAACATGACGCACATCCATTCCTACAGAATTTCTGGTATTGTTCATGGTGGCATATGCAACACTGAACCAGGTAGAAATGCACGAAAATGAAGGGGACGATTATGATGACATGTTGTAAATAAATCACATCAAAAGCCTGAGTGTACTCATACATTGTATTTCATAAAATGACCTTACAGCAGAAAATCGAAAGAAGTTGTTGCTTAAGTGAAATGAGAAAAAGTACAATGATGACATAAACAGGGCAGATTTTTTAATTCTTTTATTTTTATGATTTCAAGTATTATTCTTTTATTTTTATGATTTCAAGTATCATTCTTTTATTTTTATGATTTCAAGTGTTAATCAACATTTAACTTTTAATGGTCGCCGAGGGCGGCGGGGCCGTATGAGTATTTCCCACAAAATATAATCTGTTTACCGTCCGTGGGTTTTCGCTCATACAAAGTATTTTTCTTACTCGTTTTTATATTAAATGTTTTTACTTGTGATAAAAGGAGGGACTGTTGGATGGGTGCAAAAACTTATCGCTCATGTAAAAACTTTGTGTTGCAAGGCACCTGCACTATGCCTTCCTCCCCGTGTGTGTGAGATCATTGTTATCTTTGTGAGAACCAGCCTCCTTTCCGTGTCACACACACACACCCTGTCTGAACTGTCTGTTGAACTGTGCATATAAATAAAGAGATAGGGTGTCAAATATTTTGTAGTTTCACTGCAAAGTGGGCTACCAAGTAACTCTGACTGTATCGTTCTTACCTCTGAGTTGACTAAATAATACCTAACAAAGCCATATTTTGACTCCACCCCAATTCTGACTTAAAACCAGCAAGTTAAAATAGATCACTGCACTTATTTCTCTTTTTGTGGAAAAACAATGCTCTCACAGAGGCGGTAACTCCAAATAATCTCTGAATAAATTAAGAACTAAACCTAAATCTCACAGTTAACTGCAGGTTATTCAGTGTTAAGTGAAATGCTTGAATTACTTCAAACATCCTTTAGTTCCAAAGTCAAAGTAGCTATATATACACATGTAGGTTGACTTCCAGAAAAAGCCGTTATAGATCTTATACCTCAACCTGAAGAGACTATTTTTAAGAGTTTGACAGTTAAAGTCACAAAGACCATTAGCCAAATGGTTTAAACCAGCTGTTTCGATGAGTGCCTGCCTCAGGCTGTTTTCCTTTCTCTCTACTCTGTTGTATGTTATTTACGATGAAGAGGACATGTTCAGGAGAATGCCTTGGACCATGGGAGGGGTGAGTCCTACATCAATGACTTATTATGCTTCAGCGCAGCTGCGGAAGTTAGAATGACCTCCACACTTTTCTGTATTTGTGCACAAGAGGACAGTTCAGCTATATCAAATTCCATGTTTCTGCCTCTTCCCTTTAAAAAAAGGTAAATCAGGCAGAATCATAACAGTTATTTAGTGGTCATGCTACAGCAGTAAAGTGCAAAGCAAAGTGAACTGAAAGTGAACTCTAATGTTAAGGTCAAAACAAAATTTATAGAAATCTGTGTCTCAAGTAAGGATCAAGCTGGAAAATAATTAGAGGGGCACTTTATTATCTATTCAAATGTGAGCAAATTCTAAATTATCTATAAAGCAAGAAGATCTAATAACTTTAAATCATAAAAATAGGAATTCTTTTTTTAAAATCCATACAGCCACTCATCACTATAAAACAAATTTTTTGTATTTTTAGAGTAAAAACTAACTGATTATGCAGTTCACATTTTAAATTGTCCTTTCTGTCTGTCTTGCAGTCTGTCTTTCCAGTTTAGAATTCATTGTTCTTTCCGTTGATTATGCAGAAAACCAGAACAGATTGTTGTAAATGTTATATGAATCCTTCCGGCTTGACAAAGTATTGATTAAGGGGAATAAAGACACATTCATCTTAAAGGAAGTAATTTGGTGTTAAGGAATGATGTAACTGTATCATTCATTGTTTGTTCTCATTGGCTTCAGGGTGTTAGGGGATTGTGTTCGAGCCTTACATGGTGCACTATGGCCATCAGATTACTGACATACAGTTAAATCCAGATATTTACATATTTACATACACTGCAGAAAAAGGCATGATTTTTTTCATTGTGACAGAATAATGAGACATTTTATTTAGAATGTTTTATTAATTGCTATACATTCAGAATGTATATCATGTCTTTAGTATTTGTTAGAATTGCCTTTAAAAACTGTATGACTTGGTCCATTCTTCTTCTTCTTCTTCTTCTGTGTTGTTTTTTGGCAGTTGGCAAATAACTTGAAGATGTGCATTACTGCCACCGACTGGTATGGAGTGTGGTTCTTCATGGTTTTAAATCTTATTTACTATTACAACAATCAAATTTTATTTATTAATTTAGTGCTTTTGAAAAATCTAATTATAATTTGAATATGTTTGCTACCTAAACTTCTTTGCAAAGTATCTCTCAATATAAAATTTTCTTTAATACCTACAAATTCTCTCCTTAAAATTGTTCTTTCTTGTTCATATTTCTGACACTTCAATATTACATGTTCTATTGTTTCCTCCTCTCCACAATAATCACATTTTCCTGTATTATGTTTCTTTATCTTGAACAATGTAGAATTAAGTCCTGTATGTCCTAGTCTTAATCTTGTAATTAATCTTTCCTCTTTTCTACTCCTTCTTCCTGTTCTTACTTCTCCTACTATCTTGTTGATTCTATAAAACCATCTTCCTTTCTTTTCTTCATCCCACCTTTTTTGCCACTCTTTCCTGATTCTCTGTTTAATTATATTTCTTGCCTCTGACCTACTAATATTTATTATAAAGCTAATGTTGTTTTGTGTTGCCTTCTTTGCTATCCTGTCCGCCTTCTCATTCCCTCCAACTCCTACATGTGCTGGTACCCATAAAAACACTAATATTAATCCCATTCTTTGTATTCTAAATAAAGTAAGTTTTATTTCCAACAAAATGTCTGGTCTACCCTCTGAATGATTATGTTTTAAACTTAATAATGCTGAACTTGAGTCTGAAAAAATGATTGTTTTTAATGGTTTTATATCCTCCACCCACTGCACTGCTAACAATATTGCTAATAATTCTCCTGAATATACTGATAATCCATCTGTAATTCTTTTTCCTACTTTTATTTTAAATTCTGATATTACAAATGCTACTCCTATTTTTTCATCTGTTTTTGATGCGTCTGTGTAAATCTGGACATAATGATAGTAATTGTTTATATATTCTTGTATTATACTTGAATCTAAACTACATTTCGTATCCTTTTTCTTTTCCATCAACGCCATATCCACCACTGCTTCTGGTAACAGCCACGGTGGCACTAGTGGCAAAGGCAACATTGAACTTATTTCTTTTTCATATATTTGAAATTCTTCTGCTATATTATTGATAATCCAACCAAAACTCTTAACTTGTTTTTTTTCTTTTTCCCAGCATGGTTTTAAAATATCACGTGTGGGATGATCCGGATTATTGCCTTGTAAATTTATCCAGTAATTTAATGCTAACTGTTTCCTTCTTAAATCTAATGGCATCTCTCCCATCTCTACCTGAAGTGCTGCTATTGGACTGGTTCTGATTGCTCCTGTACAAATTCTTAAAGCTTGATGTTGTATATTGTCTAATTTTATAAGATGAGTGTTTGCTGCTGATCCATAAATTATACTTCCATAAACAATATTTGATCTAATTAATCCTGTATAAATTCTTTTTAATGATGTTCGATCTGCTCCCCAATCAATACCAGCCATACATCTCATAATGTTTAATATTCTTTTGCATTTATCTATGATTTTTTCTATATGTACTTTCCATATAATTTTTTCATCAAACCATATACCTAAAAATTTTATATTTTTTACTTGTTCTAAAACTTGATTGTATAATTTTAGTTTTATATTTTCTCTTTTTCTTTTCTGTGTAAACACCATTACTTTTGTTTTTTCCACTGAGAATTTAAATCCCCATTGATTTGCCCATTGTTCTATTCTAATAATCTCATCCTGTATTTTCTTTTCAATAAATTTGATATTACGACCCCTTTTCCATATAGCTCCATCATCTGCAAATAGTGAGCAACCGACGTCCTTACCAATATTTTTAAATACATCATTTATCATTATAGAAAACAATAACGGACTTATAATACTTCCTTGAGGAGTACCATTATCTATTATATATTTACCTGACAATTCTTGACCAATTCTTACTTGTATTGTTCTATTTGATAAAAAATCTTTAATCCAGTTAAACATTTTTCCAGTAATACCCATTTTATGTAATTTAATTAATAATCCTTCAACCCACATCATGTCATATGCTTTTTCTATATCAAAAAATACAGCTACTACATTTTCTTTGTTTATTTGTGCTCTCCTAATTTTATATTCTAAACATAATGCAGAGTCATTTGTGCTTCTCCCTTTTCTAAACCTATTTTGATTTCTAGATATATATCCATTAATATTTAAATAATATGTTAATCTATTATTAATCATTTTTTCCATTATTTTACAAATATTTGATGTTAATGCGATTGGTCTATAATTTTCTGGTTTTGTGTTATCTTTTCCTGGTTTAGCTATTGGAATAATTATTGCTTCCTTCCAGCTCTGTGGCAGCTCTCCCTCCTCTCAGACTTTATTGTATAATTCTAATATTTTGTCTTTTGCTTTGTCATTAAGATGTTCTATCATCGTATAGTAAATTTGATCTTTTCCAGGTGATGTATTTTTTGTTTTCCTGGTTACAAAGTTCAATTCTCCTTGTGTAAATGGTTCATTTATTAATTTATTTGTATCTACATTATTTTGCATTAATTCTTTATATTTCATCTTTGTGATTTCCCTACCTTTCTTTCCCTCTTCACTAATATTATTTGAACTATGAATTTTACTAAATGTTTTAGCTAATATTTCTGCTTTTTCTTTATCTTCCGTTATAGTTATATTATCTATTTTTAATATAGGATATCCATATTCTTTTCTAATACCCTTCATTCTTTTAATCGTTTTCCAAATTTGATCAATTTTTGTTTCTCTCCCTACGGTATTACAAAAGTTTCTCCAATATTCTCTTTTTGTATGTTTAATGATCTTTCTTACCTTTGCCTGCTTTCTTTTGTACTCAATTAAATTCTGATAAATTGGGTTACTTTTTAACATTTTAAATGCTTTATTTCTTCATTTTATTACTTCACTACAATCTTTTGTCCACCATGGCACAATTTGTTTATCGTTCTTTCTTCCTCCTTTTTTTATTGATTCTTCTGCAGCCTGTAATATTTTTTTACAGATATTTATATTTAAACTATTTATATCAATTGACTCATCTATTTCTTCCAATTTCTTTTGACTTAAATATTTAAATTTTTCCCAATCAGCCTTATTAAAGTTCCATCTTTTATATAATCCTGTATTCCTGTTATTTATTAATATTCCTGTTATGATTTTAATGGGGT
Source organism: Girardinichthys multiradiatus (assembly GCF_021462225.1). Lineage (NCBI taxonomy): Eukaryota > Metazoa > Chordata > Actinopteri > Cyprinodontiformes > Goodeidae > Girardinichthys > Girardinichthys multiradiatus. The sequence goes on from NC_061815.1 coordinate 5,895,654, forward strand.
AATGATCACTACCTACTGTTGTATCTTTGTCAATGTCCCACTCACAGTTATTGGCTAAACAATTTGATACTATTGTTAAATCAATCACAGACTCTGTACCTGTTTTGACATTAATTCTTGTTCCTTTTCCATCATTTATACATACCAAATTTTTTATTTCCATTATTTCTTCAATAACTTGTCCATTTTTATCATTACATTTTCCCCATAATGTGCTGTTAGCATTAAAATCTCCACACCAGATTACTTTTCCTTCTAAGTATCCCATTAATTCATCCATCAACTCAAATGATAATATTTTACATGGATTATAAAAATTTATTATTTTACACTTTTCCTTTTTATTGTAAATTTCAACTACTATATATTATAACTCTTTGCCTTTTCCTAATATCTGATATTGTATCCCTTCTTTTATAAATATTCCACATCCTCCTCCACTTCCTTCTTGTCTATCCCTTCTGATACTATTATACCCTTTAAACACAAAATCTAGGTTTGGTTTTAACCACGTCTCCTGTATACATATAATTTCTGGTTTTTCTTCAATTCCATCTATATACCCTTTAAATTCCTGTCCATTAGCGATTAAACTTCTTGCATTCCACTGTAATATTATCATATATTTCTATCAGCTGGGGTTCCTCCTTGCCTTCCATCTGTTTCCAACTTTTTATTAATGTTTTCCCAAGATCCTTCTTTAAACCCTAAGAACTTTTCTGCTCCTCTGACTATTATTTTAATCTTTTCTGTTTTGTGTTTAGCCTGTTCAGTGCAGTTAATGACATAAGCTATGAATAATATCAGTTTTTCCACAGACATTGTAACATTTTCCTCTGATTCTACTTTTCTTTGTTGATAATCTTGAATCCTAATTTGACCTTCATCCCTTGATCTTTCTTTCTGTACATTTTTGACTGCTTCGGCATAGCTTATGTTTTTAGTCATTTTAATTTGTTGGATTTCTTTTGCTTTCTTCCTTACCTCACATCCCACGAATGTAACTCTATGTTGCCCTCCACAATTGCAACATTTTTCCTGCACTTCTTCTCCACAATCTTCAATTCTGTGATCTTCTCCACACTTTGGACATCTTTGTTTTCCTTTACAGACAGCTGCTATATGACCATATCTCTGACATTTAAAACATCTTAGTGGTGGAGGAATGAAAGGCCTCACAGAAAAACTCAGATATCCTATTTTAACATTTTGTGGCAACACCTTTTCTTCAAAATCTATTAAAATTGACAGGCTTCCTACTCTTTCACCATTTACATTTTTTGTCAGTCTTTTGAGATTTTTTACCTTTACACCAACAATGCTTTTTTTTAACTTGTCTATATCTTCCTCCATAGGAATGCCATAAATTACCCCCCGAATGATTTTATCTTCTCCTATAATCTTCCTCTCTGTCACTGTTTTCTTGCAAATGTTTTCCACTTGTAAAGCCTTTCTTCTTTGTTCTTCAGTTTTACACACCACCAGTATATTTCCATCTCTCAAGACCTTCACCATTTCAACATCTCCTATCTTTTTTTTAATTTCTCTAGATAGTGAAATAGGACTCAGGTTCTCTTTTTCTTCTTCATTTTTTATCTTTAATATTATTTTACATTCTTCCCTTCCGATTTTCCTCCTAACTACTCTCTCTTCTTCAGAACTGTTTTCTTCCAACTCTCTTTTACTCCTTTGGCTGTCTAACATTTTTCCTTCTTCTGCTTTACCTCTTCCGCGTCCTCTCCCTCTACTTACTGGCGTCCAATCATCAAAGTCCATATTATCCTCCTGTGTATCCATTCTGAACCATTCACATACCAGTTTATGCCTTTTACTGCCACTTCCAAAAGTAAATAATTTCTACCACTGTGGGGTTCTAAATAGACCAACGTTTTCAGATCGAAGTTTCGCGCCAAGATCCTGCCTCCAACCAATCACCTTCGTCGATCCCAACCCTTGGTCCATTCTTCTTGACAGAACAAGTTCAACCAGGTTAGGTTTGTAGATCACGTTGCTCTCATTTTTAACTCATCCCACACATTTTCCATGGGACCAGAGCTTTGTGCCATCTCCAAGAACTGACATTCACCTATTATTTTGGCAGCATGCGTACCCATTTGTACACAAGGTTTGGCTACCTGGCTGATGCCTTGAGATGTTGTTTCAATCCTTGATTTTTCTCATGAGATCATCTACTTTGTGAAATGCACCAGATCCAATTGCAGCAAAACACATACAACATCCTTATGCTTCAAAGTTGGAATGATGTTCTCAAACCCGCATATGTACCATTTTCCCCCAAATCTACAAATGATGAAACACTTCAATTTTATATTTATCAGATCACAGAACATGTCTTTAAACATGAATCGCCTTGTCATTGAGTAAAACAGTTAACTGTAATCTGGCCTCATATATGTATTTTGGAAGACTGGCTTCTTACTTTCTGAGGAGTGTTTCAGCCCATACTGATGAAGGATTGATTCACTGTGGATTGATGCTCTTACCAGCTTCAGCAGCATCTTTACAAGGTCTTTTCATTTAGTTTTGGGGTTTGAATCGCACATGTTGCACCAAAATATGCGCATCTCGAATACACAGAACCCGTCTCTTTTCTGAACACTACGATGACTGGACATTAAAACTTGCAAATAATTGCTTAAACCAATGAACGTGGCATCTTGAATCATCTGGGAATTGTACCCAATGATGTCCACAGTTCTCTTCCTAATATCTTGTTTTATTTTTGTTTTATTTTTCCTTTATGTCACACAAGAAGGCAGTGTATCGCCCTAAATTATATCCACCAATGTGCCTCCTTCTAATTCAAATGTTTCGAATGAACCTATCAGAAATTTACAAAGCCATAACATCATAATTTTCACATTTTAATGTTGCCATTTTATTTGCTAAACATCATTGTATGTCTTTTTTAAACAATAACCCAGCCACTTCACATGTCAAAGGCTCAATTTGATACGTCAGAACACATCAATGTATTTACCTTCACAAGGCCTAGGCTGACTGACTTTTAAAAGCCATAAAGGCTAGATAAGTGTGATTGAATGGTATCAAAAGGGGGCAAGATGATAGCCACCAAAGGGCTTGAATAACCAGAAGGCAACACTGGTGATGTTGAAGACGTCTACTAATACCTTGAGATCCTACATGCACTCAGCAACCTTGGTGGCCATAAGGAAGTCAACCACAACCAAATACCTACAAAGTGTAAAACAGGTACTGAGAATCCATGAATGGTAAGAACAAAGTCTAAGCATCAATACCTACCTATCAGATACCCGCTAGGAATGATCACATTGCCGGAAGGGGAGATAGAAGCCACTGATATCAAGACAAGGAAGCTTGTCACAATGTATGGATGGTTCACCCAAAGTCCAGCACCCTCATACTGTACCCTAAGAGGAAGCAAATAGGCAGTGGTCTTGTGGACATTAAAACCACCATTCAAGTGGAAACAGCAAAGATCCTGGAATACATTACGGAGATGCCCACAAATGGGGATCTACCAAATGAAGTTCTCAGACAGCATCAACACAATGTACTTCTACTTTGATAACATTCACAGTACTACTGACACCCTGAAACTATTGAAAACTCTACTTCAACCTTAATTTTCTACCACCAATCTGCCATCATACGCCTTTGTCTTATTTTTTCATTGGCAAAGTGGCAGTTATGAGAAATTTACCTAGCTCTCCACACCTAAAACTTCCCTAATCTAGAGTGTCACTAATTTGGCATGCAGAAGTCCAACTGCATCATTTTCTTGATTTACCCCTCTTACTGAAATGGTGTGACTAAAATTCTCACATCTAGCCATCCTTCTATATGCCCACTGGACCCTGCTCCTACTAACCTGCTATAATCCATAGGTCCTTTAGCAACTGCTGCAAACAATCCTGTGATTATCATTTCAATGGCATCGAGTACACAGCATGCTTGAGCAGCTTGTTGTCAGTAAGCTTAAAAGAGCAGATGTCTTCCCTCTGTTCATTGAGCTTCATTGGCTAGCCTTGGCTGCCCACTTACAATTCAAGTCACTGATGTTAGTCTACAACGTTCCTAATCAAGTGGCTCCCATCTATTGAATGCTCTCGTGAAGGTTAATGTCATGTCTCAGTCCCTCTGATTGTCAAGGGATGGTCAGCTAGCAGTGCTGCCACCGCGCTCAAGACAATCCAGGCTCATTTCACGTGTCATTTAATGATGATCTAATGCACTACCAAGTGCTACCAGAACTTCCAAGAGCATCTCCTACACTAGCATCTACATTGTGTTTACCTAACCTCTGTATTGCATTATGTACTTATACTTCCCTCAATGTCTGCACTTCATTGCTGCACCGTCGATTCTAACAGAACCTCTCAAGTGGTCTTCTATGGAACGCCAAAGTGCTCAAAATTAAATAAATAAATAAAACATTTTGAAATAAGGATCTACATCAATAAATAAAAGATAATGATGTGAAGTGAGAATGAAATTGTGAAATAATTGAATGCATATTAAATTCTCAGCTCATTATTATGAAATATATTCAATTTTCCATTAACAATCAGCTTTATAATATAAAATAATTTTCATATACATTTTTCCCTAATAATTGAAATTATTGCTGAGGCTATTTTTCTGTAATTCCAGCAGTTTTTTTTTTATTTCAAAACATCATTTTTTAAAAGTCAGCTTTTATTTCAAAAAGCCAGCTTTTATTTTATAAGGGTGTTTTTTCCCCATGGCCATTTTTTTCATAATGTCACTTTACAACTGAATGACTGTGGGCCAATCAGCATCAACGGGCTGGACCTGCATCCTCATTGGCTGAGCCATACATAGAGGTTAGTTTCCTGGGTCCCTGCTCCCTGATCATCTACTGCGCCAGCTCAAGGTTTAGGAAGGATGGTGGAGTTTTTTTATCTACATTCAGCTCTGGTTACCTTAGCAGATAAAATTGAGGGGAATAATTTATCATATGATGCCATTTTGAGATGTTTGGATGACATCTTTCAAATGATCAGGATGATAATTGCTCTCTAGAATGTTAGCATCGACAACGCCATTGTTGATACCCTAAGAGCTATAGAGCACCGTGTCCGCATGGAATATGTGGAGCACACCACTCAAGACTTTAGTGGTGTCTGGCATAACCATCGGGGTTATTGCTGTTATGTTTTCTGTGTCACCCAGCACAGTTCACTGCGGTCAAGTGAGCCGACAGTCACGCCAGCCGACGTTAGCTCTCTGTTAAAGAATAGCTTCGCACATACAAGGTGCATTTTATTAAGACATGTTTATGTAAAAAATAAATATTTCATGATTGTACTGTAGAGTTTTGAAGAAATAACGGGTCAAAGTACCTACTAATGCGTATCTGTTATGTACTTTTGTGTCACTTTCAGCAATTTATTTCTCCAGAATCACGAGAAGTGACTAGTTCTTCTCTCAGTTCATTGGTTCATACTCCACTTCCCTCAGCATTTAAGCTCTCTGGTTTTCATTGATTGTTACTGGTTCCTTTTGATTGTCACGTGGTTGTTAATCTGGTTGTTACCCAGACAGCTACCTGGACAGCTACCTGAGTCCATGTCCATGTCCATGTTGGTGTTCGTGTTCGTGTTCAAGTTCCTGTTCTGTTATTTGCCTGCCTGAGTTCCTGTACCTGGTAAAACTGTAAGTTGGCTCTTCATTAAAGCCTTCTCATCAAATCCATTAAGCTCTGCATTTGGGTCCTACCTCAACACGTAATATGACAACTACACATTTGTTTCAGGTTTCCATTGTTAAACATGGCACAGAAGGATCTCTTATGGCCCATTCCATCTGCACTCAGAAGTCGAAATGTTCTAGTTTAAAGTTGGGAGTTTTGAAAAACCTCTGATTTTTAAAGTCAAAATTCTCAATTTCTAGCTTAAGTTTATGACTACAAAATCCAACATGCCTGCTGCTTGTTTCAGATGAAATGAAATACATAAATTATTTGCATTTTGTACAGTCTGGATCTCATTAATCAGTGGCACACAGCACGGAACGGAATCTCAGAACCTGTCCCTTTGTCTTTTGCATACATGCCTGTTGGCGTTTAATATGATCAGCTTCTACTGCCAATAGGAATTTGGCTGGTATTTGAGCATAAACTCAAATGCATGCCACAGTTCTAGATTTTTATTTGTAAATAAGTTTGAAACACATTTTTTTTACATCCACTTTACAACAAACCCCTTGTAGACTATTGCCACAAATTAACCTCAAACCATTTTTTTAATGCATCCACGGTGGCAAATGTATTCCACTAATAGTGTTTGATGTATATTCTGTGCATCAGGATCATAATGGAAGGACTTTCCCTTAAAGTGACCAGAAGAAAGCCTATTAATGCCTGTTCTAACTTGCACATTGAATGCATAAATTCATTGCATGTGTTCTATTCAAGTTAACAATCTACTCATAATATGGAATCTGCATGACCGCAACAACGTAATTAATGAATTTACGTTTTTATCAACGCTGTTGGTGGAGGTGCTGCTGTAGGACTGATTATGTTTTCAAATTCCAATTTGATAGTGCTGGCTGCAGCAAAGTGGTTTGTCTTGGGTACTAATCTTGTCTACTGAGCTGCAGTTTTAAAGTAACTGGTTTACAATTTAGCCATATTTTACCATGTTTGTCTGTTTTGATAATCAAGTACTTATGGACATGTCCCTGCAAAGCTCAGACAAATGTGGACAAGACTGCTTGTTGCGCTGACCTACAATCTGATAAATCTTATCTTGTGGCTTCAGAGGTGAGTGTTTAACATGTGTTCAAAGAGAAATTGGGTCATACCTGTTGTCAGCGGATTATTTTCTATCAGATACCAATAGACAAGGAATCCAGACAAATGTGACAGAAGAATCAAACTTTAAAGCGACCACAGAAAGTCCTACAGGTGTGTTCTTTTCATTTGTAAACTAAAGGTCCATAAAGGAAAATCTTCACTACTGTTATGCTTTAGCTACAGCAGACCATCAAAGATGAAACCATGGCTTCTGAATGGCATTTGCAGCACTGCTGAGGGCACATCAGGAATGGCTATAGGTTTAGTATATAATGATCAACACAGCCCTCTCCTTTCATTATCAGGAACTATTCATCAGCCCTTGACCACATTCTAAACCTGGACTGCAGAGTTCAGTGCAACTCACCTAGTGCCTCTTTGATCTGGGACACTGCTGCTGAGTTTCTCTGCTGTGAACCTGTCTCTGTGTTAGCTGGGTGGCTGTTCTGTTGGGGTGCCTAGTGTCTGTCTGTCTGGGACTCCTGCAGCTTTCAGAAATTAAAGCTACCTTCTCTTGGGGGCTCTTGAGTGTTGCAGGGTTTTTAACAACTTTACACCTCCATGTAACAAACTTACATAAATGGTGGAAGGCCATACAAATCCACGTTCATATTGGTTATATATTGCCTGTCTACTTTGATGCCAGATGTAATCTTAATTTAATAAGTCACTCTTGCATTTAGGGCTCCATCTTGAGATATCGTTTTTGTAGAGCAAAACTGCCCTGGGACAAGAAGGAAACTTCTCCTTGTGGTGTACCTAAGGACAGGATAAATAACAAAAATACTATAAAACAAATACTATACTATAAAACAAAAATATGATTTATAAGTAGCCAGATGCATATTTTTTGTGCTTTCAGTGATTTAAAAGCTTAGTAAACGTCTGATCAATGACGAGTAAAATTGTTATCTCTGTTCTTCCTCCATAGCAGAAAAGTTGACAAGCCTGATAAATATGATGCTATACGTAATTAGAATTGATAAACACTGCTAACTCCTGCCCATATTCAAGAAGAATATGTGAAGTTTGTCATAATAATGTGACAAAGTATGAAAATTTTATTAGGCATAATCACCTTTTCACACCACTAATTTATGTTATTATATGTAACATACAACTACAATAGAAAACAGCGCAGTGAAACCATTACTCCTTTTCTAAGAAACAGAGGGCAACAAAACTGAAACATACCCAGTGTCAATGTCCAATTACACTCATCCAAATGTCCTAATTTCCAGGAATCCAGTTAAGCTTGATTGCATGAACATAATTTGTGGAGTTTTAAATTTTCCAACAACAAGCAGCTGTTGGCAATTATCGTTCCTTGTCCTGTAGAAAGGATGATTTCACTGCTGAGTCCCAAAACAGCCATTACAACAGATGACCACAGGACAACAAATGATCTCTGCTCCAGTGCTTTGGCAAAAAAAGAATGATGAATGAATTAATGACTTATCTTAAGTGCTTCACAGTGTTTGCATTACTGCACTTTGTGGGCAGACAGACCTGCCTTCATGGCTCACAGAGCTTGACAGCAGAGGATAATTCTCAGGTAAAAATAAAATAATCAATTTGTCTCAAACACTTTGCAAAAAAGTTATTGCAAGCACAGACCATCTATATCTCTTTGCTCCCTGATAAAGATGGGTAGAAAACCTGAACATAAATAAATATTTTATTACTGTAGCATAATCTCACACTGACAAACTGGGATATCTAACCTCTAATCTACACTACAAATGGTGGAAAAACTAAAGGACACATAATACCTTTTCAGAACATAATTGATGCCAAAAATTGTTTGCACCTCTATTTTAGCACAAACCCTTTTAAAAATATTGCAGCACTTAGTATTTCAATTCTGTAAGACTCACAAAGAAAAACACATTTGGCAATTAGAGAAGTTTATTTATAAATATATATTTCTTTGGCGCTCGGACCGTGGAGGAAGACACAAATGCTGAGAATGACGTGAGCTTGAATGAATAAACTTATGAATAGAATTAGAGATGTCTTCACCCCTGGGATCCGACTGGTGGTGGAGTGGAGGCCTGAGGAGGTAGAGAAATCAGGAGGAGCTAGGAACCCAGATGGTGGAGATGGGGAGGAGGAGGGTCGCAGCTCAGCTAATAGAGCGCGGAAGTCCGTGAGTGTAAGTCTTGAAAGCGGAGCCTTGAACGGTGATTGCCTGAAGAGAAAATGCGGACTCGATGCTGATTGGCTGGAGCGCAGACGCATGGTGGAGTCATTGGACGGAGCAGAGGAGGGGGTGATTCTTCAGGATTGAATTTTCGTCAAAACTCCATTTCAGAATTCACAAGGTTGGATACAGAGAGAGGGATTTATTTCTGGTGCCCGAGATGGCCATGGAAGGTTGATTTCTATGTTATTTTCAGAATATGTTTTAAATCATTATCCTGCTGAAAAACACAATGATGACCCACTTTCAGTTTTCTGATGCCATAAGATTTTTATCAGAAACATTCAGGTTTTTCAAAGAGTTCACGTTCTTTCCTAATTGTCATCTTTTCTTTTACATCAAACCCACCTGGAGTGTTTGCTACTGAAAAGCTGGATCTTACAATCATTTGTATCCGAGGTAAAGAGGTGTTTAGCAAACTACCAGTGGGAATTGTTTGTGGCGCTAATAAGTGTGGCAAAACCATTTTTACACAAAATATTTATTTCTTATCATGGTATTTGTTAAATTTACGGTTGAATTATTTTTTAAATTCTTATACCCATTTTTGAGATGTAGCTGTTGCGATAAAGATTCATTCATTTTAAGGTTTTTAAACAATAACGTTTATTAAAGAGCAACAATAGCACCAAGATGGATTGGTTATCAGCCTGTTTCTATTCAGTAAAGAGGGTCACCTGAAATATGTTTTCTGACTGTAAGAAAGAAAGTATGTGTCAATTTCTTGTGTGAAATACTAAATATGCAATATAATAATTTAAATGGTAATAAAAACCAAATGCAATATTTTTCCACATGCTTATGTAGGAAGACATCAAATCACTTGATCCCTACACTAAATATATTAACTGCATCGTTATTAAATAAACACATAAAAAAGGATTTAGTTTGTAGAACCATTTTTAACTGCTATAACGCAATAATCCTCAACAGTTTATAATTTCATTGTGAAGAAATGCTGATATTCTCGTACGTCACTGCTTCAGTTCATTGGATTCTGCAGGCATTTGACCAAAACATCTACAGTGCTTTGCAAAATTCACCCCCTTGGCATTTTTCATGCTTTATTGCTTCACAACCTGAAATAAAATTAGATTGAGGGTTTGCACCATCTCATTTACAGAACACGTCTAACCTTTGAGAGATGTATTATATTTTTAAACAACAAATAGTGCAAAATAACAGAAAACTTCACTGTGCATAACAGTTCAACCCCCCTTCCCCAGTACTCTAAAGAGCCACCTTTTACTGCTATTCTAGCGGTAAGTTGCTTTGGATAATCTATGTTTATCCAAAGTTGCCACCACTATGTGTCAATGTGGGGAATGCTTTCTTTGGGTGATGGGATGTGTTGGACTTGCATCAGACATAGGGCCTGATTCAAAGATTCTAGATAAGGGACGCCAAATTGCTTGTGCAAAAAAAGATTGCACTTGCAATAAGTAGGTGTGAAAAGATTGTGTGCGCAATGGATAACAGGTGCAACAGTGGTTTGGACCACCCTATTTAAATGAGGAAATTGCGTGTGCTACTGGAGAGTGTCGGAGAACAGAGCGGCAGTAAAAGAAAGATGAAGTTCAAAGCCATGGAGTTGGAGGTAACAATAAAAGATATTAAATTACAACAATAACCTTGCTGTAATACGTTTAGCCTTCCTGTTATCTATTGTAGTCAGCTCAGGGTGAATTATCTTTATTAAATCACTGTCACATCCCAGAGGTACAAAGTGACATCATGTGGCAGATAGCATAAAAGCATAAAATGGTTAAAAAACTAGGAAATCCTGAGCAGCAGCAAATTAGCAGCTTTTTTTGTTTTACCATAGAAAATACAGTGAATCCTCCAAATAAAATGTCAAACTTTTTGAAGAATTTTATGTTGAATTATTGATGAAACAATAAAGACAATGAATAAAGACTTGATGGAAATAACAAATTTTCCTATTTTTTAAAAGAAAAACTTTGGCTTTGAGTTGAGGTAAGACATCATAAGATGTTCTTCATCCTCTGACATTTTGCACTGGCCCCATAATGCAACACAGTGTATCTTTGTTTAAGTGATGCTGTGCACAGATTTGTAGTTGAGGCACCCAGCATGATGCCACCTGTGCCTGTAAAGCACATACTTGATATTCATATTCAGAGGAAAAATTGTATTTGGAGCACTGATTTGCCATTTGTGTTAAGAAAAATTATTAGTCAGATGTTTTCAAAAATAAAGGGACGACTCCACAGCTTTCTTTTCATTAGCTTCGCACAATTCTGTCCATCCTTCCACTACCCTTTGTTTTTAGAATAAGCTCCTTTAAGTTGCTCTACCAAAGTAATATAATGCATCTCTATGATTGAACCACTGTCTGAAAGCATTTTCTTTATTATCATTGCTGATGTTATGCCCATATTTATAGTGTTGAGGTCAAGATAGGACCTATCAACGTGTGCAACATACAATAACATGAGCACTTGTGTCATAGCTTTGCATCTTCTTAATTGATAAATCATTTCATTCAACTCTGTTCTGATAACTGATCTAAAGACACACATCAAACACATAGCTATGACTATATCGTCTGTTATCTTTCTTGTTGGTGAATGTTGCGTGCAGTGACATGGCCGCACTGTATGGAAGCAAATCGTTACCATATTTTAAATGAAAAAGCATTTTCAGAAATGCTTTTTCATTTTAAGAATGTGGCTGCATTGTTTGACTCATAAATGAAATTAGTAATCAATAATCCTATTTGCATTTTAATTTTCTTCTTCAAGACTGCTCATTCTTTCATTTAATTAAAATGAAAAAGAAAAAGACATTTGAGATTTATTTTTCAAAATGTACCCCAGCAAATAGATACCAAAATTCAATTTGAAATGTAAAATTTGAAAATGAAAAAGCATTTCCAGAAATGCTTTTTCATTTTAAGAATGTGGCTGCATTATTTGACCCATAAATAAAATTAGTAATCAATCATCCTATTTGCATTTGCATTTTCTTCTTCACGACTGCACATTTTATGCCCATCAACTGACAATAATGAATTCACAGCATTTCTAAGGTGGCCTGAAGGTAAACACGCAGGTCCCTGCATCTCTTATAACCCACAGAGTCCTTATAACTATTTGCTCTGTAAAATACCTTATATATCCCTTCCTCCCTGGTAATACCCTAAGTTCAGTCCAAAGAAGCTGTTAAAATGTAGAGGAGAGGGATGTCTTTGTTTTTCCAATTGATATTTTACCCAATCTTGGATTAGTTGAAGATGATGGATGGATGGATGGATGGATGGATGGATGGATGGATGGATGGATGGATGGATGGATGGATGGATTGATGGATGGATGGATGGATTATCAATGCCTGGAGAAATGTCTGGTTTATCTCACATCAAAGGCACTACGTTTGTGCATTGACTCATAAAAGGTAAAACCTATTCCCCACAATGTGCAAGAGATACAGGGAGACACTTAGGTCCCATTCACACTGCAGGCAAATATGGCCCAAATCTGATTTTTGGGGGGGTCAAGTGATCAGGTCAGACATTTTAGAACAAATATGAATGCTCATATCTGGCCATTCTGACTTTTTCAAATCACATTTGAGCCGTATTCATATGTGGTCCTGAATGCGACCCGTATCTGATCTTTTGGAATGTGACTCCAGTGGGAACTGTAGCAGTTAGCAAAACAGACGGGGGGCTAGAATAGTACTGCACAGTGGAGAGACAGCAAGACGTTAGAGCTTGTTAATAAACAGAGATAAAACTTTATTCAAGCCTAATTGAAAGGCTCATAGGAACCGTCTGGATGTGGGACGTAGTTTGTATTGTAAAATACATAAACAATCGTTCAAACAGAAGACTTTAAAATGCTATCGAGGTTACAGAGCATGTGATGATCTGCGCCTGCTGCATACACTTGAGAGGTGAGGTGCTGACATACATGATTAAAAGTTGCCCTCGACATGATAAAGTTCTGAATAAACTCGGTCTCTGTAAAGTTGTTAAAATCCTGGTCCCACCATTGCTGGCTGTGTCTCCACATCCAGTTTGTTGTGCTGAACTGGTAGTCAGATCTCTCTAAAACGGAGATCAGACTGTTTTCCACACAGCACCCGCTGACACAATAAATGGTTTCTGTTGTGCACTTAAACCATATCACTCATTTCTCCGTGTTTACTGTTTTGCTGTGCTTGACAACGCTCGTATTGTACTTATGCGCATGTGGGTCAGTTTGGACCCACAACATTTTCAAAGTTATGTGAACAACCATACAAAAAAATTATATTTCTGAAAAAATCTGATTTGAGCATTAAGACCTGCAGTGGGAACGTAGCCATAGAATCAATGTAGCATGCTACTCATCTGAACAGTTTTCATAAGAATTTCAAAAAAAGGGATCAACCAGATTATGTAAGAGTAAATCTGGAATATCTGACACTTGCTGAGGGGTTAATGTGATCAATTAATGTTCAATGTTGTAATAGCAGTTAGCTGGACTGGATGAACACATTGAAGTTATGACTGTCAGTATGGCTTTAGAAATGTATTTACTAAGTGTGCCGTGTTACTCAAGGTTACAATGTTTACTTGTACTCCTACTCGTTCTTGTTGTCTTCGTCTTCATCCAGGACCACGTCACGGGGGCTGCAGACTCAGTAGAAATGCCCAGACTTCCCTTTCTGTAGACACCTCCTCCGAACCCTCTGGGGGGAGCTCAGGGTGTTTCCTGGCCAGCCAAGAGACATAGTCCCTCCAGCGTGTCCTGGGTCATCCCCTGGGTTTCCTCCAGGTGGGATGTGCCTGGCACACCTCCCGAGGGAGGCGTCCAGTAGGCCTCCAATACAGATGCCCAAGCCACCTCAACTGACTCCTCTCGATGTGGAGGAGCAGAGGCTCTACTCCTAGCTCCTCCCGGACGGCCAAGCTCCTAACCCTATCTCTAAGGGAGTGTCCAGCCACCCTGCATAGGAAGCTCATTTCAGCTGCTTGTATCAGGGATCTCGTTCTTTCGGTCATTACCCAAAGTTTAGACCCATAGGTGAGGGTAGGAACATAGACCAACTGGTAAATTTAGAGCTTTGCATTTCAGCTCAGCTCTCTCTTTACCACAATGGACCGACACAGCGTCCCCATTACTGCGGCAGCCGCACCAAACCTTCTGTTAATCTCCCGCTCTATTATCCCATCACTCGTGAACAAGACCCCAAGATACTTAAACTCCACCATTTGAGGGAGGAACTCCCCTGCAACATGAAGAGAACATGCCCCCCTTTTCCGGTTGAGAACCATGGCCTCAGCCTTGGAGGAGTTGATCCTCATCCCAGCTGCTTCACAATCAGCTGCGAACCGCCCCAGGGCATGCTGTAGGTCTTGCGCACAGGGGGTTAGCAGGACCACGTCATCTGCAAAAAGAATAGACAATGTTTATAAATATATATATATATATATATATATATATATATATATATATATATAAACTATGATTACAACTAATTATTGTACCTTTTGGTTGCTGAAGATGCTCATCTGTAGTTTTCTTTTTACAATTTACATTTTACATGTAATTATTATTCATATTTGATTTTTGCAAAATGAATCTAGGATTTGTTGTAACTGAATGAACATTTCAACCGCTCAACACAATGTGAATATCATGTCTGATTCTATTTATGATTTTTAACAGGAAAAGCATCTGGTATGCAGGCGGGCGAGTCAAGTACACACACTGTGTCTTTCTCTTAAGCTACACTGTTGGAAGTCATTCAGAATGAGATCTGTCACTGTACTGCACTGTTCAATGGTTAGGATTAATTGGAATGTATGTACCTGACTTTGGTGAAGTGCCTTGAGACGACATGTGTTGTGAATTGGCGCTATAACTGAATTAAATTGAATTGAATTGAATTGTACTGCTGAAATAACAGAGGGCAATCAGGGAAAAGACTTTAGCATGATGGATGGATATGTTTTTCTAAAAATTTGATGTGCATGTCAGTCAGTGTATAGGAACTGATACATGCTACATATCTGCGCATTTATTTCATAACAGCATCGGTTTCTGGTCCCACTTTTAAGATTGATAGACTTAAAGTATATTTAAAAATAAAAAAAAGAGAAAACAACATACCAATGTAAACAGTCTGCTCTAATTATTTTATACAATGAAATATCCCAGTGCTCTTTTTAATGTTGCAGTCCATTCATAGCCTCTGTGTTTTGGAATGTTATTAACCATCTAATTAACCTGAAACATTGTTGATATCTCAGGCCTTTTCCTCAGACCCTGAAAACTGTTTATGAAAGGTCTTTTAAGAAACCTAATCTGGATGCATATAATTAGTTACTTCAAGCCCATATCTAACCGAAGACTTTTGACAAAGTCTTCGCTCTAACCGAATACTTTTTACAAAGGTAACTGAAATGCCAGTTTAACAAATTTACTCTTTAACCCTTTCTAGTCATGTTTTCAACCACACTACAGCATTGAGACTGTACTTATCCTCATTCAGTCTCAGTATTTATTGGATGTCAGAGCTGCAAATGACCCTTTGAAGCATAAAAATAATAACACTTGAAAATTTGGCACGATATCCTTGCCAACTTGCTAATTTGGTTTTAATCTTTTGGTTTTAATCTTGGCAGATACAGACTACTTCATTCTAGCTGCCAAGACCACATCTGGAGACCTTACAGGATCCACCTTGAGACCACTTTTGTTCAATATGACACAGCTGATGACACAAATTTCACAGCCCCCTTGTGTATGGATGGTACTAACCTGGATCACAATGGGCTTCTCGAATGAGACCCACTTGGGTTGACCCAGTACAACCCATATGGGCAAAACGAGCAGGGTGCCCTATGTGGGTCTCAAATGGGTAATGTGAGAATCAGTTGAAGATGAACAACCTCTCTTGGACCCATAACCCATATTTTACCTACCGGTGTCCTGCATCGAATATTTAAAGTCAACTAATAGTGAATCACTCTGTGGACAATCCCATTTCCTACGTATATGGGTCCTATATATGTAAATGTTGGTTGGAATCACCAATTATGTCCTTAATATCACTGATATCAATAAATGGATGAACATAAAAAAACAGGTGTCATTGTGTCAAGACTGGGCTGGACCCAATAAGACTAAAAAACAATTGCGGAAAACCTGGGTTTTAACTGCCACATAAAGTCTGTTACTAAGCCAGACTGCTTGTATCTTAAACGTTTCCCAGGATAAATGTTTTTCATGTCAAAATTGGACACAGAAAAATGGATGCATGCCTTTTTCCCAGCAATCCTCCAACCACCATTTCCTCTTTGTAAAAGGAGATTATCTAAAATCTTATTATTGGTCCCTAAAGTACTCAGTGGTCTGTTGCTAAATATGTCTTAGAGTTTTTGGCATGGATGAACCACTCAGGCCTGCCATATAATCAGGAACCTGTTCACCAAGTGGTTCCAGGACCAGAACTAAACAAGGGAGGCATTATTTAGTTTCTCCCTAAAGCAGAAAAATATGTACGTATGTTGTTTTCCTACCAGGAACAGGAAATAGCAACATATTTTCTGACAGAACAGATTTTTCTCCACATTCATATTAATTGGAAGACTCCAAGGCCTTTCTAAGCTGTTTTCACAGAGAGGGCAGGTGCACACTCCTACAGAAAACCACCTCCATCAGAAACATTTTATTGGGGTAATTGATGTACTTTGTGTTGGTGCTTAATTGTGAAGAGGAAAAAAAAAACGATACATAGTCAGCAGACCGTTTTAATAGGGAAACTCAGGAAGGTCAGTACAAATGCTTGTGCAAACAGGTGCAGATGTGAACGACCTTTCCGTTCAAATTACAGCTGCAGCTGGAGTTTAGAGCATTGCACAGCTACAGACTGAAATTTGAGTGCATTAGTGAATATAAATTTTTAGGTCTTGCCTCAGATTTTAAGTCTGGACTTTGATGCAATATAACAGATAAATATGCTTTCATCAAACCCATTCCATTGTTGCTCTGGCCATGTGTTCAGGGTTGACCTCCAACCCAGTCTGAAGTCTTTTACAGCCTCTAACAAGTTTTCCTCCTGGCTTTCATTGCAATTAGCTCCAACCAACCATCTTCTAATTAAATCCAACCAGCTTCCCTGTCCTTGCTGAAGAAGAGCATCCCCACAGCATGATGCTGTCAGCACCATATTTCACAGATATAATGGTGTGTTGACGGTGCATCACATACAGCTTATTGCAAGCAGAACACAAAAGTTAAGTTTGACCTTTTCTAACCAGACCACCTTTTTCCACATGTTTACTCAATCTTCTGCATAGCTTGAGGCAAACTGCAAACAGGAAATCCTATGACCTTCTTTCAACGATATCTTTCATCTAGTTCATCTAGTTAATAATTGTTGTCTTGACAGATTTTCCCAACCAAGCTGTGGACCTTTGCAGCTCCTCCACTGCAAAGGGTTACTATGGGCCTCTTGGCTGCTACTCTGATTAATGCTATCCTTGCCTGGCCTGTCAGTTTAGGTGGACTGTCGTGTCCAGGTTTGCAGTCATGTCCATACTCTTTACATGTTTAGATGATGGATTGAACAGTGCCACCTTGATATTTTAAAAGGTCAGGATCTTGTTTTACAACCCAACCCTGCTTAAAATTTCTTAACGTGCTCCCTGACCTGTCTGCTGTGTTCTGTGGTCTTCATGAAGTTGGCTGCTCTATAATGTTCTCTAACAAACCACTGATGCCTTTACAGGACAACTGGATTTATACTGACATTGATTTACACACAGGCATACGTTACTAATGAAGGCAATCACTTGCATAGTTTTTTTATATACTTGTATCAGAGTAAAAGGAGCACAATACAAATCCATGGCCCACTTTTTAGATTTTTATTTGCAAAATACATACAATACAGTTTCTGGGGAAGAAGCTGTTCCACTTCACAATTATGCACTACTTTATCACATAGTCTCATTAAAACGCATTGTGTTCAGTGGGTATGAATATTTTTGCAAGGTACTTTTCCTGCAACCCTGTGTTTAAAGCTTAGTGAATGTTCTGTATGTTATCACATCTCTATAGACTGAAAATACCCAATAAAGGAAATGAAAATGGTGCGTTTTGCCTGCCGGGTCTTTCAGTAGGGTAAAGTTAATATTAGGATACATGGAATATACAGAGAAAGGAGGTCATGCAGCAGGAGGGAGCAGCAGAGGCTGTTATCCACCCCTTTCCCATGTACAGGCATATATAGTAAGACCTAAAACAACAGCAGACACCTGGTGTGCGAGGTTACACCGTTGCTTGTAAAGCAGAGAGCAAAGCACCTCTGCCTCATGTTCAGCTGCTCCCAGCAGTGTGAGGTGTACCTCCTGCTAAGCTTGCACTTCTGTCATAGAGACACTTAACATCTCAGGGAGATGGTGTTAACTCCAGTGAGGTAGGAGAGGATGGATGCGACCACAGTGACAGCATATAGACAGTTTTCCCTACTTTGCAGCAACTGTTGTATGAAAGCGGCTGATTGTGCACTTTTTTCCCTCAAACAACACCCAGCCTAATGAGGCAAACCCAGCACGAGTTTGCCACCCATTTATATGTGCAGGGCTTAAAATGTGACCGCTGGTGACAGATATTCTTCAATATTTCACTTTTCCTCCTTTTGTTTCTCCGCCATTCATGCCCTGATCGACTGATGTCACCCTGAGGCGCAGACGGTCTGCTCACTTCTGCCGTGCCACAGCAGTTCTGTCACCCCGTGTCACCACCGCACCTTGCCTTGACACTCCAAACGAGCTTGGACGTTTTCATCATGCTGTGTGACAGTTTCCTCATGTTGAATCAATGACACACTTTAAGACAGAGATTTGCCTGTTGTTGGTCCATGGAGTTAAAAACGAAGGGAACTTGTTTTTAACTGTTAATGACAAACAGCTGCCTACTGAATTTAGGCTGGTCTGTAGCTTACAGAGTTAGCGCACTCCGCCATTAAAATATTTCCCTTTGCAGAAGGATGCCAAAATGAAAAAAAAAAGGTAAATACAAATAAATGATTAAAGGTATCGGACAATATACAAATCAGTTCAATACTTTTTACTTTGGGTCAGTCTAGCAAACAAACAATTTATGTAAGATTCATCTTTCTTGGAAGAGCTGCTAAGAGTTCATGCTGACTTTGTTTTTTATATGCTGTGCTGTGTCCCTTTGTTTTAATGAGTCTCCCCGATGGGGGGCCAGGAACCAAGTGAGCATGACACATTACAGAGCAGAACATTATGTTTGAAGAAAGCTACATGGCATTATTTATTCTGGGTAAATACTTGCTCCAGCTTGGTGTTTTTGTTAGCACTGAAAGGTGATGAGCCTGGACAAAGAAACTAAAACACAATGCTGATTTAGGAGTTAAATTAAAGAAGCAGGTTCTAGAATGTAGTGCTGGAATCTGAGTGAACACAGTACCAAAATGATTGCTAAGAGAAAATTAAGGCGTAACTGATTTCCTTTTCAGGATGGCAGCAGTGGTCATCTACAATTAATAATATAGAGCAGTGGTTGTTCAAATTATTTATGAGTACTACTCCAATAAAGATCAGGTTTTCCAAGGACCACCATCTTGAGGAGGGACGTTCTGTTTTAATCCCAGGTATCTGTTTGTGTTCCCGTTCAAGGCTTGGTTTGATGAAAGGTATCTAAAGTCCTAGAGGAAATTGAGCTTTCAATACCTGTTGTTGGTCTGCTGTCAGCCACATCCCCAGACAGACATGCAACATAATTTACTTATTACCATGCTGTAACCTAAACTATATGAACAATATTTTTCCTGTGGCTGTAGTTCAGTTTAACTAGTAGTTGTCTTACAGTTGGAAAGTTGTGGATTCAGTTCCAGCTGCCTACCCTTGAGCAAGGCACTCAACCCGAGTTTATTTTTAGGTTGGAGGGGAGCTACAAAGAGATTCTGAAAAGCCTGGCATCGCAAGGAATTCACATAGGTGAGAGGCATTTAAATAGAATCTTGAGAGCCAGGTGTTAACCCTTCCTGCTTCCGCTTCCTGACCGTGGTCGGGAACACAGGAGAGATGCTTCCTCCAGTGACGTAATGGTTGTTCACTTCAGGGTTAACTCCCTGTACTTGCGTGTATAAAGAGACTGGACTGCTGAAGTAGCAGAATTTTTTATAACTGTACTGCACACTGATTGCACGTTACATGTACCGTGGCCAGCTGAACTTCCTCCCCGGTTGCCGTTGTGAATACTGCCAAAACACACAACCGCACACACACTCTTCTTCTCTCTCTGCACTCTTCTTCTTGGTCCCAATCTGACAGTGCATAGTGCCACCATACATATGTACACATACACATTAACACACCCAACATACAATGAGCTCCATTACTTATGAGTTACACATCTCCTGCAGCACAGGTCACTTTAAGTCTACTTTGTGGGAACGAATCAGTACTTCATGGGCACAAATTAGTACTTCATGGGAATGAATTAGTATTTCTTGCCCATGCTATATAGTTTTTTCCCCCATGTCAGTTCCCGTTCCCGTTGAGATTGCCTAAAGAAAGTGCTCTAAGTTTTATTAATTTCCTGTGTACCAAAAACCTGGTAGAATGTGGCTGGACTGTGGCAAATTTGTAAACCCCCTAAAAACCCATGAGAGAGTGTTGAAAAAGCTAATTAATTACCAGAAGGACCCCTTTTAGTGAGTACAAATAGTGCAATGGCATCACAATGTTTGGACATAAAAAATGTTTTGGCATGAGCGTCACAATTCTGAAATAAATGCTGCACATATGGAACTTTTGCTGTATATGCTGTATATTTAATGAAGGTGCCCCTTCAATGTCACAATGATCTGTTAGTCTCATGTTACACTATAGAGACACTGATTATAATCTGCACTGGCGACAATTTACTCACCGACACTAGCTAAATGCTTGTGGAAGGGGTTCTTCCTCAGCAGGGGCAGTTGGATAATTTGATTATTTAAACTAATAATTAATTAATTATTCGAAGCCATTCACCCTCAGATGTTTAGTAGATCATTAGGTATGAAAAAATAAATAAATTAAAAGTAGAGCACACAGTAACATTAACTTACATTGCATACCCTCATCCCATTACATGCACTAAAAAAACATGAATACATTTTTATACAAACAGTATATATGAATGGATGTAATAATCAAAATGAAGTCTTGTATGTATTTCTGGGTATATGTATTATTAAATAATTTTTAAAAATTGATTCAGTTATAGATTTCTGGTTCCTAATATATTTTACCAAACTAATTGTCGCTGTCAACTGAAAGCAGTTTAGCTATAAAATGATTTTTGTCTTTAAACTCTTTGCAGGGAAATCACTCACTCCTGGTCAGCTTTTGCTTGGCTAGCTGTCTAGTCCAGATGACATGGCTCCTGGAACTTCTCTAACAGGATGCCAGGGTTGTTTTTCACTCTTTGAGAATGTTGGGATTATGATTATTGATTAATTAAGTGTCCGCAGTTAACTCCAAGAAGAGCAGTCAATCTTCATCCTCTGGCCTCCTTGGCAAAAGGGGAAAATATGATCTGACTGTCAGCAGTCGACTGGAACAAAACAAGGGTGGCAATCAGCCTCCTTGAAACTCTGTGGTTTTTTGGTTACGTGTTAAACCCACGTCTTCGATCGGTAAAGTTGAAAACTTACAATCCTTCTTATTTCTGTAAGCTTAATTCGCTTAGTTTTCTCGTTGGCCAACGAGGAGAATGAATTAAAATCCACGTGGGATCTCCTTCTCCAGAATGCTGCTTAAGATGCCGGTAACCGTGTGTAAGTCCCAAACTGAAAAGCAATGATGGGGAGTCTCATAGTCCGTTATATAGTTGCTGTGACATCGGAACTGGGACGCCCCCGTCTTATCAGCCGCGGTGTCCGCTGGGAATTGTAGGAGCAGACTATCCTGTGGTACAAAATGGCCGATGACGTTGGAAAGGCATAGTGGCGTCCAGCAACGTGCAAATGGTCAAATATTCAGCAAACAAGTGGTCCAACAAGAAAGTCGCTGAACTAGAGCACAGAATATCTGCTCTTTAAAAGACTCTGGATGCCAATAATCTCATGGACACAATAATATTTGGCCAGACTCAGGCATCAGCGA
The DNA here is from genome assembly GCF_021462225.1 of Girardinichthys multiradiatus. NCBI lineage: Eukaryota > Metazoa > Chordata > Actinopteri > Cyprinodontiformes > Goodeidae > Girardinichthys > Girardinichthys multiradiatus. The sequence goes on from NC_061815.1 coordinate 5,917,824, forward strand.
ATGCCATGCAACTAGCTGACTCCATTCCGGGAGAAGTTGAAAGCCCACTGCTGGTGATTTCAACTGCTGCACATGTGGTCCACAGTCTGCTCGATGCTGGCCCTTCTACCATCGATCCACCATCGGCTACTACCAGCTTAGATACAGCAGTCAAATATGCAGGCTTCACGTGGGGCCAAACGGTCCTGCCAGTTGCACTCATGTACAGTTGGGACATTGGGTCATGATTAGGACTCTGGTGGCCTGCGCTGCACCTACATCCCTTGCAGCCACTCTGCTTCCCGCTACCAGAAGCTTACCTGACAGAGGAGCTTATTACCGCACTTTTGTGAGTTATTCTTTCATCAAGAATGTGAGGATGAAGGAAGCCCTCACACTATCTGTTCCAGGTGCCACCATCATGGCAATAGCTGACAAAACCCCAGATATTATTAAATCACATTGACAAACCAAAATACTCAACATCCATGTAGGCACCAATGACATCCACAAAAAGCAGTCTGAGTTACTGAAACAGGACTTCATACATCTACTCAGTACCATCATATGCTTCCAGTTTCAGACTTTTATTTCTGGTTCCCCTCCCTACCCTTGACAAAGGAATAGAGCTCTTCAGCAGGCTGTTCTGCCAGAACTCCTGGGTTCAAAAATGGAAACTTTGTTGATGTTTTCTGGGGAAGGAGACATGTTTTTGAGGCTGAAGCCTACAACTGAACAAGTCACATACCCACATTCTAACTGCGAACCTGGATTATATGGTACATCACTCGCCCACACCATCCACACTTGCTGACTATGTCACCACATTTGACCCGGCTTCAGCAGACAGGTCAAATGTAGTGATGTCTACACAGCCCTGGCTTCTGTTATTCTTCTTTTAACTGTTATACACACAATACTGGCCCCTCTGTCACCATCAACCATAATTCCAGTTCGGACTACAAGCAGAGAGCGACCCATACATAACCATACATCTTAAGTGAACTTTAATAACCTTAGACCTCTGGCAAAATATTGTTCACAACTTCTGCCAATGGTCCACGTCACACGTCAATTTGTCTCTTTTAAATGTCCGCTCTCTTTTGAAGTCTTTTAGTATAAATAATTAGATTTTAGAATATAAATTGGATTGCTTGATTTTAACAGAAGCTTGGCTGAAAACCGACACACAAGACGTTCTCTCTGTTGGACCACTTGTTTGTTGAATATTGGACCATTTGCACGTTGCTGGACACCACCAGGCCTCCTGGCGTTTTCGGCCATTTTGTATCCAGGACAGTCCGTTCCTACAGATCCCGTCGGCCCCTGCAGCTGATAAGACAGGGCGTTGCAGCCCTGAGGCCACCGTCAACTATATAACAGAGGATGAGACGACCCACCATTTGCCTTCAGCTGGAGACCGTGACACGGTTACCAACATCTGAAGCATCACCTTTTTATTAAAGTCAGATTTTAAAGAGATTTAAAAAAAAGATTTTAAAGGTTCTTGCATGCTGCCTCTCCGATGTGATCAGCTTTACTGCTGCCACTAATTAGAAAGAGGAAAGCCATGCAAAGTATTTGGTTAGTGGCTCCATGACATCACAAGGAGTCCAGCTTTGGCTCCTCATTCTTGGGCTGTACTAAAAGTATGTTATTGATGTGCATTTAGAGATTCAAAGTTTTTACCAGACTCTGAGCTTACTTTCATCTGTCATCTTCTCTCTCAGACCAACACTGAGATTCTAATGGATGCTCTTATTTCCAGCCGTTTAGATTATTGCAAACCCTTCTTTTCCGGTCTCCCTAAGAATAATACTGCATGTTCAGCTCACAATATGCCTATTTTAAAGGGGACATATGCGATTAAATTCTTCCGTTTTACACTTAAATCATTCAGTTGTGGTCTATATTAAGTGGAACTGCAGTGCTTTGGTCTGAATTCCTTGTCACTGTAGCTCCACAGGCCCCTCTTTTACCTGTTCTGATGTGCGTGAGAACAACTCGTTTTGGTGCGGTCTCTTTAAATGCTGTTGAGGCACTTCACACCCCATCCCCTTCCAGGTCAAAGTGTGTTGTTCCCCTTTAATCTGTCATTTTTTGTAGTTTAATAACAGGGATGCAATTGTCTAGAAGCACAGAAACAAGACAAAAATGGCAAAAACAATGCAACATTCTTTATGTAATAATACTAACAAAACACGCAGTATAGTTATGTCCTCAAGGAGCTAAAAATGAGCACACAGCGCTAACATAAGCAGAATGCAGAAGGCTACTGCTATCAAAACAATGGCCTCATATTAACACAAACTCATTTCTAAAAAAAAGTTTGTTGTCATTTAAATGTTTTTTGCAGCTTATCGTTTTGCTGCGTCCGTCGATTCTATAGACAGAAGAAACTGACACCTTAATCAGATGAAGTCTTTTGGCAAATACTTCTTGATACTGGTGGAGGTTGCTAAAGAATTTGTCCTTGAAGTGCTTCACGCAGACAAGGAGGAATTTCCCCACTGATGTGGGAACATTTAAATAAAAAATACAATTTAACAAGGCACTTTGAAGAGGTTCTGATTCTCGGGGACGGTGTATTGAATCATGTGGGCTAATACACCCAACAATTGAACATTTATCCACTTGCAGCTTCAGCATACCTAAGCTTGGACTACAAAATCACAGCGAGAAATAAAAATGGCGGATATGCAAAATCTGTCAGCTGGAAGTCCATGACTTATTTAGCTTATTTAGCAAATACTGTGACGTACCAGTTCAAAAAACGTAAAAGAGAAAACTGAATGGACTGAAAAATATGTCCCGAACAGAATATAAAGATATCTACGCAGCACCTGGAGAGACTAAATTCTACTTTTCTGCACTCCTACAGACTCCAAGTACACAACAAATTGTATTTAGGGGCTAAAAAAGTGGATTTTGCATGATATGTCTTCTTTAAAATCAATGCATTGGCTTCCCATATGTTTCAGGATTGATTTGTTTAGATTATTTTAATGATTATTTAATGGTCTGGGCCTTTCTATCTTACAGAGCTGCTTTCACCTTATGAAACCCCACAAACCCTGAGCTCCTCCGGCGCTGGTCTATTAACATTCCCAAGAGTCAGAATTCACACTTACCTTGGAAGCTGGTACTTCCAGGGCACCAAATACATGCTGCGTTGTCATTCAAAACAGCAGACACAGTTTGATACTCCTCCTCTAATGGAGTCTTGTCATGTTTCCCTAATATTACACGCAGCATGTATTTCCTCTAATACCGAAGCAAAGATATCTTTTTTTGTTTTTTTCCTTTGATGAAGAAAAGATATTAAATGTGTGCAAACATTTAATTCAGTGCATCTCAGTTTATTTATATAGCCCTGATTCACAACTAATCTGAAATGCTACACATTAAGAGAGTAAATAAAACAGTAAATAGTAAAAATACATATCTAAAACAACTATAAAAACACACCAACTCTTGCAAAAAAAAAAAAAAAAAAGCTGTGTTGAATGCCATGGAGTAAAAATTGAGTCTTCAAAATGGATTTAAAAGAAAGCAGTAAAGAAGGCTAAGCAATGCGGGCCCAAAGATTCTCTCTCAAAAAATTTAATTTTTCATAATTGCACTGACGCAGTTTAGCATTCCTCTCAGTTATAGAATTTTTCAGGTCAAAATTAAAGTTTAATGGAGACAAAGAATGCTCTGGATTTCCTCTCTGGACATATATAAATGGATGTGCATACTGGGCATTCCTGCATTATTTCCATATTACATACATCCGGTGTCTGTAGTGTGAAAACTTCACACTAAACCCACAGCAACTGGATTCTGTTTCTCTCCACTCTACCTCGAGATTCTGGGACATTCATTTCCAAGTATAAACAAAAATGGGCTTTTCTCTACAAAGAGACTTTAGACAACTGAGCTACAATCCAGTCCTGCTTCTCGTTAGCCTAGATAATTGCTAAAGGCTGCAGGTATCCCTGTTGTTTTACCACCTTTTCCTACCACACATTGTCCTTCCATTCAACTTTCTATGATTATACTTGTATACAGCACCCTGTGAACAGCCAGCTTCTTTAGCAATTTTGTGAATTATCACCCTTGAGGGTGTAAGTTAGTGTCTTTAGTCCACAATGGATACCGTAATATGGCAAACAATAGATTTCTGTATTTTCTTTCTTTTTCTGCAATTATAACACTACTCTTCTGCTACTGCTAATATTATTATTATTACTATTACTGATACTGCAATTATTAATATAACTATGATTGGTACCGTTGTTATTACTTTTCTTTTTCTAGTTGGTGTTATTTTGTTTTATTGTGTATTGAGTAATGTAATGACTGAATTACCAACCCGGGGATCAATAAAGGATATCTTAATCGCCTGATGTAATATTCTAAGTTGATAAACTATTCTGTTTTCATTAGTAGAAAGTGATAATCAGCAAACTAACATATACAGAAGCTATATATATATATATATATATATATATATATATATATATACACACATATATATATATATATATATATATATGTATGTACATATATATTCAAAGTGCTGTACATGAAAAAAAGAAAAAGAGACATAATAGGAAAAGTACATTGCAGTGGCATAAAGGTAATTAAATAATTAAAGAGAATAAAAACTGAATAACTAAAAAGATAAAATGAAAAGAAATTAAATAAACAATTTATGATAAAATGATTGAGAAGAAAATGAAAGGAAACTTAACTAATAGTGTTTAGATATCACTGTCAAAGGGCACTCTAAACAAATAAAGTTTTTTTGTTGTTTTTATTTTACCGTGTCCTGTCCAGCAGAGTAGTGCTCAGAATTGTTGTCTGAGTGCCAAGAAATTGCCCAACAGATTTACTTTCACAAGCGGAGCATCACAGCTAATTCTTTAAAACTCTGCTTGATATTTATAAACGAACATTTATTATAAACTTCTTTGAGAATATTTCAATTGTTACGGACACGGAGACTGAAATGAAAAGGAAAAAAGAAGCTCAAAAAAGAGAGAGATGGGGCAAAAGGGAAAAAGGGGAGAAAAGGAGGAAAGAGTGGAGGAGAGAAAGAAGGATGAAGAGAATACAAGATTACACCCTGCTTGCTTATACACCTGCAGCTGTTTTATTTTTTATTTTTTTAACAAAATAGCACACGGTAATTATGAATGTAAAATGTACTTAGTGAGAGGTGCAGCCCAATATAGAATATGTGTGTGTCTGTCAACACCTGAAGCTTAACACCTGTGAGTATGATAAAAATGAATTATCTTGAACTCGAAGATATTTATTTCAATACATTTTTATGCTAACAGGAGTACTTTTATGATCCTAATCACATGCCTTACACTAGCCTTTTGATACTGCTAGGGTACAATCAATGTGATGCTTTTATGACCTTTTGAAAAAGACAAGAATTTGCCTTCAAAATATTCAGCTGGAAAATGTCACAGCTACTAGATAACTGTTGAGAACAAAAAAACTGCAACAAGGCAGTGCATTTCATTTATTTCTTATAAAATGAGCATGACACCTTCTGAGAATACAATAGGCATTAGAGTTACCTATTAATGTTGTTTTATAATTAAACAGAAATTAAAAGACTTAAACTGGGATACCATGGGGGACTTTATAAAGTACTCTGCAGTAACTCACTGAAGCATGAAGTCATGTTTAATTGCCTTGCTGTGACCCTGAAAAATTTTCCCCTGATTAAGCCAAATGGTAAAAGAAGAGTCAGAGAGGGATATACAGACTAATTGAGATGAGATACTATAATTATTTACCCTGGATCTTACATAATATAAATGAAGCAACAGCTGCACAAACTGTGACCTTTACATTCTTTAATTAGTTTAACCAAATTTACAATAAATACCTTTCGACTTCTGCAACATTTTACCGCTTTAGCCTACTGTCTTTGGTTCCATGTGCAAAAACACCAGAGGGGAAAGAAGAAAGAGTAGTTTGTAAACAAACAACTTTAAGTAGCACATTTTAAAATGACTCCTTCACCTGACTGCTATGGCAATGTCTATAAGTGTTATGTGAAAGAAGGCGCCTCTACAATGAAAGTGAAGAGTGTTTGATCTTAATGTCCTATGTCTTATCTCTGTCATTTGTGTACTCACTGATAAAAAACATTAACCCCAAAAACGAACAGCTGAACAGCTCCACCTGGGTGTAATTTTGGTAAACTTTCAGACCATTGATGTGTTTGTAAATGGCAGAAGAAAGAAACAGGTAATAAATGTTGGCATTAAATAAGGCAAATAGACAGCACTGTCAGTAGTTAGTGGAGATTCAGAGTGGTCACATGTTTGCATAATATCATGTGGGTTTCAGTCCAAATGCATGACATGTTTCCCCCCTTTTTTTTTTTTTTACATTTTTAACATTACTAGCCTTGTTTAAAAATTGATAAAAAACTAACTTAAAAAAATTTTACATGTTGATATATAGTCAAAGCCCTTACCATACCATTTAAAACCCAATCTTTCAAATGTATTGTGATTATGAATATGAATATATTATGTAATATTTAATATTAATACTTTATTATTTTATTAAATAATATTTAGGTCAATTAAGGGTTGTCCTGTGAATACCAGCCCAATAAGGCGGTGGTATTAGTACAAAATTGAAAGGGATGAGACAAGCTCTGACATTATTAAACAGCAAAACTCTGTACACACACACAGAATGAATTCACAGTTTCTCAAAATATAAGAATTTATTAACAAAAAATAAGTCAACTCAAAGTCAAACATATTTCAATCAACAAACTGTTTACTATGCTAAAACAACCCAACTAAACTATCAAGCAAAATGAAAGACTAAGGAAGACTAATGGACTATGTACAACATAAACAAGTGGATCAACGATGGTTGTAAACCTTGCCCGAAAGATTAATGCAACATTACCAAGCAATATTTATGTTTAGAACCAAGGATTATCTGGCAAAATCTGGAAATGAAGTTAGTCTTGGTACTAACTTAGGCAATAATTGGTATACCTTCAAACAACCATTCACAATGTAAGATCAGATGAAACATTTATTTATTAAAATAATAATTAAAGAAATATTATTAAGGAAATAGTCAAATAATATTTAGGGAAATATTATTTCCTAGATTGAAACTAACAACCTTTTTTGGGTAAATGATTTTTAGCTAACTTATAGTAGGCAAGCACGTGTTCTTAGCTGTTAGCGGTTGGGGCTAACAAAAGAAACTTGTGGCTTATCATTAGAATCAAACACATACCTTTAAAAAACCACTAATAAAAGTGTTGACATGCATAAGCGGTGCGTTATGGCCAATCTTCTGTGTTTAAAAATCACCCTTTAAAGTTTGTCTTGACTTTAAAACACAAACACAGAACACAAAAACTGAGCACATGTGCTGAGCAGCTAATCCACTGGCACTAAGATAGCTGAGTTCTCAACATCAGCAAAACCAAAGGTCATTAAACGAACCTTGTTATGATGTCATCTTAAACTAAATTTATCTCCGCCGAAACACTACCTCTTGGGGGGGGTTGGTGAGAGGAGGGGCTTGGGGCAAGCCGATGTGGAGCCAATGATGATCCAGGAGGGTAGGATTCTCAAAATAAGGTCAGTAATCACAAGGATTCACGGAAGGCTAGAGGTAATACTAAGGTTGATACTCAGGCATTGAATGTCTGGCAGCCAGCTCCTCTTAAGCTCCACAAATGAATCTGATGACTTGCAGGTGTGTTTACTGCAGCAGCTCGGCTCTGCTCACCAACTGAGCCTGCTACCAACTGAGCCTGCTACTCAGGAAGACAGAGCAAAGCACAGACAGCAGGCTTCCTGAAAAGGAGAGGGTCTTTGGTCAGAGAGGTGACCAAGCATCCAATAGTGACTTAGGAAGATCTGATGTTTCCTTATGGACATGAGGAATCATATAGAATGTCAGCCATTGCTAATCCACGTTACCAATCAAGTCTTTATAGTAGAATGGCCAGACGAACAGGACAGCCCGCTTGCATTTTGCAGAATCTAAACCTGGTGGTTTTCAGACATTATGCACCATTATGATTCTATGGTTTGATGAAAGAAGCCAACCCCCAAGCATCATGTAACTGCTCATTGCCTGATAAACACCATCCCAATTGTAAAGCATGAATATGGCAGACTGGTCCACCTAGAGCGGAAAATGACAGCAGCCAAATACAGAATAATTTTTAAAGAAATTCTGGCTCCAGAATTGGGCGATGAATCATCTACCAACAAGACAATGACCAGAGGAGCATCTTATAAATGTTGAATGGAACTAAAATCTAACTTTACATGTCTGGAAACACCTCTAAATGGCTGTCTACTGATGCTGCCCATCCAACCTGTTACACATGTGCCAAGCATGTAGGGATAACCAACAACATTTATATGACTGTCGTCAAAGGTGGTTCCACAAAGCATTGAGCAATGACAGTATGTAAGTAAATCAATTTTTTATTATTTCCAAAAAGTTTAAACAAACTTTTTTCACATTGTGATTATTTGGAATATTGAAAACTAAATTATTTAGGGAATTTTGCAATAATGCTACAATATAACCAAAGATAAAAAAAATAAAAAATAAAAATTAAGCTCAATAAGCTCGATTAGTTTCTGGTTTCCCTCTAACTGTTGAAGTTAGGCCTCACAACCTTAATCCATAGCCCAACACTTCCTCAATCAACATCTAGTGAAAATTCAGACATTTGGAGCTTAGGATAATGTGAACATTTAAAATCTTTGAATGCAAAATTGTAAACAAAGCACATTTCATACTCTATTCCGGAGCAGTGTTCTCCTCTAATGATTTAGAATGATGCAAGCTGCTGCAACAGGATCTAGTGATTTTCATGCCTTACTTTCCAGGTCTGAGGGAGAGTTTTCTTCTCTTTGAACTGAAACAGGCTCAGTTTCCCCTGTCTTCTCAGGCCAGGCATTTCTGCTGCAGGCAAGAGTTACTCTCCATGTGAGCATGGGTCTGTGAATCATGTTTACGATTCACAGAACAGGCATTGGTTGTGACCAGTTCTCACAACAATGTAAATACTTCAGTTCCATCACAAAACAGGCAAACAGAAAGAAAGAAAAGTACACTATCCACGGCAGACAGATCTAAATACACGCTAAGAAAATTCTCATCACCTTAATGAACAAGCATGTCTGAGACACCCTGACACTCTAGTCCCAGAGAGTCTAGTTATTGTTTTGAATAAAATGCTATTCAGTTTTTTTCTTCACTGCAGTCTGTAAGAAAACATCAGCTGCTTATTTGTCTTTATTCATTGTACTTTATTTCTCAGACAAATTTTCCTGTGAAGTGGCAGGTTGGGATTGGGGTCCCAAATTTTGACAAAGGGAACTGGAGAGTGTGTTTCAACTATAGAGAGATCCCGTGTATCTGTTTTCATTGGAAACTTTACACTAGGGTGTTGGAGAGGAGGCTCTGACAGGTTTTCCAACTTTAAGCTCAGGAGAATCAGTGTCTTAGTCTTAGCTGTGGAATAGTGCCCAGATCTTTACCCTTTGAGAATTGCTGGGGGGCTTATATGCTGGTTGTCTGGTCTATTGTGTTCTGGATATGGAGAAGGTTTAACACCTTTTCCTTAAGGTGCTTTGTGGGGTGTGTTTGGTAGTGGAGCAGCAGTGGGAGTGTAGGCTACCTGAGTTGCTTTTAAGAGTTATCTGGTCTTTGTTTATGAAAGCAAGACCTGTGCTCACATTCTGGGCACAAAGTTGTCATTATTACCAGTGGTGTCTGTTAAGGTGGAAGAAATCTGTCTTGTGAGACTAGCAGTGAGTTGTGCATTGTTTTAGGAGATAAACACTGCAGTCAGCTACATTGTCAATGGAATAAGTTGACCCAAATTGATAGATGTTTGCAATAACACAGGTTCTGAGCCTCGAATGATAAACTTGTTAACATCACGATACAGACTGACCAGCTGAGAGCAATATTAACCAGAGGCAGAGATGAAGCAATGTTTTATCTCTATGAAAGTGCGCCTGAGGTCTGATCCATCAGACTACATAGCCCATCTCCCTGGAAACCAATCAGCCTAATCCAAGGATTCCACCTCGCTTCTGTATATCCAATGATTATCTTGTGGTCACATGTTATCTATTGTATAAAACATGTGTGAAAGACTGCCTCTTCTTTGGGATATCGTGTGCGCCTTAGTGGGTGCAGTGGATTGAACAGAGAGGGGTTCCATGTGCAACCGAATCCTGAGCTCCATTAAATAGAAGAGAAGTAGTTTGAGTGTTTGTTGATCTGATACAGACACAGAGTTTTTAAACTCAACATGGCAGCCTGTTGTCACTGATCCTGTTTGTGGTGTTCGTGGACAGGATCTCAAGGTGTAGCTGTTGAGAGAGCAAATAACACAGTACATTTTGCTCATATTAAATATTCTACATTAAAATGATTGTGTCCTGCTTAAATCATCCACCAGGGACCTTCCAGATGTTGCAGTTTCTCAAATCAATTTGTCTTGACATACACATTTTTTGTGGAGACAACAAACAATATATCAGAATGGACACATACAAATACAGTCTTGAATAAGCTAATGTACTACTGACAACCTTTTCAAGGTTAGCTTATTCACTCTGCTTTGATTTGACTCTGATGATTCCGCTTCTTTTTTTTTTTTTTTTAAACATGTCCTGTCCGGCAGAGTAGCACTCAGAATTGTTGTCTGAGTGCCAATAAGAAGCCCAACAAATTTACTTTCACAAGTGGAGCATTACAGCTAACGCTATAATGCTTGATTTATATATATATATATATCTATATACCTATATATAAATAAATAGATATATATCTATATCTATATATGTCTATACATAAAGATATATATATAGATATATATATATATATATCTATATATATATCTATATATATAAATGTTTATTAGAAACTGCTTTGCAATAGACACGGAGATTTAAACGAAAAGGAAAAAAAAAGAAGCAAGAAGGAGAGAGAGATCGGGCAAAACGGAAAAAGGGAGAGAAGGAGAAAAGAATAGAGGAGATAAAGAAGGAGAAATGAGAATACAAGATAACACCCAAGAAGACTGCTACTACACTTGGAAAAACACATATATAACAACAGGATTGTAAAGAATGCAAGGTGTATTTAGTGGTAACTGCGTCTCAATATCGAACATATGTGTATCTGTTAACACCTAAATCGGAGAACAGACACAGACACAGAGGAGATCTGAGCCACAGACATCCAAAGGCCCCCCAGAGCACGGGAACTACAGGAGGACCATGGCTGGAAATACATCAACCCACTCAGAGAAGAGCAGAGAAGAGCCCCAGGGAACCACCCAGCAGCCACAGTGTAGAAGCCCCATGGAGCTGCAGTGACGAACCCACAGGCCCCGCTGGCAGCCGTCTACACCGGCACAGGTCCAGCCATGGACCCAGAGACCCGAGTCCTCATGGCACATCACCTCCCAAGTAAAGGCCAGACAGAGCCCAGGGGTCCAGGCCCCGGTAAGCAGGAAGTGAGACTGAACCTGCAGACATCAAAGCACCCAGCCCTGGACACCAAAAGCCACCAATGCACCACTGGGCAGGGACACCAGCCACTTACACCACACACCCAATGTAAATACACACAACAATGGACGTCGTACACTCACTCACACTCACCATACATACTCTTTGATTCCAGGACCAGGTACTGATACCACAGGGGGGCAACCAGGCCCTGGACCTAGGAGGTGGTCCCCTTCATTCCAGGATGGAGACAGGCAGACTGCCCCAGCACCAGCCCAGACTAGTGCCAGTGTAACATTTGTGTAAAGGATCAATAACGTCACACTGGAACCAGGATTTGCATCAGTTTATTCTTATAAAACACAGTGTAGGACACACTCAACCATTGTGTATGTTTACAGTCACTGTCAAATCCCAGCAGCTCAGTTAGGCAGATTCTGCCTTTTTATATTAACAATAAATGGAATAAAGAAAAAATAAAATCATGTACAAATCAGCATCAAAGAAATATGTTAATACATGATGCAAAATAATATGAATAAAAAGCAAATTACAATACAAAACTCAAAATTTGTACTTTATATAAAAGAATGCTATAAAGGACCTATTCTGTATTAAAATCATAAAATTAAAAGATTTAAAACTTCGACAGAAAACTGTGTATTCATCACATACCTATAAAACACAGTGTAGGACACACTCAACCGTTGGGTATGGTTACAATCACCGTCAAATCCCTGCGGCCCAACAAGCACATTTTAGAGTGAAAAACTTCAGACAAATTTATAAGTGTGACGGTTTAATCTTAACCAAACCCAAAGCTTTTCTTTTTAAAACACTTAGAAAGTTAACATTATACTTTTATGCAGCACAAAACTGTGAGAACTATTTTTAACGATATAAACATTATTAAGAGTGAGAGGTAGCGTTAGCACACATCTTACCAGCAGCTCAATTAGGCAGCTTCTGCCTGGCTGCTACAGCTATGTCACAGAGCCTTGCTTTGTGCAATACTAATAACTGTCCTCCTAGAACAATATTTATGGTGGGAACCAAATATTAAAGCAGTATAAAACAGAAATAGCCTGCCATAGTGCAAAAGCGATAACAAAATGTCAATTCAAGAAAAAGGTGTTTTGAGAAGGTTCATAAGAAAAAATAAAAAAAATAATAAATTTAACTCAGCTACACCAGCACCATCTGAACCTGAACAACCCTGGCCCAGACCTTGATCCCCCGCTCCAACCCCAGCCCCCAACGACCCCAGTCCCCATCCAGAGAGGGGACCATGAACAAGAGAGGGGTCTAACTGATCCAAACGAGCCCGCTAACCAGAGCCGTTCCAGGAAAAAAATTTTCCAACTCCCCAACAAAAACTCAACCCCATGAGTATCCCACCCCCCATGAACCCCAACATAAATTTCCCCACAGGGCCACCCGCAATCAGGACACAGATGTTGAATGCCCCCAAAATGCCCCCAAAAACAAATGCCATATATTTCCTCCCCACAGAGGCACACCCCCACAGATAAGCTCCATCCCCAAAAACCAGAACAAGAGACATTCATATAGCGCAAGCTCCACACACAGCCTCACTCCATGCCACCCCGCCCTCCACCACATAGTGTGACGCGACGCCAAGGCAAGGGCCCTGCGCAGCTCCACCCCAGCCTCTGCCCACAAGTGCAACAGAGCACTGCAACCCCATCTGTGCCCGGCCCCCTCCTTCTCCTGGCCTCCAACCCCAGATAGCAAACAGCGGAGTGTGGAAAGACCCCAAGCCTACCTCCCCCCGCTCAATTCTGGTGTTGACGCGTGTTGTTGTAGAGTGCATTTGAAAAGAAACACAGGTGGGTAAGAGGGTCTGCCGCGCACCGGCCCCCAACCCAGAACCCTCAATGTCTAAATGCAATTTAACCCTTAAAGGTGGGCGCAGGCACCAGAGGTGAGCTTAATAAAATACACTCCCCTCTGGGTGTGAGAGGGAGTTAACGATATAATGTTATGTTATAAGAAATGTTTGTGTGTGTGTGGATGTGTGTAAGTGTGCATGTTTTACTGTGACAGAGAGAGAAAAGAGTGACACAGAAATGTGGTAACAGACAAAATGAGAGGAGACAAAAAGGAATGGATACAAGCCATGGCCCCACCGACATCTAACACTGTAAACACCGTACTGAGCTGTTCTTTACATTAGATTACAATTGCCAGTTATCTAACCTCTTATCGAACCTGTGTTACATGTTTTAGACTAACCTGCTGTCACTCCTAATAAATGGAGTGATCTACAATTGAACAACTGACCATTAATATAGAGTTTATCTACAGCCACTGTAGCTCTGGTGCCTTCGGTGATATACTGTATTTCTTCCTGATTGGGAATATTACTCGCCTCCGAAAGAGGATCTCTTGGGAACTGATCATTAACACGAAGTTCGTTCTCCGTAGCTCTCTGTCCTGACTTCTGACCAGCTCTTTTTGCTTGTGGTTTTCAAACTTATAACTGAACCTATATTTGACCGAGGTCGGTTGTGATCAGGCTTCTTACCTCCGAGCTGGTGAACACGAAGGAATGCGATGTTTTCTACCTCGTAACTTGGGAGTTTCAGCTGACATTGGAGAAATTCACGGTCTGTGGATTCGACCTCACCCTCTACCCATTCTGGGATGTCATAGAAGACAAGGTTGTCCCGCATGCCATGAGCTTGTATATCCAGGATGTTCTCCTTCATTTCTTTTTCTCTGGACAGCTGTGTCATTCCATTGGTAATTGTTTTTATGTTATCCTTCAGCGTTTGGTTGTCAGCTGTGAGCGAAGTTTGTTGTTCCTGGCTGAACTCCAGGGACTCCCTAAGAGCTTGGTATTCCATGTGGAGAAGCTCCAGCAGGGCAAGATGAGCATCCAGGCTTGTTAGCTTCTTGGCGATAGATTCTAGGACATCAGCGTAGCATTCCTCTGAGGAGATAGAGGAGGTGCCGGCTGAGCACTCTGAACGGTTGTGTTTTGATATTGTGTGTTCATGGATGTAGACTTTTGTGGCTTGCCTATTACAATGTTGTCAAAACATTCGTCCATGTAGCTCTCCGCGCTGTCCAAGATTTCCTTGTCCAGTTTGTTTTGTTGGAAAAAACGGTTAATATTTTAAATGTTTCCATGTTTTGCTTGAATATTTTGGCTTGTTTTACCAGAGTTTGCCGTTTTTGTTTGTTTACCAGTATACTGCCATATTCCTTAGGCACAGCTCTCGCGAGAACTCAACCGCTCATCGCCATACCTTCAGAGCCAATGGTTACTGGACGAACTCCTACCACCGAAGCCACAGTCGCCCGTGCCCTCTGCTGTCTGATCCAGTTTGTGAGTTGAAGTTGTTCATCCTTTTCTGTTTGATGAAAGTCTGAAGGTGTCTGTAAGTTATGTAGCTGGGTCTTATATGTTCGCTTTAAACAGATGCAAACTGTCTATATGTGTATTTACACCTTGCATCCATGTGATATTTTAGCTCTCAAGGTGACCTTAGCTAGCTGCATTCCACTTGTGAGAGACCCACTATTTACATGGTTGGAGACGTTTATCACCCTTGGCAAGTGAAGCGATGTATGCCATGTTAAAGATTAATGTTGTTCTTAATTTTACTTGTGAGCAACTTTGCATGTTATTTTATTTGAAAGTGTTTGGCTTTATGACTGTGAATGTAACCTTGACACACATTATCTGGTTTATTGCCTTTATTTTGCGTTTTATGACAGAATGTATGATAATGTTAATGCATTCAGTCATGTTTAGAACCTTGTTTATCAAACACTGTATGAGCATCCATTTATGTTCATTTTGTAGTTTTTTATGGTGCTGGAAAGTGTTCTGGAGATGGAAGGATTATTCTTGATTCTCTGCAAAGGAGAAATAAATATCTACACCAATCAGAGACTCTTCTGTGATTTTTTTCATGTCAAGGGCTTCTACAAGTGGGCTGTAAAACCTTTTAATGTTAATTTCTACTAAGTCTGAAATATAAATAAACTAATCAATAACACAGCTGAATTTTAAAATGCCTAACACTGAGCTTTGTGTAATAAGCTAATTTCTGGGCCAAAGCTAGCTACATTTGTCTAATTTGCAAAAGAGCATGCATGCCTCTTCACAGCAGGGGTCCTTTAAATTAGCAACAAACTGTTGCTAATTTAAACTTCTAGGCAAAATAACAAGAAAAACTAAACGTATTCATTAGGTAGAAACCAAATTGCAAAACAATTTCAACTAAATGCAGTCAACTATTCTACCACATTTATCAAGATTATAATTTCTAATTTCTTACAGTCATGTTTTTAATATGAGAAAAGAAGCACCCAAATATTGGTTTAAAATTACTTTGTCTTGAAATGGGAATGATTAAGTTGCTTCCAGTTAAGCTTTAGTAGACTTTAGTAGAAATTATTCCAATCTAAAAGTATTTAAATATCTATTCATAAAAAAGGTTATACATAAAAAACTACTAAAAGGTAAATCCAAACACAAATAGACTATTTATTTTAATCCAAACTGATTAGATAGACAGCCATATTTTTATGAAATTCTTGTTTTTTACAATATCAGCAGGATCACTTAAGTGTAAACACCTGCTGAGCTGCAATTGGGCCAGTCGTCTCCTTAAATGACGAGGACTGATATGAAAGTTATCTATACAAGACAGACAAATTGCTATTTCTGCCTGTATTAGACCTCAAGAGAAATAAAGTCTGATGCGTTGATCATTGCCATTTTCTCCACGATCTGACATTTTCAGCTTGAGTCCTTTCTTGGCAAGGTTTTAAGAACACTGAGAAACTGATCATGAGCATTGAAGAAAAAGCCATCATCAGTCTTCATTATCTTTAGATAACGAGAAAATTAACTTGTTATCTCGAGAAAACCATCGGGAAAAACAACCGCTCTTGGCTTCCGTATTAATCAGCTCACAGGCCTGTATGTTTTGTATCACTTCCACTATAGCTCAGAAATATAAAAATGACAGCGGAACAAACAACACTCAAGTTTCAAACTGATTTTCTCCAAACCTTTGGTTAAAATGGCTACATTTGCCTGCCTTTCGCCCTTGCTACCATGTTTCCCATGTTTCAGTACTACTGTCTTGTGTATAGCTAGAGGAATTAATTACCTGCAGCAACAATATGCAATGTGCTGCTCTTCTGAATTATCCATTCATATGTTTACTGAATATTAAACTGGCTTGACAGGTACAATTTAAAACTTTACATATGACAGCACTGAATGACAAGTTATTGTTCACATCATCATCATACAAAACCAGCTTGAAGCTGACAGGAAGGGCACCTACAGGTTTCTATCACTGCCTGGACACCTTCCTGTATGACTGTAACTTAGGTGATATTTCCTCTTTGGTCTGTCCCTCATCATAACCAGCCTGGAGGTGTTCATTAGGGTAAACCTCCCCCTTGTGTCTTGCTGAGTGAATTAGTGATTTCGTTGATGTCTAAGATTAAATTACTGCACCTGTTGGCAGTTGCACAGCAGCAGAATTTTGACATTTTAGCCAAAGATTTTAGAGACTTTTTTATTTTAACCTTCCCTCCATCTACTTTATTTGATAGTTTTTAAATGAGTAAACTTTCAATGCTTCAGCCTCCACATATTGGTCAACAGGAGGAGGGATATTTCCTTTATGGATCATAGCAGATACTTACTTTTCCTTTATTGTTTCCTACATGTGCCAGGGCAGTTATGCTATACAAAAATGATATCTCAAGACAGTATCCGGATTGTATAAGTAACTTTATTAATTCCAGATGCAGTCTTGCAGGCCACGTTGATGAGTAGGCAGGCCACGCTGATGTTGGAGCAACCTGTATCTGTATGACCATTTGGTTAATTGTGTGTTGATGCATGTCTGTTTCTGTGGGTGGTTGGGTGATTTTGCATATGTGTACAAATAAGTGTGTTTGTGTTGAGCACGATTTTGTCATCTGAGGTGTGTACATTTGTGAGTGTGTCGAGAACGGTAGTAGGCCTGTAATCCACAGCAACTAAGAGTAACAAAGGGCAGGTAGACCCAGTTCCAGAAGGCCGCAGCAGAACAAGGCAGCAAGACATAAATCATCACCCCAGGTCAGCCATACACCCAGCACAAAAGTAAGTTGCCAGCAAGGCACAGGAGCAGCAGCCCCCAAGTCAAGGAGGCACAAAGCGACACGCAGGTTACCCAGCCTGCCCGACCCAGCCACCACACCATCTCCAGCCGCGTACGCTTAGTGCGAGAAGGCTAGAGGAAGGGACGCCATCAGCAGCCCCCGTGGCACTCAGCCAGCCCAACACACCTCCGGGAGCAATTGGTCTCCAGACCGGGGCCCACTACTCAGGGACATTGCCCGAGCACAGACACAGACAACACCCCACCAAAGCGGGCAGCACCCTGTTGGGTCCCTCCATGGCATCATCAGAGACCCCCAGGCCATTCCCACAGTCCCCATCGAGCCAGCACAGGCCCTGTGGCGGGACCAAAGGGACCACACCGTGACCCCTGAACACAGCCACCCCTTCGTGATGTTTGTGTGTGAGTGTTGGGGTTAAATGATCCCTAAAGATACCACAAGGAAGCCCCCGCAGAGCAAACCCCCACAGCTGGAGCAGTCCTGGAGAACCTGTGCTAGCCAAGAGAGGCAAATCCAGCACCGGCAGTTCAGGACCACGGGCACCACGCAGGTCCCAGCAGGTGCTCCCAGCCTCCAAGCCCCTACTGTCCACCCGGACATGCCCAAATCCCTCAGCTCCCCTCCCAGCCCAGACATCTTTGGTGATTAGCAAGACACACTCAATACAGGAGCGGTTCTGCAGGTGGGGACCACAGACCACATCTCAGTACCTATGCTTTTTGGCTGATGTTTTGGTCACTTTTGAATGTTGGTGGTGCTTTCACACTCGTGGTAGCATGAGACGGACTCTAGAACCCACACAAGTGGCTCAGGTAGTGCACCTCATCCAGGATGGCACATCAATGCGAGCCGTGGCAAGAAGGTTTGCTGTGTCTGTCAGTGTAGTGTCCAGAGCCTGGAGGCACTACCAGGAGACAGGCCAGTACACCAGGAGACGTGGAGGAGGCCATAGGAGGACAATAAACGCGGCAGCAGGACCGCTACCTCTGTCTTTGTACAAGGAGGAACAGGAGGAGCACTGCCAGAGCCCTGCAAAATGACCTCCAACAGGCCACAAATGTGCATTTGTCTGCACAAACGGTTAGAAACCGACTCAATGAGGATGGTATGAGTGTCCGACGTCCACAAATGGGGGTTGTGGTCACAACCCAACACTGTGCAGGACACTTGGCATTTGCCAGAGAACACCAGGATTGGCAAATTTGCCACTGGCGCCTTGTGCTCTTCACAGATGAAAGCATGTTCACACTGAGCACATGTGACAGACGTGACAGAGTCTGGAGGCACCGTGGAGTGCAATCTGCTGCCTGTAACATCCTTCAGCATGACCGGTTTGGCAGTGGGTCAGTAATGGTGTGGGGTGGCATTTCTTTGGAGGCCCGCACGGCCCTCCATGTGTTCGGCACAGCTAGCCTTACTGCCATTGGATACTGAGATGAGATCCTCAGACCCCTTGTGAGACCATATGCTGGTGCGGTTGGCCCTGGATTCCTCCTAATGCAGGACAATGCAAGATGAAGATATTGAAGCCATGGACTGGCCCCCCATTCCCCAGACCTGAATCCGGTTGAGCACATCTGGGACATCATGTCTTGCTCCATCCACCAACGTCATGTTGGCATTAGTGCACCGCACAAAGACTTTGGTTGGAACCAAAGATCTCAAACTTGGATGCATCAGATCAAAGCACAGATTTCCACTGGTCTAATGTCCATTCCTTTTGTTCTTTAGCCCAAACAAGTCTCTTCTGCTTGTTGCCTGTCAGTGGTTTCCTAGCAGCTATTTTACCATGAAGGCATGATTTACAGTCTCCTCTTAACAGTTGTTCTAGAGATGTGTCTGCTGCTAGAACTCTGTGTGGCATTGACCTGTTCTCTAATGTGACCTGCTCTTAACCTGCGATTTCTGAGGCTGGTGACTCAGATTAACTTATCGTCCGCAGCAGAGGTGACTCTTGGTCTTCCTTTCCTGGGGCAGTCCTCATGTGAGCCAGTTTCTTTGTAGCGCTTGATGGTTTTTGCGACTGCACTTGGGGACACTTTCAAAGTTTTCCCAATTGTTCGGACTGACTGACCTTCATTTCTTAAAGTAATGATGGCCACTCGTTTTTCTTTACTTAGCTGCTTTTTTCTTGGCATAATACAAATTCTAACAGTCTATTCAGTTTGCTTCAAACTCTTGCTCTTCAAACTTCTTCCATCAACACCAAAATCTGTTAGGAGGAAAATTATAAAGGTACGCTAACATTTTTCAATACATGTGCACACCCTTAAACTAACACTTTGTTTGCACTTGCACATATTGATTTTTTTTCCAAATTTAACAAAACAGAAGAGAGAGACTGCCTAGATAAGGACTTCAGCACAGAAGCCTTTACTTCAAAAGAATAACATCTAAGCCTGGCTAGGTTCTCCTAGGACCTTAAGGAAGAATGCGTTGCGTTAAATTTCAAAAGGAAACCAACTTTAACTTTAGAGCCACAAATCCTAAAGGGGTTTTTGTATAAAAACGGCACCATGCATCACCAAAAAGCACACCATGTCCTCTGTAAAACATTGTGGTAGCAGCATCATGCTCTGTGGTTAGTTTTAGTTGTGTTTCTCCATATGGAATTGGGAATTTTATCAAGTTATATGAAATTACAATTAGTTTTGAACACCGGTCCGTTTGACACATGACCTTCAGACATTCTGAGGATTAAAGGGAATTAAATTTTTCAGCATGTGGGAGAAGAAAGTTTCCTAATTTAAAAATGATGCAGAGACAACTGGTTTCCTCTCAATTCAACGCGGGTGACCTTTTATTTCGAACACATCTCTGAATACATCTTCATACAAAATCCCAAAGAATCCCAAAAATCCCTTTCATGAGTCAATATATATATACAACAGTCATATCATTGTTGTGTATGTGAGACTTTTTGACCAATCAGATGTATTCTTTCACTTACGCACATTTAGCACTCACAACATTGATTCTCAAGCGCAGCTCCAGGAATACAGAATCAGCAAACATCTGCAGGAAATCAAACTGGTCTACGTGACAGTTTGCACTATAACAATTTCATCACTCCGGTCAACTCCCCTATTCCTGAGCTAAACTGGACTGCTGAACTAATGTCAAAGCGACCTGGCAGGACTCAGGATATCATGAGTCTGCAGCCTGCAAGTTAACTTCTATAACTATAACAAGCCTATCAGTCATTCCTCACGCCAAGAACTCTCCCTTAGGTAATTCCCTTAAGCCCAGAACACAGAATTCATCTTTACATATGGTAAAAACATTAATAACACTTTTAATCTAACAAACAAAGCTTTAAGCTTCCACAAGCATCAATTAGTTTTAGGGTGCTTTGGATTGGCAGCGCCAGAGTCCAGACCTAAATCTGACAGGAAACCTGTTGGGTCACCTGAAAAGAGTCTGTGCACAAGAGATGTTCTCACAATATGGACTTGGAAAACATTTAAAAAGCCTAATCAATCAAAGTCAAGATGTGACATGCTGATATGCTCCAATCAAGAAGGACTGAATTCAACAGTTAGTTTAAGGCTGTGCACACTTTTGCAACCAGGGTTTTACGCCTTGATTTTTTTAGAAGTTTGATTTTCAGCTGAATTGTACTGGGTAGATGTCACCTTATAGGTGAAAAATGTTTTTAAACTATCATGGTCTCAATGTCTCAAAAGCCAGGGAATTTTAAACAGGTGTATACACACGAGTCACTGTATATTTTGTGGGGTAATAAAGTTTTACCACAAGGCCATATTAACCCAACAATAATACACTACACCTGTCTCAATGAATGTCCTTAGAAAACCACTGATGCGGCACTTTTTCTAAAGATCAAACTCTTCATCTTCTTCATCACTTTCCTCAACTGACCATGTAATTTTGTCAAACACCATCCCAGAAAAAATGTGTTTGAAAAATTTTAATATAGAGTGCCAGATAATGGAATCTGTACAGTTAAACTGACCCAAATTATTTCAAAACATTGCAATAACAAAAAAATATTTTACACATTTAGTGAAAAACAAACATAATACCTGTGGTGTAAACTGCTTTTGTGCCATTTTCGTGAAACGGATGGGAACAACATTTTGCTCAGATGTCAGCAGGGTCCAAAGAATTACATCTTTTAGTCCCTTACTCAACTGTTTGATCTGGTGCATAGTCCTCCCAATGACCTTACAAAAAACACAGCACATATAACAGATGAAGATGTAGACCTGTATAAAGCACACAAGAAGAAAATGAGTATAAAGGAAGTCAGAAAAATTTAAAACTGTTAAGACTTCACCAATCACCTGTTTCAGAAGTGTTGTTTTTACTGATTCAATTTTTAAAAGGTGATAACTACTAAACTTTACCCATACAATAGGGTAAAATATATAAATTGTTTTTTTAAACTTACAAGGTTTTGATTAAGCTTTAGAGTATATTTCAGCAACTACTTGCATTTGTTTTTCTAACTAAAAACATAGTGCATGAACAAGTAGCTTGTTATGAAGCCATCTCTGATTTTTTTTAGTTACTACGGGAAGTTCCCATGACAAACCAAGTTGAGATTTGACATCCTTTTGTTCTTGGGAAAGTTCCTCTTGTTCAAGCTTGAATTGAAACATTTGAAATGGTTTGATTTCTTTTAAAATAATAATAGTGATGATTTCTTTCTGTTACATAAAGTTTTTATAATTCTAATTTTCATCCAATCACCACTAAATTCAATATGATTGATATTAGTCCCGTCCCCAAAAGATATCCGCCAGAGTGGAATACCCCATTACATAACGCCTGTAGTATCCTGCGAATCCTAAGAACTGCAGGACCTCTTTGCGATTAGTGGGCCTTTTCCAATCTTTAACCCTGCTGATCTTCTCTGGGTCTGTCCTAATTCCTTCAGCAGATACAATGTGGCCAATATACTGCACCTCCTCCTTCACAAGTTGACACTTTGAGGGCTTTAGCTTCAGGCCTTGAGTCGATCAAACACCAGCTGAAGTTGTTCCATATGCTCCTCAAATGTTTTAGAGAAAATTATAAGGTCATCAAGATACATAAGCAGGTGAGTGAAGTTTAAATCCCCAAAGCAGCAGGTCATGAGTCTTTGAAAGGTTGATGGCGTGTTCTGGAGCCCAAAGGGCATTCTGTTGGCCTCAAACTGCCCCATGGGGGTACTGAATGCAGTTTTGTATTTATCCTGCCCTAGATATATATATATATATATATATATATATATATATATATATATATATATATATAGTTTTCTCTAACTCAGAAAAAAGTATTATTTCATAAACATATACATACATGTCATGGGAAGGATCTATCCTGTCAATAAAATTCATTGCAAGGCAAATGAGGTCACAAGAGAGCGCCGTCTTGCTGCCTGCAGCAGTCTTTGAATTCATTGCTGAAAAATATGCTAAACTTGGGCATGAAACTATGGGAACGGTACAAGGACCAGAAGCAGAAAATACTTGAGGACTACCCCTGCCTGTCCAAAGACTGCTGGAGCTTTGCCGAGCCTGGTGGCTGCCGTACCGGGTTGTCGTGGCTTTGTTCAGGCAGGGGGCTGCCATGTTGGTTTGCGGGGGGCATCGCCCAGGCCGGAGGCTGCCGGAGCGTCATTCAGGTCAGAAGATACAATATTGGGTTGCCGGAGCCTCACCCAGGCTGGAGGCTAAGGACCTCGGGCTGTTGTTGCTTCTCCCAGGCCGGAGGCTGTGGGCTATTGGGGCCTCGTTCGGGCCGGGGGCTGCAGTCTTCTGAGTGCTGAGGCTTGACCTATACCGGAAGCTACTGGCTGGGCTTTGCTATGGACAGAGGCTACTGTTCAGGCAGGAGGCTATTGTGTTGGGCAGCTTGAGCCTCTCCTAGGCTAAGGCTACTGCACTGGGATGCTAAGACTGCATGAGGAGTAAACTATTTGTAAGTCCACAAAGATCTATATTGTAATATACAATGCCACCCAAACAGTGGCCTGACTTTAAACCGGAAGAAGATTACGCTTCAATGGCTTAGGTACATTAACTTCTACAGCAACAGAAATACATTTTCACTGCTTTAATGCAACAGCAACAGGAGAATTTTAAAAGCTTCGTGAAAATCATCATGGAAACAACAAAGAATGGACTTTCTAACCCAGGAAGTACAAGAAATAAAAGAAAGCCTAACTTATGAACAAAATGAGGTTGATGATATTAAATTAAGAATAGATAAACAAATCAAGCACTGTGATTTGTTTTAAAAGTCTGAGATAGTCTATTAGCTGCTACTGATAAATCGAACATCTAGAGAGCCATGCAAAAAAGAATAATTTGGTCATAGATGGAATGGCTGAGTCACCAGGAGAAACATGGGCGGGTGTAGAGAAAAAAACAAAATGATATTCACAGAGAAATTGCAGTTGCAAAGAGACAGAACTAGAAGTGACACACAGAATGGGGAAAGCATCACAACATAGTGATAGGCCTAGATGCTTTTTAGTGAACTTTAAAAAAAATGAAAGCATATTAGCAGTATTACAAAGGGCAAAGGAACTATGAAGGGACGAAGATCTACATTAACAAAGACTATACAGAAGAAGATAAAAGGAAAAGAAAGGAACTGTTTCCAAAATTGAGAGATGCTTGGGAAAAAGGTGACATTGCTTTTCTATGTCGCGAAAAGCTCTGTAAGAATTCAGATTATTGATTAATTAATATTTATCATGAATTATAATTTAAAATCATAATTTGAAAACAAAATCATTTCTTAACCAAAAATCATTACTTACGAATCGAAATCAGAGATAACCTCTGTTGTTGTAATTATGGTTCAAGGCCCTTGATAATTACAATTATAAAATTTTCTATTACTATTACTAGATGTCACTGTTTAATCAACCGCTTCACTGAAGGTGGAGGAACTTTGACCGTATTTTGACAGACAAATCACTCTTGCTCAAAATAAACACAAACGCTTTCTCTTTATCTACGTGAATATTTATTAAATCAACAGCCCTGATACACCTTGCTATTGTGATTCAATAATCTTCACCTAATCAAGGATGCAAAAGTTCTACACAAAAGGGGTAAAATAACTAACTAAACAAGATAATGTTTTATCTTGTTTAGTTAGTTATTTTACTCCATTGAGTGTGTATGAAAGTCAAGAGAAAATAAATACTGAGTGAAGCTTTGGGAGCGGCCTCCACCAGGCTGCAGTCATAAAACCCCCAAAGTTGGAGCTCAGTGAAACACAAAGGGTCATAAAACTTTTAGGCGGCAACCAGTGGAAAAACACGAAGAGTGAAGACAATGGTATAGTGAGTATTCCACCATGAGGTTCTAGCAGTCCAACTTTAAGTTCACCCGAGTCTGCGCTCAGGTGTTCCAACACAGTAAGACGCTGATGGAGTTGTTCCCTAAACTCCTGCGTGCTCGTTTGTTTGGTAAAGCTAAGACATCCTATACTGTTACTAATAAAAACAAAGTAATAAAAGAACACAAAGGCTGCGCAGCTTTTAGATGCCTGTACAGGGAGAAGCTCGTCTGAATACTTCCGAATCTTCTGATTACTTCTTCCCAGAACAGCAGTTTTATTCAGAAGCAAGGCGTGTACATTACAAATAAAAAACATACAAATGTATGTCTGATTTCTTATCCGGAGCGGATTTTCAGCACTTCCTGTTTCTCCACTTTTGACCTTTATCTACAGACATATGCAGAAATCTTACACATATACAGAAATATCTTCTGTTGTAAGGCAGAAATCTTACATACAGAAATATCTTCTTGTTGTAAGGCAGAAATCGTATAGACATATACACAGATAAGTCTGTTGCAGGCCTCTAAGTTACACAATACATTTTATTTTACACATTATTAAACATACTTGAGCATAGCAATACAGATCCTATAAGCATAGCATGAATATTTTCCAACAATTTCCCCCTTTTGAAGTCTTAATAACTTCACCCTAAAATGCCCCACAGGTTATTTTTTAAGCAATTTTAATGTAACAATAAAAAAGGAAATAATGCATGAACCTACCAAAATCCAACCCCTATGGGGTAGGGTTTTTGCCTTTTGGCTCATACTTTCATCAAAATACTTACTACAAGTCCTGGAATATACAATGAGCGAACAAACCCGGTAAATAGAAAAATAGAAAGTTTTTTTCTTTCAGTTCAGTTCTGTTCTGGGTGGGAGAGCAGCTACAACCACCCTGTGAGAGGGAAGCTCAATCACTTCCGCCTCTTCTGCTGTATGCTGTCCTGGTCTTCAACTCCCAGGTGTAGACTGACCTGGAGCCTAGGATTCATACCAGGGGATTATTCTGCCCCTATGTGGGTATGAATACTTTTGCAGATTGTTGAACCCAAGGTGTAGACTAACCTGTGGGTATGATGACTTCTCCTCACCCCTAGGGGATTATTCTGCCCCTTCTGTAGGGTGAGAAGGTGGCTCTTCTGTGGTCGTGTTCTCTCTCAGGTTTTCCTGGACCTCAGCGAGGGATCTCTGTGGAGCATCTGTCACTGTACACTGACTCCAGTGGTACCAGGTGTCGCCTTTACCCTTGAGTCTCACCGCATGTGAGGTTCTTTCTGTGACCTGGAATGGACCGATCCACCTGGGTTCTGACCACTTCCTTTTGATCACCTTCAGCAGGACCCACTCAGCGTCGGACGTGGTTGGCTGGGGTCCCTCGGTTGGTTTCTCTGGAACCTGTTTTGAGAATGCTGCAACCAAACTGTGGAGAGATCTGTAATAATCACGATGAGACATGGACTGTTCACATTCATTTAGAAAAGGTAGTCTGGTTTGAGGACCTGGAAATGGTCTGCCTGTCTGCAGTTCGTGAGGGGTCAGACCATGTCTCTGATTTACAGAGCTCCTTACGGACATCAGAGCTAAAGGTAAGGCTGTGACCCATTTCATTTTGGTCTGTGCACAGATATTAGCCAATTTTGTTTTGAGGGTCTGATTCATTCTTTCCACCTTTCCCTGGGACTGTGGATGGTACGCTGTCCCAAAGGAATGTTTTAGCCCCAAAAACCTTTCCACTTCTTTTAGCACCTCATTTTTAAAGTGTGTACCATTGTCTGATCTGATTTTTGCCGGAAAACCGTGTCTTGGAATGTAATGATTTATTAAATATTTTACCACAGACTTACTGTCTTCCTTTTTTGTTGCCCAGGCTTCTGGCCATCCTGTGAAAGCATCCACACACACTAGCAGATATCTGAACCCATTCACTCTCTCAGTCATGTCTGTATAGTCAATGATGATTTCTTTCCCTGCAATAGGATCCACTGGGAATTTCCCTGGCGCTGGCTTCAGGGTAGGTAGGTTTAGCATTGAACTGTCTGCAAATTTCACATTAGTTTATCCAATGCACTGCCATTGGTTTTAAATAAGGATGCCACCAGTGTTTGAGATTTTTTATTTTTTGTGTGGTCCCTACATGCCCCATGCCATGGGCTTCTTCCAGGGCTGCTGTAGTGAGCCCTGGTTGCAGGATTGGACGTCCGTCTGGACGCCTCCAAAGTCCATTTTGGTCCTCACTGCCTCCTCTCGCCTTCCAAACTGACCTTTCTTCTGGTGAGGCCCCCTTTTGTAGTTTCACTACTTCCTCCAGAGTGGGTTCCGGTGTCCACCCTACCTCTGAACACAACAATATGTTTCTGGGTTGGTAACCAACGCACTGTTTTGCCGCCTGGTTGGCCGCCTGGTTCCCCTGTGTTATTACTGTGGTAATAACAATGTTTCAGCCAACCTTCTCATTTCCTGTTCATGCTTGATGGGTTTCTGTCCTGCTGTTCTAAACCCTGTTCTCAACCATTGCTTTAGTTCAACATGCCCTGCACTTGTGGCATATGCTGAGTCTGTGTAAATGTTTACTTTCTGTCCTTCTCCTAATTCTAGGGCCGCTATCACCAAAACGTCTGCTCTCTGTGCTGATTGTGTGTCTGTCAGTCTTTCCGCTTTCACTGTCACAAAGTCTGTCCCTGTGTCCTCCACAACTGCATAAGCTGCTTTAAGTCCTTCTGTGTCATGTCTGAAACAGCAACCATCTGTATACAGGTTTCTAGCATCTGTCAGAGATGTGCTTTGTAGGTCTGGTCTGATTTTTTCATTAAACTCAACTTTTTCTGCACAGACATGTGGCTCTCCTGATGTCATTCTGTCTGCCATGTTTATGCCTTCATGTGTGTATGTGATGTTAGGAGCACCCTGCTCAATCTCTGTTGTATCAGTGGTGATAGTGTGAATGTCTTTGACTTCACAAAAGCCACCACTCCATGTGGTGTGAGAATATGAATGGAGTGTCCCATAACTACATGGGCTGTTAACTGGATTATTTAAAAGATATTTTTTCGGCACTAGTGGCCTTTATTTTTCCGACAGTAGGTAGACAGTAAAGAGGGGTAGAAAGAGGGGGAGACATTCAGTAAATGTTGACAGCTGCCATTCGAGGACTGTAGCCTCTGTACAGGTCCTTCTCAAAATATTAGCATATTGTGATAAAGTTCATTATTTTCCATAATGTCATGATGAAAATTTAACATTCATATATTTTAGATTCATTGCACACTAACTGAAATATTTCAGGTCTTTTATTGTCTTAATACGGATGATTGTGGCATACAGCTCATGAAAACCCAAAATTCCTATCTCACAAAATTAGCATATTTCATCTGACCAATAAAAGAAAAGTGTTTTTAATACAAAAAACGTCAACCTTCAAATAATCATGTACAGTTATGCACTCAATACTTGGTCGGGAATCCTTTTGCAGAAATGACTGCTTCAATGCGGCGTGGCATGGAGGCAATCAGCCTGTGGCACTGCTGAGGTCTTATGGAGGCCCAGGATGCTTCGATAGCGGCCTTTAGCTCATCCAGAGTGTTGGGTCTTGAGTCTCTCAACGTTCTCTTCACAATATCCCACAGATTCTCTATGGGGTTCAGGTCAGGAGAGTTGGCAGGCCAATTGAGCACAGTGATACCATGGTCGGTAAACCATTTACCAGTGGTTTTGGCACTGTGAGCAGGTGCCATGTCGTGCTGAAAAATGAAATCTTCATCTCCATAAAGCTTTTCAGCAGATGGAAGCATGAAGTGCTCCAAAATCTCCTGATAGCTAGCTGCATTGACCCTGCCCTTGATAAAACACATTGGACCAACACCAGCAGCTGACACGGCACCCCAGACCATCACTGACTGTGGGTACTTGACATTGGACTTCTGGCATTTTGGCATTTCCTTCTCCCCAGACTTCCTCCAGACTCTGGCCGCTGTTTCTGGTTCAAAAATGGCTTGACCTGGGGAATGCAGCACCTGTATCCCATTTCCTGCACATGCCTGTGCACGGTGGCTCTGGATGTTTCTACTCCAGACTCAGTCCACTGCTTCCGCAGGTCCCCCAAGGTCTGGAATCGGCCCTTCTCCACAATCTTCCTCAGGGTCCGGTCACCTCTTCTTGTTGTGCAGCGTTTTCTGCTACTCTTTTTCCTTCCCACAGACTTCCCACTGAGGTGCCTTGATACAGCACTCTGGGAACAGCCTATTCGTTCAGAAATGTCTTTCTGTGTCTTACCCTCTTGCTTGAGGGTGTCAATAGTGGCCTTCTGGACAGCAGTCAGGTCGGCAGTCTTACCCATGATTGGGGTTTTGAGTGATGAACCAGGCTGGGAGTTTTAAAGGCCTCAGGAATCTTTTGCAGGTGTTTAGAGTTAACTCGTTGATTCAGATGATTAGGTTCATAGCTCGTTTAGAGACCCTTTTAAGGATATGCTAATTTTGTGAGACAGGAATTTTGGGTTTTCATGAGCTGTATGCCAAAATCATCCGTATTAAGACAATAAAAGACCTGAAATATTTCAGTTAGTGTGCAATGAATCTAAAATATATGAATGTTAAATTTTCATCATGACATTATGGAAAATAATGAACTTTATCACAATATGCTAATATTTTGAGAAGGACCTGTAAAAGAAAAGTGTTTTTAATACAAAAAACGTCAACCTTCAAATAATCATGTACAGTTATGCACTCAATACTTGGTCGGGAATCCTTTTGCAGAAATTACTGCTTCAATGCAGCGTGGCATGGAGGCAATCAGCCTGTGGCACTGCCGAGGTCTTATGGAGGCCCAGGATTCTTCGATAGCGGCCTTTAGCTCATCCAGAGTGTTGGGTCTTGAGTCTCTCAACGTTCTCTTCACAATATCCCACAGATTCTCTATGGGGTTCAGGTCAGGAGAGTTGGCAGGCCAATTGAGCACAGTGATACCATGGTCAGTAAACCATTTACCAGTGGTTTTGGCAGTGTGAGCAGGTGCCAGGTCGTGCTGAAAAATGAAATCTTCATCTCCATAAAGCGTTTCAGTAGATGGAAGCATGAAGTGCTCCAAAATCTCCTGATAGCTAGCTGCATTGACCCTGCCCTTGATAAAACACAGTGGACCAACACCAGCAGCTGACACGGCACCCCAGACCATCACTGACTGTGGGTACTTGACACTGGACTTCTGGCATTTTGGCATTTCCTTCTCCCCAGACATCCTCCAGACTCTGGCACCTTGATTTCCGAATGACATGCAGAATTTGCTTTCATCCGAAAAAAGTACTTTGGACCACTGAGCAACAGTCCAGTGCTGCTTCTCTGTAGCCCAGGTCAGGCGCTTCTGCCGCTGTTTCTGGTTCAAAAATGGCTTGACCTGGGGAATGCAGCACCTGTATCCCATTTCCTGCACACGCCTGTGCACGGTGGCTCTGGATGTTTCTACTCCAGACTCAGTCCACTGCTTCCGCAGGTCCCCCAAGGTCTGGAATCGGCCCTTCTCCACAATCTTCCTCAGGGTCCGGTCACCTCTTCTCGTTGTGCAGCGTTTTCTGCCACACTTTTTCCTTCCCACAGACTGCTGTGCCTTGATACAGCACTCTGGGAACAGCCTATTCGTTCAGAAATTTCTTTCTTTGTCTTACCCTCTTGCTTGAGGGTGTCAATAGTGGCCCTCTGGACAGCAGTCAGGTCGGCAGTCTTACCCATGATTGGGGTTTTGAGTGATGAACCAGGCTGGGAGTTTTAAAGGCCTCAGGAATCTTGCAGGTGTTTAGAGTTAACTCGTTGATTCAGATGATTAGGTTCATAGCTCGTTTAGAGACCCTTTTAATGATATGCTAATTTTGTGAGATAGGAATTTTAGGTTTTCATGAGCTGTATGCCAAAATAATCCGTATTAAGACAATAAAAGACCTGAAATATTTCAGTTAGTGTGCAAGGAATCTAAAATATATGAATGTTAAATTTTCATCATGACATTATGGAAAATAATGAACTTTATCACAATATGCTAATATTTTGAGAAGGACCTGTATTGGTCGGATGAAATATGCTAATTTTGTGAGACAGGAATTTTAGGTTTTCATGAGCTGTATGCCACAATCATCCGTATTAAGACAATAAAAGACCTGAAATATTTCAGTTAGTGTGCAATGAATCTAAAATATATGAATATTAAATTTTCATCATTACATTAAGGAAAATAATGAACTTTATCACAATATGCTAATATTTTGAGAAGGACCTGTATGTACATAAGGACAGTCCTAGTACCCCCTTTTTTCTGGAACAGCACTCCATTCGCTGTGTGTGCTGTTACAGAAACATCCAAATAAAATGGAAGTGTGTAGTCGGGGTGTGCCAAGTGTGCAGCTCGGGATAAGCTTGTTTTGAGAGTGATAAAAGCTTCTTCAGCTTCTGTGGTCCATTCCAAAGGGGCCGTGAGATTTCTCATGCCCTGTTTTTTCACTAAGTCTCTAAGGGGAGCTGTGAAATCAGTGTAGCTGGGGACAAATGATCTGCTGTAACCTGTAAGGCCCAGAAATAACAACATGTCTTTCACAAAGAGTGGTTTGGGATGAGAAAGCACTGCACATTGGTGTGCAGGTGACATACCAGTTCCTGGCCCAGGAAGTCCACCTGTCTTCTGCAGATTTGAAGTTTAGCCTTACTGACTTTATAGCCAGTCTTGGCTAAATGTGAAAGAACAACAGCAGTGGCCTCCAAACATTCAGTTACAGTAGGTGTGGCCAAAAGAATGTCATGAACATACTGGATGAGTGTAGTATGCGGTGGAAGTGGGCAGTCCTGTAAGGAGTCCTTAAGAACTAGGTTAAAGATTCCTGGGGAGAGAGCAAAACCCTGTGGCAAACAAGTGTATCGGTACCTATGTGATCCATAGGTGAAAGCAAAAATATCCCTGCATTCTTCAGCTAAAGGCAGGCAAAAGAAAGCATTTGCCAGGTCAATGCATGTAAACCATGCATATTCAGCAGTAAGATTAGTGAGAGCAACATAAGGATTTGGAACAGGGACAGTAGGAGTGGACTGTGCTGCATTAACGGGCCTCAAATCGTGTGCCATTCTCCATTTCCCTGTTCCTTTTTTCTCAACTGGTAAAATAGGTGTATTCAACGGGGAGGAGTCAGCCGACTCTAATACACCGGCATTCCACAGACCCTCAATTGTGTCCTTAATGCCCAGTTTATGAGGGTATTGGGACCTCCAGATTGGTTGATCAGAAGTAAGCTGAAAAGTAATGGGAGTACAGTGTATGAGGCCCACGTCCGTAGGACCTTCTGCCCAGAGTGTGGAGGGCATGCTCTGTACAACTGCAGCTGCCAGTGGGTGATCTGATTTTTCTCTACCATGATGTCTGTCTAACTGTACATGTTCCAGGTTGCCTACATCTGTGGAATGATTAAGAATGTGATAAGTGTTCCCTGAAGGTGAATAGGAGAGGTTAGGAGTGGAAGAGAGATGCCAATCCTGTAGGGAGAGGGAGCGTTTTAACACACCCCCTAACTAACGTGCTTCATGTCCTGGATGTGGGGCTAAAGAAACGTGCGGAATGTTATCAGACCACATTTTAAAACAAACATCCTGTTCTTTGGTCAACCTGACAGAGGAGACTACACCTTCTGGAGCTACATAAATATCAGTGGTGACAATGTCCCATGTCTCACCTTCCAGCTCAACAGCAAAGCTTTCCTGGTAACATTCACGGTTATTTCTGTCATAAAACAGGGTGAAATGCGGCGGGTCAGGGGGAGAAATGTAGGGTGCCAGTGTGGAGATCCAGGATTTCCACCGAAGGAAGGAAGAGAGAACACCTCTGCATGCTGTGGTTTCTGGGTGTAGCAAGACCCAGTAAATGTCAGCCATAGGATCAGACAAGGGCTGGATTAAATACTGTCCATGTGAAAAGTGTGTGTTGCTGCCACATGAAAGTTGGGTGCCATTAGGAAGATGCACCTGCAGTCCGTCTGAACCACACAGAATGGTTGCGCTCATTTTGATCAACATGTCTCTACCCAGTAAAGTTAGTGGTGTGTCTGTGGACACTAAGTAACTGTGGTTCAAAGTTTGCCCTCCTATTTCAGTTCTTAGGGGCTTGGTGTAAGGTAGGACCTGTTTAGCCCCAGAAAACCCCATGACAGTGGTAGTCCTTGTGGAGAGAGTGTTGGGAGAGGCTTGTTTGATGGTTGAGCATGTAGCCCCAGTGTCCACTAGAAAAGGAAGACTTTGTCCATACACTGTCAGGGACAGTAAGGGGTCCTCAGTTCCTCTGTCCGGGGGGTTCTGTGGGGACCCTCAGTGGTGGTCTGGCCAGAGACTGGGCTCATCCCAGGCTGGCAATTGGAGTGAAGGTTGCTGCTGTTGGCCTCCACGTGATGGATCACCTCTTCCCCTTTGTGGGCGTCTCGCAGGCCCTCTCCTAGGTCCATGCCATCTATATTCCACATGTGGACCGCGTTTGTAGGGACAATCCCTGCTCCAATGACCAGGCTCTTCGCAGTAATAGCACACATCAGCATTCCACCACCTCCGTGGCGGTCCTCGCTTGAATCCCATTCCCCTGGGCCCACCTCATCCTCTGAAACGACCAGCATGTTCCTGATGAGGACCATAGGTCATAGGCCCCTGTGCAGACGCGTCCTGGTGGCCAGGAAATGGAGGAGCTTGTGGTGGTTGGGACACAGCACCTTCATACATTATTTTGGTGGTTTCATTCTCTTTTTTCTTTTCCCCTGCTTTTTGTTTTGCTTCAGCTAACTGCATTTTTAGTAACTGAGTCTGCAATGCTTTAAGTTCTTCCTCATCCTTCTTATGTTCCTCTTATTTTAGATAAATGGTGAATTAAATGGCGATCCCACGTTCCAGTATCAGCCCCTGGCAAATCAGGATTGTCCTCCATGTTGGTTTTAACTTGAGTGGGTAAGCCTCTCAGCACAGCGTCTCTGAACCAATCCCTCTGTGAACCCTCATTGGCTGGATTAGTTCCTGTTTGCGTTTGCCAAATGGATTTGCATTGATCCAAATATTCTCTTGGATTGGTGTTTGGATTCCATTCAAATTTAGGGATAGTGCGCCCCCTGGTTTCAGGGTATAGCTCCCTCAGCGCGTCCCCTATGTCTTGGGCATGGAGAGAGAAATGATCTGTGTCTGGGAAGAGAAGGGAGCGAGCACTCGCTTCAACCTCTCTACAGTTGTGTGGTTTCATACAACGTGCTGCAATTGCACGGTAGTCCCCTAGAGCTAAAGTGGTGCCTGCGGTAAGATAATCTAATGTTTGTAACCAAATAGAAGCCCCCTCAGTTATGGGTGGGAGCTTGTCGCGGAGTGTGGTAAGATCCCCCAAGGAAAAAGGCTTATATTTGCGCTGACCCCCGGACCCAGGTTGATGAAGGAGGGGCAACTGCTTTTTATAGAACCCAGGCTACCCTTGAGGCCACCTGACGGAGGACGCGTGGTTGCATGGTTTCTGGTTGGGGGGCACTGCGCTCAGGTGTGTCTTCTGGTGGTTCATTCAGGGTTGAGACGGCTTCATCATTTTCCTGGGCCTCACATTCTACACTAGGAGTGAGTGAAGCCCAAGGAGTAGATGTCCGTGGTGGAAATAATCTATGAGGAAGTGTGGCATCAGGCCGCCAGTCACCATACACAGCAACAGTCACTGAGCCTACTTGCTTAGATGGGGCAGGTGTTGCCATGGTCATGCTTTGGGGTGAATCATCTGTGCAGGTTGAACGGTGTGAGAGATGGTGCTGACCATCTCTCACACCAACAGAAAGTGCTTCAGAACAAGCTGGATCAATTACAGACAGAGAGTCTTGTGATTCAGATAAGAAAGAAATTAAGTCCTTTTGTTCTTCTTGTGGAGCTGTAGGGGCGGTACAGTCGGTGAGAGCAGCCTGTGGGCTGGACAACCCATGAACAGTTACATGCCCTTTTTTGACGTCAAGTACAGGGTACAGCCCTGTGGGAGGAGATGTAGGAGGGCAAGGAGGCTGAGCAGAGCTAGAGGGAGGAGATGCATACGGTGGTGGTTTGTCTGTTACTTCCTCATTTCTGTCAGTGTGCGGTTCTGTATGTGTGGTGTCAGGTTTATCAAACATTGCATATTTAGCTCCCTGCCATATTAAAACCATCTGAGACCAAAATGTCTCATCTTTTGCTGCCTTATCTTTTACATCTTTCCACTTGCTCTTAAACCATCCACTATCTTTGCATTTTTCCTCCGCCAACTCTTTGTCTTTCTTAGCCTTTGTCATATTCAGCCAAAACCACCTTCCCACGCTTTTTCTGCTCTTTTCATCAGTTCCATCTCTCTGTACCTCTTCCTGTATTTTCTGATTCATTTTCTTAATCAACTTTTCTGCCTGTTTTTCTTCCTGTGTCTGCTGCACCAACTGCCTCACCACATACACCTGTTCCTTAAATGTTTTCCACACTGGTGCCTCCGCACCCAATCCTGAGTCCTCAATCTCCCTTTGAAACTCTCCGTCCATCTTTCACACAGTTAAAATTCGCTCGCTCCAATGCTTCTCAATCATACATCAAAACAGCAATCAGTTATCTGTCCTTGTTAACACCGCCAGGTTTTCCAGACAGAATAACTGCATTCGCACAACAGCAATAAGAGTCCTGCCATCTGCAGGACGTCTCTCCTTTCACACTCTCACACACTCCGCCTGATAACGTCTGTTTACACAGATTATCCCTTCTGTGAACAGCTCATCGATTTTATGTGTTTGTGTGTTTATGCACTTTTGATCTATTATTGGAGTGTACTAAATACACTCTCGTTTCTGTTATTCTAGCTGAATTATCCTATTTAGCTCATAGTTCCTCTTAATCTGTTCTATTCTCACTATTATATATATAACTCACATTCACACTCTAACCGTTAATGATCTCACAGACTTATTCAGCCTGCTCATAGCTTCACGGGACTTTTGACTATGTGTTTTAAAGTTTACCACATCTGTAATCTGGTTTTATTGAGACAGAACTCAAATAAAACACAGCATTCAAACCTTTGTGTTTTTGCCCGGTCTTAGCTTTCTGACTCCAGAATACAATGAACAGCCTTCTCAGGGCCTCTAACCCTGTTAAGAAAACTTAAATACACTTCAAACTTCGGAGGTCCCCAACCTCCGGGACTTCAACCCAGCAAAATCATGAATTCTCATCAGAAAACATGTGGAGTTGCCAAACACAGGAAACACACACACGGGCCTCGAACCCTATTCAGGAGGACTCTAACCCCAAACTCAGGAAACACACGGGCCTCAAACCCTTATTCAGAGGGCCTCTAACCCTTATTCAGAGGGCCTCTAACCCTTTAGTTCAAAAAACACTTCTCATTTTGCTTTTCGTGACCTCTTTTACAGTACCTTAATGCATTACTTTACACGTGTTAAATTTAGCAGAACATTTCACTTACTCAGACATCTGACACCAAGAATTTAGGCCTATCGACAATGCCAAAAGTGCAGAGTTCGTTTAAACAGGTTTCTGCTTACCTCGTAAGATGTGCGGGGGTACCCCGGTGTCAGTCTTTTGGTGAAGTTCTGATTTAGCCGAAAGTCCTCGCTTTTCCCAAATCACGTCCGTCGGGGTCACCAAGATGATGGAGTTGTTCCCTAAACTCCTGCGTGCTCGTTTGTTTGGTAAAGCTAAGACATCCTATAGTGTTACTAATAAAAACAAAGTAATAAAAGAACACGGAGGCTGCGCAGCTTTTAGATGCTTGTACAGGGAGAAGCTCGTCCGAATAATTCCGAAACTTCTGATTACTTCTTCGCAGAACAGCAGTTTTATTCAGAAGCAAGGCGTGTACATTCAAATAAAAAACATACAAATGTATGTCTGATTTCTTATCCGGAGCGGTGTGGCACTCTGACATTCAGCTGCCTTTTCAGCACTTCCTGTTTCTCCACTTTTGACCTTTATCTACAGACATATGCAGAAATCTTTCACATATACAGAAATATCTTCTGTTGTAAGGCAGAAATCTTACATACAGAAATATCTTTCTGTTGCAAGGCAAAAATCTTACATACAAAAATATCTTCTTGTTGTAAGGCAGAAATCTTATAGACATATACACAGATAAGTCTGTTGCAGGCCTCTAAGTTACACAATACATTTTATTTCACACATTATTAAACATACTTGAGCATAGCAATACAGATCCTATAAGCATAGCATGAATATTTTCCAACAACGCGCACAGCTTCAAAGCGCGGCGGCTTTCAGTGTCCAACAGCAATCAAAGTTTCAAGAAGACATTGCATGCACATACAACTTAGAACACATTGGGTTTTAAATTGCTCTAAAATCCTACTCTATCCAGCCCAAGCTATTTCAAATAGAAATAAAAGAAAAAACGGGATTACTTGGTGTCGTCTTCTCTGGAGCAGAGGGAAAGACAACGGGCCTTCCTCCTTTGGCAAAAGGGGAAAAATATGACGGACCGTCAGCAGTCGACTGGAACAAAAACAAAGAGGAAAATTAGTCTCCTTGGAAAACCTCCGTGAGTTTTGCTTGGTTACGTGTTAAATCCACGTCTTCGATCGGTAAAGTAAAACGTGCAAGTCTTCCTATCCCTGCAAGCTTAACTCGTTGAGTTTCTCATGAGTTTTGGCCAGTGGGGTATATTAATGAAAACCCACGTGTGAGTTTCTTCTCCAGGAGGATGCGTGCCTCCGTTGCCTGATAACCAGTCTTGGTTTCCAGCAGGGAAAAGCAAAGGTGGGCATCTCCGGTGTCCACTGTGACATCAGAGCTGCAACGCCCGTTCCTATCAGCTGCAAGGCCAGCTGGGAGTTGTGGTAGCAGACCATACTGGGGTATATAGTAGCAGATGACACTGGGAGGTACAGCAGCGAACAAATGGTCCAACAGCTCATTATATTTCAATGTAGCAGTACACCTAAAAGGCACTATAAGTAGTGCAAATAAAATGATCAGCGATGACAATAAGAAGAAAGTCAGCAATGACAATAATTTATTTTGATGCAATATGCCTATGAAGATAAACAGGGAAATAGCATAACAAATAAACTATTGGAAATACCAGATACTTTGTCATCCAAAAAACTGAATTTACTTGCAATCTCTGAAACTCACTTAGATGATCAGAGATGTCCTCTGGTGTTGTAATTGTGGCTCAAAGCCCTTGATAATTACAATTATTACATTCTCAGTAATAATTGATAACTATTACTAGATGTCACTGTTTAATCAACCGCTTCACTGAAGGTGGGGGAACTTTGACAGACAAATCACTCTTGCTCAAAATAAACACAAACGCTTTCTCTTTATCTACGAGAATATTTATTAAATAAACAGCCCTGATACACCTCGCTATTCCGATTCAATAATCTTCACCTAATCAAGCATGCAAAGTTCTACACAAAAGGGATACAATAACTAACTAAACAAGATAAAACAGCATAGAGTGTGTATGAAAATCAAACCAGCAGTTATGGCAAAACAAGAGGAAATATGGTGCTGGATGGAGCTTTGGGACTTAAAAAAGTTCCTTCTTTAAAATTGCCAAATGCTTGACTGCGTTCAGCAGATACGTAGTTTAAAATGAAGTTGCTATGAGTCGGTTCTAATGTGATGCCATGATATGCTCATGTCTATTTTAAAGAAGACACCTGTGATGCTTTTTTTGTTTTCTTTTTTGTAACATAGAACATAGAATTTTAATCTTTTCTGTAACTCTGATTATTGAAAAGTTATTGTAAGCTGTGAATTGTACAATAAACATCCTGGCTTTATGTAATTTAATAGTTTATTATTTTAGTTTTTCTGTTTTTATGTAATCGAATAGTCTACTTTCTTATATAGACTCCAGGAAGAATAGCAGCAGCATCTGTTGTGGCTAATGGAGATCCAAACAGTCAGCCAGTCAGTCAGTCAGTCCTTTTCTGTACCGCTTCTTCCATAGTGGGTCGCGGGGAAGCTGGTGCCTATCTCCAGCAGTTTATGGGTGAGAGGCAGGGTACAGCCTGGACAGGTCGCCAGTCCATCGCAGGAGATCCAAACAAATAAATACAATAAATAAAATGCTTTATCTCCACCGTTGGCCGAATCCAGACCAGATGAGCGTTCATCCGGCGCTGTAATAAGCTCCAAAGCTCAGAATGAGGCAAAATACATTTTTATCGCATCCTGCTTTTTGCGGCTCCTTAAATGTGTGTGTTGAGAGTTCAGTGTGTATGTTGAGTGCCTGGTGTGTATGTGTGTGTGTTTGTAAAAGAGCAATAATTACTAAAAGGCGAGACCACATCACCTCTGGTTGTTGCGGGCATTGGCGTGCAAGAAAACCATCTGATAGTTAATCCTCCAATGTCATCAAGTATATTCCAATGTAGGAAGCACACAACGATCTGGATAATGTTTGTTTCTGGCGCTTTTTGCTGGATTTCTGCAAAGGTTTTTGGAAAAAAAAAAAAAAAAAACAGCGTTCTGGGAATCACTGTGAGTAGAATATTTAGGTTTAACTTGCCAGTTTCATTTGCATTTATTATTTTATCTTCATCTTATTTGGTGCCAATTCTACAGGCACTTATAAATAAATATGCAAATGGAAGCACCGGTGCTCCCATCAGTATTAAAGGGTTAACCCCCGGTGACGAGGGGATTGGAAAATCTACCTCAAAAGATCTATCTGGTGCAAAACTACCAGTCAAATTAAGCTAGCTCTCATTTACCCTCATCCTGGCCACACCCCTACTTAACCACCTTTCCACACTTGGCCGTGCGCTTCAGTGTCTCTTACACTTCCCACTTTGTGGAATTTTTCAAAATTTCTCTGGGTGCGGGATTATGCTTTTACATCTGGTTTAGTTTCACTTTAGGTACACATTTCCTCATCATAGTGTTCCAACCTGCTCCTGGCTGTACTCAATCGATTGCCTCAGTGCCTGAAATTCCATGTGCAGGACTTTTACCAAGGCCAGTCTGGCATCGAGGTTGGTAAGCTTCTGGTCAATACTCTAAAATATCTGTGAAGCTTTTATTTGGTGAGGTGGTGATACTGGTGGAGCATTCAGACTGTGTATGCTTGAATGTAGGAGTAGCTTCTGAGGTTTCCGCAGTATGATACTGTAAAAATACATGTCAATGTGGCTCTGCAGACTGTCAACAGTTTCCTCACACTGGTTGTCAGTGGTGAGGAAGAGAATACAATGGTTAGTCAGTTAGATTTAACTTGATATTTGGCTGGTTTATTTGGCTTGTTTTTTAACCTTAGCTAGAGAGTTGTCTGTCAGTGCGCCGTCATAATGTATACCTATGTGCCAATCTTGTGAGAACTTACCACATCCTGTTCTCTCAAAAGTGGCTACTTCCTTATTTATTAACTAATTTAACTGTATATTGCTGAATAAAACAGACACATGTATCAAGAGGAGTCATAGTGCTTGTTCCTGTAATTTATTATCATCCATTTCTCAGTGAGAAGTCAGTTTTTATCGCTAACTTCAGCCTTGCTTCCACCTGTGCCTGCACGTGCACATAAATAGAGCTTCCGCACAAGTGCACTCTGCTGCTCTTTAAAGGGTTGGGTGACACATCCTCTGCTACTCTTGCCTGTTAGAGGCACAAGCTTTATCCACAGGAGAGTAACCTGATAACTGAAACATTTTACCTGTCAATCGGCTCTTATAAACTCTAGGAACCTACAGTAAACATGCAGTCTGAAAGCAAGGAAAGAGCTTTTTTGGGAAATATGGAACAATTGGATCTTTAATATAAGATGTAGCTTGATTATTCACAGCTTAATCTACAAGAATTATTTTTAATTTCATACATCTTTGCTTTTTAAAATCCATTTCTTGCCAGTTGTGGTTGAAACTTTTACTACAGAAATCTGGTTGGTTTGACACTCATAAAGTATTATTGGGCTAGTTGTTTATCCGATGGTATTAATTAATTACAACTACAGCACAACTGTCTGTACTCAAGTACAAAAGTAGACACTTAAACACACTGGTTTGGTGGTAGCGTTTTAGGCATTTTTAAATCATTGCTGCCATTGATTAGTTAAGTGCTACATTGACAGTTGTTTGGCAGCATAGCTTTTATTCTCAGTTAAGGTTATTTGGCTCAGTTTTACCAATTTTTCTCTAAAAATGTTTTGCTTTAAAATGTAAAAATTATTATTTTTTATTTACCATGCACTGTCAGTCAAAATGACAATTACTTTCACAAAGTTGAGATGAAAGCAAAGAAGTAGGTGATTCAGAGAGAGCAAGGTTATTTCCCAGCAGCTTAACATTCTCTACGTGAACTGAAGCATGCATTACACATCCAATGTACAGAAGGCCTTCGATAGTGGATTGTAATAAAAAAAATCCCTGTAAATGTCTTGGTCTTTCTTTATGTGCTCCTTTCAGCTATTGTTCTCTTTACCCCTAGTGTAAGTTTTTCTGAGATGCGCCTCTTCTCTGAAATCAGAACTCAGTGGAAAGGTTTCAGTCATTGCACTCACTGGTGCCAACATTGGTGCATTTTCAGGAAATTTAGGAGAAAGCGTTTCTCAGTGATTATACAACTCTTGGATCCAATATGTGCTTTTTAGATCCTCATTTTTAAGGTGTACACAAGCATAGTATTCGAAATAACATAGAAATGTTTTCTTTTGTTCAGCAATGCAGCAAAATTCCAGATTGTATAGTTTGCAATAGAACGTTTTCACATTTTTTACATCAGAGTTAATCCTAACAGTGGTACTAATGACAGTAGTAACTGTTTGATTGCAGCTGCACCTTTTTCATGATAACGAGGCCTTTAAAATCTCTGATATCCAGGAGCTATTTCTGACAACAGTTTGTCAGCAACAAAGCATAGATTAGACTGACCAGTCTAAAGAGGGCAGCACATGATGCTGTAAAACACTGAGGGAGAAGTGGATGGAGTGCATCCAAAATAAGATCAGACAAACTATGTGACCACACCATCAGAGGATCAATATGCTCAGCTTTCAGTGAGAGACAGAAAAGCAATGTCATCTCATAACAGGTAACAGAAGACATCAATCAGAATTTAAAAAAAATACTTTATTAATCCCTGGGGGAAACATAACCCCCAAACTTGAGGTCCTGTCATGGACTGTCTGGCTTAAGTCATTGAGGATAAGTAGCTTCTATAAAGCACTCAGGAGGAGGAACATGGGCAAATCCAAAACTGTTAGCAATGACATATAAGAGTTTTGTTTTAAGAGGAATCTTCTCCAACTTTCTCACTCAGCAGTAGATGTTATTTCAACAGCAGAATTATATGTACACTTGGC
This sequence comes from Girardinichthys multiradiatus, assembly GCF_021462225.1. Taxonomy (NCBI): domain Eukaryota; kingdom Metazoa; phylum Chordata; class Actinopteri; order Cyprinodontiformes; family Goodeidae; genus Girardinichthys; species Girardinichthys multiradiatus. Next base: position 5,960,161 of record NC_061815.1, read on the forward strand.
CTCAAAAGTCTATCCATCCCTAGTAAAATGCTACGTTTTTGTGATGTAAAAAGAGCCATTAGAAATCACTTCAAAATGTGATATTTATCCTTTACATTCAACCAAGAAAAATTGTATGTATCTCAGCACAAATACTGATGCAGTTTGATCTTTTTGTACCCTACGCTTTAAACACAAATCACACAAGTCCTAAAAATATCACAGCAAATGATTCAGCAAAGCAAAGTTGAGAATATAAAAGCATAACTTCAACTGGAATTAAAAATGTTTTTTTTTTTTTTTTTTATTAGAAGTCACTGACAGCCTTTATTCTTTGTAAGTAAGCAGACAGGAAGCGGGGTGGAGAGACAGGGATGACATGCAGCACAGGTTTCTAGGGTCAGGAATTTGCAGGACCACGGACAGTAAAAAAGTGTCTAAGAGCATTAATAAAGCATGATGTGTCCATTGTTCAATATGTACACCACATACACTAAGGCCTGTAAAGAGTACTGCCCACCTTTTAGTATTTGCTACCCCTCCTCGAGTACGACGAGTGGAGATAGCCCACATACATTCAAGCCTACATTTGAAAAGGGGGTTTCATGCTGAGGTGATCTGATGGTAGATCTGCCATCTGTTGTTCTACTGGCTTGCCACAAAACTTATTACATGTTACACACTTTTGCAAAATCTTAGTGATGCACTTCCTTGCTCTGGTGATCCATGAGCCAGCTGTATGGATTATTCTCTCAGTGAAAACTCTACCTTGATGTTTGACCCTTTTGTGGTAGTGGTTCACAAGTAGTCATGCAACATGGCTGCAGCCAGGACTGATGAGTGGGTTTTTCTCCTCTTCAGCAAGGGAAGCATGCTGGGGTCTACCTCCTGTCCGTATGAGCTTTTTTTTTATCAAGTCTAGGGTTAAGCTTCCTCAAAGAACTGCTTTTAGGAATAACTTCTCCTTTTTTGAAACAATTCAGTTCACCTTGGCATGTTTCCTTTTGAAGGCATTGAAGATGACAGTCTTTGCTTGTGACAATGCTTCAGCTGTGTGAGATTTGAGACGATGCCAACCACTGCATTCTTGTTTGGCACTGTCTTTCTCCAACATAAAAGACTGAACAACATGGATGAGAGAAGCCATACCTCTGACAAGGGATTGCCATGTGGAAAATCTTTTAAATCAGTGTGAACCAAGCTCTTGCCTGTAAGGTTCTTCACCTGTGGTAGTGTGACATTGCACCTTCACATCTGTGTCTGGGTCTATGAGGTCATAGACATCTTCAGTAGTGTTGGTCCCAACAGAAAGTTTCAAGAGCTCGGAATATTGCTGTTGCTACATCATTAGTTAACACAAATATTGGCAGTGTCATCAGGGTAAATCCTTTATTTTTTTCTGTTATGTCTGATGAATGCCTTAAACTGGCATGTTCTAATCCCAACTTTGCCATGCTGTGTCTCAGGCAAGTTCACAGTGGTTTTTAAGTGAGCCTAATCCAGACAGTTGTGTGTTAATCTCTGCTTTGACCGGTTAAACTGTAAGTATTCTTCCCAAATATAGTTAGCATTTTTTCTTGTTTAGATGACAAATAACATTTTTCCCTCCCGCCTTACGGTAAAGGTGCCTCAACTGTGAGTTGTTTTTTTTATTACACTTTACTGGCAGATTAAATGAGCGCTCACATATATTTAAAAAAATCCATACTTTTCACATTAAGGTTTTTCTTTTTTTTTTTGCAGTGGTTGCTGACAATCCAGATAATTGTTTACTGCTGAACTATTTGATTCTGCACCCTGTACTAAAATAACTTGTGTAAGTTTGGGATCAAAATGATTCCCTGTCAGTTTTGCCCACATAAAACTAAAACTCTTTTTGCATATGTGAGGCACGTGAAATTTCACAGGAATTTCCCAAATGTCATTTTTCTATGTGGAATAACAACCTGCAGTATGGAGTTCAAAAACTTCAATGCTTTCAAATCACACACATACCAATATCATAAGCAGCAACCTGCAGCTATGCCTCCAATCTACATCATTCATGCTCAATACTGCGCTGTGCATTGTGTTGACTTAATCAGCTTTCTTTAACATTTAAAAACTCATTTGAAGGAAGGTGCAGGTGTAACCTGTCCATTTAAACAGTGCAAACAAAGTTTTACTATTTTGTCTACATTCACATCACATTCATCAAGATCTCGCAAAGGAAGGATAGAGCAGACTCTGCTTGAAACCATTGTCCAAACAAATTATGACAATTGTGACACTGAATGTCATACTGAGGAGACCTCACCTGTTACTACCATGTGTCATTCAATTGACAGATGTAATGGTACACCTTCAAACGACGCCATTGTAGAACACTCAGATGTTAATGCTGACACTACAGTTGAGGATTTGTTTCTTCAAAATGACAACCCAATGGCAACCCAAGACGTTTTCAAAATAAAGTACATCCTGTCAATCCAATTACAAGACACTGCCATGGCACATCACAATCACAGTACAATCATATTGAATATGACTTATAATTAGATACAAGAGATATCACAAAAACAAAACTGGCAAAAATATATAGCAAAGAGGGTTAGGTATTAAAGCACACACATGAAAAAGGAACTTTAAGATCTAAAGAACTATCAAGGGTGGGATAAATTAGGTATCACCCTGCTGACTGACTGTTAAAGTACAACCCATAAAAAAAAGAATGCAATGATCAGCCATACCACCACTTGTGAAGGGGCTATTGAAGACCACCCATAGTGCTGCCTTCAGCCCCGCTCCAGGCTTTCCAACTTACTGCTTTAGAGCAGCTACAGGAACAATAGAGAGGGGAGACCGCTTCCTCAGAGACTGCACTTAACACAGTGATTCTTGCAATGGCCCTAGACCCGAGGTTTAGGAGACTTAAGTTTATTTCACCTGGTAAAGTCCTACATGTCAAAGGTGAAGTTCAAACATTGGCACTTGCAGACAAATGGGAGATGGATGTGCAGCAGCACTACAGTTGCAGTTGCCTCTCCAACAATACTCTGCTGAATCAACACCTCTTGGCACCCTGTTGGATTCATTCCTTGGTTCTGATGGGATAAGGCAAGGATAGAGCAAGCAAAGGGGATGATGTTCTAAACTAAGTGAGAAATGAAGTCCTCACATACTTTGGAGACAAAAATCCTTGCCAAGTAAAAAAATGCATAAAACTGGTGAAAGGTAAATAGAGCCAGATATCCAATGTTGGCCAGAATAGTCAAGTCCTAGTTATTCATTCCTGGTACTTCAACAGCATCTGAGCATCTGTTCTCCACAGCAGGAAACAGCCTCCAAAAATAGAGCCAGCCTCAGCCAGGAGCATTCTGACATGCTAATGTTTTTGTATAGCAATGCAAAGGTCCTGAAGAAAGGGAGAGAGCAAGTGCATCTCTGAGTGTGTGCATCAGTGCATATATCATAGTGCCATGAAAGTTCATGTTGACTTGTTCTCTACATATATAGTAATATATGTATTATATGTATATAAGTATTAATGTTAAAACAAATCCTGTTACTGGGTTTTCTGATTTGAATTTCTTTATTCATCATTTATTTATTTATTGTTCCAACAGCTCAGGGCCTTTAAACAACAAAAATACCTATTTTTTGCACTTCATGAAAAAAGTAGCCTACTTGTTTTGTTGGTATATAGTGTTAGGATTATTAATCTGAGAATATTATTTAATATTACTATTTTTATATTTTATCAAATAATATTTCGGTCTGTTAAGGGTTGTCCTGTGAATACCAGCCCAGTAAGGCGATGGTATTAGGACAAAATAGAAAGGTGTGAGACGAGCTCTGACATTATTGAACAGCAAAACTCTGCACACACATGGAATTAATTCGCACAATTTCTTAAAATACAAGAATTTATTAACAAATATAAGTCAACTAAAAGTTAAACGTATTTCAATCAACAAACTCTTTACTATGCTAAAACAATCCAACTAAACTACCAAGCAGAATTAAAGAATAACGAAGACTAAGGGGCTATGTACAATATAAACAAGTTGATTAAAGATGATTGAAAATCATGACCAAAAAGAGTGATGCAACATTACCATGCAATGTTTATGTTTGAGAACCAAGGATTATCTTGAAGAATCTGGAAGTGACGTGAAGTTAGTCTTGGAACTAACTTAGTCAACCATTCACAATGCAAATTCAGATAGAATATTATTTTAATAAAATAATGTTTTAAGAATGATCTGCTGAATAAAACCAACCTTTTGGATGACTAATTCTCAACACGGCCTCATTAGCTGCCTTTATTTATTAAAATAATATTTAAAGAAATATTATTAAGGGAAATGGTAAAATATTTAAGGAAATATTTTGGAAAAGAGCCAAATGTGTCTGGAGAAATGGGGCTTAGTAGTGTTTACTTAGTTATCAAATTTAGTAAAATGATGTTAGGGACACATTGTTTACTGGATTGAAAACTAAACCTTTCTGGGTAAATATTATTTGGCAGCAAGTATTGTCCTTACCTGTTAGCCGTTGAAGCTAACAAAGGAGGCTGATAGCTTAGCAACAGAATCAAACACACACCTTTAAAAATACCATCAATAAAAGGGTTAAATTGCATGAGCGCGGGCGGCGCGTTATGGCCCATCTCCTGTGTTTAAAATCACCCTTTAAATAAAGTTTGCCTTAACTTTAAAAGCACACAGACAAAGAACACAAAACTAAACATGTGTGCTGCAGATATTCTGCTAGCACCAAGATAGCTGAGTTCAACACAAACAAAACCAAACTTCATAAAATGAAAAATGTTTAGATCATTTCAATCTAAATCCTTCACTATTATTCTGCCCAAACTTAACCTCTTATGAATGTGTTGAGGAGTTGTCCGAGCGACGATGAAGTTTGAAGAAAGGGAGAGAAGGGAGAATGTCGGGTGGTTTCCGGGCTTTGTTAACCAGGCTGGTGGCAGATGGGAAAAAACTGTTCTTGTGGCGTGAGGTTTTGGTCCGGATGGACCGCAGCCTCCTGCCAGAGGGGAGAGTCTCAAAGAGTCTGTGACCGGGGTGGGAGGGATCAGCCAGAATCTTCCCTGCCCGCTTCAGGGTCCTGGAGGTGTACAGTTCCTGGAGCGACAGTAGACTGCAGCCAATCACCTTCTCAGCAGACCGAATAACATGCTGCAGCCTGCCCTTATCCTTGGCTGTAGCAGCGGCGTACCAGATGGTGATGGAGGAGGTGAGGATGGACTCAATGATGGCTGTGTAGAAGTGCACCATCATAGTCTTTGGCAGGTTGAATTTATTCAGCTGCCGCAGGAAGAACATCCTCTGCTGGGCTTTCTTGATAAGGGAGCTGATGTTTGGCTCCCACTTGAGATCCTGGGAGATGATGGTTCCCAGGAAGCGGAAAGATTCCACAGTGTCAATTGTGGAGTCACAGAGGGTGATGGGGGCAGGTGGGGCTGGGTTCTGCCTGAAGTCCACAACCATCTCCACTGTCTTTAGAGCGTTGAGCTCAAGGTTGTTCTGGCTGCACCAGTCCAACAGATGGTCCACCTCCCATCTGTACGCGGACTCGTCACCATCAGAGATGAGTCAGATCAGGGTGGTGTCGTCCGCAAACTTCAGAAGCTTGACAGACTGGTGACTGGAGGTGCAGCTGTTGGTGTACAGGGAGAAGAGCAGAGGAGAGAGAACACAGCCTTGGGGGGAACCGGTGCTGATGGTCAGGGAGTCAGAGACGTGCTTCCCCAGCCTCACGCGCTGCTTCCTGTCAGACAGGAAGTCAGTGATCCACCTGCAGGTATAGTTGGGCACACTCAGCTGAACTGGGACGATGGTGTTGAAGGCAGAGATGAAATCCACAAGCAGGATCCTGGCGTAGGTTCTTGTGGAGTCCAGGTGCCGGAGGATGAAGTGAAGGGCTAGGTTGACTGCATCATCTACAGACCTGTTGGCTCTGTAGGCAAACTGCAGGGGCTCCAGGAGGGGATTGGTGATGTCTTTTAGGTGTCAGGGCGCATTAGATGTGACTTTGACGTCACTTTCCGTCACATTCGTCACAACTTTGCGCCGCCCAGCAGGAATCGGTAACAGTTAGCAAAACAGATGGGGGGCCTTTATAGAACTGCTCAGTGAAGAGACAGTGAGACGTTAGAGCTTGTTAATAAACACAGATAAAACTTTATTCAAGCCTAGTTGAAAGGCTCATGGGAACCATCTGGATGTGGGACGTAGTTTATATTATAAAATTTGCACAAAACAATCGTTCAAACAGAGGACTATCAAGGTTACCAAGCATGTGATTATCAGCCCAATACACCGGATTTCATCAAGTCTTCTACCTGTGGAGTTGAAAGGAGAGGCGCTGTAGACCGGTCACTGGGAGAATGCGAAAAGTTGTACATTACTCATTTTTCTTGAAAATGAACGATTGTCATGGTATAATTCACAACCTCCTTGTAGTAGATGGTGATAACTGTAGGTAAAGATGGCTCACATAGATTGATTTGTTGGGTTTAGTAAACACTATGCTGGATGAGCAACATTTACAGATCCTACAGCAGATCTTGAAGTACTTCCGTCTAGGCAAATTGGCTGTTTACGTGAGAAATGCAACTCTGTGAGATGAAGTGGTACTTTTGCAAGGGGTTTAGGGAGTCTGAGAACATGAGTCTGATGTGAATGATGGATGATGACATGAACACAAAAGCTAAAAACAAGCAGTAATTACGATAATGTAGTGTTCAGAACTTAAGCTGATTTGTTGGTTTTCATTTAATTGACATCTTGTCAGGATCTGCCATTTTGGTCTTTGTTTACTTTGCCGTTAGAGGTTTTACCTTTGATTAGTAGTTTACTTTTGTCTAGTTAGTATTTGTTTAGATTCTTGTGCTTATGTGTTTACTTTAGATCTATTTTTTTCCACAAGCTTGTTATTTAATTTAGTTCTCTTTTGTTTGTTCCTTATAGTTATTTCCCTTCTTTGGTTTTATTTAGTTTTAGTTTCTCACTTAGTATTATTGTGCTTGTTTACATTTAGTTCTTTCCATGTCCTTAGATTCACTTCCGTCTAGAGTTACTAGTTATGTTAGTTTATGTTCTGTTTAGTATCCCCTGTATAAAAGCTTACCGGTTTCACTTGTTCCCAGTTGGTTCCCCCTGTTATCTTCCTGTGTCCGCAGCTCCTCATGTAAGCCCTTAGTTTATTTGTGATTAAAAGAAGAAGACTACTAAGACTATGTGGCTTCCAAGTGTCTGTCTGTATCCCGGTCCCAACCAACCACAAACCCTGACACATCTGGGCATGTTTGCCACTCAAACAATATAAGCCCACCATAACTGCACATGGAACAGATTTGTGTTCAAGTGGACCCATTGGCAGAATATACTTTAAATACTTGAGATTTTTCTATTTCAGTCTACTTATGTCTTCTTCATGATCCACTTCTATGCGTTTTTGTTGCTGGATTTTCCTGAAACCAAGCAGTGTTCTCAACATTTCAACATTTTGTTCAGAGTTTTTTTCTGCAGCTGTCTTTCTGCAATGCAACAGATATTTGCAGTTAAAAGTTTGCACGTTTCCATTTAGTAGTTGTCATATTTAGAGCTTCAAAAATCAAATCTTTTGCCATGGCTAAAGGAAATGTATCCTGTTTAATATTAGAACCGTTTTCTTGCTGAGAAGTAGAATTATGATCCACTTTTAGCAAGAGTGTACGAGTTTCCTCTATTTTGTTCATTGGGAAGTCTCATCTATATTGATTTTTCTATTAACAGGTATGAGGAGGAATAATTGCGCCCCGGATCTAAGTACTCTGATGTTTTCATTGATTGCTGCACTCACGATCATATTCAGCCTCACTCTCTGTGATTGTTCTCACGTTCTCTCTCGCTTATAACCACATACACACTCACACTGCACCCTTGCATTTTCCTTTTTTTATTATTTATTTAAGTTTTTCTTTTCAAGACACGTTATGATTTGGGGTTTTTTGGTTTCAGGTTTTTTCCTTATATGTTTTTCACTGCTAAGGTTTTGAATCATGCCTTTGTTTATTATTTTTCTGGTCATGTTTTAGTCTTGTTCATGTTTTGTCAAGTTTTGTTTGTATATTAGAGTCTCTGTTTTTGCCGCAGCCACATTTTGTTCTGTCTGTCAATTAAGTTTATTCGGTTCACCTGCACCATGTTAATAAGTTTTGTTTTCCACCTGTACCATGCTCCATTTATACACACCTGTTCAGTTAGTCGTCGCGGAAACATTTATCATGCTCATGTCTTCTTCTCTAACCAAGTCTTGTCTTTTTGATCATGCCATGCCTGTCTTGCCTGCCCGTTTGTTTTGTTCCTGCCTCCTGCTGAGTGAGAGTTTTCGTAATTAAACCTTTTTTCACTTACCATCACTATGCCTGCTCGTCTGCATTCTGGGGTCCAATATCTTGCAAACCATAACAACACATCACAGTCAATTCACTGTGATGTCAGTTAACAAATGTTATGAATTATCCCAGTGGCCCAAAAGTACCAAAAAAAAATTTGTATATATATATATATATATATATATATATATATATATATATATATATATTGGACCAGCCTGGTAGCCAGTCTTCATTGATTGCACATTGCACAAGTAAGAGAAGAGTGTGAGGGTTCAATTAGTGGGGTACGAGCACAGTTTTGCTCAAAATATTGAAATGCACACACCATTATGGGTGACATACCAGAGTTCAAAAGAGGACAAATTGTTGGTGCACGTCTTGCTGGCACATCTGTGACCAAGACAGCAAGTCTTTGTGATGTATCAAGAGCCACGGTATCCAGGGTAATGTTAGCATACCACCAAGAAGGACGAACCACGTCCAACAGGATTAACTGTGGATGCAAGAGGAAGCTGTCTGAAAGGGATGTTCAGGTGCTAACCCGGATTGTATCCAAAAAACATAAAACCGCGGCTGCCCAAATCACGGCAGAATTAAATGTGCACCTCAACTCTCCTGTTTCCACCAGAACTGTCCGTCGAGAGCTCCACAGGGTCAATATATACAGCCGGGCTGCTATAGCCAAACCTTTGGTCACTCATGCCAATGCCAGACGTCGGTTTCAATGGTGCAAGGAGCGCAAATCTTGGGCTGTGGACAATGTGAAACATGTATTGTTCTCTGATTGTATCCAAAAAACATAAAACCACAGCTGCCCAAATGACGGCAGAATTAAATGTGCACCTCAACTCTCCTGTTTCCACCAGAACTGTCCATCAGGAGCTCCACAGGGTCAATATACACGGCCGGGCTGCTATAGCCAAACCTTTGGTCACTCAGGCCAATGCCAAACGTTGGTTTCAATGGTGCAAGGAGTGCAAAGCATGGGGGTGAATCAGTGATGGTTTAGGCTGCCATATCATGGTATTCCCTTGGCCCAATACTTGTGCTAGATGGGCGCGTCACTGCCAAGGACTACCGAACCGTTCTTGAGGACCATGTGCATCCAATGGTTCAAACATTGTATCCTGAAGGCGGTGCCGTGTATCAGGAAGACAATGCACCAATACACACAGCAAGAAATGGTGAAATATTGGTTTGATGAACATGAAAGTGAAGTTGAACATCTCCCATGGCCTGCATAGTCACCCGATCTAAATATTATTGAGCCACTTTGGGGTGTTTTGGAGGAGCGAGTCAGGAAACGTTTTCCTCCACCAGTATAACATAGTGACCTGGCCACTATCCTGCAAGAAGAATGGCTTAAAATCTCTCTGACCACTGTGCAGGACTTGTATATGTCATTCGCAAGACGAATTGACGCGGTATTGGCTGCAAAAGGAGGCCCTACACCATACAAATAAATTATTGTGGTCTAAAACCAGGTGTTTCAGTTTCATTGTCCAACCGCTGTATATCAACAGCAAAACTACATTCTTACATCTTGCACATTTTACATTTGCAGATGGAGCTTTCTCCTAACAGAATTGGTAAAAAGGTAATCACTGTTGTCTTTTATTTGGCCAGTGCATAGCAGTACCTGAGTACATTAGGAGGCAGAAGTAACCCATTGAGCAATGTCTTGAAGCAGGGCCAGAAAAAGACCGCCTGCCCAGCGGCGTGTCTCAGGGGACTGCTCCTGTGCTTCACTGATGGCCTACCACTCACGTACATATAGTTGTCCTCGAGTGATGCCTTACCTTGGTCAGCCTCGGGCTGCTGTGGCCTTCCGGGGCGAAGTCTACCAGTCCTTTGCAGTGCTGTGTGTTGCATGCTTTCTACCATTCTCCCAAATCTAACAACTGTAAACCTTAAGGTGACAAATACATACACCCACTCAACACAAGCACACTTATTTCTATACATACAGGTCCTTCTCAAAATATTAGCATATTGTGATAAAGTTCATTATTTTCCATAATGTCATGATGAAAATTTAACATTCATATATTTTAGATTCATTGCACACTAAGTTAAATATTTCAGGTCTTTTATTGTCTTAATACGGATGATTTTGGCATACAGCTCATGAAAACCCAAAATTCCTATCTCACAAAATTAGCATATCATTAAAAGGGTCTCTAAACGAGCTATGAACCTAATCATCTGAATCAACGAGTTAACTCTAAACACCTGCAAAAGATTCCTGAGGCCTTTAAAACTCCCAGCCTGGTTCATCACTCAAAACCCCAATCATGGGTAAGACTGCCGACCTGACTGCTGTCCAGAAGGCCACTATTGACACCCTCAAGCAAGAGGGTAAGACACAGAAATAAATTTCTGAACGAATAGGCTGTTCCCAGAGTGCTGTATCAAGGCACCTCAGTGGGAAGTCTGTGGGAAGGAAAAAGTGTGGCAGAAAACGCTGCACAACGAGAAGAGGTGACCGGACCCTGAGGAAGATTGTGGAGAAGGGCCGATTCCAGACATTGGGGGACCTGCGGAAGCAGTGGACTGAGTCTGGAGTAGAAACATCCAGAGCCACCGTGCACAGGCGTGTGCAGGAAATGGGCTACAGGTGCCGCATTCCCCAGGTCAAGCCACTTTTGAACCAGAAACAGCGGCAGAAGCGCCTGACCTGGACTATAGAGAAGCAGCACTGGACTGTTGATGGTGGTCCAAAGTACTTTTTTTGGATGAAAGCAAATTCTGCATGTCATTCGGAAATCAAGGTGCCAGAGTCTGGAGGAAGACTGGGGAGAAGGAAATGCCAAAATGCCAGAAGTCCAGTGTCAAGTACCCACAGTCAGTGATGGTCTGGGGTGCCGTGTCAGCTGCTGGTGTTGGTCCAATGTGTTTTATCAAGGGCAGGGTCAATGCAGCTAGCTATCAGGAGATTTTGGAGCACTTCATGCTTCCATCTGCTGAAAAGCTTTATGGAGATGAAGATTTCATTTTTCAGCACGACGTGGCACCTGCTCACAGTGCCAAAACCACTGGTAAATGGTTTACCGACCATGGTATCACTGTGCTCAATTGGCCTGCCAACTCTCCTGACCTGAACCCCATAGAGAATCTGTGGGATATTGTGAAGAGAACGTTGAGAGACTCAAGACCCAACACTCTGGATGAGCTAAAGGCCGCTATCGAAGCATCCTGGGCCTCCATAAGACCTCAGCAGTGCCACAGGCTGATTGCCTCCATGCCACGCCGCATTGAAGCAGTCATTTCTGCAAAAGAATTCCCGACCAAGTATTGAGTGCATAACTGTACATGATTATTTGAAAGTTGATGTTTTTTGTATTAAAAACACTTTTCTTTTTTGGTCGGATGAAATATGCTAATTTTGTGAGATAGGAATTTTGGGTTTTCATGAGCTGTATGCCAAAATCATCCGTATTAAGACAATAAAAGACCTGAAATATTTCAGTTAGTTTGCAATGAATCTAAAATATATGAATGTTAAATTTTCATCATGACATTATGGAAAATAATGAACTTTATCACAATATGCTAATATTTTGAGAAGGACCTGTACATACACAGGTTACTATTACATCAATATGGCCTACCTACTTTCATGCTGGATGTAGTCTTCATTTAACAAAGTCAATTAAATAATTAGGATTCCCTCTTGAGATCCTTTTTGTAGAGCAAAACTGTCCTGCACATGTAGGCAACCAGCTTCTTATATGTTATGTCTGAAATGCTGCGGCAGGACACATGAAAAAAAGGATTTGTTTAAATTTTTCAGTGCAATGTTATGGCGCTTCAAACAAAGACTCCTTTATTGAAGAGCTTTGCACATCTTTACTCGGGGTGCCAATACATCTGTTCTAATATATTGAATTCAAGTTTTATCCATTATATGCAAAGTTTTTTTTTTTTTATCCAATAGCAAGGCCTTGCTGTATGTATCTAAAGAAAATAAACTTAACCTTTTGTCAAAGGCTTTATTTTTAGGTTATTAAACCATTATTAATTTGGATAAACATACATTACTGTTTGTGTCCTTTGAGATTATCCTGAAGTCTAACTTCCTTCCAAGCCTCACAGTCTTAATTTGCAAAAGCTAGCATAAACTCTCCTGGCACATGCAATCCACAACTCCATCTTTATCTTCTCAGAATCATCCAGCATTTTGCTTCTTCACTTAAAATTTGTTTTAACTATGCAGAGCCGAAATAAAAGCATGTTCCAGTCACGTTTTAGATTTTTGGCTCCCAGAAGCCTTCATGCAGTGTGGTCTATTTTATTTTAATAACATCAGAGTGTGTACACCATCAGAGAACACTTTGGATGCAGCCAGCAGTCTCAAAGCAGTCTCAATACCTGTGTGAAAGCCGAATGAGCGTGACCATTTTGAAAGTTTTCTGTGAGATTTGTAATTTGCTGGCATCATGGCCAGCAGGTGTGATTAGATCAGCAAATCTTCTGATTTTAAAGGGCTTAATGGGTGCCAACCTCTGCAGATTATTTTTGATGCTGTAGCATTTTCTACTTGGCACATAGCTTGATGAAGTTGCCATTTGCTATGCAGGGCTTAGATATGGGAACCCTATTATTTGCCACAACATGATTTGCACAAGTCTCACATGTAATAAAAGATAAAATATATCTTCCTTTTAGAGCGGGGATTACAAGTGAGCGAGTGACCTTGCAATGCAACACTATTAAACCTGACTTCATATTAGGTCTGGTATTTCTGTCTGTGTGAGAAGCTGGTGGAGCAATAATACACAAGCTGCATACACAGCAGCCTCTGTTTAGTGTATGGCCTCAGATTTCCATGCATGCCCACAAAATTTACCACACGACTAAGTAAACACATTTACATTAAAAATAGTTTATTCAGAAAAAAATAGCTACTTGAAAGTCATAAAATAAGCACTACAAAACAGTGTCAACATGAGATAGAAGATTCGGTCTGCAGCTTAGGTAAATATTAAAGTTTTGACAGTTGGATGACATTCTAAATTTGGTTGGAGATCCCTTCCTTAGACCCAGGTGACTGTTAAACCACAGAACAATCAATCAAATGAGAATAAAACCACACCTGTCAACAGTTCTGAGATTTATACACACTACTCTCTCCCTAGAAACCCCATCTTACTGTCTCCCATCCTTTCAAGGTAATATCCCTCAATCCATCACTTGCCTTCTTTCCCCCAGCTTTTAGCTCCTCTCACACCAAATGTCAATCCATCAAAGGTCCCTGTTCTTCTCCTTACTCATTGACTTTCTCATTGTCTTTCTCCTCTTTTCAAACCACCTCATGTATAATCAATCACATTTTAGCCCCTTACCCACACCCCTTCATCTCTCTCTAGTCTCCTATTATTGGCTCAAGTTTAGCCTCACTGACATCCAAAAGATGGAAAATAACTTTATTGACCTGCTGATGAATTTGATGTATTGATGTTCCCAAATCTGTAACTTAGTGAAGGTTGTCACACTCTGACAAGTCAGCATTTTTAAGTGTAACCATATTGTATGGTCACTGAAGCTATTGCTTATAGAATATGCAGTGATATAGAAGTTAAGAAATCTGACTATTTGCATACTTTGATGCACACTTTTTATTCTGGCCAAGCTTAAACATTAAAATTAGATTGAGTTGAAGTAATCTTTAATCCCTTGGATACCTACGATTACTTGTCAAATTGTGGTCTTTAAAGTTTTCTTTTTCTGCTTGTTTAAAATTTGGGAAGCTTTAGAAATGAATCTAATCTTGTCTTTTCCCTGCTTAGAAAACTTAGAAAACAGAACTGTGGGGAAAAAGCTTTAATGTATTCCATTTTATTTTCTGGTACTTGCAGTTTTTCACCACCAGTGTTGTGCTAGTTACTGGAAAAAGTAACTAGTTACAGTTACTTCATTCAAAAAGTACCTCAGTTACTTTGTTGATTACTTACACCAAAAGTAACGAGTTAAAGTTAAAAGTAACTTTTTAGTTACTTTTTAAAATTGAAATTCTTAAAAATGCACACATTAATGTCCTTATAACTTAAGTTATACTTAAGTACTTTTTTAACACTAGTTTATTTAATTCAGGCCAGCAAATGATTTGAAAAACATAACATAATTTTACAAAACATAACAGCTGCTCAAAAATGAAATCTTTGAACAATGTTGAATACCATCAAGTTAAAGTAGTTTCAGTGGTTTCAGCACTATACACATGAAGCAACAGCTGAAGTATATGTCCATAAAATATTTTTGGAAAATATCAGCAGCTTATTCTGAGAAACACAATGCATTTATATAAGTGTTCTGAAATGTAACAGAAATCTCTCACAGTGACTGCTAAATAAACAAATCTTCTTGTTGTTACACAGATGTTTTTTGCTGTAATTACAGGCATAGCAAATAAAGTAGGACCCCCATAAGTGCACATATAACTTATAAAGAGGCATCAGGCTGTGTACAAAATATGCCATTTGAAAAATAATTGGAAAAAAAGGGTCTCATACAAAGGAGAAAGAAAAGCAACTGGCCAAAAAACTCAATAGGTGGACAAAAAGGAAATAGCCTAAGTTCGGGATTTTCCCAATATTTGAAAGGAAACTGAGGTGAAACATTGACAAGCTACACCTTAACTTATGAAAAATGGACCTCTCACCTGAGCAAATGCTAAACAGTAAAGAAAACAATGGATATCCAGAGTAACTGTGAGTGGCTTCATGATTGCACAGTATTCCTTCAGAAACTGAAGTTCCTTTTCACTGATACATTGTAGCTGTAAATGATTAGAGATAACACTCAAGTCAGTTATAGGGGCTTCAGCAATTCTTGCCACAGCATTATAGAATGAGTTCCATCATGTAGAACATGGCATGAGCAGCTTTCTGCCAACAATATCACCCACAATCTCGGAGACCAAGGTCGATCGGCTTGCTTAGTCCACAGAGCTGTGCACTTGGCTGTAGCGCTTCTGTAGGTGCCTTTAGTACCAGGATTTGAAAGCAGCCACTTGTCCACATCAGAACATGAAATCAAATTGAGCATGTGAGAAGCACACCTCAGGTGTGGAGGTAAAACTACTCATTCTTCTGCCACAGTGTCAAGCACATCTGAAACATCTGTGAAGATGACGTCTTCATTGTTCTTATCATTATCATCAGAGAGCGACTCTGGTTGGTACACTTGGAAGGCTTTTACAAAGTTAGAGCCGTTGTCAGTAAATGTAGCTGTAACTTTCTTCGACAGCCCAAAAAAATCAATGAATGTAGTCTAGCTCAGCAGCAATTACATCATACTTGTGTCTACCCTTAATCCGTTTACAGATCCGTTTGCAGCTTTCTGGTGTTTCAGCTGGGGAAAAGTGACACTGAAAGCGTAGACGAAAATAGACTGAGTGCACCGAAGCAATTCTGAGGCTGTTCAATTCCGACACTGAAGAAGAGGACTTTATTGGTTTTAATGCACATGAGGATGATGGTGATAGCAATCAATGACTTTTGCAGGTAAGTTCCTGTATTTTTGCTGATAAAGTGTGTGAGGAGGTAATTAACTTGGTATCTTGACGAAAATTCAATCTGGAAGACTCACCCCCTCTGATCCGTCCAATGACTCCACCATGCGTCCCGGCTCAAACCAATCAGCATCGAGTTCGCATTTCCTCTTCAGCCAATCACCCTCCAAGGCTCCGCTTTAAAGACCTTCACTCATGGACTTCCTCACTCTTCAAGCTGAGCTTTGACCCTCCTCCTCCCTATCTCCACCATCTGGCTTCCTAGCTCCTCCCGATTCCCCTATCTCCTCAGGCCTCCACTCCACCACCAGTCGGATCCCAAAGGGGAAAGACATCTCTAATTCTAATCCTAAAATGTTCATTCAAGCTCACGTCATTCTCAGCGTTCGTGTCTTCCTTTTGGTGTCCAAGCCCCAAAGAAATAAATATTTGCAAATAAACTTATCACCATCTATTTGTTTTCTCATTCTGAGTCTTACAGGATTGAAATACCTTCAGACCATTTGATTTCGATACTGAAGAAGACAACTTTAGTACTGTTAAAAGCACTATTCTGAAAAAAGCACTTGCACCATAAATGTAGTCGTGGATGTTACCAACATTTATTTAATAAAGAGTTAACTTATGGTAATAAAGGCTTCCTAATTGGCATTGCCCTCTTTAAGGCAGTGGCAGCATCTTTGTCATGTTTTGTATGTTGGAGAACCTCACTTTGTAAAACTGATAATACAGATGGAATGAATTTTGGGTATGTCATGTGAAAAACATAATAGTATTGTCATGTGGTGCTGAGGTTTTGTAGGAATATTGTGATTGTAGGAGCATGGAAGCCACATGGTGAGTAGAAACGTTTTTAATATCTGAAACTGGTAAACCTCCATGGAGAACAACAGGACATGGAATAAGGCCTGAATAAGTGGCATAGACCAAGCAAGGTGTAACTAACAGGATCACGGAGGCAACAGACATGAAGCAGGTTGTAAACAGGAGGATCCAGTGGCAAGCAATGAAAACCAGAGAGTATAAATATAGAGGTGGTGTGGGAAATTACCAATGAACTGAAAGGGATAATCAGGAGAAATGCCAACCCACGTGGAAGGGAGTCTAATTAACACAGATGTGTAGGAACACAGAGAGGTCCAGGGCCCATATTCACAAAGATTCTCAGAGTCCTCTCAGCTCCTATCTTAACCTAAACATTCCTGCCAGAGAGTCTTAACTTAAGGGTGATTCAGCTAGCTGCTGAGACCGACTCTGAGCGAGGAGATGACAGAAATTCTTATGTTAGTGGTGTGGTTGACCTCATTGCTAGGTGTGAGGACAAACAGGATTAACTGTGGACGCAAGAGGAAGCTGTCTGAAAGGGATGTTCGGGTGCTAACCCTGATTGTATCCAAAAAACATAAAACCACGCCTGCCCAAATCACGACAGAATAAAATGTGCACCTCAACTCTCCTGTTTCCACCAGAACTGTCCGTTGGGAGCTCCACAGGGTCAATATACACGGCCGGGCTGCTATAGCCAAACCTTTGGTCACGCATGCCAATGCCAAATGTCGGTTTCAATGGTGCAAGGAGCGCAAATCTTGGGCTGTGGACAATGTGAAACATGTATTGTTCTCTGATGAGTCCACCTTTACTGTTTTCCCCACATCCGGGAGAGTTACGGTGTGGAGAAGCCCCAAAGACGCGTACCACCCAGACTGTTGCATGCCCCGAGTGAAGCATGGTGGTGGATCAGTGATGGTTTTGGCTGCCATATCATGACATTCCCTTGGACCAATACTTGTGCTAGATGGGCGCGTCACTGCCAAGGACTACCGAACCGTTCTTGAGGACCATGTGCATCCAATGGTTCAAACATTGTATCCTGAAGGCGGTGCCGTATATCAGGATGACAATGCACCAATACACACAGCAAGATTTGTGAAAGATTGGTTTGATGAACATGAAAGTGAAGCTGAACATCTCCCATTGCCTGCATAGTCACCAGATCTAAATATTATTGAGCCACTTTGGGGTGTTTTGGAGGAGCGAGTCAGGAAATGATTTCCTCCACCAGTTACACATTGTGACCTGGCCACTATCCTGCAAGAAGAATGGCTTAAAATCTCTCTGACCACGGTGCAGGACTTGTATATGTCATTCCCAAGACGAATTGACGCTGTATTGGAGGCAAAATGAGGCCCTACACCATACTAATAAATGATTGTGGTCTAAAACCAGGTGTTTCAGTTTCATTGTCCAACCCCTGTATGTCTAAATGTAAATGAAATGCTGTTCGAGTTGATCACATGGGCAAACTGTAAGCAAGACATTCAGCAAGACATTAATGTTCTTTGTTTAGGTAAAAATCTGGATGGCACATTTAGGCAAAGTCCCGATTTCTAAGCTAAGTAAAGAGAAAGAATGGCCACCTTGAAAAAGCCATAAAAAGAGTTGTGTTTTAATGTAATGTGACAGTGTTCTAAGAAACATTTGTTTATTCTTAGCCATAGATCTTTAGACATTCCTACATTACTGTACATACCAGGTATTGTTTGTGCAATACCATTTATTGTTTTTGAACTGTGCTTCCAAGTGCCCCCCCCCCCCCCCCTTTTTTTGTTGTCTTTATTTCCTTTTAGTGCCTACTTTGTATTTTAAGCTTATTAAGGTGGCACTAAGGTGCTTTTCCTTGACATCTATTTTCGGTTGTACTGAGCTTGCAGGCTTGTCTTTATGCAGCACTTACCCTGCAACTTAGACAGAGTTGGACATTTAACTTTGTGTTGTGATATTCAACAAGAGCCTTCACATCCACAACAAGCCAGCACTTATCTGGTTTTCTTTACTGTCTGTCTGTCTGTTGCTCTTTCACATTTTATTTCCATCATCTATCCCAACCCTGTATTTCTTTTTTGCAGAGGCCTTGAAGATGCATTCACACACACACACACACACACACACACACACACACACACACACAGAGAGGACTGGGTGCTCGTTGGGAGGATGGAGGTGTCGTGTTGCTCTGTCATAATCAGGGTAATGCTTCTGGCATCAGTTAGCATTAATCACATTCTAGGGCGAATGGATGGATTATGAAAACATACTCCCTCACACACATTCAGAACAGATTCGAATGACAAAGATGAAGCTCACAGAGGCTGGAGCACTTTCAAAAATCACTAGAGAGGGAGGAGTACAGGGATGCTGTGTACCCTGAAGAAAGGGCAAAAGTGACAAATATACTGCCAGTCTCACTTAAACACACACACATGCACACAGACATCAGAAAGCTTTTGGTTAGTATGCTTTAACCAAGAGTAAAATTGAGGGTGAGTGGTGTGAAAGTGATAAAGATAGTTGCCAGAGCATCCAGCATTTAATCAAAATGCTAAGTAAAAGTTAAATGTATAAATGTTACTCACTTCCAGAACTTGAAGGAGGTTGATATGGCTCAGGTTGTGGGTATGGATAAGGCCATGTGGTTGTATTACACCATCCTACCGATAGACATGTAGTGCGTATTGTTTACAACCCAGAGAAGCATGACGGCATGTCTTTTGGGGGCTTCAAATACCCACTGGTCCCAACATCAGGCCACAGTGCCACCTGTATACCACATACACCTAGGAAATAAATGTTACACCCTCCTGACCTCATGCATACCCACAATACAAGCTGTATAAAAATTTCTGAAGTGATTGTAATGCTGTCTAATGTGAGGCATCCTCTGTCTGACTTTACTGTTATGATTGACTGTCAGACGCAATCAGGAACCGTGTGCTAGGAGTCAAAATGTGGGTTTAAAAGCCATTCTGTGCTAAATAATTAAGTCTTTCTATAAAAATGGGATGTGGAATTAAAAATAGAAATGAAAACAGTGTTTACATTAAGGTAGTGCAACTTGGACATTGAAAAAAAGAATAGCGTAAATAAAAGAGTAACTTGATTAGTTTGTTTCCTCTCCTGTCACACCTGAGTGAAGTTATAGAGCCTCCTGGACAGGGGAAGAAATTACTTTCTAAGTCATTCTATTGATTAAGGGGTCTGTTACTGAAAGCACCCCTCTCCCTGAAGATCATGCTGTGCTGGGTATTGTCCGGGATAGGCAGCAGATTCTCATGGCCTCCTCTCTGCCAATGTCACTATTGAAACTAGTTCCATGTAACCATTACCAAGCCAGTCCTCCTTAGACCCCATTGACACCAGACTAATAAGACTACACCAAAACATCATAAATCATCCAGAGCATGAATGGTCCCTGCAGAATCTTGAAGGTCATGCTGTTTTAAATGATTTCTTTGTTTTTACAGATAAAAACTGAAAAGGGCATTGGCAATTGGTTGCACTCAGAGTAAAGGGGACTGAATGGTTTTGCACACCGCACTTTTCAAATTTTGTTTCTAAAAACATTCATGAATATTTTTTGTTCCACTTCACAACTGTAATCCACTGTGTGTTGGTCTTTTACATAAAATTCAAATAAAATACACCGCTCAAAAAAATAAAGGGAACACTTAAACAACACAATATAACTCTAAGTAAATCAAACTTCTGTTAAATCAAACTGTCCACTTAGGAAGCAACACTGATTGACAATCAATTTCACAGCTGTTGTGCAAATGGAATAGACAACAGGGGTAAATCTTTGGCGATTGGCAACACACACTCCATATAGGAGTGGTTCTGCAGGTGGGGACCACAGACCACTTCTCAGTACCTATGCTTTCTGGCTGATGTTTTGGTCACTTTTGAATGTTGGTGGTGCTTTCACACTCGTGGTAGCATGAGACGGACTCTACAACCCACACAAGTGGCTCAGGTAGTGCAGCTCATCCAGGATGGCACATCAATGCAAGCTGTGGCAAGAAGGTTTGCTGTGTCTGTCAGCGTAGTGTCCAGAGCCTGGAGGCGCTACCAGGAGACAGGCCAATACACCGAGAGACGTGGAGGAGGCCGTAGGAGGGCAACAACCCAGCAGCAGGACCGCTACCTCCGCCTTTGTGCAAGGAGGAACAGGAGGAGCACTGCCAGAGCCCTGCAAAATGACCTCCAGCAGGCCACAAATGTGCATGTGTCTGCACAAACGGTCAAAAAACCAACTCCATGAGGATGGTATGAGGGCCCAACGTCCACAAATGGGAGTTGTGCTCACAGCCCAACACCATGCAGGATGCTTGGCATTTGCCAGAGAACACCAGGATTGGCAAATTCACCACTGGCGCCCTGTGGTATTCAGAGATGAAAGCAGGTTCACACTGAGCACATGTGACAGACGTGACAGAGTCTGGAGACACCGTGGAGAGCGATCTGCTGCCTGCTACATCCTTCAGCATGACCGGTTTGGCAGTGGGTCAGTAATGGTGTAGGGTGGCATTTCTTTGGAGGGCCGCATGGCCCTCCATGTGCTCGCCAGAGGTAGCCTGACTGCCAATAGGTACCGAGATGAGATCCTCAGACCCCTTGTGAGACCATATGCTGGTGCGGTTGGCCCTGGGTTCCTCCTAATGCAGGACAATGCTAGACCTCATGTGGCTGGAGTGTGTCAGCAGTTCCTGTAAGATGAACATTGAAGCTATGGACTGGCCCGCCCATTCCCCAGACCTGAATCTGATTGAGCACATCTGGGACATCATGTCTCGCTTCATCCACCAATGTCACGTTCCACCACAGACTGTCCAGGAGTTGGTGGATGCTTTAGTCCAGGTCTGGGAGGAGATCCCTCAGGAGACCATCCATAGTCTCATCAGGAGCACGCCCAGGCGTTGTAGGGAGGTCATACAGACACGTGGAGGCCACACACAATACTGAGCCTCATTTTGACTTGTTTTAAGGACATTACATCAAAGTTGGATCAGCCTGTAAGTGTGTTTTTCCACTTTAATTTTGTGTGTGACTCCAAATCCAGGCCTCCATTGGTTAATACATTTGATCTCCATTGATGTTTTTGTTTGATTTTGTTGTCAGCACATTCAACTTTGTACAGAAGTATTCAATGATAATATTTCATTCATTCAGATCTAGGATGTGTTATTTGAGTGATCACTTTATTTTTACTGAGCACTGTATATTTCTGTTTGTGATTGTAATATGACAATATGTGGAAAAGTTCAAGGGGTATGAATACTTTTACAAGCCACTGTATTATCATATGCTGTTGCACACCTTACAGTCTGACACAAAGTTACTATATTCTAGATGAAGCTTGAAAAGACTGATGAGTAGATGGTCTGGAGGACTGATACAACCAGCATGCTAAACCAAGGTAGCAACACATAGAAACACAGATGTTGTTCGACAGAAAAAAAGCACTAAACAACAATGGTCTGTTATGAAGTTGTTGTAAAAAGATAGTGTTCTGACTATGACATGAACATTTTCAGTTTGAGTTTTTTTAAACTGCTAAACTCAGCTAAAACAGATGTTGTATGTCTAACTAACTTCAAATATTTTTTGTACATTTGCAGCAAGCCCATCACGATGACACCCTCTTGCTACAGCTAAGAGAACTATTGCCAAGAACTTCACAGAACCTCACTTCAAGAACAACAAATTAAAATTTTAAGCTCATTCTTACATCCATTCTCTGATTTTATTTGATTGCTTCCAGTTTTTTTCTTGGTCATATTTGTTTTATTTAATGCAGTTGTACCATAAACGTATTTAGATTTTCTCCACAATGCTTTAAATGATATTATATGTGTAGATATGTATAGTTAAAATCCATCATTTGATTCTGCTTTATGTTAATTTTTGTTTTTACCCAAAACAGAGATCTCTCTAGGTATTAGCAAAATTATATGAGCTAATAATTACATTTTCACCAAATAAACTGTTAATACTATTAATAATACTACTGGTTACTTCTTATTTTCAGTTATTCAGGCAATAAATAAGAGGTGCCTCTATTTCCTTGTTTCAAAACTGTCAGTGTCACTAAAAAATAAAGGTTACTTTTAGCTTTCAATTTAGTTAAGTGCTATCCGATGTTTCATATGGGGTCTCTCATTTAACTGTTGATCATCAGGTAGTCTGGTGAAAAAGAACCATTCATCTCTCTAATTACTCAATACTGGGTGACATTTGAATTGCAGAGAGTCAATTCAATATTCAATTATTAACAGTTTGGTTCATGTGTTCAACATCTACATACAGTACATACAGTCTGATAAATTCTTCAGCGTTGATTAACGTTGATGTAAGCTGCATCATCATCTGTTGTTTAGGTGTTAAGTTCTTAAAGTGGAATTAAACTGCATATCAACCTGTTTTGCAGATAAACTATATTAATTGAGCCTTGAGGGTGCGAGTATGTTACTGTGCAAGATCTGCAAAAAACATCTCAGTGCTGCCCTCTTTGGGTTGAACGGTGGCTACTGCAGTTGAATTTCCCTATTGGTTGAAATGGTACAGCTTGGTACATTTCTGCTTCACAGCCCCACGTTTGGGTATAAATCCATCTCACTCAGACACACCCACGTGGTGGGTCAGGAGCTGGGATTGCAAGCAGTGATCATTGTGTTTTATGCTTCATATCATCCGCTTTACTTGAGATAATATAAATCCACATGTAAATGTAAACTTTCTGAAAGTTTGTTACTGCTTTGAACACTAGCCAATGTCAGGAATGATGCTGCTAACATCACTTTACCACTCAGAAACTGGAGCCATTCTGTCCTCCACTGCCAGTTTTTTGAGTCAGCGCCTTGAGCCAGCGGTTCGAACTGATAAATCTCAGGCCTGCTGAGATCTTGTTGTGGTCTGGTCAAAAATGTATCCCTTCTGATGAGTGAAATGGCTTAGAAGTATCAAGACTACATCATTTTGTAGATTGAAGGCTACACAATGTAAAAGAAATGTGGGATTGAGTGGGAAAACTCCCCAAGGATTTTAAGCAAACACAAACCTTTGATACAATGTTTGCAGTGCTCTATAATCATGGTACCAGTTTGCGGGGTGTGGTGGCAGTATATCTATGGTATTACTGGTTTGACCAATGAGAACCTGAAGCAGAACTGCACTTGCCTCATGCTTAGCCCATGGCCCCTTCATGGTGTGCAGGATAGTAGATCTTGCCCACATAGCAAAATTAGTCTGTCAGATGTGGCTCACATCCGACACTTGCATCTGGGCCACATGCCTCAATGAATGACAGGCCCCCACTAGCACAGGACTGGTTTGCCAGTTGTAGCCCATGTGCGGCCAGGTGTGGACCAACTGAGGATAAGCCAACTTGCCCAGAGCTGGCACATATATTGGGTCACCTCTAGCAAACCAGCCCTGGGCCAGTGGGAGCCCGTCATTCATTGAGGCAAGTGGACCAGATGTTAACTGCCAGCTTTGGCCCAGACAATCTTTATATTGTGTAATGTTAATAAAAATACAAGAAATGTATAGGAAGACAATTGTTTTGTTCATACTAAATTTATTTCAAAAACAACAAATAATGATAAAAATATAAATACCAACAAAGCTGGCCAAAAAATTGCAACTTTGGCCAATCAAGATATTGTAATCTGAATACCTGATAATTAATGCAATGCATGATTAAACACAAGGCTACGTTATTGAAGCCAAAGCTACTTTAGCGCGTTTCTAACAGAAACACTATGAATCCTGAACAACAGAGAACACGGCAAACAGATAAAATACAAAACTCTTCTTCTCTCTAACTTGTCTTGACCCCTCTCCTCTGCTCTGGCTCCTCTCAGTGCCGTTTGTGTGGGTTCCTGAGAATGCAGCATAGGATCAGGCTGTGTGCGTGCAACTCCCCAAGTGAGCAGAGCTGAAGTGTTTGTGGTTTTGATCTTTTCTTTCTTATGAATGTCATGCAACATGAAGCTGGAATTTCATGACCAAGTCCCGTGATGTATTAATTTGATTTTAGGTAAATAACAGCATTCTAAATACCCTCAAATGAAAGAGTAATTGTACTGGAATACAGTAACTCTAAATTGTTCTAATTACATCTATTTTGTTACTCTCCAACACCGAATAACACATATCTGAAAATCTGAAAGTTCCTTTAATGTTGTCCATTTTGCTGATCACTCAAACTTTCCTTCCTTTTCATGCATCCGTTTCTCCCATCGCTGTGGTTTGGAGCGTTTTGCAGCCATTTTGTGATTCTTGCATCTGTCCCACAGTCGGTTGCAGTTGAAGTAAGACGATTATGCCGCATAGCCACTGAAACAACATAAGTATAATTACATTTTCTAAACGTATTCTCTTCAATATGTTCAACATATAGTGCGACCTTACTGTTGGCATTGAAAATAATTTTGCAATTGAAAATACAACATTGGCATTGCAGCATTTTTATTTTGAATATTTTATACAGACAATCAGTTATGATCTTTATAATTTTGGTTGACATATTTGTTTAAATGCTTGCGTTGTTTTTACTGCAAAGACAATCCAATAATTTCCAGTCTGTGTTGGTATTTGTTTCAATATAAACTGTTGAAGAAAAAGTTTATTTTTAAAGAAAGACAACGATAATCACCATTTAATCAGCTTTATTAATTTAGCCTTATAAGGGAGACAGGTTTCCAGCATCAGCATTTTACTGAGTTGAGCCGAAACCGTTCTGAGCAGTCAAAGGGGAAACACCTAGTTATATCAGAATTGTAAAATTCCAATGCAGCCCCCCGTCCAGGAAGAGCAGAGGTGAGAAGCTGAATTAATTCTCTTGAATAAATTAATGATAAACATTTCCCCTTTAACTTGTAAATGCAGTGGGTATGACCAGCAGGAGGGAGCAGGAGGGAGCAGGAAGGAAGGTGGAA
This sequence comes from Girardinichthys multiradiatus, assembly GCF_021462225.1. Taxonomy (NCBI): domain Eukaryota; kingdom Metazoa; phylum Chordata; class Actinopteri; order Cyprinodontiformes; family Goodeidae; genus Girardinichthys; species Girardinichthys multiradiatus. Next base: position 5,985,815 of record NC_061815.1, read on the forward strand.
GCCATTGTCAGGTCAGACAGATCGTCACCTCAGAGGGACAAAAGCATTTCAAATTTTACTATTACACAACTTTTTTGTTTCAATAACATTCCTCACGATTTCTGTCTTTTTTGGTCTTTTTTTAAATGAAAATTAAAGCCCACAATTTACCAGAAAAATGTAGCCTACATATTTCAAACTTGTAGGATTGTGTTCACAGTGTCTGTAACAGTTATTTTACTGCTTGGTTCCCAGAGATGATTAGGTAGCACCACAAATGTTCACCTTTTCCCGTTTTTTTGTTGTGATCCTGTACAGAAGAAGAAGCTGCATCGTGTTGCTTTTGAGAAAAGATTGACGTGGTGCTGTGGTACAATTTCTGCTTCTTTTCATGTATGAAAAGACGTAAGTTCAGTGCCGTGGAGACCTGGCTTTATATGGTCGATTTGAGTATGCAAAATAAAGTGAAAGTGTGGAATCTTCTATTGGTGTGGTCTGCTGATTCGGGTTAAAGAGGCTCACCATCTGTTGCTATCTCCTTCTTCATTCTCGTACTGCACCATTACAATTGGCGCCTGAACAGTTTTGGACCTTCCCTCCAAAATACCTATTCAGCTTTGGCCTTAAGGTGACTGTTTTCCAGTTCTTTGTCGGTGTCAGTAACGGGATGCATGCAGTTTCTGAGGGGACCACATAGTGATTGGTGTTAAAGTTTGCTAGTGCTATCCTTACCCGCATACTGCTGGATGTCATGGTGAGCTGTCCCTGTTGGATATTATTATTCCTGTGAGCTGTGTATCTGCTGGTCTGCTGAAGAGGGTACGTTTAAATGACGAGACCGCCATATATTCATTGAGCCTGCTTCATGATTGCTGGAGAGCCTGGTGAGTTTTGAGGATTATCTTTCGGTAGAACTCAGTGATGCAGACTATTCTCTGGATCTTATCAGTTTGAAGAAAACGGACAGACTGTGCTGCCCAAATACCGCACTAGAGAGCATTACACAAATATTCCTCATTCAGCTAATTTGTTTCACTGTTCAAGATCATTTAATATTTTGTATTTGGACACATAATAACCTATAAGTTCTATTCTTATGGAGCATCATTTGTGTTTTTGATAGTGCTGACAAGAAAAGAGGAAAAAATCAACAAACTCTTTCTGTTAACAAACCTGAGCTTTCTGGTGTATAGTTTGTTGCATTTTTTGGATACTACTATAAGAGTTAAAATAACAATATGGCATTAGAAGCTGACATTTCTATTTTTGACTGACATGGACATTGACTCATTTCAATCTCTAGCACCACATTGGCGTGGTCCAGATATTCGACAGCAAGTACAGGAATTAAGAGAGTTGATGTCAAGCACCTTAGGGATGTCTTGCAAAACACATTGTCCCTACAGCAGAAAATGTTGAATCATCTAGACAGGGGTAATTCCTCTGAGTCTGGTGGGCCTTCTACACAACAGTCTCCTGCTACTCCTGTGGCCACCTCAACACCATATGTGCCTCCTGTGAACATCAGTGTGAGACATTCCAATAACACATGCCCTTCTCTTGGGACACATGGGGACCAAAAAAGCTCTTTCCTGCAGACTCATTTAGCTGAATTGACCAACACCACAAGAGTGATTGCTGCTGCACTACATCACGCTAAGCTAGAACCTCCAGTGTTTGCAGGCTGTATCATCCTACAAGTGCACTCTGAATTTGACTGATGTACTGCTTCTGAATGAGTTGCCCCATTTTCTAACAAAGGAGCCTAGTAAGTGTCTTAAGGCCCTAAGTTCCCACATTAGTCAATGAACACACTTCTGCCAACTTTTCAGACCTTTCCGGCCACTGACAACCAGGAAAGAATTATCAGAGACATACCTGACCATGTCCTGTCAGCTGATGAACCCCTCCCAACATATGTAGCTCACATGCTGAGTGAGCTTAACAAGCTAAGCCCACCACCTGAGCAAGAGCATATTCAACTCATATGTAAACATTCACTTGAAAAATACAGAGTGGCACTGTGTGGACTGGATTCATTCATGACATAGAATGCTTGTGTTTTCTGTGATGGAGTTGCTACTAAGGGCTCATGAATTGCATGCTGTACCAGGACCTGATAGCCATTAGTACCTCCAACAGAAACACTGGAAGCAGCAGATAGCTGAGTCACGCTGTTATAAATGCTTGCGCCCTGGATATACATCTAAAACATGTCCCGGGTGTGAACAAGGCCACATTCAACATGTCGGCTCGGTAACATAATGAGCCCACTCTTAGTACTTCCTTAGACACACTTGAAGCTGAAACAAGAAAAAAAAAACTTCAGTACGACTACGGGCACAGTACTCCAAAGGCCATCTGGAAAGTTTAAAGGGGGGCGGACATTTTGTCAAGGCAATCCTTCCTCCAGACATTAACTGAGCCTCACCTTTCTGCAAATAGATTCCACATTCTGGGACACGTGGAGGACAATGACTCTCCATGGAACACTCCATTTAAAACTAAGTTGAACTTTAATAGAACCTGCATCGAGGCGAATCTAGACACAGGCTGTGCAGATCTCATTAAAGTGAATTGGGTTTGTTCATAAAAACTACATCAGTGGCAAGGGCAGCTAGTGAGCCTAGCTGATAATGAGCCTTGCCTCCCGGATGGTGTGGCTTGGCTGACTATTGCCTTTATGAACAAGCGCTTCTATCAGAACTTCGCCATTATCCAGAACCTGTTAGGGTTTGAAAACTTTTGTATTGTTTATCACTCATGTCTGGACAAATGCTTTTCCCTCCCACATGCCACAGAAAGGGAGATGGGGGAGAGGAGTGAGTTATGTTACTATCAGCAACATCTGGGGGCTGCTTGTACCAGTCCCCACTCCCTCTCTGTTTAAAAGCAAAACACATGCAACCAAACCATTTTGACCCCCCCCCCCCCACACACACACACACACACACACACACACCCTAAATGCCTGAACTGTCTGTTGAACTGTGTGTGTGAACCAGCATGTATAAATAAAGAGAGAGGGTGCCAACACTTTGTAGATTTGCACTGCAGAGTGTCAGCTACCACTTGCGCAAGATTAACAGAGACTCGTTTCTTCTTCCCTCTGAGTTGACTAATTAATATCTAACATTAACTTGGTCCTTCGAGCCGGAGTCGAACCAGCGACCTAAGGATTAATGAGTTGTCAGTTGAGTTAGAATATCTTACTGCTTTCACACAGGGAGGTTTAACTGTTCTGACCAAGGAGCAGCAAGCTCTTAGAACATGAGTTTGCAAAGTAGAATGGCTTTGGATTATCTGTTAGCTGAGAGGGGTGATGGTTTTGAAGAATTTTTTTTCTTTTCATTGTGATTACCTTGTAATCAGAAGAAAAGAGTTGTAATGGAAATTCTTGTATTAAGTGCTCTAAGGTGTTCCAAAGTGTATGACCTTTAGGTTACTTCTCTTTCTTCAGAACATCTGTGTTAGAGGAGGAAGCTGTAAAAACCAGTATCAGACGTTTAATGGTTAAAACTCATTCCTTTTGGGTGATGTCTCAGGAATAGCAGATGGTCTGCTCATAGATAACTTTGTTACCCCTGACCCGAGGAGGGTCTAGGGCCATAAAGCACAAACTCTTTTAAGTTGAGATAACACCCACATACTCTTTAAATACTGTGTGTAAATGTTGACACCACACTGAACCCAAAGACAGATGACTATGATGACACAGAAAAGGTTTATTTTACCGAGCTACAAAATAAAGACCACTACTCCTATGATGACATGTTGTAAATGAAAATATCTTTGACGCCTGAGTGTACTCATTGTACTTCATAAAATGACTTTATAGTAGAAAATCGAAAGAAGTTTCTATTTAAGTGAAATGAGAAAAAGTACAATGATGACATGAACAAGGCTTGTTTTAATTCTTTTACTTTTATTACATTTTGTTTTCTTTGATTTCTCATATTGTTTTATTATTATTGCACTCTACCATGGTTGATGGTCATCTTGGGCGGAGGGGCGTGTGAGTGTTTTTCCCACAATATAATCTGCTTTCCGTCCATGGGTTTTTCGCTCACACAGTGTTTTCTTTTACATGTATCTAATCATGACTTTATTCGTGATAAAAAAGGAGGGACTGTTAGGGTTTGAAAACTTTTGTATTGTTTATCACTCATGTCTGGACAAAGTGCTTTTCCCTCCCACATGCCACAGAAAGGGCGATGGGGGAGAGGAGTAAGTTATGTTACTATTAGCAACATCTGGGGGATGCTTGTACCAGTCCCCACTCCCTCTCTGTTTAAAAGCAAAACACATGCAACCAAACCATTTTGACCCCCCCCCCACACACACACACACACCCTAAATGCCTGAACTGTCTGTTGAACTGTGTGTGTGAACCAGCATGTATAAATAAAGAGAGAGGGTGCCAACACTTTGTAGATTTGCACTACAGAGCGTGAGCTACCTCTTACACAAGATTAACAGACTTGTTTCTTCTTCCCTCTGAGTTGACTAATTAATACCTAACAGAACCTGTCCTCCCCATTCATCTTAGGGATGGATTGGTCTTATGATGAGACCCTCAGTAACCATCCATATATACCAACAACGACAGATTTTATCAAACTTGTATTGGATGGATTTGAGGACCATTCCTTTGAACAGTTTCCCAGAACAGATGTCATTGGACATCTTGTAAGACACCTTAGAATCAAAAGTGGCTGAGGCAGGCCTCAAGGAAATGCAAAAATCAGCCTTGTACAATCTTGTTTCTCACCACAGCTCCACCTTTGATGGACATCTTGGACACACCATAATGGCAGAACATGTGATTGATACTTGAACTGCCAACCCCATAAATCCCCCCCCCATCACTCCTCAGCAACCAAAAAGTGCTTCATTGAGCACCAAGTGCAACAAAAGCTGGAGGACAACATCATTAAACCATCCACTGGTCCATGGGCTGCTGCAGTGGTGAATGTTAACAGGCCTGGTTCTAATCCAAGATGCTGTGTAGACTGTAGGGGTTTGAACCAAGTCGCACAAAACGACTCCTATCCATTACCACTAACTGACGAATCCCTCGACTGTCTAGCAAGAGGAAAGTACATCACAACTCTGGATTTAGCTCAAGGATATTGGCAAGTTGCTTTCTCAGAGGAATCTGACCAAAGACAGCTTTTGTATCTCACTCTGGCTTCTACCAGTTCAGTGTTCTGCCATTCGGCTAATGCACTGTGCTGGCAACATTTCAAAGGCTCATGAATTCTGTCTTAGCTGGCCTGAACTATAAAACATGCCATGTACCTTGATGACGTCGTGGTGGCATCTCCCACATTTGAGCTGCATATGAAATATTAGGAGGCTGGCCTCACTTTAAAACTGAAAAACACATTTCTATCTAAGTGCGTTTATATTTCTGGGTTATGGCATCAAACCTGCTGGCATAAAACCTGGCCCTGATAGAATCAAATCCGTTGTTGATTTTCAGTCGCCGTCCACAGTCAAACAGGTCAGGCAGGCTGCTTGGACTCACTCGCTATTCTCGACGCTTCGTTCAAGATTATTCACAGGTTTACTCGGAAATATGCGGTTTTTCACTGGGATGGCAAATGTCAGTGGGCCATGAATGTTTTGAAGAAGCGGAACACCTCGATGCCTGTGTTGAGATTTCCAGACTTTGCACAAGCCTTCTATGGTCATGTTAATGCCTGTGATCTTGGATCGGGTGCTGCATTGATGCAAAGATGAAGAGGGCTGAGACACTGTCTCATATGCAAGTCGTTCTCTACACAAGGCTGAAAAACCATACTCCACCGCTGAAAAGGAGTGCTTGGCTGTCATTTGGGCTTTCCAACACTTCAGACCCTATGTTGAAGGCCTTGACTGTTTCACAGACCACAATAGCCTTAAGTGGCCTATGTACCATTCAAACCTCTCTGACCGGCAGGCTAGATGGTCTTTGAGAATGCAAGATTGACTTTTCAATCATCCACAAGCCAGGAACACATATTGCAGTTCCTGATGCTCTTTACAAGAATCCTCTGTCACCTCAAAGTGACCGCCCATCGATATACTGCCTGAACATACAGTTATGATGGTTTGGACCTCCACTCCTGCCCCCAGTGTTGCTGTCAGATCGTGCACATGTGAGGCGACTGCAAATGGATGACCTTGTGACAGGCCAGCTCCTCAGAGACATTGCATCAGACTCACCAGTTCACATGGACAATAGCAACAAAGAACAGTATGCTGTCAATGACAGTTTGATGTATTAGAAGGACCAAAAGGCTGAGTGCAGTTTGGATCCTTTGAAAGAACTCAAACCTTTTGCCCCAGCATCTATTCGTGGAACGCTGCTGAGCTACCATGACCACCCACTGCTGGCCATCTTGGTTTTTCCAAAACACTAATGAGACTGCGACACAGGTTTTTTTGGACTGGCATGGCTTGTGATCTTAAACGTTATGTAATTTCTTGCTCGGTCTGCCAACTCACAAAACCAAGTAAAACAAAACAAGAAACAAGCATGGTCCCTATTATATTGAGCTAAAAGGTTTTTAAGTAAAATATTTGCTAGCCATGGTAGTCCCACCTATCTCAGTTCAGACAGAGGCTCTCCCTTTGTTAGTAAATTATTTGAACACATTGTGTCAGCTCTATGCTCAACACACAGGCTAAATACCGCCTATCATACACAAACAAATGTGAAGGAGTGTGAAAATAGGACATTTAAAACAGCTATCCATGCCTATGTGGGTGACAATTACACCAAATGTGACAGAATGCTCCGACAAATCTGTTTTGCACTTAGCACAGTCCCTAATGACTAACCATCCATGATGTTGTATGGCCATGAGCTGGACACACCTCTCGACCTAATCAGACAACCAAGATGTAATGGCATGGATGACCCAGGGGTGCCATATCCAGAGACTCTGAGAACCACCATCACACTGGATCTCAGCCACAAAAGACAGAAACACTACTACAACTTGAGAAGCCATCATTCTCCCTTTAGGATTAATGATCTTGTTCAAGTCAAGTCTGACCCAAGGTCAGATGCTCTAGGTAATTTTACAGCTAAACTGGCCCCCTGTTCAAAGGCCCCTTCCGTGTCAGTCAGAAACTCAGGGATGTAAACAACAGACTGACTGTTGTTGCAACTGGAGCCAATACTGGAGTTTTCCATGTTGAGAACATGCAGCCTTCCCATACCTGGGAGCTACAAAAAGACTGCTGGTGCAGCTAAACAAGTGGATCACATGGACAGTGACCTTGACAATAGTTCTTCTCGGACTGTTGTCGTCCTTGACCTCCCTCCAGGTGACGTGTTTTGTGACATGCCGGATGATGTTAGCAAAGGCCCTAACGATCTGCCCTGTTGTAACTGAGCCTGAACATGCTTCAGGTTGTGCTGGACGGTACAATCTGAGGGCCAGATGTCATCCCTAGGATCACGACTGGTTGGTCGGATCATAAATGGACAAATATATACCGTACTGACTGACTTAACAAGGTATATGATTTTATTTGTTTTTCATAAGGAGTCCAAGTGTTTTTAAGTTAATTGTGTTATGCGACCGTTTTTGTGGTTGAGGGAAAAATCTTTTTCAGATATTCTGGGATGGCAGTGGTTTTGTAGTCTCCTATATTTACTTTAGTAGGATTTTTGTTAATTGCTCTTCAAATGTTTTTATTTGGGTTCATGTTTAGAAAAAAAAGAAAAAGGAGTTTGGTTGTCCTCCGATATGTATACTGGTGTGCATTGATGTAAATGCAGTTATACAGGTGGCTTTGATATTCTGTAATGGTGTCTAAGGTCATGTATAGCTGAGGACAGGCTTTGTTTACTGGGGGGCATATATAACAGTTATTTTACTGCTTGGTTCCTAGAGATGATTAGGTAGCCCCACAAGGGGATGCCTTTTCCCTTTTCTTTTGTTGTGATTCTGTACCGAAGAAGAAGACACATCATGTTGCTTTTGAGAAGAGACAGACGTGATGCTGTGGTGCCGATGAGTACAACTTCACGACTTTTCATTTATGAAATGATCTTATAAGTTAAGTGCCTTAGAGACCTGGCTTTATATGGTCGATGTGAGTATGCAAAATAAAGTGAAAGGGTGGAATCCTATATCAGTTCGTTCTTCTGATTCAGGTTATAGCGGTTAACCACCTTTTGTTAACTCTCTCTACATCTCTACATCCTCATACAGCACCATTGCATGTCCCACAGCACCTTATGACTCCACATTATCAGAGCAAGAATCAGGGGGTCCTGTCACACGAAGAGTCACAGCCCACTCTGAACAGCTGGACGAACGCGTGTCCCAGAAAATCCAAAGTTCGGACTAAACAGTGCAGGTGTAAAAGTGATCTTGAAAACTATCTGTACAAAATCTCATGTATGTATCACCTCTAAATGATATTCACACTTTTCAGTACCAATTACAATAAAACACAGTGTATAAAGTAAAACGAATAGAAGAGATTAAGGCCTTAAAGTTCTAAATTCACCAGTGGCAAGTTTTTTTTTTTATTTCAAGATGATGGAATTTGATCTTCCCACTCATACTGCGCCAGTTAACACGTTTGCTTAGTGAGTGTGTGAGAAGTGCACCCATAAATCTTCTACCGCACTCATTTAGTGATCCTCACCATCCTCACCTTTTAAAGCCAGTGCCATGCTCTGTAAATAGAAGAAAACTACTCCATGTTGTAATGCATTAAGGAAAAACTTATTAGTCTAAATGTAATAAAACAGCGATCTAAGAAATTATCTGGCTATGCCTTAATGCTACTTCAAAGCAACACTATTAAATTCTTGACCCAAAAATACAATGAATTTAGTTATTCTAGCTGTTCTTTGTGGCAATACACAGGACTACAGTCATATTCAATAAATTAGAATATTACTGAAAAGTTAAGTGTCTGCTGGAGCTCTGGGTAACGTCACTTCCTGTTTTCGCTGTTGCACTTGGTGAATTGTTTTGTGTATGAAGGCTCTCTTGTTTGATCTGATTTCTCTCTACTGTGTTATCTCTTACTTGTTATAATACATAAGCATGTTAAAACACATACTTTCTGTTGCTGTATTTAAAGTTTGGGAACTCTCCGTGTCTTACACGGTTTTTCTAGTAGTGGTAAGGGGTTGCTAGCTTAGCGTTAGCTCTAGCTCCACCATGGCTACCCATTCTGCTGTTTCTCTCTCTGAGTCTCCTCCTCTCTCCTGTTCTCTGTGTCCGATGTTCAGTTACTCCTCTGCCTCCTTTTTGATAATGGTACGTGTAATAAATGTAGCATTTTTGTAGCTTTGGAGGCAAGGGCGTCGGAATAGGAGGCCCGGCTCCGGGCTGTTGAAAAACCAGCAGATAGCCAAGACCCCGTAGCCAGCGCGGAGCCACCGAGAGTAGCTCCCCATAGCAGTCCTCCAGCAGAGACCGCGCAGCCGGGGCCTCAGGCCAGCTGGGTGACGGTACATAGAAAGCATAGTCCTAGATCCCAGCCAACAGGTCACCACCAACCCGTCTGCGTTGCACCCACCACTCTCAATGTGCATAAATTCATAAAGACATGTTTTATGGATTGCTAATGTTTTTCTATGCTCTGGTGCAGCTTTCACAGACTGGCACCGAATACCGTAGCCAGCAGCATATAACCAGCCACACCGAGAGGGGGGCGCTATTTCCCCATTGCACTTATACATAAAGCAAGTGGAATTGTGCAACTTAACTACTATTACATTCCCCCCTGCTGAATTCCACTTGCACCCACAAAAACAAAAACTAAACCAGGTACACCACAGCAACCCAGAAAAGAACAGAGAACAAAAACACAAACAAAGACAGTCCCTAATAGCTCATACACAGCTATTAAAATGTGATAAAACAGCTCAGCATTCCCAGACAGTACGGTTACAAAACAAAATTCCAGTCAGAGGACTATTCTCAAAAGAATCAGCACAAGAAGACAATGGCCAGACCCCTTCATCATGCATGAGGGAAGCAAAAAAAATAATATGCCCATTACATATTTTACTGTATTGCAACCATATGTCATCCTGACACAGACAAATCAACATAAAAGCATCCCCACAGTTATGAAACCCCAATTCCCATTTCAGACACAATAAAAGGAACTAGCACCCTACAGAATAGAAACCTTTTCTGTCTTCTGATGCATCATCTCAATCAATCTAGAAACAGGTTTAAGTAACCTTCCCACCCTTGACCTAGCATGAGTCCTTCCCACCTGATCAACAACAGTTTGGTCTCTAGTGGGAGCGACGGTTTCAGGTGAGCCATAGACCTGAATCAAAGGCAAACATTCTGTGTCACATTCAACAGTGGATGGCACCCCCATAACAGCATCTTCCAGTTGAGCATCCTCATTCATCAGCAACTCGTCAGACACCTCAGATGGTAAATCGGGTACAGGACAAAAGCTTGGGTTTCTAACAGATGCCACAGACACATCGCAGACAGCTTCTCCATCACCATCAACCATCAGCGAGCCAGAGTCAGAAGACACACCCCCTTCATCCTGAAAAGAGTCATCCCCGAGAGGGAGAAAGTTCACTGGCATAATCAGGTTGCGGTGCACAACCTTCCACTGCCCTGTGGCAGCATTCTGCAGCTCAAATGTGTGACTCGTGTCATTCTTGTCAACAACTGTATAGACAACACTCTCCCAGCAATCTGCAAGTTTTATTTTGCCACGCCCCTTTTTGTTGGCCAAAAGAACGCGGTCACCAACCTCCAGAGGGGATCCCCTAACTTTCCGGTTGTAGAGATCTGTGTGGCGCTGCAACTGTCTACATGCCACCTCCTTGAGGTCTTTCCTTAATGTCAGAACATATCGATCATAATCCGCGATGTCATGATGGTCAATGACCGAACCAAAGATTACATCAATTGGGAGTCTCGGCACCCTGCCAAACATGAACAGAAATGGCGCATAGCCAGTCGTCTCGTGGACGGTGCAGTTGTATGCAAACGTGAGGGCTTTCAGCACATCAGGCCACCTCTGCTTAGCTCTTGGGGGTAAAGCACGAATCATATTGCCCACAGTGCGGTTCATCCGCTCACAGGAACCATTCCCTATTGGGTGATATGGAGTTGTGTGGGACTTCTGGACACCAGCAACATTTAACAATTCTGAGATTAGCGCACTCTCAAAATTTGCTCCCTGATCAGAGTGCAATCGTTTAGGAAAGCTGTAGATGCAAAAGTAGTTATGCCACAGTTGGTTCGCCACTGCTTTAGCAGACTGGTTGGGGCATAAAAAGGCATGCGCCATCTTTGTAAGGTGGTCAATGACCACAAGCACATCCACTGATTTGTTTGCAGAGTCCTCTGCTGACCAAAAGTCTATGCAAACCAGTTCAAGGGGCTCTGATGTCCTGATGTTCTCCAATGGTGCTCTAGCCTCCGGCTCAGGTGACTTGCTAATAACGCATCGTTTGCAGCACTGCACATACTCTGTCACCTGTTTAGCCATGCCAGGCCAGTGAAATCTTTGCCGGGCAAGAGAAAGGGTTTTTCGTCGACCTTGGTGACCCGCTTCATCATGGACCCCCTTCAGAACAGTAGAGCGCAGGGCTGGTGGAACAACATACAGGTAGGTTTTAGCCTTTGTTACAGGATTCCTAGAGACTCTATACAGTACACCATTTTTCACAGTTAACTTGGTCCATGTTTTCAGAAGTTTCTTTGTATCAACCGTTTCATTAGCTCGTTCCCTCCTTGATGGTCTCTGGCCCCTTTCCACATAGAAGATCACCCTACACAATGCATCGTTAGACCGCTGTCGCCTCCCTAATTCTTCTTGTGATAAGATTGCAGAGTCAGATAGATCTGGTGTGACCACAGTCTGGGAGAACTGAGGCAGGAGAAGAGCATGCTTACACACCTTGGAGTCATGGTTTCTAAAAACTTGGAAAACAGCTCCCACCTCAGAATATGTCATTCCCCCAGCCTGCACAACAGCTGTGCACTGAGAAATAATAGGCTGGCCATCGCCTGGGGTCTTTTCGGCTGAGTGAACAGTCCATCTGAAGGCCTCCTGTACTCCACCTGTGACAACTGCTTCTGCCTCAGCCAGAAGATCATTATATGGCACTGTTATTAAGCGATGGGAGGTAGTGGGCTGCACAAAGGGTTCCCTACTCAGTGCATCAGCAACCACATTTTTAGGACCAGGAATGTATTTTATGTCAAACCGGAAGGGTGCTAGTTTTGCAATCCACCTCTGCTCACATGCATCCAATCTTGGCTTGGACAGTATGTAAGTCAGAAGGTTATTATCTGTCCATACTGTAAACGGATGACCCCTTAACCAATGATGAAACTTATCACACACCGCCCACTTCAACGCAAAGAACTCCAGCCTATGTGCAGGATACTTGGACTGTGTGTGACTGAGTGTCTTACTGGCGATGGGCCTGGATGTAGAAGCCCCAGCAGGAACCTGAGACAGCACTGCACCAAGACCACTGCTGGAAGCATCAACAGATAGAAGGAAGGGCTCCTCAAAGTTTGGATGGGACAGGAGTACTCGATCCAACAATGCCTGCTTCAACTCACAGAAAGCTGTCCTGCATTCATCTGTCCAATCCTCCTCACGAAGCTTTGCACGTGCCAGCCGGCACCTTTTCCTCGGACCCCGAGGACCTTTATCCCCAGATGTCAGCCGGAAACAAAGGTCTTGCAATAGATGAGCAGTTCTGAATGAATTGTTGATAGAACATTACCATTCCCAGGAACGAGCGAACCTTCTGTTGGGATGGAACACTTGAACCTTCTTCCATGAGGTCTGATTCCGTAAGGGATGTAATGGATGCTATTTTGTTAGGGTCTGACTTTATCCCTTCAGCATTAACAATGTGCCCCAGGAATTTCACGGACTGCCTCAGGAAATGGCACTTCTTTAGCGCCAACTTGAGATTGGGAGCCTGCAGCCTCTGGAAAACCATATGCAAGCGCTGCAGTGCCACTTCTTCTGTGTGGGCAAAAACCAGGACATCGTCAAGATAACACAGCACACTGAGGAAGTTCTGATCTCCGAAAATGCCCAACATCATCCTCATAAAGGTTGCCAGACTGTTGCATAATTCTTGTGGCATACGACTATATTCGTATAACCCAAATGGCGACGTAAATGCTGTGTACTTACGATCTTGCTCATGCACCTCCACATTATAATAACCTGAAGTCAGATCCATTGTAGAGAAAAATCCGTTCCCTCCTAAAGCAGCCAGCGCATCAGCTGGATGTGGAAGTGGGTGGGCATCTTTGATAGTTCTAGCATTAAGCCAGCGAAAGTCATTACAAATTTGTAAATCACCAGTCTTTTTCCAAACTAAGACCAATGGTGATGCAAACTCACTGCAAGACTTCCGAATTATTTCACGTTCTTTCATTTCATTCAGAGCCTGTCTTAGTTTTTCATAATGAGTTGGTGGCACACGTCGGCATGGCAACCGGAACGGTTCATCATCCACCACTCGAATCCGATCTAGCTTGTCTTGTGAGAAGATGGACTCAAACTGGGCTATGAGGTTGACCAGATGCTCTTTGCTAGCTGTTGACACTTCACATGAGTCGATATCAATATCAGACACCCCCAGATTTTGCAGCACAGCATGCAAAGGGCTACTACCACCTGTCACTTGCTGTGAAGATGGATGATCTGGCAGGGTAGAGACATCAGTGACTAGACTCTGCTCATCATTGCACTGTGCCGAGTCAGTCGGCAGTTGTATATTCTGCTGTAAGTAGCAGCCAGTGAGGTTGAAGTTCTCCACCCAAGCACAGGTAAACACATCAGCCAACTTCAGGTTTCGTTTTAGAGTCGTTGGCTTATCAAAGGGGTTTAACACTTTTACAGGGAGCCACCCATCACTGGTCAGATATGCCACTGTTCTCCCAACCATAACTGATCTTGGCCTTGACCTTGCTGCTGTGGGTTCTATCACTACAATACTGCCCACCTCCTCACTATTTATTAGCTGCAGCCAGCCCCAAACCAGGTGCTCAGTCAAAGGCTCCAAGGTGATGGCTCTCTTTATCTTGACAGTTCCAATCTTATCACCAACACTCTCTGGAACCACCACTTCTGACATTAAGCTCAACACATTTTTAGCAGACGTATCCTCAGCATTCAAAGTCTTGCTGCATGTCTCCCCTAAATCTCCTTTTCCCTTCAGGTACTTAACCAAATACCTCATAAGTTTGCTGCCTACAATAAGGTCCTCACTTTGTCCTGCAACCACCAGCATAGGCACCACAACTTTGCAGCCATACATCTCCACTGCAACATCACACACACCTGTTGGAACTGTTCTTGAACCGCCACAACCAATCAGAACAACATCAGTGGATTGCAAGGTGGAGGTCTGCAATACTGCATGATGCAACAGCTGTGACATCAGATCGGTGCTGAGGGTGCAGGCCATGGAACCACTATCAAACATTGCTTTAACAGAGACTTTGCCACCCATAGTCACATTTTCATAGAACAGTTCGTCATGCTGTTTTAATCTTTGGGTATTCTGAAGTACTGGTCAATGTCCTAGCTGTCGTTCCTCACAAACGGTATGGTATTTAGACTCCAAATCATTAAAATCAGTCTCTTCAGGGGCAACATCAGGCCTAACACTTCCACATGTAGGCCAACTAGTTTCCCAGCTGCTGAGCAGCTGATTCACAACCCCTCGCTTTGGTAGGTAGGGCCCTGGGGCACCGAGCCCGTGTGTGGTCAGCAGCATAGCAGAGGAAGCACAGCTGATAGACTCTACAGTGGTAATAGGTAGAGTGTTCAGTGTCACTGCAGATTGCACAAGGCATTACTTTTTGTGTTTGGTTCCGATGACCTCTGACATCATCTTTAGCAGGTAGCTTTGCTTGTCGAAGCTGCCCCTCCAGAACTTTCTCTAACGGGGCTACCACATGATCAAGACGATCAGCAGGCGCTTGTGCATTAAGTCCAACAGAGAGTACTGAGGTAGAGGCTGGTGATGTATATTTACTACTGGATGTCACTTGTTGCATATGAGGACTCACCTCTTGTTGCTGAGAACTTAAGGCACTGGATGCACTAAGCTGATGGCCGTACTTTTGATCTTTGCTATGTTCCAGCAACTTCTCATGCACGTCAGCAGCTGTCCATTGCTGCAGAGGCTTGCACTTGAAAATAAGAGAGAGTTCCGAATCTGGACAGTGACGAATGAACATTGCAGTCAGTTCTTTTGTCAGGTATGCAAAGGACTTATTCTGTCTTTTGAGGCAGTCTTCTGTTAGGTCCATGGCTCTGATCAACTGCAGCCAGTAATCGAAAGGGGTCTCACCTAATTTAGGTAATGTTGCATAAAAGTCAGCTAAAGGCATGTTTGAACAAACAGTGTCACTAAAGTGTTGTTTTAGGATCTCAAAAATGGGCTCTGGGCCCACCTTAAGGTTTAATGATGGCTTACTACGTATGCCTACCCTGACTATCTCTCGTGCCCTCCCCGACAATTTACTGAGCACTTCGTCAACTTGCTCAGCTACTGGTACCCCCTTTCTTTTCAAATAGGTCATCATCATTTCTTCCCATTCTTGAACACTGCATGCTTCACTCCCATCCCCTCTAAAACACACAGGCTCTTTAACATCAGATGTCACAATCACATTCAATAGTGAAGCTTCTGAGAGTACATTACTGGCAGACCCAATCCCACTGTTTCCCATTCCACAACCTAAACGAGACTCAATACAAGATGCAATGCTATCCCCAATAGAAAACCCAATTTGTGTTGCTATCTCTGCATAAAGGCTTGTTGTAGTGGGTTCGGTGTCAAATTTGGGATGATGTAAATTATCACAGGCCCCATCAACAGATTCCTCATGTGACTCAACAAAGATGGCCCCAGGCGTGGATGAAATTGGAGCTATCAGCCCACCTGCCCTACCCCTGCCAACTGAATGCAGCGGGGAAAAACTAACCTTCCCCCTCCCTTTGCCAAAACTTGGAAAATCTGCCATGATTGAGCAGCTCTTCTCTTTGATTCTCCTTTGGAGTGCTGCTAATGCCTCTGTTAAACAAGGTGGGATTTATTTTCCATTCCCCATTTTTATTTATTTTTTTAAAAGTACAGAATCCCACCTCAATGTCCCAAGGGAAACAGCAAATGGCGGGAAGGAGGGAAATCCCCCACCAAGGTTTCCCACACAGTCCACATGGCGACTCCCACCACTGTCCAGGAAATAGACGGCCCCATCGCTGAACAGGATCACAGAAGCTCGGGTCACGGCACCAATGTAACCGATTCTTGTTGCACTCCAAAGTCTCAGAGCAGACCAAATAACCCCTCGACTCTGTGTTGTGTGATTTTTTTATGAAGGAAGACAAGGAGTTTCTGGTCGATCAGACATTTTATTTCCTGCGTAAGAACATAACGGGTTCATATCAGTGCATTCGGCTTCAGCTTCGTACAGCACACTCTGGTGCAGCTTTCACAGACTGGCTAGGTTACTAAATCAAAATTTACAATGTACAATAACGAATATAATACAAAATGCTGTAACTGCATAAGAACATAACGGGTTCGTATCAGTGCAATCGGCTTCAGCTTCGTACAGCACACTACAACAGAGCTTCATGTTAGCAGTTAGCTTTAGCATGCAGAGTGTCTTTCTATATTAAACAAACTGAAAGTGCAAAAACTGGTGTCAAGTACACATCCAGTTTGCACCCACCACTCTCAATGTGTATAAATTCATAAACACATGTTTTATGGATTGCTAATGTTTTTCTATGCTCTGTGCTGAAAAATGCAACTCACCTCTGGTGCAGCTTTCATAAACTGGCACCGAATACCGTAGCCAGCATATAACCAGCCCCACCGAGAGGGGGGCGCTATTTCCCCATTGCACTTATACATAAAGCAAGTGGAATTGTACAACTTAACTACTGTTACACTTTCACATGATTTGGTTGCCTGCCCCCAGGCAACTATTTTCTAAAAATAATTTACAAATTGTTGAAATTAGTGTATTTGCCCCTAATTTGAGCAGGTATGTAAAATTATCTGCCAATGGAATGAATATTTTGGCCCTAAAGTAAGATAACTTTATATACTGCAGTTGAAATAAGATAATGGAAATAGTTTTTCTTTTCTTATTTTAAACGCAAAAATCTTATTCCATTGGCAGTATATATTACTTACCTGCTCAAATCAAGGACTAATACACATATTTCAAGAATATTTTAATTTCTTTTAGTTCACTTTTTGCTGAGCAGAAGTGAGAGTAAAAACTATTTAAAGTCACTGATGGAAGGCCCCCCCCAACCTCCAGGTTCTGTGCTAAGCACCCTGCCTTTGCAGTTGGAGCACACACCACTACACCAGCGGCTCCACCTCAGATAACCTGCGGCTCTGATCTGTGACACTTATCTTTTACATTAATGAGTACAATGGTGTTTTATACTGCACAGTTTGCTGAAGCACATTACCAAGCTCGACGTCATTAACAGCAAATATTAGACTGATATTAACAAAGACACAGGGAAGCTGACCATCTGTAAAATGATGAACATAAAAAGCATATAGACTGAAACCACTTTCCTAAAAATAGATGTTAGGTTATCACAGCAAGGATTAGCCCATTCCAATCAAATAAATCAACATGTGCCCAAGACATGACAGGACAGCACCCCGTCGGTGGTGAGCTGCTCACACTCTTCTATTTCTGAGCAACAGGCTCACTCAAGCTTTCTACCCTCAGCTGCTGTGATAACAGTCTACACAAAAAAATTGTTTTAGGCAACTATTCTCCGGAAACCGGGGACCTTTTTTTAATGGGGTCACCATTAATGTGAAATGATGTAAATGTGATTATTATGATTTTCTTCTAACACTTTAGGGTTTCCAATTGGCTTTAACCTTTTCCATATTAACTGTGGTAAATGGATGCTCTTTTTTTGCATTAAAAGGAACACTGTTCACAGCTCAGCAAGCTCCACTGTCTCGCAACAAAGCTTTCCCCACGCCCACTGTTGATGGCTCATGCTTGGTTCGCAAAACTGATGGAAACGTGCGTCGGTGCTCAACAAAACACCGAGTCGAAGGCACGAGAACCGAACTGGTTCGAGAACAAGAATTATTTCGATGAAATAACAGTCTTAGATCCAGAGGAATGTCTGTTAAGCATCCGGACAAACCCGAATTATTTTCTCCGCAGGTGGGCTAGAGATCCGGCACGGCATCAAAGTACTATCAGCCATGTATAGGTAGTCTTCATAATTAGAGGTGTTGACCAGCTTGTAATGTATATGTTTTTAAGTTTTGTCCTCCGTTTTTGAAGTACCATCGTTTAAAATAGTGTATTTTTCCTATTTTCTTTAGCTTTTAAGAGATGGTTTTAACTTCCTTATTCTCGCAACCCTAACTAAGATAAACAGAAAATTAATGGATATAATGGATATAAAAAAAAAGAAAGAAAAAAAGAAAATGGATGGATGATGTTTATAATGCATGTGGAATGCTGTTGTCGTATTTACATTTTAAAACAATGGTTACAGCAATGTTTGACTTGCCAAATTCAGGTTGACTAACCTATTTTATAAAGTCAGCAAATATGATACTGTGTTCAGGTCTGGCAGTGTATGAGTTAGTTGACACCCTATTGATTATGGTGTCACAGCTGGTCAGCTTTGTGATATGACAACTGTCTGACATTTAATTTATATTTGCTAAGGCAGGCTCTGACAAACCATGAAGGTAGTGCTTTATAGCCATCTCAACCTATTTAAAAATATCATGTAGATTATATCATTACACATAATAGATCCTGGCAGACACCAAAAACGAACAATCACAGTAGTGCAGACAGGATCATAGCCACGTTACTTTCAGCTAATCATAGCACTGCCATCGACCTTATCTTACAGTACAAGTGTGGGGTCCATTAACATTACAATAATATGAAAAAGTAGGCCACCTGAAGATAGCCTGGCCGTTGTTCTTTTTTTTTGTTTGTTTTTAACATATTTGGACATGTTAAGATTTGATATCAACTTTAACAACAGATTAATTCAAGAAATATGAATAAACAGCTAAAACTGAAGAAAAGAGCTTTAAGATTTTTTTGAGGAGTATAATAAATAAAAATCTGCTGATAACTGAATTTGGACTCCCTCACATTTATTCACACATAAAATGACTAAAATCACATAGTTGTATTGAATCACGCAAACATGATTAAAACATCAATTTGTTAAAGCAGGTTTACCCTGTTTAAACCACAAATATTTAGTTCGGTGTCTTTCTGACTGCTAAAGCATGAACAAACAACACGGTAAGATCTAAAGACCTGCCTCGGGTCTTTAGAAAAAACTTTGTTGCAGATTGATATGGAATTTAAAAGGGTATCCCATAGCAGTTTTTCTTGAAAGCAGACCACCAGATGATAAAAGAAGTCTCCAAAAGCTCTAAAAAATATTCCCAAATCCAGATGTCAAAAATGACATCAGGAAACTGTTATGGTTTGCGAGATAGAACCCCAGAATGCAGACAATCAGGCAGCGTGATGGTAAGTGAAAAAACCATTTAATAAAAAACAAAAACTCACTCTAAAAAGAAGCAGGAACAAAACATCAAACGGGCGGGCAGAGCAGGCACAAAACAGACTTGGCCAGGCTGGCGAGACAGGCGTGGCATGACTACAGGACAAGAGCAATATCTGAATAATGTTTCCGCGAAGAACAACTGAACAGGAGTGTATATATGGCAAGTAAACCAGGTGGAGCTAGGAGGCAGATAGTTTGGAGCAGGTGAACCGGATAAAGATAATTAACAGACAGGACAGAACGTGGCTAGAGCAAGAACAGAGACTTGAATACAAACAAAAACTAAAGCATGCCCAGAACCAAAACCCAAACTTGACAAAACATGAACAAGACTAAAACATGACCAGAAAAATAATAAACAGAAGCATGATTCAAAAACTGTGAGACAAATATAAGAAGAACCCAAAAACCAAACAACCCCAAATCATAACAGAAACAGGAGACAGAGGTGCTAGAGCGCGTCTTCCTCAGCCTTTTTGATACCACCCAATGCTTCCAGCTCAGTGTCTACATCTCTGACCACACTCACACCCAGGACTTCAGCCATTGGCTCAGCCTTAACACCTGGCTTTCCCTTGCCACTGTCTCCGGAAGAATGGACTTCATCAACAACTCTAAGGCTTTCTGGAGCAGAAAACATGTTTTTACAATGGACAGACTTTACCTCAATCGAGCTGGCAGCCATTTTTTACCCTCCAACATTTTTTATGGATCACTGCATTACAGAGCAGCCCTCATGCACTACACAAACAATCATCTGCCTTCACCTACTGGCCGGTCCAACCAAATTTGTTGTTTATCTGGTCCCAGTCATAACCACAGTTCCGCTTTGAACAGTACAAGCTTCACTGGACAAGGATCCCAAACATATTTTACTTATTATTATTATTATTATTAGGTATAAGTTAATATTAAATGAGTGATTATGGACTTTGCAATGCATAGTGATCTCTTCACCCTAACAGTAGAGAATATTGTTTCTCACATGTTCATCACTCTTACACTTGTCTGGATTATTTCTTAGTCAGTAGCTTGTTGTTGATTGACATTTTAGACACTGAGATACACCCTATAACTCTCAGCGATCATGCTTCTGTCTGTTTAACTAGTAAATTGGAAAGAAAACCCACAAAGTAAAATCTGCAGATTTATAAATTGTTGCTTAAGGATGAAGATTTAAGCAAATATTTGAAAGAAGAGTGGACTCCATATTTGGAGTGTAATGACCTTCCTGGGTCTTCAACATCTGTTCTCTGGGAGGCAGGGAAAGCAGTGATGATGTTAAATTAATCTCACTCTCATCACATAAGAAGAAAAAAAACGAACTATCTTTCTCCAACTTGAAATTTAAGACTTTTCCTAAAGGGACCCGATCATTAGAAAAAGTGATACAATAAAAACAATTAATAAAAACAAATTCAATTCAATTCAGTTTTATTTATATAGCGCCAATTCACAACACATGTTGTCTCAAGGCACTTCACAACAGTCCGGTACATACATTCCAATTAATCATAACAATTGAACAGTGCAGTCGGAGTTAGCTTTTTATTCAAATTGGATAAAAAGTTTTTCCATATAAGGAAACCCAGCAGATTGCATCCAGTCAGTGACTTGCAGTATTCCCTCCTCCCGGCTGAGCATGTAGAGACAGTGGACAGTCACTGGCGTTGACTTTGCAGCAACCCTCATACTGAGCATGCATGTAGCGACAGTGGAGAGGAAAAACTCCCTTTTAACAGGAAGAAACCTCCAGCAGAATCAGGCTCAGTGTGAACGGCCATCTGCCACGACCGACTGGGGGTTTGAGAGAATAGAGCAGAGACAC
Organism: Girardinichthys multiradiatus; assembly: GCF_021462225.1. Lineage (NCBI taxonomy): Eukaryota > Metazoa > Chordata > Actinopteri > Cyprinodontiformes > Goodeidae > Girardinichthys > Girardinichthys multiradiatus. Next base: position 6,007,227 of record NC_061815.1, read on the forward strand.
AAAGAGAACAAATAAGCACTGACCCAGGAGTACTTTCAATGGGAAGGAACAGTAAATGTTAATGGATGTAGCTCCTTTAGTCGTTTCACCTAGAAAGAAAGAACAGATAAACTCTGAGCCAGTTTTCAAGGTTAGAGTCTGAAAGAGAGCACATACAGTTAGTTACAGTAAAAGCTCAGTCAATAGCCATGTCTAGGAGAGAGAAAGGGTTAAACACTAAAAGACAGGGCTATGTGGATCATCGGTAGAGGGTGAGCATTAAGTTGTTGCCAGCAGAAGCTCGGACGATTCCCCTCTCCAGAAAGGTGTCACAGGTAGACACAGAACCAGGCCAGGTGTAGCTTCTAGGAAGAGAATAGAGAGAACAAGGTTAAAAGCTGAAATAACAGCAAATAATGCAAAATTGGAGAGTAGTGTGAGAATGTAGCGAAGAGGGTGAAAGTGATCGTTATGTCCTCCAGCAGCCTAAGCCTATAGCAACATAACTACACAGATAGTTTCAGTTCAGATTATTTAGTTAAACGGCGCTTATTTACGACAATGTCGTCTCAAGGCACCCCACAAAGGGTCCCACTGATGGTCATTGTTATACTAAAAACCACAAGGATTGTGATACCTCTCTCTGTCAGACTGATCACAACCATCGGAAAAGAGAAGGGGTCACACAGGTAGCAGAAATAGAGGGTGTGTTTGCACCTCAACCATAACTGAGCCGGTTTAGGCTAAACCTGACTCCCCTTTACTCCAACCAACAGGAAGGCTCCCTCCCTGATAAACTAAGCCACTCTAACTATAAGCTTTATCAAAAAGGAAAGTTTTAAGCCTAGCCTTAAAAGTAGACAGGGTGTCTGCCTCACGGACTAAAGCTGGGAGCTGGTTCCAGAGGAGAGGAGCCTGATAACTAAAGAATCTGCCTCCCATTCTACTTCTAGAGACTCTAGGAACCACCAGTAAACCTGCAGTGTGAAAATGAAGTGCCCTGTTAGGAACATATGGAACCATCAGATCTCTGATGTATGATGGAGCTAGATCATTAAGGGCTTTATATGTGAGGAGGAGAATTTTAAATTATATTCTGGATTTAACAGGGAGCCAATGAAGGGAAGCGAAAATAGGAGAAATATGATCTCTCTTTTTAGTTTTCATCAGAACTCTTGCTGCAGCATTTTGAATCAGCTGAAGGCTTTAAACTGCATTTTGTGGACATCCTGATAGAAACGAAGTACAATAGTTCAGCCTTGAAGTAACAAAGGCATAGATTAGTTTTTCAGCGTCACTCCCGAATAGGATATTTCTAATTTTGGCAATGTTCCGGAGGTGAAAGAAGGAAATCCTAGAAACCTGTTTAATATGGATTTAAATGACATGTCCTGGTCAAAAATAACACCAAGGTTTTTTACTTTATTACTGGAGGTCAATTTAATGCGATCCAGGTTAAGTGATTGACTAAGCTGTTTCTTTTTTAAAGACTCCGGTCCAATGACAACTTCTGTCTTGTCTGAATTTAGAAGCAAAATATTTAAAGTCATCCAAGTTTTTATATCTTCAAGACATGCTTCTAGTCTATCTAACTGGTTGGGCTCATCAGGATTTATGGATAAGTAAAGCTGAGTATCATCAGCGTAACAGTGAAAATTCATCCTATGCTGCCTGATAATTTGACCTATTGGAAGCATATATATAGTAAAGAGAATTGGCCCAAGTACTGAACCCTGTGGTACTCCACAATTAACCCTGCAGTTTAAAGATGATTTATCATTTACCTGAACAAACTGGAATCTGTCAGACAGATCAGATTTAAACCAGCCTAGCGCTGTTCCCCTGATCCCTACACCATATTCCAGCCTTTTAAGAGAATATTATGGTCAACTGTATCAAATGCAGCACTGAGATCTAACAGAACCAGTACACACACAAGTCCATTATCTGAGGCCACAAGAATATCATTAGTGACTTTCAGCAGAGCTGTTTCAGTGCTATGATGAGCTCTGAAACATGACTGAAACTCTTCAAACAGGTCATTGCTGTGTAAATGCTCACACATTTGATTAGCAACAATTTTCTCAAGAATTTTAGATAAGAATGGAAGATTGGATATAGGTCTGTAATTTTTCAAGTCATCTCGATCAAGCGAAGGTACATATCCATTTACTAAAGATAGATTAATCATATCTAAAATGGGGCTGGTAATCAGAGGGAACACTTCCTTAAATAATTTGGTTGGGATTGGGTCTAACATACAAGTTGAAGGTTTAGATGAAGCTAATATTTCTGATAACTCAGGAAGCTTCACAGGACCAAACAGTACAAAAACAAATCAGGTTCTGCAGTTATTTCCAATGTTGTCTCACTTGCTGAGGATGAAGTAATCATCTTCGGGACTATGTCAAAGATTTTCTTTTTAATAGAATCAATTTTATTTAAGAAGAATCCCATAAAGTCATGGCTGCTAAGAGCTAAGGGTGTCAGGATCTGGAGTCATCCGCTGCCTGCTGCTTACACCTTTCCAACACTAGGTGCCGCCTGCAGGAGAGCCCCTGAGGCGACAGGTGTTGCGCAGCTATTCTTCAGCTGAAAAGCATAAAGAGGATGGTTGCCAACACTTCGGCGCCTGAGTGTTTTGCCTCTGTGGTAATCTTCTGGCCAGCTCTGAAGACTTTGCATGATTTTTTCTATGAAGAAATTTTGAAGGATTATTCTGTGTGAACTCTAACTTCCCCTGTTACCTTTTCCAGGTGCGATTTGTGCTTGACCTGTTCCAGTCCTCTGTAGTGGCTCTGGTTACTTCCTGGATTTTGACTGTACCTGGCAAGCGGGGCTTCTTTCCTGACACTAATTCTCTCCCTGGCGGTTTTCCCAGATTCTCCAGTAAGGGAACGTTTTAGTTGGTTCATATTTCTCTTTGTGTTTTTCAGTGATGAAAGATTAGACTCACCGCTTCTGTTGTGCCTGACCAAGTTTTGCAATAAACTTTCTTATTTAACAAGTTCTCTGAGAGTCTCTGCATGTGGGTTTAGTCGGCTGTTAAAATCATGACAGACGGAATGGATGGCTCAACAGAGCTATGACTCTGTGTAAGTTTAGCAACTGTACTAAAGAGAAACCTAGGATTATTATTGTTCTCTTCTATTAATGATGAGAAATAAGCTGTTCTAGCTTGGCAAAGTGTCTTTTTATACAACAGTAGGCTATTTTTCCAGATTAAGTAGGAATCCTGCAGGTGTGTAGAGCGCAATTTTCTCTCTAATTTTCTAACATTGTGCTTTAAAGTACGCAGCTATGAATTAAACCAAGGAGCTAGCCTCCTATTAATGATTAACTTATTTTTAAAGGGGGCTGCATTGTCTAATGCATCACGCAATGATAAAGAAACACTATGAACAAAATAATCAATTTGTGAAGGGGCAGAAACAGAATTATTGCCTTCCATTGTGCTTTTCAGTGATAATGAGGAAATTAAAAGTGGAACAGATTCTTTAAAGGTTGTTACAGCATCGCCTGATAATGATCTACTATAATGAAATTTACTTTCAGGTGTGGAGTACTCAGTTAAATTAAACTCAAAGGTTATTAAGAAATGGTCAGACAGGACAGGGTTATGAGAGAATATTGTTATGTCTTTACACTCAATGCCATATGTCAGCACAAGGTCCAGAGAATGAAGACAAAGGTGGGTAGGTTTGTTAATGTTTTGAGCAAAGCCAATTGAGTCTAAGATAGCATTAAACGCTATATTTAGGCTATCACTTTCAGCGTCAATATGAATGTTAAAATCCCCCACTATAACTTTATCTGTATTTAACACTAAATCAGATAAAAGGTCTGAAAACTAATCTAAAAATTGAGAGTAAGGGCCTGGTGGATGGTACAAAACAACAAACAGAATAGGTTTTAGTGCTTTGCAATTTGGATGAGGAAAACTATGGATTAAATATTCAAAAGAGTTGTAGCTATTGATGGTGTGGGACTAATCAATAAATCCGACTGAAAGATGGTTGCTACACCTACTCCTCGCCCAGTAATTCGAGGAATGTGAAAATTTAAATAATTAGTAGGAGTTGACTCATTTATAGTAACATAATCCTCTTGCTGCAGCCAGGTTTCAGTGAGGCAAAATAAATCAATCTGATTGTCACAAATCAGGTCACTAACTAGCAATGTCTTTGAAGAGAGAGATCTTATGTTCAGTAAGCCACATTTAATTGTTTTATTTTTCTTTTCGGTCTGAGTTGTGTTTATTTTTATGAGATTTTCCTGATTTCCTCCTTTTAGATTATTTTTTAACCTATTCAATTTTGGCCGTGGGCGAGACACTGTCTTAATAGGGTAATGGCTGGGTAGCAGTACAGAAGCTGTAGAGATGAGTGTTAAACTACAACCCTGCTTCCTGGTCTGAACCCTGGGTTGTCAGAGTTTTGGAGAACTAATAAGTGAATCATAAATTCAGTATAGAGGATATAAAAGTACCCAAAGTAGCCCTAGTTGGTTTCTTGCTGAAGCCATGAGTAGACGTTTCACTGTTCAACAGGTCAGGGATGAGATACATCAGGAGCTCAGGAGGAACAAGAGGATGAAGATGTATTTGAAAAGGAAGATAGGGAGGAATGCAACCCAGAGCATGATGCATCTTCAGATGAAGAGGAAATCCGTTAAGCTGACAGAGAGATATTTTTGTCAAACAATGGCAAAATTGCATGGTCCTTATCAAATTCAGACAGCAACCAGGGAAGAAGCGCAGCACCAAACATCATAAGGATGACTCCAGGGCCAACAAGGTATTCGGCTGCCCATGTCTAGGACATTTCATCCACCTTTCTCCTGTTCATCACACCAGGCATCGAAGAAATCATCCTGGAGAAGACAAATTTGGAGGGTTTACGGAAATATGGAGAAAACTGGAAAAATATGGATTAGATTGACCTTCGTGGCTACATAGGGCTTTTGACATTAGCAGGTGGATATAGGTCCCGTGACAAGACTTTATATAGTCTCTGGGATGTAGAGAGTGGAAGGGCAATTTTTTCGTGCCCAATGCTTCTGAAAATCTTTCACACTTTCTCAAGAATGCTGAGATTTGACAACCATGAGTCAAGACCAGCAAGGCATGTGACAGACAAACTCACAGCTATCAGAGAGGTCTGGGACAAGTGGGTTGAGCGTCTGCCATACCTCTACAACCCTGTGCCTGAAGTCACTGTAGATGAGGAGTTGGTTCCATTCAAAGTTTATTCTTTTTTTTCTTAAATGCAATGCTACTTACCTGAAATATATATTTTTTTATTTTATCGTGATGTAAACCCCTTGATTCATCCAGTTTTCTGTGACACTCACACTGAGTGACTGTAATATCTTCTTTTTTTTTTATCAACAGATCGCTGTCCTTTCCGGCAGTATATGTCAAGCAAGCCAGCAAAATATGCCATCAAAATATGGGCCACTGTGGTCCTCATTATTATGTTCTGTGATGCAAAATCCAGCTATGCATGGAATATGCATAGCTGAATATGTGTACACAGGGAAACTGCCGAGTAGAACCAGGGTATGTGGGTTGTGCTTGAATTGACAGTTGGACTGAAGGGGCATAATGTCACTTGTGACAATTTTTCCACCTCCTATGAACTCGGCCAGCAGTAAATGAAGATATGGTTGGCACTGAAGAATAAGCCTGAACTTCCCCCCTGCACTCCTCAAAACAAGGCAGAGCGGTCTTCTTATCAAAGTTCGCCTTTGGGAGATGAATATTGTCCTGATCCACCTGAGGCTGCAGCTGGGTCAGTCATAAGAAAAAGGTGCCAGTTCAGCCCCTGGAAGGAATGCAAGACAAAAGCTATGTACTGCACATGTGAGAAATACATCTGCAAAGCCCATTGTCACGTTCGTACATACTGTCCTACATGTGCTAAATAGAGTTGATGTTAAAAATTGTTCACAAAATCAAGCAACATTTTGTTGTTTTGTTGTGTTATGAGAGAAGTATTTTAATAATTTACTTCCTAAAAAATATAAAATAATAAATTGTTGACAAAAATGTTTCAGATTATTGACAGTTTTTTCCCTTTCAACATAATTAATTCAGAAGTAATTACTTCACATTTATATAATAGCAATAATAAACCTACATTGTGTAAAAGAAAACTGTTATGACAGTTTGTTTGTGGTGAAAAAAAAAAGTGTAATACTGTTCACTGGTGATCATCTGTTTGTATTGTGTAACAAAAAAAACATGATAAAAAAATTAATTAAATTGAGTTGAATTGATAAATCACAGGTTGTTTCATCATGCAAAGTAGATTTTGGATTTCAAATTCAATTAAGCTGCTTTATTTTAGGCTTTGGTAGGATGGGTAATTTTTGACCTGTAGGACAAGGGGAGTAAACAGAATGTTAAAATCGCACAAGAGTTAAGCCCTTGTCCTTATCATTACCATGGATAAGACAAAAACTTGTAACTTCTTCAGGCAACCTTTGGAGCTCCACCAGTCCTGTCAGGATCAGAACTGCTGATCATGCCAGTAACCAGTTTCCTCAATAGGTGTCGCAGAAGTCCTGAGATCTGGAGGCTGACAGGTGCAGCCTATCTGGTCAGCAGCCACGGTGCAACAAAAGGGAGGACTGCCAGCATATCAGCGGCTGACTGTTTTGCCCCAGTGGTAATAGATCAAGATGGCGCTGCAGATGGTCACCTCGGCGTGTTGGTGCACATTGTTTTGTTTTGTTTTTTGGTTTAAAACAGTCTTCTGTGATGGTACCCGGAGCTCTCTCACCAGAGAACAACTAATGAACATCAGGGCTACTACACCAGAGTTATTTCCCACTTTTCTGCCTACTGCTCTGGAATTTTTGGACATCCTGGTCAAAGGTGCGCTCCCCTTTGCTCACGCGGTGAAACGCTGGAAGAGAGGGAAACGGGCTGGGGTGCTGGTATGTCTTCGCCAGCGTGGACTACGAACACCGTTACCTGGAATATTTCTCTCTGACGTGCGCTCACTTTCCAACAAAATTGAGGAACTACAACTGCTGTTGGGGAAAAACAGGGACTTTTATTCATCAGCAGTTTTGTGCTTCACGGAGACGTGGCTGTGTGGATTAATACCGGACTCTGCGCTGCAGCTGGCAGGATTCCAGCTCTACAAAGCGGACAGAGACATGGAACTCTCCGGCAAAGCAAAAAGTGGAGGAATCTTTTTCTACCTCAACAGTGGTTGGTGCAACAACGTGACAGTGATTCAGCAGCATTGTTCTCCAGATCTGAAAGCCTTCATCATAAACTGTAAGCCTTTCTATTCCCCCCGTGAGTTTGCTTCGTTCATCCTGGTCGGTGTGTACATCCCGCCGCAAGCTATCGTGCAGGTCGCAGGTCACTGACCAGATACTGAGTGTGGAGCAGACCAACCCGGACTCCTTAGCTATCGTCGCTGGTGACTTTAACAAAGGTAATCTCACCCACAAACTCCCCAAATATAGACAGTTTATAAAATGTCCGACCAGAGAGGACAACATTCTGGATCACTGTTACACCACCATCAGAGACGCTTATCACGCCGTCCCATGTGCTGCACTGGGCCAATCCGACCACATCATGGTCCACCTGATTCCTGCATACAGGCAGAAACTAAAGCTCTGCAAACCTGTTGTGAGGACGTCAAGGAAGTGGAGGAGTGAGGCTGTGGAGAATCTCCAGTTGTGTTTAGGCTGTACAGACTAGGATGTGTTCAGGACTACTACCAACAGTCTGGAGGAGTACACAGAGGCTGTGACTTCCTACATCAGCTTCTGTGAGGACAGCTGTGTACCACCATGCACCAGGGTGAGTTACAACAACGACAAACCCTAGTTCACAGCCAAACTCAGAAGGTTAAGACTGGATAAGGAAGAGGCCTTCAGGAGTGGGGACAAAGACATATACAGAGAGGTGAAGTACAAGTTTGGCAAGGCAGTAAAAGAGGCCAAACGACTGTACTCTGAGAAGTTCCAAAACCAGTTCTCAGCCAATGACTCTGCATCTGTCTGAAAAGGGCTCAGGCAGATCACCAACAACAAGCCGAAAGCCCCCCACTCCATCAACGACCGACGCCTCGCCAACGACCTGAACGAGTTCTACTGCCGCTTTGAAAGACAAAGGGACAGTCCTGCAACCATCCCCCACGACACCCCCCAACAGCTGCAGCCACCATCCACCACCCCCACCTCCCCAACCTCAAGAGGGGCCTTGGCACCTCCAACCCCCACCCTGAAGTTCCCCCCCAACAGCAACCTACGCACGCCGGGGACGGCTCTTTCCATCCAGCAGAGTGACGTCAACAAACTCTTCAGGAGACAGAACCCCCGGAAAGAAGCTGGACCGGATTCTGTCTCACCAGCCAGCCTGAAGCACTGCGCTGATCAGCTGTCTCCAGTCTTCAGACATTTTTAAGACCTCACTGGAGACATGTCATGTGCCAGCCTGCTTCAAGTCCTCCACCATCGTCCATGTTCCCAAGAAGCCAAGGACCACAGGGCTTAATGACTTCAGACCCGTCAGCCTGAACTCTGTGGTGATGAAGTCCTTTGAGCGCCTTGTGCTCTCACACCTAAAAGACATCACCGACCCCCTCCTGGACCCCCTGCAGTTTGCCTACAGAGCCAACAGGTCTGTAGATTATGCAGTCAACCTAGCCCTTCACTCCATTCTCAGGCACCTGGACTCCACAGGAACCTATGCCAGGATCCTTGTTTGTGGATTTCAGCTCTGCCTTCAACACCATCGTCCCAGCTCTGCTCCAGGAGAAGCTCTCCCAGCTGAGTGTGCCCGACTCTAGCTGCAGGTGGATCACTGACTTCCTGTCTGACAGGAAGCAGCGTGTGAGGCTGGGGCAGCACGTCTCTGACTCCCTGACCATCAGCACCGGTTCCCCCAAGGCTGTGTTCTCTCTCGTCTGCACTTCTCCCTGTACACCATGAGCTGCACCTCCAGTCACCAGTCTGTCAAGCTTCTGAAGTTTGTGGATGACACCACTCTGATCGGGCTCATCTCTGATGGTGACGAGTCTGCGTACAGATGGGATGTGGACCATCTGTTGGACTGGTGCAGCCAGAACAACCTTGAGCTCAACGCTCTAAAGACAGTGGAGATGGTTGTGGACTTCAGGCAGAACCCAGCCCCACCTGCCCCCATCACCCTCTGTGACTCCACAATTGACACTGTGGAATCTTTTTGCTTACTGGGAACCATCATCTCCCGGGACCTCAAGTGGGAGCCAAACATCAACTCCCTCATCAAGAAAGCCCAGCAGAGGATGTTCTTCCTGCAGCAGCTGAAGAAATTCAACCTGCCATAGACTATGATAGTGCACTTCTACACAGCCATCATTGAGTCCATCCTCACCTCCTCCATCACCATCTGGTACGCCGCTGCTACAGCCAAGGATAAGGGCAGGCTGCAGCGTGTCATTCGGTCTGCTGAGAAGGTGAATGGCTGCAGTCTACTGTCGCTCCAGGAACTGTACACCTCCAGGACCCTGAAGCGGGCAGGGAAGATTCTGGCTGATCCCTCCCACCCCGGTCACAAACTCTTTGAAACTCTCCCCTTTGGCAGGAGGCTGCGGTCCATCCGGACCAAAACCTCACGCCACAGGAACAGTTTTTTCCCATCTGCCACCAGCCTTGTTAACAAAGCCCGGAAACCACCCTGACACTGTCCCTTTCCCCCACCCCCCCCCCTTTTTTTGCTGACAGGACACTTGTAACTTGCAACTCTATGCGTTACATTGACGCTCAGCTTGGACTCCTGCTTTACTTCCACTGCCATACTTGCACACTGATCACCTGCACTGTTGTACTGCTCTCACATCCTATACTGCTCTACATTTACTCTCACTCACTTAAAACTGTGCACATATATTTATATTATATTGTAGATATGTTTATACTGTTTAATTTGTATTGTATTTCACCGACTACGCCAAAACAAATTCCTTGTATGTCCAAAAACGTAGTCCAGATAATTATCCCAGTGGATCATTTTAGACATAAAAAACATAAAGAAATTGTTGCATATACAAACGTTATTGGTATTTAGTTTTTTTTTAAATGTTTTTATTTCCTATTATTTTCTTATCATTTCATGCTGATTACTTTAATGTGACAATGTAACACAGTAACTTTAATAGCAGCACAGCACACTACACTCATGGTTGGAGGGTCAGTGAAAACACAACAGTTACGGTATCGAGTAGAGCAAAACCGAGTGGTGCTGAGCTGTGCTTCCTAAAACAAGCCAGTGGAAAAGTGGCTATATTCCCTCCAGTGTCTGGGGCTGTCCCTTGTGCCTCCTCCCAGTGGGACATGCCTGGAACACCTTCCGAGGGAGGCGTCCAGTGGGCATCCACTATAGATGCCCTTGCAACCTCAATTGGCTCCTCTCAATGTGAGCAGCGGCTCTACTCCGAGCTCCTCCCGGATGGCCAGTGTGATCCCCCTATAGTTGGAACATACCCTTTGGTCACACTTCTTATGAAGGGGGACCACCACCCTGGTCTTCCAGACTTCAGCCTGGGTGATGGAAGAGTCCAACCCCAAGTCCCCAGCCTCTGCTTCCACCAGGGAATGTGTGACGCCAGGATTGAGGAGATCCTCGAAGTACTCCCTCCATCGCCCGATATTGTAACCCAGTCGAGGTCATCAGCTCCCCACCCCCACTGTAAACAGTGTTGGCAAAGAGCTGCCAAACTCCATGTGAGCTAGGGGTCAGTTCTGTTTAGTTTTACCACACCTCCTAATTGCTCCTCTCTTCCTCCAGAGGCAGCTGGAGGAAGAGAGGCAACATATTATTGGCTGTGATATCAAATGGTCTGATTCAGATCAGACTACCTTGTTGCTTGTGATGCAGAATCAGAATCAGCTTTATTGCCACGTTCGTACATACAAACAAGGAATTTGACTTCGGTACACTTTGCTCTCTGAGTTGTTTTTTGTTTTTTTATGCGTTATAGGATATAATATGCATATATCTTTATGTCATTAAATATACATATATACAAATATACACATATACAAAGGTGCATTTGCGACTTCAGTATGCAGTGGTTTAGTACTCTATTAAATGTTCATCAGAGGAACAGCCTGGGGGAAGAAACTGTCTCTGTTGCAGCTGGTTTTAGTAAGCAGTGCCCTGTAGCGACAGCCTGAGGGTAAAGCTCTAAACAGCTTATGTGCAGGTTGTGTGGGGTCTGCAGAGATTTTAGCAGCTCTTTTCCTGACCCTTGACCTCTATAAGTCCTGGATGGAGGGAAGGTCAGCCCTGATTATTCTCTCTGCAGACCTGATTATTCGTTGCAGTCTGGACCTGTCCTGTCTGGTGGCTGAGCCAAACCACTCTGAGATAGATGAAGACAGGACAGATTGAATGATGGCAGTGTAGAAGATGACCAGCAGCTCCTGTGGAAGGTTGTGTCAGGTTTAAACAACCTACAATACTTATAACAACACAAAAAGAAGAGAAAGACAAATAATTAGTTATTTTACTCGCAGCGAGAAGAAACGGTCAAGATGTGTTCAGTTACAAATCTCGCACCGCTCTGAACAGCATCTGCCCGCACCTCTCTTTTTATTATCTTTGGGGGTCCCTATTTACAAAAACATTGTTCTCTAAAGGATGGGAAACAACAGCTGCATCGTAAACAGGTCAGAAACTCCTTTATCTTTTAACAACACATTTCCACAGTCTCCATCTTAGGATCAGTGCGTCTTCTGCAATCAGCCATCATCTTTTATGACCTCCTCAACTGGACTGCTTCCTCCTAGCAAGCTCAGCTCCATTTATGATCTTTGCCTGCAGACAACTCATCACATTCTTTACTCACACACATCATGAAAGATTATATAATCAAATAGTTAAGTTAAAAAATAGGAGAAACTATAAGACAAATCTTTATTCAATTATTCCAACAGGTTGTACTTCTTGAGTTGCCTCAGGAAGTACAGTCTCTGCTGGGCCTTCTTCTGAACAGTGTCTATGTGTGAGGACCATCTCAGGTCCACAGAGATGGTGGTTCCTAGGAACCGGAAGTGGTCCACAGCTGACACAGTGTTGTTGAGGATGGTGAGGGGGGTGTATGGGGTGGTCTCCGAATGTCCACCACCATTTCCACAGTCTTGAGTGGGTTGAGTTCAAGGTAATTCTGACAACACCATTGTACCAGCCGATCCATCTCCTGTCTGTATGCAGACTCATCACCGTCCTGGATCAGACCAAGGACAGTGGTTTCATCTGCAAACTTCAGAAGGTTAACGGACAAGTCCACTGAGGTGCAGTTGTTTGTGTACAGGGAGAAGGGGAGTGGGGATATAACACACCCTTGGGGAGCACCAGTACTTATTAATCTGGTGCGGGAGAAGATGCTCCCCACTCTCACCTGCAGCTGTCGGTCCATCAGGAAGCTGTTGATCCACTGACAAGTGGAGGCTGGGACGTTGAGTTGGGTGAGCTTCTGGTGGAGGATGTCTGGTATGATGGTGTTGAAGGTCGAGCTGAAGTCTACAAACAGGATCCTGGCATACGTCCCTGGACGGTCGAGGTATTGCAGGATGAAATGTAGACCTACAGGGGTTGGACAATGAAACTGAAACACCTGTTATTATAGTGTGGGAGGTTTCATGGCTAAATTGGACCAGCCTGGTAGCCAGTCTTCATTGATTGCACATTGCACCAATAAGAGCAGAGTGTGAAGGTTCAATTAACAGCGTAAGAGCACAGTTTTGCTCAAAATATTGAAATGCACACAACATTATGCGTGACATACCAGAGTTCAAAAGAGGACAAGTTGTTGGTGCACGTCTTGCTGGCGCATCTGTGACTAAGACAGCAAGTCTTTGTGATGTATCAAGAGCCACGGTATCCAGGGTAATGTCAGCATACCACCAAGAAGGACGAACCACATCCAACAAGATTAACTGTGGACGCAAGAGGAAGCTGTGTGAAAGGGATGTTCGGGTGCTAACCCGGATTGTATCCAAAAAACATAAAACCGCAGCTGCCCAAATCACGGCAGAATTAAATGTGCACCTCAACTCTCCTGTTTCCACCAGAACTGTCCGTCGGGAGCTCCACAGGGTCAATATACACGACCGGACTGCTATAGCCAAACCTTTGGTCAATCATGCCAATGCCAAACGTCGGTTTCAATGGCGCAAGGAGCACAAATCTTGGGATGTGGTCAATGTGAAACATGTATTGTTCTCTGATGAGTCCACCTTTACTGTTTTCCCCACATCCGGTAGAGTTACGGTGTGGAGAGGCCCCAAAGAAGCGTACCACCCAGACTGTTGCATGCCCAGAGTGAAGCATAGGGGTGGATCAGTGATGGTTTGGGCTGCCATATCATGGCATTCCCTTGGCCCAATACTTGTGCTAGATGGGTGCGTCACTACCAAGGACTACTGAACCATTCTTCAGGACCATGTGCATCCAATGGTTCAAACATTGCATCCTGAAGGCGGTGTCGTGTATCAGGATGACAATGCACCAATACACACAGTAAGACTGATGAAAGATTGGTTTGATGAACATGAAAGTGAAGTTGAACATCTCCCATGGCCTGCACAGTCACCAGATCTAAATATTATTGAGCCACTTTGGGGTGTTTTGGAGGAGCGAGTCAGGAAACGTTTTCCTCCACCAGTATCACGTAGTGACCTGTTCACTATCCTGGAAGAAGAATGGCTTAAAATCCCTCTGACCATTGTGCAGGACTTGTATATGTCATTCCCAAGACGAATTGACGCTGTACTGGCCGCAAAAGGAGGCCCTACATCATACTAATACATTATTGTGGTCTAATACCAGGTGTTTCAGTTTCATTGTCCAACCCCTAAATGTTAACAGCATCACCTGCCAACCTGTTTGCTCTGTAAGCAAACTGCAGGGGGTCGAGCAGGGGGTCTTTGATGTCTTTCAGGTGCTTCAACACCAGTCGCTCAAAGGATTTCATGAGCACTGACGTCAGGGCTACAGGCCTGTAGTCATTTAATCCTAGGATGGTGGGTTTCTTGGGCACTGGGATGATGGTGGATCATTTGAAGCAGGAGGGGACCTCACACGTCTCCAGTGACTTGTTGAAGATCCGGGTAAAGATCGGGCGAGTTGATCTGCGTAGGCTTTCAGGCATGATGGGGAGACATTATCAGGTCCTCCTGCTTTCTTTGTTTTCATGCGCTGAAAGAGCCTTTTTACATCTTCCTCAGAGATCTTTAGTGCAGGCAGAGGATCTGAAGGTAGGGGGTTGGTTGCTTTATGGGAAGAATTTGTTCCTGAATGGGATGTGGAGGAGATGGTTTGAGGTGTGAATGGCTTCCTGTCATGTCTGCAGTAGAAGCCATTCAGACGGTTAGCCAGGCAAGGATTTTGTTCAGGATGGGTGTGGGGGCTCCTATAGGCAGTCAGGTTTCTCAGACCGGTCCATAAAGCATCACCATTGGAAAGGCTGTTCTTTAGCTTCTCACTGTAGGTTCTCTTGGCTGCTTTGATCTCCTTTGTTAGTCTGTTCCTGGCCTGCCTGTACCGTGCCCAATCTCCACTGCTGTGACCTTCTTTCTTATCCCTGCGCAGCTTCCTGAGATGTGGAGTAAACCATGGCTTATTATTCCCAAAGATGCAGAATGTCTTGGTCTGCACACACATGTCCTCACAGAAACTGATGTATGATGTCACCACATCAGTTAGTTGGTTTAAGTCAGTGGCTGACGTTTCAAAAACAGTCCAGTCTGTGCATTCAAAGCAGGCCTGTAGCGTCTGCTTTGATTCCTAAGTCCACTTCTTAGCACTGTGAACCTTGGGTTTGGATGCTCTGAATTTCTGCCTTTAGGTTGGGATGAGGAGGATAAGAGAATGACCCAAAAATCCCAGAGCAGTCCTGGTAACAGCATGATATGAGACACTTAATATGTAGTCTGTATTTGGGGAGTTCATTGGAGAGGTTTGCACTGTTAAAATCTTCCAGTATTATAATGAAAGAGTCCGTGCCTTTTTTTCTCCGCGTCGGTAATCAACTCAACGAGATGTTTTTCAGCGGCAGAAGTGCAGCCATGTGGTGGAAAATATGAGCCAATTATTATAAACAAGGAAAACTCGGTGAATAAAATGGTTTACAGTTTATTGAAAATGACTCCACATCAGGACTACATGTTTTCCGCAGCACTTTTATGTCTCTGCACCAACCTTCATTTATATAAAAGCAGATTCCGCCTCTTCACTTCTTCCCCTATAGCTCCGCGTTGAGATCCGCTCTGAACAGCTGGAAGCCCGACATCAGCAGTGCGCGGTCCGGGATGTTTTCACTGAGCCATGTCTCTGTAAAGCTGAGAAACAGTGACACGCGGAGGTCCGTGTTTTTACAGGTGAGAAGAAGCAGCTCGTCCATCTTGTTACTTAGAGAGCGGACATTTCCCAGATGGATTGAAGGCAGTGGTGTGCGAAGTCCTCTTTGGCGGAGCTTTACCAGCGCGCCAGCACGCTTTCCCCTCCGACGCTTTCGGCGCAGTATCCCATTGAGTGTCGCGGCTCCTTTCGCCAGAAGCTCAGTGAAGCTCGAATCGATGAAGGATGGTGAAAAAATCCCAAGAAAGGACTCTCTGATGTTGAGAAGTTCCTATCTGCTGAATGAGACCACAGAATTGTGGCTCGAATGTGGAGAGTAATTAATAATAGCATTTTGTTACATAAATGTAGTGATGTTTTTCTAATATTATAAATTCTAATAGTTTTACAATATTCATGCCATTTTCCAAATTTATAAAATGTATTTATGGCTTGTATGTTTTTATGTCTCATGTGAAAAAAAGAACACATTGTTGTGTAATTGTAGATGAAAGTGGGGTTTTATGGAAGTTAAATCGTAACTTGTAGTAACAAATTACTTTATCTGAAATATAGACTGAGAACTATCAAAAGTGTAAAATAAATATGACAGAGAGGTCAGAGATCCAGTGACCAGAGATAGTGCTTGTTTTTTGTTTCTTATAGTTAATAAACCTCTGTGCAGCTAAAAGTTTTTTCAGTGTTGCCATTCTACCTGCAAACAATTAATAAAAAAACTGACATGTTTTACCTGAAGAGATGAAACGGATCCATAAAAAATTCGGGGAATGAAATAAGCCACCAGACCACATTGCTCTCTGCTATTCAGGGCCAGAGTTCCTTGCCTGAAGCATGTTGTGTACCAATTACTTTGGTGCCATAATGTTAGAACCACTAGCCCTGGGTGTGTGAGTAATTGTTACCATATATATTTGTGTTTTTAAGCGTGTAGAATCCCATCATGGTGTGTAGAGCCGTGTGCCCTGCTGTGTGGCTCCGTGCAAAGATATTGTTGGTTGGATGACTGTCAGGTCTCATCACTGCCCTCAGGGTGAGCAGACCTTGCTGACCGCAGCCCATGTGCCTGGAAATCCCTTGAGAGAGCTGAGCAAGCAGGTTCAGCCACCAGTTTCATTCTCTTTCCCTGCATGTCTCTCCAAACGGTCAACAAAAGAAGTTGTATGCAGTGTGCATTTTCACCATTGGAACTTAGAACATGCCTACTGATGTTCTAAGTTTACTTACTTACAAAAACAAGTTTATTTTAATGCAAAAAGGCAGAATAGTAATACAAATTAAAAGAAGCAATAAATAAAGGTAAATTATTGGTTTATATGTCATGAATGAAACAGTTGGATCCCACACATTCATTTTGTGCACATGTTGCACACAAATCAATTTTATAGAATAATCAATAATATTTGGAGCATGTGGGAGAGTTTGCACCCAGAGAGTAAATAAACAAGAGCCCCACCCCCATCGATGTTATTGCTGTTATTTCTGTCACAATTTTTGTTGTTGCTATACTTAAAGTTCGATTCATTCTTAAATGTTTGTTGTACACTTACATTTCTTTAACATTTTTAATCATTTGCTTTTTAAAAATATATTATACACATTTTTTAAAAACATTCACTTACTTTTTTACTACCACACATCACCACAGCCCCTTTTCTTGACTCAACTTAGTGGGTCTGCTTCTTTGACACACACAGGCACCTGATGCGGGGACGAACTGTTCTCTAGAATATATGTTTATCATCCTCTGCCTGCAACCTTAACCAGTACTTGTATTTGATCAATGTTAACATGAAAAAAACTGTATTCACACAGGTGTGTCAATGGGATGAGAGGGTGCCAGAAAAATGAGTTGTCCCTTGTTAAAAAGGTGAGTGTCTGTAGTTTCTAATGATACCAGACTTGTGGAGGTGCTGTAAAAACAAGATACATTTTGTACCCTTTGTTCACAGAGTTAGCCATGTCTCAGGGACTTTTAAATGGCACCGCGTGTGTTTAAGTTGCTGTAAGACTAAATGTATTTGTGCAAAACTCATTTGGGGAATTGTTTTGTGAAAATGAAAGCTTCCTCTTGGGAGGGATTTAAGAAAAAAAAAACTGGCAGCATTTGACCTAGTTTTAGAGACGGCGTTAAATGGGTGTTGCTTTTTTTCATACTGGTATTTTCGGGCTTAAGGGGATAGTGAAAGTTGGCAGAGAGTGACAAAACAAAAACTCCTCCTCTACACTTACTCTTTAATATAGTGCACATACACCATTAATTGAGCAGACTCTCCAGCCTATTGGAGTAGAGAAGGCTCTCACGAATACCAGCCAGCACCTGTTCCTTTGCATTTGATGACATGTCTGAGATGGATGGTGTCATCAGGTATGGCCTTCAGCCTTGCAGTAGCAGCTCCTCCCATCATCACTGAACATGTCTTTAGCAGAAGGTAAGATTAATGTTTCACCGATGTTGTGAAGTTTACCTGCTTCAGCTATGCGTAATGCCACATGATATGATACTACAGTTGCCTTGTCATTTACAGTGTTAAAAATATGAATTCCTTTCTGCTGCTGTTCTTCCATTCTGCTGAGTCTTCCGTCAAAAATATACCAGGACATGAGCGATGCTAGCTAGCAGCTCTTGGCAGAAAATATAATGTGGCAGTGGAATATCTTCTGATCCATTGCATAAAAACACAAAATGACTAAATAATCATGGTCATATTTCCATCTTATTTTGATGGCACATGCTCCGTCTCCTCACTCGCATTAGGTACTGTGGAGATATATTATGTGTGTGCATCATTATTATTATGTTCATAACTAGTGTGGGAAATAAAATGTATAACATGTGTTAGTATAAAGACATTGTGTATTGTGTGGTCTGCAAAAGTATTTCTCACAAGTAGGTGAAGTGGAAGATTACTGGGAACTGAAGGAGTGTGTGAAAAGTAGAGACTGACTTACTCCCTTCTCATATCAGTAGATACGGGGTGCAGCTGGTGGACAATGACTGTCTAAATATGGTAAAGCCAGAAAAGTGTGTACGTGACTATATGTGAGAAAAAAACTGTAAACAGGGCGCTGCCCATTTTAATGTGTGTTTTAATAAAAACAATGTGCCCAGTGGGAAGCTTCGAAGTCGTCTCGGTGTGTGTCCTGATCACATGAGAGCTTCCCCTGGTCCAGGTACTTTGAATAACATACAGCTGTCTCCGTGTGATTTATTCTAATGTGTTGTGAATTCCTCCAGGTTACGGTGAATAAACGAACGCGCAGAAGGCCTCTTTAAAGGGGTACTTCAACAATTTGGTGACCCCTGACGTGGACAAAAAGAGAGTGTGACAGACGGGATCTTCATCCTCTCAAAGGTAGGCAGAGCCTATTGTATTAAATTCTGCCGATTTAATTCATGTATAGGCTAAATTAACCAGGTGTCAGTTGATTCTGAATGTCATTTTACTCTGCAAAACTGTAAAAGAGTGTGCGTTAACTGAACGTGTTAAAATAGAGTCAGACAGGAATTGCTGACAGGGTCGGCAAAATAAGGCAGCTTGAAAGTTAATTTAAAGCTGATAAAGGTTAAAGTCCTTATATTGCTGGGTGTGGCGTCCCGACTTATTGATTGACGGATCAATAAGATATAGCTGGGTTTAAGTCCTGTGTTTTGGCAAAACACAAAGAATTAAAAGTGAGAACTTCATCTGAATTTTTAAACAGGTGACTGCTTCATTCAAATTTATGAAGGGTTAGAGTCCCATCTAGTGGCCACATGGAGGAATTACACAACTGATTGGGAGTGCAGTCCATGTTAAATCTTTGAACACACATTCTGACTTAAAAATGCGGTTGGATTTTTGATTATTTGAGGGAAAATGAAATGCATTTAGTGAATATAGGGTGAAGTGGCTTGTAGTGGATTGTTTCTGCATATTTGTGCATATTTCCCGTGTGCGAGTGTCTGTCACAGACAGTAGTGTTGAATTGAGGCAGTACAAGCTGGAATGTGTATGTACGACTCACACTGGATGATTATTTGGGAGTAAAATAAAAGACAAAGTACTAGATATAAATATCTGTGGTGCGGATTATACAAGAAATGTGAGTGTTAAGTGTTTTTGCTGATATAAAACGGGAGTGACTGTGACAAGAGCTGACTGTGTGTGTGTGTGTGTGTGTGTGTGTGTGTGTGAGACTGGGTTAAGCAGCAGAGAGCTGTCTCACCATGGCTGTTTATTAAATGCACTGTATTGTCCGGTAACCTGGAGTGTTAACAAAGGACAATACAGTGATAAGCGGATTTTATATGCATATTGTGAAGCGTTGATTGCACATTAATTTCACAGGATTTTAAACAACATGGAAGGTAAATTTCCAGACACAACAGCATGGGTGGATTTAGAAACACAATTAACTAACATACAAGCACTGCTTTTCCAAACGAGAGGTGAGGACGACGCTGATAAAATGAAAAACAAAATCGAAAAAAAGTTAAGACAAACGATGAAGGCGGATGGAATTAATTTGACGGACAAGTGGAATTTAGGTGATTGGTTTAGAAAGAAATTGAACACAGCGAAGAAAAACAGACAGGACGCACAAAGTAAGTTGAATGACGCTTCTGTCTGGTCCAAAAGTAAGCACAACACAAACATACATAAATATACTGTTTAATTTGTACTGTATTGCACCGACTACGCCAAAACAAATTCCTTGTATGTCCAAAAACGTACTTGGCAATAAAGCTTTTCTGATTCTGATACATAAATATGAAAAAGAAGAGCGTTTCTGGGGAGACATACTTTTGATTTTCCAAGGAGGAATTCACACAATGCAGTGGAAAAAACCCAGGGGAGGAGACAAGAAGGAGGGGTCAAAATCAGCTCAGGGGATGGGCTCAGACACGCCTCCTCCGTATGCACCCTCCTCCAAGTACTGCTCCCTCACTGGTGCGCCGACACCGCCCCCTGGTGGATTGTACCCCATATTGGAAGTAGAAAATGGAACACTTGTAGTGCATGGCTTGGACATTCCAAAAGAGGGGAATGAATCTGTCAGTGGAACTTCCGGATTATCTATGCCAGCATCTGATGGATAATTTCTGGACATAGAAAGAGCAGCCTTTCAGGACAGAGAGGTAAGAGAAAGACATGAACAACATCAAAGAAGCCTGAGCAAAACAAATCCCTTTCGCTCACCCACACAACAATCCTCCCAAACAGCTTCTCTAATTTCAGAAGCTGGGGCACGGGGGCCAGGCTCTGGCTTACAAGGAGCAGGGACTGATCCGGAAGAATCAGTGGCTTTACTGCTAAGTGGATCCTGGAGGCCAGATAGGGTTTTGTGTCCTAATCCTTTTCTCAAAACCACACCTTGTTACACCTCTACCCCAGCTGTAGAGGTGCTGTAAGCAGGCACAGCATGCCACAGGAAAATGGAGAAGACAGAGCAGATTCGCAGCAAAACCATCCTGAGGACGGATCCCCAATACGCAGTCAGACAGTTGGACAATTAAGGGAACATTTACCCCGCAAAGCTGCAGCTAAACCAGAAGGCTTTAGTTATGCCCCAAAAACCAATTATCCCCTTTTACAGCAACAAGGCTCTGGAGCCCCCTGTAGGTATAAACCTTTCTCTCTGGGCGACAAAACGTCTCTCTGTGACAAACTGCCCCCCATAACTGAAGGAGCAGCAGTGTGGCTCCAGACTTTAGACACCCTGACGGCAGGCACCACGCTAGGATTGGGAGATTATAGAGCAGTGGCAGGACGGTGCATGCCACACCACACATGTAGAGAGATTGAGACTGCTGCTTACACCTCAGGAGCCCCGGATTCTGACCTCTTCACCCAGCATGTCCACTGGCTAGGTGATGCATTGAGAACAGCATACCTGTAACCAGGGGACGCACCATTCCTAAGTTTGAATGGGACCCAAAAATTAACCCCAGGGAATACCTGGACCAGTGCAAATCCATGTGGCAAACTCAGACAGGAACTAACCCAGCTAATGAGGGGGCACAGCGAGACTGGTTCAGAGATGCTGTCATTAAGGGACTGCACCATTAGGTAAAAGCCAGTATGGACGACAATCCTGACATAGCTGGAGCGGACACTGGAACTTGGGATCGCCATCTGATCCATCACCTGTCCAAAATAAGAGAGGACCATAAAAAAGATGAAGATGAACTTAAGACCCTGCAGACCCAATTGCTAAAAATGCAGTTAGCCGAAGCAAAGCAGAAAGCAGGAGAAAAGAAGAAAGACAACAAAACTCCCAAAATAATGTATGAAGGTGCGGTTTCTCAGGACCCCAGCCTCCTCCCTTTCCTGGCCATCAGGACACGATTGCACCGAGGTCTGCAACCTCTGGTCCTTATCATGCCCAACCAGGCCGGTTCAGGGGCAGGGGCGGGCCAAGGGTCCGTGGATTCCGTGGAGGACCACCGAGGCGATGGGGGGGTGCTGACGTTTGCTACTACTGTGAGGAGCAGGGTCATTGGAGCCGAGAATGTCCGTACAACCTTGAGGCATATGGACGTGGGTATGGACCCAGAGGAGGCCCAGGGCGACGCCCGTATCAAGGACGGGGTGGTCCACCATGTGGAGGTCAACAGCAGCAACCTTCACTTCAGCTGCCAGCCTGGGATAAACCCAGCTTTGGGCCAGACCACTACTGAGGGCCCCCACAGAACCCCCCGGACAGAGGGACTGAGGACCCCTTACTGTCCGTGACAGTGTATGGACAAACTCTTCCTTTTTTGGTGGACACTGGGGCCACATGCTCAACTATTCAACGAGCCCCTCCTACCATCCTCTCCACAAGGACTACCACTGTCATGGGGCTTTCTGGGGCTAAACAGGTCCTACCTTACACCACACCCCTAAAAACCAAGATTGGGGGACAGACTTTGAACCACAGCTATTTGGTGTCAGCAGACACCCCTGTCAACTTATTGGGCAGAGACATGTTGATTAAAATAGGTGCCCCCATTTTATGTGGACCTGAGGGACGTCTCTCCCCCTGACCCGCCACATGTCACCCTCTTCTATGACAGGAATAACTGTGAGTGTTATCAGCAAAGCTTTGCTGAGGAGCTGGAGGGGACTTCCTGGGAGATCGCCACCGCAGACATTTATGTAGCCCCTGAAGGTGTCGTAGCCTCCGTGCAGCTGTCGACAGAACAGGAGAACTGGTTTAAAATGTGGTCTGATGGTGTACCCCATAGATCACTAATGCTCCACCCTGCTCACGAAGCCCGCGAGCTGGGAGGAGTGTTAAAACGCTCCCTAGCTCTCACTGACTGGCATTCTTTATCCACACCCAGTCTATCTTATTCCCCCTCATGTAACACCTACCGCATTACTAACATGTCCACAGACTTTGGCACCTTGGAACATGTGCAACTTGAAAGACATCATGGGAGAGAAAAAACAGATCATCCAATGACTGCAGCTGTAGTTCAGAGCGTGCCATCTTCACTTTGGGCTGAGGGCCCCACGGACGTGGGACTCATTCAGTGCCCTCCCATCACTTTCCAGTTTAACACTGACCGACCCATTTGGAAATCCCAGTACCCTCACAAACCAGCAGCCGAAAGTGGAATTTCTGACACCATAGAAGGGCTGTGGAACGCTGGGGTGCTGGAACCAGCTGACGGCTCTTCTTGGAACACACCCATCTTACCAGTAGAAAAGAAGGGCACTGGGAAATGGAGAATGGCCCACGACTTGAGAGCTGTAAATGCAGCACTTTCCACTCCTACAGTTCCAGTGCCCAATCCTTATGTTGCTCTTACCAATCTAAACCCCGAACATGCATGGTTCACCTGCATTGATCTGGCCAACGCTTTCTTCTGCCTGTCTCTAGCTGAGGAGTGCAGAGATATTTTTGCATTCACATATAACTCAAACAGGTACCGCTACACTCGTTTGCCGCAGGGTTTTGCTCTATCACCAGGGATATTTAATCAGGTCCTTAAGGAATCCCTCCAAGACTGTCCCCTCCCACCGAACACCACATTGATTCAATATGTGGATGACATTCTTTTGGCAACACCAACTGTTTCTGAATGCTTGGAGGCCATGGCTGTGGTGCTCTCACACCTAGCTAAAGCTGGGTACAAGGTCAGCAAAACCAAACTACAAATTTGCCGGAAACAGGTAGATTTCTTGGGCAGGGTGATCTCCCAGCCCGGGACAGGAATGTTCCCTTCACATCAATCTGCTGTCTTTCTCATCCAAAACCGGTGCAGGTGAAGGACATGGTTTCCTTCTTGGGACTCACTGGATACAGCAGGTAATTTATTCCAGGATACACTGACCTAACTGCCCCACTCCGCGACTTAGTGAAGACACAGGGCATGCGCCATTTGACGGCGCCTCTAGAATGGACAACAGAAGCAGAGGAAGCATTTATTGCTCTTAAAACCAGCCTTTCCCAAGCTGCTCACTTGGCACATCCAGACTACACATTTCCCTTTCACCTGGATGTTTCTGTAACAGCACACAGCGCGAACAGAGTGCTGTTCCAGAAAAAAGGGGGAGTAAGAACATTGCTAATGTTTGTTAGCGTGATGTTTGACAACATGGAACAAAGACCATGAATGCGCACGTGGAACTAAAGCGATGGATGAGAACAGGGTTTAGAACAGCAGGACAGAAACCCATTAAACATGAGCCAGAAATGAGAAGATTAGCCGAGGCCCTACTACTTCCCCAAGAAGTAGCGGTCATAAAATGCAAAGGACATGATAACAGCTACACTAGGGTGGCTCAAGGAAATCAAGCTGCAGACCAAGCAGCCAAAACCAAAGCTGGATATCTGCCCATACACATCTTGATGAACTCTGAAGTTGAATGGACACCAGAACCGACTCTGGAGGAGGTGAGTAGACTGCAAAAGGGGGCCTCACCGGAAGAGAAATCAGTCTGGAAGGCAAGAGGGGGAAGAGAAGACCAGGATGAACTATGGAGAAGTCCAGACGGACGTCCCATCCTACCCCCAGGGTTGACCACAGCAGCGCTGGAAGAAGCACATGGGCCAGGACATGCAGGAACTGCACAAATGATGAAGAGTCTTGAGCACTGGTGGCATCCATACCTGAAACAGACGGTAGGTCATTGGATAAGCTCGTGTAGCATGTGCCAACAATCCAATGTGAGACCCACTCTGAAGCCTGCACCAGGTAAGTTCCCTGTGGACCCGGTAGCAGGTAAGGAAATCATCATAGACTACACAGACATGACTGAAAGAGTGAATGGGTTCAGATATCTTTTGGTGTGTGTGGATGCGTTCACCGGTTGGCCAGAGGCCTGGCCAGCAAAAAAGGAAGACAGCAAAACAGTGGTGAAGTGTCTGATTAATCACTACATCCCCAGGCACAGTTTTCCTGCGAAAATCAGGTCAGATAACGGCACACACTTCAAAAATGAAGAACTTAGAGAGGTTGAAAAGTTCCTGGGACTGAGACATTCCTTTGGAACAGTGTACCATCCCCAATCCCAAGGGAAGGTGGAAAGGATGAACCAGACAATCAAAACCAAATTGGCTAAAATCTGTGCACAGACCAAAATGAATTGGGTCACAGCATTACCTTTAGCTTTGATGTCAGTAAGAAGCTCAGTGAGCCAGAGACGTGGGTTGACGCCCCATGAACTGCAGACTGGAAGACCTTTTCCAGGCCCAAAAACCAGGTTACCTTTTCTGACTGAATGTGAACAATCTATGTCTCACCATGATTACTATAGATCTCTCCACAGCTTGGTTGCAGCATTCTAAAAACAGGTGGCCGCCCAACCATCCGAGGTTCAAGCCACCACCTCAGACGCGGAGTGGATCCTTCTGAAAGTCATCAAACGGAAGTGGTCAGAGCCCAGGTGGACAGGTCCATTCCAGGTCACAGAGAGAACCTCACATGCGGTGAGGGTCACCTTAGGTGCACCGTCAGATCAGTGGTCCCACCCATAGGGGCAGAATAATCCCCTGGTGAGACCACTTAGCTCCAGGTCAGTCTACACCTGTGAGTGAAGACCAGGACATCACACAGAAGAGGCGGATGTGATTGAGCTTTCCTCTCTTTCACTGGTGGTCGTAGCTGCTCTCCCACCGAAGAACTGAACTGAACACTCTGAACTTTAAAAAAAAGAAAAAAGAGGTCTTTGTGTTTCACCATATTGTTAATCCTTATCTTCCTTTACAGGTACCTTTGAAAAGAATGGGAGATAAAAAGTTAGGACCCAGGCCCATTAAGGGTTGGGTCATGGGAGGTATAGGTGCTGTATCATTTTTCACTGTTACATTGATTCTAGGATTGTTGTGTGAACTTCCTTTCCAGACATGCTCCAGTCATCCCAGGATCAATAAAAGACAATCCAAACCCCAGGGTCCAGATAAATGCCTCCAGGCGTTTGGGGGAATAGAATTAAATTACACTCTTGGTTGGCTAATTTAAGTGATGCAGATAATGTTTTGGAGGAGAAAAAAACTATATCTTCACTACCAGGCACAGAGATGAAGACCTTCTGTAATGAGTAGCACAAAAACCTTCAAGAAGTGTGTGAAAACTATGTTTTGTTATTGTTTTCCAATAAAGGTTTCTTCACCAAGTTCTAAAGCACTGTAGTTTTACTTATTGGCATGCAAACCAATTTTTTACTTCAGTGTAATGCTTTTTTTAGAAGTAAGCAAATTTAGACAATTCAGATAGCAGCTTGATCAAACACTAGTTCCCCCACTGTGATGATATACACTGCCACCAGTTATTGAAGATTTTATTGTATCAAAGAATGGTAAATGATTGTCAACGTGTGCCTGTTAAGAGATATAAATTTACCCTTAAACTCTGAATAAATAAACTATGAAGATGAATCAGTTCTCAGACTTCTTATCTGATTTAGTGTTAAATAGAGAAAAGGTCATTATAGTGGGGGACTTTAACATTCATGTTGACACTGAAAGCGATAGCTGAAATGTTGCCTTTAATGCTATCTTAGATCAAATTGGCTTTGCTCAAAACATTAGCAAACCTACCCAACTTTGACTTCATTCTCTGGACCTTGTCTTGACATATGGCATTGACTGTAAATAAATAAGAATATTTCCTCATAACCATGGCCTGTCTGATCATTTTTTTAATAACCTTTGAGTTTAATTTAACTGAGTACTCATCACCTGAAATACATATTTATTATACTAGATCATTATCAGACAATGTTGTACCAACCTTTAAAGAATGTGCTCCATATTTAATGTCCTCATTATCACAGAAAAACACAGTGGAGTGCAATAATTTTGTTTCCTACCCTTCACAAATTGATTATCTTGTTCATAGTGTTACTTCCTGATTGTGTGGTGCATTAGACAATGCAACCCTCTTGAAAAAGAAGACAGTTATTCATAGGAGGCTGGCCCCTTGCTTTAATTCAAAGCTGCGTGCTTTAAAGTGTCTGTGACATCACATTTTCATGATAAATCCAATTATATTTATGGAAAGGAAACCTTGATATATAATTTTAAAAAGTAAATTTATGCCACTGAAATGAACAGTTGTTGAGATATATGGTCATACATTTCAATAAAAAGGCATTTCTAGACTACTCATTTGCAATTTTGTGGTGCACTTTCATGACGTCACAGGGGAACCCTGCACATAAACTGACTACTACTACAATGGCCAGCAACACAGACAGCAGCCAAGAATCTGATATTTCTTTAGATATATTTCAGTCACTATCACAGAGAGACGCAGCAGAGTCAGGGAAAGAACGACAGCTGTCATCAGATGGCAGAGCACAAGTGCTGCAGCATGTGGACGGCCATCTAATTCCACTAGAGTCTATTTTTGCTGAATGCCAGAGCATGAATTATGCCGCACCACCAGGAAACAAAATGAGCTTCTACGTGAACAGTTTATCATTGATGCTCATGCAATGAATGGCCAGTATGGAAGCAAATCGTTACCATATTTCAAATGAAAAAGCATTTTCAGAAATGCGTTTTCATTTTAAGAATGTGGCTGCGTTGTTTGACTCATAAATGAAATTAGTAATCAATCATCCTATTTGCATTTGCATTTTCTTCTTCAAGACTGCTCATTCCTTCACTAAATTAAAATGAAAAATAAAAAGACATTTGAGATTTATTTTTTTAAATATGCCCCAGCAAATAGATACCAGAATTCAATTTGAAATGTAAAATTTGAAAATGAAAAAGCATTTCCAGAAATGCTTTTTTCATTTTAAGAATGTGGCTGCGTTATTTGACCCATACATAAAATGAGTAATCAATCATCCTATTTGCATTTGCATTTTCTTCTTCATGACTGCACATTGTATGCCATAATCAAAAAGAAAACAAAGCAGACATTGCTTTTTCGTTTTCGTGGTCTGCCCGCAAAGTACTGCCCAGAACTCGAAAACGAAAAAGCATTCCGAGCTGCGGGCGCAGAAGAGTGACGTCAGCAGCCGCTCTTCCTCAGCTCCCTGCTGACCGAGCTACCCATCTTGTTCGGTAGGAGGCGCTGCGCACGTCTGCATTGCATTACATTGCAAACGTGCCGAGAAATTGATTGAATTGCAGCAGGACCGAGCTCAATTTGTGGCAGTGGCAGGCAGAACTGGTAGTTCCGCCACAGCTCCACAGTTCCGGTGGGGTGGCAGCTTCGGTGGCAGTTCCGCCACAGCCTGCCACCGAAGCTGCCACCGGAACTGCCACAGCTTGCCGCACGGTGGCACGGGATTCCGCGAGGATGCCAGAAGGTGCCAATGCGGTTGCCGCTGTTTTTGTGGAAGCTGATGCTGATTATCGGCAAATGGGTTGTCATTATTGTTATAGCCTGTTACCTTTACATAATGATTTCATTATTGATTATTACTTAATAAACAGCTTTAGACCCATAACATAAGGTGATTGTATTTACATGACATGGAAAATAAATAGCACTATGTGTATGTGTGACGTGTTGAAAGGATGACGATTTATTGCACAAACAGCCGGTTTATTATAGACCACGAGCGGCTATTCTGAATCGTCACTCACAGAAAAATATAAATAAATGCTTAAAAACACGCTGGATGTCCCAGGCCATAAGGCTGCCACAAGGATGCCACAGCCTGCCACCGGAACTACCAGTTCTGCCTGCCACTGCCACAAATTGAGCTCGGCCCTGCTGCAATTCAATCAATTTCTCGGCACGTTTGCAATGTAATGCAATGCAGACGTGCACAGTGCCTCCCACCGAACAGCAGGGAGCTGAGGAAGAGCGGCTGCTGACGTCACTCTTCTGCGCCCGCAGCTCGGAATGCTTTTTCGTTTTCGAGTTCTGGGCAGTATTTTGCGGGCAGACCACGAAAACGAAAAAGCAATGTCTGCTTTGTTTTCTTTTTGATTATGGCATAAAATGTGCAGTCATGAAGAAGAAAATGCAAATGCAAATAGGATGATTGATTACTAATTTTATTTATGGGTCAAATAACGCAGCCACATTCTTAAAATGAAAAAGCATTTCTGGAAATGCTTTTTCATTTTCAAATTTTACATTTCAAATTGAATTCTGGTATCTATTTGCTGGGGCATATTTTAAAAAATCTAAAATGTATTTTTCTTTTTCATTTTAATTTAGTGAAAGAATGAGCAGTCTTGAAGAAGAAAATTAAAATGCAAATAGGATTATTGATAACTAATTTCATTTATGAATCAAACAATGCAGCCACATTCTTAAAATGAAAACGCATTTCTGAAATGCTTTTTCATTTGAAATATGGTAACGATTTGCTTCCATAGGCCAGAGACTTCCCCCTAGACATCATTTCCGGGCGACTTAGAACTTGCAAAATTTAAGATTGAAATATGCTTATTTTGTGTCACAATTATTTTTAACACATCTTTAATCCTAATATCATTTCAATTACATTCAAATTCCTTCAATATTAAGATTCTTTCTTTCAATATCTGCATTTGTGGAAAGGCATGTCTCAGGCTCTTTAAAGCAGAATGTTACAAAATTGGAGAAAATGGTGCTCTACACACCTAGAGGACAACTACCTAACCTGAAAAAATTGTCTACTCTTGTTTAAAAGACACTTCACCAATCTAGAACAGCTTATTTCTCATCATTAATAGAAAAGAATAAGAATAATCCTAGGTTTCTTTTTAGTACAGTTGCTAGACTTACACAGTCATAGCTCTGTTGAGGTATCCATTCCCTTAACTCTCAGCAGTAATGACTTTATGGGATTATTTTAAATAAAAGTGATTCTATCAAAAATAAAATCTTTGGCATACTCCTAGACATGATTACTTCATCCTCAGTAGCTGAGACAGCCTTGGAAGTAACTGCAGAAACTGATCTGTGTTTGGACTGTTTTGATCCAGTGGAGCTTTCAAAGACAACTTATATGTTAGACCAAATCCTAACCAAATAATTTAAGAAAGTATTCCCTTTGATTACCGGCCCATTTTGGATATGATTAATCTATCCTTAGTAAATAAATATGTACAACAGGCATGGGCACTCACTGAAGTCTAAGTAGAGAAGCTGGGTCGCCGGTATAAAACAGCTTTAGTCCAAACTTTCAAATATTAATAATGTTTGGCTTTCTATGGTTTAAAATAGTTGTAATACAATCCTTCTAAGAAATCTATGAATCCTTCTAAGCAATCTAAAAATCTATGAAGCCACATTTAGGTAAAAAGAGGATAAGAAGTGTTGGGACCACAGCCATGGATTGCAACATGAATCTCCGGTACAGAGCTTTCTGGAACTTTCAAAATAAATTGCATTTAACAGACTTCCAGCACAACTTCAGAAGGGGAAGGGGGGTAACAGCGGACTTCCCATGATGCCACTGCCCACATAAAACCCCCACAAGTCTTTCTCTTCCAAACCGGTGATCATTGGGTCAGGGGAGGCACAGCGCGCTAATGTCTCTTTGCTGGCAAACAGACATAAACTCAACTGGATCTGAGAGTGTCATACGATCATCGACCCTCAGTTAAGTACAGTAAGAATGAATTACTGTCTGTGTATCCGGTATTCATTCATGTAAGGGGGTAATAATTAAGGTACAAGCCTGGCTTGGCTTTCTCTCTGAGGCCTGCAGAAGCAAACTGTGTTCCAGAGAATCCCCTGGAGAGACCCTGTTTCTACGAAGCCGAGTGGAGCAGTTTTCCCAGTCTGAAGGAAGGACAACGGCACCGCATCACCATGGTTACGGCAACGTGCAGTTTGGTGGCCCAACAGAACAGCCGCCACTCTCCGCAGCTAAGGAGGTTAGCTGGAAGCTAACTCTTTTGTTCACAGAGCTTTCTTCAAACTTCGTCATCGCCAGGACAACTCTTCAGCATGATTCATACGAGGTTAGGTGTTTGGGCAGAGTAATAGAGAGATAATTAGGATGAAATGATCTAAAAGTTTTTCATTTTATGAAGTGTCGTTTTGTTTGTGTTGAACTCTGCTATCTTGGTGCTAGCAGGCGATCTGCAGCACACACACTCAGTTGTGTTCTGTGTTTGTGTGTTTTTAAAGTTAAGCCACACTTTATTTAAGGGGTGATTTTAACACAGAAGATTGATCATAACGCGCCATCCGCCCTTATGCATTTTAACCCTGTTATTGATTGTATTTTTAAAGGTGTGTGTTTGATTCTGGTGCTAAGCTATCAGCTTCTTTTGTTAGCTTCAACTGCTAACAAGTAAGAACACGTGCTTGCTGCTAAAATAACACCCAGAAAGGTTGTTAGTTTTCAACCCAGTAAACAATATTTTACAAAATTTGATAACTAAGTAAACACCATTAAGCCCCATTTCTCCAGAAAGATTTGGCTTTTTCCAAAATATTTCCTTAAATATTTTACTATTTCCTTTAATAATATTTCTTTAAATATTATTTCAATAAATAAAGGCAGCTAATGAGACACCGTTGAGAATTGGTCATCCAGAAGGTTGGTTTTATTCAGCAGATCTTTCTTTAAAACATTATTTTAATAAAATGATATTTTATCTGATCTTACATTGTGAATGGTTGTCTAGAGGTATGCTGATTATTGACTAAGTTGGTTCCAAGACTAACTTCAATTCCAGATTCTTCAAGATAATCCTTGGTTCTAAAACATAAATATTGCATCGTAATGTTGCATCACTCTTTCGTCATGATTTTCAATCATCTTTAATCAACTTGTTTGTATTGTACATAGCCTATTAGTGTTCGTTATTCTTTAATTCTGCTTGGTACTTTAGTTGGATTGTTTTAGCATAGTAAAGATTTTTTTGATTGACATATGTTTGAGTTTGATTTGACTTATTTTTGTCAATAAATTCTTGTATTTTATGAAATTGTGTGAATTCATTCAATGTGTGTGCAGAGTTGTGCTGTTCAATAATGTCAGAGCTTGGCTCACCGTTTTGATTATGTCCTATTACCACCGCCTTACTGGGCTGGTATTCACAGGACATGCCTTAACAGAGCGTAATATTATTTGATAAAATATTAAATTCTTAATAGTAAATATTAAGTAATATTTTCAGATTCATAGTCAATACAGAAGAAAGACCACATTAGGTATGAGGAGGGGAAAAATCATACGTCACACTTTATCCTTAGCAGGAAACAGTTTGAGATATCAAAGAAAAAAACTCAGCACAAATAAGCAACACATATACAAGACAACATATTGTAGGGATACGGTGAAGGCTGTATGTCAGGGGTGCGTATGTTTATGTGAGTGTGTGAAAAGTAAGTCCATGAAGCACTGTCACAGAGGCCATTGTCCTTGATGGTACAATGGAATGTTCATCAACCTGCCACACAGTTCTGAGCAGGTCCACAGATGTCCTCAGGGAAGGGAGGGGGCAGAGGGAGCAGAGTGTTGTGTTTACATAACTTCCAGGAGAAGTTAAAGATAGCCAGCCATCAAGGCCGTGCAGGGGAGCCAGATTCAGAAAACAACAATTATTATGTCAGGCTCTTAATTTTCTGTCCGCCTTGAGAGTCTCGCTGGTGCTTCTCAATGGCGAATCCAAACAGCCAAATTCCTGGTCTTTCGCCAGATCCGAACATGCAACTTCTCCAAGATTTATCCCTTTTCACGTCTGAGTCCAGCAGCCTCAGCCAGCCTGCGATCTTGTAGGATCACATCCAGTTTGTGATTCTGCTCCCTTAACATTTCAGTCTGTGTCGATAGCTCTGCAGATCCCTTCACATAAGCCGGGCAGGCTCGCAATGGCCAGAACTGCTGCCGACGTTTTGCAATTTCACAATATGCCAGGTAACCGCAAACTCCACAAGGTAGAAATACTTTTATCAAAAATCCAATTATGTACACATCTTCCACGTCCTCGACTGACATCATTGTCAGACACACAATCCTCCACTTCTGCCAGGAGTCTGAGTCTGGAGAAGAATGTCCCGTCTGGACAAGAGGGCTCTCCCTTACCCTGTCTTCCCATCAAGAAAATTTCATCAATTGCGTTGAGAGACCAGCTGACCAGATCCATAATTTAGAAATACTTTCTCATTTAATGGTTTTCTTTATGTTTATGACTATTTACATTGTAAATAGAGTCTCACTTAAGGCATCAAAACTGTGAATGAACACACATGGCATTATGTAGAAAAATAAAAATTGTAAAAGAACTTTAAATATGTTTTATATTATAGATTTCTTAAAGTAGCCACCCTTTGCAGTGATGGCTGAAATATTAACCTTTGGCTGTCTCTCAATGAACCTGTGGGAAGTTCTTTCAAGACTCTTTGGAAAAGCATTTGAGGTGACCACCTCATAAGGCTCATCGAGAGAATAACAAGAGAGCAGAGCAGTAATTAAAGCTGGGTGGCTATTTTGAAGAATTAAAATATAAAATTATTATTATTTATTTTTTATTTCACACTTTTTGTTAATTATATAATTCCATGTGTGAATGAACATTCACCGTTTTGTTGCCTTTTGTAAGAATCTACTACGTAAATAGTCATGAAAATAGGGAGACCCATTAAGGGAGAAAGTGTATCTAAAATTGTTGATCAGTAGTTCCTGGGACTACAGTTGCACATATAATTCAGAAATGTAAGATCCATGGGACTGTAGTCAACCTCCCTGGGCGTGGCCGCAGGAGGAAAATTGATGACAAAACAAAGAAACGGATGATACGAACAGTAACAAAAGAGCCCAGAAAAACTTTTAAAGAGATTAAAGGTGAACTTCAAGCTCAAGGAACATCAGTGTCAGATCGCACCATCTGACATTGTTTGAGGTAAAGTGGACTTAATGGGAGACGACCAAGGAGAACACCACTGTTGAAAACAAATCATAAAAAAGCCATACTGGAATTTGCTAAACTGAAAACATGGAGGAGGCTCTGTTATGTTCTGGGGCTGCTTTGCTGCATCTGGCACAGGTTGTCTTGAATCTGTGCAGGGTATAATGAAATCTCAACGGATTCTAGAGAGAAATGTGCTGCCCAGTGTCAGAAACCTTGGTCTTAGTTGCAAGTCATTGGTCTTACAACAGGATAATGACCCAAAACACACAGCTAAAAACACCCAAGAATGGCTAGAGGAAAACATTGGACTATTCTGAAGTGGCCTCCTATGAGCCCTGACCTAAATCCTATTGAGCATCTTTGGAAGGAGCTGAAATATGTCATCTGGAAAAGGCACCTATCAAACCTGAGACAACTGGAGCAGTTTGCTCATGAGGAGTGGGCCAAAATACCTGCTGAGAGGTGCAGAAGTCGCATTGACAGTTATAGAAATCGCCTGATTGCAGTGACTGCCTCAAAAGGTTGTGCAACAAAATATTAAGATAAGGGTACCATCATTTTTGCCCAGGCCTGTTTCATGAGTTTATTTTTTTAAATAATTCTGTTGAAGCATGTTTGAAAATCAATGTCTGACTTTCATTTGTTCATTTTGATGGAATTTTTATTCATTATTACCTTTGTCAGATTCAAGTTATTTCTGTGACCATTGTGGGTTTTTCTTTCATTAACCGAGGGATACCAACAATTTTGTCCACGTGTGTATGTGCCTCTGAAATTTCAGTCTGAGTCCATCACCAACCCAGGTTTCAAGCCTGATTGGTGGTTTTTAGATGTATTAACTGAAGCTGTGAGCTAACTTTTAAACACTCTTCCTTTTGTCCAAAGATTATTACTTCAGTTTTGTTTTGAGTCAGTTGAAGAAAATTATGGCACATCAATCCATTGATTTCATGTAAGTATTTACCAAGCGCTTGAATGGGTTCATAGTCACCTGATGACATTGTAATGTAAAGCTATGTGTCATCTGCATAGTTATGATAACTTATCTTATTTATTATAATCTGAGTTAGGGGGAGCATGTAGATATTGAATAGAAGGAGCCCGAAAATGGACTCTTGGGGAACGCCACATGAGACTTTTGTGGTCTCTGATGTAAAGTTACCTATGGACACAAAAAAGTACCTGTCCTTCAAGTAGGATTTAGACCAACCGAGTGCTGTTCCAGAAATCCTGACCTAGTTTTTCAATTCAATTCAATTCAGTTTTATTTATATAGCGCCAATTCACAACACATGTTGTCTCAAGGCACTTCACAACAGTCAGGTACATACATTCCAATTAATCCTAACAATTGAACAGTGCAGTCGGAGTTAGCTTTTTATTCAAATTGGATAAAAAGTTTTTCTATCTAAGGAAACCCAGCAGATTGCATCCAGTCAGTGACTTGCAGCATTCCCTCCTCCCGGATGAGCATGTAGAGACAGTGGACAGTCACTGGCGTTGACTTTGCAGCAATCCCTCATACTGAGCATGCATGTAGCGACAGCGGAGAGGAAAAACTCCCTTTTAACAGGAAGAAACCTCCAGCAGAACCAATCTCTGTGTGAGCGGCCATCTGCCACAACCGACTGGGGGTTTTAGACAACAGAGCAGAGACACAAAGAGAACAAAGAAGCACTGATCCAGAAGTACTTTCTATGGGAAGGAAAAGTAAATGTTAATGGATGTAGCTCCTTTAGTCGTTTCACCTAGAAAGAAAGAACAGATAAACTCTGAGCCAGTTTTCAAGGTTAGAGTCTGAAAGAGAGCACATATAATTAGTTACAGTAAAAGCTCAGTCAATTTCCATGTCTAGGAGAGAGAAAGGGTTAAACACTAAAAGACAGGGCTATGTGGATCATCGGTAGAGGGTGAGCATTAAGTTGTTGCCAGCAGAAGCTCGGACAATTCCCCTCTCCAGAAAGGTGTCACAGGCAGACACAGAGCCAGGCCAAGTGTAGCTTCTAGGAAGAGAAAAGAGAGAACAAGGTTAAAAGCTGAAATAACAACAAACAATGCAAAATTGGAGAGTAGTGTGAGATTGTAGCGAAGAGGGTGAAAGTGGTCGTTATGTCCTCCAGCAGCCTAAGCCTATAGCAGCATAACTACACAGATAGTTCCAGGCGCTCTAATAATATATAGTGATCAACAGTGTTGAATGTTGCACTAATGTCCAATAATACAAGCACTGTGGTTCTTCCACAGACTCCATTTATACGGATGTCATTGAACACCCTGACAAGGGCAGTCTCTGTACTGTGGTGAGCACGGAAGCCTGACTGGAAGACATCAAAGCAGCTGGTCATTGTTTGGAAGTTGTTTACCTGCTGAAACACAGCTTTTTCAATAATCTTAATGATGAAGGGGAGGTTTGAGATAGGCCTGTAGTTCAGCAGTAGCAGCTTGTCCAAGTTGCTCTTTTTCAATAGCGGTTTGATAATTGCTGTTTTTAGGGCCTTGGGGAAAACACCTGACAAAAGGATGTGTTTATTATTTGAGGCGGGCATTCGATTCGACACATTGCCACTACGTGGAACTGTGAGCGACATGTGATGCGATCTTCGGTCATGCAGAGTTCTGGTCTGTTGAGAAGCATGTAAATTTTGGGGGAAATCGCACCAGATGGAAGCTGCACTCACTTGTTTATTAGTGTGCAGGGCTAAAATTATGTCATCAATTGACTGTGGCAGCATGTTCATCATTGATCCATCATGATGTATACTACATCTCAAGTGAATCCGATGATGTATGAGAGAGATAGAGCACTTGAAATGTCCTAGGGGGCGCTGTTGATCCAACTTCCAATGTAATCCAATAGAGCTGTTTGGGGGCTGACCAAGATCAACCATATTTATTTTGGAGTGAGTCGGACCATGCATGTGTAATTTAGAGCCAAACGTATGGCTGTGGCGTGACAACAGAATTCGCCACGCCCTCCAGCCAAACCAGTCAGTACTGGAGAGAGTCTTAGACCATCATGTTATCTGTCACTTGGGACAGTTTCACATTGATTAGGTGAAGGACACCAAAAATTGACTATCTAAAGGAAAACATGGCACTCCCTGTTCTCAGGGGGCGGGGCTTCGATGATGTCAACATCTGATCACTGAATATTGTTCAGGGCCAGAAGCACATTAATCTTCTTAGAAGGTTTCAGGTCTCTGTGACTTTCCTTGTAGGAGCTATATCAATTTCGTCTTTTATAGAAGTGAGGCTTGGCCACGCCCACACACATTCATGTATCAAAAAGTTTTTGATAACTTTTGATTTCTAGTGCCTTAAGAGTATACCGACTGATTTTGAAGTCTCTAAGTCAAAAGCTGTAGGAGGAGTTCGCTCAGATATGCGAGCTAGAAACAGCAAAACTGGGGTCAAAATGGCAACTTCAATCCAAAATGGCCGACTTCCTGTTGGTTTGGACCAACGCTCCCTCCAGGAGACCTTTTTGTAGGTCCTGAGAAGTTACATATGTGTACCAAATTTCAAAATCCTCAGTCAAAGCATGGCTTGGGGCTGATTTTGTATTTATTTTCCAGGGGGCGCTATGGAAGAATTAATCCACGCCCACCAAATATCTCATCAGATCTCTTTTGGGGCCTGGACTAGGATCAATCATATTGAATTTGGTGCAGATCAGATGATCTATGTGGAAATTAGAGTCGACTGCCCTTTTATGAAAAGTCACTGTGTTTCAAACAAAGTTAGACCCCCTAGTTATCAGTCACCTGACACAGTTTGAAGCGGATTGAGTGTAGACAGCCAGATAGTGACCTTTCCCAGTAAAAAAAGTGACTTTGATGATGTCATCATATGACCCCATAGGATCGTCGGGAACCCAAAGGTCCTCCTTCATGCCAACTTTGGTAGGATGTGGTGTTTCTTTGGGAAAGTTATTGCATTTTTTCACTTTGGGTGAACGCCATTTTCATGCCCCGGCCAGGCCCCTAAACATGGCCAAAAACTCGTGAATTTGATAACTTTTAATCAATGCCTTATCTGCATATTGACCAAATATGAAGCCAATAGCTCAAAATCCCTAGGAGGATTTCAAGGTTAGTAAAAGTGTAAACGGCCAAAAATTTGCCTTTCATCCAAAATGGCCGACTTCCTGTGCATTTTAGGGCATACCCGCAAGATACTTTTTTTCTTGGTTTAAGGAGCTCTATCTGTGTGCCAAATTTCAGATCTCTATGACTTATGGTTCAGCCTATCTCACATTTGGGGGCGTGGCTAATATGTAAGCATTGTTGTTCCAGTGTCATCATTCAGATGCATTTAGGGACAAGTAAATGTTTTGGCTAAAACATGACTGATAAATGACACATTACTGACTTAACGGTTTTTAATTTCCCCCCTTTTTTTTAAGGACTTTTTAAATAAGATTTGTTGTTTCTCTGACAAATATGTAACAAGCCATATTTTCAATATTGTAATAAAGCTTATGACTTGGAAGTTGACTGGCTACCTCAAGTTATTTTTTATTGTTATTCAGCATCGCTGACAAATAGGCAATTTCAGAATCAGAATGGGTCTTTATTGCCAAGTAAGTTTTCATACACAATGAATTTGTGTTCGGGTGTGTAAAAACATGAATCATTGAAAGATAAATTAAAATAAAAACACAACAAAAAGAACAGACACAACATAATTGGGAAAATTCCCATGCTGGGACAGTGTCAATCAAAGCGTCAGCAAAATTTTTCAGTTTGTAGCATCACAGGTTCATTAATATTCCGT
The DNA here is from genome assembly GCF_021462225.1 of Girardinichthys multiradiatus. Classification (NCBI taxonomy): domain Eukaryota; kingdom Metazoa; phylum Chordata; class Actinopteri; order Cyprinodontiformes; family Goodeidae; genus Girardinichthys; species Girardinichthys multiradiatus. The sequence goes on from NC_061815.1 coordinate 6,045,595, forward strand.
TTATTCTTCCAGAAGTTAGAGATGTAAAGTGACAGAAGGTGATCTTCTACACATGCTAAAGTTTGAAGCCTTTAGTTGCTCAATGATAGAACTTTGGAAATGTGCAAGCTGGATTTCCTCACAAACAGACAAAAACACCTCCAGCATCCAGTACAGAGCGCTCTAGTTGCTGATACAAAATACTAGCATAGAACACATTGTATTTAGGAAAAGAAGACATTTAAACAGAGGTGGGTAGTAAATTATTTACATTGACTCAGTTACATGTACTTGAGTAACACTATTGTTAAGTGTTTTGAACAAAATGCTTACTGTGAGACATATTTTAAAGTGAGACTGTTACAATCCTTGAGATCCAATACTAGGATCTATCACAGATGTGTATCCAGAGAATATCCTAAAATAGGGTCTGTAATATATGTGCATGCAGATGATCCCCTATACCAGATCTGTCATAGATGTGAATGTGAAGGAGATCCAATACTAGGATCTATCACACATTTGTTTCCGGTGAATATCCTACTAGGATCTGCTAGGGATGTGTATACGGAAGGTTTCCTATGCTAGGATCTGTTACAGATTTGATCTTTCCGTATACCCCTGGAAATATGTTGGACATGTGGCAGATATGTAAACTTGCCTATTGTTTGATCTCTCCAGATTCTAGGACTTTTTGTCCAGTGAACTCTCTCCAGTTTCTCTGTGCTTTCTGAAAAAAAGCATCCCATAGCACAATGCTGCCACACCAAGTTACATAGTGGTAACTTTGGGTTCAGGGTAACTTTAAAAGGGTATGTTTTATGGCTTTCATAAATGACTGTCTTCTTGCCAGTCTTCCGTAAAGGCCAGATTTTTAGAGCGCACATTTAGTAGTTGCCCTGTAAACAGGTTCTTCCACCTGAGCCTGAGGATCTCTGCAACTTCTCCAGTTATCGTGGTCCTACTGGCTGCTTCTCTGATTAATGTTCTCCTTGCTAGTCTGTCAGTTTATGTGGATAGCCAAGTTGTAGTAGATTTGCAGTTTTGCTATACTTGTGGTGTTATGTAGAAAGATATTCAAAGCTTGTGATATTATTTTATAGTCTAACTCTGCGGTGATTATTTACACTGAGAACCCAGAAATTCAGCCACAACACAGGAGCAAGCATTATAGGAAAATAGGTTAATTGATCTATGAATGGGATTTAGTTTCTGGATACAGATGGTCACTCATACGTAGCTCAGAATGGGAGAAAGAACAGGTTGGTGAGTTAAACACAGATAAGAAAAGTGAGCTTGTTAATGATTAGCTTCACTAACCTGCAGTGCAGAGAAGCGGGAGGAAAAGCAGCTGCTACGGTGACCTCAAAGTGGGTGAGCAGCTGGGAGCTAAGGGAAACAGTCTGATCCAAGGGAGAATGAGCAAATTGGTGGAGCATCCCATCAGCGTTCTGCTTAGGTCTGCATTGGGCTAATTCTCTTTACTATATACAGGGGTTGGACAATGAAACTGAAACACCTGTCATTTTAGTGATGGAGGTTTCATGGCTAAATTGGACCAGCCTGGTAGCCAGTCTTCATTGATTGCACAGTGCAACAGTAAGAGCAGAGTGTGAATGTTCAATTAGCAGGGTAAGAGCACAGTTTTGCTCAAAATATTGAAATGCACACAACATTATGGGTGACATACCAGAGTTCAAAAGAGGACAAATTGTTGCTGCACGTCTTGCTGGTGCATCTGTGACCAAGACAGCAAGTCTTTGTGATATATCAAGAGCCACGGTCTCCAGGGTAATATCAGCATACCACCAAGAAGGATGAACGAAATCCAACAGGATTAACTGTGGACGCAAGAGGAAGCTGTCTGAAAGGGATGTTCGGGTGCTAACCCGAATTGTATCCAAAAAACATAAAACCACGGCTGCCCAAGTCACGGCAGAATTAAATGTGCACCTCAACTCTCCTGTTTCCACCAGAACTGTCCTTCGGGAGCTCCACAGGGTCAATATATACAGCCGGGCTGCTATAGCCAAACCTCATGCCAATGCCAAATGTCGGTTTCAATGGTGCAAGGAGCACAAATGTTGGGCTGTGGACAATGTGAAACATGTATTGTTCTCTGATGAGACCACCTTTACTGTTTTCCCCACAATGGGAGAGTTATGGTGTGGAGAAGCCCCAAAGAAGCGTACCGCCCAGACTGTTGCATGCCCAAAGTGAAGCATGGGGGTGGATCAGTGATGGTTTGGGCTACCATATCATGGCATTCCCTTGGCCCAATACTTGTGCTAGATGGGTGCGTCACTGCCAAGGACTACCGAACCATTTCTGAGGACCATGTGCATCCAATGGTTCAAACATTGTATCCTGAAGGCGGTGTCGTGTATCAGGATGACAATGCACCAATACACACGGCAAGACTGGTGAAAGATTGGTTTGATGAACATGAAAGTGAAGTTGAACATCTCCCATGGCCTGCACAGTCACCAGATCTAAATATTATTGAGCCACTTTGGGGTGTTTTGGAGGAGCGAGTCAGGAAACGTTTTCCTCCACTAGTATCACGTAGTGACCTGGCCACTATCCTGCAAGAAGAATGGCTTGAAATCCCTCTGACCACTGTGCAGGACTTGTATATGTCATTCCCAAGACGAATTGACGCTGTATTGGCCAGATTTTTGAAAGCCATCGTGTGAGTAGATTTCCAGTGTTCTTTCCTGTCTGATCATTGTTTCTTGACCTTGCCTTGCCTTTTGGATTTTTGCCTCTATGCCTGCTCCCTGTCAGATTGTTTGGATTTTGGTTGTCGACACTGTTTCTTGCATCTGGTTAATGCCTCTGCCTGCCCCTTGCCTGACATCTCTTGTTCCGATCTTTGACCCTGTTTCTGTCCTCGGATTATTGAGCCAGCCTTGCCCTTGGATTATTCAGCCTGAAGTCACATTTTACCTGTGCTGTGGAGATCACTGCCTGCCACCCACCGAGGTTTCCCCTTTACTCAAGACAAAAGCAGGTTACTGACTTTTCTGATCCCTGCAATATCTGGAGAAACTACAAGTCACTAATCCCTCTTTCTGCCCCAGTGATTCCCGGAAGCTGTGTGGAGTTTTACCTGAGTGACATTTTCCTGTGGCTGAATAAACTTTTTAAATTTTCAGTATTGTGTCTGGCTGAATCTTGGGTCCGCCTGTTTCTGATTTGTAATAGAAAAATTTGGCCAAAAATGGACCCATTGCCAGCACAACAGTGGCGCACCGACGTTGATGAGACCCTTTCCTGGTTGGGTTCCGGCTTGGAGGAAATAATTTCCACATTACGTTCTTGCAATCTTGTCTCCGAGCAGTCACTGTCACAAAGAAACCACGCCCAAGTGACATGGACGACAGCAGAGGTAAGGGAGCCACGCCTATCTCCGCCTGAGATGTTCAGGGGAGACCCAGACCAGTGTCGAGCTTTCCTAACTCAGTGTGAAATTCATTTTGAGTTTCAGCAGTCATCCTTTCCCACTGAACGTTCCAAGGTGGCTTTTGTTATATCTCTGCTGGCAGGAAAGGCAAAACAGTGGGGGACTGCTGAATGGCATAACAGGCCTGCATCTTGTAACTTCTGCGAAACTTTTTCCAAGGAACTCATTCGAGTTTTTGACCGTGTTATTCCAAGTCGTGAAGCCGCAAGAGGATTACTGTCCCTCAAACAGAGGGATCAGCCTGTCTCGTCCTATATAATTGACTGTCATTTGTTGGCTGCAGAGAGCCGTTGGAATGAGGCAGCACAGATGGATGCATTCATGAAAGGATGAAATGCAGACATCAAGGATGAGCTAGCGACCCGTGACTACCCCTCTTCCCTGAAACAACTCGAGGACCTGGCTGCTCGCATTGATATACCAATAAAGATATGTGTGGAGTTGTCCACATTTTATAGAGCTTCTTAGTGTCTTCCGCTAACACTATTTCAGCAACTGACATACTTTTCCCATCTGCATAAACATAAGTTACCATGACTTTTGTAGGGGTTACTCTAGTTAATGCTTCTTCATAAATGTTATCCTGTCCAGGAGTATTGTTATACCACATGGTAATATGTAGATCATCTGGTGTCATTTGATCTTGTAGTTGAGTAATAACATTTCTTCCTTCTGTTAGTAAAGCTGTCCCTACGTCTAGGGGTGGCTTATACGGAACATCCAGTTAATAGTGGTAATAAGGTGGTCCTACTCCTTTTTTTTAACATCAACACCCTGATGTGTATTGTCTGTAATCCCCTCTGCTCACTCCTCTCTGACCCCTGCGGTTTTTGTCCTCTGCCTCTAAATGTTTCTCTTCCTCTGTTGTTTTAATAATAACTTCTTCTTCTTGCTGAAAAAAGGTGTTGCCTATTTATTTATTTATTTATTTTTCCTTCATAACTTTTTCTGCATGGAGGGCATGATTTACATAGTCTTCTAGATTTGCTGTGGGGAACCCTATAAAATGTCTCCTTACCCAGGTATTAATTGCATCCCTAGAACCAGCATGTAGTTCAAGAGCCACCATTTGTTTAACTGCTGTTAATAAGCTCCTTGCTTATTGTAGACCACTATGTATTTTAAACACTTTTGTCAGTCTAATCCTATATTCTTCAAAAGGTCATTCCTCTTTTTGTTTCACTCTGGCTATTAAAACTCATTTTAACCCATCCAATCCTGTCAAACCTCATCAGATCGTTGGTACAAAACAAAAACTTTCCACCTACTCTTTTACTCCCCTTCTTCTGTCCTGCTATTCCACTTTGCAAGTCTATCAAAAATTACTTCTTAGCCCTCTGACCTTTTCTGCTTTCCACAAAAACGTCCATTCTTGTCTCCTGCATCACATTTCTCTCTTTTTAGTTACTTTTAAGCAATAATCTACATCCTCATCTACATTACTGCTTTGTCCATTTTTCTTAAATCACGTTTACTTTTAATGTACTTTTAATTATTGCATCCTATAGATCACCTAATTTTTTTAGAGTTTAAACGACCATCATACTGATATGTGGTTATCCATTTATCTAAATATTTTAATTTTTATATTTTAATTTGATCCTGTGCTTCCATAAATTTCCTATCTTTACATTATTATTCATTTTAGTGTATTTAAATCACCCTTTTCCCATTTTTTGATTTAAATTTGGTCCAGCATATAAATACCTAGGGTATTCTAAATACTGGATTTTTCTCTTCAGTAGGGTGACAGAAAAATTTCTTTTGTGGTAATTCTCACTTCAACTCTTTCGAGTGGAGAATTCTTGCCTTTGCTTCCACAAAAGTTAGTCACTTACAATCCCACTGTTTTTGGTATGAGGCAAAACCTAGTGGTTTAAATCCTCAATTTATTTCTCACATACACACATTTAAACGCAGATTTTACTTAGTATTATTTTGTTGTTTAAAATACTTAAATGCAGATTTTACTTAGTATTTTTGTTGTTGTTGTTGTTGTTTAAAATACTTAAACGCAGACTCCGCCGTTCTGGAAACACGGAATTGTAGTATTACTTTCTTAATACTTAAGAGGACTCTGTCGTCCCCTATAACCTCGGAATTTTCAGTATTTTTACTAATACTTTAAGCAGAACTCCGGCGCACTGCTGTTAACCTCGGAATTTTCAGTATTTTCACTAATACTTTAAGCAGAACTCCGGCGCACTGCTGTTAACCTCGGAATTTTCAGTATTTTCACTAATACTTTAAGCAGAACTTCGGCGCACTGCTGTTAACCTCGGAATTTTCAGTATTTTCACTAATACTTTAAGCAGAACTCCGGCGCACTGCTGTTAACCTGTTAGTGCCTAAGATGCACAGGGTTTCACTTCACGCAATGACCCCCAGTCATTCGTCACACTTTTGTTTTAAATCCAGATTCAACTCACCACTTTGTCCTCTCCTCTCTCTCTCAGAGTTCCGTCAGCCGTCAGACTCCAGCGGGCGGGCCGAAATCCAGTCCCAGAAAGGGTCTGTGTGTCTTCCTGATGAAAACAGCCGTGCGCACGGTCTTTTCCTGGAGTCTACCGACCCGCTGGAATCATCAGGCGTAGTTGGAATCCGGCTCTCGAAGGACCAAATTATTGTCAGGTTTAACCAACCTAACAATATTTATAACAACACCAAAAGAAAAGAGAGACAAAGTATTAGTTCCTTTTACTCGCTTTGCGAGGAGAAACGGTCAAGATTTGCTCAGTTACAGATCCCGCACCGCTCTGAACAGCATCTGTCCGCCTCCTCTTTTTATTGTCTTTCGGGGGTCCCTAGTTTACAAAAACATTGTTCTCTAAAGGATGGGGGAAAACAACAACTGCATCGTAAACAGGTCATAAACAGCTTTATACATTAACAACACATTTCCCACAGTCTCCTCCAACTGGTAGGGTCAGCTGTGACTTTTGTTGTTGAGTGTAATCAGCCTTCATCTTTATGACCTCCTTCATCTTTATGACCTCCTCAACTGGACTGCTTCCTTCTCTGCTAGTTCAGCTCCTATTTATGATCTTTGCCTGCAGACAAACTCATCACATCCTTTCTCACACATACATCATGAAAGGTTATATAATCAAATAGTCAAGTTAAAGAATAGGAGAAAATATAAGATAAATCTATATTCAATTATTCCAACAAGTTTCACAAAGTTTTCATATTGGATGATCCTCAGGTTTATATTACAAATGTAATTGTGTCTGGTTGATCTTCACATCTCAATTCAATTCAATTCAATTCAAAGATACTTTATTGATCCCCGAGGGGAAATTAGAATTCCAGTAGAACCCATCCAGGGGACGGGTCACCGAGGCTTTGCTGCCCACTCACAGGCGCTGCCCTTATCTGCACAATTTTCATCCCCTTCACTGCTAAAAAGTTGAGCAATCGCATCATTCACCTCTGGAACCCCTTTTTAACACCCCAGAAAGTACTGTTTTTACCAAGCTTTGTATATTCTAGGTATAACATTATTCTGGACAGATCATTTTTATTCTTCTAACGAGTTTCTACAAAAAAGCCCTCAAGGACCTCACCTAATTTTCACTTTCTTTTTGCTGTCATAGCCTCTCAGCACCTGCACTACTCTCTCATCAAAAGAAATCTAAGTCATCCCAAATCCGAGTGAAAGCAAGGAAGGAAAGTGCTGGCTTGAGAAGGGAGGTGGCTCACAGAAACAAAAGGAGGGAAGAGATTTGTTAGAGTGAAGTTCTTGACCCAATTAGAGAGAGAAGCTATGGGTTGATCAATACTTCCATACACTGAGTGGCCTGACACATACTAAAATGTACTCAGTAATCTACTTTGCAAAGACTAACAGTGTGGAAGACAGTTGATTTAAGACACAATGGACTACACTTAAATAGAAGGCCTTGGTGAAAAAGACTAAGAATGATCACTGATTAGTAAATTCCATGTAAGAGCCAACTTAGAACAAGCACTCCCTGTAATGCCTGTTATTGCAAAATCTATCTCAATTAAAACAAAAAACACGTGAAAGATAATCTGATTATCTTGTGCTCTGTAGGAATGCAGTATTTTTTATAATGTCTCTCAATCAGCAATGTTTGATGATGGAAGTAGCAGGGTTTTTTTTTACACAGTTGTCATGTTTGAGAAAACATTTTATTTTTTGAACTAGCATTTGAGTAATAAGAGATATAACTAAATTGATGGACTTGTGACCTGTTTAAGGTGTACACTAGATGAGCCCACCCTCCAACAACCCTGCAAGGATAAGTGGGTATAGAAGATGGATGGATGGATGGATGGATGGATGGATGGAGTTTTGTATGGATGGAATAAAATCCATCCATGTAAAACTAAAAATAATTTAGTTTATGCATAATCATCTGAAAGTACCCTTCAGCAAATTTATCCAAATCCTATCCAATTGCACATATTTAAATTCAATTCAGACTAATTCTGCTGAATTTAATAAATTTCAGTAAAACGAGATCAAATAACATACAGTTCAGGTCGATCACAATTTGTCTGAGTGAAGAGGAAGACAGCATCAATTTGTCTTTGATGCATTCCCTCATCCTGAACAAGCATGTCTTCAACAAATTAACATCTTGCTTCTGTTCACAATGTTTTATATGGAGCAGCATAGCTAACACTAGCATGTCTACTTATGGTTTTAACATATCTTGTCAATAATCAGCTCATAACATATCGCAATCCAAAAAAGTGGTTCTCCTGCTTCATAAACTTAATGCTTAGTTTTGAATGTAGTAAGAAATTGTTGTTTAGCTGTGCTCTGCGCTGCTTTGTTGGGACAACTGAGGATATCTAAGCACAGCGCAAAACACGTCACATAGGCAGACTAGGAGCTTCAGCCCACAATACATTTTACTATGAACATTATTAAAAATGGTAAAAAAAAAAAAAAGCTCCTGTTAGGAAAGCCAAAATTCTTCAGATCAACGGAATAATGTCCAGACCAATTTAACATACACTATATTGCCAAATGTATTTGTCTGCCTACTTTTACATGCACATGAACTTTGATGACATCCTGTTCTTAACCTACAGGTCCTTCTCAAAATATTAGCATATTGTGATAAAGTTAATTATTTTCCATAATGTCATGATGAAAATTTAACATTCATGTATTTTAGATTTATTGCACAATAACTGAAATATTTCAGGTCTTTTATTGTCTTAATACGGATGATTTTGGCATACAGCTCATGAAAACCCAAAATTCCTGTCTCACAAAATTAGCATATCATTAAAAGGGTCTCTAAACGAGCTATGAACCTAATCATCTGAATCAACGAGTTAACTCTAAACACCTGCAAAAGATTCCTGAGGCCTTTAAAACTCCCAGCCTGGTTCATCACTCAAAACCCCAATCATGGGTAAGACTGCCGACCTGACTGCTGTCCAGAAGGCCACTATTGACACCCTCAAGCAAGAGGGTAAGACACAGAAAGAAATTTCAGAACGAATAGGCTGTTCCTAGAGTGCTGTATCAAGGCACCTCAGTGGGAAGTCTGTGGGAAGGAAAACGTGTGGCAGAAAACGCTGCACAACGAGAAGAGGTGACCGGACCCTGAGGAAGATTGTGGAGAAGGGCCAATTCCAGACCTTGGGGGACCTGCAGAAGCAGTGGACTGAGTCTGGAGTAGAAACATCCAGAGCCACTGTGCACAGGCGTGTGCAGGAAATGGGCTACAGGTGCCGCATTCCCCAGGTCAGGCCACTTTTGAATCAGAAACAGCGGCAGAAGCGCCTGACCTGGGCTACAGAGAAGCAGCACTGGACTGTTGCTCAGTGGTCCAAAGTACTTTTTTCGGATGAAAGCAAATTCTGCATGTCATTCAGAAATCAAGGTGCCAGAGTCTGGAGGAAGACTGGGGAGAAGGAAATGCCAAAATGCCAGACGTCCAGTGTCAAGTACCCACAGTCAGTGATGGTCTGGGGTGTCGTGTCAGCTGCTGGTGTTGGTCCACTGTGTTTTATCAAGGGCAGGGTCAATGCAGCTAGCTATCAGGAGATTTTGGAGCACTTCATGCTTCCATCTGCTGAAAAGCTTTATGGAGATGAAGATTTCATTTTTCAGCACGACCTGGCACCTGCTCACAGTGCCAAAACCACTGGTAAATGGTTTACTGACCATGGTATCACTGTGCTCAATTGGCCTGCCAACTCTCCTGACCTGAACCCCATAGAGAATCTGTGGGATATTGTGAAGAGAACGTTGAGAGACTCAAGACCCAACACTCTGGATGAGCTAAAGGCCGCTATCAAAGCATCCTGGGTCTCCATAAGACCTCAGCAGTGCCACAGGCTGGTTGCCTCCATGCCACGCCGCATTGAAGCAGTAATTTCTGCCAAAGGATTCCCGACCAAGTATTGAGTGCATAACTGTACATGATTATTTGAAGGTTGACGTTTTTTGTATTAAAAACACTTTTCTTTTATTCGTCAGATGAAATATGCTAATTTTGTGAGATAGGAATTTTGGGTTTTCATGAGCTGTATGCTACAATCATCCGTATTAAGACAATAAAAGACCTGAAATATTTCAGTTAGTGTGCAATGAATCTAAAATATATGAATGTTAAATTTTCATCATTACATTATGGAAAATAATGAACTTTATCACAATATGCTAATATTTTGAGAAGGACCTGTATAAGGTCCAATTTGTTGGTGGACCCAATGTTCCAGCTACAGCTAACTATTCTGTAAACATCCTCCACATGGAAGAACCTTTATTTCTGTTAATCAATCATATAACATCAGAATATTACATCAGACCAATAAAAAAAATATTTTTTTAAATACAGAAACATGAGCTTAATGAAGAATAGGTTTAATACCTGCTTAATAGTTGTTATTTTCCAAAGGTGCTTTTAAACTGACGAACGAGCCTCATCTGAACACATATTTAAATTTATTAAATATGACTGTATATAAATCATAGAGAATATTTTTTTGGACAAGAATTTGCAACGCATAATTAACTAATGAAGTGAAAACTGATTTTGACAAATTGTCTATTATTCAAAAATATGAATGGTAAGTGCAAACATATTCATAGTATATGGACATTTGGCTACAGTAACAACACTATGTTTATGTTACAGTCAAGCTGACACTTTTTCTCCATTATTCTTACTAAACACCTAACGGTCTGTCAGGTTAATCAGGGATTGAGCAAAAATAAATCAAAAGTCTAGCTACAAATTCCTAATTGGATTGAGAATTAAATTTGTATTTGGACATTCTACAACACTAATCTTGTTTCTGAATCATTTGAGGCGTTGGCTCACAAAGAAATACGCAAAGGGTCGTTGCTGGAAAATAAATATCCTATCAAGTTGTAGTTGTCCGACTGAATCAGATTACATGCGAACAATTCATGTTCTCCTGAGAGCTGTTTCACAAAACCAAGATGAGGGATTAAGCTGGGATTTTACAGATATACTGGCTTAATTAAGCCTCAACTCGGTGACACAAAAGCAGTAATGCACAGGTTTCCTTGGTGATGTTTTCTGTGTTGTTAGCTGGCTCCTGACCAGGCTAACAGCCAGGCTTAGTTAATGGTGCCTTATCTGTTAAGGTGGCGTTCATACGAATTGTTATTTAGTCAAGTACATTATTTTAACATTATGGTAGCTTGTACCATTTTAAACTTTATAATTATCCATGTGGGCATTGTTACTGTTCTAATGTATTTTTAAAAACTGCTGTTGTTCTAAATCGACAGAAAAGCCTTTAATAGACTATTCCATGTGCTGAGGGGATTAAATAAATACCTGTAAAGAAGCAAAGGTCAATCAAGTCAATCAACCATATAAGTACAGGGGTTGGACAATGAAACTGAAACACCTGGTTTTAGACCACAATAATTTATTAGTATGGTGTAGGGCCTCCTTTTGTGGCCAATACAGCGTCAATTCGTCTTGGGAATGACATATACAAGTCCTGCACAGTGGTTAGAGGGATTTTAAGCCATTCTTCTTGCAGGATAGTGGCCAGGTCACTACGTGATCCTGGTGGAGGAAATCGTTTCCTGACTTGCTCCTCCAAAACACCCCAAAGTGGCTCAATAATATTTAGATCCGGTGACTGTGCAGGCCATGGGAGATGTTCAACTTCACTTTCATGTTCATCAAACCAATCTTTCACAAGTCTTACTGTGTGTATTGGTGCATTGTCATCCTGATATACGGCACCGCCATCAGGATACAATGTTTGAACCATTGGATGCACATGGTCCTCAAGAATGGTTCGGTAGTCCTTGGCAGTGACGCGCCCATCTAGCACAAGTATTGGGCCAAGGGAATGCCATGATATGGTAGCCCAAACCATCACTGATCCACCCCCATGCTTCACTTTGGGCATGCAACAGTCTGGGTGGTACGCTTCTTTGGGGCTTCTCCACACCGTAACTCTCCCATTGTGGGGAAAACAGTAAAGGTGGTCTCATCAGAGAGCAATACATGTTTCACATTGTCCACAGCCCAAGATTTGCGCTCCTTGCACCATTGAAACCGACGTTTGGCATTGGCATGAGTGACCAAAGGTTTGGCTATAGCAGCCCGGCCGTGTATATTGACCCTGTGGAACTCCCGACGGACAGTTCTGGTGGAAACAGGAGAGTTGAGGTGCACATTTAATTCTGCCGTGATTTGGGCAGCCGTGGTTTTATGTTTTTTGGATACAATCCGGGTTAGCACCCGAACATCCCTTTCAGACAGCTTCCTCTTGCATCCACAGTTAATCCTGTTGGATGTGGTTCGTCCTTCTTGGTGATAAGCTGACATTACCCTGGATACCGTGGCTCTTGATACATCACAATGACTCTTTTTGACAGCTTTTTTTGGTCACAGATGCACCAGCAAGATGTGCACCACCAATTTGTCCTCCTTTGAACTCTGGTATGTCACCCATAATGTGTGTATTTCAATATTTTGAGCAAAACTGTGCTCTTACCCTGCTAATTGAACCTTCACGCTCTGCTCTTACTGGTGCAATGTGCAATCAATGAAGACTGGCTACCAGGCTGGTCCAATTTAGCCATGAAACTTCCCACACTAAAATGACAGATGTTTCAGTTTCATTGTCCAACCCCTGTAAGTCCATGAAACACTGTCACAGAGGCCATTGTCCTTGATGGTTCGTTGGAATGTACATCAACCGGCCAAGTTCTGAGCAGGTCCACAGGTGTCCTCAGGGAAGGGAGGGGGCAGAGGGAGCAGAGCGTCATGTTTACATAACTTCCAGGAGAAGTTGAAGATAGCCAGCCATCAAGGCCGCGCAGGGGAGCCAGATTCAGAAAAACAATAATTATTTGGGTTAACACATTTATCTTCCTTTACAATCCCATGCCCATTCATGAATGACATTGTTAACGAAGAAGCACTTATATTGAGAAGGGATTTCAGACCACAAAAAGCATTTCTGGACAGGCCCAACCCGTTAGCCTTTCTTACCCTGTCAGGTAAGAAAGAATTAAAGCTAGGCCTACTGCCAACTACATACATTTATTATGTGCATTAAAATATCTTAAATCTCTTATTGCTTCAGATGATCTGTGATGCTGAGTGCATCTTCAGCAACACTGAGTCAAAGTGGCCTGGCTCAGGCCATGACTTCCCGAATATTTCGGGCCTCCACAATCAATATCACAAGGTAAGCAGCACCATTTATGTGGATAAGCATCTTGACCATTGTCAAAACTTTTGCACACTGTAAAGTGAACCATTACACTTTGTGTTCTCATGTGAACTCTCTGGTGTACTGCAGGGAGACAAGAGTTATGCCTGTCAGACATTTTTACTGACTACATTTGCAAACCCCCAGACAGCAGGACAACACAGGTGTAATGTTGCTCATGCAAGAGCAAGGGCCTGCATAGAAATGGCATGTGGCCCCTAGGGTAGCCTTGGAGATGGACTGGCAATATTTCCTGATGGTGTCAATGGCAGACTAGTCAGAAACCAATATGTTATTAACCATTTCAGTTGATTCATTTCTTTTTTGTGTATTCAACAAAAGAGAGGATGTCACAATGCTTTATGGTTCCTTTATTGTTGTTTGGTCACTTGTTTGTTGAGAGCTTGGGAAAGAAAAAAAAGATTAAGTTGTGCAGGAGCCTACAGTTATGCTTACAGCATGCACTAAAACATGGCTTTCCTCTTGTAGTTTCTAGATTTCCAAGTCCAGTTTCTCCAGTGTTTTTCATTTGATCTCCATATCCAAGCTAACTTCCTACAGTTTTTGTTTATGATATTTGATTTGTATGTCTGGCAACTCAATCTGTTTTTGTAAGTGGGTGCTGTAGAGACCTCGGACAGTTTGTGAATCCTGTAAAACACAATTAGCAGTGCATACATTTTGTGTGGTAAGAGGTCTTCTTGATTCCACTATTTGTTAAATCCTACTGCTTCCCCCAGGTATTTATTCCACTGGTGCTGTAGGTCTATCTGTTGGAATCGCTCATATCTACTGTACTCTTACTTCTATTACTCTACTGTTGTTTGAATTTTGTCCCTCAAATGTGACTTGCTTTGGATAAAAGCATCTGCCAAATGAATAAATGATTAGGTAAAACGTACTAGGTTGGCTCTCAGGCAGTACAAAGTCTGTACAAAATGTAATGTTTTCTATGAGCATCACACCAGTGACGTCTTTTTCATTATGACTTAAATTAAAGTATTTCCACAAAAGCAATATACCTCCAGCCTTCTTGAGTCCACAAACAGAGTCTCCTCGTCTCCTGCAGTGGAGTTTCATTCACCCTGCCACATTAACCAAATTCATTAACCTAGTGTTGACAGGTGACTATAGCCTATATGCATTTAACGAATAATAATCACTGGATCACCGTCATCCTCCACTGGCCCCACAAGAATCATGTGTTGCCAGATACTGCAAGACAATCTCAGTTAGTTCATATCATACTATATGAATGTTTGATTATGCTGCAGTAGAAGAATTCTTTACCATGTATAAGTGGGCAGTTTGTATTGGTGGGACAGAGTCAGTGGCTGCCCCCCCTGGATCCCTTCTAAGACAGGCCTCCCCTTGTTCACTGCAAGGACCAGCTCCTCTGCTGGTGTGAACTCAGGAGATGGAGGCCCTGTGCCAGACATGTGACCCTTTTTTTGATGGCTAAAATGAGCAATAGAATGGAACGTGTGAGCAGACACCTTCTAAGTCATTGGTACATTATAGTCAATATTTTGTCCAAAACTTTACCAGTCTGCAAAATGTTCTCATATTAAATTTTGACCTGCTGCCATGTCCTCCAGTCACGTTTATTCTGTATAAATATTGAAGAGATGTGCAACAGAAAAAGAGAAACATAAATTAAACAGCTTGTCAGCTGCACACATGTTAATAAAGAACAGTGGAAGTCAATTCTGTAAGTTTAAAGTTGTTTGTTTGAGCAAATGACAACTCCTTGAATGGTATGGATGAGGTAGGATGATGAAGATGACGAGGATGGGACTGACCACTTTTCTGACCTGTACGCAGATCCATTTCTATATGATTCTGTGATTTAAATGTCAGTAAGTACCTCTGAGTATTATTGTCTTTGTACTCATGACGATAATCTTACAGTTACAAATCTGAGAGAAGTGGCTGTTTAAATGATATGAGAATGTGAGCAAATATAAGACAAAGAGGGGGGAAATGTTGGAATAATTGAATAAAGATTTGTCTTATATTGTTCTTATTCTTTAACTTGACTATTTGATTAACTTGACTATTTCATAATGTTTGTGTGAGTAAAGGATGTGATGAGTTGTCTGCAGCCAAAGATCATAAATGGAGCTGAGTTTGCAGAGGAGGAAGCAGTCCAGTTGAGGAGGTCATAAAAGATGATGGCTGATTGCACTGAACAAAAGGCACAACTGATCCTGGGAAGATGGAGGAGATTGTGGAAATGTGTTGTTAAAGGATAAAGCTGTTTATGACCTGTTTGCGATGCAGCTGTTGTTTTCCCATCCTTTAGAGAATAATGTTTTTGTAAACTAGGGACCCCCAAAGACAATAAAAAGAGGAGTGCGGTCGGATAGGCTTCAGAGCGGTTGGGAGACTTGTAACTGAACACATCTCTGACCGTTCTCCTCGTGCGAGTAAAATAACTAATACTTTGTGTCTCTCTATTCTTTTTGTGTTGTTATACGTATTGTTAGGTGGTTTGAACCTGACATTAATTTGGTCCTTTCGAGCCGGATTCCAACTACGCCTGATGGTTCCAGCGGGTCGATAGACTCCAGGAAAAGACCGTGCGCACGGCTGTCTTCATCAGGAAGACACACAGACCCTTTCCGGGACTGGATTTCGGCCCGCCCGCTGGGATCTGACGGCTGACGGAACTCTGAGAGAGAGGAGAGGACAAAGTGGTGATTGAATCTGGATTTAAAACAAAAGTGTGACGAATGACTGGGGGTCATTGCGTGAAGTACACAAACCCTGTGAATCCTAGGCCCTAACAGGTAACAGCAGTGCGCCGGAGTCCTGCTTAAAGTATTAGGGAAAATACTGAAAATTCCGTGGTTATAGGGGACGACAGAGTCCTCTTAAGTATTAAGAAAGTAATACTAAAATTCCGTGTTTCCAGAACGGCGGAGTCCGCGTTTAAGTATTTTAAACAACAAAAAATACTAAGAAAAATACTCGTTTAAATGTGTGCATGTGAGAAATGAATGTAGGATTTAAACCACTAGGTTTGCCTCATACCAAAGCAGTGGGATTGTAAGTGACTAACTTTTGTGGAAGCAAAGGCAAGAATTCTCCACTTGAAAGAGTTGAAGTGAGAATTACCACAAACGGAACTTTTTCTGTCACCCTACTGAGGAGAATAATCCAGCATTTAGAATACCCTAGGTATTGAGATACTGGACTAAATTAAAATTAAAAAATTAAAAAAACATGGGAAAAGGGGCTAGTAAAAATAAATTCAAAAACGAACTACAATGCAAAGATTGGAAGTTCATAAAAGCACAAGATCCGAGTAAATTAAAATATTTAGATAAATGGATAACCACATATCATTATGATGGTCGTTTAAACTCTAAAAAATTAGTCAATCTACAGGATGCAATAATTGAAAAAACAAAGCATGACCCAAGAAAAATGGAAAAAGGTTATGAGGATGTAGATTATTGGTTAAAAGTAGCTCCAAGGAGAGAGGAAGGAGTAAAGAAGCGTAAGGAGGAAGAGAAAGAAAAGGGAGAAGAAAATTGTAGGAAACAATTATTGTTTCATAGAGCAGAAAAAGTAATGAAGGATAAAAAACAAAAAAAGATAGTCAACACCTTTTTCCAGCAAGAAGAGCAGATTTATTATCAAAGCAACAGAGGAAGGGGCAGAGGCAGAGGACAAAACCGCAGGTGTCAGAGAGTAGGAGTGAGCAGAGGAAATTACAGACAATGCACCTCAGGGTGTTGGTGTTGTGGCAAAGGAGGACATCTGGCAAGAGACTGTCCTGATAAGAGAAAATAATGATTCAGCATGACTAGGACAGAAAACAAGTGAAATTGTTCCTAGTACCTCAGACACCAATGAAAACAAAAAACTAAAAACACAGGGATGGTAGGATATCCTCCTAAATTTTCAGGATCTTCTCTCCTTAGATAGCATTAAACCTGAAGTTACCTTACTGTTGAATGGAAAAGCAGTCACTTTTCTTTGTGATACTGGAGCATGCAGGACCACCTGTAGAGAAACAATCCCAAATTCCAGACTTAGTGATCAGCAAATAACAGTAAGGTCAGCTAGTGGGAAATTGACACGAGTCTGTGAGTGTGAACCAGTTTGGATAAGAGATCCCAATGGACAGTCATGCCAGCTATCTATTCTAAAGTTCCCTGAGTGTCCGGTGAATCTATTGGGACGAGATGGATTACTACATCTGGGGTTAGCATTAATTCCAACCTCAGAAGGACGTATTGTAGTACAGAGAAAAGCAGAACTCAGCCAAGGAGGTTATTTTGTGTTAAAAGGAATGGGACCACCTTATTACCACTATTCACTGGATGTTCCAAATAAGCCACCCCTAGACGTAGGGAAAGCTTTATTAACAGAAGGAAGAAATGTCATTACTCAACTACAAGATCAGATGACACCAGATGACCTACATATTACCATGTGGTTTAAAAATACTCCTGGACCAGATAAAACTTATGAAGAAGCATTAAATAAAGTAACCACTATAAAAGTCATGGCAACTTATGTTTATACAGATAGGAAGAGTACGTCAGTTGCTGAAGTAGTGTTAGAGGAAGACACTAGGAAGCTCTGCAACATGTGGTCACCTCCACAAATATCTTTATTCAAGGATAAAGAACTCAAGTGGCATGATATGGGAAGAATAGTGCAGAGGGGAAAAGATGTCACAAACTGGTTTGTAACAATAATGAATACAGAAATTAGTGCATCCACAGGATTAATTAGAAAATTATTATTTTGGACAGTGACAGTGCAGGAAGGAATACATTTGCATACAAAACAATAATGAGAAATATTCCTTACTGAACAGGAGGAACAGTTTTTGAATGAAGTCCCTGATAAATTATGGTCAACAGACCCTACTGATGTGGGTTTAGTAAAGGAGCATTACCTGTTCAGATTAGAGCAAAAACAGAATACAGGCCCAGAATAAATAATACCCTTTGAAATATGATGCTCGTGAAGGAATAAAACCAGTAATAAAGGATTTAATAACTGCAGGGGTGATAATAAAATGTGAGGACTCACCATGTAACACCCCCATTTTTCCAGTTAAAAAACAAGCTCCATCAACAGGAAAGATAGGCAGTTCTGGTTTGCATTTACCTTTGAGGGACAAAGATATACTTATACCAGACTACCTCAAGCCTACTGTGAAAGTCCAACTATATACTTTCAGGAAATGAGTGCAAGTATGGCCAAGTTTGACCCTCTAGGAGTTAGTCAGAGTTGATTATATGTTGATGATGTGCTACTAGCTTCTCCTGATGAGGAGACTTGTAAAAATGACACCATAGCATTGTTAAAACATTTAGCAGAAGAAGGACACAAAGTTAGTAAAAAGAAACTTCAATTTTGTAAAAATGAGGTTAAATACTTAGGTCATAATCTTAGCACAGGGGGACGCACAATTGTAGAAGAAAGAAAGACTGCAATATTACAAGTTCTAAAACCAGTAACAAAAAAGCAAATAATGTCCTTCCTTGGACTAACTAATTATTGTAGAAACTGGGTGCCAAATTATGCAGAAATAGTAACTCCATTAAACAAATTAATGTATGAGGAAGAGCTGAAAATGACGTCTGAACTAAGATGGAGTGTAGAAGCTGAAGAAGCATTTACCAACATAAAACAGGTTCTAGTTTCCAGTACTGCTTTAGCATTACCAGATTATAGTAAACCGTTTGTTCAGATGGTAGATTGCAAGGGACATTTTATGACTTCAGTTCTGGTTCAACAACATGGAGATAAAATGAAAATAATAGCCTATTTCTTTTCAAAACTAGATAGTGTTGCGTGTGTGCAACTATATTGTGTGAGAGCTGTAATTGCTGCAATAGTGTTGTTTCACCTTTTAACCTTAAGAGTTTCCCATGCAGTTTCAGCATTAATACTGCAGAATTAGAAAAAAAAGAAGAAAGAATAAATTAGAAGTGATTTGCAGGATCACGAAATAGTTTATGTGAATGATTTCTCTAAAAGGATGAGAGGGAGAAGACACAAACAGGATATGCATTGGTGACAATGGATATAGTGTTAGAAAAGATGCAACAACAAAGCTCACTACAAGAGATAGAAATGTGGAAAAAACAAGGAGCTGCATTAAAAGATGAAAACTATATTTGACCAGATAATAAACCTGTCCTACCAAAGAACCTATAAATGGAAGCAATATTTGAACCATCGTGTTTCATAATGTCTCAACAGGGGGGAATAGTAGGACAGATATATTAATATTATATAACATATTGATTAAATTCAAAAATTCTTATTAAAAAAAAATTTTTGTAAAACATGTTTAGCATGTGTAAAACATTATCCACAAGGGAAGTTAAGACCACGAAGGGGACAATTTTCAAAACTAAGATACCCTTTACAAACAATTCATATGGATTTTATTGAGTTAAACTACAGTGAAGGGAAAAAGTTCTGTTTAGTCATTAAAGATGCATTTTCTAAACGGATAGAACTATTTCCAACTAAACATTACAAGCACCTCAGGGCTAACACCCTATGAAATGTTATGTGGAAGACCATACAGATTACCACAGTTAAAAAATAAGTGGGAGTTAGATGAAGAAGCTAACCTAGCTGATTATATGAGGAGTATGTTAGAAAGCTACAGAAACAAATTTAAGCTATGAGGAATGTTCTATTTCCCAGCAGGAAAACTAACTAGTGAAACCAGGAGACTGGGTGTTAATAAGGAGTGTAAAGAAGAAACATTGGTATTTCACCTAAGTGGGAGGATCCATATTAGGTATTATTAATCACTGCAAGGGCAGTAAAATAACTGAGAGATCAACCTGGATTCACCTTACACATTGTAAAAAGATCATTTCGGTTGAAAGCTCCATCAGGGGAAGTGATTTACAGACTGATAATAGGGTGGACCCAGACATTTAGAGGCTGGAGAGACCCGAAAGTCAGTGAAGACAATTAAGACACTGGAACCACTTAGAGGAGTCAAAATTTCAGCCAAAATGACTTTTAGATGGATGAACAATGCTTTCCGTTGCTGGGCATTTATATTTTTCCACATATTGATTTTTTATTTTTCTGGTATTTCTGGGAACCAGTCAAGATGAATTAGAATGTAACAACATCTGCTATGAGTCATATGAAACAAGTAGCGCTAAATCAAGGTAGGCAAGATAACCTAACTATGTGTACTAAACAAATTTCTTATACTTATGGTATTCAAGTGGGCGTGAAATCTAAAACCATAGCTGTGGTGCTGATCCCACTCATTAGCTTGACCAAACGAGGACGGAAAGGACAGGATTATAGAAGTTATAAATGGTACTTAACTAATGACAGAAGAGACACCTCATGGTCCATGATGGTAGCTGATGAAAGAAACAATTGGACACCAGAGTGGGGCACCACTGCTTATGCTAGTCATCAAAAGTTCCATAAAGCTGATAATGCAATCCAAGTAACAAAGCGAAAAGAGTAAAAATTATGTTAGGAAAGTTAACCACAGATGACTAAGTTCCAGGTTATTACTGGAGTATTAGGAACAAATAATAATTGGTTATGGATGGTACAGCAAAGAGTACTAAAAGAGATTGTGTTGTGTGTATGGGTCCCAGGTTTTTGTTACAAATAATTCCAGCTGTGATACCACAACTCTGTGTGATGGAAGTAATGAATCAAACTAATCCTAATGAAATGTGTCAACACAAGGATTCTGTTTTTCCTGTAATTAGAGCAGATGAGGATAAATCAGTTTTCCATAAGCGAGTCACCACTGGACACTATACATGTATAATTATGACAGAGAGAGGTAATAAATTGGGGAATCTCATTGCAGTATGGTGTACTACAATTGTAAAAGTAAATAAGTGTTTTAAACTAGTCTCTAGAGGAGACATTTGGTGGTGGTTGTTTGATTGATTACCTTCAAAAGTAACAGGACTCTGTGCTTAATTACTTTATGGTTATATCCTATGTTAGTAGATGAAGTAACAGATGGACTATCTAGTGTTAAATCCACATGATTGGCGTGATAGGAAGTGCAGAGAAGTAGCTTGGCAGACTGAGGGAGACTCTACATACATAGATGCTACAGATGAATATAAATTAAGTAGCTGCAAGATTTGAATCAAGTATCTGTTGGTGCTGTACTTTGAACAGAAACGTAGACAGGATCAACTATATCCATTACAATGTACAAAAACTAGGAAATTGGACACAAAGCGGGTTTGAACTGTCCATGACCGATTGGCTTCAACTTCCCTGATGGCATTCCAGAATAGAATTGCTTTGGACATGTTGTTAGCTGAAAAAGGAGAAGTTAGTGCTATTTTTGGAGAAAAATGTTGCACATTCACACCTAACCACATTGGTGCTGACTGATGGTAGCCAAACAAAAGCCATAGAAGTTTTGAGATCTCTAAATGGCAAAATGAAGGAGCCTTCTGGAGTAGACACCTCGATGTTGGACTCCTGGTTGGTGTGTTTGGGAAGTATAAAATTTTAGTATCATCAGTAATAATTTCCTTTGCAGTGTTTGCTGCAATTTTGACATTGTGTGGATGTTGTAGTATTCCCTGCCTTCGTTCTGTGCTAAACCGTCTCATCATAAAGATGAAGGCTGATTGCACTGAACAAAAGGCACAACTGATCCTGGGAAGATGGAGGAGATTGTGGAAATGTGTTGTTAAAGGATAAAGCTGTTTATGACCTGTTCGCGATGCAGCTGTTGTTTTCCCATCCTTTAGAGAATAATGTTTTTGTAAACTAGGGACCCCCAAAGACAATAAAAAGAGGAGTGCAGTCGGATATATGGCTTCAGAGCAGTTGGGAGATCTGTAACTGAACACATCTCTGACCGTTCTCCTCGTGCAAGTAAAATAACTAATACTTTGTCTCTCTCTATACTTTTTGTGTTGTTATACATATTGTTAGGTGGTTTGAACCTGACATCTTGAATGGTATGATTATGATTATGACATTTTGAGTTAAGCGAAGTGGTTAGGAAATGTATATTTTAGGCTACTTAAGCATTCTGTCCATCCGCTGTTATTTGCCTAGCCCTTTCTCACTCCTTTATAATAGCGGCAGTTTTTCCTTAATTGGTTTTAATTCTTCATAAGTCCCATCAAAATATGTTGCTCACTGGGAGTGAAGTAAGATGCTCTCGCTTTATCCATTGCAGCATCAGTGAACCTGTGATTGATCTCATGGCCTTCTGAAGAAAACTGCGGATGCGCATTTAGCTGGATTACTTACACCTGGCTTAACAGAGCCGCATCTCTTGAGCCTAGCTTGACCTTTGTAAAACGGATAAAGTCAGAATGCATTGATCATGCCAGGTCAAGCCTGGCTTTATCTCTTATCCTGGATTTCTTAATTCTGCTTTTGTGAAACAGCCCTCTGGTACAGTCTCTCCTATCTTACCCCCAGATTCCACATACTTCATACTTGATCTGTTTTGTTCACGTCCGACTGATGGAGCAACTCCGTTGTTATGTTAATTAAAAAG
Organism: Girardinichthys multiradiatus; assembly: GCF_021462225.1. NCBI lineage: Eukaryota > Metazoa > Chordata > Actinopteri > Cyprinodontiformes > Goodeidae > Girardinichthys > Girardinichthys multiradiatus. The sequence goes on from NC_061815.1 coordinate 6,068,262, forward strand.
AACGGTTCCACATTCTCCATGACTACTCCGAACATCACCATTGACAGACCCACTCTCTGTTGTTTGAGTGCCTTGTTGCTGAAAAGCGCTATATAAATAAACTTGACTGGACTTGTCGTTCACCATCAAATTACGGAATAAGTCCAATTTTCTGTTCAGTTTCGGGCAATCTGGCTCCAGCTGGGTCAAGTTCCACAATTTCAATCGTAGCAAACAGGATAAAGAACCCCAAGAACATCCAGTTTGTCAAAGTTAGATAAATAGAGATCGTCAACCACATATTAAATACATCAAATGTCACCGCAATAAAGTTAACCGTTTTATTTAAACATTCGATGCAAACCACTCCTTTTTCACCTGGACTCCTGTAAGACTCCGTTTCACCCTATCTGCCAGCCTTCTGTTTTGCCAAGGTTAGGATTTAAATAAATCTTCGTTCAGCTCGCCTTGCCGTCTCCTCGCCTGTCTCTGCACTTTGGTCCACAAAAATCCCCATCTATGACAATATATATATGTATTGATCTAAATAGTTATATTTTATTCAGAAACGCTGAAATTTTGTAACTCCTACCTCTCGCACATTCTCTTTTTGGGCTCCAAGGAACTTGGAACGGAGCTCGACGGAGTTACCTTGGATGTAGTATGCATTGCTTTTCACATACACACGGAGGTGGTCTGGAAAGGAACGGACACATACAGAAGCAGAGGATGTGGAATCTGGGGGTACGCCACTGAAGTTATTAACGTTTTCAGACTGGTTGTAGGTTTGCTGGTGGCCTCCTTCACCAGTCCTCCTCTTGCCAGGTAAACTCAGCTTGAGTCAAGTTTAATGAAGTGCAATAGTCCTTTCATTTGTGAATAGATGGATTTACCTGAACTATGTTCAGTCATTTCACACTAATATGTATATTTAACATTAGTTGTTTATCAGCAGGAAATTTCTCATATGAGGGAGCAAAGCAATGGACATGTAGGGGTGCGGCTTCTGTGTATCACACACTCCTGGCCTTTCCCCTGGTTAAACTGTGCAAGCTGATTATTGTAATAAATAACACTGCTTTAAGAACATGTTTAAACTCTGACGTCTATTGGGTAATATTGTAACAATACAAATATATTTTATTGTTCACAGAGGAAATCTTGGGTTTGTATGCTCTCTTGTTTCCTTTAGAGAGATGAATGGGAAGCAAAAGAAAGAAATGGAACTGGCCTTTGGGATATTAGCACAGAAGGAGGCAAAATAAAGAAAGCATGCAAAATAGATAGGATAAATAGAGAGTTAAAGATGGGTAAATGAGGTAACAAAAATAGAATGAAAGAAAGCTTAGTCATCTGTGGACACACAAATATATTTAATGACACACAATCAAGCACACAGAGATGACAATTCTTTCACCCTTGGCACATTTCTGACTTTATCAAATTTCACAAACACCCTGAGTCCAAGTCAAATATATGTATGTGTGCAAGCATCTATGTGTGCGTCAGGCTTCGAGGTGGTTGACACACAAGCACCTGTTTTTTTTGTTTTTCAACATGATCGTCTGGAAGAAATTTCCTTAAATCACTTTCCTCCTTCTTGTTCACTTCCACAAAAGCACATTGTACCTGTTCTGAAAAGGCTTCCCCCTGCAGCAATGTGAACAGTGGACGTGTTGAACATGGCATTTTCTCATCCCACCGACTCACTCAGAATAAACACAGTCTAAAAGACATGATTCATTCATCTTCTATACCCCTTATTCAATAGTGGGTCATGGGGGAGCTGCTGCCTATCTCCAGCAGTCTATGGGCGAAAGGAAGGGTACACCCTGAACTGGTCACCAATCCATTGAAGGGAAACACAGAAACATACAGGACAAACAACCATGCACACACCCATTCATACCTACGGGCAATTAAGAGAGACCAATTAACCTAACAGTCATGTTTTTGGACTGTGGGAGGAAGCGGAGTACCCGGTGAGAACCCACGCATGCACGGGGAGAACATGCAAACTCCATGCAGAAAGACCCCTAGCCGGGAGTCAAACGCTGGACCGTCTTGCTGCATCTGAGAGACATTGGAAAGTGACCCCAGTGAACATGACACATTATGAAAGCTGTAAATCCTTTTCCAACCACTGCAACTGCAGCTGCATGAATCAAATATGATTAAATGATAGCTGCTGAGAATAGGTTTCTCTGTGGTTATTTTTCATCTGGATTACTTGTTCGGGCCTTCATGTGTTTAATTTCTCTGACTTTGGGGGCAGAATATTCCTCAGTTGATGCTATGTTTTGGAGTTATAGTTGTCTTTGTGGATCTGTATTCATTGCTACATAGCTTGTAGCATTACATCTGGCTTTCCACTAACTAATAATGAAGAAATAGTTAAGATGCACATATATTTCAAAAGATCCCTTCAGGTACTGAAGCTTTGAAGCTAGTGGTTGTCTACTAAGTAAGGACATTGTGGCTTTAGGTGGCATATATGTGTAAGGTAAAAACAATTTACCTTATGCTCAAATTATAAAATTAACACCACTCTTCAATTCTAAGTTTAAGTACAAGGAAAATTACATGGTCTTTAACAAATACAATTAAAAAGTTCAGAAATTAATAAATTTCTTGGCACCATAATCTGTCTCTATCAGGGATAAACACACTTTAAGCTCTAAGAGAAATGTCACCCAGGCTACTGTTTGAATCAAACAATAAATGTATTATTAATCCAAGTAATATATAATTACATGCATTTACAGAAGAAAATCATAGACAGCAAACTAGAAAAAGAAAAACAACAAAAATCACATAATCTACTTCTACAGATCAGGGTTTGGCTAGAATAATACATTAAACTTCTGACTACTTATCATTCAAACAAGAGTTGTAAGAGTTTTTCAAATTATTTGTGAATCCTGTGTGAAAAATCTTCTTTTGTTTTTGAAATATCTATGCTACTATTAAAGGATGGAGAAGTTGGAGGAGGGGGGGAAGGGAAGAAAAGAGAGGAAGGAGCACCAGGTCTATCCATAGTGTTCAAGGAGTTACTTGTCAAACTCTCGTTGCCTTAGACAACTTTTAGGAAATTTATATTTTAGGCTTCTTACACATTCAGTCGATCCATTATTGTTTGCCAAGGGGTTTCTCGCTTCTGTATAATAGCAGCAGTGTTTTCCTTTTTTTAGTATAATTGGTTTTAATTCTTCAGAAGCCTCCATCAAAATACGTTGCTCACTGGGAGTGAAGTACGGTGCTCTTACTTTCTGCAGTGCGGCATCAGTGAATCTGTGATCGGTCTTATGGCCTTTTGAAGAAGCTGCAGACACGCATTTAGCTAGATTACTTACATCTGGCTTGACAGAGCCGCACCTGTTGAGCCTAGCTTGACCTTTGTTAAACAAATAAAGTCAGGATGTACTGATCATGCTAGGTCAAGCCTGGCTTTATCTCTTATCCTGGATTTCTTAATTCTGGTTTTGTGTAGCAGCCCTCTGATCTACATGGTCATTTGTAAGCAGCCCAGATTTGTATTTCAAAAACAGTATCAATGAATATCTTGGAAGATTCTATTATGAAAGCTTTTTAAGTTGTGTAAAACAATGTCATTTTATCTATTCTGGTCTGGTTGAGATGTTGAGCAGTTCCTTGATAAACATGCCAATGTGCCCTCCCTTCAGTACTCACATCTGCTGAATCTGCACATGATTTGAACATAGTGCTTAAGTGTGTGTGTGTGTGTGTGTGTGTGTGTGTGTGTGTGTGTGTGTGTCTGTGTGGGTGTAATAACCATGATTAAATCATGACCAATTGGATGCTTTATAAATATTATAATATATTAGATTAACTTCTACTCTGGGGGATGGCGCATTCATCTACCAGCACTGTGTGTGCCTGAGTCAAGTAGGGAGGAGAAGAAAAATGGTGGTACTAGAGGGGGCCTAGTTGAAGTCCAGACTTAAGTCTGATTCTGATGCTGTTCTGTTTCCTTCAACAGGTTTGTTACCATCAAAACCCTCCATTGTGGCTACATTAGAACAATTCTACTAGTTAACACAAAACGATATTTGCACGTTCAGCCACCAAGGGTGGCACAAATAGTTATTAGGTTTAGGGGACAATTACTTTTATACATGGGTCAGGTTGGTTTCTCTTAATAAATTATATCATTATTTGAAATCTACATTTCGTATATACTCAGGGTATCTTTGTCAGATATTAAGATTTATTTTTTTATGATCTGAAACTAATCTGTAATCTGAAAGCACCACATACTTTCTCAAGGCACATTATACAACACAATTTGTTCCTTTGGTCGGGGTGATTTCAGAAACTCAATGCCAGCCTAGTTTTATCTAGTTCAAAACATGTTTTGATGTGAGATTTGGATCACTGTCAAGCTGGAACACTCAATTGTTACCACGTTTTAACCATCTCACCAAAAAGTCTCACCATAAGATCACATACTCAAAAACAACTCAGTAACCTGGCCTAGGCTTATATCTATGATACACTGGAAGATATTAGAACCCAACTGTTTCTGCGCACAAGATGCCAGTTAAACATAAATATGAACTGACGGATGGAGGCCAAAATGCTGCTCCAAATGCACACCTTCAAGCTCGACAGAAATATGCATGCTCAGTATGAGGGATGGCTGCAAAGTCAATGCAAGCGACTGTCCACTGTTGCTACATGGTCATCCAGGAGGAGTGAATGCTGCAAGTCACTGACTACAATTTGCAATCTGCTGGGGTCCCTAAGAGAGAAAAAACATTTTAACCAATTTGAATAATAACCTGAATCTCACTGCACTATTTGATAGTTAGGATTAATTGGACTGTGTGTACCCAACTTGAAATTTGTATGATTAGATTGTATTGACTTTGGAAAGTGCCCTGAGACGACATGTGTTGTGAATTGGCACTATGTAAATAAACTGAATTGAACTGAATTGAATTATAATATCTGGCTGCCAACATGAACAAGCCAAATGGAGGTCAAAAGAGTAAAGGGTTAGACTATTTCACCACATAATAAGAAATATGTTTGCAGGAGTTAAGCAGATACCATCAGATCTAACAACACTGTACCAACTGTAAAGTACCATACTTGACAGTCAGCAGCATCATATTAATGGTGTGTTTTGATGCCTCTGGAGTACATCTGGGTACTGGAGCACAAAGTGACTGAAATAATAGAAATGAATTCTTAAATCAAAATATCAATTACTTTGATACTTCAGTCATTTGAGGTAATGTATATCATTACAGGAACACAGTTCAAAGAAACTACACTACTGAGATCTTCTCTAATGTGAACAAAATTCTCGATACCATGGAAAGGAAATCCGTCTTCAAACATTACCATTAATTATCTAACTCTACAGTGTGTAGTATTTCCTCTCTGAATGATTTTGGAAAGTACTGTATGCATTTCTCCACTACTCAGTAAGTTTTCTACTTCTCTTATATATGGCCCTACCCCGGTATCACCAGGCCTATCAAGAGTTATTGATTATGTTGACTGAGATATGGCTAACCACGCTAACTCTGGACACACACATAAGTATAGACAATTTTCATTTACCCCAGACTGACTGTACCAAGCAGAGCAGTAAGAAGAGAGGAGGGGCTCTAGCTGTGTTTCGGAATGATAAAAGGTGCAACTCTGAGAGTTTAAAGAGTCAGCGCTTTGAGCCAGCGACTTGAACTTATAAGGCTCAGGCCTACTGGGCTCCATAAAGCCACCCTTAACCTCTGGTGAAGAGGGGGGGTGAAAATCCTCAAAATATCTATCTGTGGTGACCTACGAGTTTTCCTGCCACAATTCAGTATGTCAAATTAAGCTAGCTGCCGCTTTCCCTCGTCCTCCTAACCACACCCTGGCTTAAGCCTCTCCACTCATCCCCACTCTTGGCCGTGCCCCTCAGTGACACTTTGCACTTCCCATTTTGATGGCAATTTTGCCAAGTTTGTTTGGGGCGAGATTATGCTTTTACATCAGGTTTAGTTCCACTTTAACTGTTAAAAGCAGTTAAAAAGCTGTTACCAGCAAAAGCCACCGGACCTTAAAGCCTCATGCTTTGATTTTTTCCGGCTAAAAGTAATCCCAGAGAATTCTGTATGTTCTGTTTCCATTGCTCAGAATCACCACAGACCATGTATTTAAATCAGCCTAATGATGTATGGGGAAGTTGGGAAGAAAACTGCACTACACTAGTCCAGCAAATGGCATTACTCTTTTAAAAGACTATAAGTTAATAAATATTGTTTTTGTTTCAACTGATAAATAATAGATGATGAGCAGCTTTAGAGTTGTACAGTTGATTAATTTCTTCCATTATTCCTTAAGCTCCACTGGATCCATAAGCAGGAAAAGTTTAAATCATTATTTTATATTTATTTTTTTACCAACCAGTTTCAGGCCATAGTTATTGCTTTACAAATGCATGATTCATTTAGAAATAACTACTAAACACTGTTTAACACACTTATTTTTCTTTTATTATCATTAGGTGAAGTCATATCAGATAACAACAGGAAAATATCTTAGCAAACCATTTATTTTTTTAGAACAAAAAACAGATAATCATAATAATCATAATAATTCCAGACGTACAAGGAATTGATACCTTGACTGTCTAATCAAAACAAATATATATGCAAAGTAGAAGATGTGTATACAGTGGAGTAGAGGATGGCAGGACAGGTAAAGAGGATCACGGAGCTTTCGGGAAACTGCATCCAAATCTGGAGCTGTAGTCTCTCCTGCAGAGCTGTCTGCATAAACTATGAAAAATAATAAAGTTCACACTCCTCTAAGTTAGGTTTGCATCAAAAGACAGTCTTAGGGAAATGTGTATTTTTTTTTGTTAAAGTAAAACTTAAAGTGCTATGATCATTGGAACTGCATTGAAATTAAACTTGCTTATAATTAATGCTTACATTAACTTAAAATGTGAACAATTTCAGGCGAAAAATATTACATTTTATATTCTGGTACTTGCAGTTATTAAACGCATGCCTACACTTCATATTCACTTTCAGCCGCCACAAACATTGTCTCGTTGCGCCAGAGACAATAAAACAGATCACAACCTGGTTGATTTTCTGGCCTGTGTATCAACCCCTTGTACACAGAGAATCATCTGTAAAATGCAAAGTGAAAATACGGTGTGAGGAGACTGAAGAAGCTCTGAAGAAGACTGTTTCAGCTCAACTGCACTGTAAAAAAACAACTTCCATTTTTTGGGATGTAAAACTATTTTTATTTATGAAAACCTGAAAAGCTAAGTGTGACATATTAGGAACAATATCTTAAGTCAGTCCATTAAACCAAGGTAGCTGTAATCTTTAATACTGTATAATCCATATAAAGAAATGGTTACTAATGTTTTTTGCCAAAAAAGCTTTGAACACATCACAATTTTCCTAATTCCCCTGAATGCGTCATGTGCTCATGCTGCATGTGACTGAGCCGACACGCAAAGGAGAGATAAGAGTACAGATTGAGCTGAGAAAAGTGTAAAAACTACTTTTGACGAGTTTTAAGTTGATGTTGCTTATCTTTCAGAACTGTAGAGTATTTCTGCATCCATTTCAGCTGAGTGGAGTGTGTTTATGTATCTTTTAAACTCCGGTGAGTTAGTTAATGTGGAAAGCTAGCAAAATACTACTTTCACATGTGCAAGCTAAAAGCTAACGCACCACTATGTGTTGTATATTGTGATGAAAAACTAGTCAGAGAACTGAGCCAAATTAGTAAAATGGAGTACTATGTATTATTTTTGTGTTGTTAAGTGTAAAATCATTACAGATACACTATAAAAATATGCTTTTGTTTAATTTTTTTGTGCCTTTAAGGTACTTTGTTATGAGAACCAATTTTTACATATTTGAAAATAAATAAATGCTTAATAATTAAATAAGCATACAATTAAATGCACAAAAAATACGGTAAATAAATAAATGTAGGTAGTAATTTAATAATGAGATGAGACATGAATGTATATTTCTTTTAATTAGTTTCTTTATTCACCTTTGTAATTATCACCTTATTTATTTATTACCCATTATAATTGTCAACTTTATTTATTAATTACTTTTTTTATGAAATTATTTATGTGTATGTTTTAATACTTTATTTCTTCCTTTATATTATTTTACTCTATTTATTTCTTCCATCCTATTTATTTCTGCTTCGCCTTTTAACATTTCTGTATGCAATTTTTGCCTCAGTATGCAAATTAGGAGGGGCTGTGTCTTCAGGGGTCAATCTCTCCCTATTGGTTGGTTAGCATTATTAGCCTGCCTATCTGCAATGTACATGGCTTTTCCCCACTAAAAACGTTGGTTATGTACTGTAACCCCAGATTCTGTGAGTATAGGCGCAGCCCTTTAAGGCTATCGCTAGTGGGTTTATCCCTTCGCGTACAGAGCAGCACTGAAAACTTTAGTCCACGCCCACCTGCTGTGTGGGCCCCACCCCGGTTTGTATAAATTACGGTGAGACCGGGCAAACGGCTCCCAAATAGCTTTTTTCTTCAGCCATTCAGGAACCAGAGAGGCCCAGAGCTTAAAGGGCTGCGCCTATACTCATAGAATCTGGGGTTACAGTACGTAACCAATGTTCTATTTCGTATAGGCTTCGCCCTTTAAGGATATCGCTAGTGGGTTAAAGGCGAAGCAGGACGTAGTCTATGCCTCACTGGGTCCATCCAGACCACAAACTGAAGCATCTGCTCGCATATAATAAAACCAAACTCAGCCTTCTGAATGCATAATTACGCATTCCAAGCGTCCTGCGTATCACAAGAGAAGAATATCTCTGGTCAGGAAAAGGCTGAGATAACAGACCTGCTGCTGTAAATAGGAAAACAAAGGTTCCGAACTGTAACAGTGTAATGATGAGCAGAGCAGGTCAAAAAATCTTCAGGAGGGAACGTGGAGACAGATCTCTTAAGGGAAGCTGCTAACTGACTAGAGGGCGTGACACGGGTCTGTGTTTGTACACCCCGCAGAATTCGCTTCATCAGCGGGTGGTTAAAGACCGTTCTGTCACCAAAACCCTCATGAAGGCTGAAAGAATGACAACACGCAGCCTAATGGACATGAAATGGGCTCTACGCCTTTCTCTGCACACCAGCGCTAAAAGGCTGCCCACTTTCATGTGTATGACGCTGTGGTAGAGGCGGCTCGTGCGCCGCTGAGTGAGAACCACTCAGTGAGAACCACAACTACCATTGTGCGTTCTCCCGTGTGGCAAAAAGATCCACTGCTGCTTTCCCAAACCTGCTCCAGATCTGAACAATCAGCTCGGGGTGGAGACTCCAGTCCCCGGGACGAGGACCACCTATGGACATGATGTCCGCTCCTCTGTTCAGGACGCCGGGGATGTACACTGCTCTGATGGAGAGCAGGTTCATGCGCAACCAGCGCAGCAGCCGCCTGGAAATGTTTAGCAGCTGAGCCAAGCGCACACCTCCCTGGCAATTTATGTACGCTGCTGCCACTCTGTTGTCTGTGTGGATCAGAACATGCTGATCCCGCAGCAGAGTGTCACCTTCCACACTGTGAGAAGCTCCAGCACGTTTATGTGGAGAGACATGTGGTCTGGCCACTGTGCTCCCACCGCCTGAGTCTGACACGTTCCTCCCCATCCTGACAGGGATGCGTCTGTGAACACTGAGACGCGTGATGCTGGTCTGCTGAAGGGAACTCCCTCTGACAGGATGCAGGGATTTCCCCAGTGGGCCAGGTCGGGTCCCACTGAAGGAGGGACTGAGTTCCTTTCCTTTCTTCATTTTCATAGAAAACAGGCATGTGTTGACTGGAACCTTCTTGATAAAGATGCAGCCCTGGTGACAGACAATGCCACAAACATGGTATTAGCTGGAGTGGAAGCAGAGATGACCCCTCACCTCTTGTGCATTGCACACACTATTAATCTAGAGTGAGGAAAGCGGTTGCATTTTTTCACCATAGTGTGAGAACAGCAAATATCCTTAAAGAGAAACAGAAACAGCTGGCCTTGCCGTCCCACAAACTCATCCAAGATGTATCCACGCGGTGGAATAGCTCCCATGACATGCTTGAATGTGTTTTGAAGCAACATCCTGCAATTTCTGTCCCACTTATGTCCAGGGACCTCATAAAATGAGAAGAGGTGAATACACTCAAGGGCAATAACTTCTGCAACATTGAAGCTGACGACCCCGGTCAAACTTGTGACCACAAGCATGTCTGAAGACAAGCGACCCTCACTCTCAATGATTCTTCCTGTAAAAGCAAAGCCTAAAAAGAACTTTGAGCCATCAGATAAAGACTCAGTGTTAATCAGAGAGATGAAGCAGGCGTTCAAGAATGACTTGAAGAAACACTACACAGGCCTCGATGATCTCTTCCATGCTGCAGCAGCTCTGTACCCCTGTTTTAAGTCCCTGCCCTTCTTCAGTAACCATGATGCTGAGAGGACATTTACAAGCATATAAGCAGAAGCAACATCCCTGCATTACAAGGTAAATCCCCAAATGTAGTCAAAAAACATATTACAGTCTATTCTATCACTTACAGACTGCTGTGCTTTATTGCTGTCACTAGATTTATTCTAACTACTGTTTATTTAACTGTGTTCAATGTTTACACTGGATACTGTACACTATTTGTAATTTTTCTTTTATTTCTAAGTAACGGGGGATTCAATTCAGAGAGGTCCAGTGCAGACTGATCCATGTCACACTGAACCTGCAAATGGAGATCCGGACATCTGATACACCACAGACCCAAGATGAATGTGTGATCAAGAAAGAGTTGACTATGTCTTAAACCTGTGCCACAGTCATAGTATCAGCATAAAACACATGCACTATAATGAGAGAATCTGCATGCAAAGAAAGAGTTAAAAAATAATCATGATGATGATAATGATACTTTTACATATGCACACAAGAGTCGCTACATAAATTAATTCTGAACATCAGATGAAGATTTATACATAAAATGGTAAAGTCAGTTAAAAAAAAAACATCATGGTATGGTAATTGTTTTCTATTTCAGATGATAAACCTTGTAAAAAGAAGAAAATGCCATCGCTGGACCAGTTGTTGGGAGAAGACTTTGAAGTAAGGATTTCAGCTAGATCTGTAAGGGCCAGGCCAAAGAAGAAGCCAAGAGGTACAGAGAGCGTGATCCTTTGCCCCTGAAAAAAAAATAACCACTACAGTGGTGGAAAGAGCAACAGGACTTGCCACTGCTGTCATCTCTGGCTAAAAGGTCATCTCTGCATACCGGCCACCGGTGTGGCATCTGAAAGGGTTTTCAGCAATGCAGGAGATATTGTTTCCACAAAGTGCAGTCTACTCAAACATGTGGATCAGTGTATTTGGATCAGTATATTTTCTTTAAGAAAAATCTGCCCCAAAAAGATGACAGTGATTATGATGAAAACAAAATAGGGAACAAAGCACAATCATAAGGAAGTGAACTACTCTGTGTTTGATGTAAAAGCAAAGATAATTGCTAACTTGTTAGTCAGATTAACCTTACACATGTGAATGTAGAAATGCAGGACATTAGTTTAGTTCAGACTACCTTCCTAGATCAAGAGCAGCAGTTTTGTTTTTTACACAAGTATGTATTTCCTGCAATCTTTTATGTAAAGCACTTCTCCCTAAGTCAATTTAAATTCAACACTGACTGTTTTAAACCACTGATAAACCTTTTTCTAGGGTTGCCTCTTACTGTTTTTGCTTTGTAATTGTTTACTTTTAATGTTGCACTTTTGTTACCTACCTTAAGTGTTCAAAACACTGCTCATGCTGAAATGTTGCACTGTTACTATTGTAGCCTATACTTGTGGAGTTCAAAGACTAGACTGAATAAGTAATTAAATTATGACATTCTGAGTATGGGATTGTTTACTTTTCCAACCTAGCACAGTATTTTCATTGCATTGCTTAATGTTATTTAAGTATCTGTGCTTGGACAGTTTTTTGCTGCTTTTTTGACAAATTTTGGCATTATTTCAGGGGCTTTGCACTATTTATTTATTTGAATTGATTGAAATGATGGCCAAGACTGCTGTTCTTTTTGATATATATTTTTTAAATTTATTCTTTATTTTCTCATTTTCATATTGATCCCATAAAACAAAAACAAAAAAAATTTCATTCAGCAGGTCTTTTTTGGTACATATTGTTGTGATTATAAATATGAATATAGTATTTAATATTAATATTTTATTAAATAATATTTGTGTCTGTTAAGGGTTGTGCTGTGAATACCAGCCCAATAAGGTGGTGGTATTAGGACAAAATTGAAAGGGATGAGCCAAGCTCTGATATTGTTGAACAGCAAAACTCTGTACAAACATGGAATGAATTCACACTATTTCTTAAAATACAGGAATTTATTAACAAAAATAAGTCAACTCATGCCCAAAACACAACCTCTTACGTGAACCGTGCTGAGGAAAAGATCTCCAGGCGACGAAGTTGAAGGAAGCATCCACAGTGAACAAAGGGTTAACTTTCAGCTAACCTCCGTAGCTGTGGGGAGGGGCGGCTCATTCTGTCGGCCGGCCAAACTGCACGTTACACCTGTAACCACGGTGATGCGGTCCCGTTGTCCTTCCTTCAGACCGGGAAAACTGCTCCACTCGGCGTCGTAGAGACAGGGTCTCTGCTGGGAACTCTCTGGAACACAGTTTGCTTCTGTGGACCTCAGTAGAAAGTCAAGCCACGGTTGTACCTTAATTACCCCAGTTCATGAATGAATACCGGATACACAAACAGCAATTCATTCCTACTTAACCTAGTGCATATGATCGCGTGATCGTATGACCTCTTGGATCCAGTTTGAAGAGTTATGTCTGTTTGCCCGCAAAGAGACATTAGCGCACTGTGTCCCTCTGTCCAGTTCCTCTGGGGATCTGCGTGGAAAAGGTCAGTTTGTTGCAAAAGCGGGGTTTTTATTCGGACAGTGACGTCACGGGAAGTCCGCTGTTACCCCGTTTCTGGCTGTGCTGGAAGTAGGTTAATAATATTTATTTTGAAAGTTCCAGAAAAGTTCTTATGTTGTCCCCATGGCTGGGGTCCCAACAATATCTAAAAATGCCTTTGACATGTGGTTCTGTTGTTTGTCTATTTACTTTATTTTTGTCTGTGCCTTGATTTTAGATATATATGTGGTCTTCTACAAACTTAAAAATACTATAAGAATGTCACATTTATAGAAATGGCTATTTTGTTTGATAATGAAAGATTTATGACTACATGGAAAAATGTCAAACCATACAATTGTATTAAATCCAATCAAATCGTATCGTTCTTACACAGTTTCAATTGAATCGTTCTGTTTTTAAAATATGTCATTTTTGAATCAAAACATTTGTTTCTAGATGTTGTAACATCTATCACACAGAAATGTGCAACCCTAGAGATCAGCTGATTAAGGATGTTATTAAATACAGCCAGAAGGGTAATGTGTCCTTTCTCTTTTCTTTCAGCCTTCAGGCATGGTTTATGATTTGTAAATAGTAAAATTATAAAATTATTGACGCTCTCCAGCCATTGCGACCCTTAATGTTATTGTAGTCGCTTTTGAGTTTTATTTTCCCAGTACCTCCTCAGCAAAAACCTTGTCTTTTCTCCTGGTCCTATGGCCAGTCAGTTAACAGCAGTCTGTACTGGTGCAAAAAAAAACAGTAAAGGAAACATTTGCAAATCGGGCCGGAGTGAAATGGAGCCGGGCCAGATAGAGCCAGTGAAAAAGGGGCATTGGACAATGTCCTTCACCCCATGAATGAAGCTGTTGCAGAACTGGAGAGCTCCTTCAGTGACAGAATGCTACATCATAGTAGCACAAAGGAGCATTATTTTCTTCTCGTTTGCATCCCTACTGTTATTTGCTGTTTTTTTCACTTGTAAAGAGTCTGTTGTTTTAATGCACAAAAATACAAACACATTTTTTACATTTTTTAAATTACCCTATTCAGTTGCACATTCCTATTTATTATATTGTATTCCTTTTATTGAGTATGCTATTTTTAATAACTTTGCAGTATTACTTTCTCATGTTGTAAATTTTCCATCTTATTTTTATTAATATGTTATATTTTTACCTTGTGTGATATTACATGCTTCCATTTCCCTGCCACTTTGCTGCTGGTACATTAGAATTATCCATATCAGAGACAATAAAGTATATTTCTAATCAATTCTATTCCTATCTCCAGTTCTTTGTGTATTTTACTTTAAGGATAATATAAGCACACACTAAGGAAGGCTAGAATGAGCCACAAGGTAAGCCCAATGCTGAGTTGTAGGCTTTAGCGAATACACTTTTTTAATGATTCACTTAATTTTTATTCAATAAACAACATGCCTATTTTCTCATGACTCCAGACTAATTAAAGAAAGGCCCCAGCTCCTTATTATCTGAAGTGTAGTAGGGAGGACAGTCACTGAGGACTGAGCTGATTATTTCCATTCAACTTAATCTTTAAAGACTGCTCACCCTGTTTTAAACCTTATTGCCAAACCAAGAGTTCTGTGCTGTGTCAAAGCTACATCTTGGAGCATGCATGCATAACAAAGAGTCCACGCATGAGAAAGAAACAACAAAGAATCAGACACAGATTAAGATTTGTCTGAAGCTGATAAATACATGAGGGCCTTTTATATAGTTCCTTTTACTGAATGACTAACCAGGTTTCTAATTTGGTGTGACATAATTAATTACAGCCAATTAGGTAAACAGATGGGACACAGAGTGAATGGAAAGGAAATGAGCGTGAGGATCATTAACTTATGTGGGTGGTTGGCTGGATCAGGCTTCACCATGGGCCCACCAAGGAGGCATGAAGAGCCTTAGTTTAATGTGACGCCAAAGAAAACCGAGGCGTAAACAAATGAAAGCGCGGGCAAAGATTAGGTTATCCTGACACTTAGCAATTCACACTGGTGTGAAAGAAAACATCTGCCATATTAAATACACATTAATGTCTGTTCCATTGAGGAACAACTGAGTGCACCAAACTATAACCCCTCCCTATGAGATATTACATTTTGCCTTATGTCTAAATACATTAAAACAAATTAGCAAGTGCCTTATAAAAGTATCTTACTTCTTGAACATTTTGCAACTATAAACTTCAATGTGTTTCATTTGCATTTAATGTGACAGCCTAACACAAAGTGGCGCATACATTACAATGCCAAGTTCCAGGTCAAGCTATGGCTATTCAGACATTATGGCATACCAACATTAGAAAAAAAAGCAATGATAGGTAATGTTGTGATTTACTGTCTGAATACTGTGGAAGGTTGTGCTCAAGTTTGGATGCATTAGTGTTGGGAATTGGGAGTGTTCATTCCTGTGCTTGTCCACCAGAGGTCCTCCTGGAGCCACTACTAACTCTTCCACAGGTGTTTCTGATCTTCGGCTGATTGAGCTTACCTGGGAGGAGTATTTAGGAGCCTGCCACCAGTCCTTCATTGCCTGAGCATTGTTGCCCTAGTGGTAATCACCAAGCCAGAGAAACTTTGTCAGTCTGACTTAAGTCTGTGTTTGTTTTCACTGCTTCCTGTTAGAAACTTGTGAGGTGTGGGCTATTACCTTCGCAACTGGACCCGGACACCCTGCACCCTCTACTGTTGTTTGTGAATTTGGATTATTCATCTCAAGACTGTGGCTCGATTCCTAACCTTCCTAACTCCTGCCTCTGTGAGTACTCTGGCCATCTCTGGACCGAATATTGGACAAGCTTTCTGGATAGACTCCCAAGCCCAGTGGTATGACTCCCCAGAATTGCTCTGCTCAGTGATCTAAGTAAGCATATGGATGTTTGTTCGATCTGATCTAAGTATTGCTTCTTTCTTCAGTGGACCCGAAGAACCAACCAACCATTGTTCCGGTGGAACTCCCCTTGTGTTTATAAATAAACCTTTGAAACTTGTCTGGTCTCCTGAGTGAGATTTGCATGTGGGTCAAACTAATTTCTAAAACGATGACAGTTAGTCCTGCTAATTGCCAGTCAGCCAGGAGTTAAAGCTTTGAACTTTGAAAGTTATTTATTCTAAACAGACTACAGTTTGGTCCTCGTAGCCTGGCAACTCCATTGTTCGTTTCAATATTTTATTACCCATAGGGGTTTTCCACCTAGCTACTGCCATAAAGTTTTACAACCCTTTGTTCAAGATTTGGGGCTGCTAGTGGCTAAGAGGCCGGATGCTCTGCATCCAGGGTGTGGCCCTACCATTCTACCAGCTGATAGCCAATGTCGAGACGCACACAGGGAGAAAGGTTTCAGATTATAGTGGTTTTGCTCATCTTTCCAAGTTAATCCAAATTAATGCTACAGAATGGAAGATATTGTCACAATGCCTTCTATCTTTACAAAAAGTCTTATCCCTGGGGGTTGTTCTGCTTGATCAAATCTCAGTCTACAAAACAATGTGTTTGCCATCCAAAGCGTCTTGATTGTCTGAACCAAAGAGATCCTCACTGACCTCATGGACCTTTATTAAAGGCAAATGTTATGAGACACAAGTAAGAGAGAAGCTCCAAAGGAAACTTTGAATTTTGGTGAAAGGCAAGTTCTCGCAATCCTAGAACACAGCCGACCACACTTTAGCTCTGGTTTAGGATTAAATTTTGAATTTTTTGTCTGCTTTGAAACAAAACATGAGTCATAGTTAATGAGTCTTTAAAGCAATGTTGGTATTCATTAGCATAGACCTCTTGCTACCTTCAGCAAACAATGAAAACCAAGAAAGTCTTAAGACTGAGCAGCAAAAACTATTAAAGACAAATTGTACATGGCACATGTAAGACCAAATCCCCAAAAGAAACTCTGCTCCAAGTCTGAGGTAAAGGTAGCATCATGGAAGCCTAGGAGCCATGGCTGTTCCTCAAAATAAGGCTGTAACTGTCAACCTTTTCTCACTTTTAAAACCATGCACACATATCATACCTGAGGTGCCACACTGTCCAATTACTTGGGCGACCCGCCCGCATGGAAGATATTGTCACAATGTCTTCCCACTCATCACAAAGGCTTGTCCCTGATGGTCTAGTGGTCAGGATGTGGCGCTTTCACCGCCGTGGCCCGGGTTCGATTCCCGGTCAGGGAAAAGTACTATTGGCCTATTATAGTTTCTTGTTGTGTGATGTTACTTTGACCTTCATAATATTTACCTGTACGCTGAGGTCAGTGATATGCAGATATCCCAAATATGTTTATGGCATAATGATTACAATTCTGTCCCCATGTTGTTTGGTGGGCAAGACAAACAACCAATGTTGTTTGGTGGAATGAAAATTTGTAATTCCTATTGTGTAACAAAATTAAGAACACTCTTACATTGCATTGGTCAGAAAACATCCCTCTCCTCAAAATGCCCATTGACCTCTTTTCCATGTGTAATTCATTTGTATCTTGTACAAAGCACTTGATCACAGATCCTCTAAACTATACAGGGACTTCAATATTTTCTAGGATTTTAAACATTTCTGTTTATGTTCATTTTGCATGAATGGTGGCCATTTGGTTTCACAAGACCTCTCAACGCTAATGGTAACAACAGACAGTTTTGGTTTCTAAATGTATCTTTCAGACACACATTGAAACATGTAGGAAGGTATTTTGGGAATTAGAATGTTATTGTATTTGTGTTTCACTTGACGTACACGAGATTTCTACATTTCACAAGATTCACTGTAACTTCACGAGACTGCTTAGACTTCACATTTTCTTTTCTACAACACTTTTTGCATCAACGTTTGGTTAAATTTAAATTCAGTTCTATTCAATTCAGTTTTATTTATATACCACCAATTCATAACACACGTTATCTCAAGGCACTTCACAACAGTCAGGTACAACCATTACAATTAATCCTAACAATTGAACAGTGGCAACGTTTATGAGGCACAAGAAAGAGCGAAGCTCGAAAGGAAACTTTGCTTGAAGTTTTGGTGAAAGGCAAGTTCTCGGAATCCTAGAACACAGCCGACTACACTTTAGCTCTGGCTTAGGAATAAACTTTGAATTTTGTGTCTACTTTGAAACAAAATATATGAGTCATAGTTAATGAGTCTTTAAAGCAATGTTGTTATTCGTTATCATAGACCTCTTGCTACGTTCAGCAAATCATGAAAACCACGAAAATCTGAAGACTGACCTTTAAAAACTCTATTAAAGACAAATTGTACATGGCACATGTAAGACCAAATCCCCAAAAGAAACTCTGCTCAAAGTCTGAGGTAAAGGTAGTGTCTCGGAAGCCTAAGAGTCATGGCTGTTCTTCAAAATAAGGCTTTAAATGTAAAGCTTTTCTCACTTTTAAAACCATGCACACACATCATACCTGAGGTGCCACACTGTCCAATTACTTGGGCGACCCGCCCGCATGGAAGATATTGTCACAATGTCTTCCCACTCATCACAAAGGCTTGTCCCTGATGGTCTAGTGGTCAGGATGTGGCGCTTTCACCGCCGCGGCCCGGGTTCGATTCCCGGTCAGGGAAAAGTACTATTGGCCTATTATAGTTTCTTGTTGTGTGATGTTACTTTGACCTTCATAATATTTACCTGTACGCTGAGGTCAGTGATATGCAGATATCCCAAATATGTTTATGGCATAATGATTACAATTCTGTCCCCATGTTGTTTGGTGGGCAAGACAAACAACCAATGTTGTTTGGTGGAATGAAAATTTGTAATTCCTATTGTGTAACAAAATTGAGAACACTCTTACATTGCATTGGTCAGAAAACATCCCTCTCCTCAAAATGCCCATTGACCTCTTTTCCATGTGTAATTCATTTGTATCTTGTACAAAGCACTTGATCACAGATCCTCTAAACTATACAGGGACTTCAATATTTTCTAGGATTTTAAACATTTCTGTTTATGTTCATTTTGCATGAATGGTGGCCATTTGGTTTCACAAGACCTCTCAACGCTAATGGTAACAACAGACAGTTTTGGTTTCTAAATGCATCTTTCAGACACACATTGAAACATGTAGGAAGGTATTTTGGGAATTAGAATGTTATTGTATTTGTGTTTCACTTGACGTACACGAGATTTCTACATTTCACAAGATTCACTGTAACTTCACGAGACTGCTTAGACTTCACATTTTCTTTTCTACAACACTTTTTGCATCAACGTTTGGTTAAATTTAAATTCAGTTCTATTCAATTCAGTTTTATTTATATACCACCAATTCACAACACACGTTATCTCAAGGCACTTCACAACAGTCAGGTACAACCATTACAATTAATCCTAACAATTGAACAGTGGCAACGTTTATGAGGCACAAGAAAGAGCGAAGCTCGAAAGGAAACTTTGCTTGAAGTTTTGGTGAAAGGCAAGTTCTCGGAATCCTAGAACACAGCCGACTACACTTTAGCTCTGGCTTAGGAATAAACTTTGAATTTTGTGTCTACTTTGAAACAAAATATATGAGTCATAGTTAATGAGTCTTTAAAGCAATGTTGTTATTCGTTATCATAGACCTCTTGCTACGTTCAGCAAATCATGAAAACCACGAAAATCTGAAGACTGACCTGTAAAAACTCTATTAAAGACAAATTGTACATGGTACATGTAAGACCAAATCCCCAAAAGAAACTCTGCTCGTAGTCTGAGGTAAAGGTAGTGTCTTGGAAGCCTTAGAGTCATGGCTGGTCTTCAAAATAAGGCTTTAAATGTAAAGCTTTTCTCACTTGAGTGAAAATTAAGATATAAAAGTTTTTCTGTCTAAGGAAACCCAGCAGATTGCATCCAGTCAGTGACTTTCAGCATTCACTCCTCCCAGATGAGCATGTAGAGACAGTGGACAGTCACTGGCGTTGACTTTGCAGCAATCCCTCATACTGGGCATGCATGTAGCGACAGCAGAGAGGAAAAACTCCCTTTTAACAGGAAGAAACCTCCAGCAGAACCAGTCTCTGTGTGAGTGGCCATCTGCCACGACCGACTGGGGGTTTTAGACAACAGAGCAGAGACACAAAGAGAACAAAGAAGCACTGATCCAGGAGTACGTTCTAAGGGAAGGAAAAGTAAATGTTAATGGATGTAGCTCCTTTAATAGTTTCACCTAGAAAGAAAGAACAGATACACTCTGAGCCAGTTTTCAAGGTTAGAGTCTGAAAGAGAGCACATACAGTTAGTTACAGTTAAGCTCAGTCAATCGCCATGTCTAGGAGAGAGAAAGTGTTAAACACTAAAAGACAGGGCTATGTGGATCATCGGTAGAGGGTGAGCATTAAGTTGTTGCCAGCAGTAGCTCGGACAATTCCCCTCTCCAGAAAGGCGTCACACGTAGACACAGAGCCAGGCCAGGTGTAGCTTCTAGGAAGAGAAAAGAGAGAACAAGGTTAGAATCTGAAATAACAGCAAATAATGCAAAATTGGAGAGTAGTGTGAGAATGTAGCAAAGAGGGTGAAAGTGGTCATTATGTCCTCCAGCAGCCTAAGCCTATTGCAGCATAACTATGTCATGTAATTGCGTTGAGAACACCTTAGAGGACATCACAGTGTTAACCTGTGTAGAATATAAACTATCTATGTGTGTAACTGGAATGTGCAGATAGAGGTCATAAATTGGTGAAGGACAAGGGAGTAGAGGATAGAGAGTGCAAGGTCATAAATTGGTGAAGAACAGGGAGGGCCGGAGACAAGATAAGATGAGTCTGCTGGAAGTAATAACAAGAAGCATTCCTTATTTGGATATAAGGAAATTGTATGTTATACACTGAGTGATATGATATATGATATATGTAATGTGAACACACCCAGGAGACTTAATAAAATGAGCTGGAAGCGGAGAGAAAAAGCAGAGTTGGGCTCGCAGGCATTGGCTGGAGCATCATCTCTCACTCTGCGCAGAGGCGAACATAAGCTGATTGTACTTTGTGTTTATTTCACTCTTTTGAAACCTGTGCCCAAATCAACGGACATGGGGAAGCAGAGACGGCTTCGACAATTTGGGGGCGTCGTCCGGTATTGGGAAAACTGGTGAAAATTGGGATCACTGACAAGGACCAACAGTCACCGGACACAGGCTAGCCTAAACTACAGAAAAGGTAAGCAGAACCTGTTTTATCAAACTCTGCTTTTGGATTTTCGATAGGCTAAATTAATATTGTGTCTTAGTAAGTCTGAGTCTGCTAAAACTTAAGAAAAAGAGTGTCATAAAGGTTGACTAGGATTTAAACTGCTGAGGATGTTGTTTTAAGAGAATTACAAGACTTAGTGGTGGTGTTGTGTGGAAAAATATAGTAATTTCTCGAACGTGGCAATTCAGAGTACGCCCTCGAAGGTGGGGTACTATTAGCTGGGTATGAGGCCCGAGGACATGAGAAACCTCGAATTCTACATATAACTGAGAACAAGACCAGACAAAATACACTGTGTATGAATGCTGATGAGTAACGAAAACTCAGATTACAGACGTCTGCAAAAACACAGAAGGAACAATATAAGCAGTGGAAAATTACACCGTAAGAATAGGTAGTCCTGTGAGTTCGAGACATTTTTCTTAAGCGCCGTGAACAGAAGTTATTACAACTGTAAGACCGGCCATGAGCTGTGAGTTGGACAAATAACCAACAACATCAGATGTTGTTAGGGTTAAAAAGTGAATGAGCTGTGAGTTGGACACATAAGCAACAACATCAGACGTTGTTAGGGTTAAAAAGCCAAAGAGCTGTGAGCTGGACACACACACACCAGCAAGAACAGACTAATTAGAAAAACACGAGTTAATGAAAGCGGTTGTGTGAGTGGGGAAGAACGCCAAGCAGCGAGCGGCTCCCATTGCGGGTTTTTAAAAATAAAAACGGTGTGAAAGGCCTGGGGGACTGAATAAGTGTTCGGTCTGGTAACCTGATGGTGATAACAAGGACTGGCCACTGAAAACAGGCTCCTGGGGGGTGGATGTGTTCTGGTGTCTTGAGGGTCGATTAGAGAATCTTCAATTGGGCTGGGAACTTCGGTCATAGTGTGCCAGAACTGAATGAGTGAGTGACTGAGATAACGCATTAAAAATATATTTTTTAGAAAAAAGGATAGTAAGTGTCATAACATGGAGAGTTAATTTGATGATAGTGGTGGACAGAATGGTCCATGGAAGAGCATAGAGAACCAGCTGCTAGTAATGAAAGCTGGTATTAAAAAATCACATGAACATAAAGAGGAGCAGAAGTTGGTTAAATGGATGGATTCTAAAATAAATGAAGAATTGTCAAAAGATGGAAAAAGCAAGACAGATAGAGAGAATGTTGGCAAGTGGTTCTGGTTGAAGATGAAACAGTCAAAACAGGAGAGAGAGTTGGCTGATAAACAGTGTAGAGACAGCAGGTGGTTGGGAAGAGGAAAGTGGAAACTTAGAGACAAAGCAGAAAAAGATGAAACATTTTGGTCACAGATGGGTTTGCTATGGCAAAGTAGTGGTCATGTTATGACTGATAAAAGAGACAGGAAAAGCAGACAGATTAAAGATAGCAGTACAGTTGAAATGCCGCCATCATATGAACTTCTCGCACATCAGCCCACTCTATCACACACCACGGCCCCCACTTCTCCCCTTACCGGCTTATACCCCACGTTGCAAGTTACTGGGGGACACGTGAGCGTGTGTGATCTGCCGTCAGTAAATGGACAGTCTCTTCCTGCCCCATCACCGCCTGTTCCCTCAGCCCCCGTCTCTCTCTGCTCACATTCCACAGCTGAGTCTGCACTGTCCTCTCGAGGTTCATTCATTTCACAGGCTCCACTAACTGACCCATTTGCTGACCGGGTATTCGGGACAAATTGCAGCCAGCTTCTGACCCAATAAAGTGTTCCACCCCGTATATTTCCCATTCACCTAGCGATATGGAATTGGTCACACCTCTGAAACCAGATGTAACTGAGGGCTCAGTTAATATGTCAGTGTCAGGGAAAGGCCCCATCACCGCCTGTTCCCTCAGCCCCCGTCTCTCTCTGCTCACATTCCACAGCTGAGTCTGCACTGTCCTCTCGAGGTTCATTCATTTCACAGGCTCCACTAACTGACCCATTTGCTGACCGGGTATTCGGGACAAATTGCAGCCAGCTTCTGACCCAATAAAGTGTTCCACCCCGTATATTTCCCATTCACCTAGCGATATGGAATTGGTCACACCTCTGAAACCAGATGTAACTGAGGGCTCAGTTAATATGTCAGTGTCAGGGAAATGGGTAAAAGAAAAACCACTGACTGCAGGCACCACCTTTTACAGTACAGAATCAGGTACCAATTGAAAATGAGGAAGTTATGTCATCTCCCTCAACCCCAATGCCACCAGTATCTGAGGCTACTCCTCCCCCTGCTGGACATGGCTATAACATGAGACCCCGAACCCAGCCCAAACCTTCTTATATGGGTCCATTGTTCCAACAACAATTTGGAGGAAACAGATACAAGCCATTCACACTGGGAGACCTCACCACTTTGTCTGACAAACTTCCCCCTATCACAGAAGGGGCCTCTATATGATTCCCTGACAGCAGGCACCACGTTAGCTCTAGGTGATTACAGGGCCATTGCTGGACGATGCATGAAGCCACACAGCTGTAGGGACATAGAGCTTGTTGCGGGTATAACAACAGCACTAGATGGGGACCCATTTACCTTCTATTCCACTCTCATAGGCATAGCTCTTAGACAAATGTATCCAGTAACCAGAGGACGTACCATTCCAAAATTTGAGTGGAACGCAAACACAAATCCTAGAGAATATTTAGATCAGTGCAAATTCATGTGGCAAACACAGACAGGAACTAATCCAGACAGAGCTGGTCCCCAAAGGGACTGGTTCCGGGATGCTGTTTTAAGAGGATTGCCCTCTCAGGTTAAAACTAATATGGAAGATAATCCCGACCTACCTGGGGCAGAGACTGGAGTATGGGATTGCCATCTGATGCATCATTTATCTAAAGTCAAAGAGACAAAACAAAATGAGGAGAGTGAATTAAAAACGTTACAAAGCTCCTCAAAATGCAATTAGCAGAAGCTAAACAGAAGGTGGGGGAAAAGAAAAAGGAGGGTAAAACACCTAAAATTATGTATGAAGGTGCAGTATCTCAGCCCCCTCAGGCTCCTCCATTTCCTGAAAATCGAGACACAGCAGGACAGTGGCATCAGGCCCCGGATCCATATCAGGGACATGCTGGTCGTTTTGGGGGACGGGGAGGGCCGAGAGCAAGGGGATTCCAGAGAGGACCACAGAGGAGACTGGGTAGTGCTGATGTGTGCTACTACTGCAATGAACCTGGACATTGGGCCCGAGATTGCCCCCATAAGAATGGTCCACCCGGAGGGTATGGGTGTTATGGTCCCGCCATGGCTCCTCCAGCCCATCCATATAGAGGCAGAGATAGCCCAGCACGCGGCGCACACAGACCACAACTCCAATTACCGGCCTGGGACGAGCCTAGTCTCTGGCCTGAGCACCACTGAAGGTCCCCACCGACCCCAGAAGACAGCGGGACTGCGGACCCCCTGTTGTCTGTGACTGTAAATAGCCTTCCTTTTCTGGTGGACACTGGGGCCACATGTTCAACCATCAAACAGGCTCCTCCAAACACACTCTCCACCAGGACTACAACTGTCATGGGGTTCTCGGGGGCAAAACAGGTCCTGCAATATACCAAACCTTTAAAGACTGAAATTGGTGGACAGACACTGAATCACAGTTATCTAGTTTCCACTGACACACCAGTAAATTTACTGGGTAGAGACACGTTAATAAAACTGGGAGCAACCATTTTATGCGGGATTGATGGACTGCAGTTTCACCTGCCCAATGGCACCCAGTTATTTTGTGGCAATAACACTTGTGTTTCACATGGACAGTACCTCCTCCAGCCACTGCAGGACTCAGTGGCTGACATATACTGGGTTTTGCTGCAACCTGAAACCACCGCGCACAGAGGCATTCTCTCGGCTTTCCATCGGTGGAAATCCTGGGTTTCCACTCTGGCGTCCTATGCACCTCCTCTTGACCCCCCGCATGTCACATTGTTTTATGATAGAAATAATTGTGAATGTTACCATGAAAGCTTTGCTGACGAGTTAGAGGGTACACACTGGGACATTGTCACCACAGACATTTATGTAGCTCCAGAAGGAGTGGTGGCCGAGGTTCACTTGGCTGAAGAGCAGGAAGTGTGGTTTAGGATGTGGTCTGATGGCATGCCTCATGTCTCTTTGGCCCTGCACCCAGGTCATGAAGCACGTGAACTTGGAGGTGTGTTAAAACGCTCCCTGAACTTACAGGATTGGCAGCCTTTGGCAACCCCCAACCTTTTTTACTCACCCTTAGGGAACACTTATCGCATATTCAACCAGTCCACGGATGTGGGCACACTGGAGCATGTTCAGTTAGACAGACACCATGGTAGGGAAAAAACAGACCATCCGCTGGCAGCTGCTATTGTGGAAAAAATGCCTTCCACCCTCTGGGCAGAGGGACCCACAGATGTAGGCCTGATTCAATGTTCCCCCATTACCTTTCAGTTGACCACCGACCAACCAATATGGAAGCCCCAATACCCTCACAATCCAGCAGCAGAATTAGGCATTAAAGATACAGTGGAAGGCCTCTGGAACTCAGGCGTTTTAGAGTCCGCACATTCCTCTTCATGGAACACACCCATTTTGCCAGTGGAGAAAAAAGGGACGGGTAAATGGCACATGGCAAATGATTTGCGGGCCATAAATGCAGCTTTGGCCACCCCTACCGTTCCCATGCCCAATCCCTATGTTGCTCTGACAAATCTTAACCCTGACCATTGCTGGTTTACCTGCAATGACCTGGCCATCGCTTTCTTCTGCCTTCCTTTAGCTGAGGAATGCAGGGACATTTTTGCATCTACCTATAAATCCCATAGCTATAGATACACTCGTTACACTCACCTCACTGCACCCCTTAGGGATCTTGTCAAAAAACAGGGCATGAGAAACCTCACTGCCCCGCTTGAATGGACCAGAGAAGCTGAAGAACCATTCATTAACTTAAAAACCAGCCTCTCGCAAGCTGCACATTTGGCACACCCAGATTACACGTTGCCATTTCAGCTAGATGTTTCTGTAGCAGGGATGGCTAAAATAATAAAAAAAAAACAGCTCATGTAGTGATGGAACATCCTCTTAACATATTGACATCACATGGTGTGGTGGCCTTTGTGAATTCTCAGGCTTTCACACTCTCACCATTGAGACAACAGAGGCTGAGTAAGGTGCTGGAGGCCCCAAACATCACATACACACATTTACAAAGTACATCCCTAACAGACGCCCGAAACCTGTACACAGACGGGTGCTGCTTCAGACATGACACAGAAGGACTTAAGGCAGCATACGCAGTGATGGAAGACACAGGGACAGATTTTGTCACAGTACAGGCAGAGGAACTGACAGATGCACAATCAGCGCAGAGAGCAGAAGTTTTGGCAGTAATAGCTGCTCTGGAACTAGGAGCAGGACAGAAGGTTAACATCTACACAGATTCCGCATACGCTACAGGAGCGGTACATGTAGAACTCAAACAGTGGCTGAGGACAGGATTCAGAACTGCAGGACAGAAACCCATTAAACATGAACAGGAAATGAGAACGTTGTTGCTCCCTCAAGAAGTAGCCGTCATTAAATGCAAAGGACATGACAGCAGTAATACCAGAGTAGCACAAGGGAACCAGGCAGCTGACCAGGCAGCTAAACAGTGTGCAGGATATCAGCCCAGGCACATAATGCTGTGTTCAGAAGCAGGGTGGACACCAGAACCCACCTTGGAAGAAGTAATGAAATTACAAAAGGGGGCCTCTCCTGAGGAAAAATCAGTTTGGAAGGCACGAGGGGGCTCACAAGATCAGAATGGTCTCTGGAGAAGCCCAGATGGACATCCCATCTTGCCACCAGGTCTTACCAAAGTAGCTCTAGAAGAAGCACATGGAGTAGGACATGTGGGAACAATGCAAATGTTGAAAAATCTTGAACACTGGTAGCATCCTTTTTTGAAACCAATGGCAGTACATTGGATTAATTCATGTGAGATGTGCAGGCAGTTCAATGTTAGACCAACCTTGAAGCCAGCACCTGGAAAGTTCCCAGTAGACCCAATAGCAGGAAAAGAGGTTATCATTGATTATACAGACATGACTGAGAGAGTAAATGGGTTCAGATATCTGTTGGTGTATGTGGATGCATTTACTGGATGGCCGGAGGCATGGCCTACAAAAAAGGAAGACAGCAAATCTGTGGTGAAGTGTTTGATAAATCATTATATCCCTAGACATGGTTTTCCAGCTAAAATAAGGTCTGACGACGGAACACATTTCAAAAAGGAGGAACTCAAGGAAGTGGAAAAATTCCAGCACAGATTTCAGATACCGTTTGATGATTTACAATTACTTATTTTCCACCAACGCAGTTTGGAGTCTGTTCTGGGTCCCGAAAGTGAATTTGAACTAGTGACGCGTGTTTCCACCAATGCAAAGAGGTTCCAGAGTACAAACTCTGGTTCAAAACCGTGGCAAAGATGAAGTATGTACTGTGTAAACATTATATATGACTGCAAAAATACACTAAACAGACATTGTATGACTACTGGTTTCTATTACACTCAGGGATGCTGAACATATGCAAATGAAAATATTGTACATACCATTTGTCTTGCACAGAGCACAAGTTCCGCTGTCTCGCTACCAAGCTTCACCCCACGCTGTGTAATCCCATTTTTAATGACTCATGCTTGGTTCACAAAACTGGTGGAAATATGCGTAGGTGCTCAACAAAACACCAAAGTTTGATGGCACATGAACCGAATCAGTTCAAGAAATAGAGATCCTTTGGTGGATAAACGCTAAGAGTGTAGAAAAGGACAGCAAATTGGGGCAGTGCTACAACCTAAAGCCCTTAAAATAACACTTGTGATTTTTTATTATTTAAGGTAGTAGAGCTTTCAATTTCTGAACCTCAGTTCAACTTGATAATTATTTTGCAAGCTTAAATTATCATCAGCAATTTCATTATTATTATATGCATTTTCTCACTACAGTGTGCCTCTTTTCAATGTTTTATGTGTTTCTGACCTAAGAATAGATATTATTCAAACAGTTAAATCTATCTTTTTCTTTCTGCTCTTGGTGGAGGAGGATGCTTTTTCTCTGTCTCCCGCACCCCTCCCATATCTGCCCTGCTTCAGCTCTGTGTCTTGTCTTCTTTTTGGAGCCTCCTTTTGCATATTTTCCAAATTCTGAGTTATGAATTTGGTCAGCTGGTCTCTCAATGCAATTGATCAAATTTTCTCGAGGAGAAGACAGGGTGAAGGAGAGCCCACTTGTCCGGACTGGACGTTTTTCTCTGGATACACAATGGACTCCTGGCAGAAGTGGAGGATTGTGTGTTTGTCGATGATGTCAGTCGAGGATGTGGAAGATGTGTATATAATTGGATGTTTGATATCAGGATTTCTGCTTTTTGGAGTCAGCAGTTACCTGGAGTATCGAGAAATTCGGAGAATGTCAGCAGCTGTTCTGGCAATTGTGAGGCTGCCTGGCATGTGTGATGGGATCTTCAGGGCAATCAGCACTCAGACTGAGATGTTACATGAGCTGAATCGCAGACTGGATGTGATCCTTACACATGATCGCAGGCAGGTTGCGGTTCCTGGACTCAGGGGTGAAATGGGATAAATCTTGGAGACAGTTGTTCGCTTGGATCTGGCGAAAGACCAGGAATTTGGCTGTTTGGATTCGCCTTTGAGAAGCACCAGCGAGACTCTCAAGGCTGACGGAAAATTAAGCCTAACCCAAATAATTATTGTTTTTCTGAATCTGGCTCCCCTGCACGGCCTTGATGGCTGGCTATCTTCAACCTCTCCTGGAAGTTATGTAAAGATGACGCTCTGCTCCATCTGCCACCTCCCTTCCCTGAGGACATTTGTGGACCAGCTCAGAACTTTGTGGCCGGTTGATGAACATTCCAATGTACCATCAAGGACAATGGCCTCTGGGACTGTGCTTCATGGACTTAATTGCACACACTCACTTGCACGCACACACATGCTCAAGATAAACATATGCACCCCTCACACCACCTTCACCATTCCCAGCATGATGTTGTTTTGTAAACTTGTTGCTTCTTTGTGCTGAGGTTTTTTGCAATCTCAAACTGTATCTTGCTAAGGATAAAGTGTGAAATATGATTTTTTCCCTCTACTTACCTATTGTGGCCTCTTTTCTCATCTAACAAGGACAGCGCCTGTGAGTGGGCAGCAAAACCTCGGTGACCCGTCCCCCCGTTGTCTTGTGTCATGATGTATGTTTGGATGGGTTGTACTGGAATTCAAATTTCCCCTTGGGGACCAATAAAGTATCTTTGAATTGAATTGAAACAAACACAATGAAAAAAAATGTGACTGGCCGTGGCAAAACCAGGAACAATTCTACCTGGGGTTGTTTAGAGTTATTTACAGATCCTGAAAGAGTGGAGTCTAAGCTTTCCAATTATGTCAAACTTGTGGAAATCGAAAAAGAATTGAAGAAGATATGACCATCTGAATGTCTACACTTGCCAGTCTACTTTTCTGAGAAATTAGCCCTGAAAGATTCCTTGTTTTCTCTCCCTGAAAGCAGGGCGGTGAAAAAAGCTGCTAATTTGAATAACTTTGAATAGCCCACCTCCCCCAACTGTTTGTCAACAGAAGCTGACTGCAACAGACGTCTCTCACTGAACTCATAATAGTATTTTTCTATGTAAAGATAATTTACAGCACTGCATTACAATTTATTATTTATATTATTTATGTCTGCAAATTGCATCATGAAAGCAACCTAATGTCTGCATCCTGGTGATTGGTTTGGTTTCCTCTTGTTTTTAGATAAGTCTCACATAAAGTTCCAGTCTATTAAATGTTCTGCCTCAGGCAGAGTTTGAAATCCTACCTCACAGCAATTAGCAAAATATCAGGGTAATCTGGATGTGTTCTTCTTAATATGTAATATGAAATGTCCAAAGATTATTGTAGCATGCAGAAATATTGTTTATCAGTCTTCATTTTATGTGTGCAGGTATGAACAGAGCTATGGGCTAATAGCTTACACCTTTTGAATACGTGTTAATCTAGAGGAGGCTGGTGCTGCGGCTACTTAATCTGTACCCATCAAATTTTATGTCTGCAAACCTCTTGACTTTAATGGACCCAGGAAGGGAAATGGGCAATAACTTGACTTTGATCATGTCACAAATGTGATTTTTATTTACAACACTATACACATTACAAATTGCCAAAACGCCAATGTCACAGTGTCACACCATCATCCTCTTCTGTGTCCTATTCGGTCTTGTGCTTTGTGGTGCTGGGCATGTAAAGTCCTTTGCTTCATCGGAACAGAAAGGCCTGATCTTTGAATAAAGATAAGTCTGCCTATCTGTGGCCAGTCCAGATGCAGGCAGGAACACAGACGACAGGGGGTAAAACGTCCGGGTCACAAACAGCTGAACGCTAACAGTCCTGTGTTGGACTGGCCTGCCCCCTCAACTCGAAAGCAGTTACAATGCTTCCTTGGATTCGCTAATCTCTACCGGCGTTTCATCAGAAACTTCAGCCAGACTGTAGCCCCACTCACTAACCTGACTTCCACTAAGAGACCTTTTATCTGGTCAACAGAAGCCAACAAGGCTTTCACAGAGATTAAAGACAGATTTGCTAACGCTCCTATTCTTTCCCAACCAGACCCATCAAAGTAATTTATTGTTTAAGTAGATGGCTCTGATGTGGGAGTGGAAGTCATCCTTTATCAAAGGTCCGATGTTGATAATATGACTCATCCTTGTGCTCTTTTCTCTCGTCGTCTTAATCCCCCAGAAAGGAACTATGATGTTGGAGATAGAGAACAACTGGCCATAAAGCTGACATATGAAGAATGGCATCACTGGTGGGAAGGAGAGGTTCATCCCATTATAGTTTGGACTGATCATAAGAACTCGGCTTACCCTGAAGAGGCTACATGCCTGAATCCGAGGCAGTCGCGACGGTCCCTGTTTTTCACCCGTTTCAACTTCATCATCTCCTACAGACCTGGCTCAAAGAATACCAAACTTGATGCTCTCTCCAGACAGTTTTCCTCTGATGAAGAACCACTTATTGAGACCATCATTCCACCCTCATGTGTAGTAGGTGCTCTAACATGGGACAATAAAGAACAGATTATTCGTAAACAAGACATAGAACCCGACCCGGGTACCAGCTCTCCTAATAAGACCTTTGTACCCAGCACTATTCGGTCCTGGCTCATTCACTGGGCACATTCTGCAAAGTTTTCTTGCCACCTTGGTGTGGGTCGGACCGCTGCACTCATCAGGCGATCGTTTTGGTGGCCATCCCTCTTTGAAGATGTCGAAGAATACGTTCAGGCTTGTCAGATATGTGCTCAAAATAAGACCCGAAATCAACAACCTGCAGGGTTATTACGACAGCTGCCTGTCCCTAATCGTCCTTGGGCTAATATAGCATTGGACTTCGTCACAGGTCTGCCACCCTCTAAGGGTTTTACGGTCATCCTAACCATCATAGATCGCTTTTCCAGGGCCTGCCATCTAGTCCTCTGCCCACATCCCTAGAAACTACCCAGCTCTTGATCAAACAATTTTTTTGTCTACATGGTATACCCTTAGAAATCTTGTCAGATCGTGGTTGCCAGTTTGTCTCCCGGGGCTGGACGGAGTTCTGTGCCGTGTTGGGCGCTATAGTCGCTCTTACCTCAGGTTTTGATCCTCAAACCAACGGACAAGTTGAACGCATGAACCAGGAACTGGAAGCTATGCCCCGCTGGCTCTGTTCCTCCAATCCATCCTCCTGGAGTTTCCATCTACTGTGGGTTGAATATGCCCACAATGCCTACATCTCACGTCACCTTTTGAAGTCTCTTTGGGCTACCAGCCACCGCTCTTCCCTAGTGATGAACCACTATCTGTTCCCTCCATTCATCAGCATGTCCGCAGGTGCCGACAGATCTGGAAGAGTACCATCTGTGCTGTAAACTGCACGTGTGCACAGAACAAACGCCTGGCTGACAGAAAGTGAGTTCCTGTAACTACCTACGTCCCAGGACAGAATGTATGGCTGTCCACTCATGACAATCACTTGAAGGGTGTTTCCAAGAAACTTGACAAGAAACTTTCCAAGACATATACTTTGCAAAAAAACAAATTCATTTAAAGTGCAGAAATGTAAAGCTATATTACCTTTGAGTGTCTCGTTACTGAAAAGCGCTATATAAATAAACTTACCTTACCTTACCTTATATAAATGTTGGGACCCATGGGTTACAACCTTAAACGCCAGTAAGAACTTTTCTGGAACTTTCAAAATAAATCAGATTAACCTACTTCCAGCTCAGCCAGGAACAGGAGGAGTAACAGCGTACTGTGATGTCACTGTTAAAAATAATAAACAAAAACCCTGCGTTCGAACAAACAGAGCTCTTTCCATGTGGATCCCTATGGGAACTGGACAGGAGAGGCACCACGTGCACATATGTGTCCTTGCTGGCAAGCAGACATGACTCTTCAACTTGGATTTAAAAGTAACTAAAATCACATACAACAAAGTTAAGTAAGGATTTGCTCTCCGAGTATTTGGCATTCATTCATATAAAAGGGTGTAATAGGACAAGCATGACTTGACTTTTCTTCTGAGGCCTCCAGAAACAGCCCTAATTGAAGTAGGTTTCCCCCACGGCCTGGAAAAGAAGGCCGGGGCTGCATCGCATGCCTTCCTGTGTGCACATCCAGGTAGCAAGAGCTAGCCCACCGCATCGCGGCCACTCAAGGAGCCGAGCATGCCTTCGTTGTACAGTTCGGCCGGGCCAGCTAAAAGCCCTTCCCCAGAGCTACACAAATTAGCTGCAAGCTAACCCTTTCTTTGCCAATGTGGATGTTTTCCTCAACACCCACGACAACTTTTCCTCAGCACGGTTCACGTAAGAGGTAGTGTTGGGCAGAGAAGATTAGTTTAGAGTTAAGTAATCTAAACAATGTTCGTTTTGTGACGTTTGGTTTTTGTTTGTATTGTGTTTTTAAAGTTAAGACAAATTTTATTTAAAGGTTGGTTTTTAGACAGAAAATCACCATCCACACTTATGCATTTCAATTCAATTCAATTAAATTCAAAAATACTTTATTAATCCCAAAGGGAAATTAAATGTTGTTGTAGCTCATTATGCAGGTTTTTAACCCTTTTCAACCCTTTAATTAGTGGTATTTTGAAGGTGTGTGTTTTATTCTGGTAACCAGCTATAAGCTTCTTTTGTTAGCTCCAACCGCTAACGGCTAAGAACACGTGCTCACCCACTTTATGAATCAGCTGAAGATCATAAACCCAGAAAGGTTAGTTTACAGCATAAGAAATAATATTTCCCTAAATATTATTTTACTAAACACCATTGAGACCCTGGGCTGCACGGTGGCACAGTTGGTAGCACTGTTGCCTTGCAGCAAGAAGGTCCTGGGTTCGATTCCCGTCCGGGGGTCTTTCTGCATGGAGTTTGCATGTTCTCCCCGTGCATGTGTGGGTTCTCACCAGGTACTCCAGCTTCCTCCCACAGTCCAAAGACATGCCTGTTAGGTTAATTGGTAACTCTAAATTGCCCTTAGGTGTATGAATGAGTGTGTGCATGGTTGTTTGTGTGTTGCCCTGCGATGGACTGGCGACTTGTCCAGGGTGTACCCCGCCTCTCGCCCATAGACTGCTGGAGATAGGCACCAGCTCCCCCGCGACCCACTATGGAATAAGCGGTAGAAAATGACTGACTGACTGACCATTAAGACCCATTTATCCAGAAAGGTTTGGTTCTTATCCAAAATAATATTTCCTTAATAATATTTATGTAAATATTATTGTACTAAATTAAGGGAGCTAATTAGAATTAGTCATCCAAAAGGTTGGTTTACTTCAGCAAATCATCTTTAAAACATAATTTTATTAAAATAATGTTTAATCTGATCTTGCATTGTGAATGGTTGTTTGAACGTATACCAATTATTGCCTAAGTTAGTTCCAACACTAACTGTCAGGTATTAATTAGTCAACTCAGAGGTAAGGAACGACACAGAGTCAGTTTTACTTGTAACAAGGGTAGCACACTTTGCAGTGCAAACTACAAAGTTTTGACACCCTATCTCTTTATTTATATGCTGTGGTCCAAACACAGTTCAACAGACAGTTCAGACAGTGTGTGTGTGTGAGAGGCTGAAAGGAGGCTGGTTCTCACGGGCCTCTGGTGTGTGTGTGTGTGTGTGTGTGTACAAATAGATAACGGAATCCTACACACACAGGGAGGACTGCACACAGGGAGAGCTGCATACCAGAGCATGATACAGAGCAGAGTGCAGGTGCTTTGCAGCACAAAGTTTTTACATGAGTGATAACAAGTCCTCGCACCCATCCAACACTAACTTAACTTAATTTCCAGATTCTTCAAGATAATCCTTGGTTCTCAGACATACACACATGGACAAAATTGTTGGTACCCCTCGGTTAATGAAAGAAAAACCCACAATGGTCACAGAAATAACTTGAATCTGACAATAGGTAATAATGAATAAAATTATATGAAAATTAACAAATGAAAGTCAGACATTGCTTTTCAAACATGCTTCAACAGAATTATTTAAAAAAATAAACTCATGAAACAGGCCTGGATAAAAATTATGGTACCCTTAACTTAATATTTTGTTGCACAACCTTTTGAGGCAATCACTGTAATCAAACGATTCCTATAACAGTCAATGAGACTTCTGCACCTCTCAGTAGGTATTTTGGCCCACTCTTCATGAGCAAACTGCTCTAGTTGTCTCAGGTTTGAAGAGTGCCTTTTCCAGACGGCATGTTTCAGCTCCTTCCAAAGATGCTCAATAGAATTTAGGTCAGGGCTCATAGGAAGCCACTTCAGAGTAGTCCAATGTTTTCCTCTTAGCCATTCTTGGGTCTTTTTAGCTGTGTGTTTTGGGTCATTATCCTGTTGTAAGACCCATGACCTGTGACTGAGACCAAGGTTTCTGACACTGGGTAGCAGATTTCTCTGTAGAATCCACTTCGTTCTCAGACTGCAGGTTTACTGGTGGTTCCTAGAGTCTCTAGAATTAGAATGGGAGGCAGATCCTTTAGTTATCGAGCTCCTCTCCTGTGGAACCAGGTCCTGGTTTTGGTCCGTGAGGCAGACACCCTGTCTACTTTTAAGGCTGGGCTTAAAACTTTCCTTTTTCATAAAGCTTACACTTAGAGTGGCTTAGGTTATCTTCCTTATTTTGTACCTCCGCTTTTCTCCTTCCCTGTTGGATGGAGTAAGGGGAGTCAGGTTTAACCTAAACCGGCTCAGTTATGGTTGAGGTGCAAACACACCCTCTATTTCTGCTACCTGTATGATCCCTTCTCTTTTCCAATGGTTATAATCAGTCAGACAGAGAGAGGTATCCCAATCCTTGCAGTTTTTAGTATAACAATGGCCATCAGTGGGCTCTAGATGGACAAACTTTATCAGTTTATTATTTTACTTAGTGCACCCTACACGTGGCCTGTTCTGGGGTGGCCGGGCTCTGGCACTCAGTGGTTTGGTCTGGCCTCCCCGGCGGCCCCGCGCCGTTCCGTACCCTTTTTGGGGTGCCTTGAGACGACGTTGTAAATAAGCGCCTGGTTCTGCTGGAGGTTTCTTCCTGTTAAAAGGGAGTTTTTGCTCTCCACTGTCGCTACATGCATGCTCAGTATGAGGGATTGCTGCAAAGTCAACGCCAGTGACTGTCCACTGTCTCTACATGCTCATCCAGGAGGAGTGACTGCTACAAATCTCTGACTCGACGCAATCTGCTGGGTTTCCTTAGATAGAAAAACGTTTTATCCAATTTGAATAAATAACTGAATCTGACTGCACTGTTCAATGATTAGGATTAATTGGAATGTATGTCCCTGACTTTTGTGAAGTGCCTTGATACATGTGTTGTGAATTGGCGCTGTTGGAATTATGATTATTGAATAATTAATCTTTATCAATAATTATAATTAAAAATCATAATTTGACAAAATTAATTTCTTTACCAAAATCCTCATTTATGAATTGAGACCAGAGATCTCTGGTGTTGTAATTGTGGCTCAATGCCTCTGATAATTACAACCTTTAAATACTCAGTAATAATTAATAACTATTACCAGAGATGTCACTGTTTAATCGACCGTTTCTGCCAAAATGTGTGGAACTTCAACCTTATCTTGACTGACGAATCACTCTTGCACAAAATAAACACAGAACGCCTTCTGTTTATCTATGTGAACATTTATTAAATCCCAGCCCTGATACAATCCGCTCTTCCATTTTAATAATCTTCACCTACTCAAACATGCAAAGTTCTACACAAAAGGTGTAAAATATCTAACTAAACAAAATAAAGCAAAACAGCAGTGTGGGATCAAACCAGCAGTTATGGCAAAAATGATAATATGACAAAGGGGTGTGGTGGTGAGTGGAGGTGGGGGTGCAACTCCAACTGTAACTCAGTTATACTCAGTCATAAAACCTCCCCCAACTCTGTGAGGTGAGCAGACAAAGGGTTATACAACTTTTGGCGGCAAGCTAGCAAGCAGTAAGGTTGAAGACAAAGAAAATGGGGAATTTCACCATGAGATTATTTTAACAGTTGTGGAGATATATTATGTGTGTGCATCATTATTATTACTATGTTCATAACAAGTATGGGAAATAAAATGTGTAACATGTGTTAGTATAAGACATTGTGTATTGTGTGGCCTGCAGAAGTATTTCTCACAGGAGAGGTGAAGTGGAAAATTACTGAGAACTGCAGGAGTGTGTGAAAATGAGAGATAGTACATCTGACTGAAGTACTCCCTGCTTATATCAGTAGATACGGGATGCAGCTGGTGGACAATACCTGTCTAAATGTGGTCAGCCGGAAAAATGTGTACGTGACTATCTGTAGAAAATATTGTAAACAAGGGCGCTGCCCATTTTTGTGTGTGTTTTAATAAAAGACATGAGCCCAGTGAGAGGAGCAGAGAAATCTCGGTGTGTCCTGACCACATGAGTTCTCTCCCTGGGTCCAGGTATGAAAATTTAATACAACAGTGTCTGAGTGTGATTTATTCTAATGTGTTGTGAATTCCTCCAGGTTACGGTGAATAAACGAACGCACAGAAGACCCCTTTAAAGGGGTACTTCAACAATTTGGTGACGTGGACAACAAGAGAGTGTGACAGACGGAATC
Organism: Girardinichthys multiradiatus; assembly: GCF_021462225.1. NCBI lineage: Eukaryota > Metazoa > Chordata > Actinopteri > Cyprinodontiformes > Goodeidae > Girardinichthys > Girardinichthys multiradiatus. Next base: position 6,105,559 of record NC_061815.1, read on the forward strand.
TTCTGAGACCAGGGCGTCCATTAATCTTCAAAAAGGTGAGGCAGAGCCTATTTTATTAAACTCTCCGATTGAATTTATATATAGGCTAAATTAACCAGGTCTCAGATGGTTCTGAATGTCATTTTACTCTGCAAAACTGTAAAAGAGTGTGCGTTAACTGGACGTGTTCAAATGGAGTCAGATAAGAATTAAGCTTGAAGGTTAGAGGCCTCATTTAAAGCTGAAAAAAGGTGATATTGCTGGGTGTTGCGTCCCAACTTATTGATTGACAGATCAAGAAGATATAGCTGGGCTTAAGTCCCGTGTTTTGGCAAACCACAAAGGATTAAAAGAGGTTAAAGTCCTCACAAACCTTCATCTGAATTTTTTTAACAGGTGACAGGTTCATTCAGAAATCTCACAAAGGGTTAGAGGCCCATCTATTGGACACACGGAGGAATTACACAAGCGACTGGTAGTGCAGTCGATGTTAAATCATTGGACACTCATTCTGAATTAAAAATGCGGTGGGATTTTTGATTATTTGAGGGAAAATAAAAAACATTTATTGAATATAGGGTGAAGTGGCTTTGTAGTGGATTGTTTCTGCATATTTATGCATTTCCTGTGTGCGAATGTCTGTCACAGACAGTGGTGTTGAATTGATGAAGTACGAGCTGGAGTGTGTGTGTGTGCGACGGAGCTAGATGATTAGTTGGGGTAAAATAAAAGACAAGTACTAGGCATAGGCATCTGCAGTACGGAATGGGAATATTAAGTGTTTTTGCTGATATCAAACGGGAGTGACTGTGACAAGCGCTGACTGACTGACTGTATGTGTGTGTGTATCTGGGTGACGCCAGCACAGAGCGGGCTCGCCATTACTGTTTATTAAATGCACTATATTGTCCGGTAACCTGGCGGTGTTAACAAGGACAATACAGTGATAAGCTGATTTTATATGCATATTGTGAAGCATTAACTGAACATTAATTTCACAGGATTTTAAACAACATGGAAGGGAAATTTCCGGAAACATCAGGATGGGTGGATTTAGAAACCCAATTGACTAACATACAAGCACTGGTTCTCCAAACGAGAGGTAAGGAGGACAGTGAAAAAGTGAAAAAGAAGATTGAAAAAAAGATAAGAAAACCAATGAAGGAGGATGGACTTAATTTGACGGACAAGTGGAATTTAGGTGATTGGTTTAGAAAGAAAATGAACACAGCGAAGAAAAACAGACAGGACGCACAAGGTAAGTTGAATGAAGCTTCTGTCTGGTCCAAAGGTAAGTACAAGACAAACAAAGATCAATTTGAAAAGGAGGAACGCTTCTGGGGAGACATGCTTTTAACTCATCAAGGAGGAATGCATACCATGAAGCAGAAAGGACCCAGAGAAGGAGACAAGAAGGAGGGGTCAAAATCAGCTCAGGGGACGTGTCCAGACAGACCGCCCCCATATAGACCCTCCTCCCCATGCAGCTCCCTCACTGGTGCACCCACACCACCCCCTGGTGGATTGTACCCCATATTGGAAGTAGAAAATGGAACACTTGTAGTGCATGGCTTGGACATTCCAGAAGGGGGGACTGGAACTGTCAGTGGAACTTCCGGATTATCTATGTCAGCATCTGCTGGCTCATTTCAGGATGCGGAAAAAGCAGCATTTCAGGACAGAGAGGTAAGACAAAGACAAGAATAACAACAAAGAAGCCTGAGCAAAACAAATCCCTTTCGCTCACCCCCACAATAATCCTCCCAACCACCTTCTCTAATTTCAGAGGCAGGGGCACGGGGGCCACGCCCAGGCTCTGGCTTACAAGGAGCAGGGACTGATCCGGTGGGATCAGTGGGTTTACTGCTAAGTGGATCCTGGGGGCCAGATAGGGTTTTGTGTCCTAATCCTTTTCTCAAAACCACACCTTGTTACACCTCTACCTCAGCTGTAGAGGTGCTGTATGCAGGCTCAGCATGCCACAGGAAGATGGAGAAGACAGACCAGATCCGCAGCAAAACCATCCTGAGGACAGATCCCCAATACGCAGTCAGACAGTTGTACAGTTAAGGGAACATTTAACCCGCAAAGCTGCAGCTAAACCAGAAGGCTTTAGTTATGCCCCAAAAGCCAATTATCCCCTTTTACAGCAACAAGGCTCTGGAGCGCCCCCTAGGTGTAAACTTTTCTCTCTGGGCGACATTACGGCTCTCTGTGACAAACTGCCCTCCATAACTGAAGGAGCAGCAGTGTGGCTCCAGACTTTAGACACCCTGACGGCAGGCACCACGCTAGGATTGGGAGATTATAGAGCAGTGGCAGGACGGTGCATGCCACACCACACATGTAGAGAGATTGAGACTGCTGCTTTCACCTCAGGAGCCCCGGATTCTGACCTCTTCACCCAGCATGTCCACTGGCTAGGTGATGCATTGAGAACAGCATACCCTGTAACCAGGGGACGCACCATCCCTAAGTTTGAATGGGACCCTAAAGTTAACCCCAGGGAATACCTGGACCAGTGCAAATCCATGTGGCAAACTCAGACAGGGACTAATCCTGCCAATGAGGAGGCACAACGAGACTGGTTCAGAGATGCTGTCGTTAAGGGACTACCCCAACAGGTAAAAGCCAGTATGGACGACAATCCTGACATGGCTGGAGCGGACACTGGAACTTGGGATCGCCATCTGATCCATCACCTGTCCAAAATAAGAGAGGACCATAAAAAAGATGAGGAGGAACTTAAGACCCTGCAGACCCAATTGCTAAAAATGCAGTTAGCCGAAGCAAAGCAGAAAGCAGGAGAAAAGAAGAAAGACAACAAAACTCCCAAAATAATGTATGAAGGTGCGGTTTCCCAGACTCCTCCCTTTCCTGGCCATCAGGACACGATTGCACCGAGGTCTGCAACCTCTGGTCCTTATCATGCCCAACCAGGCCGGTTCAGGGGCAGGGGCACGGCCAAGGGGATTCCGTGGAGGACCACCAAGGCGATGGGGGGGTGCTGACGTTTGCTACTACTGTGAGGAGCAGGGTCATTGGAGCCGAGACTGTCCGTACAACCTTGAGGCATATGGGCATGGGTATGGACCCAGAGGAGGCCCAGGGCGACGCCCGTATCGAGGACGGGGTGGTCCACCACGTGGAGGTCAACAGCAGCAACCTTCACTTCAGCTGCCAGCCCGGGATGAACCCAGCTTTGGCCCAGACCACTACTGAGGGCCCCCACAGAACCCCCCGGACAGAGGGACTGAGGACCCCTTACTGTCCGTGACAGTGTATGGACAAACTCTGGGTCTGCAGCTGTAGTTCAGAGCATGCCATCTTCACTTTGGGCTGAGGGCCCCACAGATGTGGGACTCATTCAGTGCTCTCCCATCACTTTCCAGCTTAACACTGACCGACCCATTTTGAAATCCCAGTACCCTCACAAACCAGCAGCCGAAAGTGGAATTTCTGACACCATAGAAGGGCTGTGGAACGCTGGGGTGCTGGAACCAGCTGACGGTTCTTCTTGGAACACACCCATCTTACCAGTAGAAAAGAAGGGCACTGGGAAATGGAGAATGGCCCACAACTTGAGAGCTGTAAATGCAGCATTTCCACTCCTACAGTTCCAGTGCCCAATCCTTATGTTGCTCTTACCAATCTAAACCCCGAACATGCATGGTTCACCTGCATTGATCTGGCCAACGCTTTCTTCTGCCTGCCTCTAGCTGAGGAGTGCAGAGATATTTATGCACTCACATATAAGTCATACAGGTACAGCTACACTTGTTTGCCGCAGGGTTTTGCTCTATCACCAGGGATATTTAATCAGGTCCTTAAGGAATCCCTCCAAGACTGTCCCCTTCCATCAAACACCACATTGATTCAATGCGTGGATGACATTCTTTTGGCAACACCCACTGTTTCTGAATGCTTGGAGGCCACGGCTGTGGTACTCTCACACCTAGCAAAAGCTGGGTACAAGGTCAGCAAAGCCAAACTACAAATTTGCCAGAAACAGGTGGATTTCTTGGGCAGGGTAATCTCTCAGCCCGGGACAGGAATGTCCCCTTCATATCAATCTGCTGTCCTTTCTCATCCAAAACCAGTGCAGGTGAAGGACGTGCTTTCCTTCTTGGGACTCACCGGAAACAGCAGATCATTTATTCCAGGATACACTGACCTAACTGCCCCACTCCACGACTTAGTGAAGAAACAGGGCATTCGCCATTTGACAGCGCCTCTAGAATGGACAACAGAAGCAGAGGAAGCATTTATTGCTCTTAAAACCAGCCTTTCCCAAGCTGCTCACTTGGCACATCCAGATTACACATTGCCCTTTCACCTGGATGTTTCTGTAACAGCACACACCGCAAACGGGGTGCTGTTCCAGAAAAAAGGAGGAGTAAGAACAGTGCTAATGTATATTAGCGTGATACTTGACAACATGGAACAAAGACACCATGAATGTACCAGACATGCAGCAGGGTTGGCAAAAATGATTCAAAAAACAGCCCACGTAGTGATGGGACATCCACTACATATTCTAACATCACATGGAGTAGTGGCATTTGTCAATTCCAAAACTTTCACACTCTCACCATTGAGACAACAGAGATTGAGTAAGGTGCTGGAGGCGCCAAATATCATCTACAGCCATGAAGGGATCAACGTGGCAGACAGATTGACACAAGGAGAGCCCCTTGTATGCGCCGAAAAAGTTGAGGTAAGTGAGAAAATCAGACCAGACCTACAAGGAGAACCACTGACAGAAGCAAGAAACCTGTACACAGATGGCTGTTGTTTTAGACATGAGACAGAGGGTCTGAAAGCAGCCTATGCGGTGGTGGAAGACACGGGAACGAACTTTGTGACTCTTAAGGGAGAAGGACTGACAGACACCCAATCAACACAGAGCAGAGGTGCTAGCGGTAATAGCAGCCCTAGAACTAGGGGAAGGACAAAAAGTGAACATCTACACAGACTCAGCTTATGTCACGGGAGCAGCGCACGTGGAACTAAAGCAATGGATGAGAACAGGGTTTAGAACAGCAGGACAAAAACCCATTAAACATGAGCAAGAAATGAGAAGATTAGCTGAGGCCCTACTACTTCCACAAGAAGTAGCGGTCATAAAATGCAAAGGACATGATAACAGCTACACCAGGCTGGCTCAAGGAAATCAAGCTGCAAACCAAGCAGCCAAAACCAAAGCTGGATATCTGCCCATAAACATCTTGATGAACTCTGAAGTTGAATGGACACCAGAACCGACTGGAGGAGGTGAGTAGACTGCAAAAGGGGGCCTCACCGGAAGATAAATCAGTCTGGAAGGCAAGAGGGGGAAGAAAAGACCAGGATGAACTATGGAGAAGTCCAGACGGACGTCCCATCCTACCCCCAGGGTTGACCACAGCAGCGCTGGAAGAAGCACATGGACCGGGACATGCAGGAACTGCACAAATGATGAAGAGTCTTGAGCACTGGTGGCATCCATACCTGAAACAGACAGTAGGTCATTGGATAAGCTTGTGTAGCACCTGCTACCAATTCAATGTGAGACCCACTCTGAAGCTTGCACCAGGTAAGTTACCTGTGGACCCGGTAGCAGGTAAGGAAATCATCATAGACTACACAGACATGACTGAGAGAGTGAATGGGTTCAGATATCTTTTGGTGTGTGTGGATGCGTTCACCGGTTGGCCAGAGGCCTGGCCAGCAAAAAAGGAAGACAGCAAAACAGTGGTGAAGTGTCTGATTAATCACTACATCCCCAGGCACGGTTTTCCTGCGAAAATCAGGTCAGATAACGGCACACACTTCAAAAATGAAGAACTTAGAGAGGTTGAAAAGTTCTTGGGACCGAGACATTCCTTTGGAAGAGTGTACCACCCCCAATCCCAAGGGAAGGTGGAAAGGATGAACCAGACAATCAAAACAAAATTGGCTAAAATCTGTGCACAGACCAAAATGAATTGGGCCACTTCTTTGCCACTAGCCCTAATGTCTGTGAGAAATTCTGTAAACCAGAAGCACGGACTGACCCCCCATGAACTACAGACTGGAAGACCTTTTCCAGGCCCACATACCAGGTTGCCATTTCTAACTGAATGTGAACAATCTATGTCTCACCGTGATTACTATAGATCTCTCCACAGCTTGGTTGCAGCATTTTCAAAACAGGTGGCCGCCCAACCATCCGAGGCTCGAGCCACCACCTCAGACGCGGAGTGGATCCTTCTGAAAGTCATCAAACGGAAGTGGTCAGAGCCCAGGTGGACGGGTCCATTCCAGGTCACAGAGAGAACCTCACATACGGTGAGGGTCAAGGGCAAAGGAGACACGTGATATCATTGGAGCCAGTGTGCAGCAGCAGAGGCACCACAGAGATCGCTGCCAGAGGTCCAGCAGAACCTGAGGGACAACACCAACACACCAGAAGACCCTTCTCACCCAATTCAAGGGGCAGAATAATCCCCTAGGGTGAGAAAGCGTTCATTTACACCTAAAGGTTAGTCTACACATTAGGTGCACCGTCAGATCAGTGGTCCCACCCATAGGGGCAGAATAATCCCCTGGTTAGACCACTTAGCTCCAGGTCAGTCTACACCTGTGAGTGAAGACCAGGACATCACACAGAAGAGGCGGATGTGATTGAGCTTTCCTCTCTTTCACTGGTGGTCGTAGCTGCTCTCCCACCGAAGAACTGAACTGAACATTCTGAACTTTTCAAAAAAAAAAAGAGGTCTTTTGTGTTTCACCATATTGTTAATCCTTACCTTCCTTTGCAGGTACCTTTGAAATTGACAGGGCATCTGATATGTATTACTGTCTGGGGAGCAGAAGGATGGTAGAATATTACATTGGCATATTTGGACAGACTATGGAATAAAGCACGGATAGACACCCTCCAGTTAGAGGGGTCAATACTCCCTGTCAAGACTTAGAAGGTTGTAAGCATCCTTGGGATTACAAAGGCCGGACAGGAAATAGTCCCTGGGCACATGGCATGGCATTGGAGGCAGGGTCAAAAAGCATGATGACAAACATTTCCTTCTGCTCCACAGGTTGTAATGATTGTTCAAATCTTTTATGAAGCATCTTCAAGTAGTGGTGAAGTCTTAGGAGACTTCAAAAGGGGGAAATTGTGGAGATATATTATGTGTGTGCATCATTATTATTACTATGTTCATAACCAGTGTGGGAAATAAAATGTGTAACGTGTTAGTATAAGACATTGTGTATTGTGTGGCCTGCAGAAGTATTTCTCACAGGAGAGGTGAAGTGAAAAATTACTGAGAACTGCAGGAGTGTGTGAAAATGAGAGATAGTACATCTGACTGAAGTACTCCCTGCTTATATCAGTAGATACGGGATACAGCTGGTGGACAATACCTGTCTAAATATGGTCAGCCGGAAAAATGTGTACGTGACTATCTGTAGAAAATATTGTAAACAAGGGTGCTGCCATTTTTGTGTGTGTTTTAATAAAAGACATGAGCCCAGTGAGAGGAGCAGAGAAATCTCAGTGTGTCCTGACCACATGAGTTCTCTCCCTGGGTCCAGGTATGAAAATTTAATACAACAGTGTCTGAGTGTGATTTATTCTAATGTGTTGTGAATTCCTCCAGGTTACAGTGAATAAACGAACACGCAGAAGACCCCTTTAAAGGGGTACTTCAACACAGTCCAGTCTCACAGCGGACATGTGCTTGCTCTCAGGTGTTCAAATGTGTGTTTGTTAAGGGGAAGGGATACTTTTGCTGTTTATACTTTCTTTAGACCAACCAAACACATTTTATTTCCAATTCTCTGCTTGAACATCGTTCGTAACATCAGTATAATGTAATCTAAGTGACTGAATAAAAAAAAAAAATTAACATAACAATTTCATGTTTTTCTTCACTGGACTAAGTTGTTTGCCTTTGTTGATGAACTTCCTGCTGCTAATTAAACACCTACACGTCTGATCCCAACTAACCTTTGAGTTGAATTGTCTCACAGTTAATGAAGATTCTACGGAAACCAGGCTGCTAATTTAAAATGTGCAGCCTTAGGGCTTGTTTTCTTTTCCGCTAATGATTACCTTCTCAATAATATAAGGTTTCAAAATGCTAAATATCCAGGTTGTGAAAAGTTTTGTCAGCCCACACCTTCACAAAGGGAAAGTTAAACATGCTTAATAATTCCAGGTAGTAAAGCGACAGAAGGCATGTGAGTGCCCTGGGCTTAAGCAAAGTATTATTCATTCAAGTCATTTCACAGACCCAAACTCTTTTGACTCATTTACATATTGTCTGCACTGTGACTTTCTCTCCTGTTATGCTTTAATTCCTCCTTTTCTTCCTCAGTGCACTTAGATTGGCTGCTTTTTGCTTTCTCTTCCCAGAAACTAATTTCACAAAACTTCTTCCTCTGCTTAAAATAAGAAGGCAAACAAAGTATGGTTGTCACAGTTTTAACCTCCAGCCCTTTGTGACCCACTTCCAGTTGAAAGAAAGAAAAATAATCTTATTGGAGCGCATCTCTCTATCTCTGTCTCCTCCTCTTCAGTTTCTCACCTTCTCATTTCTTCTCTGTGTGTTTGTCTCATTTCCTGTTTGATCTTTGATTTGTTAGTTTGCTCAGTATTATTCATTCACCTTTTACCTACCTCTGGGAACTTGTTTTGTGAATGGTGGCAGAGTTGTATGAAGTGTTGGACTGAAAACTTGCGGTTTTTTCACATTAAATGCAAATCATTTTCTGTGTATCTATTCAATTCAGTTTCTTTATATAGTGCCAATTCACAACACATCGTCTCAAGGCACTTCACAACAGTCAGCTACATACATTCCAATTAATCCTAATCATTGAACAGTGCAGTCAGATTCAGTTATTTATTCAAATTGGATAAAAAGTTTTTCTGTCTAAGGAAACCCAGCAGATTGCATCCAGTCAGTGACTTGCAGCATTACCTCCTCCGGGATGAGCATGTAGAGACAGTGGACAGTCACTGCCTTTGACTTTGCAGCAATCCCTCATACTGAGCATGCATGTAGCAACAGTGGGGAGGAAAAACTCCCTTTTAACAAGAAGAAACCTCCAGCAGAATCAGGCTCAGTGTGAGCGGCCATCTGCCACGACCGACTGGGGGTTTGAGAGAACAGAACAGAGACACAAAGAGAACAAAGAAGTACTGATCCAGGAGTTCTCTCTATGGGAAGGAAAAGTAAATGTTATTGGATGTAGCTCCCATTGTCGTTTCACCTAAAAAGAAAGAACAGATAAACTCTGAGCCAGTTTTCAAGGTTAGAGTCTGAAAGAGAGCACATACAGGTCCTTCTCAAAATATTAGCATATTGTGATAAAGTTAATTATTTTCCATAATGTCATAATGAAAATTTAACATTCATATATTTTAGATTCATTGCACACTAACTGATATATTTCAGGTCTTTTATTGTCTTAATACGGATGATTTTGGCATACAACTCATGAAAACCCAGAATTCCTATCTCACAAAATTAGCATATCATTAAAAGGGTCTCTAAACGAGCTATGAACCTAATCATATGAATCAACTAGTTAACTCTAAACACCTGCAAAAGATTCCTGAGACCTTTAAAACTCCCAGCCTGGTTCATCACTCAAAACCCCAATCATGGGTAAGACTGCCGACCTGACTGCTGTCCAGAAGGCCACTATTGACACCCTCAAGCAAGAGGGTAAGACACAGAAAGAAATTTCTGAACGAATAGGCTGTTCCCAGAGTGCTGTATCAAGGCACCTCAGTGGGAAGTCTGTGGGACGGAAAAAGTGTGGCAGAAAACGCTGCACAACGAGAAGAGGTGACCGGACCCTGAGGAAGATTGTGGAGAAGGGCCAGTTCCAGACCTTGGGGGACCTGCAGAAGCAGTGGACTGAGTCTGGAGTAGAAACATCCAGAGCCACTGTGCACAGGCGTGTGCAGGAAATGGGCTACAGGTGCCGCATTCCCCAGGTCAGGCCACTTTTGAATCAGAAACAGCGGCAGAAGCGCCTGACCTGGGCTACAGAGAAGCAGCACTGGACTGTTGCTCAGTGGTCCAAAGTACTTTTTTCAGATGAAAGCAAATTCTGCATGTCATTCGGAAATCAAGTTGCCAGAGTCTGGAGGAAGACTGGGGAGAAGGAAATGCCAAAATGCCAGAAGTCCAGTGTCAAGTACCCACAGTCAGTGATGGTCTGGGGTGCCGTGTCAGCTGCTGGTGTTGGTCCACTGTGTTTTATCAAGGGCAGGGTCAATGCAGCTAGCTATCAGGAGATTTTGGAGCCCTTCATGCTTCCATCTGCTGAAAAGCTTTATGGAGATGAAGATTTCATTTTTCAGCACAACCTGGCACCTGCTCACAGTGCCAAAACCACTGGTAAATGGTTTACTGACCATAGTATCACTGTGCTCAATTGGCCTGCCAACTCTCCTGACCTGAACCCCATAGAGAATCTGTGGGATATTGTGAAGAGAACGTTGAGAGACTCAAGACCCAACACTCTGGATGAGCTAAAGGCCGCTATCGAAGCATCCTGGGCCTCCATAAGACTTCAGCAGTGCCACAGGCTGATTGCCTCCATGCCACGCCGCATTGAAGCAGTCATTTCTGCCAAAGGATTCCCGACCAAGTATTGAGTGCATAACTGTACATGATTATTTGAAGGTTGACATTTTTTGTATTAAAAACACTTTTCTTTTATTGGTCGGATGAAATATGCTAATTTTGTGAGATAGGAATTTTGGGTTTTCATGAGCTGTATGCCAAAATCATCCGTATTAAGACAATAAAAGACCTGAAATATATCAGTTAGTGTGCAATGAATCTAAAATATATGAATGTTAAATTTTCATCATGACATTATGGAAAATAATGAACTTTATCACAATATGCTAATATTTTGAGAAGGACCTGTATAATTAGTTACAGTAAAAGCTAAGTCAATTGCTATATCTAGGGGAGATAAAGGTTTAAACACTGAAAGACAGGGCCAAGTGGATCATCTGTAGAAGGTGAGCATTAAGTTGTTGCCAGCAGAAGCTTGGAACATGCCCCTCGCCAGAAAGGTGTCACAGGTAGACACAGAGTCAGGCCAGGTGTAGCTTCTAGGAAAAGAAAAGAGAGAGAACAAAGTTAAAAGCCGAAATAACAGCAAATAATGCAAAATTGGAGAGTAGTGTGAGAATGTAGCGAAGAGGGTGAAAGTGGTCATTATGTCCACCAGCAGCTGTAATGGAAAATTCTTTTAAAGTGCTCTGATATTCCCTTCACCTCTCTCATTTGATTCTGTGTTTTATCACCCACAGGTGACCTTCCATCTACCTCTCACCTCTGACCTCTGTGTTTTATTAGTGTTCTGTTTTTTAGAGCAGATGGACTCTAAATTCCAATGCTGGAGAGTTTAATGGTTAAGACCCATCTTTTAGGACATGTCAGGAAGGGCAGTTAGGTCTGTTCCTAGATAACCTTGTCACCTTTGAACTCAAGAAGGGTTTGGGTCATAAAACACAGACTCTTTGAAGTTGAGATAACACAGTCATGTTCTGGTATAAATACTGTGTGTAAATGTTGATCGGGGCTCTGTTTCACTGACTAACCTCAGTGTCAGGGTCTTCAAACGCTGAATGCCTTTGAATAAAACTTATAAAGACAAAGTCCGGATTTTCTCTTGTTATGAGTCAACTTCTACCCACTTTGATAAGAAAATTCCACAACACAGCTTAAGCCTATAGCAGCATAACTACAGAGATAGAGTGGCTTAGGTTATCTTGAGCTAACTATAAGCATTATTAAAAAGGAAAGTTTTAAGCCTAGCCTTAAAAGTAGACGGTTTGTCCATCTAGAGCCCACTGATGGCCATTGTTATACTAAAAACCACAATGATTGGGATACCTCTCTCTGTCAGATTGACCATAACCATTGGAAAAGAGAGGGGTCATACAGGTAGCAGAAATAGAGGGTGTGTTTGCACCTCAACCATAACTGAGCCGGTTTAGGCTAAACCTGACACCCCCTTACTCCATCCAACAGGGAGGGAGGGAGGCGGAGGTAAAAAATAAGGAAGATAGCTCAGGATAACCTAAGCCACTCTAACTATAAGCTTTATCAAAAAGGAAAGTTTTAAGCCTAGCCTGCAGTCTGAGAACGAAGTGCCCTGTTAGGAACATATGGAACAATCAGATCTCTGATGTATGATGGAGATAGATCATTAAGGGCTTTATATGTGAGGAGGAGAATTTTAAATTATATTCTGGATTTAACAGGGAGCCAATGAAGGGAAGCTAAAGTAGGTGAAATATGATCTCTCTTTTTAATTTTCATCAGAACTCTTGCTGCAGCATTTTGAATCAGCTGAAGGCTTTTAACTGCATTTTGTGGACATCCCTATAGTAATGAATTACAATAGTCTAGCCTTGAAGTAACAAATGCATGGACTAGTCTTTCAGCGTCACTCCTGGATAGGATATTTCTAATTTTGGCAATGTTCCGGAGATGAAAGGAGGAAATCCTAGAAACCTGTTTAATATGGGATTTAAATGACATGTCCTGGTCAAAAAATAACACCAAGGTTTTTTACTTTATTATCTGAGGTCAATTTAATGCCATCCAGGTTAAGTGATTGACTAAGCAGTTTCTTTTTTAAAGACTCCGGTCCAAAGACGACAACTTCTGTCTTGTCTGAATTTAGAAGCAGAAAATTTAAAGTCATCCAAGTTTTTATGTCTTCAAGACATGCTTGTAGTCTATCTAACTGGTTGGGCTCATCAGGATTCATGGATAAGTAAAGCTGAGTTAATATGCAACAATTATTGTTCAGTTATTACAGGGAAACCAATCAAATAATTACCAAAAAGAGTAAAATCTCTGGCTTTTCTGGGAGTTTTTTTTATTCTCTTCCCAGTCCTGCAATATAAAATTTGACCTGAGCCATGAAAGCAACACAACCATTCAAAATATGAAACTTATGAATTCATATCACAGATAGGAAATGTGTTATTTGTCACATATACTGCACATACAATGCATGAATACTACATAATATATGGAAGTGCTACTCAAAGGAACCAATAACTTTACGTACATAGTATGCTTTGCTCGGAGAGGCTCTAATTAACTGCAGTCCAATCTTGTTTAAGTTTTAATTAGCTAATAATTATTTGACCAGTTGGGGGCACTCATGGAACATTAGAATCTCATCCATATATGACAAATTCATCCTTAATTAGTGAAGAATATAAAATTTTAAAAAACCAATGTCACAGCACAATTGATGTACCCCGTCCTGATGTAGTTAAACACTGTGAATTTTACCCCCTCAGTCCAAATGCACTTACTATAAAACAAGGTTGCATTAAAAGTTATACATATACATTGTGGACATGACATGGCTTGATTTTCTACAAACAAATTGCTTCATTTCCTCATATTTAGGTCCATGTAGCACGCATTGTTAGTTGAATCACATACTTGGCAAGATAAAAATCACTGTGAGAGGAGCTTAAGGTTTGTACTTATTCATATAGCAGTAGGAAAATATTTTTTTCTGATTACAATTCCACTACTTGTATAGTACTTATATTATACAGGCTCTGCTAAAAGGTTTCTTAAAACACAACTATTGTGTTTTACAGAACTTTGCAACATTAGTCTTCAGATGCAGATTAGTTTTATTCAATTCATTAAATGGAAAAACATTCATTAGCCTGAAAATTCTATGTTATATAAAAAAGAAAAAACAAAGCATTGCATATGTCATGACACAAAATGATCAGGTAACTACAGTGCAGTCATGTCATAAGCAATGTTTTGTTTAGTTAGGAGACTGATTGCATAAGAAGAAAGGGATTGATCTGCTTGAAACCACATTCTTCCTGGATTAGCAAAGATAACTTCCAAAGAGACACACATAGCCATCATTGCTTTATGAAAGTTGAAAGTAAAGTTTTAAGAACCATCAAGTACTTTAAACAGAGAGAGCGCTGAAGGAAAGAAGGCTTAAGGTGTCTTAATTTGGTTTAAAGGACCCAAGTACAGAGCCTTGTTGAGGCAAGAATGAATCTTTAAATAAATAAATCAAGAATAATATACAAGATTGGAGAACTCAAGGCAACAGAAAATATAAAGTCAATGGAGCATTGTAACAGAAAAGTGTAACAGAAGAATGCAGCGAGGAACAGAAAAAAACTGCTTAAATACTGAGGAGTAAGAAGTGAGGAGAAGGCATGACAAGCAGGTGAGAGCGGTCAGGAGAGAATGAATAACAGCTGAGACCAATGAAGGGAAAGGGAGCTAAAGAAGGAGAAAAAATGAGCAGAAGAACAGAGAGAAAGTAAAGAATTCTAATAAAAATAATTCAATTCAATTGAGTTTTATTTATATAGCAACAATTCACAACACATGTCGTCTCAAGGCACTTCACAAAGGGTTTTGAATGGTGTGGGGTTGTTGGGGAGGTTAGAATAAACTACTGAGTGTTAGAGTTTGGCCATTTTAGAATGGGCTATGTGTAGGGGTACTAAGTAAAATAATAAACTGATAAAGATTATCCATCTAGAGCCCACTGGTGGCCATTGTTATACTAAAAACCACAAGTACAGGTCCTTCTCAAAATATTAGCATATTGTGATAAAGTTCATTATTTTCCATAATGTCATGATGAAAATTTAACATTCATATATTTTAGATTCATTGCACACTAACTGAAATATTTCAGGTCTTTTATTGTCTTAATACGGATGATTGTGGCATACAGCTCATTAAAACCCAAAATTCCTATCTCACAAAATTAGCATATCATTAAAAGGGTCTCTAAACGAGCTATGAACCTAATCATCTGAATCAACGAAATTTCTGAACGAATAGGCTGTTCCCAGAGTGCTGTATCAAGGCACCTCAGTGGGAAATCTGTTGGAAGGAAAAAGTGTGGCAGAAAACGCTGCACAATGAGAAGAGGTGACCGGACCCTGAGGAAGATTGTGGAGAAGGGCCGATTCCAGACCTTGGGGGACCTGCGGAAGCAGTGGACTGAGTCTGGAGTAGAAACATCCAGAGCCACCGTGCACAGGCGTGTGCAGGAAATGGGCTACAGGTGCCGCATTCCCCAGGTCAAGCCACTTTTGAACCAGAAACAGTGGCAGAAGCGCCTGACCTGGGCTACAGAGAAGCAGCACTGGACTGTTGCTCAGTGGTCCAAAGTACTTTTTTCAGATGAAAGCAAATTCTGCATGTCATTCGGAAATCAAGTTGCCAGAGTCTGGAGGAAGACTAGGGAGAAGGAAATGCCAAAATGCCAGAAGTCCAGTGTCAAGTACCCACAGTCAGTGATGGTCTGGGGTGCCGTGTCAGCTGCTGGTGTTGGTCCACTGTGTTTTATCAAGGGCAGGGTCAATGCAGCTAGCTATCAGGAGATTTTGGAGCACTTCATGCTTCCATCAGCTGGAAAGCTTTATGGAGATGAAGATTTCATTTTTCAGCACGACCTGGCACCTGCTCACAGGGCCAAAACCAGTGGTAAATGGTTTACTGACCATGGTATCACTGAGCTCAATTGGCCTGCCAACTCTCCTGACCTGAACCCCATAGAGAATCTGTGGGATATTGTGAAGAGAACGTTGAGAGAATCAAGACCCAACACTCTGGATGAGCTAAAGGCTGCTATCGAAGCATCCTGGGCCTCCATAAGACCTCAGCAGTGCCACAGGCTGATTGCCTCCATGCCACGCGGCATTGAAGCAGTCATTTCTGCAAAAGGATTCCCGACCAAGTATTGAGTGCATAACTGTACATGATTATTTGAAGGTTGACGTTTTTTGTATTAAAAACACTTTTCTTTTATTGGTCGGATGAAATATGCTAATTTTGTGAGATAGGAATTTTGGGTTTTCATGAGCTGTATGCCACAATCATCCGTATTAAGACAATAAAAGACCTGAAATATTTCAGTTAGTGTGCAATGAATCTAAAATATATGAATGTTAAATTTTCATCATTACATTATGGAAAATAATGAACTTTATCACAATATGCTAATATTTTGAGAAGGACCTGTATTGGGGGTACCTCTCTCTGTCAGACTGATTATAACCATTGGAAAAGAAAAGGGGTCATATAGGTAGCAGAAATGGAGGGTGTGTTTGCACCACAACCATAACTGAGCCCAATTAGGCTAAACCTGACTCCCCCTTACTCCATCCAACAGGGAGTGAGGAAGGCAGAGGTAAAAGTAATTGGAGAGTGTTGATTCATGTGGCATTGTGTGAAAGGTGGGTAAGTCTGTCAAGCTTCTGAAGTTTGCGGACGACACCACCCTGATCGGACTCATCTCTGATGGTGACGAGTCCGCGTACAGATGGGAGGTGGACCATCTGTTGGACTGGTGCAGCCAGAACAACCTTGAGCTCAACACTCTAAAGACAGTGGAGATGGTTGTGGACTTCAGGCAGAACCCAGCCCCACCTGCCCCCATCACCCTCTGTGACTCCACAATTGACACTGTGGAATCTTTCCGCTTCCTGGGAACCATCATCTCCCAGGATCTCAAGTGGGAGCCAAACATCAGCTCCCTCATCAAGAAAGCCCAGCAGAGGATGTTCTTCCTGCGGCAGCTGAAGAAATTCAACCTGCCAAAGACTATGATGGTGCACTTCTACACAGCCATCATTGAGTCCATCCTCACCTCCTCCATCACCATCTGGTATGCCGCTGCTAAGGATAAGGGCAGGCTGCAGCGTGTCATTCGGTCTGCTGAGAAGGTGATTGGCTGCAGTCTACTGTCGCTCCAGGAACTGTACACCTCCAGGACCCTGAAGCGGGCAGGGAAGATTCTGGCTGATCCCTCCCACCCTGGTCACAGACTCTTTGAGACTCTCCCCTCTGGCAGGAGGCTGCGGTCCATCCGGACCAAAACCTCACGCCACAAGAACAGTTTTTTCCCATCTGCCACCAGCCTGGTTAACAAAGCCCGGAAACCACCCTGACACTCTCCCTTTCTCCCACACCCCCTCTTTTTTGCTGACAGGACACTTGTAACCTGTAACTCTATGTGTTACATTAACGCTCAGCCTGGACTCCTGCTTTACTTGCACTGCCATACTTGCACAATGATCACCTGCACTGTTGTATTGCTCTTGCATCTTATACTGCTCTATATTTACTCTCACTCACTTAAAACTGTGCACATATATTTATATTATATTGTAGATATGTTTATACTGTTTAATTTGTATTGTATTGCACCGACTACGCCAAAACAAATTCCTTGTATGTCCAAAATCGTACTTGGCAATAAAGCTTTTCTGATTCTGATTCTGATTCTGATATGCAGGTTAACACGCAGTAAACAATGCGATAAAATGCTTAGGATACGAAGAACCGTTCAAATCACGATAAAAACAAAAACACTAATGGCGTGCAAAAAAAAGTACACATCATGCAGCAGTAATAAGGAAATAAAGTGTCACAGATGTGGTTTTGTGCAGTTTTATGGTCCAGAGTTCAGTAGTTTGACAGCTTGTGGATAAAAACTGTCTTTTAGTCTGATTGAAGATAATTTTATTTAAGGCCGATTTCAAAATAAAACTCAATAAATCTCAAAACGGGTGTAGTGTTTGTTTCATTTTTGCAGTTATCTGGTTTAGAAACTATCCCACAAAGTATTGCGAAATAACGCAAAGTCTATTGCGTGGGGACACAAAAGAGAAAACAATTCCCCCATGTCCCCTCGCGGACTCCGTATAGAAAGGCTTCATCAAGGGAAGATATTAAATAAATATGTTGTGAAATAGAAAAAAATTGAATGTACCATTAAATGTACAATTTATTTAATACATCATTAAATATTAAGTGTACCACTAATTACGTCATGTTGTCTTTAAAATTATACTTAATTATTCAGTGGCATATTTAATTGCATTATAGTCCATTTCATGATATAATGGTACATTTATTGTTTCTAATGATGTATTAAATAAATAAATGGTACCTTTAATTTAATGGCACATTTAATGTTACATTTCTTTCATGTTACATTTACTTCACTTATGGGACATTCACAACATTTATTTATTTAATGATGATTTTATTGTATTAATTTTTTCCAGTTTGACCCTCCATTCTTGATGCCTGTATATGAGGTCATGTCAGAATTTAAATCAGGTGTTCTGGAGCAGACACACATCTAAAACTTGCAGGGAAGGGGTCCGTGAGGACCAGAGCTGTGAACCATTGAGGTACAGTTTCTAAATTGGGAAGGTAATGCCTTTTTGGCCTTGTAATGGAAAATTCTTTTAAAGTGCTCTGATATTCCCTTCACCTCTCTCATTTGTTTCTGTGTTGTATCACTCACAGGTGACCTTCCATCTACCTCTCACCTCTGACCTCTGTGTTTGATTAGTGTTCTGTTTTTATTAGCAGATGGACTCTAAATTCAAATGCTGGAGAGTTTTATGGTTAACCCTTCCTGAAGTGTATATTTCAAGGGAAGGTAGATGGGTGGCCTCATAAATAACTTTGTTAACTCTGACCCGGGGAGGGTCTAGGGGCCATATTTCTAAAACTCCTTGAAGTTGAGATAACACCCTCATTTTTAGTATAAATACTGTTTGTGATTTCTGTTCGTGGCTCTGTTTAACTGACTTGCTTGGTGACAGAGTCATTCAAACGCTGAATGCCTTTGAATAAAACTTATTAAGACAAAGTCCGGATTTTCTCTTCTTGTGAGTCAACTTCTCTCCACTTTGATAAGAAATTCCACAACAATTTTAGCGTCACGAACAGGATCTAACGTGCCAGAGGAGACCGCAGGAGGGGACACGGACGCCTGGCCAGCCTGGAGACGTTGTCCTCAGTCCACCTCCATATTACGGTAGTGGAGTCCGGGTGTCCGCCTGCGGCTTCTGGTCGATTGGATCCGAACTAATTGTCTACAAATATATCTGGGTGAGAAGTTGCTCTGTATGATATAATGTTTTTGTTTTTTTACACATTAACCATCATCTCCTAATTAATTAATTAGGTTCTGGAGTTGCGAGAGGGAGGACATCAGCTGAGTGCCACATCACCCTGTAGAGGTATACAGGGAGGTTGTTATTGGAAACGATAACAAAAAGCAGCACAAAGGGTTTTGCGGGTGGTTTTTAGCAATTTTCTACACCTTATAAAGGAGAAAAGCCAGTCGGCAGACGTGCCGCTGAACAGGTAAAAAGAAGAAATGGGTTCCGGAACCTCAAATGCATCAGGGGTGTCTCCTTCTCCAGACTCTGCGATTTATAAAATAATGAAAGAAAAAGGGGGAGATGATTGTGTTAAATGTGCTTTAATTTGGGAGGACAAGTTTGGTTTTCCACAAGGTGGAAGTTTGAGTGTAAATCAGTTGAATAAAATAAAACAGTTGATGGATGGTGATTGGGAGAAAATAAAAAATAAAAAAAGGATTAAAAAACAAGATTTAGATCAGAGAGAAAAATGGGTAAAATGTTGGAATGAATGGATTACGGAGGCTATGCGTAGGGAAAGAAAATCCGAATTGAAACAGATGGCAGGGGGAAAAGATTTGTCCGGGGACGTGGGAAACAGGTATGACAATGCTGGTTGTGCCGTTGATTACCCCACGTTTCCACCTCCATATAGACCTAGTGATGCTTCACCCTCCTGTCTATATCCATCTTTACAGACGGAGTTGCGGGCCCTCCAGATGGCAGACCTCGATCTAGACTCCCGTCCTCCTCCAGCAGCGGGCCAACCAGCAGCAGGCCAACCAGCAGCAGGCCAACCAGCAGCGGGCCAACCAGCAAATCTGCCCGCAAGTCAGCCAGGACAACTCGCCAGTCCGCTTCAGTATCAGCCCGTGAGTCAACCCACACATCCACCTGCAGTGCAGGATGATCTCACTCAGCACAGCGGCCCCAGCGGAGTGGAAGGTGTGATTATGCACCAGCCTACAGATGAGCAGCGACCGGGATCATCAAAGGACCACAAAATACCTTTCCTCTCCTCTCCTGTTAGCTTTCCTGAGTTTACATGGCTACGAAGTGGAAGACAACGAGGACAAGATAAAAAAGAGGAAGAAGAGTATCAATGCCCTATGTTGGAAGTAGCCGGAACAAATGAGCCTCAGTTGGTGTTTCGACCGTGGACTGCAGCAGACATTCGAGCCAGCGCTGCGTTACTTTAGGATTCCGTAGAAGACGGAAGAAAGTTTGCTACGGAATTTAAAGCTTTATGCCATGAAATGAGACCTACCGGCACAGAAATTCGCCGGCTCCTTGCAGCAAAAATCAAACCTGGAGATTTAGTTGGTCTGAGATTGCCAGATCCTGCAGTGCGCCTTGGAGAGACAACTGGAGGTGAAAATGGTGATTTAAATCATCGTAATGGACCATGGTATAGTGCCATAGAACATTTGTGCACTGACTTGATCACAAAATTTCCACAGAGGAGTGATTGTGCCGTGCTACAACAAGTTAAACAACGTCCTGATGAGACTGTTGCTGATTTTCTTTACCGGATGGAAGAAGCGTTCAATAAACATTCAGGTATGGAGCGCCCCGCTGACTTTACCGTTTTGGGCCCCTGGGAAAAGATGCTGTGTGGATATATTATGGAAGGACTTCTCCCTGAGATCGCAGCACAAACTAAGACTCTTTATGTTGGTTGGAGACATGGGGTGCGTTTTGAGGAGCTGAAAAGACATGCTTTACACAGCGATGATGTTATCAACGACAGGAAGAAGAAAAAAGCGGACAAAAGAGAGACTGATTTGCATAACGCTGCCTTGTCCCTGTACTGCAGTACAAATCAACGTGGTTCTTTTCCTCGAGGACGAGGCCGGGGACGCCGGGGCAGAGGTCGGGGAAGGGGACAGTGGTCCCGCTCCGATGCTTGCCATAAATGTGGAAAGCTGGGACACTGGAGGAATGAATGTCCAGAGAAACTGCAGCAGCCGGACACCGGTAACTGACGGGGGGAGGACGGGACCCTGGATCTGGCTGCCACTTGCATTGAGGAGGGGTCTCTTAAGGAGCGTGAGGTTTCACAAACACACACACAGTTGCATGAAAATACTGATTCACATAGGTTGCTTACAGAGGCCATATTACACTTAGAAGGTGCCTCCGTAGTTTTACCAGGCACGTATCTCTATACACAGAACCCTGCTTTTAAAAGAATGCCTATGTTTTCTATGATGGTGATGGGTGAAGAAATTCCTTTTGTTGTAGATTCAGGAGCGACACACTCTTTTATCAGCTAAATGTATCAAAGAGCAGCCAAAACTGAGTGGTCGTTATGTTCATTCTGTCTCTGCTTCAGGTGAAACAGTTAGGGAAAGTTTTTCTGATTCTCCACAGGGAGTGCAGTTAAAACACTCTTTTTTGGTGTCTCCCTTGTGTCCTTTAAATTTG
The DNA here is from genome assembly GCF_021462225.1 of Girardinichthys multiradiatus. Lineage (NCBI taxonomy): Eukaryota > Metazoa > Chordata > Actinopteri > Cyprinodontiformes > Goodeidae > Girardinichthys > Girardinichthys multiradiatus. The sequence goes on from NC_061815.1 coordinate 6,126,938, forward strand.
ATGGGTAGAGATTTGATGTGCATATTAAATATTGCTATTATTTCAAACCCTGATGGACTGACAGTTCACACTCAGAAGGACTTTGACTATGACTATACTGCAGTACATTGGGCCCCAGAGCAACCTTTATATGCATATCAGTGGAAGCTTCCAGTTGGTCCTGTACCTCAACATTTTGTCACATTGGCAGTAAATGCTGTGACACCTGATAGTGAGATAATGAGTGCAGATGATCTGCATTGTACTTCACATGTATCTGAAGGACCTGATTTTGATTATGAGGACAGTTGGTACAAAGTTACAAATGAGAGAGTGTACCTCTCTGACATGTACTGGAATGATCACACAGCAGCTTTATCTGTGACTTTAACCTCTGAACAGCTGCATTTTTTTCAAGTTTCTGGTTCGGTGCCGCATGTATCATTGGCCAAGTCTGAAAATATGGAATGGAAGGATGTGGGTTTTTTTGTTAGACGTTGTCTCCTTGCCACGGATTGGAGGGAGACAGATGTCCCATATGTGTTTGTGTCTCCTTCTCAAAAGGCTTTTAAAAGACATTGTCCCACTGTTGTTTCCTGTAATCGTACAGTGCAACTGATTTCACATTCACATCTGTTTTTAGCTACTGCTTCTTCTGCGGATGCAGATCTTGAAGAGCTGCCTGATTCATTGTGGGCTGCTCACAAATATGATGTTGGTCTTATTACAGATTGTGAGCCAGTTGTTGTTATTCCTAAATCAAACTACAGGCCATGTCAGAAACAATACTTATTGAAGAAGGAAGCTTTGGAGGGAATTCGTCCTGTTTTTGATTCCCTCCTTAAAGCTGGGGTAATTGTACCCTGTCCAAATTCACCTGTGAGAACACCGTTGTTCCCTGTGAAAATAATTAGGCCCCCTGGAGAGCCTGACGAATGGAGATTTGTCATGGACCTTCAGGCTGTCAACCAGTCTGTTGTGGCCCGTGCACCATCAGTTCCGAACCCTTCTACGATTCTGTCACAAATTCCACCAGAAGCTAAATATTTTTCAGTGATAGACCTGGCAAATGCATTTTTTTCGGTCCCTGTACACAAGGACAGTCAGTATTGGTTTGCTTTTGAGTTTGATGGAAAGCCATATTGTTTTACTCGTCTTTGTCAGGGCTACACAGAGAGTCCAACTATTTTTAACACAGCTCTGAAGGACTCTTTGGCTGATTTGACTCTGTCTCCTGGAACTGTCCTTACACAGTATGTTGATGATTTATTATTATCAGCAGGATCAGAGGATCAGTGTAGGAAAGACACCTTGAAACTGCTTCAACATCTTCATAAGAAGGGTCACAAAGTTTCACGATCTAAAATGCAGTTTGTACAGGAAGAAGTGACATTTCTTGGTCATGTTCTCTCACATAAAAGCAGAAAACTGTCCCCTCAGCGCATTGAAGCTGTTCTGAAAATCCCAAAACCTGTCACCAAGAAACAAATGATGTCATTTTTGGGTATGACAGGTTATTGCAGAGCTCACATTCTGAATTACTCTGAGCTGGAAGCGCCTTTGGCCAGTTTAATATATGGGAGGAGCTTGGCAGCTGCAGACAAGATTAAATGGACAGATGAGGCAGAACTGGCTTTCAATGATTTAAAAACAGCCCTGTCTTCTGCGCCTGCATTGGCTTTACCAAACTCTGACAAGCCATTCATTCAAATGGTGGATGAAAAATCTGGTTTCATGTCATCTGTGTTGTTGCAATCTCATGGTGATAAATTGCGACCTGTGGCTTATTATTCCAGTAAGCTTGACCCAATTGCAGCTGGGCTGCCTGGTTGTTTGCGAGCTGTTGCTGCAGCTGAGAAAGCCGTGTTGGCATCACGTGACGTTGTTGGATATAATCCATTGACAGTTTTTGTTCCACATTCTGTTTCCATCATCCTCCTGGAACAAAAGACGTCTCATCTATCAGCAGCAAGGTGGCTGAGGTATTCTTCAATATTATTGGACATGCCCAACATTACAATTAAACGTTGTAACACTTTAAATCCAGCCACACTACTGCCTACTGAGGAGGATGGTGAAAGTCATGACTGCGCAGCTGTCTTAAATGTTGTTTGTACCCCTCGTCCTGACTTGCAAGACACCCCTTTGACTAACCCTGATCTTATCTTGTATGTAGATGGGTCTTCCTCCCGTTCTGCAGTGGGTCTGAACCAAGTAGGATTTGCAGTGTGCTCTGACTCAGCTGTTTTGCGCTCAGGTCCTTTGCCAGCGCATTACTCAGCTCAAACAGCTGAATTAATTGCTTTGACTGAAGCTTGCAAGTTGGCAGAAGGAAAGACTGTGACTATTTACACAGACTCAAGATATTGTTTCGGAGTGGTGCATGATTTCGGGGCCTTGTGGAAACATCGCTCCTTTTTGAAATCAGATGGAAAACCTATTTTGAATGCTAGACAAGTGTCTGATCTTTTGGATGCTATTATGTTACCCGCACGTTTGGCTGTGGTTAAGTGTGCTGCGCACACAGGACAGTCTGATTTTGTTTCTAGGGGTAATGCAGCCGCGGACTCGGCAGCAAAAACCGCAGCTTTGAGGCCTTTCTCCTCAGATGAATCTTTTCTTTCTCTGACTGATCCGCAAGGTGTCACTGTTCCTGAAATGCAATCTTTTGCTACTTCACAGGAAAAAGAAAAATGGCGAAGAGCTGGGTGTATCTTTAACAGCAGTTCTGGCTGGCATGTTTCTGATGGTAGACCATGCCTGCCTAAACATTTTTTTCCCTGGTTTGCTAAATGGACGCATGGTTTGGATCATGTGTCCAAAGGGGGAATGCTGGATATGGTTAAAAAATACTGGTATACAAATGGGTTTTCAGTGGTAGCTGAAAATTATTGTAAAAGATGTTTGATCTGTGCTTCTCACAACCCCTCGAGGGTTCCTGCACAATCACAGGCGGCACATCCACCTCCACGGTTCCCATTTCAGCATTTGATGATGGATTTCATTGAATTGACACCTGCTGAAGGGAAGAAATATTGTTTAGTGGTCGTGGACATGTTTTCTAAATATGTTGAAGCGTTTCCAACAAAACACGCAGACAGCAGTGCTGTAGCGAAGTCTTTGTTGACAGAGATTCTTCCCCGTTGGGGGGTCCCAGAGGTGATTTCCAGTGATAACGGGACACATTTTGTCAACAAAGCTTTGCAAGAAATTAGTAAGCTTCTAGGTTTCCAGTTGAAGACACATTGTGCTTACCACCCACAATCAGGTGGAGCAGTAGAACGAGAAAATGGAACAATAAAAAATAAGTTGGCTAAATGCTGTGAAGAAACAGGTTTGTCCTGGCCAAAAGCTCTCCCTCTGGTTCTTATGTATATGCGGATGAGAAATAGATCCAGAGCTAATTTGAGTCCTTTTGAAATCCGTTTTGGGAGACCTGCAAATACAGGGGGAAGACCGAGTGCTAACCTAAGCACACTAACAACTGCTCATTTTGAACATTCCATGTTGGAATATTGTAAGGTTCTGTCACGTTCCCTCTCTCTCTCTCATCAGACGGTGAAAGCTGCCTTACCCCCAGTAGCTGACAGACCCCTGCACCAGTTTCAGCCAGGACAGTGGGTGCTGATTAGAGATGCCAGGAGACGTCACTGGAGAGACAAGCGGTGGAGAGGTCCGTTTCAAATTCTGCTGGTGACTCACACTGCCGTAAAGGTCCAGGAACGTGACACCTGGGTCCATTTTACGCACTGCAAGGTGTTCGCTGGAACACCACCCGAGCAGCATCCTGGTTCTGAACCTCCTACCTAGAGGAGCTTCCAACGACCGCCCACCTGTACCAGACTGGTAACAGGGCAGCTTGAAGCGCAGAAGCCACTCAGGAGAGGCAGCAGGATTTTTTTTATTATTATTATATATTTTTTTAAGTTGTTTATAATTTGTTTTTCTTTGAGAAAAAACTGTTTGCTTTCAGTACCAGAAGAAAGGACATTCCACTTCAAGGTCACGATGCAGTTAAATGGAAGATGGTCTGTTCTGATGCTAATGATTGGTATTTCAAGTATTTTTATAACTCTTGTGTTCATTTGGGAAAAGGTACAGCAAAGACAATGTAAGGCTAATTTGAGGAATTGTGCTAATAATACTCATCAGCGGATTCGAAGAGAGATCCATCACTTTTCTGACTACTATGATCATGCTGATAATGTCTGGTGGCAACTGATGCATCAAACCGTGAGGAAGATAAGAAATGATAGTTGCTATGTTTGTTGTTTGATTCCACATGCTATTAATGATCAACCATTTTTGGTACCAGTTCCTATTGATACTGCTTATACTCTAGCTACTTTCTTTCCAGATAACCAGTTGGTGGAGGTCATTTTTCCTTGGGTGAGGAATTATGCGGTACGGAAAAGGAGAAATGTTGGTAAATTTTCTAGTGAGACTAATTTAACGTGTGCGTCTACAGGAACTCTTTATAGATTTCGGGGTAATAGAAATCCAATTAAAGATCCAGATATTTGTATTGCTCAGGAGGAAAGCACACCTTATTTCCTTGGAAAGACGGAGGGTTGTAAAACTATTATACCAGTTTCATGTGCCTTGATCCACAGTAAAACATCTAGACCTTGTCCTGTCAGAACTGATCCGTATACTATTTCAGAATCTTTGGCTCCAGATCCTTTTGTGTTAACTCTTTATCTTACAGCCTTACCGAATGGAAGTCAATTGTATGGCATGGCAGGTAAATTAACCAGGGTTCTTGTTACTTTTCCTAGTAGAGATGGGTTCTCGTGTCCTAAGAACATGGTTTGGATGTGTGGAAACAGATCATATCTGTATCTGCCTGCTAATTGGTCTGGAGTATGTTATCTAGCTCATTTACTACCTACAGTCACGACTTATGATTCACTCAGCCCATTATTAGAGAGGAAGACAATGCTCAAACGGCAAAAGAGAGCTAGGATCCCACATTGGAAAGGGATTTTGGGTACAATTTTTCCTAATTATGGTGCTGCTAACGCCGCCCATAGGATTAATGAGTTGTCAGTTGAGTTAGAAAATCTTACTGCTTTATCTGAGGAAGGTTTCACTGTTCTGACTACGGAGCAGCAGGCTATAAGAACTATGAGTTTGCAAAATAGAATGGCTTTGGATTATCTGTTAGCTGAGAGGGGTGGTGTTTGTCATTTAATTGGGGAACAATGTTGCACTTTTATTCCCGATGTGTCTAAGAACATGACGAGTATCCATGATAAGTTTGAGGACTTGCTGACGACCCAACAGAAGGAGAATATGAGTTCCTCTTGGACTCCTTGGTCTTGGTTCTTTACTGGTGGATGGACATCTTGGTTAGTAAAGATTGGAGTGATTCTTTTATGTTTCTTTTTGATTTTGGTGTTTCTTTCATGTTGTATTATTCCAATGGTTAGGGGACTGGTGATGAGACTGGTACGTTTTTCTGTGTTGCCTGTTGATAAGGATGTGAACTTAATTTCTGTTTGTCATGATTGTGATGATTCTGCATTTGCGGTGGCAGATGGTATGGATACCGATGGATTTTATGTTGCTTGAGATGCTTTAATGATGTGCTAACTCTAAAGTGTTTAGGGAGTTATTACTGATGTTCAGCATTTTAGTGGTATATATAGAGATTTGGAGTTTTTTTTTTTTAAGTGTTGTTATCCTTATTGTTTTAGCTTTGTTTTGGTTGTAATTTGAGAACAGTAGATCTTAGAGGAAGCCATGAAATAACACATGTATTTGTTATGTATTCTTTTCATTTATTAGTTTTGCTTTGATTATGAGCTTGGGTGCTGGTTTTGTAAAATTTTCTTTTAGTTTTGTGATTATCTTGTAATCAGAAGAAAGGAGTGTAATGGAAAATTCTTTTAAAGTGCTCTGATATTCCCTTCACCTCTCTCATTTGTTTCTGTGTTGTATCACTCACAGGTGACCTTCCATCTACCTCTCACCTCTGACCTCTGTGTTTGATTAGTGTTCTGTTTTTATTAGCAGATGGACTCTAAATTCAAATGCTGGAGAGTTTTATGGTTAACCCTTCCTGAAGTGTATATTTCAAGGGAAGGTAGATGGGTGGCCTCATAAATAACTTTGTTAACTCTGACCCGGGGAGGGTCTAGGGGCCATATTTCTAAAACTCCTTGAAGTTGAGATAACACCCTCATTTTTAGTATAAATACTGTTTGTGATTTCTGTTCGTGGCTCTGTTTAACTGACTTGCTTGGTGACAGAGTCATTCAAACGCTGAATGCCTTTGAATAAAACTTATTAAGACAAAGTCCGGATTTTCTCTTCTTGTGAGTCAACTTCTCTCCACTTTGATAAGAAATTCCACAACAGCCTTTTGTTCAACAAGTACAGTTCTCTTACTAGGTGCATTTTTTTTTCATTTCAGCAACTTGAAACATAAAAGTAATGTCATTGTTCAAAGGAAACAATCACTTAATAAATGAGTAAAATACAACTATGTACATTTTGTTTATTCAACTAAGATAGGCATGGTCTGTTTCCTTGTTTAATATTTTATTATTTCTTCATTATTATTCTTTTTACTTTAACTGGCCTTTACAACAGCTAAAAACAGGGACCTAACTGGTCCTTCAAAGAAAAAAATTGCCACAAGACTAAATGAAGAAAACAAAAATGGGAGTGGCACAGGAGTGGGAGTCGTTCTAAACGGGAGCGGGATGGGAGTGGGAGTCAATTTACCAGGAGTGGGATGGGACAGGATTTTTTTCGTTATGCTGGCCTGGGATTGGGATGGGACAAGACATTTTTCTGTGGGAGCGGGATGGGACAGGAGAGAAAATCCACTCCCGTGTCACCCTCTACTGCAGACTGGACAACAGGATGCTGGAAGCAACATTGAGGCTGAAAAAACTGAGTTCTACCAGTTCATGATTTGGATAAATTATTATCCAAGTTACTGGGCGTCCTGACAGTTCTTCCAAAAACAAACTGCAAATGATACAGAATGAGATCAAAACTTCCTCCAACTTCTTGTGACGAAAAAAGGGATAACAAACTGACTTAAAAATGGGACTATTGAAATCTTATCAGAGCTAGAGAAGATTGCACCTAAATGAACTTAAAAACAGAAGCCAAATAAATGTATAAATTCCAAGCACTATGAAAACAAGAATGGGTCACCATCAATCCGGATATGGGCTAAAGGTAATTATCAAAAGGAATTGGTAAATGGCCTGCACTTATATAGCACTTTATCAAGTTCGAGGACTCATTCACAGACTGACAGATGTAGGCTACATTGTATCCACTGCTGCCCTGGCTCTGACTGATAGAATTGGGGCTACCATAGAATTGGGGCCACTCTGACCAACATCAGGAAAGGTGTCCTGTACCCCTATCACATGAGCAACCATCGCCCATGAATTGCCTTAGATATTAAGAAAAGTTAACACAGTGAATATTGACATTTCACTTGGAATTAATGCATTTGCTAGCAGAGGTCAAATTATTTTTGTTAGTACTGTCTTAACTGATTTAGACAGCAAAACAAAATCCAACAGGTGCACACAAGTAATATAGTGGGAGGCACTGTCTCCTTTGTTTGTCTTTACTAGTTCCCCATTGAGCTCTAGTATTCATGGGAATGGCAGCAGGCCAAGAATATAGAGCCATATCTGCACTGAGAGAAAACAGCAAAGTCACAGCAAACACACTGATGCATTTCAACAGACAAATCATTTCCAACCACTTGTAGTCAGCCTCAAACATCTGATTTAAAAAAACAAATGAGGCTTGCTACCTTTGTGTGCCCCTTGTCTCTTCTGTCTCTGCTTTCCCCTTAGCAGAGCAGCGTCCTGCAGATCGCTGAAATTTAAAGCTGCCCTGTCTGACCACAGTGGGAACTCTCAGCCAGCTGGCTGGAGTAAGACATCTTGGCTGCAGCTGCTATAACTTAAATTATTAAAGAGAATTTAAAGTTTGGTTCTGTCTATTTTGATTATGTCTCAGAATGGATTACCTGGAATGTTTCCTCACCCTACATTGACACCTTGACATATTCATTCTCCAAGTACATTTGTGATAGAAGCTATAGCTCAAAGGATGACATTTCTCGTCTGTGATTCTTACTCAGTGCTGAACCATTTTACCATATTTTGCTTTCTACTAATACTTATTAGATGTTCCAAAATGTTCCAAAATAATGTTTGTTAATGAGTCTGTCTATGTTAAATGGAAATGCAGTTTGTGGTCTGCGGATAGAGTTTTCCAGAATGCCACTTTTAATTGGGATATCAGTCTAACAACAGTATTTATGCCCATATTTCCATTTTTATATTACAACTACAAAATTCAAAGTATTTTATCATGATTAATAGACCAACACCAAGCAGTTCAAAACTGAATAAAAACTTTCACCATTGCATGATGCTGCCTCTACAATATATTACCTTGGGGATGGTGTTCAGTAACTTCCTTGTCACTCTTCTATTAAGGCGATTGTGTCCCCAAAGCATGTTGTGGGGATTTCTTTAGGAGTGTGAGGTGCAGGTATTGCTATAATGTGCTATTTGTTCCTTGTATATACAAACTAAGGGTTGTGTCTTCATTCTTGGCACAATGTTGGGCTTGTTCTAAGTGCTATGTGGACTCTGTCAGGATTCCCTGCCGTCATTTATCTTGTTTGTAGTGTTTATATACTGAATCTTGAGGTGTAGATCTGGACAGGAGGGTGTCTGATTTGCAGATCTCATCTTTGCTTTTTTGTAGATGATGTGGTTCTATTAGGATTTTCATCCGTGGTGTCTTCTTCGCAAATAATAACAGAATGGAGTGGGTAATTGACATAGCTTGGAGCCTCATTTGTCGAATGCAGGCAGTTCACTGGTCTGTGGTGGTGACATGAGATGGTGGTGACATGAGATGAGCAAAAAGCAAAGCTGTCAATGCTCATCTATGGTTATGAGATATGTATGCTAACAAAGATCCAAATACATAAGGCTGAAATATTTTTAACGGAGCACAAAAGCGTGAATTTCAATAGGGGTAAAATTCACAGACGACAGAGCTGCTGTTGGATGAATGAACAGATTCTAAGAACAAAAACGCATCTAATTTGAATTGTCAGACGGCACAATTTGTGACAGATGATGGAGCAGAAACAGAATGTAGTGAGTCTGAACTTGGGGTTAGAGATAGGGTGAGGAGTTCCATCATCTAAAGGGAGCTCTTAGTAGAACCACTGCTCCTCAACAACTGAAGAAGGGAGTTGAGGTTGTTTAGGATGCCTCCGAGGCAATTACATGTGAAGGTTTTTCAGAAAGGTCACTGTGTATCTTTTCTGGCCTGGGAACATTATTGGATCTCCCAGAATTAGTTGGAGAGAATCGATGGGGACTGTGATGTCTAGGTTTTTTCTCCTGGACCTGTTGCACTTGTGTCCCGATCTCCAACAAGTGGAAGACAATGAAGTGATGAAGTGATGGACTTTACTAATGAAGTACACTCAAAAGGTTCTGGAATTTTAATATATCTGTGTCACATTAAATGGCACTGAACATAAATGCATGCCACACTTAGATTTGTGTTTGTACATCATGTAGAAAGGCATGGATCATTTTCGTTGTACCTCACAAATATGCATTAATTTGTGCTGGTCTGTCCAAACAAATCTCATTAAAATACATAACAGTTTGTGTTTCTTAACATGACAAAATGTGAAAAACGGTGGGAATACTTTTGCTAACCACTGTTAAAAGTGATATTATAAGTGGGTTCCATATTATTTTGCCCATAATGTTTAATTGTGGGATAAACCTGAGCCCTAGCTTTAAGCTAAAACCTAATCAAAAACTTAGTCATGTAACAGGACAATGATTCCAAACACAGCAGCACACCTACAATAGAGGAGTAAACCATTTCTTGGTGTTGTTTGAACATCCGGCTGTATATATACATTAGTCGTATAGTGCAGCAGAAGTTTGTCATGTGTACAGTAAACTTACTCTGCAGTGATTTTACATTACATACATTAATAAAGTCCATGATAGTCTCTAGTCTGAGTTGACCAAACATGCTAACACTAACCAAATTTGTTTGAACATAGTTCATACTAACGTCATGAGTAACTCTCATCAGCCTTAGCTAAGATATATTATCAGTAAAATAAATTTTCAAACCAAACTGAAAAGCATAGTCAGGTCGAAGTAAACCATGTTTTAAAATGATATATGAAAAGCAAGCTCTGTTTATTTGCTTCTGAATTATTTGTACACGTGCTACAAATGTAAAAAACAGCTCTTGAAGGGATGGTTCTGGATTTTAAGGTGAGGCACTATTAAAAGGTTCTAATCAGATCAGATTACTTGGTCTCATAGAGGGGCCAAGACCAGAGCGGTCTCCGTCCACGTTTGATGATGTGACAGTTCAGTTTAGATATTTATGTTCAGGAACTAAGGTATGTTATATTATCGTATTAAAGAATTTGGGAATGATGTCAAATTAGTTTCAAACTAATTAAGGATAGCATGGGGCCCTTGCCATCGCAGCACACTGTATGGTGGGGGGAAGGATGCGGGGGTGCTTGGAGCAGGGCTGTGTGTGGAGCTTGTGCTGTGTGGGTGTGTCTCCGTCTGCTTTTTGTGGGTGGAGCTCATCTGTGGGGGTGTGCCCCTGTGAGAAGGGGATTCATGGCATTTGCATCTGGGGGCATGTGTTCGTTATCTGTGTCCTGGTTGGGGTGGCCCGGTGGGGAGATTCATGTTGGGGTTCATGGTGGGTGAGGGGCTCATGGGGTTGAGATCAGAATTAATTGGGGGGTTGGGACTGTTTCATCCTGGGACGGCTCTGGTTGGTGGGCTTGTTTGGACCAGGCAGACCCTGCTTTTGTACATGGCCTCCTCTCCAGATGAGGATGGGGGTTGTTGAGGGCTAGGGTCACGGCGGGCATTCAGGGTCTGGGCTGTGGTTGCTCGGGTTCAGGTGGTGCTAGTCTGGAATGGTGCTGGGGCGGTCTACCTGTCTCCATTCAGAAAGAAGGGATCACCTCCTGGGTCCAGGGGCTGGTAGCCCCTCTGAGGTATCCGCTCCTGAACCTGGGAGCAAAGAGTTTGTTTGAAAAGTGTGAGGGAGTGTACGACATACGTTGTTGTGGTCTTTACGTTGGCTTCATGGGTGTGAGTGTTGTTGTGTGTACGCATGAGGGTGGGAATGTGTGTTTTTGACTGTATGTGCCTGTTTTTGTGTCAGGTTGGTTTTGGGCTGCTCCCTCTCTTGGATTAATTTAGGCCCCCTATCAAATGTGGGGCCTATTTCCCCCGCCACACTCCCTGCCAGTGGCTGGTGTATTTGTGATTCTCAGTGTCCGGGGCTGGGTGCTTTGGTGTGTGCCGGCTCACTCCCAGTGGCTGCTTGCAGGGGCCTGGACTCCTTGGCCCTGTCAGGCCTCTGCTTGAGGAGTGATGTGTCCCGGGGTCTCGGGTCTCTGGGTCCATGGTTGAATATGGCCCAGCGTAGACGGGTGCTGGCGGGGCCTGTGGGCTCATCACTGCAGCTCCCTGGGGCTTCTGCACTGTGGCTCTTGGGTGGTTACCCTGGGGCTCTCCTCGCTCTTCTCTGGTGGGGTTGTGGTAGTCCTGGCACTGGATCTGCTGGGGTTCCTGTGCTCTGGGGGGCCTTTGGATGTCTGTGGCTTGGATCTCCTCCGTATCTGTCTCAGGTCCAATATTACATATTTTTTTATGGTAAACCTTGCATGCACATGCGCGCTCACACTTAAACCCACAGGTGTTTAGATTCAGGTGTTAACACATCCACAGATGTTCTATATTGAGCTGCAGTTACCACTAAATACATTTGCATTCATTAGTACTTTGCAGTTTTTGGTAACAATGCTGTCATTATAGATGTTTCATCATGTGTAGAAGCAATTTTCAAGGGTGTTATCTTGTATTTCCTTCATCCTTCTTTCTCTCCTCTATTATTTTCTGCTTCTCTCCATGTTTCCTTTTTGCCTCACCTTTCTTGCTTCCTATTTTTTCCTTTTCATTTCCATCTCTGTGTCCATGACAATTGAAATAATCCCAAAGCAGTTTCTAATAAAGTTTATTTTATAAAAATCAAGCAGAGCATCATAGCGTTAGCCATATTGCACCACTTGTGATAGTAAATCTGTTGGGCAGACAACAATTCTGAGTGCCACTCCTCCAGATAGGACACAGTAAAGAAAACATAAAAAAAAACAAAACAAGAACTCTGCTCCTGCAGGAGATGAACATAGTCAAATGATGTCTGCTTTGAGAGTGGCATCCACGTAATCTTTCATGGCCAGCTGTTCAGCTAAGGACAATGAGTAGAGATATCCCTTAGGGGTCGAGACTCCTGGCAGCAGTCGTATGGCCGATGAGGGGGTAATGAAGAAGCACAGGTTTGCTAAAGACTTCTTCAAGGTCATGATAGTAGGTGAGAACTTTGGACAGTTCAGGAAAAGTCTAAATCTTGTGTGAAAGGTTGGTTTTTAGGAGGAAAAACATTCTCTGGAGCACATTGGCTCTGAAGACAATAAAATTTCCAGGACAGAATAGAACCAGTGGCCCATTCAGTGTTTGGGTTATGTAGTACAAGCCAAGGATACCCTAGAATTACTGGTTGCTGAGGAAAATCTGCCAGAAGAAACCTAATCATCTTTGAATGCTGATCAGTGGTTGGACCCAGTGCACGAATTACATCCATCCAAACCCGTGGCCAGCAAAAATTCCTTAAGGGGTAGTATCTATAAGTTCAATTGTACTGCAAAACGAGCATCCATCAGGTTAGCATCTACGCCACAGTCTCTGCTCAACAGTCTTTTCAGAAGTGGTGAGTAAACTTGTGTGATTAACACGTTTGGAGCTAAAAAAGAAAATGGTGGCACTCACCATGGTGGTCCCCTTGAATGGAACTCTCTTATAAGCTGGGCAGTTGAAAATTAGGTGGCCCAGCGGACCACAGTACAGACATAGGCCCTCCCTCAGACAGCGCTGAGGTTCCTCAGGAGAAAGGTGTTCCCAGCCAAGCATCATGGGTTCCTCAGATGAAGCAGATGGAGCTGGAGACATGGTAAAAGCTGGCTCCGGAGCCCGAGCAGAAGGTTGAATTGTTGGCAGCAACACATTGGACTACAATAGGTGGCAATTCTAAATCCCCCTAAAATCCTACTCTATGCTGCCCAAGCTATTTCTATCGTACTAACAAAAATTGACACCTGTTGGACTCCGCCGTGCTTTGAAGCTGTGTGTCTGACTGTGCCTTGAGCCCTGAGTGCAGACTCAGGTGAACTTAAATGTTGGACTGTTAAAGGTTCTCAGAAGCCCTGAAGCTGCAGCTAGAACCTCATGGTGGAACACTCACTGTCCCATTGTCTTCAATGTTAGTGTTTTTCTACTGGTTGCAGCCTAACAGTTTTACGACCCTTTGTGTTTCACTGAGCTCCCACTTTTGGGGTTTTATGACTGCAGGCTGGTGGAGGCCGCTCCAAAAGGGGCTGCCTTTGTGAATGTATTGCTGTCTACTGGTTACATTTCCCACATTCCAAGTAAACACAAAGCTTTGTTCCATTATCATTTTTGCCCATAAACTGCTGAATCTTTCTTTGGTTAGAGAGACATTAAGGACATCCTTCAATCAAACGAGGTGTGAAAATTGTGACAGGTGGGCGGGACTTCCGGTGGCTGGGACATCCTAGGGCGGGACTTCCGGTGGCTGGGCCTTCCTGTGACGTAACCGGATATCATCATTAATCGGATGTTGTCATTAGCCGGATATCATCATTAATAGGATGTTGTCATTAGCCGGATATCATCATTAATCCGATGTTGTCATTAACCGGAAGTTGTCATTACAAGGAAGCGAATCTTTCTAATTGTATGTTTTTAGATGTTTTTTACATCTAAAAACAAAACATGTAGTTTCTCCAATTTAAAAGGTCACTCAATTTAATGCAGGCACATCACACGAAATTCTGATAAGAAGAGAGAACCTGACAGATTGTAAATTCATTTTTTTTTAACACAGGGGGTTATTTAGATGCTATTTCAAAAAGAAGGATGAATTGGCTTCTGTTGTAGAGATGATCTAAAACAGAGAAACCAATGAACTGAAAAAAATTGTTATGAGTGCTCATCATCCTGTTTCCAAATTAGAAATGGATTCTACAGCTAAAAGACTTTGTTTGGAATCATGAGAGACTCCATTTGGTAAAATGGATGATAATTTTACTTACCTTAAGCTTTTCTTTTTTTCATCTTAGAGCAATAGTTATTGATGATTTAGAGAAAACAGTTTTCTCCTCATTCCACGTGGGAGCCAGAGGTTGTAACCAGTATGTCTATGTAAAACGTAACAAGAAACTGAAAAAATACAAAATAAAGGTTATAAAATCCTCAGACATGTCACTGGTTATTGAATTAAAGCAGACAACTTGTGTATTGTCTCAGACAGTCTTCACACCAACTGTAGTCAAAAGTAATCAAGAGGAAAATAGCACTTTCCTGGCTATAAGTCTGGAGCATTGTCTGACAATACACATCCACTGTTTAATGAATAGATGGGCAGACCTCTAAACATCCACAGGTGTGCATTGTCTCAGACAGTCTTCACACCAACTGTAGTCACAAAGTAATTAAGAGGAAAATAGCACTTTCCTGGCTATAAGTCTGGAGCATTGTCTGACAATACACATCCACTGTTTAATGAATTAACGCGTCTGCGCTGTTGCTGAGGTGTCTCGGGGGGTATGGCCAAGGGGCGTAACTAAGCGCGCTGAAGGTGGAGCAGTCAGTCATCCCTGGTTCTATTGAGAGATACAGCGCAATCTTTACTGGGAGATCGGCTTCAAATCTGGTAGCTAAAAGTTTATTTTTAACCAATTACACTGAAATATTTTTAGAACACTTGTAAGGAGAAGCTGAAAAAAAATGTCGGAAAATATTTCAGGAAACGAAGAAGGTGAACATTCTGCTTCTATCGAAAGATACAACGCAATCTTCAGTAGTAAGTGTTCATCTTTAAGAATTCTTTAAGTGCTTGTGAATGCTCGTTGGATAATAATAATGTTTAACTTATATTCTTTAGAACCCACGAGTGATGAGCTGGATGGTATCGTTTTTACACAGTCTGACTATGGTAATTATTAACTGCAACAACAACATCTAGTTTAGTCAACTGGTGAATGCTATTTTGTGATTTAAAAAATAAATTAGATAAATTCTACTTACAGATTTAACAAGAGACGTATTCCTGAACGTTGGAGAGGTCAGCGTTTGCAACCGTCTGCCTCCGAAAAAATCAAAGTTGAGACGGAAACTTGTTTTTAAAAAAGACAATCCGATCCCAGCGAAACATGAAATAGAGGGCGAAATCATTCATGTACCACAGTCACCTGACCGTGCGCCGGAAAAATTAACAGCTCCGGAAGAGGAGAGTAAGTAAAAAAAAAAAAATATATATATATATATATATATATATATATATTTCTAAGCATATGTTTTCACAAGTCTATGCGATATTGCAGACTTGTTTTAACCCCTGATAAAATATTTTACAGATATATCGAATGATTTAATCCAGAACCCAAGCCTGGATAACATTCAGCAGAACTGTAGCAGTTCAGTGCAGGAAAAGTTGGAACCGCCTGGAACCGTTCAAATACCCCGTGTATGGAGTAAGTTATAGTTATATTCAAATCTTCACAGAAACAAGATTTTTTTTTTCAAAAGACCTGCATTGTAAGGTAACTTTATTTTGTTTCACAGAATATCTTAAATTGAGGAAAAGATGGCGACTCTGTGCTCTTTATACCAGGGCAAGGCTTGTTAAAGGTTTATTGAATGGTAAGTTTAATTCTTCTTATACTCATTTACCTACTGAATTAATTTGCATATTTCATTAATTTATTTTTTTTCTTTATCTTTCCAGAGGCAACCTTGATGGTGGAGCAGATTTCATCGAGACCTGGACAGCAACATCGCAGACAGAGAGTTCCCCTATCCTTACATGACCGTTGTAATAAAGCATCATGTTTAACGCTTCTGGCAGCATGTCAGACATTGTTAGTGAAACATTGCGCTGATATCAAGGTAATTTAAACTGATCCCTGGGTCTTCTTCTTCTTCTTCTGATGTTAATATGGAAAGCCAGATCACACATGCGCTGAATGAGTTAAGGAATGTTGTTGCTCATCTTAATGAAAGTCCTATTAATGCTGATGTAGCAGATAACATCGGGTTAAATGCATCTCCTGCTAACAGTGAAAATGTAATAAATCAAAATCTGTACGGTGACCTTTTTAGCTTATTAGAACAGGCTGTTGAAGATTTAAATAGAACACCATCTCCATCCAGCCTTCAGCAAAATGAATCAGCTGGGTCTTCTTCTGATACTCATGTTAATATGGAAAGCCAGATCACACATGTGCTGAATGAGATAAGGAATGTTGTTGCTCATCTTAATGAAATTCCTGTTAATGCTGATATAGCAGATAACATCGGGTTAAATGCATCTCCTGCTAACAGTGAAAATGTAATAAATCAAAATCTGTACGGTGACTTTTTTAGCTCATTAGAACAGGCTGTTGAAGATTTAAATAGAACACCATCTCCATCCAGCATTCAGCAAAACGAATCAGCTGACTTACAAATTTCTTCAACGTCACACGCCGCTGATCATACTGGGCAGCATGGCGGTAATTTCAATCCAAAGGTTGCAGTCAACCCTGATCAGATTGAGGGAGATCCTCCTGCGACTGTTGAAGATTTAAATAGAACACCATCTCCATCCAGCATTCAGCAAAACGAATCAGCTGACTTACAAATTTCTTCAACGTCACACGCCGCTGATCATACTGGGCAGCATGGCGGTAATTTCAATCCAGAGGTTGCAGTCAACCCTGATCAGATTGAGGGAGATCCTCCTGCGACTGTTGAAGATTTAAATAGAACACCATCTCCATCCAGCATTCAGCAAAATGAATCAGCTGACTTACAAATTCCTTCAACGTCACACGCCGCTGATCATACTGGGCAGCATGGCGGTAATTTCAATCCAAAGGTTGCAGTCAACCCTGATCAGATTGAGGGAGATCCTCCTGCGACTGTTGAACGTGAACGTTTTAATAACATTGAAATAAGGAGACCTTTTACTATCCCGCCTCCCTGCCCTGGTCATGTTCCTGATCTTGCTACAATCTATATAAACATCATGCATATTCTCAGTGAATTAGCCGATACTGCAAGATCTTTAGCCAGACGTAACGATAGTGCAGCTTGAATTAGTCGGGGAAAATCTGAACCGTAACGTCACGTTTACCATTAACGATGATGGGAATATGATTCTGCCTGCTTTTGAGAATTTTCTGGATGAGTTAGTACAGTCCAACGCTGAAATGCCTGCAGATAATAACCTGGAATTTGTTCTACAGGTAGTTAATGACCCTGCAGGAGGGTCAAAACGTAAGGTTAAAGGAACGTTAGACTGTGAACTGATTAATAAGAAAAAGCGTCACCTGTATATTGTAGATAATACCGGTAATCAGTTATGCTTTGCCATAAGTCTTGCACACGTCTCTGACTCTAACCTTACTGATAATCAGGCTTTAGAGCTGGGGAGGGAGTGGCAACGCAGGGCTGGTTTAGATGATCAGACAGCAGTAACTTTCAGCGACATTGGTAAATTTGAAAACATTCTAAAGAGAAAAATTGTAGTGTTTCACAGAACCGTTACAGACTCTGCAGCTCTGTGTAAATTTGAGACCAGTTTCCCTGATCGATCAAACCCTCTCTTTCTGCTGTTATTTCAAGGTCACTACTATGGGATAAAAAATCTCAAGGGTTTTATAGGATCGAGATACATCTGTGCATATTGTTACGGGAGCTATGAAAAGCCAGACACACACCATTGTGAAGGCTATTGTCCGGTGTGTCACTCATACCAGTGTATGCGTGAAATTAACGAACCGGTCGCCTGTGCAGGTTGTCACAGAATCTGTCGTAACTCTTCTTGTTTCAGTAGACACAGGGAACCTCGCAAAAGACCTAGTGCTGACAGGCCCATGAGTGACTGTGAGTTGGTAAAACTGTGCAAGGTGTGCAAAAGGATATACATTATTCTAATCAGCAAGCAGGATAAACCACACGTGTGTAATGTAAAATGCCGTATTTGTGGTGAGAATATACCTCCTGATTTAGATGTGACGTGCGATGGTCATCTGTGTTACATTCAAACCACCCAAGCCTGTAATCAGTTAGATGATAAACTGGTTTTTTATGATTTTGAATGCTTCATTGACGAGAACGGTGTGCACATCCCCTATCTGGTCTGTGTTAAAACGCTGAAAGGTGAGGAATGGCATGCTTATGGATTGAATTGCACCCAAAAATTACTTCTCCATTTCAGGAGACCGATGTACAGAGGCTTTACCTTAATAGCTCATAACGCACGTGGGTATGATAGCTACCTGATTATCACAGCTATGCTGCAGTTAGGCATTAAACCTCATCTCATCATGCAGGGAAGTAAAGTTCTCTGTTTAACCGACCCTGATTACAGGTTAAAATACATTGATAGTCTGTCCTTCATGTGTATGAAGCTTAGTGCAATGCCGAAAGCATTAGGTTTTAGTGATAAGACCAAAGGTTTTTTCCCCCACCTATTCTCGTCTGAGCAACATCTCCAGTATGTGGGGTCTTTTCCTCCTCCATCCTCCTACGCTGTAGAACGCATGAGCCTTCAAGAACAACAGGTGTTTAGCAGCTGGTACAGAGAAGCGAGCAAAGGGGTCTTTGACTTTGAGAAGGAAGCTCTTCGTTATTGTAAAAATGATGTGGACATTCTTTATCAAGGTTGTGTTAAATTCAGGGATGAGTTCTTTAAGGAGACAAGTGTGGATCCGCTTAAATGCGTCACGATAGCCTCAGCCTGCATGAAGGTTTTTGTAACCAATTTTCTTCCTCCTAAAACCTTGGCCATCCCCTCACCTCTGGACTACAGGCGTAGTAGTAAGACGTTTTCCAGCACGTCCATTCAATGGCTTGGCTGGATTTCAGACAGCAGAAAAATTGACATCAAACATGCATTAAACATGGGGGAAAGGAAAATTGGTCCATATTCTGTGGATGGATATGCAGAGATTAACGGTGTCAAAGTTGCGTTTGAATTTTACGGCTGTTTTTTCCATGGCTGTAAAAAGTGTTACATGCCTCATGACAAGTGTCCGTTGAGAGGGGTCGCATTTGAACAGTTTTACGCAGCCACTGTTGAGAGAAGCAAGGTGCTCCAAACTGTGTACGGTCTTCATCTCGAGGTTATCTGGGAGCATGAGTGGACTGAAATGAAAAAATCAGACCCAGGGGTGATCAGCTTTCTTGAGAAAGTTAATGCACCCGAACCGCTATCACCCCGAGATGCTCTGTATGGTGGACGCACCTGTCCTATGAGGTTGAGGTACACAGCGGGGGCAGGTGAAACTGTACACTATGTGGATTACACATCTCTGTACCCCTATCTAAATGCTAGCTGCGTCTTTCCCCTCGGGCACCCCACCATCATTTACAAAGATTTTGATGACCCCAACAGCTACTTTGGCCTCATCAGAGCTGTGGTCTACCCCCCACGAGGGCTCTTTTTCCCTGTTTTGCCTTACAGAACATCCCAAGGTAAACTGGTGTTTACTCTCTGCCGCACATGTGCTGAAATAAATAACCAGTCAGGTCCCTGCAGGCATAATGATGAGGACAGAGCTCTGACAGGTGTGTGGGTGAGTGTAGAGTTTTGTAAAGTGTTACAGTGTGGTTATAGCCTAGCTAAAATCACTGAAGTTTGGCATTTTGAGAAGACCAGCGACACAATCTTTAAAGGTTACATTCACTGCTTTTTAAAGGGTAAGCAGGAGGCTTCAGGCTACCCATCTGAAGCGGTGGATGAGGAGAGCAGGTCAAAGTATGTCGCAGACTACAAACTTCACGAGGGTATCCAATTAGACGCAGGCAAAATCGAGGTGAACCCTGCCAAAAGACAGGTAGCGAAACTGTGCTTAAACAGCTTTTGGGAAAGTTTGCGCAGCGAAGTGATCTGTCTCAGACCACAGTCATCACTAACCCTGATGAGTTTTTCAGCTTCATGTTCTCGAGTAAATACAGGGTTAACTACTTCCATTTCTTCAACCCTGAAATGTGTGTAGTGCAGTGGAACTACAGCAAACGTGTCATCTCCCCCCCAAGCAAGGTAAACAATGTGTTTATTGCAGCATTCACCACCGCTTATGCGCATTTAAAACTTCTCAGCAGCATGGAGCAATTGCAGGACAGATTGATTTATTTTGACACAGACAGTTTGATTTATGTGACAAAAAGTGGTGAAACTCCTCTGGAGTTGGGGAATTATCTGGGTGATCTTACTGACGAGCTCGCAGGAGACAGCATTTCGGAGTTTGCATCAACAGGACCCAAGAGTTATGCATATCAAACCAAAAACCAGAAAAAGCTAGTGATACGTGCTAAGGGTATCACTCAGACGCATGAATGCAGCGAGAGGGTCAATTTGGACAGCATCAAAGGGCTGGTCCAGGGCTACTTACAGGGGTCAACTGAGGGTGTCATTGAAATCCCTCAGCACACGATCAGGAGGGATAAAAAGAGATTCCTCTTAAGAAATGCTGCATTTGTTAAAAGGTTTCGGTTAGTGTATGACAAGAGATGCCTTTTTTCTGACGGGACAACTCTGCCTTTCGGTTATTAGAGCATAAGAAGAAGAAGAAGAAAGATAAAATAAAAATGTTGCACTCTGCCAATTTACAGGAGGTTGATTTTGATCCTAGATTTAGAGCGCCTTTCTCATGTATGATAATAGGACCCAGTGGTTGTGGAAAAAACCTTTTTTGTAAAAAGTGTTTTGCAGAACTGTAACCATGTCATGGATGTTGTTCCAGAAAATATTGTGTGGATTTACACTTATTTTCAACCCATGTATGCTGGATTGCAGAAGATGAATAAACATATAAAATGTGTGGAAGGATTGCCTCATTCTTTTGAAGATGAAAACCTGTTTCCTCCTGATCAGAATCATCTGATTATTCTAGACGATGTTATTGCTCAAGCTTCAGATGATGAAAACGTGATGAAGGTCTTTACCCAGTTTCGTCACCATCGTAATATGAGTGTTATGATGTTGACTCAGAATGTTTTTCATCAAGGAAAGTTCAGTCGCACTATTAGTTTGAACTGTAATTATATGGTGTTGTTTAAGAACCCGAGAGATAAGCTGCAGCTGAATATACTGGCCCGTCAAATGTTTCCATCTCAAAAGGGTCTCTTCTTGGAGAGTTTTGAAGATGCGACGAGAGAAGCTCATGGATATTTAATCATCGATTTTACGCCTACCTGCCCAGAACATTTCAGATTGAGAACAGGCATACTTCCTCACCAGTGGCCTGCTGTGTATGTGCCCAGAACAAAGTAAGTCATCATGTCTGCACGTATAAAAAGGAATGTACCATTATTCAGAGCCTTGTTTGAGGCCACCCCGCAGAAGCGCAAAGATATTCTTGCACACTGCTCTCCCGACTTTCTTCAGGCTCTGTGCGAGATTGCTCTGAATATCCTAAAAGGTAACATTAAACTATCTCCATCTCAACACCGGAAATTGAAGAAGCAAAGAAAAATCATCAGATTGTTGGGTGATAAAAAAACAGGAATAAAAACTAAACAGCTGGCTCTCAAAAGGCAACGAGGTGGTTTTATTCTCCCCATCTTAACGGCTCTTGCTCCCTTGATAGGTGATCTAGTGGGTGGTATAATCAGGAGATAATGTCTCTCAGAACATCGCAGAAGATGTTTCTCATTTCCCCTCATCAATTCAAGCGTCTGACCCAGTCAGACACGTCCATCATACAGACGGCGGAGGAGAATTTGGATGCTGAAATGAGAGCGATAATAAATGAGCCCGGTTTGACTTCTTATGAAAAAATCAAGAAATATGATGCACTTTTCCAGAGGTATCTGACTCTACTCAAGCAAGGTGTGAAAGAAGAACAGCGGGTAAGTTTAACGCTGCAGCGTGACACAGAGGTTCCTGAACATGAGCGGTCCCAAGAAAAACAAGGCCCAGGGCAGGACGAGGCCCCTAAGGATCAGGTTGTTACGGATGTACTGAAAAGCCTACCGAAGCATAACCGTAAAAATGCTGAGTACATTTTGATGAAATTATCCGAAAGAAGTGAGAGTTGGACTTCGCGAGGTGAATTTGTATATAAAGGGAATGTTGTAAAGGGGTCCCACATGATTGACTTGTTGAAAAATCTCATCCTTCCGTTTAAAAAATCTGGAGCATGGCTACCCCAAGGGTGGTCAGACTTTCTACATACCTTGTCAGAGGTAAACATCCCCATATCTTCAGTCATTAACCCTTATGCTCGTGAAGAATATAGACAGTTCAAAACAGGGGGTACATCTATTGAAAATGGGGGTACACCACCCAGCATTAAGCAGAGAAGAACAAGAAGAAGAAGGCAGATAACTCATTCTCCCCATTGGTCGAGATCCGAGCTGGAAGATCCAAAAAATGCTGATGGGAAGTCAAAAAAGTCTCTTCGTAAGACGACACTACCACCCCGATGGATTACATTTTCACCATAAACCGTTATAAGAAAATGAAACATGTAGCCTATTTCTTTTATTCAATAAAATATTTATTGATTATATTTTCAAGTCTAGCTTCGTTCTCTACTTCACACACTAACATATGATGTCATTACACAAATATTATATCATAAGAAAAAACAAACAATGGAAAAAAAAAAAAAAAAAAGACAATTTAAATTCCATAACAATCCAGAAACATCTCCAAAGAGCATGTTCCGTGAGTATAAAATGTACAACTTTGATTAATGACACATTTCTGATATTTTTTCACAAAGTTAGATACCATTAAATCATTCTTAATCACATCTCCGGTGTATTTTGACAACACTTGCTGCAGTGATAATCCGCACGCTCTATGACATAGATAAAAAATGCAATGGTGACCGCACACAGTGGACATAGTGTTTTGAAGCTGATTATTATGATACAATATTTTTGAGGATCTGTCTTCTAAAAATGTTTCGATGCTTGACGGGTAGAACTCGAAATCCGGAGAGAATCCATAAGAGTCAAAACAGCTGGATTGACCATTCTCATCCAAAGTCAGAGCTAACCAGTGTTCTCCAGGCATGTGTGAAGGATGTGTGTTCACAATAAAGTAGGCCGGCCCTGGGAATTTGTCAGCTAGCAGCGGGAGCTGGTCGCACGGCCACACACCGCAAAACAAATCTCCCAGCAGATGATGCAGTATGTTCTCAATTTCATGATTATTCATATCTGATTAGATTAATAATAATCCACCAGCACACACCTCTTTGAATCAATCTCTAAAATAGAGTCATAACAAGCGTAGATGATCAGCGTGGTGGTATGAGGCAACGGGTTTCTGAAACGCATTTCCAGTCTTAAATTCCCACTGGAAACTGGAGATAGAGCATCTGTGTCCTCACCTGGGTTAAGATTAAATGCGAATAGAGAGTATCCTTGATTAAATTCCTGACGTGTTATACTCAGCGGAAGATCTTTTAGATGTCGTCCTGTAGCAGTAAACAAGTTGTAATACTCTCTCACTGAATTACCTTGGTTAAAATTGGGCTGGAAGGCCTTAGCTGGAATTTGTCTGCCATCCTTACACAAAGCTAAATATTCCATATCAAAATGATTAAAGTCAAACGGATTGAGATTGCGTGTTCCTGTAAAAGCGTCATGATCCAGTAATGCAATCACCACATACTTCGGAAAGACGCCTAAGAAAAGATTCTCTTGGTTGCATACCCTTGAATTTTCAGGGATGGAATATGTTTTTACATTCACACGTGAAAGTGGATACAGAGCATTTGCTTTCATTAAAGCTGAAGCGTGCCCCAGTCGTACAGCTGGAGAGACAGTAACTTTTTTGATAAAAAGAGATGCTCCTAATATCCTGAGTTTGAAAGTTGAGTCTCTTGCGGCCATGAGACAAAAGGCATTGTTGGCTCTTGTAAGTTTAATTTTGAGGTCAACAGAGTTTAAAAGAAGTCTTTCACAGAAAAATATGTCTGCATGCAGGGGGCCTAGGAGATGTACCTCCCTGGAATTTTCCGTAAAGCCTGCTCTGTTTTTAAGACCTTGGTTAGGGCCGTTAGTTGTAACAATAGAGTTCAGAGCCCCTGCAGTGTCTTTATAAAAAAGACCAGAGCTAAACTGGCTTTTTAAAGAATCCTCAGAAAAGTTTAACAATGTCTCAATCATGGCTCTGTATGGATGTGTAGCGCTGGATTGTGAAATCAATCGATCTCCGAGAGTGACGTCACACTGACTCAAGATGGTGTTTAACGGGTAGTTGATGAGCCCTACAGGTGCATCATCCAGCAGGTTTGTTCCATCCTCATTAGTAATTTTCACTCTGAGATGCAACAGCGTATCGTTGAGATCTAGATACTTTTCTCCATCTCCCGGAATGAAAAACTCGATCGGGCCTCCATCGGTGATTGCTGATAAAGGCTGGATCTCGGTGTAAATTTTATCTTCAATCGATAGCTGCGTCATCGGGGCAGAAAATAAGTCCAACTCTGCCAGCGTGCACTCTGATGATTTGTTATGTAAAAGAGCCATTATTTAAATATATCAAAACATGCGGATGACTTCCTTCCTCTTCGTTTGTCAGCTCCAACTGATCTCCTTTTTCGCGTTTGTCGTTGTTTTTTAACTGTCCTTAAACGATCATCAGGGGGTCTTGTTCTGGGTCTTTTGGATAAAACCATAATTCCTGAACCTTCTTGACCTTCGGTGCGTGTAGAACCACTCATTTTACTCATGGCTCTACCGATGACATCCAAAGCGATATTTGATGCAGCCGTTTTAAGATGGGGTTTTGCAATAGCAAATCCTTTTTTAACCAGAGGGGATACGAAGCGGAATAATTTTGAAAATAATGATCCGATTCCGCGTCCGTACATGACCGGGGCCCCATAAAACCCTGGCAGATTACCGCCTGATTGACTTACATAGTAATTTACAAAGCGATTTGGATCACGTCTCAGACTTAGATGTGCCATGTTCTCTCTTGCCTGCTTGATACAGTGTTGAAGGACCAGGGTAATATGAATGATAATCAATCAGTCTTAGAGGTTATATATATCTCTGTTTATACAAATAAAATTTATCTCAGGCTACGTTGTGATATCACCGGTTTGAAGTGTAGTCTTACGATGGTCTTACCATAGATGAAATTTACAGGAACCTTTTGGTCCGATTTAATTTCTATATGGATATTTTCAATATGTCTTCTGGAAACTGGAAGGTAGTGGGCAGGGTTAAACGTCAGAGTAACCATATCACTGAAGTCGCCTTGTACTTTGACGGTCCGCAGTAAAAGCGCAAAAGTGTTGCCTACTATTTGCGGGCTGACCACGTCGCTGTAACAGAATAGGTGATAGAAACCAGCCTTTATATCTGCCGGAAAAGGAGCCAGTTTTGGTTCAGATACATGAATCCATTCCCCTGGTTTCACGCCCATCATATAAGCCAGAGTGTTGAAGAAGCGTATTTCATACGGACCGCTTGCTTGAAATGCAAATCTCTTTTGAACTTTGCTGAATTTAATGCGGATACCCGAGTTCATTTTTTTGAAAAACAGTTCCATCTCTGTCTCGAGTTGAATAGCGCTGTTATAGTAGCCACTTCTGATCCTTTGCGTATTGATCTCCACATCGCCAACCTTCCTCCATTCAAAGTAGGCATCATAATCCGGTAAATTATGCCATGTATGAGGGTATGAAATATCTACTAATGCAACCATCCATTGGCCTTCTAAATCAATATGTTGAGCTAAATTTACACGGAAACTCGAACTGGTATTATTTTTAAACACTTCCATGCTAGCATTAGAGGGAAGGGTAATGTAAAAACCGTCATCCTCTGCCTTGCTTTACATGATGCTGTATGAATCATTAGGTTTTAGTACACACCTATTTTATACGTTTCGTAGTTCATCAAACTTGATCCAACTGTTGAATTTCTCAGGCCAATTTTTCCAGCGTACAAAAACCTGTTTGACACCCTTGACGGTGCGTTGATTTAATATTTTCTCCACTTGATACATCTTGTCCTTAAATATTTTTACTTTTTGAAGTTCCTCAGTGTAAAAAGAACCCTCAATAGGTTCTCCATCCAAATCTTTGAGTTTGTATACAGGAGGAGATCGGGGTATCCGCTCATACACTGTAAACACTTCATCCGTAAAACTCTGTTTGTATTTTTTGTCAAACACTCCATGTACCTTGGATATTCTGACAAGATCCCCCTGTTTAAACATTGTCACTGAGTCCCTGCAATATCTGTTGGAGGTAACATCGTACAGATTCTGAAACACTTGAAAAGCATTTTCTGAGGTCACTTCCATTGGGCTCATCTTAATGCCGGTGTGGTAGCTGTGGTTGTAGCTTCTAGTTAAATTTTGCAGGACGTCAATGTACCGCCGGGTGTTGTTAGCAGTAAAATATCTCCACATCCTTGTTTTTAACGTACGGTTAAACCTCTCAACCACAGAGGCTTTTGCTTCACTTGCTGTGGCAAAATGTTCAATACCGTGTTTCTCCATTAGAAGCTTAAATTTCTTGTTAAAAAATTATTTCCCTGCATCTGTCTGAAGTTGTTTTGGGACCTGACTTTCTTTAAAAACTGATTCAAAAGCCTTTAGCACCTCTGCAGCAGTTTTCCTCTTCAAAACACGTACATACGCCCTCTTTGAAAAGATGTCAATGACTGTTAATAAATAATTGTAACCGTCATTTTCCTTGGCCAGAGCTTGCATGTCACAGAGATCGGCTTGGAACTGTCTCAATGGTCTGGTGACAAAAGCTCTGTTTCTCGGGAACTTTATTCTTGCAGGTTTATGTAGAGTATAGGTATCTTCTCCTGATAAAAAAATCTTTAACTTTTTCAACTGCTACCTTCTTCCCCGTTTCATCTTGTATAACCCTCCTCAACCTTTCTAAACCCCCTAAACTTCCAGGATTTGATGGGTTGTAATATACATTTTTCATGATCCTTCTTTCAGACATCCCAGTTTTATGCTCACTCTGACAACTACTTGTTAAATAATGAATAAAACAAACACCTGAGGGTATATTTATACTTCTTTTTTTATTTTATACCCGTATTTAATAGAGAAACAGAAAAAAAAACACATTCAGATAATAAAGATCAATTCAAACATTGCAATCTTTAAAAAAAAAAAAAAACTGTTATATATGTATACCAGTAGAAAGCTGAGAGAGAATACAGAAAAGACAAAACAAGTCATCAATCATCTGAGATCGGATCGTAGCACTCTGAGACAGAGTTAAGCTGCTTGAGACAATCATTACCGCTCATCTTATCGTACATATCAGTGATTGCACTATGGAAGCCTTGTACTGATTTCAGTTCATATAAAACCGTCTCAGCAATCGTTTTCACTCTGAAGTCATCTGCTTGTATGCGTCGAAGTGTCAGAAGTTTCCGAATAGCAGGAAGGAGCTTGGGGTTTACAAGTCGTCGCACGATGCGTTGAAAGTTGACTTGGTAATACTCCTCCTCCAATATCTCCAGGCACTGATGCTGTCGTTGGCTCGGGTGGTTCGTAATGCACCCATAACAGGTTTCTTTGACATAGTTCAAACAGGTTATGTTGAATAAATGAAGTATTGCTGTTTTCATCGTATTGATGAGAGCGCTTGAGATCCAGCCGTCAATTTCATCACCCTGATTACTCTCCTCCTCCTCTGGTGAAGGCTGAGGGGCAGGTATCGGGTCTGGAGTTTGTGGGGAGGGTGAGTAGCTGATGGTTGCCCCGTCCTCCACGATCACCCTCTTGTCTTCAGGTTGGATATGTGTGTACAGACTCAGCCACGCATAGTGGTGAATAGAGGCCAGGTGAAGGCGGATGATATGATCTGAGGTTGTATCCTGTCGGTGTCCCTGAACTGAATAGAGACTCAAAGAGCTGCGACGATGAGGCGGCTGGTGAGTAGAGGTCTGGAGAAGGTGGATGATACAGCCCGGTGTTGAAGCTTTTATCATCATGATCAGGAGAGAAGACGGTCTCTTCTTGCTGGCTGTAGAGGTCCCAGTATGGTGTTTTCCCGTACGCTCCATACATTCTCAAGGTCTGCCGCCCGCCATTATGAAGAAGAAGAGTCTGTGAGCTCGCAGTTAGACCCTGATATATAGCGCAGGAAGGTGGGAGGGTCCTCAAGAAGGGGAGTGGGTCCTAAAAAGAGGGTGGGTCCTCAAAAGAGGGTGGGCTTTAGATCCACAGCAGGGAACGTCAGGATTCTTTTCACTGACATAACATCAATCCAGCAGCGTGAGTTTTCGAAAAGGTTGGAAAGACGCTGTCCAATTTCATTCATCTTCTCAACCCAAGCATCATACGGTAGAGCCAGCACAGTCTTGTATACACCGCAGTTCTGATTGAATGCCTCCAACACAAACAGATCTGAGGGGGTCGTCTGGTTATTCTTGCGTTTGCTTGCCTGAAAAGACCAGCGGCCATTTGCTGTGGTTTTTGACCCCCACACTGCACCAAAGAGAGGTTCTCTCGCAGCTATTTCAACATCGGAAGGACACATTCTCACCCTTTTTGCTGGTCGAGGAGAGCTTTCATCTTCATCCTCCCTTTCGTACACTGAGACTGATTCAGGGTTATCGTTAAGGTGTGGGATTGCCAGCCGTAACACAGTTGTGGGTGAGAGTACACCCACAACGACTTATACCTCGTATAAGTCGTTGTGGTATATTTTCGTACATGAAAATATACCCCCAGCTACCGCTCAGTCCATATGGTTCCAAAGACCACTCATCCTGCTGAGTGTCGAACGGAGGCCTTTGTACCTTGCATAGGTAATATGTTGATTTCTTCGGGGCATCCATTTCACGGCGCGTATGCCTGTAGACGGTTACTGAGGTTTCACACAGAAGAGATGTACGTCTTAGCTGACCTGAGGCCTGTTTTTCATCCATTGTTGTTGGTGAAGTTGAATCATTAAACAGTGGATGTGTATTGTCAGACAATGCTCCAGACTTATAGCCAGGAAAGTGCTATTTTCCTCTTAATTACTTTGTGACTACAGTTGGTGTGAAGACTGTCTGAGACAATACACAAGTTGTCTGCTTTAATTCAATAACCAGTGACATGTCTGAGGATTTTATTTTGTATTTTTTCAGTTTCTTGTTACGTTTTACATAGACATACTGGTTACAACCTCTGGCTCCCACGTGGAATGAGGAGAAAACTGTTTTCTCTAAATCATCAATAACTATTGCTCTAAGATGAAAAAAAGAAAAGCTTAAGGTAAGTAAAATTATCATCCATTTTACCAAATGGACTCTCTCATGATTCCAAACAAAGTCTTTTAGCTGTAGAATCCATTTCTAATTTGGAAACAGGATGCTGAGCACTCATAACAATTTTTTTCAGTTCATTGGTTTCTCTGTTTTAGATCATCTCTACAACAGAAGCCAATTCATCCTTCTTTTCGAAATAGCATCTAAATAACCCCCTGTTTTAAAACAAAATGAACACGTCTTCTCAAGGCACTTTACAAAGTCAAGTAAATCGAATCATACAGATTTCAAGTCAGGTACATACATTCCAATTAATCCTAACTATCAAACAGTGCAGTCAGATTCAGTTTATTATTCAAATTGGTCAAAACATTTTTCGATCTAAGGAAACCAAGCATATTGCATTGAGTTGGTGACTTGCAGCATTCACTCCTCCTGGATGAGTATGTAGCAATAGTGGGCAGTTACATGTATTGACTTTGCAGCAATCCCTCATACTGTTTTTCCACTGCTGGTTTGAGCTTCTTAGGAATTTAGGATCATTGAGAATCTTTATTTTGCTGTAATGTGGCCTAAAACGGTAAATGTTTTAGGCCACAGTATCTGGCACACACTTTGGCCTTCTCCTCCCTCAGAAGAGGCAGTGTTCTATTGCTATGACAATCTGAAGCACTTTGGATAAGTACAGGAGAGAGAGGGAAGCCATGTGGCATCAAACGGAAGGATACGATCTAGAGGATGTGTAAGGGTAAGCTAACGCTACATATTGCTAGTTTGCTATAAGGATGCTCATATACACAATAAGCCCACCATACAACGACTGAGCAGTTAAAGATATTAGTTAATCAAACATGCTTACTAGTGACACTGCCCCCCCCCCCCACCCAATCAGTGGCCGACAGTCTTCTGATGTTGCGTATTCAGAGTGACTCAGAACAGTTGGAACCTCAAGCAAGCAGGTACTAAATATAGTAGCGGCTCCACATAACCATTACTAATTGAAATGTCTAGAAAGCAAGTCAACCCATAGCAAGCCACACTAAGTAAGGACTAATGGAAAATGGACACTGGAGTCCCAAAAAGGGTCCAAACCAATGGGCTCTGTGCAAAAACTGTACTTGGCATTTAAAAACTTTCAAACCGTGGCCGACAGCCATCCCTTGTCCCCAGTCATAGTGATTGTCATACTTTATAGTAACCGATAGGACAATAGGAAAAAAAAAAAAAATCCACTTATAGATTGGTTCTCAAACTGTCCCTGAAAATAAATGAGAAAGGAATTAGAAATTCTTTGACTCCTGAACAAAATCCATGAGACCTAGACTAATGACAAAGAGTAATGGACATATTGTCCTGGGCTGCACGGTGGCGCAGTTGGTAGCACTGTTGCCTTGCAGCAAGAAGGTCCTAGGTTTGATTCCTGGCTGGGGTTCTTTCTGCATGGAGTTTGCATGTTCTCCCCGTGCATGCGTAGGTTCTCACCGGGTGCTCTGGCTTCCTCCCACAGTCCAAAGACATGCCTATTAGGTTAATTGGTCTCTCAAAATTGCCCTTAGGTGTGTGCATGGTTGTTTGTGTGATGACCTGTGATGGACTGGCAACCTGTCCAGGGTGTACCCTGCCTCTCGCCCATAGACTGCTGGAGATAGGCACCAGCTCCCCCGTGACCCACTATGGAATAAGCGGTAAAAAATGACTGACTGACATATAGTCCTAATAGGAGTCCAGTTTAGAGGTGAAGAGTAATAGGAGCCTCCATTCATTTCTATGGCAGGCCAAAATAAAAAAAAATAAAAAGCTCTTGCTGAATATAACTTAGACAGTAGTAGGCTAAAAATTCTCCTAAAAACATCAAGGTGGACTTTGAAATTAAAAAACGTCCACTTTAAAAGCCATTTCTAAAACATTTAACATTTTGTCATAAAAATATCTATCTGCATGTAAATGAGTGTGTTGTGGAAAATTATTTTAATGCTCTGACCTTTTTACCAACCTCACTTATGGCCTTTGTGTTTGGTTACTTAGAGGAGATGGGTTCTAAATTCATTATCTGGAGAGTTTAGGGTTAACACTCCCTGAAGTGTTGTACCTCAAGGGATGGTAGGTGGGTGCCCTCATAAATAACTTTGTTACCTCTGACCCGGGGAGGGGTCTAGGGGCTATATTTCCAAACTCTTTTAAGTTGAGATAACATCCACATACTGGTATAAATACTGTCTGTAAATTCTGTTCGGGGCTCTGCTTCTCTGACTCGCTCAGTGACAGGGTCTTCAAACGCTGTATGCCTTTGAATAAACTTATAAAGACAAAGTCCAGTTTTTTTAATGACTTGTCTTCTCTCCCACTTTGATTAGCACCACAACAGGTGCAAAGGCAGCAAAAAACGCACAAAAGACAACTTCCAATTGTAAGATGCGTTTGGAAGTGGTGGGCAAACCCCACCACTTCCAAACCCATTCTTGTGTGGTGTGCTACAGACAACATCACACCACACTCAAAAAAATGAAATGTCACTATGATTGGCTATACAACATAGTATTATATTTTAATTACTCAAAATCAAAATCTGAAGTGGTGGATTATCACATACGTGTTACGATGTATGTATTTGTGTAATCTTGCAGAAACTTCGATTGCAGTAGCCTCCGATAGTGGTGAAAAATGCTTTTAGCTCCGGTAGCGTGTCTAAAGGCAGTTGATTGATATGTTGCACAGGACGTCCTTCAATGTTTTAACACTAAGCTCATTTTCTTTTTCCAATAGACATGAATGTGGTCTTGTAAAGACTGTGGCGAAACTGTAACATCAAGAGTCCAACAAATAAAACATTACAGATTAGCATGGCAATTTTGGCCACAAATACCCGTACGCATGCCTTTTTTCTGATCACCCTTGTGTAAACTTGGAATGCTTTCATAATCATTTAAGCAGGTCACCTACTAATGTAAGTGTTGAAAAATGTGTTACTTCAGCTACATTTAACTGTCAATTGTGTCCAAGGACCTACATACAATCAGCAAAGGAGTAATTTTGTCACATAAATAACCAACTCAAGAGCCATGAAACATTGAACTCTGTGCTTCAGGGCTGCGGCTGCTCTTTCCAAACAACTGTTTGTGGTACTTTCAAGTCCCACAGAAATCGAAAACACACCCCATATTCTCTTCAAGATTTGAAAGTAGGGATCATAAAAACTCCTGAAGCAGAAAATTCAGCAGTTGGCGAAAGTGATAATTCAGTTCATAGTGGTGAGTGTAATGTCGATTCTGATAGTGATATAGAAACTGAAACAAAAGAACATGATTTATCTAAAACTATAGAACTGAAATTAGGATGTCTTTTATTAAAACCCAAAAACTTTTTCCATGTTCCATCCACAGCAATAGATGAACTGCTTGCTGAATTGCATTGATAGGATCTGCATCTGTGCCCATATCAAACGAAACAGTTCAATAAACTTTCAGAAATCACAATGTTTGTGTGGACCAGATTGTGACTGAATGATTGATCACTGCATTATCTTCATGTAAGCCTTTGTTAAAGGGTATAGCAAAGCATGGCCCTCTAGCGACTACTCATAAATGCAGAAAGTATTACGAGGAAAATTTTGACATCGTCGATCCAGTGGAGTATGTACTTGAGCCAAAAAAGGACGAACCTTCCAGTATAGTCCTGTTCTGAAAACCTTAGAGCAGTTACTCAAACAAAATGATATACTTAACAAAGTTGTTGATAGTCATTCAGACCAGCATTCTGTTATCAAGATGGTTGTCTTGATAACATCTATGGTTTTTCACAGGTGAGCAATTAAGACTTTACATAGATAAATTTGAAAATTGTAATCCTTTTTTTTTTAAACCATGTCCTGTTTGGCTGAGTAGCCCTTAGAATGGTTGTCTGAGTCCCAAGAAAAAGCCCAACAGATTCATTTTCACACGTGGAGCATTACAGCTAGCAGATCCAGCAATGGACCCAGAGACCTGAGACCCCGGGACGTACGTAACGAACGTAAAGAATGTAATGAAACGTAAAGAAAAAAAAGCAATGGATGTCGAACACTCACTCACACTCCCCATACATACTCTATACTCCCAGGTCCAGGTGCCAAAACCCCAGAAGGTAACCAGCCCCCAAACCCAAGAGGTGATCCCCTTCCCTCCGGGGGTGGAGACGTGCAGACCGCGCTCAGCATCTGAACGTGGGCTGGGCTAGCCTGGGCTGATGCCTGAACCTGAGCAACCCCACCCGAACCCCGACCCCAATCCCCAACAACCCCCATCCTCATCCGGAGAGGGGGCCATGTACAAAAGAAGGGTCTACATGGTCCAAACTAGCCTGCCAACCAGAGCCGCCACAGGATGAAACAGTTCCAACCACCAATGAATTCTGATCCTAACCCCATGAGCCCCTCACTCCCAATGAACCCCAACATGAATTTCCCCACAGGGCCACCACCAACCAGGACACAGATATCGAACTCATGCCCCCGATTCCAAATGCCATGAATCCCGTCCCCACAGGGGCACGCCTCCACAGGTGAGCTCCATCCCTAAAAAGCCAATGAAACCAAACCCACACAGCGCAAGCTCCACACACAGTCCTGCTCCAAGCACCCCTACCGAATCCTGCCCCCCACCACACAGCGCACTGCGACGGCAAGGCAAGGGCCCCACGCAATGCCACCCCAGCCTCCTCCCACAGGTGCAACAGGGCAGACACCACCGAGCACTGCACCCACAACGGAACCCCCGACTGGCAAGAAGTCCTCAGCCAGCAACAGACACCCGGAGCCGGCATGCCCCCGGCAACCACAAAAACACACCACATCACCGCCACTGCAACAGTAGCTCAGGGAGAAACATTATCCAGCTCAGCTCTTCCATCACTGGTCAGCCGATGCAAATGCCAGTGACCCCATATCCAAGAAGATGACACAACCCTATCACCCCACACACTGCAGCCCATCCATGCCACCCTCTAGTCCGCCACCCCGATCCCCCCCAGACATGAGAGCCAGCAGAGCAGCACACTGCCAAGCCTGCCCAACCATTTGGCCACCGCCAGCAGCCACAACCCGCCAGTTCATGAGAGGAAAACATGCACCATGTAACCGGCCCAGGTAGACCAACAACCAGCCAGCCGCCCCAGTGCAGCCACAAGACGTGCTCCACTGGCCCACCCACCCGACCTCCAACCGCAGCCTAGTGTCCAGCCAGGGGCGAGAGCCACAGAAGGATCCATTGGAGGAAGGCTACCACAGCATGCCAAGAACCGGGCACTCCACCAACCCCACACCCAAACCCCGGAGGTGCCCCAGCATCCCGGTCACCCACACTCCTGAACGGTAAATCCCGTCGCACTGTGGCGAAGCCACCTCCTAATCAACACCGCACACTGCCCGCCCAAGACCCCCTCGCTGGAGCCCAGTGCACCCCCAATCTATGGACCGGGCACCAAAGCCAGGGTTTGAAATCCAAGGAAATCCAAGGTTCTTGCCTGTAGAATGCCTATCCTCTTCTTCACTTTTTCAGTTATTCATATTGCATTCCCAGACAAAGACTCAAAAATAAGAGTTCTGTCTAAATATGAAAAGATTTCAAACATAATTTGAAGAATGAAATAAGGAAAATGTGGTCTAATCTGTCTTGTCTGTCAGTGCTGACTGCCTGGTTTTCATAAACCAGTTAGAATGACAAAATAAACCCAATGATCCTGAAGATCTGCAATGTGGGTCCAGTGAAGCCAATCATCTAATTGAAACTGTTTTTGTTATGCTTTAAGTTGTCAGTGCTGAAAACTGATTAGACCATGTCCTTCTTATTTGATGCATTTGTAAATTTGTGAAAAAAAAATCTGCTTTCCACAAACAATCATGTCAGGTAGTGGTGAACCTGAGTGGCAGAATACATTTTACAGATTTATATTGAGGACAGGAATATATACAGTCAAGTGTTTTACTCATCTTTCATGTCACTTGAAACATTTTGAAGTATTATATGTCTTAGTTTTACATGACTTTGGACTTTGGATGTGAAGGTACACACGATGTCTACTCCAACGAAGCTTCAGGTTGTCCAAAGAGAAGAAAACTGTGTGAAGCTGACTTTGTCCTCTGGTATACCAGACCCTGTGGTCTTAAAATTGAGATGTGTGGAACTGAAAAAGGGTTCAGACTGCAGTACATGGACAATGATTTTGACCAGTTTATGAACCTGACTTTAACAGCAGAAAACAAGACAAAGGAACAGTAAGAGTAATTAACCAAGCGAGCAATCAACACAAGCACTCGTACGCCATATGCACCTTTTCATGGTGTGGATGACTCCTCTAAAGACACTGATACTTTCATCACCTGAGTCAACCACCTCAAGTTCAACCTCAACCTCAACCTCATCACTAAGATGTCAAAGCTGGCCACAGAGCTTCCCTATTCCTCTGTTCTCCTATGAAATAGAAATGCAGCTGTCAAAGGGGAACCAGGAATTCTTTGCTGAAGGCAAGCGGCTGAACCCAAGTGTCAAAGTTCGGTCACTCATTTTACAAGTCTTGGCATTCGTATTGTGCCGCTAGAGGTGAAATTCTTGGACCGGCGCAAGACGGACGAAAGCGAAAGCATTTGCCAAGAATGTTTTCATTAATCAAGTTCACAACAAGTTACCCTACTGCTGCACAATTGGATGATGTTGCAGAAGCTTTGATTATAAAACATCCATGCTTGAAGGAAGAGGGCTCTGTTACTGGATACTATGGTTGGGAAATCAGCCTAAAGTACAAAATGGGCAACTATTGTTCTACTCTTAGGGGTTTAGGATCACCAGAAATAAGCATTAACTCCTTGAAAAACAGAAAGCCTGGTAACTCCTCTAGTCCTAACCAAGTGAAGTAACACCGGAGAGCAAAAGTAAATTTTTGCCCCCATTACCCAGCTGGAGAAGACAAAGAGATTCTTGAGGAGTGAGTAGAACTGACAAATGAGGTCAAGAAAAGGAACAACCATCAGGTGATAAACATCTGCAAGACATTTAGAATTGGGAAATATAGCTATTTATAGCAATAAGTGACTGAGATGAAATATATTTTGGATATGGTAATCGTGGGTTATTACTTGTAGACTTAGTTTTAAGCTGTGTTAACCATTCTCTGTTCTTTGTTTTTTTGTCTTGTTGAAACCTACCTAGATAAGCGCATTACCACCGTCCCGCTTATCCCGAAGTCTGGTTATGCTTTAGTTTCAGGTTTTTCTAGTTTGTTAGTTTGTACTCATGAGTCTCTGTTTTGCTCAGTCACGTTTGTTCTGTCCTATCAGTTAACTTTATCCGGTTAACCTGCTCCAAGCTAATCTGTCTCCTTGCTCCACCTGGTTCACGCTCCATAAATACACACCTGTTCAGTTACACATCTCGCAAACATTTTTCAAATCATGCTCATGTCTTGTTTTCTAATCATGCTCAAGTCTTGTTTACTAGATCATGCTCATGTCTAGTTTTCTTTTGGATCATGCCAAGCTTGTCTTGCCTGCCCGTTTATTGTTTTGTTCCTGCCTCTTCTATGAGTGAGTTTTTTGTTAAATAAATACTTTTGCACTTATTGTCATGCTGCCTGCTAGTCTGCATTCTGGGTTCCTCTGTTGCTCAAAGCATGAAAGGTAGAAGTTTCAAATTGAGCTCTAAAGCAGTAGTAATAAGCTACTGATCTGGGACCAAATTTGGCTTCCTGATGCTTTTGTGAAGTCTTCTGTGAAATCTTGTTCATTTGGCCCACAGACATAAGATTGTTTAAGATTTCTTCTTGTCATTATTTTTCTCATTGTGTGTCAAACTCTGTGTACAACAGATTTAGTTGCCATAGGCTGCCTTTCATTGTAGCCACTGTGAGCCCTACTAGGTACAAGATTCTGGCAACTGGTGTTTGGATTTTTATTTAAATAGTATGCTGCAATGACACTTTATCAAAAGTTCTGCTGCTATGTGAACCAGTTAAAGCTTGTGACCCTTGCCATGATTGGAGCTTAGAGCTTTAAATATGTTTTAATTTAGTGGCAATATGTTCATTGAAAGTTAAATAAAAAAAAAGCACTGACACTTTATAATTTTATCTTCTAATGTACTTTAAGGGCACTCTTAAAATCTCGGTGGTACTACATTACAAGCATTTAGATTTTTCTGTTACTTTTTATGCTGATTTGAAGAATGAAGGTAAGGATAATACAAATACTGTTAATGAAACATATGATGTTTATACATCGTTCGTCGTCTTCCGCTTATCCCGGACCGGGTCGCGGGGGCAGCAGACTCAGCAGAGACGCCCAGACGTCCCTCTCTCCAGACACCTCCTCCAGCTCCTCCAGGGGGAGCCCAAGGCGTTCCCAGGCCAGCCGAGAGACATAGTCCCTCCAGCGTGTCCTGGGCCGTCCCCTGGGCCTCCTCCCGGTGGGACGTGCCTGGAACACCTCCCGAGGAAGGCGTCCAGGAGGCCTCCGGTATAGATGCCCGAGCCACCTCAACTGGCTCCTCTCGATGTGGAGGAGCAGTGGCTCTACTCCGAGCTCCTCCCGGATGGCCGAGCTCCTCACCCTATCTCTAAGGGAGTGCCCGGCCACCCTACGGAGGAAGCTCATTTCAGCCGCTTGTATCCGTGATCTCGTTCTTTCGATCATGACCCAAAGTTCATGGCCATAGGTGAGGGTAGGAACGTAGACCGACCAGTAAATTGAGAGCTTTGCTTTTCGGCTCAGCTCTCTCTTCACCACAATGGACCGGCACAGCGCCCCCATTACTGTGGCAGCCGCACCGATCCGTCTGTCGATCTCCCGCTCCATTCTTCACTCACTCGTGAACAAGACCCCGAGATACTTAAACTCCTCCACTTGAGGCAGGAACTCCCCTCCAACCTGAAGAGGACAAGCCACCCTTTTCCGGTCGAGTACCATAGCCTCGGACTTGGAGGAGCTGATCCTCATCCCAGCCACTTCACACTCGGCTGCGAACCGCCACAGCGCATGCTGTAGGTCTTGGCTAGAGGGGGCCAGCAGGACCACGTCATCCGCAAAAAGAAGAGACGAAATCCACTGGTCCCCAAACCAGACCCCCTCCGGCCCTTGGCTGCATCTAGAAATCCTGTCCATAAAAGTTATGAACAGGACCGGCGAGAAAGGGCAGCCCTGCCGGAGTCCAACATGCACTGGGAACAGGTCCGACTTAGTGCCGGCAATGCGGACCAAACTCCTGCTCCGCTCGTACAGGGACCGGATGGCCCCTAATAAAGGGCTCCCGATTCCATACTCCTGGAGCACCCCCCACAGGGCATCACGAGGGACACAGTCGAATGCCTTCTCCAGGTCCACAAAACACATGTGAACCGGTTGGGCAAACTCCCATGAACCCGCGAGCACCCTGTAGAGGGTATAGAGCTGGTCCAGTGTTCCACGGCTGGGACGAAAACCACACTGTTCCTCCTGAAGCCGAGGTTCGACTATCGGTCGGACTCTCCTCTCCAATACCCTGGCGTAGGCCTTACCAGGGAGGCTGAGGAGTGAGATCCCCCTGTAGTTGGAACACACCCTCCGGTCCCCCTTCTTATAAAGGGGGACCACCACCCCAGTCTGCCAGTCCAGAGGCACTGTCCCCGACCGCCACGCAATGTTGAAGAGGCGTGTCAACCATGACAGCCCTACAACTTCCAGACACTTGAGGTACTCAGGGCGGATCTCATCCACCCCCGAAGCCTTGCCACCGCGGAGCTTTTTAACCACCTCGGTGACTTCAGCCTGGGTGATGAAAGAGTCCAACCCCGAATCCCCAGCCTCTGTTTCCACCACGGAATGCGTGATGGCAGGATTGAGGAGATCCTCGAAGTACTCCTTCCACCGCCCGATAATGTCCTCAGTCGAGGTCAGCAGTCTCCTGCCCCCACTATAAACAGTGTTGGCAAAGCACTGCTTCCCCCTCCTGAGGCGCCGGACGGTTTGCCAGAATCGCTTCGAGGCCAACCGGTAGTCCTTCTCCATGACCTCACCGAACTCTTCCCAGGCCCGAGTTTTTGCCTCTGCCACAGCCCGGGCCGCAGCACGCTTGGCCTCACGGTACCCGTCAGCCGCCTCAGGAGTCCCACAAGCCAACCACAGCCGATAGGACTCCTTCTTCAGCTTAACAGCATCCCTTACTGCCGGTGTCCACCACCGGGTTCTGGGATTGCCGCCACGACAGGCACCGCAGACCTTACGGCCGCATCTATGGGCAGCAGCATCGACAATAGATGCAGAGAATATGGTCCACTCGGACTCTATGTCTCCAACATCCCCTGGGATCTGGTCGAAGCTCTCCCGGAGGTGGGAGTTGAATACATCCCTGGCCGAGGGCTCCGCCAGGCGTTCCCAGCAGACCCTCACTATGCGCTTGGGCCTGCCAAGTCTGTCTGGCTTTCTCCTCCTCCAGCGGATGCAACTCACCACCAGGTGATGATCAGTGGACAGCTCAGCCCCTCTCTTCACCCGAGTGTCCAAAACATGCGGCCGAAGGTCTGATGATACGACAACAAAGTCGATCATCGACCTCCTGCCTAGGGTGTCCTGGTGCCAACTGCACTGATGGACACCCTTATGTTTGAACATGGTGTTCGTTATGGACAATCCGTGACTAGCACAGAAGTCCAATAACAAAACACCACTCGGATTCAGATCGGGGAGGCCATTCCTCCCGATCACGCCTCTCCAGGTGTCACTGTCGTTCCCCACGTGGGCGTTGAAGTCCCCCAGCAGAATAATGGAGTCCCCGGGAGGGGCACTATCCAGCACCCCCGACAGGGACGCCAAGAAGGCAGGGTACTCTGCACTACCACTCGGCCCGTAGGCTGAAATGATAGTCAGAGACCTCTCCCCAACCCGAAGGCGCAGGGATACAACCCTCTCATCCACTGGGGTAAACCCCAACACGAGACGGCTGAGCTGGGGGGCAACAAGCAAACCCACACCAGCCCGCCGCCTCTCCCCGTGGGCCACTCCAGAGTAGAAGAGAGTCCAACCCCTCTCAAGGAGATGGGTTCCAGAGCCCACGCTGTGCGTGGAGGCGAGCCCGACTATTTC
Organism: Girardinichthys multiradiatus; assembly: GCF_021462225.1. Classification (NCBI taxonomy): domain Eukaryota; kingdom Metazoa; phylum Chordata; class Actinopteri; order Cyprinodontiformes; family Goodeidae; genus Girardinichthys; species Girardinichthys multiradiatus. The sequence continues at coordinate 6,167,405 of NC_061815.1, forward strand.
TAGTCGATATCTCTCGACCTCCCGCACAAGCTCAGGCTCCTTCCCCCCCAGCGAGGTGACATTCCACGTCCCTAGAGCCAACCTAAGCATCCGGGGATCGGGCTGCTGAGGTCTCCACCTTCGTCCGCCACCCAATCCTCTTTGCACCGGTCCCTCACGGTTCCCCCTGCAGGTGGTGGGCCCACTGGGGGATGGCCTCGCGTCTCTCGTTCGGGCTTGGCCCGGCCGGGTCCCGCGAGGAGCAACCCGGCCACCAGGCGCTCTCCGACGAGTCCTGACCCCAGGCCTGGCTCCAGGGTGGGACCCCGGCTCCGCCGTACCGGGCGACGTCACGTGCCTCGATATTTTGTTCTTCATGAGGGGTTCTTGAACCATTCTTTGTCTGACCCATCACCTAGAGCCTGTTTGCCATGGGAGACCCTACCAGGGGCATTTAGGCCCCAGACAACATAGCCTCTAGGATCATTTGAGCTCTAAAACCCCTCCACCACGTTAAGGTGACGGTTCAAGGAGGGGATGTTTATACATGTGAATCATTTTTAGGCTATTGAGTATTTTTCTACAATAGGCTGTTTTGAATATTATTACTTAATAAGGTGCTGTCTGAGAAGAGTTGTAATTTTTTTCACCCTCCGTTAACAGTCTTTTTCTATGTAGCATGAATTGAATTTGACAAACTAACCACATCATGTTACTTTTACTCAATAATGTTGCACATCTCAGCCCTAATATTGAAAAACGGTTTTTCAAAAGAAGCTTTAATTTGCTGTAACACCGGATTTCATTTCATCAGAAGAACTCAAAATTTTAGTCATGTCTGGTACGTTTATAATTTACAAAATTACTATTGTTTTCCTTTTCTATGTACAGCTATCAGAGCTGGAAACATCAGGCAGCGTGGATCTAAACAAGTTAATCCTCATTACAACATATGCTGTAATGACCCTGTCAGAGCTAAGAAAGCCCTAACGGTGTAATTTACACATACTGGTTTAAAATCCTAGGCCCTTGAATTTCCTAAATAAGCCTTCTTTTATGGCTAAGTCATTGCTAAAATTAATGAGCTGATTTGATATAAAGGTTTTTCCTATTCAGCACAGGGCCCAGCTCTGTTTCTTATCAAGAGTCTCGCCGTTTGTCACTGATTGCCACTCTTTCACACCTACTGTAAACCCACAAAAACTCATACATAGTGAAGGTGCATAGCATAGCTGTCTGTATCACATGCATTTGCTGTCCTACAGCAGCTAAATCAGTCAACATATCTAGCAATGTGCAATGTGCATTGGCTGTCATGGGTGCAGATATTGCCTTACATTCAGGTGTAAGTGTGCAAGTCTGTGTGTGTGTGTGCTGATGTTGGCAGCCCCTGTGGGGTTTCTGCTGGTGACATTTTCTTAGCAAACTACAGCTGCTGAATAGACATTACTGATAGAAAGTGATAAGATACATATGCTGCTCTGCTGAGGGAACTGATTCTTGTGGTGATCCTAGCAGATCTGTTTGGGCATACAGTGATAGGCTTTCTGCTTTGGAGACCCTTTATGCTGTTTTCTCCCAGCAATAATAGTAGTTAACAGGAGAATGTGCTTGAAAAAGGTCATAAAAATTATTGCAGATGTAGGACTAGTAAACATAAGAATGACTAGTGCCCAAAAACGTTGGTGATCTCAGATGCCGACTGGGGATGTCCCAGAGGCTGCCAATAAATGGAAGGAATGGATTAAATAATGCTCTGGTGAAATACCGGAAATGAGGACAATTGAATGTATTTGATTAACCAGAATCCTATAGCCAGACTGCCAGTCTCAGTAATTGAGTGGGCTATGAAGTGAGGCACTTGCAGTCAGCCTAAAGTGAAATTACTTAGTAATCGGCTCATAAGGCCTGAGTAAGGAGCTATGGCTATAGGGATGAATGGAATTAGTGATTCCCAACTGGTTTGATTTGCGTTTTTTAAGAGTTAAAATGAGAGTTTCAGGAGTAAGAACAGAGAGAAAACTTGGAGAGTAAAAATGCACGTCATTGGAAGGGATTACGTTTTCTCAGCCATTTGAGAAGCATAGACACATCACGGTGAGTAATGGATAAGCAGCTGATACCCATAACTACTTTAAAGAAACAGTTGTTGGGCCATCTATTTTGGTCAGGAAAATGACTGTGCATTGAAGCTCTGACGTCATCAGAGCTTATAGAAAGCAGAGGAAACAAACTTTTAACTGCCATTTTCCAGTCGTAGTGAATTGCTACACTCGTAGGTGATCTCTGGAGAATCAAAAGCTCGCAGCCGGGGATTCATTCCATTCTCCATCACTGGCCAACCTCAGGAATCTTGACAAAGCTAGAAATCTTGCCGGGATAAGAAGACCAGGAGCTTTACTTCACCGATCGAAGGTGCGTCTGTAATGCACAAGTCAAGAAAAACCCACAGAGGTTTTCCAAAGGAGGCTAATTTTTCCTCTTTTGTTTTATTCCACTCGTCTGTGCACGGTCCATCGTTTTCCCTTTTTCTGCCTAAACTAGAGGAGTTGACCATTCCTGAGTTTGTCTTGTACACGTGACAAACGAAGCACCACTTTCCACTTGCTGCTTAAAGAAGATGACATCAAGTAATCCGGTTCCTTTTGTTGCTACTATAGAAGTTGCCTGGCCATGATAAAGTAGGATAGTTAGGGTGATTTTAGAATCACAACTCAATGTGCTTTGTATGTCGCAGGCAACGCTTTATTGAAGTTCCGCAGAACTTTCTGACTGCTGTTTAACACTGTTTTAACAACTGAGGGCTGACTCAGTTAAAGTTAAAGTTGATTCTTAAAGCACACTGAGGCTACGAACTGAGCCTCATGGTCATCATTGTTTTAAAGTTTATGGCCGCCACTGTGGAGGACCAATCCTGCCATAGTTAAAAATAAATACTGAAATAAATAAACGGATCAATAAAATAATTACTGGGCCAAAAAAGTAGCTAGAAATATAAATTAGTGCGCCAATAAATGTAACAAAAATAATAACAAGAACAGATTTATTTAATCATTGATCAATTAACCATATATATATATATATATATATATATATATATATATATATATATATATATATATATATATATATATATATATATTTCTATTTTAATCCACAATCTTTATTTAAACCACCAATTTTCAAGTCATATTTTTTTTCTTGAACTATAAGGTCAAAATAAAATTTGCTGTTTTACTCCTACCCCTTTTATTTCTTTCAAATGTATCTCCACTCAAATGTAAAACATGTCTTTGAAAATATATTATTTTTCAATAAATATTACTCGCACTTATATTATTTTCCCCTCTAATATACTCCTGTTTTATTTTTTTATCCAACGGATTTCACTGAGCCCTTTCTTTTTTACATTACTTGGTCACTGTATTAGGGAGCCCATGCAGGGACATAGGGGATTTTTTTTTTCTTTTGCGTCCCCACGCAATACTTTTTGCGCAATGGAACAAACACTACACCCATTTTTGAGATTTATTTAGTTTTATTTTGAAATCCGCATTAAACATAAGGATATTCAGTAAGACTTAAACACAGTTATTATCCACAAGTTGTCAGACTACTGAACTTTGGTCAATAATACTGCACTAAACCTAATTTGTGACTCTTTATTAGCTAATTGCTGCTGCATGATGTGTAATTTTTTTATTGCAAACCATTAGGGCTTTTATTTTTATAGCGAGTTTAACGGTTCTTCTTATCCCAAGCATTTAATTGCATTGTTGACTGCATTGTGTGTTAACCTGCATATGCCAAATAAAACTTACCAATGCCATATCAGTGCTGTTTGTTTTGTGAGCAGTTGGTCATCTGTGCTGCTGTTCCAAAATGCACAGCTTTATCAAGGTGATTAATAACTTTTGCGAGTGAACGCAAAAGTATTGCGTGGGATGCAAAAGTATTGCAAGCGAACGCAAAAGTATTGCGTGGTGACACAAAAGTATTGCGAGCAAACGCAAATGTATTGTGGGGGAACGCAAAAGTATTAAGAGCGAACGGAAAAGTATTGCACGGGGACACAAAATAAAAAAATTCCCCCATGTCCCCTTGCGGGCTCCGTACTGTATTGATTTTTCCTCCTTAACATGAGGAAGAAATGTAAATATGAACAGGGCGGAACTGAGAAAGAGGGGGCGCTCTTTAGACCGGCATCACCGCCTCAGCTTCTCACCTATTGGCTGAGGTCAAGCCTCTATGAAGTAGCTGCTGAGCCTCTGCCTGGTTCTGAAAAGGAGCTAGCAGAAACGACTACCTTAACTTCTGTCATGTTGCTAAAGAAGGCAGGAGCATTGTGGATTTGGTGGTAGATAGCGCTGTTAGACAGGATAGTTTACTGTATCCCGTTGAATCTAATTGAGAGAATACTTCAGTTTGCTGAAGTACTAAGCGGAAGTCACGTTTTCGGACGCGCTCTCAAAATAAAGGCATCACTCAATGACAGACTTTTCACAATCTAGGGGAAACATATCACAAGAACTTCAACATTAAATTTGCATCTTTAAACATTTACAATGATACTTCCTGGATAATATTAAGATGTAAATTTTTCAACAATAAATCCTAGTAAATATGGCCAATATTATTCAACATATTAACCTTTTTAAAGTAAACTGTCATTCAAGGATGATTTCTGTCCTGATTAAGAGTTCAATTTCTATAAATGTCACTATGTTTTATTTATATTTCATGTGGCATTTCTACATTAAAGCCTAATATACATGGGAAAATTACCTACATCAGCATCTAATGTGGTATTCCAGAATTAAAGTAATACTAACATGGCAATGTCTCCTAATCTTTTAGTGTATTCATAACACCATTAAAAGAAAATTATATATTTGTAGAATTAAGCTACATCTCTAAAATGCCCCCTTTTACACTGGCTTGTTTTAGGTTCCACTCCACCCGGTTTCACTCTACTCGGTATGGTACCAGTTGTGTTTCCACTGACCCACTGACAGCTGGAGTTATCGCAGCTGAAGCTCTGCCTCCAGCTGTCAGTGTAGTGAGCTGTGCTGCTATTAATGTTACTCTGTGATATTGACACTGATGTAATCTGCGTGAAATCATAAAAATAAATAAATAAATAGAAAATAAAAAATAAATAAACAAAATGCACGGTGGTGCAGTTGGTAGCACTGTTGCCTTGCAGCAAGAAGGTGCTGGGTTTGATTCCTGGCCAGGGGTCTTTCTGCATGGAGTTTGCATGTTCTCCCCATGCATGCGTGGGTTCTCACCGGGTACTCCGGCTTCCTCCCACAGTCCAAAGACATGCCTGTTAGGTTAATTGGCGACCTGTCCAGGGTGTACCCTGCCTTTCGCCCATAGACTGCTGGAGATAGGCACCAGCTCCCCCGCGACCCACTATGGAATAAGCGGTAGAAAATGACTGACTGACTGACAAATAATGTTTGTATTATTGTATATGCCAGAATGTCTTGTGTTTTTTTGTGTATAAAATTATCCACTGGGATAACTTTCTAGAACACAGCCCAGCCAGAACGTATGAAATAAGGCTCAGGGGTTCTGATGTGAGGGCGGTTTGGAAGAGCAGCAGAGAGGAGAGGCACTGCTGTCTGGACTGGTGTAGCTCCAAAGTTTGTATGAAGAAGTTACAATTTTGGGCTTTATGAGGACGTTTTTGTCTCAGCCATGGCAATAACAAAGACAAGGTCTTTAAAGAGCAAAACTGCGGACTTCTGACTGCGGTGAAGTTGGTGTCAGGTGTGATATTCGTGCTTCGCGGATTCACCAGTGTGTTCCTCCCGTTTGATCTATTGTTGGCAGTCTGATTACGGGCATCTGCTCTCTGTCTGCTCCCTCGTCCTGCAGACGGTGGTTTGCTTAAGGACCGTCAATACGTTTCTCAACCATACTGTTTCATGGTGGTATTGTTTTGTGTGTTATGGGAAAAATGTTTGTGTATCTTATCAGCTGATTTTATGTGTGATCAGCTGTTTTACGATGTTATTAAATACAGCGCACTGGCTTCGTAGAATTCAGAACGCTGATGTCTTTTTTTTCTTTCAGCATTTCAGGCACGGTTTATGATTTGTTAATAATAATAAAATTATATTTCTGTTGGAATAATTGAATAAAGATTTGTCTTATAGTTTCTCCTATTCTTTAACTTGACTATTTGATCTCATAACCTTTCATGATGTATGTGTGAGTAAAGGATGTGTGAGTTTGTCTGCAGGCAAAGATCATAAATAGGAGCTGAACTAGCAGAGAAGGAAGCAGTCCAGTTGAGGAGGTCATAAAGATGAAGGCTGATTACACTCAACAAAAGGCACATTGACCCTACAAGTTGGAGGAGACTGTGGGAAATTTGTTGTTAAAAGATAAAGCTGTTTATGACCTGTTTACGATGCAGCTGTTGTTTTCCCCCATCCTTTAGAGAACAATGTTTTTGTAAACTAGGGACCCCCGAAAGACAATAAAAAGAGGAGGCGGACAGATGCTGTTCAGAGCGGTGCGAGATCTGTAACTGAGCATATGACCGTTTCTCCTCGCAAAGCGAGTAAAAGGAACTAATACTTTGTCTCTCTTTTCTTTTTGTGTTGTTATAAGTATTGTTAGGTTGGTTAAACCTGACATTAATTTGGTCCTTCGAGAGCCGGATTCCAACTACGCCTGATGGTTCCAGCGGGTCGGTAGACTCCAGGAAAAGACCGTGCGCACGGCTGTTTTCAACAGGAAGACACACAGACCCTTTCCGGGACTGGATCTCGGCCCGCCCGCTGGAGTCTGACGGCTGACAGAACTCTGAGAGAGAGGAGAAGACAAAGTAGTGAGTGAATCTGGATTTAAAACAAAAGTGTGACGAATGACTGGGGGTCATTGCGTGAAGTAAACAAACCCTGTAAACCTAGGCACTAACAGGTAACAGCAGTGCGCCGAAGTTCTGCTTAAAGTATTAGGGAAAAATACTGAAAATTCCGAGGTTATAGGGGAGGACAGAGTCCTCTTAAGTATTAAGAAAGTAATACTAAAATTCCGTGTTTCCAGAACGGCGGAGTCTGCGTTTAAGTATTTTAAACAACAAAAAAATACTAAGTAAAATCCGCATTTAAGTATTTTAAACAACAAAAAATACTAAGTAAAATCCGCGTTTAAATGTGTGCATGTGAGAAATAAATGGAGGATTTGAACCACTAGGATTTACCTCATACCAAAAACTGACTAACTTTTGTGGAAGCAAAGGCAAGAATTCTCCACTCGAAAGAGTTGAAGTGAGAATTACCACAAAAGAGATTTTTCTGTCACCCTACTGAAGAGAAAAATCCAGTATTTAGAATACCCTAGGTATTTATATGCTGGACCAAATTTAAATCAAAAAATGGGAAAAGGGTGATTTAAATACACTAAAATGAATAATAATGTAAAGATTGGAAATGTATGGAAGCACAGGATCAAATTAAAATATAAAAATTTAAATATTTAGAGAAATGGATAACCACATATCATTATGATGGTCGTTTAAACTCTAAAAAAATTAGGTGATCTATAGGATGCAATAATTAAAAGTACATTAAAAGTAAACGTGATTTAAGAAAAATGGACAAAGCAGTAATGTAGATGAGGATGTAGATTATTGCTTAAAAGTAACTAAAAAGAGAGAGATGTGATGCAGGAGACAAGAATGGACGTTTTTGTGGAAAGCAGAAAAGGTCAGAGGGCTAAGAAGTAATTTTTGATAGACTTGCAAATTGGAATAGCAGGACAGAAGAAAGGGAGTAAAGAGCAGGTGGAAAGTTTTTGTTTTGTACCAAAGATCTGATGAGGTTTGACAGGATTGGATGGGCTAAAATGAGTATTTATAAAAAAAAATCTTTATGATGCTTTAATTTAGAAATGCCACATGAAAAATAAATAAAACATAGTAACATTTATAGAAACTGAACTCTTAATAAGGACATAAATCATCCTTGAATGACAGTTTACTTTAAAAAGGTTAATATGTTGAATATTATTGGTCATATTTACTAGGATTTATTGTTGAAAAATGGTGTTGAAGTACCCCTTTAAAGGGGCCTTCTGCGTGTTCGTTTATTCACCGTAAACTGGAGGAATTCACAACACATTAGAATAAATCACACGGAGACAGCTGTATGTCATTCAAAAATACCTGGGCCCAGTGAGAGAAGCTCATGTAGGTAGGATGCACCTAGACTTCTTTTAACTCTCCCGACTGGGCTCATTTCTTTTATTAAAACACACATTAAAATGGGCAGCGCCCTGTTTACAGTTTTTTCTCACATGTAGTCACGTACACACTTTTCCGGCTTACCATATTTAGACAGTCATTGTCCTGCACCTGTACCTTGTTTTTCTACTGATAGGAGAAGGGAGTACTCTGCCAGTTAATCGTTTTACATCCCTACAGTTCTCAGTATTTTTCTGCTTCATCACACTCAATGCCAAGTTTGTGCAATAACAATTCTGCAGGCCACACAAGTTATACATTTTATTTCCCACACTGGTTATGAACATAGTAATAATGCACACACATAATATATTTCCACAATGGATATCTTAATATTATTCAGAAAGTATCATTGTAAATGTTTAAAGATGCTAATTTAACAACACAACCTGCAGATGCCAGTCAGATCCCTCCCTGACTGTGTTGGCATGTTGACAGAGGTCAGAGGAAAGGTGATGATCGCCTGAGATCTCATGAGAGTTGTGCATAAGTAAAATGGCGGTATAGTGTTAAACAAACTCAGGTAACACAGGCCAATAAATTCAAGCCAAACATAGAAAGGTGTAAAATACTAACCACTGTCTCATATTTTCCCAATAAAACAAACTGGACGAGGAAACCTTGGTCAACCTGGAGAGCTACGTGGAAAAAAGTTTTGATGACATTATAATGGGCAAGCCACAAAAATCTCCATCTATGGCCACACCGACATCAAAACGCACCCATTCAGAGTGCTCGTCCAGCACCTCCACTATCTCTCCAGAAAAAAGCTATGCTGATATCCTGGGCTCTATCGACAAGAAGCTAACCAGCCTGGATGCTCGTCTCGCCCTGGTGTAAGTCCTCCACAGGGAATTTCAAGCTCTGAGGGAGTCTCTAGAGATTAGCCAGGAACAGCTCTCTTTGCTAACAGCTGAGAACCAAATGCTGAGGGATAGCATGAATAAACTTACCAATGGAATGATGAGGCTGTCCAGAGGAAAAGAAAAATGAAGGAGACCATCCTGGAAATACAGGTTCGGAGCAGCCACATCTTCACCGGTATCCCAGAACAGAGGAGGACGCCGAATCCACTGTTCCTGAATTTCTCCAACGTCAACTGAAACTCCCAAGTGACGAGGTAAAAAACATCACATTGGACCATCAGGAGCACCACAGGGGACTGTACTCTCACCGTTCCTGTTCACTCTGTACACCTCAGACGTCCAGTACAAGACAGACTCCTGTCACCTGCAGAAATATTCAGATGATTCTGCAGTTGTGGGGTGGATCAGAGATGGACAAGAAGATGAGTACAGGAAGGTAGTGGACCGCTTTGTGGCATGGTATGAAAACAATCATCTCATTTTGATCGTGACTAAAACAAAGGAGATGATTGTAGATTTTAAGAGAAACAGGAATAAATCAGAAACTATTTCCATCATGGGAGAAGAGGTGGAGGTGGAGTATAAATACCTCGGTGTTTACCTGGACAACAGACTGGAGTGGAGTTACAACTGTGAAGCCATCTACAAGAAGGGACAGAGCCGACTGTACTTCTTGAGGAAGGTTAGGTCCTTCAGTGTTTACAGCAAGATGCTGCATATCTTCTATAAGTCTGTTGTGGAGAGTGTGATCCCTTCTGTCATCAGCTGCTGGGGAAGCAGCATCAGAGCCAGGGACTTAAACAAGCTCAACAAGATGATAAAGAAGGCTGGCTCTGTTCTGGGGACTCCTCAGGAACCTCTGGAGATCATTGTGCAAAGAAGGATTCTTTATAAAATGAGGAACATCATGGAGACCCCTGAGCATCCTCTTCATGATACTGTCCTACAACAACAGAGTGTCTTCAGTCAGAGGTTTCTTCAGATCTGCTGTAAGACAGACCGTTACAGGAGATCCTTCCTGCTCACAGCCATCAGCATCTACAACGGTTCTTTGAAGAAACCTACATAAAGAGCTGCAACAACATTTTATTTCCCTTGGGATTAATAAAGTATTTTTGAATTGAATTTGAATTTGATTCATGTTCACAGGTTCGGAGGCAAGACGCCAGATCACAACCGACCTCGGCGAATTGTAGCAAAGTTCAAGCAATACAAGCAAAAAGAGCAGGTCAAAAGTCGGGGCAGAGAGCTGCGGGGAACGAACTTCAGCGTTAATGACCAGTTCCCAAAGGAGATCCTCGATCAGAGGCGAGGTTTATTCCCAATCAGGAAGAAATATATCACCGAATGCACCAGGGCTACAGTGGCTGTAGATAAACTGTATGTCAATGGTCAGTTGTTCAGGGACCAGGAGATCACTTTGTGGCTTTATTAGGAGCAACAGCAGGTTAATTTAAAACATGTAGCACTGGTTAGATAAGAGGTTAGATAACTGGCAAATGTAATCTAATAGAAAGCACAGCTCAGCATGATGTTTACATTGTTTGATGTGGGCAGGGCCAAGGCTGGGCTTTTGGGTATCTGCTCTTTTTTGTCTCCTCTCATCTACCTGTCATTTACTCTTGTTACCGCACCTGTCTGTCACTCGTTTTTCTTTCTGTCACACACAAACATGCACACTCTCACACACAAAAAAATTTCTTAACATAACCTTATATCTCTTTCCCCCTCTTACCCCCACCACCTTCTTACTTTCTGTCTTTTTCCTCTGCTATATCTCTGCTTCTGGACTTCATATCCGGCAACCCCAAGCACTAACTATAATTTCACTTGGGTGTATCTGTTTCTGTGGTGACATTCATTGTCCGACTTTAGCGACACACGCACACCAACGGGTACACTAAGGTTTGTCACATGGAATGTGCATGGATCTGTCACCAGAGAGAAAAAGTTAAAGATTTTTAACCACCTTAAAAGACTACAGGCATGTGTCTTATTACAAGACATTCATAAATCTGCCACAGCTGCAAATCAGTGGCGAATGCTGGTATTTCAAGGAGGGGAAGCTCAATTTCAAGATCGCTGATTCGCTCATTTCGCTGTCAATCAAAAAGCGATTCAGCCTCAGACAGATCATCCAATCATCATGCAGAAGCTGAGCGTCCGGGCCAGCTGAGGCCAGCCCACTGCCCCATAGACCCCCAGAGACGCTGAGTGTCCGATGGGCGGGACAAAGCCCAGCATTTATCCAATGACTCGTCTCGTTTCCCTGCAGCCGAGGCTGCCCTGTAGAGCTCCAGAGACGCTGAGCGTCCGATGGGCGGGACAGAGCCCAGCATTTTTGCTTCGCTATTGAACTCACTGTTTAAAGCACTGTGAAGCTGCGGTAATGAGTGAGAGGAAAGCCGCATCGTTACCAGTGATAAGAAGCTGATTCTGAACAAAAGTTGAGCGCGTTGTAGCGCATATTTTGTCAATTACATGTACACACAACAGTATATATTTGATCACTTATTTTTTGACATTTTAAGGGAGGCTGAGCTTCCCTTGCAGTCTTAGAGCAATCGCCACTGCTGCAAATGATTTTAAATCACCCGAGTTTCCTAATTTGTTTGGTGCCTTCTATAATTCTAGGCAGAGGTGTAACAATCTTAATTCACAAAAATGTTAACTTTACAGTATTAGACACAGTTACAGATCCAGAGGGTAGATTTATTATAATACAAATATCTATACATAACCAAAATATATGTATTGTTAGTATATATGCCCCAAATGTTGATGACACCCCATTTTTTTTCTGCACTGTCTGAACATTTGGATTGCTCATTTCTTCTTGGGGGTGAACTCAACTTTGGTCTTAATGAATAAATACCCAGGTTGAGCACAACAGGGACTTGGCCCAGTTGGCAATCAATAATTATAGTTAAACAGTACATAAGTAATTACGAACTTTGCGATGCATGGCGATCTCTTCACCCTAATCACAGAGAATATACTTTCTTCTCACATGTCCATCACCCTTACTGTCGTCTGGATTATTTCTTAGTCAGCAGGTCGATGTTGACTGACATTTCAAACATTGAGATATACACTATAGCTGTAAGCAATCATGCTCCCATGTACTTAGCTCTATTAAATAAGAAAGAAAACCCACAAAGCAAAAATTGGATGTTTAATACATCATTGCTCAAGGTGACGCTAATCACCGACAGCCGCCAACTATTCTAGTATATAGGCCATGGACACAGGAAGACAGAACTGCTGCTCTAAAGGGTATCCCACCGATACAGGAAGGAGTAGAGGAGTTTTTAGCAGCTATTACAGAACTCAAAGGAAGCTTCCATCTGGCAGAGAAATGCTCCAGTGTTTTACCCAGCTGTTTGGTCATCGCTGGTGCAGAGTAGCAGGAGGTTTCACTGGATGCGATGACAATGGTGACACATTAGCACATGATTCACCAGATTTAAGGGACGGCTTACGCTTACTCTTTGAAAGAATTCGAAGAGTTTATATACAGACAGCAGATTATGGTAAAATCTCACAATGCAAACAGAAGGACGAAGAAGACCAACAAGATTTATTGGATAGGATGAGACGTGTTTTTAGAGCAAACTCTGCTATACCATATGATGAAGCAGAGGCAGGAGCCTATCAGCAACAGTTGAAGAGAGCCTTTTTGCAAGGCCTTAAAATTGAACTCAGACGGTATATAGACAAACACTGGGTTCATCAAAATACAGGAACTGTTACCCAAGCCTTAGAGTATGCGCAGCATGCCCATAAAACACAGCAAAATAGGAAGTGTGGAAATATAAATGCCTTATTATTAGTAGCTAAAGCTAAGATATATTTGGGATTTGCTGCTTATAGATTGATTATTATTAGGAGTTTTTAGTTATGCTTTTGAGAGTTAGAAAAATCCTTAAACAGTAGCTTCTAGTGTGGTCACACAATGAGTGTTTATTATTCAAGGTTAAAGCTTGCAGGTGTTTTCTGTCTGCATCGTGAGAAGACGGCAGTATATTAGGCAGGCATTTTACTCCTCTCACTGAAGATTCCTGAAGACGTGTGGGAAACTGACCTTCAGCAAAAGAATCTGTGAGAAAACTGAGAAAGGCTGCACAACAAATGTAAAATGTATATTTCCTGTAGTATGTGTGTGTTCAATAAAAGAACAGTGCAGGGGAGAGAAAAACAGATGTGTTCCTGACTACGCAGATGCAGCACCTCTCTCCCCGCCGGGTGAACAACTTTATTACTTAGTCCGTGTTTTTTTTTCTTAGAGATTCAAGTCTAGTTTATTGTACAGAATTAAGATGCTTTGACCAAATAAACGAACGTGCAGGAGTTTAGAAGAACAACTCCGACAACTTGGTGACCCCGACGTGATTTGGGAAAAGCGAGGCCTTTCGGCTAAATCAGAACTTCACCAAAAGACGTCTGACACCGGGGTACAAGGTAAGCAGAGACCTGTTTAAAACGAACTCTGCACTTTTGGCATTGTCGATAGGCCTAAATTCGTGGTGTCAGATGTCTGAGTAAGTAAAATGTTCTGCTAAATTTAAAATATGTAGACCAGTGTGTTAAGATAATATAAAAGAGGTCAAGTAAAGTAAAGTGAGAAAATAGGGTTTGAGGCCTGTAGTTTGAAGATTCTACAAATTCTGTTTCCTGAGTTTGGCAACTCCACATGCTTTCTGACGAGAATTCATGTTTCGCTGGGTTGAAGTCCCGGAGGGTGGGGACATCCGAAGTGTAAACAGTTTTCTTGAGGTTTGAAAGAAGGTTGTTCATTGTATTCTGGAGTCAGAAAGCTAAGAATGGGCAATAACACAAAGGTTTGAATGCTGTGTTTTATTTGAGTTCTGTCTCAATAAAACCAGATTACAGATGTGGTAATTCATAAAACACATAGTCTGAAGTCCCGTGAAGCTATAAGTTACTGTGAACAGTTTGTATGAATCTGTAAGGCCAGTAACAGTGAGAGCATGACTGTGAGTTATAAATTACATTTGTAACAAGACCAGCATGAGAGAACCTATGAGCTGAATAAGATAATTCAGCAAGACTAGTTAGAAACTGGAGCACATTTAGTGCACTCCAATAATAGATAAAAGTGCACAAACATAAAGACACATAAAATAAATGAGCTCTCCTCGGAAGAATAATCTGTGAGACAGACTTGTTAGGAGGAGTGTGTGAAAAATACGGTGTGACTGGAGAGAGGCGCAGCGGTTCGCCAGACTCTCATTGCTGGTGAATGAATGTAGCATTCCTGTAGGGAAACCTAACTGGTGTCAACAATGACAGGGTGCTTATTGTTGTTTGGATTGTAAGTGGGGAAACTGAAGTGTCTTGAGACGTGTTTATGTCACTCTCAAAATAGTCCAGATACCAGGTGCCATATTTTCTGGACGGCCTCAGTTGACCAGTGAATGAACAGAGTGGAGTGAAGAAAGGTGTGAATACTTTTCAGAGTGCTAATACTTTTTTGGAGTGCCAATACTTTTCTGAGTGCTAATACTTTTCAGAGTGCGAATACTTTTTTGAGTGCTAATACGTTTCAGAGTGCCAATACTTTTCAGAGTGCTAATACTTTTTGAGTGCTAATACTTTTTTGAGTGTGAATACTTTTCAGAGTGCTAATACTTTTTTGAGTGCTAATACTTTTCAGAGTGCCAATACTTTTCAGAGTGCTAATACTTGTTTGGGTGTGAATACTTTTGTAAGATTTGAAAACTTTTGAGGGTGCTAAAACTTTTGGTGAAGAATTTATACAGGCTAGCAGGATGGACAGTGAATTTGACCGGGACACAGATGACTCAGGTTGGGGTGAAGAGGCACCAGTGTGGAAAACCTTTAAGGAACAGGTGTGTGTGGTGAAGCAGTTGGTGCAGCAGACGCAGGAAGAAAAACAGGCAGAAAAGTTGATTAAGAAGATGAATCAGAAAATACAGGAGGAGGTTGAAAAAGATGGAACTGATGAAAAGAGCAGAAAAAACGTGGGAAGGTGGTTTTGGCTGAATATGAAGAAGGCTAAGAAAGAAAGAGAGTTGGCTGAGGAAAAATGCAAAAATAGTGGACGGTTTAAAGGGAAGTTTAAAGTAACAAGAGATAAAGTGGCAAAGAATGAGACGTTTTGGTCGCAAATGGTGCTGATATGGCAGGGAGGTAAACATGCTATGTTTGACAAACCCCACACAACACCCACCAACACACACACTGGAGATAAACCGCCACCATATGGTCTTCCTCCTCCAAAATCCGCCACTAAGGAATCTTCTTCTCCCACTCCATTGGGCCTTTACCCCACATTGGACATTTCTGGGGGCAGACTGAGGATTACTGGTTTGCCTGAACAAAACTCTCCAGCAGGCGGAGCTTCAGCTCCCCCACCGCAACCACCCCCCACAGCATCTTTCTCTACTGTGTCTTCCGGACCTCTGTCCGGTCATATATCTCCCGGAAATCCTTTCTCTTCATCCGATTGTACCTCTAAATCATCCACAGATGAAGAACCCTCTCTTGACACATACATAGGGTTGCCTCTTGACAATTGGAACGTGCGTCAGATGAGAGAACGTCTCCAACAGATTGTTGACTCTGCAGGTCCTCTTGACTCATCTCTATCCCCACAGCCGCATACCAATTACTGCGAGCTTAACCAAACTCTCACCCAAACGGCTCCTCAACACACTCCACAAACCCCACAGCCAACACAGGGCTCAGTAGTCATGGCCCTTAACGGCCAGTGGTACCCAGGCCCCCAACCCTTGCCTACTCCTATTTTCGTTCCACGGACCGTCAATGCTTCCACCCCGGCGAATCCAGCCCCCCCAGTCAATGAACCCACTAGTCTAGCGGAAGAAAATGAGGAAGGTGTGGGGCCCTCATCCGTGCATAGTGGGCCCATACCTAACAGGTTAATTTTGCGTGAGGTGGCGTCTAGGGAGCCAGGACATACGTACAATTTACCGCTTCTTGAACAGCCGGGGTCCAGAGGTCAAACAAAATACAAACCTTTCTCCTTAGGAGATCTCACCACTCTGTGCGACAAATTACCCCCTATTACAGAGGGTGCATCTATTTGGTTGCAAACATTGGATTCTTTAACTGCAGGAACCACTTTCGCTCTAGGGGACTACCGCGCAATTGCTGCACGTTGCATGAAACCACACAGCTGTAGAGAGGTTGAAGCGAATGCTCGCTCCCTTCTCTTCCCAGACACAGCTCATTTCTCTCTCCATGCCCAAGACATAGGGGACGCGTTGAGGGAGTTATACCCTATAACCAGGGGTTGCACTATTCCTAAATTTGAATGGAATCCAAATACCAATCCAAGAGAATATTTGGACCAGTGTAAATCCATGTGGCAAACACAAACCGGTACTAATCCAGCCAATGAGGGCTCACAGAGGGATAGGTTCAGAGATGCTGTGTTAAGAGGCTTACCCACACAGGTTAAAACCAACACGGAGGACAATCCTGATTTGCCAGGGGCTGATACTGGAATATGGGACCGCCATTTAATTCACCATTTATCTAAAATAAGAGAGGAAAATAAGAAAGATGAGGAAGAACTTAAAACATTACAAACTCAGCTACTGAAAATGCAGTTAGCTGAAGCAAAACAAAAAGCTGGAGAAAAGAAGAAAGAAGGTAAAACCCCTAAAATAATGTATGAAAGTGCTGTGTCCCAACCTCCACAAGCTCCTCCCTTTCCTGCCAACCAGGACACATTTGCACAGGGGCCTTTGGCCTCTGGTCCTTATCAGGCACATGCTGGTCGCTTCAGGGGAGGGGGTGGGCCCAGGGGAAGGGGATTCCAGCGAGGACTGCCACGGACGGGGGGGAATGCTGATGTGTGCTATTACTGCGAAGAGCCTGGTCATTGGAGCAGGGATTGTCCCTACAAACGCGGTTCACATGTGGGTTATGGATGGCATGGACCTATGGGAGGGCCTGTGACACGCCCACAAAGGGGACAAGGTGGTCCATCACGTGGAGGCCAACAGCAGCAACCTACACTCCAACTGCCAGCCAGGGATGAGCCCAGTCACTGGCCAGACCACCATTGAGGATCCCCACAGAACCCCCCGGACAGAGGGACTGAGGACCCCTTACTGTCCGTGACGTTGTATGGACAAAGTCTTCCTTTTCTAGTGGACACTGGGGCTACATGCTCAACCATCCAACAAGCCCCTCCTAACACTTTCTCCACAAGGACTACCAATGTCATGGGGTTTTCTGGGGCTAAACAGGTCCTACCTTACACTAAGCCCCTAAGAACTGAAATAGGAGGGCAAATTTTGAACCACAGCTACTTAGTGTCCGCAGACACACCAGTAAATTTACTGGGCAGAGACATGTTGATCAAAATGAGCGCAACCATTTTGTGCGGTTCAGACGGACTTCCTAATGGCACCCAATTCTCATGTGGCAGCAACACATTTTTTTCACATGGACAGTATTTAATCCAGCCCTTGCCCGATCCTAAGGCTGACATTTACTGGGTCTTGCTACACCCAGAAACCACGGCATGCAGAGGTGTTCTCTCTTTCTTCCTTCGGTGGAAATCCTGGATCTCCACTCTGGCACCCTATGTTCCTCCCCCTGACCCACCACATGTCACACTGTTTTATGACAGAAATAACTGTGAATGCTACCAGGAAAGCTTTGCTGATGAGCTGGAGGGTAAGACATGGGACATTGTCACCACTGACATTTATGTAGCTCCAGAAGGCGTAGTCTCCTCTGTCAGGTTGACCAAAGAACAGGATGTTTGGTTTAAAATGTGGTCTGATAGCATTCCGCACGTTTCTTTAGCCCCACATCCAGGACATGAAGCACGTTAGTTAGGGGGTGTGTTAAAACGCTCCCTCTCCCTACAGGATTGGCATCTCTCTTCCACTCCTAACCTCTCCTATTCACCTTCAGGAAACACGTATCGCATTATTAATCATTCCACAGATGTAGGCACCCTGGAACATGTACAGTTAGACAGACATCATGGCAGAGAAAAATCAGATCACCCACTGGCAGCTGCAGTTGTACAGAGCATGCCCTCCATACTTTGGGCTGAAGGTCCTACGGACGTAGGTCTCATACACTGTACTCCTATTACCTTTCAGCTTACTTCTGATCAACCAATCTGGCGATCTCAATACCCTCATAAACCCGCTGCTGAAATGGGCATTGAGAGCACAATAGAGGGGGTGTGGAATGCAGGTGTGTTGGAGTCGGCTAACTCCTCCTCGTGGAATACACCTATCTTGCCAGTAGAGAAAAAAGGGACAGGAAAATGGAGGATGGCACATGATTTGGGAGCTATTAATGCAGCACTGTCCACTCCCACTGTCCCAGTTCCAAATCCTTATGTTGCTCTCACTAACCTTAATCCAGAACATGCATGGTTCACATGCATTGAACTGGCCAACGCTTTCTTTTGCCTGCCTTTAGCTGAGGAATGCAGGGACGTTTTTGCTTTTACCTATAGATCACATAGGTATCGATACACTTGTTTGCCACAGGGTTTTCCTCTGTCTCCAGGAATCTTTAACCAAGTTCTTAAAGACTCTCTACAGGACTGCCCCCTTCCACCACACACCACATTGATTCAATATGTGGATGACATGCTTTTGGCAACGCCAACTGTTTCAGAATGTTTGGAGGCCACAGCTGTAGTCCTCTCACACCTTGCTAAAGCCGGGTACAAGGTCAGCAAAGCCAAACTGCAAACTTGCAGAAAACAGGTTGACTTTTTAGGTAGAGTTATCTCCCAACCGGGCACTGGGATGTCCCCTACTCATCAGTCAGCTGTTCTTTCCCATCCCAAACCCGTTTTTGTGAAAGACATGCTTTCCTTCTTGGGTCTCACTGGATACAGTAGATCTTTTGTTCCAGGATACACTGATCTCACTGCTCCACTTAGGGACCTGGTCAAAGAGCAGGGCATGAGAAATCTCACTGCCACACTGGAATGGACTCGAGAAGCTGAGGAAGCTTTTATAGCTTTGAAAACCAGCCTATCCCAAGCTGCACACTTGGCACACCCCGACTACACATTGCCGTTCTATTTAGATGTTTTTGTAACAGCACACAGCCAATGGCGTGCTGTTTCAGAAAAAGGGGGAATAAGAACAGTGCTAATGTACATAAGTGTTATGTTGGACAACATGGAACAAAGACATCATGAATGCACCAGACATGCAGCAGGGATGGCTAAAATAATCCAGAAAACAGCCCATGTAGTTATGGGACACTCCCTCCACATTCTCACATCACATGGAGTAGTGGCTTTTGTGAACTCAAAGACATTCACACTATCACCACTGAGACAACAGAGACTGAGCAAGGTGCTGGAAGCTCCCAACATCACATACACACATGAAGGCATAAACATGGCAGACAGAATGACGTCAGGAGAACCACATGTCTGTGCAGAAAAAGTGGAGTTTAATGAAAAAATCAGTCCAGATTTACAAAGCACATCCTTGACAGAGGCAAGAAACCTGTATACAGATGGTTGCTGTTTCAGACATGACACAGAAGGACTGAAAGCAGCGTATGCAGTTGTGGAGGACACAGGGACAGACTTTGTAACAATGAAAGCGGAAAGGCTGACAGACACACAATCAGCACAGAAAGCAGAAGTTTTGGCAGTGATCGTGGCCCTAGAATTAGGAGAAGGTCAAAAAATAAACATTTACACAGACTCAGCATATGCCATGCACATGCGCAGTGCATGTTGAACTGAAGCAATGGTTGAGAACAGGGTTTAGGACAGCAGGACAGAAACCCATCAAGCATGAACAGGAAATGAGGTTGGCTGAAGCATTTCTCTTACCACAGGAGGTGGCAGTTATCAAGTGTAAAGGACATGACAGCAGTGATACCAGAGTAGCACTAGGGAATCAGGCGGCAGATCAAGCAGCAAAGCAGTGTGTTGGGTATCAACCAAAAAATATATTGTTGTGTTCAGAGGTAGGGTGGACACCAGAGCCCACTCTGGAGGAAGTAGTGAAACTACAAAAGGGGGCCTCACCAGAAGAAAAGTCGATGTGGAAGGCGAGAGGAGGCAGTGAGGACCAAAATGGACTTTGGAGGAGTCCAGACGGACGTCCAATCCTCCACCAGGGCTCACTACAGCAGCCCTGGAGGAAGCCCATGGCATGGGCCATGTAGGAACCACACAGATGATGAAAAATCTCGAACATTGGTGGCATCCTTATTTAAAACCAATGGCAGTGCATTGGATAAACTCATGTGAAATTTGCAGACAATTAAATGTCAAACCTACCTTGATGCCAGCGCCAGGGAAATTCCCAGTGGATCCTATTGCAGGAAAGAAATCATCATTGACTATACAAATATGACTGAGAGAGTGAATGGGTTCAGATATCTGTTGGTATGTGTGGATGCATTCACAGGATGGCCTGAGGCCTGGCCAGCAAAAAAGGAAGACAGTGGTGAAGTGTCTGATTAATCACTACATCCCCAGGCATGGTTTTCCTGTGAAAATCAGGTCAGATAACGGCACACACTTCAAAAATGAAGAACTTAGAGAGGTTGAAAAGTTCTTGGGACTGAGACATTCCTTTGGAAGAGTGTACCACCCCCAATTCCAAGGGAAGGTGGAAAGGATGAACCAGACAATCAAAACGAAATTGGCTAAAATCTGTGCTCAGACCAAAATGAATTGGGCCACTTCTTTGCCACTAGCCCTAATGTCTGTGAGAAATTCTGTAAACCAGAAGCACGGACTGACCCCCATGAACTACAGACTGGAAGACCTTTTCCAGGCCCACATACCAGGTTGCCATTTCTAACTGAATGTGAACAATCTATGTCTCACCGTGATTACTATAGATCTCTCCACAGCTTGGTTGCAGCATTTTCAAAACAGGTGGCCGCCCAACCATCCGAGGCTCGAGCCACCACCTCAGACGCGGAGTGGATCCTTCTGAAAGTCATCAAACGGAAGTGGTCAGAGCCCAGGTGGACGGGTCCATTGCAGGTCACAGAGAGAACCTCACATGCGGTGAGGCTCAAGGGCAAAGGAGACACGTGGTATCATAGGAGCCAGTGTGCAGCAGCAGAGGCACCACAGAGATCGCTGCCAGAGGTCCAGCAGGACCTGAGGGACAACACCAGCACACCAGAAGACCCTTCTCACCCAATTCAAGGGGCAGAATAATCCCCTAGGGTGAGAAAGCGTTCATTTATACCTAAAGGTTAGTCTACACCTTAGGTGCACCGTCAGATCAGTGGTCCCACCCATAGGGGCAGAATAATCCCCTGGTTAGACCACTTAGCTCCAGGTCAGTCTACACCTGTGAGTGAAGACCAGGACATCACACAGAAGAGGCAGATGTGATTGAGCTTTCCTCTCTTTCACTGGTGGTTGTAGCTGCTCTCCCACCAAAGAACTGAACTGAACATTCTGAACTTCCTTTCCAAACATGCTCCAGTCATCCCAGGATCAATAAAAGACAATCCAAACCCCAGGGTTCAGATAAATGCCTCCAGGTGTTTGGGGGAATAGAATTAAATGACACTCTCAGTGCGACCACAACTTTCCAATTTGATCTCTGCGACTGTTACGGCTGGTAGCCGTATGTGTGTTTGTTTTGTACCTTCATCAACAGACTGGCCAGCCGATGTCGCTGAAAAGCACCGTTTTCCTCCGTGCTATCGGTACCGCTGTTTCTGATGGGATCAGATTTCTTCTTCGCTGGATACACTCTTCTTCGCTGTTCCTGACGGACTTGGATCTCCCTGCGCGCTCTGCACTTCTCCTGCTGGACGTCTCCGGGAGTTCATGTTGGATTATTCATTTCCTGGTTCTTCTGAATGTGCCGCCAGTCAAGAAGGAACTACATTATATAAACTCTCTGCACCTGCCACTAAAGGCAGCTGTGATTTAGACTGAACAGCTCGCCATTTCTGACTTGGGTGTCTAGCTTGGACTGTGTGCTTACTTGATTGTTGATTAACCTGCTTGTTTTATTTTGTTTGCTTACCTGTTTGCTGATCAGCTTGTTTTCTTTGTTGTGAATACTTTTCCCCCTTGACTCTGAGGAGTTTATCTAAAGCTTCTTAAGCTTTGTCTTGAATTGATTGTTTGTTTTGTTGTTAGCTGGGACTCTTTGCTTTAAGTAATGGTTGAGTTAGCTTATCCCTCCTTTTGAGAGATTATTTTGTGTTAAACTACTGGTTGTTGGATATTTTGTTTAAATTTATGGTTATTGTGTATTTTGGGTTTTACCCCTTTTTATTTTCAAACGGTTTGTACTTTGTTAAGTACCCTCCTTTTGTTTGTTTGTTAAAAATAATGGAAACTGAACTAACAAGAAATAAATTACTCTTTCTTTCATAAAACCAATAACACCTGGTTGAATGTTTACTTCCCCCTCCCCCCTAGACCGAGTGGGGTCGTAACAGCGACGTTATCAATTGTAGCTCTTACCAAATCTCAGGCAGCACATGGTTGAGAAGGCTCCACTATTACCTAGTGCAGACACACCCACCCCTTTGTGCGGTAGGGGGTGGGGAAATACTATATATTACAGCAGACCATGGAATGCCAATATTTTTAACCCTGACCCGACACCTAAACTTGAAGCGCTAAACATATCCCTGATACGCGGTAGTTTACCGAATACCGCCTCAAACGGGCAACAGCCATCTCTTTTAACCCTTAAAGCCTTGACACACAACCCCCTAGGAACACACAACGCCCATTTCATGTTTGGTCTTCGACAAGGATGGAACACACAGAATCCGGAAGGCATCATCAAGATAAATTTCGGAAATCACTCCAATCAGGCAGAGTCAGACAAGGGGAGGATAAAGATAGACTACAACACCTTAAAACCCATAGAAATTATCCAGATGGCCACGGGATATACTGAAGATAACCTCTGGTTCCAATGGATAGCTCAGACTGCCAAAGAACAAAGTAAATCAGATTGTGTGGCATGCGCGGCTGTCCATTCTCTGTGCCCTCATGTCCTCCCTGATCAACTCCATCATCTCTGTCACTCTTTCTTTTCTGACCTCTTCCTGCTGGCTCACTGTCTTCCTTCTCCATCTGGTTGCCCACTGCTCCGCTTGGCCCTGAAGTGTCCTCAGGGATGGAGACAATTAGGACAGGAGGTGTTGTGGAAGACCTCTGTCCCAACACCTCATCCATAAGGACAAACCAGGGCCAAGTAGCAGCATTGGGCTTTTCACTGACTCCCTCTCCTGACCCTGGATACTTGCAATCCTAAAGTTAGAGGGAATAAAAGAAGAGTTGACTAAACAGAGAAACCAATAAGACTTTGAGAAATATTCTTTATTTGTGTGTGACATGAGAACTGAACAAACTTTATATTTCTTTTTCATATTGTCCCACTTTTTTTTGGGCCTGCATGGGGGTGACCTTCCCCTGTTGGACCATCTTCTCCAGAATTGTCCTAAACAAACAAAAGGAAAAAGAGAAAACCAAAAGAAGTATGTTAATCACTGGATGGATATTTATGAAAGTTAGAAAGATAGGAGTTATTGAAACTGGACAGAAACTGACTGCAAAGAATGTTGTTATTGTACCTCTAAGCCACGGTGGCTGAGTTTTTAGCTCTAGTAAAAAGGTGGTCATTCTCACCCCTGAACTTAATTAACTGGCCCGTCTGCTCCTTTGTCTCTAAACAACAAAAACAACAAAAAAACCCATCTTGCTTAATATCAGTGTAAAAAAAAGTCTTTTTTAATTTTACATTTGTCTTAATTTGCAGAACATATTAAAATATTTCTATGCAAATGCCTAAAACAAGCTCTTTCAAACATTTCAATTCTTTACTGAGATTTGCTTGCATTTGAAAGTGTATTTCTCTTCAGCTGTACCTGGAATCACAAATTATAATGCTAGCTGAATTATAAATACACTTTTAAAAACACATATAGCACATTTCTTCATCAAAATGAATATTTAAAAGCTTATTTATTCTCAATCACACTCTCCAGCGATACGGTAAGATTACATAAAATTGTCAATTTATTCAGGTTAACTTTAATATCACCTGTAATGTCAAATCGACTTACATGAACAAATGACACAATACATTAAAATAATACTAACATAAACTATTAGAAATCACTTGTGTTTAACGTTCACTGTGATGACTGGCAGCAGGAGCTCAGTGCCGATAGTCCGGTCAGATCTCTACCGGGTCTAGCTCGCTCCACCGCCGGTAGGGCTGGCGAAGCAATCCGGCAGTTACTACGGTGGGAGCGGAAAACTCCGAACACATTGGAGCACGTTTGAAATTAAGCGATGTCTTGATAAATCAAGCAGATTTTTCATATCTACACAGTTATATTCCCGCACTAAAAACATTGTAAAAGTTCATTTGTGTCACAGAAAGTGTCATTTTTCACAGTTTACTCACAGCTTTTGCCACTTTGGTCCGCCATGGCTGCCCCTGTTTGACCAAACCGCTTCGACCCGCAATGAATCATGGGAAAAGATGGACCGCGAAGGATACTCACAACGCATCCTTCAAATCGGGCAAAAGAACGACACATTTGTCGGCAGCATCTGACAGACCTTACGCGCTGCGCTGTGATGTAATCAGCCCACAAGTACGCATTTGGAAGGATCCAGCCCCTGAATTGGGACACACCCTCGGCCTGCACATGGATCCTCCTCCTGCCTGTATATTGACCAATAGTAGAGGAGCTGGAGAGAAGAAGGCAGCCCTCCTCATTTGCATAATGAAGCAGAAATGCCTACGGTAAAGGAAAAAGAGAGACCAGGAAATGTCAAAAGAACAAAGGCATGTGTAAGGAAAAGGAAAAAGAAAACATTTACATTTCTTGATGAAAACGCATGTTTAAGAAAAAGGAAAAACAAAATATATATACATTTCTTGATGAAAACGCACGTGTAAGGAAAAGGAAAAACAAAATATATATATTTCTGCTTTTATTTTTAATTTTATCTGGATCGGTCCTCCATATAATTCAGGCCTGGAGGAAATGCAGTCCACGCTATTTAAAGTATCCCAGTTTCCAGCACCCGTTCCCTAATTTTCCCTAATTTTGTATCTTGTATTGTGAGGGTATCCTTCTAAGAGATGTTAAAAACCTCTACAAAAATGTGTTGTTAGATGAAATATGTATTCTGTGTTAATTTTAACACTCAATGTATCAAAACTAGCAAAAATATTAACATATTGCATGTGTTGAATATTTTGCACATTTTTTGTTAGTTTGTGCTAGTCAGTGGTTTTCCACAAATTTGGCCCACTTTCCAAGCCTGAAAGTGAAATTTTTTTGGGGCCCCCTGTTTTTGCCAATATTATGGATTGCTGCAATCGACACTTAGATGATCAGATCATTTACACATCTACTAAGAACTCACTGCAGCTCTGTGAGTGCTGTTTATATTATCCTATATATATATATATACATCATCTAGTTTTGCTGCACGTAATAAAATACACTGGTATGCAATGTACTCGTACTCGTCATCTTCTGTTTCATCCGGGAACGGGTCGCGGGGGCAGCAGACTCAGTGGAAATCCCTAGATGTCGCTCTCCCCAGACACCTCCCCCAGCTCCTCCAATGGGAGCCCAAGGCGTTCCCAGGCCAGCCGAGAGACATAGTCCCTCAAGTGTGTCCTGGGCCGTGCCCTGGGCCTCCTCCTGGTGGGACGTGCCTGGAACACCTCCCGAGGAAGGCGTCCAGGAGGCATCCGGTATAGATGCCCGAGCCACCTCAAATGGCTCCTCTTGATGTGGAGGAGTAGTGGCTCTACTCCGAGCTCCTCCCGGATGGCCGAGCTCCTCACCCTATCTCTAAGGGAGTGCCCGGCCACCCTACGGATGAAGCTCATTTCAGCCGCTTGTATCCTGGATCTCGTTCTATCGGTCATGACCCAAAGTTCGTGGCCATAGGTGATGGTAGGAACATAGACCGACCGGTAAATCGAGAGCTTCGCTTTTCAGCTCAGCTCTCTCTTCACCACAACTGACCAGCACAGTGTTCCCATTAGTACTGCAGCCGCACCGATCCATCTGTCTATCTCCCGCTCCATTCTCCCCTTACTCGTGAACAAGACCCCAAAATACTTGAACTCCTCCACTTGAGGCAAGAACTCCCCTCCAACCTGAAGAGGACAACCACCCTTTTCCGGTCGAGAACCATGGCCTCGGACTTGGAGGAGCTGATCTTCATCCCAGCCGCTTCCTCGGCTGCGAACCGCCACAGTGCATGCTGTAGGTCTTAGCTAGAGGGGGCCAGCAGGACCACGTCATCCGCAAAAAGAGGAGACAAAATCCACTCGTCCCAAACCAGACCCCCTCCGGCCCTTGGCTGCGCCTAGATATCCTGTCCATAAAAGTTATGAACAGGACCGGTGACAAAGGGAAGCACTGCCGGAGTCCAACATGCACCGTACGTACTCCTGGAGCACCCCCCACAGAGCACCACGAGGGACACAGTTGAATGCCTTCTCCAGGTCCACAAAGCACATGTGGACCAGTTGTGCCAACTCCCATGAACCCTCGAGCACACTGCAGAGGGTGTAGAGTTGGTCCAGTGTTCCATGGCTGGACCAATGGAACACTGGTCCAGCCATGGACCAGTGTTCCATTGGTCCATGGCTGGACCAGTGTTCCATATCTACAGACTGCAGAGGGTGTAGAGTTGGTCCAGTGTTCCAATGCTGGGATGAAAACCACACTGCTCCTCCTGAAGTATCCAGGTGTTGGAATGGCCAAGTCAAAGTCCAGACCTGAATCCAATCGAGAATCTGTGGAAAGAGCTGAAGACTGCTGTTCATGAACGCTCTCCATTCAACCTCACTGAGCTCGAGCTGTTTTGCAAGGAAAAATGGGCAAGAATTTCAGTCTCTCGATGTGCAAAACTGATAGAGACATACCCCAAGCGACTTGCAGCTATAATTGCAGCCAAGGGTGGCACTAAAAAGTATTAACGCATGCCCCACTTTTCAGTGTTTTATTTGTTAAAAAAGTTTGACGCATCCAATAAATTTCATTCCACTTCACGATTCTGTGGCACTTGTTGATTCTTCGCAAAATATTTTAATTTTATATCTTTATGTTTGAAGCCTGAATTGTGGCAAGAGGTTGACCAGTTCAAGGGGGCCGAGTACTTTCGCAAGGCACTGTATATAGGGCCAACCCTGTGAATTACCTGAATCAAAGTTAAAGCTCAGTTTTACACAAATACAAACACATTAGCCTAAACATATGGGCTATTTGACCACACAGCTAAACGTCACTACCAAGCTTATTTTCTGCACCCTATATTTCTTTGATTAATATCACATTATCAAGGCATTATCAAGACAAGCAAATGTACCATTTGAGAATAAAGCTGACTTAGAAAAATGACATCTTGAAAAAAAACAGCTGGAATTACATAAAGTGTAATACATAAAGAGACGCACTTTATGTAAAGTGCGTCTCGTGGCGTCGAGAGGTCCTGTGCTGCATTTCACGCGTTATGATGCGTTTCACACGTCGAGTGCTGTTCAAACGCATAAACATTTCCCACAAAACACACAAAACAATACCACCATGAAACAGCATGTTTGGTTCTGACATTTATTGACGGTCCTTAACTACGAACCAGTGTCTGCAGGAGGAGGGAGCAGGCAGAGAGCAGCTGCCTGTAATCAGACTGTCTGCCTTGGATCAGACGGGAGGAAGTCTGCAGAGCACGAATATCCAACCTAAAACTAACTTTACCACGGTCGAAAGTCCACAGTTTTGTGCTTTAAAGGCCTTGTCCTTATTATTGCCATGGCTGTGACAAAAAACGTCCTCATAAAATTGGAACTTCTTCAGGGAAACTCTGGAGCTTCACCAGTCCACACAGCAGCGTCTCTCCTCGCTGCTTCTCCTGCCACCCCCCACCCGAGTGGAGCGGAGCCGCAGCTCCTAAAACAAGCCAGTGGAAAAGGAGCATTATTGCTGCGGTTTGTTCTTGTCCTGTCATTATGCAGGAAATAAAGCCAAGCCATTCTCTCGATTGCATCTGACATTGTACACAAGGGACTGCCAAACGAAAATAACCAAGGGAAGATCCTCCCAAAGCACGTCTGTCCACACTTTGCTCAGACGTGCCTCTAGAGCATTTTTGACGCGCGTGTAAAGCGTTTTTGACGTGCGTGTAGAGCATCTGACTTCAGAGTGCACAAGCATCCAACTTTTGACGCTCAAATCGTGTTCGGTGTGAACCTACCATTATATCACCGGTGCAGTGTAGTAGCCTGTTGTAACCACTGTGGCGGGAGGGTGGTGAGGCTGAACCAATACTTTTTTTCACTTTTGTTTTTTTTTTACATAATCAAAGTTATATTAATGTGAAAATATTTACAAATATATCACAAATTTGTGTGTCTTTGTTAATTTAATCATAAAAAAGCCATTATACATAAAAACATTAAAATAAATCAATTGCCCTTGGGTGCCCCCTACTAGCTCCGGGGACCTAAGCAGCTGCTTAGTTTGCTTTGCCTTGGGCCGGCCCTGATGGCACATGTGTCAAAGTCCAGTCCTTGAGGACTAGTGTCCTAAAACGTTTAGATGTGTCTCCGCTTCAACACACCAAAGTCAAATGATTAGGTCATTAGCATGACTCTGGAGAACTTTATTGCATAGTGAGGAGGTAATTCAGCCATATAGGTCAGAATCAGTCTCATTTCTAACTAAGCTGCTCTTTTGATAAGTCCCGTTGCTGGACAAGTGCTGCCAATTCATCCAGTTTGTTGGGAAGATATTCTACATTTCCCATGGTGATGACTGGTCAGTACTTTCTCCAGTTTCGCCACATGAATGTCAGGTTGCATGGTGGAAGGCGGCACTGCAGAGCTACCGAATGCTATCAGCTGATATGCGGTGTAAGCAATGGGGATGTGGCAGCTTACATGGTCTCAAAACACAAGTACCATAAAGAGAAAATAAAGAAGTTGTTCTCAAAAGAGTTAGCACCATTTTGTATGTAAGGCAAGAAGAAACAGGAACACACAACACATCCAAAAAATAGATTTGAAAAAATAACTCAGAACCCCTAAATACATTTCTCCTTCCTTATCAGAATGAGGGACCAAAAATGCCAAAATGAAAAATAAATATGTAAATAAATAAATACATAAATAAATACACATATAAATGTATAAATAAATAAATATAAGAAGAAATAAATACACATATAAATATGTAAATGCATAAATGAATAAATATAAAAATAAATAAATACACATATAAATATATTTATTTATCTATTTATTCATTTATTTTCTCCTTTTTGTGCATTTATACATTTATATATTTATTCATTCATTTATTTATACATTTTTTTCATTTATACATTTATTTACCCCGCCTCTCGCCCATAGACTGCTGGAGATAGGCACCAGCTCCCCCGCGACCCACTATGGAATAAGCGGTAGAAAATGACTGACTGACTGACATTTATTTATTCATACATTCATTTATTTATACTTTTATTTATTTATTCCTACATTTATTTCTGTATTTCTACATTTACACATTTATTTATTTCTGCTTTTCTGTCTCCGTATCTTAATGAGGTGGGTGGTTCTAACATTTGTCTTCAGCACCATTGGTTGGAATTGTGTGTATGATCCCGATTCTGCTGCTACTGCCTAGACTCCAGTACCGAAGTTATTTTGGTTGGTACGACGGAGGGTTCTCTTACAGCCATTGCCAATGATTTAAAGTCATTGGCAAATGATATTGACCAAAATGACTACCTCCATTTTCATTTTGCATGGGTCATGAAGGATTTCAATCAGCTCCAAGCTGAGATGGATGTGGAGGTTGACTCCACTATATTGGACAGTCTGGAAGAAGTTGGTCGCCAACTTACTTCGGTAAAGTTAGAAAGATATTCACAGATTCGGCTTTTCCGGATCAATAACTCATCAGCGGAACATTGCCTCTACAAAACCAACATCTCTCTGCAACCACACCAAGGCAGACAGTGAGCTATAATCGTATTTTCCTCAAAACGAGCCTAACACCGCGCTGGGAGACTTGCATTGGCCTCTATGCAGAGATCGCTGCTCCTCAAATGCGCAGGGACCGTCTGCAAATTGCAACACCAGAAAAATATAATGGAGAAATATTCAATAAAGACGCCAAGGAGAGGTGTATTGTCATTAAAATCATTGTATGTGTATGTGATGTCACGTTTTTCATACTACATTTCTTGGATTGGAAATTAATACTTAAAAAAAATTGAATTTCCCAAAGACTATAGCCTAAATAGCCAAATATTCACTAAAATATGTATACAAAGGTCAATAACTTCACTGTAGCATGTTGTAGTGCCAACAAACTCATAGCACACATAGAGCACCTCATCTTGAATCTTTTGAATAAACATAACATTGCCTTTATTGATGCAGACATGCTTATACTTATAATAACTCTGTATTACAACCAAATAATATTAAACTTTTCCTTGCTGTGTGTCACAACCTGAGATTGGACGCCATTACATGAGCACACAAAAAAGTCTTACAGCTTGTTCATGCAATATGACATAAAATAAAATCCCAATATTAAAGAAGCCCTTACAGCTGCACACAAAATCCTGTTCAACTGAATACCATTTTCTGTCTTGTTTCTTGCAGTGGAAATGTAGAAATACAGAAATAAATGTAGGAAGAAATAAATAAAAGTATAAATAAATGAAGGTATGAATAAATAAATGTATAAATGCACAAAAAGGAGAAAATAAATGAATAAATAGATAAATAAATACATTTATATGTGTATTTATTTTAATATTTATTCATTTATATATTTATATGTGTATTTATTTCTTCTTATATTTATACATTTATATGTGTATTTATTTATTTATATGTGTGTGTATTTGTTTATTTACATATTTATTTTTCATTTTGTCATTTTTGGTCCCTCTCCAGGTGCTGCATAGATGTCTTTATATACTGTTTAGGTCATATTTTTCAGTTTGTTCAGTTTTCATTATTGTCTATTACATCACTTTATTTGCTGCAGATCAGGTAAACAAGGTCGTGGACTCCCAGCTGAACAATTTCGCGTATCCACCATTTTTACTTCTTGCTGCAATTTTGTAGTCCAAGCTGAAGTATGTCAAAGCTGCAAGTGGATAAGTCTAAATGTTCTGTTGTTGGGTGTATTAACAAACAATTCATTACACTGTTCCCAGCATCAGAACCTCTTAGAAGTGCCTGGTTACATTTTATTTTTCACAGAGATG
Source organism: Girardinichthys multiradiatus (assembly GCF_021462225.1). Lineage (NCBI taxonomy): Eukaryota > Metazoa > Chordata > Actinopteri > Cyprinodontiformes > Goodeidae > Girardinichthys > Girardinichthys multiradiatus. The sequence goes on from NC_061815.1 coordinate 6,198,804, forward strand.
TTCCCATATCAGTGGGGAACTTCCCATTTCCCTACTTCAAGGACAAGTTCTTCAGCCACCTCAGCCAGTGTCAAGAAACATTTGCTAAAATATTTCATCTGATTAAGGGGTCAGTTCCTTCTGTCTATGGAAATGACAGACACAGGAAAGCAGTAAGCTGCAAATAATGCTAAAATGGCAACAAACTTTATTTTAGATATGAATTTATTGTTTGTTGATCTGAGGTCCAAGCCATTGTTTTGATAGCAGTAGCATTGTGCCTTCTGCCTATGTTAGTGCTGTGTGCTCCTTGAAGACATAACAGTACTGTATGTTTTGAATAATAATATTGCATAAAGAGTTTTGCACTGTTTTTGCCTTGTTTATGTGCTGCTAGATAATCTATCTCTGTTATTAAACTACAAAAATGGCTGAACAAGTTAAAGTGGAATACTCTTTGACCTGGAGAGAGGCAGAGTGTGAAGTGCCTCAATTGCATTTAAGGAGACCCCACCAAAACAAGTTGCTCTGACGCACCTCACAACAGGGGTAAAAGAGGGGCCTATGTAGCTACAACAAAAAGGAATTCAGACCAAATAATTGCAGTTACACTTTATATGAACCACAACTGAATGATTTAAGTGTAAAAAGGAAGGATTTAAAAGCATGATATGTCCCCTTTGATAATTATGAGACATCCTCAGCAAGTGGACTAGGTTCTGAGCTCATTCTTCCAACAGTCAACAGCTGTTACAAAAGCCATGTAAGAAATTGTAAATCATAAAACATCGAAAAAAGCTTCCTCCAATACAATCTAAACACCAGCTGAGTGAAACTAATCTAGCTCATTGTCAGCCATCACTAATCCAAAGAAAAAGTCCAAAGTGGCTTACTCAATTATCAATAAGAGTTTCAAAAACCACAGACTGTCCCTCAATACAATGTTACAAGACAAGAAAGTTAAACACAAAGTTAGAGAAAGACTTCAAAAGGTAAATGGACTAAATTTGTATAGCGCTTTTTTAGTCATAACAACCACTCAAAGGAACTCACAAATATACACATTGATACGTAGACCAGTAGTCAACTTGGGGCTATAATGCCTTGCCTAGTGGCACATCAGTATGCAGTAGGAGGAAGCTGGAATCGGACAAACAACTTTTACATTACAAGACAAGTACCCTTCCCACAGAGCCAGAGTCACCTCACTCAATAAGCATTACACTATTTAATCTTGAGCATAGCAGTTTTAGTGCTACAAAACCCTTGAAGGGAGAAGCACTAAAGTATATGTCACATAAAATGTCCTTATCAAATAAACAGATAAAATCTCATCATAGTGTCAGTGTGGTTCAATTTATGCCACAGCATTTCCTTTTAGCTCTACATGTTTTCTTCTGAGGTGAAAGAAGGCGGCTTTGGAAAAGATGGTGTAAGATCGTTTATTTGACTGCTCAAGCAGAGGGCTGTAACCAGCAAGAATATGAAGTTAATGTGTAAGCAAGTGCAAGGTGGAGAATAACACTGAAGTCAGGGAGCATGGGTAAATGTTATTTGCTGTGTTCTTTTTTAGAAAGAAAAGATGACAGATTGAAAAAGCTAAGGCTGAAACTCATTTATTTAAAAACTGTCCCAGGCTGAAGTTACTTGATCAAGGTAGCAACGTTCTCTCGTGATTTCTGCTGGTATTTCCTTGGCAACACTTAATTTCTGTTTGTTTTTCTCACCCCAATAGGTCAGATCCTTCCAGTTCCAAGAGGACAGGAAAACCATAATGCTGAACTCATTGCAACCCCATGATTCCTATTTAATGCTATATTTCTATGCTATCTTTTGATGTATCCCTTCTAATTTCCTTTATATTCTGCAGTTACCCACGTTTAGCTGGCTATCTTCTGCACACATATTCTGTCTGTGTGTGCAGGTGTGGCTCGTTCGTGCTCCACCGTTGTTCTTGCTCGTGCTCTCTGTACTCCACCATGACAACAAAGCTTTGAGTGAACAAGATCAAACTTTAAGTGTTCTTTGCGACAGATGTTGTCCTGAGGGAAGAGAGTGGCTTTGGAGGAAAGACAGGAGCAATTTGTAGTACCCAACAGAGACTACTCAACTTGTTGTCACAGTTTTATCCTGACTGAAAAAGGTTATATAGGAGAGGAAAGTGCATCCACTCTTGTCATTTGGGTTTGCCCAAAGGCAGGGAATGTTTTTTGTCTCGGAGTGTGAGCATGTGCCTCTGCTGCTCTGTGTAGATCTGTCACAACATGCAAGGACTTTTAGCATTTCACAACTATTCCCAGCAACCACTTTGGTCTTTAACTACTTTACACAAAGTTTGTGTGGTAAAAGCCTTTAACACATATGGAGAAAAAAAAAAAAAACATCCACTGTGGCTGCAGCAAGAGGTCTATGAAGCCAGATTAATTTCACTGTGATTTAATTGTATGTAAGAATGGTTAATAGGAAGGGCATGGCTGAAGATGGAATAAATTAGTGTTTGCAGAGTAAAGAAGACTTAATTTTCTAGCTCTGTGTGAGGTTAGAGAAGCTGTTCGAACAACATGATGACCATGTGTGTGTTTATTGAACCCAAATTCTAAACTAAGACAAAACACACTGTTGTGTTTTATTAATGAAAATAATTTGGGTTTATATAATCTTTTTAAACCGACGAGTTACTTGTTGATACAGAATCTTCACTATATATTTTACCTATACAGTGCATTGCTTTCATGCTCTTTGAATCTTTCCACTTTTTGTATCATTACAACCAAGCAGTTCAAGGTATTACTGGAATCTTATGTGATAGACCAACACAAAGCATTTCATAGTTGTAAAGCAAAAGCAAAATGATCCATGGTTTTAAAATGTATTTACAAATATAAAACTGTCATAGTTTTACAGATTGTTTTGACCCACATGCAGAAAGCAATCAAGAGACTGATTAAGTTTTACAAGAGGTTTTATTTAACAGTGAGCAGGTAAAGGGAAGTGGAGCTGGAACCAGAAGACAATTGCAAGGTAAGTAGACACGATAAGAATATATAAAGTCCAAGATGGTGAATGTAACAAAATAACAAAATCCGTCTTACTAGGGAGTGGAGTTTGATCTGCCAGGAGGGGGTGAGACAACAATGGAACTGCACACTGAGATGAACGGAGCTGGTAGGTACTTGGACTCACTTTGAGGTACTCTGAGGTTCGGCTGATGATGTTATTGTGTGGGAGGGTGGACAGGGTTCGCTTGTGGTGGTCCGTAGTTTTTCCAGGAAAGGCACCGTCGGAATAGCCGCCAGCCAGTAATTTAGGAAGCAAAGTGTTGGCAATCCAGGTATAAGCCATGTGGCTTGGAAATCCTTCTCCAGTGACAAAAACATCCAAGTTGATGAGGATTCTTCAAAGACAAGGTCAGGCATAGGAATCCAGTCTGCAAAGAACAAATACAAAATTACCCAAAAGGACAAAGACAAGCGTAAGCAAACTGGCTTGAGTCAATACCACTGAGGGCAACACTTCTTCTTCTTCTTCTTGTTGGTTTTATTGGCGGTTGGCAACAAACGTTTAGTAGCATTACCGCCACTTACTGGTATGGAGTGTGGTTCGTGTCGGTCTATCTATTTATATATATATATATTTAATGAGGGCAACACTCTGGCGGCCTCCATCTTAAGTACCTCCAGGGATGATTAGGGAATAAGGGACACCTGCCACCACTCCTCGTGAATCCAGAGCCACTTAGAGGCCAAGCACAGTGCAACAACAACAAGACAACACACAGATCCTGACAAACTGAAAAGTGTGGTGTGGGTTTGTATTCTCTGCCTCTGAGTCAGTACTTTGTAGAACCCTCTTTTGCTAAACAGTACTATGCCACGTGAGACAGAATTTCCAATAGCTGCCACAAAAATGCTACTTTTTTATAAAATAAAAAAAGACATAAACAACTGTTGGAAAAATTTATAAAAAATATCATTGTTTAGTTTAAATTATGTTTATGTTTGAAGTTCTACTATAGTTAAGATGATTCCTGTAATTGTTTTTTAGTGTGAAAAAGGGTTTTTTGGACGTTTAAGGACTGCAGTCTGGAGTGGATCACTCTCTGAACATGACAAGCTTATACCATATATGGGAATGACTATTCTTTTAAGTTGAAATCTCTGATAGAATTGGCTGAACCAATTCCCGCTTTTTGCTTGTAGGAATGTGAGTTGTAAATAAAAGGCTGGTGCAAGAATTCTCCTTTTGTGAGAAGGAAGTCGTTGTTCTGGCAGTGGACTGTCTCTCCCTTGCAAGTCAAACTTACTTGGTTCACTTGTGTCTTTAATTACACTTGTCTGTATTTATCAGCTTTCTAACTCTAACATTTCTTGGTCCTTCGAGCCGGATCGCTAGAAATCTGCCGCCTGGGCCCAGCGGTGCGTGTGGGGTTCCAGTCTGCACAGCCTCCAGAACATCTGGAGAACAAAAATCCTGCACAGTGAATTCTGTGTTGGTAACCGCCGAATTGACCGAGGGGCACCAGGAGGATGGATCAACGCGTTCCAACAGACAGTGTGAACGAACACACAGGTAAAACAGAACCACTTAAGTATATAAAAAGAAATACGTGAGCCGGTATGCTCAGCGTTTTGAAGAGGCCTGATAATAAACAGGGGGTATGTGTATGAACGCAGAATCACATGATTCACTCAGTGAGACAACCCGAAACTTTGCTGGTGCTCACATAAAGTTGTTGACAGCTGAGATGTGTCATGGGGAATTCTGAATTGGATATTAGGTGCCATTAAATCTCAGTCTAAAACCCCTGCAATCACCAAGAGTAGAACTCAATGCGGAAAACCGGATCAAACTAGGTGTTTGATCTAGAAGCCTGTTTTCCGGGAGATGTTGGGGCCCTGTCTGAGGAATTCTGTTGGTTTGATGGTACAACAAAATATATATAAATACTATATCCCTGTTAGATAAAAAAAAATTAAAAAAACGGAGTCTGAATAATAATAATAAACTAGAGTAAATAGGATAAATGTATATATAATAAAGCACAGAGAATAAAATAAAAAGCACTAATATAAATTAGAACTCAGTTCTAAACAACAGTTTTTAATAGATTTAAAAATAAACTCTTAAAATAGGGAACTGCATCCGGAAGGAGCCCCCGATAGAAGGAGAGTTTAAACAGAGAGCAGATTATACCATCATTAACCAGACTAAACAGAAAACAGGGGAGCAAATCATTGAGTATAGACTGAGAATGGAAGAAGTGTTTGAAAGGAATAGTGGACTGCCACTTGATAATGCTGATGACAGTCCTTTTCAACAACAGTTCAAAAATGCCGTCCAGGCAAATGCTTTACCTGAGATTCGTAGCTGGGTCACAAAACATAACATTGATCTACCCACCTGCTCAGATAGCAGTTGGCAGAACTGGGCAATGCATGCTGAAAAGATGGTCAGTGGAAAGTAAAAACAACCCCCTACTGATACCTTTTATGCTGAAGATGAAATATTTTATGCATGACCAGTAAGTAGGGGGAGGGGTAGAATGAGAGGAGTTTTCAGAGGAAGAGGAGGCCTTAGGGGGCGTGGACGGAGCCATGTGAGAGGGGGACATGACCGTAGAGATGATGCATGCTGGGCATGTGGAAAACATGGACATTGGGCTAAAAACTCTCAAACTGGACAACCCAGTCAATAATGACTGGATAAGGGAGAACAGAATGTTGTTAAAGAAGGAAAAGGGGACGTTGATGAGAAAGAGGAGATGATAGACATTGCAGCAGCATACATGGATAATCAGAGATCCTCTCCAAGTGCAACAGTATATGTCAGTCTACATGTGGTACTAATAACTTCACCTACTGGAATGTTTAAAGATCTGATTGAATATGTGAAACAACTGACTAATATAATAATGAAGTTTTTTAACAGGCGATGCTCATCCAGGAGGAATGCAGTGTTCTAGGAAATGCAGCTCATTTATTAACAATAAATCTTTCTCCGATAGGTGGAAGCTGGAGAAATAACATCATACTGTGTGGAAGTTTTGTTAACTAATCATTGGTTGAATCCATGAGACATTATGTGTACAGACCAAATGACCAAAACGACCCAAGACCAAATGACCAAGGTTCTGACTGACTTATGAACCTCACTGACCTGACAATGATAACCTGACACTTCTCCAGACTGGACGGACCCAACAGACAGCATCACTTTAAGGTGGACCTCAAAAACACCACCTTATTGATCCTTGGTGGATAAAAAAGAATTGAAGCATTCAAAACAGACCTAGTGGAAACAAAAGGGGTTATGAGAAAACAATGTGCATTTTAAAAAATATAAAAAGAAAATTATATGGGATATTTGTAAATGAAATTGCTCTGATAGAGAAATAAGTAAGTAAGTAAGTATAGTTTATTTGTACAGCACATTGCAGGCAGGGCAATTCAAAGTGCTTTACATTATAAAAACACAAAATCTTAAAAAAACATCAAATGGATGTTCATGACAGCCATGGGGGAAAAGTTGTCAATGTGTGAATGTGTATGAATGGGAATGACTGATTTCATTAAAGACCGTCTTTGAGGGACGTTAAAAACGCTAATAAAAGGTCTGATGTTCTGATGATCATTGCCAAACTTTTACCTCAATAAGGTTTCCAGAATTTTTCCAAAATCATATAAAGATAGCAAAGCTTCTACCTGTATTGAAAATACTGATAAACTCATAGAAAGCTCATAGACCTGTCTTCAATTTTTCGAAATTCTTACGAACAGAGTAATTACATTTTTATGTGGCCAATGTCTGCCCATTTTCTCTGTTTTTGTGAAACGAATGTCTGTTTTATGTTATGTACAGTATGTGCATGATAATAATTAAAGACTACAAGAGCACATCTGATCCTCAACAGTACCATAATAATATTAGGTCAGTTCTTTATGGTAAAAAAAAGGATTTTAACAGATGTTTGGACTTTTTCCAGTCAGGTTTAGAATGATCAAATTAGACTTAAAATTTAACACAAGATGAAATGTACCTTAACAGCATTACTGGACTGGACTGAAATGGAGAAAGCTTGAGTTAATTGAAATAAACTTTAGTTACTTGAAATAACTAAAGTTATTTACTATAATAAATAACTTTAGTCATTTAAGTGTAATTAAAATGGGAAGAACTATAGATGACTGAAATTGTACAGGTGTGTTTATAAAACTGGGTAAGACAAACTAAGATTATAAGACATAATATGCTCTTCATTTTTGTGTTCATCAATTTTAATTAAGCCTTCTAAACTGATGAGGAGTGAGTTTTTTTTAGAACTAATGAAACCTAAACCAATCCAAGCATTATTAAAATAATAGCAACTAACAGAAATAGTGACCTCATTCTTTAATATATAATGAGGACTTACTGCATTTAATAAAAAAATAGATTAGAATAGATGCATTTAAAAAAAGCCAGATTAGAATACATTATTCAGAGCTGTTGTAATCTTGCTGATGAATACCTCAAAACAATTATTATGGAACCAGATGATTAAAAGAGAGCAGCATTATCATGGCCAAACAGAAACATTTGCAGGAAAGAGCCAATTAAACATTATTTAACCTTGTCTATCATGACACCATTCAGGTCTTATTAACATCTTGGACAGCACATATTATGTATGGAAAGAAATAAAAATAGAGGTATAATTGGTAGCGCAATGGAAAAATGCAGAGTTATTACTGAAATTATTAGATGCTGTGCTGTTACCAGCTAAATTAGTTGAGTGTAAATGTGAAGGGATTACTAGATGCCCTGAAGGAAAGCCTATATAGGCTGAACCCTATTTCCTCCTCGCCACACTACCTACAGGTGGTTGGTGTCTCTGCCCGCTGGTGTACTTGTGGTTCTTGGTGTCCGGGCTGGATGCTTTGGCGTGTGCTAGCTCAGTCCCGGTGGCTTGTTGCCAGGACCTGGACCCCTGGGTTCTGTTGAGCCTCTGCTAGGGGAGTGATATGTCCCGGGGTCTTGGGTCTTTGGGTCCATGGCTGGATCTGATCTGACATAGACGGCTGACGGCGGAGCCTGTGGGGTTATCGCTGGTACTTCCTGGGGCTTCTGCACTGTGGCTGCTAGGTGGTTTCCCTGGGACTCTCCCCTGCTCTTCTCTGGGGGGGTCGCGGTAGTCCCGGCGATGGTTCTCCTGGGGTTCCTGTGCTCTGTGGGGCCTTTGGATGTCTATGGCTTGGATCTCTTCCGTATCTGTCCCAGGTCCAGGGCGGGAGGTCTGTGGCTCCTCAAACACTAGATATTGCATAATTTTATGGAGAAACCTTGTACACACAAGCGAGCTCCCACTCAGACCCACAGGTGTTTAGATTCAGGTGTTAACAGATACACAAATGTTCTATATTGAGCCGCATTTACCACATTCATGATGCAGTCCCGTTGTCCTTCCTTCAAACCGGGAAAACTGCTCAAATCGGCGTTGTAGAGACAGGGTCTCTGCTGGGAACTCTCTGGAACGCAGTTTGCTTCTGTAGACCTCAGAGAGAAAAGTCAAGCAACGCTTGTACCTTAGTTACCCCTGTTCATGAATGAACACCGGATACACAAACAGCAATTCATTCCTACTTAACTTAGAGAATATGATTGCGGGATCGTATGACACTCTTGGATCCAGTGTGAAGAGTTATGTCTGTTTGCCTCCAAAGAGACATTAGCGCACTGTGTCCCTCTGTCCAGTTCCTCTGGGGACCTGCGTGGAAGAGGTCAGTTTGTTGCAAAAGCAGGGTTTTTATTCGGACAGTGACGTCACGGGAAGTCCGCTGTTATTCCCTGTTTCTGGCTGTGCTTGAAGTAGGTTAATGCGATTTATTTTGAAAGTTCTAGAAAAGTGTGTACTGGCCATTCATTTTGTAACCATGGCTGGGGTCCCAACACACAAATCCCAAATTGTGTTTATAAGATTCTGCTATTAGTGTAGTACTGTAGTTTTAGAGTTGGAGTAGATAAAGTTAAGTCATTATGAGATAGCTATCTCATAATAATGAAATCTTTTTTCATCAGAGTGGCAGAAATGGGCTTCCACATATTCTCATACAAATTGGCAAGTTGGTTAAAACTGGGGGATGGGAGGAGGTGGATACTCTTTACAAAAGTAACAGTTGGTAGATGGTGCTTTGGAAAAAAATAATTTCCTACTTTTGCAACACATAGTTTTGCTCATATACAGTAGGTATTAAAATTGGATTCTGTGTGGGTGGAGCAAGGCACTACAAATATAAACCAAGGGTATTCAGATAAAACTCAGGGGTCCAGGTCCAAAGATTTCCTCCTAGTAAAAGGTCTGAATGGAAGTCCAGCTTTTGTCTTTCTGTGTTTTACCTACCCAAATGTTCACATTTCAACTTTTAACAGAGTGCACTTTTATAGTAAACAACTAGCTATTTTATCATAAATAAAAGCAATCTCTGGCAAATAAATGTTTGGGCTTTATTTCAGATTAAAACAGAACCCTGAGAATAACTTTTATTTTGCCAACAGAGTCAAATAACCCTTTTTACTCTTAAATTGAATAGGTCACAGCCTAAAGAATTGAAGGCTAGGAAAAAACCAAGCGCACACAGTGCAACCAGACAATTTTCTAAAACAGATCAGCATCTTCAAAAGACAATAAATAAAATGTCTCTTTTAAGGGGGAAAATTTTTATTTTCCCCCTTAAAAGAGACATTTTAACACCATGCTTATATCTTTCTACTATCTTAGTTTTCTTAATGAGAAAAATGGGCATGCCCTTCCTCTGCTAGTAATTCAAATCTCAATTGGAAAGCCATTCTCATGGAGATATATACAGGTCCTTCTCAAAATATTAGCATATTGTGATAAAGTTCATTATTTTCCATAATGTCATGATGAAAATTTAACATTAATATATTTTAGATTCATTGCACACTAACTGAAATATTTCAGGTCTTTTATTGTATTAATACGGATGATTTTGGCATACAGCTCATGAAAACCCAAAATTCCTATCTCACAAAATTAGCATATCATTAAAAGGGTCTCTAAACGAGCTATGAACCTAATCATCTGAATCAACGAGTTAACTCTAAACACCTGCAAAAGATTCCTGAGGCCTTTAAAACTCCCAGCCTGGTTCATCACTCAAAACCCCAATCATGGGTAAGATTGCCAACCTGACTGCTGTCCAGAAGGCCACTATTGACACCCTCAAGCAAGAGGGTAAGACACAGAAAGAAATTTCTGAACGAATAGGCTGTTCCCAGAGTGCTGTATCAAGGCACCTCAGTGGGAAGTCTGTGGGAAGGAAAACGTGTGGCAGAAAACGCTGCACAACGAGAAGAGGTGACCGAACCCTGAGGAAGATTGTGGAGAAGGGCCGATTCCAGACCTTGGGGGACCTGCGGAAGCAGTGGACTGAGTCTGGAGTAGAAACATCCAGAGCCACCGTGCACAGGCGTGTGCAGGAAATGGGCTACAGGTGCCGCATTCCCCAGGTCAAGCCACTTTTGAACCAGAAACAGCGGCAGAAGCGCCTGACCTGGGCTACAGAGAAGCAGCACTGGACTGTTGCTCAGTGGTCCAAAGTACTTTTTTCAGATGAAAGCAAATTCTGCATGTCATTCAGAAATCAAGGTGCCAGAGTCTGGAGGAAGACTGGGGAGAAGGAAATGCCAAAATGCCAGAAGTCCAGTGTCAAGTACCCACAGTCAGTGATGGTTTGCGGTGCCGTGTCAGCTGCTGGTGTTGGTCCACTGTGTTTTATCAAGGGCAGGGTCAATGCAGCTAGCTATCAGGAGATTTTGGAGCACTTCATGCTTCCATCTGCTGAAAAGCTTTATGGAGATGAAGATTTCATTTTTCAACACGACCTGGCACCTGCTCACAGTGCCAAAACCACTGGTAAATGGTTTACTGACCATGGTATCACTGTGCTCAATTGGCCTGCCAACTCTCCTGACCTGAACCCCATAGAGAATCTGTGGGATATTGTGAAGAGAACGTTGAGAGACTCAAGACCCAACACTCTGGATGAGCTAAAGGCCGCTATCGAAGCATCCTGGGCCTCCATAAGACCTCAGCAGTGCCACAGGCTGATTGCCTCCATGCCACGCCGCATTGAAGCAGTCATTTCTGCAAAAGGATTCCCGACCAAGTATTGAGTGCATAACTGTACATGATTATTTGAAGGTTGACGTTTTTTGTATTAAAAACACTTTTCTTTTATTGGTCGGATGAAATATGCTAATTTTGTGAGATAGGAATTTTGGGTTTTCATGAGCTGTATGCCAAAATCATCCGTATTAAGACAATAAAAGACCTGAAATATTTCAGTTAGTGTGCAATGAATCTAAAATATATGAATGTTAAATTTTCATCATGACATTATGGAAAATAATGAACTTTATCACAATATGCTAATATTTTGAGAAGGACCTGTACAGGGGTTGGACAATGAAACTGAAACACCTGGTTTTAGACCAGAATAATTTATTAGTATGGTGTAGGGCCTCCTTTTGTGGCCAATATAGCATCAATTCGTCTTGGGAATGACAAATACAAGTCCTGCACAGTGGTCAGAGGGATTCTAAGCCATTCTTCTTGCAGGATAGTGGCCAGATCACTATGTGATACTGGTGGAGGAAAACGTTTCCTGACTCGCTCCTCCAAATCACCCCGAAGAGGCTCAGTAATATTTAGATCTGGTGACAGTGCAGGCCATGGGAGATGTTCAACTTCACTTTCATGTTCATCAGACCAATCTTTCACCAGTCTTGCTGTGTGTATTGGTGCAATGTCATCCTGATACACAGCACCACCTTCAGGATACAATGTTTGAACCATTGGATGCACATGGTCCTCAAGAATGGTTCGGTAGTCCTTGGCAGTGACGCGCCCATCTAGCACAAGTATTGGGCCAAGGGAATGCCATAATATGGTAGCCCAAACCATCACCGATCCACCCCCAAGCTTCATTCTGGGCATGCAACAGTCTGGGTGGTTATTACGAATCAGAAAAAGGCAGACCCAAGATTCAGCCAGACACAGTAGTGAAAATTTAAAAGGTTTATTCAGCCACAGGAAAACGTCACTCAGGTAAAACTCCACACTGCTTCCGGGAATCACTGGGGCAGAAAGAGGGATTAGTGACTTGTAGTTTCTCCAGATATTGCAGGGGTCAGAAAAGTCACTAACCTGCTTTTGTCTTGAGTAGAACTTGAAACCCAGAGGGGAAACCTCACTGGGTGGCAGGCAGTGATCTCCACAGCACAGGTAAGATGTGACTCCAGGCTGAATAATCCAAGGGCAAGGCTGGCTCAATAATCCAAGGACAGAAACAGGGTCAATGATCGGAACAAGAGATGTCAGGCAAGGGGCAGGCAGAGGCATAAACCAGATGCAGGAAACAGGGTCAAAACCAAAATCCAAACAGTCCGACGGAGGAGTCAGAGAGGCAAAAATCCAAAAGACAATGCAAGGTCAAGAACAATGATCAGACAGGAAGGAACGTTACAAAAGTAACACAAATACAGTTGGCCTAATTAATTGCTCTTTGCTGTAGCACTGTAATATAACGCATTACAAAATAAAAATCTGTAATATTATACCAGTTACTATCTCAGTAACCCATTGTAACACAAAATTAAGTGGTATATACTTAAACACCGAGAATTAGCACCAGAAAATCAAATCCATGAGTAAAAGAGTAACATTATTTTCTGTTGCTGTAATCCAACAGTTGAGATTGTAGACAGGGTGCAAACTACGAGGGGGCTCAAAATTCACCTGCTGATCTAAGGACTCCTATTTACTCAAACCCAGAGATGACTGTCAGACAGACAAGGTATCAGTAGCTGAAATTATCAGTGTTAAACTTCAAAAGATTGTAAAGTCTTTTTTTTTCCCAAATTTGTGCTAATTCAGCTTTGTGCACAAACAGGCAAAGCAGAGATTAACGAATGTAATGCGAGATCTTAGAATTAAAATCAAAATTTATGACGTCATTGTAGTGTTGGTAATGTGTCCCTCATAAGTATCCTTGTTGTACCACATTCAGTTTTTTGATATCTAGTCACCACAATTATCCAACCCTTCCGCAACACCTGTGGCTAAGGACCGAGCCCTGCTCAGCGCAAGCTCCAACAATGCTTCACCGTGCAAACAGAAAAGGCTTGACTTTGTCTGGTCAGCAACTTGTAACATCATTTTAGATTCTAAAAAGTAACTGAATAGTTACTTTGCCTAGTAACCAGTTACTTTGACAGTGTAGTAACTGAGTTACTAACTCGGTTACTTTTTGGGAGAAGTAACTATAACTAGTTACTTTTTTAAAGTAACGTTCCTAACACTGCTTGGGAGTCAGTTTTTGGAACTGACCCATTTTCATCTGAGGAGGATAGATGTCATGCAGAACATGACTTTGCAGAGACCTACCCTGACATTACTCTTTTAAATCATGTGGTAAACAATGACCATACACCATTCCAAGATGCCTTGTTGTACCTCATAAATGTCACCCAAAGATATGTCTAAAAGAAAAGTAACTGAACTGCTGTGGTATTGAGTAGCTAGGACATCTGACTGGGTTATGTTACAATGTTGATTTAAATCTGTCAACCCTTTATGCAATTATAGTTTTATAAAAAATATTGATTGGCCTTCACACACTGTTTTGACTATTTATCTGTCTCTGCATGTTTTGTTCTTTACTTCAACCTGTAAATAGTCTGCTTACAGACTCTATGGATACCCTCTTTAATTGTTGCACCTTTTACAGTATGTTGTATGAGAGAGCACCCTGGATAACCCTGCTCTTACAAAACAAAAACAAAAAACCCTAGGCATACAGATTTTAATAAAGATCGTATGTAGCTTCAACTGTGCCCCCAACTTTTCAGTTGAATAATTTTACAAGTAAATCTTTGTTTTACACTCTGTTGTATTCATTTTATTTATTTTTTGGTAAAATAAAATCTTGAATACAATGACAGACTTTTTCTGCTTAAACTGTCAACTTTAAAACACTGAAAAATATACAATACAAAAATTTGTGATTGTGACTTAGCTTTTAAATAATTAAAATATGGGTACAACAACTAAAATGACTTAATAAAACTACATGCATGAAATGGTGCTATAACTGTAGACTCGACCTGTTGTTCAAGAAGAAATAGAACACATAGCAGCAGAACTATGCTACTGTGAATAGCCTACTTACAATGTACAATATAATTCCAAGATTATATTTCCAAATTCAAACAAGTAAAAAAAAAATACAACATAAAGTGTGACAAATCTAGGATTATAATTTAACTTTCACAGCTAATCTGCTATTACTTCCATTAATCTGGGATTCTAATGTGATATTCAGAATTATTTTTGATTAACACATTAATCAAAATCAAAGCCCATAAATAATATCGACCAGTAGGACATGAAAGCATGAAGGAAATAGTCAGGCACATGGAAGGTAACAGGGTACATAGCAGTCGAACAGAAGAATCCAGTGGAGAACAATAAGAACCAGAGTGTCAGAGTGGGTTCAGGAATAGGACCCAAATGCAGACAGGCAGGAGCAGATTGGTCAAACTAAAAGGTTTAATAAAAAAAAACCTAAAGGCAGGCATTTGGCAGGCTGAACATGGAACCAAAGTTTGGTGTAGCAACAGCCTCAGCCAGACTTGACATGGTTGACAGTCATACAGACAATGATCCAGCAAGGAATGAACAGAACAGAGGAGTATATATATATACACAAGTGAAGCTAGGAAATTAATTGGCAAAGTGCAGGTGGAACAGATGAAGCTGATTGCAAGCCGACTGTGGCAAGGAGTGGAAACAAGAGCATGAATGGGCTAAACAGAATCAATAAAACATTCTAACCCAAAAAAGATATTTTGGGCACACCTGCTTATTGATATTTGCAATGGGACAAATATTACAGGTAAACAATTTTCAAAATAATTTACAACAGCTCATATTAGTAACATAAAATTAAAAAAAATTTTTAGTCAGGTAGTTTAGGAAAAAATGATGGGAGTGTAAGCTCGGTTTGGTTGCTGTAAGGGTGAAAGAGGGAATATAGAAATGTTTAAAGGCAATATTATGCCATCCATGGTCCTCAGCAACAATCTCTGAATACGTGTGCATTAACACTCGACTCAAACTGGCCAGCTTGGAGATAACAGACTTTATAATAATCCTCAATGGGAACCTTTAGAAAAAGTGGAGTGTGAGTACCCTCACCCTTATGATCATCATAGCTTGCTGCTTACTCTGTTGACTCTGCAAACCCCTATGGTGAGATGCTGCTCTTCAGTGGTGGGATCAAAATCTGTGTTAAGACTCAAAATCTCCCACTGTAAACAGATTCTTTGGAGCCCACCAAGCACATGGACTGATTCATATTCCTTGAGGTGAGAAAGTGTCATAGTTGTCCCGTTTATTATTAACAAGATGTGGACCCTCACAAATGCAACTTCTGAAAAATATGTTTTAAACATCATTATGTCATTTATTTAGAACCAATGATAACGGAGCAGGCTTTAAATGAGTCTAGCTAAGCAATGAACATTTTACATTTTTGTATCATTAACAGCTATTATTATAAGATTAATCATAGGGTTGTATCATCTCTGTCAGTTTGACTGTGGACCTTGGAAATCCATATGGCCAGGAAGGAGTTTCCCATGAGCCTCTCTGTCTTTTTGACACCAGGGTTGTTGTTTTTGTCTTCTTTCTGCACTATTTTTGGAGCCATCAGTGGCACATCATTGTATCTGTGGCAGCACCAAGAAGAGATAGATGGCCATTCAGGTGAGAACTAAGAAAGCCCTCAGTCAGGCATGAACCTCCCCCTATCTGCTCTACATTCTTTCTCTGGACCTGTCTCATTTTCTTATTGCTCTCCATTGTTCTGTCTATCTTCTTCTGCATTGTTAGTCTTTTTTCCCATTTGTAGTCTGCACCCCTTCTGCAGTTTTGACACGTCTGAAAATAAAATTGGACCTGGAGAACTACTGTATTTTCCACAAAAAAAAACTGGTGGAAATGTACTGCTTTAGCTTATGCTGTAATAATTTTGGAGTTATGTTTTTGCAAGGAAGCACAAACTGTTTTGACACTAGCCAAGTTTTTTTCCCTGCTACATGAGCTATAATGTTGAAACGAAATGGCTCTTACGGATGCCTCTTGAAATAAACGACAGGTGGAAGTTTCTAGTCTTCAATATTAATATACAGTAACTGTGAACCTGCGGTTGCACAGTTTGTAAAACATATTCACCCTGAAAATGAGACCCTATTACCATATGTCTTGGATTTGCAGCTGTTCAAGCAGCAACAACTTTAAGAGCCGTTTTGGAGCTGAAAGAGCTAACACTTCTAAGTGAGCCGAGCCAAAAGAAAAGTTTCTCTGAAAGGAAGCAGAGTTCCCATCACTGGTTCACAAATCTTGGAGGCTGAGCCCCCTTTTAGAGGAACAAAATAGTCCATGTCCCTCCATTTAACAAGAAAATAAAAACATACACATGTGGACAGAATTGTTGGCATCCCTTGGTTAATGAAAGAAAACCCCACAATGGTCACAGAAATAACTTGAATCTGATGATGGTTATAATGAATAAAAATTCTATGAAAATGAACAAATAAAAGACAGACATTGCTTTTCAAACATGCTTCAACAGAATTATTTTAAAAATAAACTCATAACTTAATATTTTGTTGCACAACCTTTTGAGGATATCACTGCAATCAAACGATTCCTATAAATGTCAGTAAGACATCTGCACCTCAGCAGGTATTTTGGCCCACTCCTCATGAGCAAACTACTCCAGTTGTCTCAGGTTTGAAGGGTGGCTTTTCCAGACGGCATGTTTCAGCTCCTTCCAAAGATGCTCAATAGGATTTACGTCAGGGTTCATAGAAGGCGACTTCAGAATAGTCCAATGTTTTCCTCTTAGCCATTATTGGGTGTTTTTAGCTGTGTGTTTTGGGTCATTATCCTGTATAATCCCTTGATAGTCTTGAGATTTCATTATACCCTGCACAGATTCAAGACACCTTGTGCCAGATGCAGCAAAGCAGCCACCCCAGAACATAACAGAGCCTCCTCCATGTTTCACAGTAGGGACAGTGTTCTTTTCTTCATATGCTTCATGTTTCCGTCTGCGAACATACAGTAGAGCTGATGTGCCTTGCCACAAAGTTACATTTTTGTCTCATCTGTCCATCGGACATTCTCCCAGGAGCTTTGTGGTTTGTCAACATGTACAGGTCCTTCTCAAAATATTAGCATATTGTGATAAAGTTCATTATTTTCCATAATGTCATGATGAAAATTTAACATTCATATATTTTAGATTCATTGCACACTAACTGAAATATTTCAGGTCTTTTATTGCCTTAATACGGATGATTTTGGCATACAGCTCATGAAAACCCAAAATTCCTATCTCACAAAATTAGCATATTTCATCCGACCAATAAAAGAAAAATGTTTTTAATACAAAAAACGTCAACCTTCAAATAATCATGTACAGTTATGCACTCAATACTTGGTCAGGAATCCTTTTGCAGAAATGACTGCTTCAATGCGGCGTGGCATGGAGGCAATCAGCCTGTGGCACTGCTGAGGTCTTATGGAGGCCCAGGATGCTTCGATAGCGGCCTTTAGCTCATCCAGAGTGTTGGGTCTTGAGTCTCTCAACGTTCTCTTCACAATATCCCACAGATTCTCTATGGGGTTCAGGTCAGGAGAGTTGGCAGGCCAATTGAGCACAGTGATACCATGGTCAGTAAACCATTTACCAGTGGTTTTGGCACTGTGAGCAGGTGCCAGGTCGTGCTGAAAAATGAAATCTTCATCTCCATAAAGCTTTTCAGCAGATGGAAGCATGAAGTGCTCCAAAATCTCCTGATAGCTAGCTGCATTGACCCTGCCCTTGATAAAACACAGTGGACCAACACCAGCAGCTGACACGGCACCCCAGACCATCACTGACTGTGGGTACTTGACACTGGACTTCTGGCATTTTGGCATTTCCTTCTCCCCAGTCTTCCTCCAGACTCTGGCACCTTGATTTCCGAATGACATGCAGAATTTGCTTTCATCCGAAAAAAGTACTTTGGACCACTGAGCAACAGTCCAGTGCTGCTTCTCTGTAGCCCAGGTCTGGGCAATGCGGCACCTGTAGCCCATTTCCTGCAAACGCCTGTGCACGGTGGTTCTGGATGTTTCTACTCCAGACTCAGTCCACTGCTTCCGCAGGTCCCCCAAGGTCTGGAATCGGCCCTTCTCCACAATCTTCCTCAGGGTCCGGTCACCTCTTCTCGTTGTGCAGCGTTTTCTGCCACACTTTTTCCCTCCCAAAGACTTCCCACTGAGGTGCCTTGATACAGCACTCTGGGAACAGCCTATTCGTTCAGAAATTTCTTTCTGTGTCTTACCCTCTTGCTTGAGGGTGTCAATAGTGGCCTTCTGGACAGCAGTCAGGTCGGCAGTCTTACCCATGATTGGGGTTTTGAGTGATGAACCAGGCTGGGAGTTTTAAAGGCCCCAGGAATCTTTTGCAGGTGTTTAGAGTTAACTCGTTGATTCAGATGATTAGGTTCATAGCTTGTTTAGAGACCCTTTTAATGATATGCTAATTTTGTGAGATAGGAATTTTGGGTTTTCATGAGCTGTATGCCAAAATCATCCGTATTAAGACAATAAAAGACCTGAAATATTTCAGTTAGTGTGCAATGAATCTAAAATATATGAATGTTAAATTTTCATCATGACATTATGGAAAATAATGAACTTTATCACAATATGCTAATATTTTGAGAAGGACCAGTAGTTTGGCAAATTCCAGTCTGGCTTTTTTATGATGTGTTTTCAGCAATGGTGTTCTCCTTGGTCGTCTCCCATTTAGTCCACTTTGCCTCAAACAACATCGGATGGTGCGATCTGACAGTAATGTTCCTTGAGCTTGAAGTTCACATTTAAGCTCTTTTGTTACCGTTCGTATTATAACGTCTCTTTGTTTTGTCATCAATCTTCCTCCTGCGGCCACGTCCAGCAAGGTTGGCAACAGTCCCATGGATCTTAAATTTCTGAATAATATATGCAACTGTAGTCACAGGAACATGAAGCTGCTTGGAGATGGTCTTATAACCTTTACCTTTAACATGCTTGTCTATAATTGTCTTTCTAATCTCCTGAGACAACTCTTTCCTTCGCTTCCTCTGGTCCATTTTGAGTGTGGTACACACAGGGTGAAAGTGAGCCGGTATGGTCCGGTACTGTGTACCACTAAGAGATTCTGCGCTGGTACGCAGTACCGGGAAGAGGGAGGAACTGCTATGAAGCCATCATCCAGAACCAATTACGGCTGCAAATATTCACGAGCACACAAAGAACATCAGATCCACTACGAAAAGCCAGTCTAAAACATAAATATAGCTTTTTTCCCCTCATTCCAAATTGTTTCTGAATGGTTCTGCTATGCTGGAGTCTCAGTGCTCTTGCTTTCCTTCTCTCCCCTCGGAGCTCGAGGTTTTTGTGAACGGCCAGGGTTTAAAACAAGCACCGTTACGTTTAATGTCTGTCTGCTCACTGCTAAATACCCCATTTAGAAGCAAAGGGAGAGGAACTAGTTGTATTTCATGTTATTTTGCTGAATTACAACAACACAGTACAGCTCGAAAACACTGCTTATGACCAGAGATTTCACATACACTACACGAGAGTGCATGTGCGTTTACTCCCAAAACAGAACGGTTGCCAAGGAGATTGGTGCGTTCGATTTAATGGACTGGGAAATTTTACACAGGTGATGCACAGACATACAAAAACGCCCCTTGCATTAGGACAGGACAAACAATAAATCACTTACCATCTACAGACTTTTAAATAAAAACCGCGAAAACAACCAAACTGTCAAATTTTTAATTTAAATGAAATCAAAACTTGACCAAAATGCAGAGAACAATAACTTCTTTGCTCAAAGAAAAGACGGAAACTGAAGAAGTTATGCATCAGAAAATGCTTTATCATTGTTTCATACATGGCAGCTCTTTAATATATATATATATATATATATATATATATATATATGCCCCCAGTGCCTCCCCAGCACCCCCTCTAGCTCCACCCCTGAGTACCGGCAAGAATTTAGAACTACTTTCACCCCTGGGTACACACCATGTTACCAAACATCACAATGACTACCTGTAGCACTATATATAGGACCACTGACTGATTACAAAAATGTAGACACCTGTGATGCTAATCAATGAACACACCTTGAATTAACATGTCCCTTTGGTCACATTTTCAGGGGTACCATCATTTTTGTCCAGGCCTGCTTCATGAGTTTATTTTTTTTTTATAATTCTGTTGAAGCATGTTTGAAAAGCAATGTCTGACTTTCATTTGTTCATTTTCATAGCATTTTTATTTATTATTACCTTTGTCAGATTCAAGTTCTTTCTGTGACCATTGTGGGTCTTTATTTCATTAACTGAGGGTTACCAACAATTTTGTCCACGTTTTAGGTCACATGGAAAGGAAGGGAAATCAATGTTGACTGATACAGCATTTATCTGAATTGCCTGTTTTTCTTTGAGTTAGTCTTCTTGTGGAGAAGAAGAAAACAATCATTTTTACCATTTTGCCCTTGTTATTGTATCTTTTTTTAAAAGATTAAATCTTATTTTAGTCAAGCAAAAAAAAAAAAAAAACAACTTATCAGAATTACACAAAAGAAAGGCTTGAAATAGTTATCTCTGTATGTGATAAACCTGTATTATATGAGTTTTACTTTCTTAAATGAGTGAAAATAAATAAATCCATTTCGCATTTTCTCATTTTTTAAGATGTACCTGTAATGTAAATAATGCACTGTTAGCCCAGATTTTGTATTGACTAAACAGTGTCATGTTTGTCAGGTTTGAATTACTGTGCGATTCCCCACTTGAAAGGGATAGTCTCCACTATGAAATTAACTGGATTTCACTCAAAGAGCCTTCAATTTAGCTGATCCATCTTTATTCTGTATGATGGTCACCATAGTGTTCTAGCCTTCCAACCACATAGGTGAAAAACCTCAAAAGAAACAGAAATACATCCATTACATTTTGAAATCAACAAGACAAATACATTGTGAAATAATCAAACAGATTTACACGCCTTTAACCAGTTAATCCCAAAATACAATAAATAGCAAATATTTTATAGTAAAATTCAACACCAATAAATAAATTAGCATATTTATCAACATTTTCTTTTTTTTCTTCTTTTTTATTTTTTAGTCTCATCTTTTTTTTTTCACTTTCTACTTTACCCAATAAACACCAAGTGTTTTTTTTTTCCTTTTACACGCTTGATTTAAAACTATCAACAATCAATTAGAGCCCATATGCTGCTCCATTGAGATTCAAGAAACGAGCAACAGCACTGTGAGGCTTACCGGCTGTCCTTCACTGTTTGTAGAAAACTTTCACACAGTTCTCAATTTCCATGTGCTACCAGCACTATTTGCTTCTCATGCTGTGGCACTACTTCAAACAGAAGTGACAGGTCAGTCACACCAAAAGTACCTGCACTCTCTGATTGCTAGGAGATTGAGTCCACCTGGTTTTCATCACTAACAAGCAGAAAGATGCAGCAGAAGGGAGTGGCTACCTAGCAGCTTGCCAGAACAAACAGTCTGATTAAAATATAATGAAATTATTTAAGTTTTATGTCAATACTATAAAATCATAAGTACATTCAACTAAATTGTTGCAAATGTCCACATGTGTGAATAATTTTAAGTTCAATGGCCTAAAATCAGAAAGTTTTGGTTATGACCACGCCTATGTTCGTCCATTTGGGGGTGAAGGAGCACCCTTTTACTTTGCACCTGCACGCTTTCGTCAGATGCTGGACCATTTGCTGGAACAGTAAGTATTATCTAAATTTTTCTTCATTGTATGCATGTTTTAATTGCATATAAACAGGTATAAAGTAGCTAAAAGCCAATACAAAATAAAAATATCCTCTTTAACACTATACAATGTTAACATGTTGCAGTACTGCAGGACAAAATGTGAATACTTTTTTTTTGCATTGGAGGCGGGAAGTTTAAGAGAAATCGAAACTGGCCGTTATTTAGCCGTGATTTTTTTTATTTTTGCCCATGCCATTTCTTTACCAAGAAGCTGTTTGTGGTAAGCATGTTGTTTTAACTATTAGCATTACTGTGCTAACTACTTCTGAATTTGCTTTTTTGTTTTCTGTCCATGTTGGACACAGCTTATATAGGCTAACCTTTGATTGTCACGGTTATATGACCAGCTTAATGAAGTTAGTGCTGTTTCGGCTCAGTTTACGTCAAATAAGCAGTAATGGAGGACAAAATATGAATATTTAAAGTAACTCTGTGGTTGAACGCGGACAGATGGTTTAACAGCAGTCAAAACTAGCATTTAGCTCAAATTTTCATCTGCTAGCTTTCTGTTAGCTAGGCCACCATTTTTGCATTGGAGGCAGGGAGTAAATCGAACATTACAGGTTAAAAAGTGGGAGTTATGCAAGAACCGGACCATTTCCTTGGTTACACAAAGAATGCCAGTGTACATTTAAATCACTAAATGTCTTAAAAGTACACTTATGCAGCATTCACATCAAAACTCCCAATCAGCAAACAAGTGTAACTGTACCAGTTAAATTTAACTGTATGTCCTGTGGATTTTCTGAGCCATGCACTGAGAGTTTTTTCACATCTACGTTCAGCTCATCTGAAAGTAAACCACAAAGTTGTATGCCCTTACAAAGACTGTAAATTTCAAAGCTGTGTTTACAGCACCTTCAAAGCACATAAGAGTAAAGAACACAAAGCGCATAACTGGAAAGGGTTTAAGTCAGAAATCATAGGTGATAATGATGTAAATAATGACAATGGGGCTGCACATGAACAAATATCTGATGCTGATCATATGGAGGACTTAGAGGAAGTGCATGAAGTAACCAGTGACCATGATTTTCATGATCTAGAAAAGCAGCTCGAGCACAATTTAGCATCTCTTCTGTTAATGATGCAGTCTGTTCTAAATATACCAGAAAGTACTATGCAAGAAGTGATCCAACAACTATGTCAGCTCAATAAACTGTCACAACTGCAAACCAGAATCATGACTGTACTAAAGAAATATGGTTTTGACACAAATGAAATGTTTGTGAAAGAGGTAATTAATGCGGTGTCAAAAAGTAACATAATGACATACTGTGATAAAGATGGGCCTTTAGGAACTACTAAAAAGAGAGCTGCCTATGTGCTTAAAGTGTTTGCACTTGTAAACCCCATAGAATATGTTGTGGAAAAAGGTAAACACCTCTTGCATATGTTCCTGTTGTTCTTATGCTGCAGAAGTTGCTTAGCAAAAAAGATGTTTTACACAAAGCCATGTAAGACAAAGTCAGTGTCCCACAGGAATACAGGTCTTGTGGAGATGGGCAGTGCTTTAAAGAAAATTCACTTCTTGCAAGAGATTAATTCACAATTTCCCTTGCCTTTATATTGATGACTTTGAAATAGCAATCAAAGCTGAAACACAAAATGTATGCAGTATACTGGGTTATTGTCAACATTCCTGCAAAGTATAGGTCAGCTCTAAACTCAATCCAGCTTGCTCTACTATTCTATACTTCCACAGTCGAAGAGTGTGGCTTCTCAAAAGTTCTCCAGCCTCTGCTCTATGATCTACAATTATTCGAGCAAAGCGGTGTTTACTTGGAGCAACTTGGGGCAAGTGTTAAAGGTACAGTTTTGTATGTTGCAGCTGATAATCTTGGTGCCCACTCTCTTGCAGGCTTCCAAAAAAACTTTGCTGTTGATAAATTCTGCAGATTCTGCTTGGGAAGCAGCAGTGATGCTCAACAACAGGAGGTGCAGGGGTTGGACAATGAAACTGAAACACCTGGTTTTAGACCACAATATTTATTAGTATGGTGTAGGGCCTCCTTTTGCGGCCAATACAGAGTCAATTCGTCTTGGAAATGACATATACAAGTCCTGCACAGTGGTCAGAGGGATTTTAAGCCATTCTTCTTGCAGGATAGTGGCCAGGTCACTACGTGATACTGGTGGAGGAAAATGTTTCCTGACCCGCTCCTCCAAAACACCCCAAAGTGGCTCAATAATATTTAGATCTGGTGACTGTGCAGGCCATGGGAGATGTTCAACTTCACTTTCATGTTCATCAAACCAATCTTTCACCAGTTTTGCTGTGTGTATTGGTGCACCGCCTTCAGGATACAATGTTTGAACCATTGGATGCACATGGTCCTCAAGAATGGTTCGGTAGTCCTTGGCAGTGATGCGCCCATCTAGCACAAGTATTGGGCCAAGGGAATGCCATGATATGGAAGCCCAAACCATCACTGATCCACCCCCATGCTTCACTCTGGGCATGCAACAGTCTGGGTGGTACGCTTCTTTGGGGCTTCTCCACCCCGTAACTCTCCTGGATGTGGGGAAAACAGTAAAGGTGGACTCATCAGAGAACAATACATGTTTCACATTGTCCACAACCCAAGATTTGTGCTCCTTGCGCCATTGAAACCGATGTTTGGCATTGGCATGATTGACCAAAGGTTTGGCTATAGCAATCCGGTCGTGAATATTGACCCTGTGGAGCTCCCGACGGACAGTTCTGGTGGAAACAGGAGAGTTGAGGTGCACATTTAATTCTGCCGTGATTTGGGCAGCTGCGGTTTTATGTTTTTTGGATACAATCCGGGTTAGCACCCGAACATCCCTTTCACACAGCTTCCTCTTGCGTCCACAGTTAATCCTGTTGGATGTGGTTCGTCCTTCTTGGTGGTATGCTGACATTAACCAGGATACAGTGGCTCTTGATACATCACAAAGACTTGCTGTCTTGGTCACAGATGCGCCAGCAAGGCGTACACCAACAATTTGTCCTCTTTTGAACTCTGGTATGTCACCCATAATGTTGTGTGCATTTCAATATTTTGAGGGAAACTGTGCTCTTACCCTGCTAATTGAACCTTCACACTCTGCTCTTACTGGTGCAATGTGCAATCAATGAAGACTGGCTACCAGGCTGGTCCAATTTAGCCATGAAACCTCCCACACTAAAATGACAGGTGTTTCAGTTTCATTGTCCAACCCCTGTATGTTCTGGTTTCTTTCAATCCCGAGAGAAGGAGTCACATGATAGGCAAGTAAAAGCGGTGAAAGAAGATCCGGGATTAAGTTGAATTTATGGCGTGACAGAAGCATGTCCTTTAACTGAGAGTCTTGAACACTTCCATGTGGTCACTGGGTACCCTCCTGACATCATGCATGATATCTTGGAGGGCATTGTTCCAGTTGAGTTATGCCTTTGTCTAACAGATCTGATTGGGAAGACGTATTTCACTTTAGTTATGCTAAACCAGGCTATTAAGTCCTTTTAATTACACATTTGCTGACAAAACAAACAAACCACAGATTATTGGAAAGGGATTTTCAGCCAAAGGGACCATTGGTGGCAATGCTCATGAGAACTGGTGTCTAATAAGGCTCCTTCCATTTCTTATTGGCCACTATGTCCTTGAAGGTGACAACACTTGGGAAACTCTCATGTTTCTCAAAGACATTGTTGAGCTTGTTGTGGCACCAAGGCATACTGAAGAGACACTAAATTTCCTGAACTGCAAGATATCAGAACACAGACGCCTGTTACAGTACACATTTCCAGAGTTCTGTTTAAGGCCTATGCATCACTATTTGGAACATTATCCCCAGCTTGTGAAAAACAACAAGCTTTTAAGGAATGATTAGATAAAATGAATACACAAATAATATAAAGAATTCAAACACTCAAAAAAATTAAATGAAGAAGATATAGTAGAATATATTAGTACACCAATATACTAGCAAAATGAAATCATAAGTTTTCATCTACCCTGTATGTTCGGTACACATCTACATCATTAGAATTAGGAGGATTATTTGAACAGATGTAAATTGAATATCGGTGAGTAAATTTCTTAGAAAGCATCATCATCATGGGAGTCGGTATCAGACTCATCAGAGCAATCCATGGGTTCCTCTACACCTGTGAGGAGAGGCATCTGATATGACCTAAAGGAGTCCTCCTTTGACAGAGCTGTAGTGATCAATCTGTTAATTAGAGTGCGCAGACAGGGAATGGCACAACATCCACAGCAAATGAGAATACCTGCAAAGATGGCAAATGAAGTCATACCTGTAATAATAAAATCCTTCCATTTACCAAAAGTGTCAGCAAACCAATCAGGTAAATAATCTACACCAGAGTCTTCTGTCATGTGATGAGCCAGGGTGCGCAATTCATTTAGGGCCTTGGCTACTGAACCATCAGGGGCTGCATTATTTGGAATAAAGGTACAGCGTAAAGAACCAAACATGGCACAAACACCTCCCTTTTCAGCTATAAACATGTCTAAGCCCATTCTGTTTTGCCAAGACATAAGAGAACTGGAGCATAATTGGTCAGTTACACCTACCATTACATCTCTGGTAGTGTTTGCTAAGCACTGTATATTATAGTGAACATAATTAATGCGATCAACATTTTTGTTAGGAGTAATCCAAAGAAATGTTGATTCAAACTCATTGGCTATAGGATTGGCTAACTTATATTCATCTGGAACACCACGTGGAACCCCAACAGCATCGGAATAAATGGGATTGTTATGTCTGAAAGAAAAATCCACTGCACGTTCGTGATGAAGAATCGAGGATGGAGAAGTTGGCAGATCTCCAAGCAAAGCTACTGGTAGAGCTGCTATGTCTCGCTGCTAAATCCGCTCTGCTGTTCCCATGTGAAACAACATCTGTTGAAGATGTGTGTGCTGCACATTTACACACAGAGATAGCTTTTGGTAAAGGTCAGGCCAGGGTGTGCAAACTTCCTCCAACACTGAAACACAGTTATGAGGCTCCCCATCTTCTGGCGTGGGGAGAAGTGTTGCTGGATTGAGCATAGTACACCTTTTAACAGTTACAGGTCCTTCTCAAAATATTAGCATATTGTGATAAAGTTAATTATTTTCCATAATGCCATGATGAAAATTTAACATTCATATATTTTAGATTCATTGCACACTAACTGAAATATTTCAGGTCTTTTATTGTCTTAATACGGATGATTTTGGCATACAGCTCATGAAAACCCAAAATTCCTATCTAATCTACCTAATCGCCTTCCCCCTAACTTACTCGTTAGGGGAGCCTCGCTCAACCGTACAGGGAGGGGTCTCAACTGGTGAATTACTGTTCACCCATGTTCATCAACTGCGCCAGCGAGGTCCGTACACCTCGCTCCTGTTCCAAGGTGGAAAAAATCCCAGATCCCCTTTGTCCCCAGTAGAAAACTGTTACTTTTAACCTTTTAGTTAAAAGTAACAGAAGTCCTTATTATTATTATTAAGCCTATTAGTATTTTCTCTATTTTTGCAATTTAATTTATAGACCTTTGTTTTAATTTGTTTTAGTTTTTCAAATATAACCTAATGATAATAATTATTAAATTGTGCTGATTCAAGATCTCACCATCTCTGGGAAAAAATCATGTTCTTTCTGGATTTCATTACTGAGTCTCCCAGGAACCTCGACACAGAAGTACTCTGTCCCTGTAACACTAAGCTGGGTAAAGGCAAGGAATCTCCTCCATGGCTGGCGCCTAGCACTTCTTCGTCGATGTCCCCAGAGTAAATCAGTCAAGGAATCCTCTCCGTGACGCCAAATTGTTGTAGAAACATTTGCATCCAGAGACTGATGAATGTCACTCAGAATCAGCTTTATTTTAATCTTGCAAGAGAGAAGGGTTTTACAGCATTGGAGATGTGCTCAGTAGTACTACCAAATCATTCACCCCAGACAAAGTAAAAGTTCTCCTATAAGCTACAATAGTTTTCAAGGTGACTCTTATGAGACCTGTTGTCCTAGACATAATCTTAACAGTGTGGCATACATATTATCTCACATAGCTGCAAGAAGAAGGCTGAGAAACCATTACTCTAAGACTAAACACAGAAGAATGGAACAACACACAGGGGTTCTAATACTTTTGTCAGT
Organism: Girardinichthys multiradiatus; assembly: GCF_021462225.1. Lineage (NCBI taxonomy): Eukaryota > Metazoa > Chordata > Actinopteri > Cyprinodontiformes > Goodeidae > Girardinichthys > Girardinichthys multiradiatus. The sequence goes on from NC_061815.1 coordinate 6,226,889, forward strand.
TCCTGTGGAGTATCAAGGAGCAAATCAAGCAAGGCACTAAAATTTACATAACACTGTGCAGCAGAAATTTACCACAAGGGCTATTGTCATTGAGGGAGATATTAGAAAGATGAGCATGGCAACAAGACCTGACACACTTGTGGGATGGATGGAAAAATAGCCTGAAGTTCAAAATGGGGAACTATAGAACCAAAATGCGCCAGCTGGGCCGACTTGATGTGGCTGTGAATGGTGGTAAACATGGAAGGTATTCCACAAGTGGTGACCCTCCCAACAAAGCTATTAAGAAGCCAAAGAAAGGGGAAATAAATTTCCTGCCTGATTATCCAGAAGAAATGGATAACCACAACCTGGTAGAAACTCATCAGGTTTTGGTTAATGAAATGATGAAAAAAAAGCAAAGTGGATCCACTGTAAAGAGACAAATGGATGTGACATTTGCACTTTGCAGAAAAGAAGTTGTTAAAGACAAGCCTGCAGTCAGCCAGATGGTACATCGATGGCCAGCTCTTTTCACAGACAGTCAGGTTTGTATGAATGTTTCATATGCCTAGTTAATGCATTCATTTGATGTTTGATATACTTTAACTGAGTTTATGTTTCAGATCTGCTTGCAATAAAATTTTCAAAATGTCCCTGCACTGCTCTTTTCTGCATTTTTTGCATGCAATTTTCATTTAGTCATATTGATATGAGAGACTGCATAATATTGTTGTGTCCAAATCATATAGTACTCATACTCGTCATCTTCCGCTTTATCCGGGACCGGGTCGCAGGGTCAGCAGACTCAGTAGAGACACCCAGACGTCCCTCTTCCCAGACACCTCCTCCCAGACGTCCCTCTCCCCAGACACCTCCTCTAGCTCCTCCAGGGGGAGCCCAAGGCACTTCCAGGCCAGCCGAGAAACATAGTCCCTCCAGCGTGTCCTGGGCCGTCCCCTGGGCCTCCTCCCAGTGGGACGTGCCTGGAACACCTCCCGAGGAAGGCGTCCACGAGGCATCCTGTATAGATGCCCGAACCACCTCAACTGGCTCCTCTTGATGTGGAGGAGCAACGGCTCTACTCCGAGCCCCTCCCGTATGGCCAAACTCCTCACCCTATCTCTAAGCAAGTGCCCGGCCAGCCTACGGAGGAAGCTCATTTCAGCCGCTTGTATCCGGGATCTCGTTCTTTCGGTCATGACCCAAAGTTCATGGCCATAAGTGAGGGTAGGAACATAGACCGACCGGTAAATCGAGAGCTTTGCTTTTCAGCTCAGCTCTCTCTTCACCACAACGGACCGGCACAGCGCCCCCATTACTGCAGCAGCCGCACCGATCCGTCTGTCAATCTCCCACTCCATTCTTCCCTCACTCGTGAACAAGACCCCGAGATACTTAAACTCCTTCACTTGAGGCAGGAACTCCCCTCCAACCTGAAGAGGACAAGCCACCCTTTTCCGGTGGAGAACCATGGCCTCAGACTTAGAGGAGCTGATCCTCATCCCCGCCGCTTCACACTCGGCTGCGAACTGCCCCAGTGCATGCTGTAGGTCTTGGCTAGAGGGGGCCAGCAGGACCACATCATCTGCAAAAAGAAGAGACGAAATCCACTGGTCCCCAAACCAGACCCCCTCCGGCCCCGGTCATTTGTCGTCTACTTAACCAATGTTTGCTATGATTCAGATTTTTCAGGAGTTCATCAGAGTGGTGGGAAAAAGTCTCAAAGACAACTTCTTTGATGCACTTGACAGTTTCTCTCCTGGTTTGATGGACCTGTTTAGGAAGAAGAGAGGTCTTACTAGCCAGCTTTTGGCACCACTTCTATGTCAGACAAAGGTAATATTAGTTGTCAACATCAGACTACTCTGTATCTTCCTGCAAAGTTTAGAAGGTTCTGTCTTTTGTTTCTTTTTTCTCGCTCAAATCCTTTCCTCCTTTCTGTTTTCTTGCTATCTTTTATTTATTTGTTTCATATTACATATTTCATAGTTCCTTCTTTTTCACCTCCTTTTCTTCTCTATTTTCATTTGCCTTTTTTTTCTATTATATATATCTTTTGTCCAGAAAATTACAGATCTCCCTCTTGGTTTTCTTCTCCACTTTCGGCTCACCTCATTTTCTATCAACTACCTCTTCCACTCATCCTTGTTTTCTTCCATTTATTTTGTCTTGTCTTCTGTACTTTCCAGTTTTGAAAATGTTCAACATTGATCTGAAGAACTAGCAGGAAGGTTTGTAGAATCTGTTCCATAAAAATTGAGAAGTGTTTACTTTTCTCAATATATTTCAGACCACTGAGCCTACAGATGTTAGGTGCCTTTGCATTCGGGGGCTGCCAGTCATCTTGGGAGATGATCCTTCTGCTTTCTTCAAGACTTCTTTTGTAAGTACATTAGTTTGGAAGTGTTTTAGTTACTTGTTTTTTTTTTTTTTTTGTATTCTGCAATGGTGATATAATAGTAATTATATAACTGTTTTCACATAATATCCTAAAAACGTTTTGGCCAAACAATTTCATTATCTGTGTCATTAGTAGGTTCAATTGTCAGAAAAGGCTGTTAAAAACTATAAATAAATAAATAAATAAAAACTTAATATTGGATGGTTTGCCTGTACTGTAGAAAAGAATAGGCAGCTATAACCACCAAGTCACATGGTTGCATAAGCAGCAACAATTACAAGGCTTCAGTTTCGTTAATTGTTTTAGAGATTGGGAGCATCTTCAATTTTGTTTCTTCTTTTTTTTTGCAATTTTCTTTTTCCTCTGCCAGGATCCAGTTGACAAGGACTTGTACAGCCAAACTGCAGTGGGGATCCTCTGTATTGATGAAGAAAATTCTCAGATGAACCCGGCCAGAGTTGGGATCATCTTAGAAGGGAATATGGTGATGGATGACCTGGCCAACCTTCCTCAGGCTTTCTGCGTCCCTTTTGGACTGATCTATGCACTGCACCTGGAATACCATGAGTATATGAAAAACACGTTCTTCTTTGTCCAGCAGGTGATGTTAGACCTGGGTAAAAGTGAGCTGGCACCCAAAATTCAGACTCTGAAAAATCAGCTCTCCATGTGAAAAAGGGGCTCCAAGTTGTTTTATCGTTTTTTGAAGCCAGGTGCTTAGATTTTTCACACACACTGTTATTGTGTAAAGGGCTTAAATAAGGTTTTATTAACCCAGTTAAAGCACTAAGCAAACCACATACAGTTCAAAGTCAGGTTGTGGTTATTCCGATTTTTTTCTGTGAAGTTATTCTGCAAAATCTTTGTGAGTTGTGGAGTTTTTACATGACTGGTGCACATACCAGCATCTTAGGGATTCTAAAGTTGCTATATTGGTTTCCTGTCCTGTACCATTTACATATTGTATGAATGTAGAATTTTAGTCAGACAAAATGTTGAATTCTGATCAAAAGAAAATAAAAGGTTTTGTGATGATGCCAAATATGTAGCATAAAGATTACAGAAATGTGTTTATTAATAAGAAGTTGCTAAAAACTGAAACTTGCAAAGTGGAATAAAACATAATCGTGGAAAATTTGTGTTTTTGCTTGCATTTAAATTTCTTGTTAAAATAAAATAAACAAATTAACAGGTAGACTCCAAATATAATAACAATTTTGAGTTATAACAACTTAGCATGTAGTTTCAGGTATATTATACAAACAAATTGAATTTGTTAGATATTTTTATTCAAATAAACTTACACAAATAATTACACTGGACTTAAACTATTAAGTACATTAAATATCCTTAGAAAGTGACATTGCCGAAGGTTTTAAGTTTAATCAACTTAGAAATAATTACACTGTACTTAAAATCTTGAATATAATAAATATCCAAAGAAATTGACATTGCAAAGGATTTTAAGTTGACTCAACTTGTAATTGATTGTATTGTACTTAAAACAGTTATCCCAGTCCATTCAACAGTTTAAGTCAACTACACTCAAGTTATCACTCCACATTACATAATTTTTTTAAGGCAACCAGTTTACTATTTTTTTTTAAAGTAAACTCAAGTCTTACAGTGTGCTTTTTCACTTAACATATCCCTTGTTTTCCTGGACAGCAATGCTCGGTGCCAACTTTACTCAGATGTATTTCACGTGTGGTTTACAACTGATATCAAACCAAGGACATTTATTTCACTTACATGTTGTATGTTTACACTATCAATACTTATTTTATGTTCATTATTTCTGCTATAATTTTCAAACAAAATTAAATTGTTTATTTAAAGGTGATTAAATAATGTCAAACCTAGGTTTTCTTTTTTTTTTTTTCTTTTGTAACAACAGGGCAGGACCAGTTTTTTGATTGGCTGCTCCTTTACCAAGACAGAAGCAATGCCATACTGAGTATCAAGTTATGGCTGACAGTGCAATTCAAAAAGGGCTGGTGATGCACTTGTCTGCATGTTCTCAGTTCGGAGGAGGAGAGCAGAGGTGCTATCAGTCACTGCTGGAATTATGTAAAAATAGCCTCAACAATAATTTCAATTATCAGGTAAAAATTCTATATGAAAATTCTTTTGTTTTATAACGCTGATTTTTAATGGAAGATTAAATATATTTCATAATAATGAGCTAAGAATTTAATATGCATTCAATTATTTCACAATTTCATTGACACATTAAATCATTATCTATTATTTATTGATGAAGATACTTATTTCATTTTTCATTTATTTATTTATTTAATTTAGAGCACTTTGGCGTTCCATAGTCTACTGTCTACTAAGAAATCTTTCATAAGCTAACTTTGTAAAACCCTCCCAATCCCCAACATTTCAATGTGTTTCTGCCACTGTTGAAAAATCAATTCCCATTCCTTGTCCACCAGGCTCATTCTCTATGCACTTTTTTCCTTTTTTTGTTTGTCTTTTTCAGTTCTTGCCTGCTGTGTCTCCTTTGATATGCAGTACCTCACCTAGATCTCCAAAATAGCTAATGAGCATTTGACGCTTTTGGGTGACTGAGTGCAACTGCATGAGACACCTTCCTATCCTCACTGCTGTGCTCCAACAGGCAATTATTCACTGACAGGACAGTGTAAGGGGTACCGACACTTTGCCCTTCGCATTTGTAATTAGTTGTTCCATGCCCTGACAGTGCATATTATACCCTTCCTCTGGTGCACACTCATACAGGCAAGATCAAATAAAGTAATATGGACAGAGATCAAATTGTCAAAAGGCCCCTGCACTTTCTGGTTTGTAATAGATTAGTGCTATCTGTCATGTGTCATGACACCGATTATGATTAATTAAGTTTCCACTGGTGGCAAAGAAGCTGCCTTCCATGGGAAATTCTTTCCCTTGCAAAATGGTGGAAGTCTCCAGCTCCTTCTAATCTACCATTGTATGTAGTGCAGTATTGTTGAGTTTGATCTGTCTCGACAGTCAACAGTTGGATGTGGCAATGATGTCACACGAATTGAGCATGATCTGATGATGTGGGATTTGCTCATTGTTATGGTGCTAAATACTAGTAGCAATTCAAGCCAATAACAATGTATTTCTCTTGATTTTATGCATTCAATGACTACAACAAGACCACAACATTTTGATAAAAAAGGTTGTAAAACACTATGTATGTCTCTGATTTAGTGAGACTAATAAATAGTTCATACCTGCAACTTTCACTATGTTTTGTTTGTGTGGTCTACATGTTGGAACATGGGGTTTCTCTGAGAGCTTCGACTTTCAATATTTATTGCATGACATGCTGTTCTCTAAATAGGTGATTAACCACAAAAATCATAAGTCTCTGGTCTACGATTCACTCTGTAGTTAAACAGTTCTCTTCTTTATGCTATTCACTGGTAATCCTTTATTAGTCCCACAAGTGGGAAATTTAAGCTGTCACAGAAGAAAGTATAACAGAACAAGAGTAACAGAAATGAAACAGGATAATAAATAAAAACAGTACAGTGTGGAGAAAAACACCACAGCTAAACCAGAAATATAAATATAAAAATATCAACATCTATGCAAAATACAATGTGTGTGTATGTATATATATATATACATACACACACATATATATATATATATATATATGTTGGGACCATACAGCCATGGATTTCAACTAAAACTCTGGTACGGACATTCCTGGAACTTTTCAAAATAAAGTGCATTAACCTTCTTCCGGCACAGCCAGAAAAGGGGATAACTGCGGACTTCCTGTGGCGCCATTACCCAAATAAAAGCACAACTGCGAAGGGGGAAGGGGGGTAGCAGAGGATGTCTCAGTGATGCCACTGCCCGTATAAGACCCCCCACCCTTCCCCACATATTGCACTCTTCCACGCGGCCTTCCAGAGAGACCGGATAGGAGAGGAAAGCGCGCTGATGTCTTTTGCTGGCAAAAAGACATAAATTCAACTGGATCCAAGGAAGCCATACGATCACCGATCATATGCAAAGTTAAGTAGAAGGAAATACTGTCTGTGTATCCGGTATTTTCATTCATGAGCGGGGAAATTAAGGTGTAAGAGTTGCTTATGTAAGGCTCATATAAACAGATAACCCTGGCCATTTCATACAGTTTTGTATAGTTGTAGTACCTTGGAGTGCCAGGGGAGGGCGCATCACTAAAAGGGTTAGGACCAGCAAGGGGCAAAACGGCAGAATAAACCCTGCAGCCAAGAGATGCAGCCGTTTTATACATCTGCCTCCTTCTTTCCGTTATTCAGGTTGGTTTCAGATCCTTTGATGGCAGTAAGACAGTACTGTTGAATGGGTAAACCCTTTGTAATGTGTAGTAGTTATGGTGTACTCTTTGTAGAACGTCATGATGTAATATTGCTGTGTTGATACAGATGGTAATAGCATAAGTTACTATGCTAAGCTAGCGGAAGCTACAGGTATGCTTGCATTGCAGTAATTAGACCTGGCCGCTTGTTGGGAAAACCTTTAACTAAATCGGTCAGGACATAAAATTGTCAAATGACCTTGGTATGTATATTGTTTTGTGCATGTTATGAGAGTAATAAGCTCTGGGTATACACTGTAAGTCTTATATAGGTTCAGGTTGGGCTCAAGGGTAATAGGCTTGGCTAGACTAAAACAATTGATTAAATAAAATGTTGGTTATTTAATATGTTATTGAGAATAAACCCTGCAGCCAAGCGATGCAGCCGTTTTATACATCTTCCTCCTTCTTTCCGTTATTCAGATTCAGGGTAACTATTCCAACCCCTTCTCCGGCCAGAGAGGGGCAACACTTACATTTTCTCTTCAAGGCCCCACAGAAGCAAACCTGTGTCAAGGAGAGACCCCAGTGGAGAAGCTGTTTCTACAAGCCCAGTCTGAAGGAAGTTACTACGGCCTGCACAACCGTGTTACGGTAACGAACAGCTGGGCAGCGGACAGGCCGAGCCGCCAGCTCTCCGGAGCTAACTCTTTTGTTCACAGAGCGAACGCAGAGGTTAGCTACCGAGCCAACCGCTTGTTGACTGGATAACTTCGCCCTTGGACAACATTCCCTCAACATGGTCAGAGGTTAGGTTTGGGCAGATTAACAGATAGGTTTAGAATGAAATGATCTAAACGTTTTCATGTTATTAAGTTTTGTTTTGTGGAACCTGGATATCTTTAGCGCTAGTAGGCTAGCTACGGCACGCGCCGGTTCTGTGTTCTTTGTATGTTTTAAAGTTAAGATAAACTTTATTTAAAGGGTGATTTTAAACAGAAGATCGCTCATAACGCGCCGTCCGCGCTTATGCATTTTAACCCTTTTATTAACCCTGGTATTTTAAAGGTATGTGTTGATTCTGGTGCTAAGCTATCCGCTTCTTGCTAGCTTAACTGCTAACGGTAAGAACACGTGTGTGCTAGCCTTACGGCTAGTCAACAGAAAGGTTGTTGGTTTTCAAGCTAGTGAATAATAGTCCCTGAACATCATTTGCTAGAGTTGATAACTAAGTAAACACCATTAAGCCCCATTTCTCCAGAAAGATTTGGCTCTTTTCCAAATTACTCAATAATATTTCTTCAAATATTATTTTAATAAATAAAGGCAGTTAATTAGACACCGTTGAGAATTAGTCATCCAGGAGGTTGGTTTTATTCGGCAGATCATTATTTAAAACATTATTTTATTAAAATAATATTTTATCTGATCGTGCATTGTGAATGGTTGTCTAAACGTTTGCTGATTATTGTCTAAGTTGGTTCCAAGACTAACTTAACTTCATTTCCAGATTCTTCAAGATAATCCTTTGGTTCTCAAACATAAACATTGCATGGTAATGTTGCATCACTCTTTTGGTCATGATTTCCAATTATCTTTAATCAACTTGTTCATATTGTACATAGCCTATTAGTCTTCGTTATTCTTTCATTCTGCTTGGTAGTTTAGTTGGATTGTTTTAGCCTAGTAAAGAGTTTGTTGATTGAAATATGTTTGACTTTGAGTTGACTTATTTTTGTTAATAAATTTTTGTATTTTAAGAAATTGTGTGAATTCATTCCATATATGTGCAGAGTTTATGCTGTTCAATAATGTCAGAGCTCGTCTCACACCTTTCTATTTTGTCCTAATACCATCGCCTTAATGGGGCTGGTATTCACAGGACAATCCTTAACAGACCAAAATATTATTAGATAAAATATTAAAATGTTAATATTAATATTAAAATATTAATATTAAATAATATTTTCAGATTCATATTTACAACTATATATATATATATATACATATATATATTCCTAAAACATGAGTACAGGATGAAACCTAACAAGTGAGGCTTCAAACAGGATGCTCTCTGATCTTAAAGTGTCACATTGTCATCAGCTGGTTGCACAGAGATACTGGAAGAGTCTTAGAAGGCAAAGTCCTTCGGCCACATCCCATGCTTTGAGATGCGGTGTCATGTCAGACAATTCAAATCGGTATGTTCTGCATGCTAAATGAACTGTAAGAGTTCCTGACTACAACACCAGGCACAGGCTTCATCATACCATGGGGTATTTGTACTGGATGGTGAACTATTTGGCCTGCTGTTTGCTGATGAAAGTAGACTCACACTGAGCAGAAATCAAAGTTGCCAGTGCTGTTGTAGACATCAAGGGAAATGCTGTTCATTAGCAACTGTTGTCACCAGACAAACTTTTGGAGGTGGTAGTGTTGTAGTCTGGACAAGGAAGTCCAGTCAATACAGAACTGAGCTACACCTTGTGAATGATGCTGTGACCAAGCCCATACTATAATGACATAATTAATCCAGTAATGACTTCATCTTCACGAACGACAATGCATTAGGCCTGGTTCACACGGCAGGATTTCTATGCCGATTCTTTGCCCCAATGTTCCCCTCACGACATGCCCCAATTATTGTGACGGCTCTTAAGATAATCTTATGAGATGTTCCTGCTGTGTATGGTGTGTTAAAGAGTAATCTAGACGCTGCTCGGACGGACGACGAGACCATTCCGTCCTCAAACCGGGGACATTCAACATGTTGGATTGTCTTGGCCTGACATCCTACCGTGTGGGGTGTTCCCCGAGGACAAACGAGCTCGCAGCCTGTTGAACATGATATATAGCCAATCAGAAAGCGACGTGACAGAAACACTAAGGGGAATTACTCTGATTTCACGATTGATCTCGAGAGGGTTTGCAAGATTTCCCACCTGAAATCTGAATGTTTGAGTGAAATCTGTTCGTGTGTGGTGTGTTGTGCCCACTGTGTGGCTGGACACCACACACTGTAGGACCAAACTTGTTATATCGGCATTTGTTTATTGTCACATGTGGGGTCTCCCAGGTATTGAAAATCAACTGACAATTTTTAAATCCTGCCGTGTGAATCAAGCATTTGTTCATACAAGTCTCAGTTAAAAAAACTTAACGGAGCATAGAGAAAACTGAACAGACTGAAAAATATGACCCAAACAGAATATAAAGATATCTACGCAGCACTTGGAGAGACTAAATTCAACTTTTGTAGTTAAGCAATTTTGGTTAATTTGAGGAACTGTGGGTGTTCTAATTGGAAAAAAAAATAATTATATTTGTACAACACAGCTAAATGAGTTAAAAAGGAATGGCAGGAAATGTTCCTTGGATCTCTTAAGGGTTAACTGCTCAATAGGTCTCCATTTCATAAAAATCTGAATTCTGAATAATTTCTTGACTTCAAGCTTTCAGTTTCAAGAAACGAAAACATCTTCATTAAGCAACTGCTTCGGTGTTAAATGTCTTTGTTGTGTAGTTGTGTTTTTTTCTTGGATCAAACTAAAATTCAATGGTAAATGCACAACTATCTCTGACCATAAAATTAGAACACTGGTTTAAACGGAAGATTTTGACTTTTGAAATCCAATGCAGCTCTTTGTAACTTGTGCTTATTCAAGCAGGTTGCTTATGCTTGAGACTTCAAAGGACAGTGTGACTTTCATTATATTTTTACAATAGAGAGAAAAATAGGTGAACAACTGAAGAGAAAATGATAGACACAAAGAGTTCATCACTTTTACATTTACATTGCCTTCTTTTCAAACGCCAACCTTCAATTGTGTCCTCTGTCTAACAATTTTCCCCTTGTTGTATGCCGTCTTCTGTCTTTGCTCTCCCCTACACATGAGCAGCAATGAGTATAAAGAGGTCATATATGTTAAAGTGACTGAAATATATAGATTTGTTCGCCAGCAAGTAACGCCCTCCATACAAGAATCGGGCACAGAAAGTGAAAAGAGCTCACTGAAACATTTATTTAAGATAGAACTTTAATGAGAGGGAAGGGTCGTAGAAAAGCTGTCATGCTGTTCTCAGTGGAACTGAGTGTGTGTGTGTGTGTGTGTGTGTGTGTGTAAATGAGTGAGACAGAGAGAAGAGCAAAGAGAATCTGGCTACATAGACCAAGAATCATAAAAAATGCATGGCCAGGGTAAAATCTGACACTGGTGTCTAGGGACGGGAGGTGAAGAAGGATAAGAGAGATGTGTAGTGGGATGAGAGCAAGATCAAGTGGAATGGAAGGAGGATAATGTGGATGGAAAAGCAGAGGAGGGAGAGTGGGAAAAGGAAGAAGGCTAGAAGGAGGGACAGTAGATCAAATGTACAATGTGAGAAAGGAGAAAAGAAACGTTGGTCTTTCATTAGAACCACTCCAACTGAAGTTCTAGAAGACATTAAGGAGCCTGAAGAAACAAGGCTAACATGGGTAACCTTCATATGTCAACAGGCCTTTGTGAAACTCTCTGTAATCCTTTCTAACCTGTCTGCTTTTGCCTTAGAGTTTCTGTTGCTAAACAAGGAAAAACTGTAGTTCCTGACACAATCTGATGGGAGGCAGGTAAAATAGAGGGATATTTAAGCTAAGGGTAAACATTGCTGATCTATCAGACCTCCTGGAGCTGTGGAATATGGGGCATTCAAGTGTAAATCAAAGCATATTCAGCTGTTAGAATGGCCTCGTCAAAGTCCAAACCTTAATCTGATTGAGAATCTGTGTCAAGATTCGTAAATTGATGCTCACAGATGCTGTCCATCCAATCTTACGTAAGTTTGAGATGTTTTAATAAGAAAAGTGGGAAGAGACACAGCTAAACCGACCTGAAGTGAAAGGTAGTTGTACAAAGTATTGACTCATGGGGGGTGGATGCAAATGCTTGCAACACATTTTACAAAAAAAAAACAGGTGTTATTTAAGATTGTTATGGACTACACTGTCAAAATTCTTTAAAGGAAAGGCGATAGTAAAAAAATATGTACCTTACTACTAAAGTTAACGGAAAAAAATTTTTTAGAAGGCACTGTTACTCATTTACTGAAATAACTGAACGACGGGTGCATTCTTTTTTTACACTACTCTGTAGTTTCCTACTCTGTCTCATTGAATGGTTAGCTGTAAATCAGTAAAAAAAAAAAAACTGAGATCTAGCATTACCCTACATTTTAGTCCTAAGTTATTAGACCAGGTCAACCTGCAGCACCACATAAAATTTACAAATTCAAAAGAAGATAGAGGAATTTCTCTATGGCAATGTGATTAAAGGTGTGCTTTTTGTGGTTTGCAATTGAAATGAGATTACAGTTCCTCTCAGATCAGGTTTTCCTCTAATACAGTATAATGCTTACCAAAACCCTCAAGCACATCAGTTCACTGGGAATTTAAAGGAAGAAAGTAGTGCACTTCTGAGGTCTCTGTTTAGACTTTACATCCAGCCATGTAAATCTGTAGCTTAATTTATCTCTGCCCCAAAGCAGCCTTCATAAATATTTTTCACATAAATAACCTAATTAGATTTTTAGTACTATACAACATATACGTTTTTAAAGTGAAGACGTTTTTCTCCTCTCTGCACTGCCTGATGGGGTAAGATATAAATCATGGTTCGGCATAGACACATAGAATGAATGATCAAATTTTCTCATTAACATAACAGCAATTTTTAATGTGATTATGGTTATTAGGTAGTTAATGTGCCTCGTAGTGCATAACACTTGAGGCTGTGAAGATGTTATTTGGACTTCTTCAGAATAACTGTGCATTTGTAAAATATATATAAAATACCATGGAACCTCATGAGCGCAACAAATTACTGCTTAGGGCTTTTCACTGACTCATGTAAGTAGATATGAAAAGGTGCCACCAAAAGCATCCATTAGACTTATTTTTGCCAATTCTAAGCAATCTGACATCATTCAGAGTCCAGCATAAATCTGAGCTTTTGTACATAAAAACTAAACCTAAAAGCCTGAACAAAAGAAACCCATTATAAAGTTCTTGTTGTAACCATGGCAACTATAGTTTTTTAGTTACTTGAATTTTCATCATAACTTACACAATACATGAGGAAAATATATTCATGACTAATTACTATGTTAAATATGAGAGCTGAAACATTTTTTCACTGGAAATTTCATATACCATTTCCATGTACTAGTGCTTTAAAAGACAGGAGGGAGAAGAATCAGACCATCCTTTGGTCAGGGACCAAGTAGTAAGGCACAAGGACAAAGGCATAAAAAATATTCTGTATTTTCTTTCCAAAAAATAGCTAACAAAAATCTATAGAAAAGTACATATTTAAAAAATCCAGACATAGAGACCACAAGGCAATGATGTCAACTGAGACAAACATACCTAAGGATAACAAACAACAACTGACTAACAATGAACACATAGGAGAATATGGGAAAAAAATGAAGCCAACAACAGAAATGTTAAAATTAAAAAGGAACACCACTAAGCACACTTGTTAGAATTTAGAGAGCTTTGGCAGCTTCTCCCTTGTCAAGTCCCGTGCGTCCTGGAGCCTGATGGATTGTTGCCCTGTGGGCAAACTGGTGGGGGTCAAAACTTTTAAAGGGGTGTGATGTGATGTTAGCCCTTATTAGATGTTTAAAGCATTTCATGACCACTTGTGTCAGTGCAACTGGCCAGTAGTCATTAAAGCTGGAAATGTGGGGTTTGCTGGGCAGGGGGACAATGGTTGAAGATTTCAGACAGGGTGGGACACTGACAGGGGACAGTGAAAGGTTAAAAATCCTGGTGAGGGATCCTGCCAGCTGGTCAGTGCAGTCCATCAGCACCTGTCGTGGGATACAATTGGGTCCAACAGCCTTCCTTAGCTTGACAGCCTGCAATGTGCACCTCACCTCATACTCTTGGACGATAAGGGTGAAGCTGGGCTAGTGTTGTTCTAGTATTTGGTGTGCTGATCCCCTGCCTGCTGTTGTTGCTGTCTGCGTGGTCCTCGATCCTCCTCATTTAGTTAAATTTGGCCTTTCTGATGCTTCTCTTTAGGTTTGCTTGGGCTGTACTGTAGAGGACCTTACTACTTAATCTGAAGACTCTGTTTCCCTCATTCAGCAGCTGCTGGACCTCCCTCGTCATCCAGGGCTTCTTGTTGGGGTAGACCCGGATGTTTTTTTCCACAGTAAATACACACGTTTATGCAAGTTTTAATGTAACATAGAACAGTGTTTGCGAACACCTTCAGGAGAGGGTGTTCCCAGTTGGCCCCATCAAAGCAGTCCTGCAGCTGTTTGGAGGCATCACCGGGCCATGTTTTAACAGTTTTTAATATGGTAAGAGCAGATTTCTTGAGCGGGAAATAAGCAGGAAATAAAATCAGAGTGGTCAGACTGGTCCAGGTGTGTAGAGTGCCATTTCTCTCCAATTTTCTAATATTGTGCTTTGAAGAAGTACCCAGCTCTGAATAAAAACCAGGGAACCAGTCTCCTCTGAATAATTATCTTCTTTTTCAAGGGGGCTGCACTCTAATGCACCACGCAGTGAGGAAGTAACACTATGAACAATAGAATCAATTTGGGAAGGGGAAGAAACAAAACTATTGTCCTCGTCTGTGTTTTTCTATGATAATGGGGAATAACAAAATGGAACAGATTCTTTAAATGTTGTTACAGCATTGTCTAATAATGATCTACTATAATGAAATTATAGTACTCGGTTAAACTAAACGGTTATTTAAAAAAAATATATTTTTGTTGTCAGTGGGTCACCAATTTCCTGGCTGACTGGCACCATCTGGTGAGGCTGGGGCTCATCTTCTCCTGCACAAGAACTATCAGCAATGGTGCCCTGCAGGCATGTGTTCTCTCTCCAATCCTCCTCTGTTTGTTTACAAATGACTGCTCCTCAATGGACATGTCTGTGAAACTCCTGCAGTTCACATACAGGTCCTTCTCAAAAAATTTGCATATTGTGATAAAGTTCATTATTTTCCATAATGTCATGATGAAAATTTAACATTCATATATTTTAGATTCATTGCACACTAACTGACATATTTCAGGTCTTTTATTGTCTTAATACGGATGATTGTGGCATACAGCTCATGAAAACCCAAAATTCCTATCTCACAAAATTAGCATATCATTAAAAGGGTCTCTAAACGAGCTATGAACCTAATCATCTGAATCAACGAGTTAACTCTAAACACCTGCAAAAGATTCCTGAGGCCTTTAAAACTCCCAGCCTGGTTCATCACTCAAAACCCCAATCATGGGTAAGACTGCCGACCTGACTGCTGTCCAGAAGGCCACTTTTGACACCCTCAAGCAAGAGGGTAAGACACAGAAAGAAATTTCTGAACGAATAGTCTGTTCCCAGAGTGCTGTATCAAGGCACCTCAGTGGGAAGTCTGTGGGAAGGAAAAAGTGTGGCAGAAAACGCTGCACAATGAGAAGAGGTGACCGGACCCTGAGGAAGATTGTGGAGAAGGGCCGATTCCAGACCTTGGGGGACCTGCGGAAGCAGTGGACTGAGTCTGGAGTAGAAACATCCAGAGCCACCGTGCACAGGCGTGTGCAGGAAATGGGCTACAGGTGCCGCATTCCCCAGTCCTGGGCTACAGAGAAGCAGCACTGGACTGTTGCTCAGTGGTCCAAAGTACTTTTTTCGGATGAAAGCAAATTCTGCATGTCATTCGGAAATCAAGGTGCCAGAGTCTGGAGGAAGACTGGGGAGAAGGAAATGCCAAAATGCCAGAAGTCCAGTGTCAAGTACCCACAGTCAGTGATGGTCTGGGGTGCCGTGTCAGCTGCTGGTGTTGGTCCACTGTGTTTTATCAAGGGCAGGGTCAATGCAGCTAGCTATCAGGAGATTTTGGAGCACTTCATGCTTCCATCTGCTGAAAAGCTTTATGGAGATGAAGATTTCATTTTTCAGCACGACCTGGCACCTGCTCACAGTGCCAAAACCACTGGTAAATTGTTTACTGACCATGGTATCACTGTGCTCAATTGGCCTGCCAACTCTCCTGACCTGAACCCCATAGAGAATCTGTGGGATATTGTGAAGAGAACGTTGAGAGACTCAAGACCCAACACTCTGGATGAGCTAAAGGCCGCTATCGAAGCATCCTGGGCCTCCATAAGACCTCAGCAGTGCCACAGGCTGATTGCCTCCATGCCACGCCGCATTGAAGCAGTCATTTCTGCAAAAGGATTCCAGACCAAGTATTGAGTGCATAACTGTACATGATTATTTGAAGGTTGACGTTTTTTTGTATTAAAAACACTTTTCTTTTATTGGTCGGATGAAATATGCTAATTTTGTGAGATAGGAATTTTGGGTTTTCATGAGCTGTATGCCACAATCATCCGTATTAAGACAATAAAAGACCTGAAATATTTCAGTTAGTGTGCAATGAATCTAAAATATATGAATGTTAAATTTTCATCATTACATTATAGAAAATAATTAACTTTATCACAATATGCTAATTTTTTGAGAAGGACCTGTATGATGCCACTGTCCTTGGTCTGATCCAAAACAATGACGAGTCTGCATACAGACAGACGGGAGGTTGATCTTCTGGTCCTCTCAGAAACATCTGGTGCTAAGCCCACTCAAGAATGTACAGATGCCGATGAACCTCTGAAAAACACTCCCCACACTCCCTGCCCTAACCATTTTCAGGAACACTGTGTCTACTGTGGATCACCTTTGGTTCCTAGGAACGGCCCTTTCTCAGTACCTGCGATAGTCTTCACACATAGACACTGTTTGGAAGAAGGCCCAGCAGATACTGTACCTCCTGCAGCAACTCAATAAGTACAACCTTCCACAGGTGCTGCTGGTCATGTTTTAGACTACTATTATTCAGTCTGTCCTGTGTTCCTCCATCACTGCGGGGTTTGGCTCATCCACAAAACAGGACAGGTCCACTGTAACGAACAATGTTGTAGTGTTAGGTGTGGAGAGAGTAAGTTTCAGACCTAATTTTGAACAATAATTGGTACGGCTTCAAGCAACCAATCACAATGTAGATAAAAGTAGATAAAACATTATTTTCTAGAAAATAATATTTTTAAGAATGATTTGCTGAATTAGAAATCAATCTTTTAGCTAATTAATTCCTAATGTGATTTTATTAGCTATCCTTATTTAGTAAATCAATATTTCAGAACATTTTTTTTTTTTGATAGATTAGAAACTAATAACCTTTTTGTTTTGAATAGTTGATTCTTAACGTTTTAACTAGCTACTACTACATGGAGTAACATACAACTAAAATGGCACAGAGAGAACGTCTATGGACTCGTATGAGTCGTATGTAAGTATTTGACCTGCATGGCGCAAACATTAGCTGTTAGCGGTTGTAGCTAACAAAGGAAAGCTTATAGCTTGTTCATCAGTTCATTAAGGTCAAACATGTACATGTACCTACCATTAATATACAGTACAGACCAAATGTTTGGACACACCTTCTCATTCAAATAGTTTTCTTTATTTTCATGACTATGAATATAGTAGCTTCACACTGAAGGCATCAAAACTATGAATTAACACATGTGGAATTATATACTGAACAAAAAAGTGTGAAACAACTGAAAATGTGTCTTATATTCTAGGTTCTGCAAAGTAGCCACCTTTTGCTTTGATTATTTCTCCGCACACTCTTGGCATTCTGTTGATGACCTTCAAGAGGTAGTCACCTGAAATAGTTTTCCAACAGTCTTGAAGGAGTTCCCAGAGATGTTTAGCATTTGTTGGCCCTTTTGCCTTCACTCTGCGTTCCAGCTCACCCCAAACCATCTCGATTGGGTTCAGGTCCGGTGACTGTGGAGGCCGGGTCAATTGGCGCAGCACCCCATCACTCTCCTTCTTGGTCAAATAGCCCTTACACAGCCTGGAGGTGTGTTTGGGGTCATTGTCCTGTTGAAAAACTAAATGATGGTCCAACTAAATGCAAACTGGATGGAAGAACATGCCGCTGCAAGATGTTGTGGTAGCCATGCTGGTTCAGTATGCCTTCAATTTTTTAATAAATCCCCAACAGTGTCACCAGCAAAGCACCATCACACCTCCTCCTCCATGCTTCACGGTGGGAACCAGGCATGTAGAGTCCTTCCGTTCACCTCTTCTGCACCGCACAAAGACATGGTGGTTGGAACCAAAGATCTCAAACTTGGACTCATCGGACCAATGCACAGATTTCCACTGGTCTAATGTCCATTCATTGTGTTCTTTAGCCCAAACAAGTCTCTTCTACTTGTTACCTGTCCTCACCAATGGTTTCCTAGCAGCTATTTTACCATGAAGGCCTGATTCACACTGTCTCCTCTTAACAGTTGTTCTAGAGATGTGTCTGCTGCAAGAACTCTGTGTGGCATTGACCTGTTCTCTAATCTGAGCTGCTGTTAACCTGCGATTTCTGAGGCTGGTGACTTGGATGAACTTATCGTCCACAGCAGAGGTGACTCTTGGTCTTCCTTTCCTGGGGCGGTCCTCATGTGAGCCAGTTTCTTTGTAGCGCTTGATGGTTTTTGTGACTGCACTTGGGGACACTTTCAAAGTTTTCCCAATTGATTGGACTGACTGACCTTCATTACTTAAAGTAATGATGGCCACTCATTTTTCTTTACTTAGCTGCTTTTTTCTTGCCATAATACAAATTCTAACAGTCTATTCAGTAGGACTATCAGCTGTGTACTGTATCCACCTCCTGCACAACACAACTGATGGTCCCAACCCCATTTATAAGGCTTGAAATCCCACTTATTAAACCTGACAGGGCACACCTGTGAACTGAAAACCATTTCAGGTGACTACCTCTTGAAGCTCATCAACAGAATGCCAAGAGTGATAGCAGTAATCAAATCAAAAGGTGGCTACTTTGAAGAACCTCGAAAATAAGACATATTTTCAGTTGTTTCACAGTTTTTTGTTTAATATATAATTCCACATGTGTTAATTCATAGTTTTGATGCCTTCAGTGTGAAGCTACAATATTCAGAGTCATGAAAATAAAAAAAACTATTTGAATGAGAAGGTGTCTCCAAACTTTTGATCTGTACTGTACATGTGGTAATATATGTGTGTGTATGAGTGCTGGCAGCTCTTTATGGCAGATCTATGTTTAAAACCATCCATTAAATAAAGTTTGTCATAACTGTGAAACACAACATAGAACAAAAAGCTAGCCTCAAGACTGAGAAATCGGTTGAAATTAACTGAGCAGATAGCCTGCTAGTACTGAAAAATCCCAACCTTTGGAACCACACACAAAGCAAAACATCATATAATAAACATTTAGATTGTTTTATCCTAAACTAATTTTCTTTGCCCAAACATCACCTCTTACATGAACCGTTCTGAAGAATGAGTACGGGAGGTCAAAGGATCCCTGTTTTGGGTAGCAAAGTTGGTAAGGTCTGGCTGCTAGTGGCTGCATGACATCATGGGGATTGCAGCTGTGACTCCTTCTGCCTGGGCTGGGCTAGAAGTAGGATAATGTTGTTTAAAGTTGCAAGTTCCCACCAGCATATCTGTGCACAGTTCAGAGTCTATGTTTTATCCCTGTTTTTATCCATGACTGGGGTTTTTATCCTCAAAATGTCTTATAGCAGTTCATGGTGTTTGGATTAAAGTTTCCGTTTCAGTTTGGTTAATCTATTTTTATTTATTTTTTTGGTATTTGTGTGGTTCTGGTATTGCCTACATATAATAAATACCAAACAGCAAAAGATTATGCACAATTTAGGGCTTTTCTGAAGACAATGTCAGTCAGAAACTCACAAAGTCAAAGTTTGGATTTAGGTATGACATTTTGACAATCTCAGGTGAAACACTGAGTTTTGTTTACTAAACTAGAGGACTTTTTTTTATTTCAAAGAAATTTTAATTTAATTGACAAAAACCCACATTTTAAACCAGAAAAGTTACTCTGGCAAATCTTAAATAAAGAATACTACCATCTACAGGGGTTGGACAATGAAACTGAAACACCTGATTTTAGACCACAATAATTTATTAGTATGGTGTAGGGCCTCCTTTTGCGGCCAATACAGCATCAATTCGTCTTGGGAATTACATAAACAAGTCCTGCACAGTGGTCAGAGCGATTTTAAGCCATTCTTCTTGCAGGATAGTGGCCAGGTCACTACGTGATACTGGTGGAGGAAAACGTTTCCTGACTCGCTCCTCCAAAACACCCCAAAGTGGCTCAATAATATTTAGATCTGGTGACTGTGCCAGCCATGGGAGATGTTCAACTTCACTTTCATGTTCATCAAACCAATCTTTCACCAGTCTTGCTGTGTGTATTGGTGCATTGTCATCCTGATACACGGCACCGCCTTCAGGATACAATGTTTGAACCATTGGATGCACATGGTCCTCAAGAATGGTTCAGTAGTCCTTGGCAGTGATGCGCCCATCTAGCACAAGTATTGGGCCAAGGGAATGCCATGATATGGCAGCCCAAACCATCACTGATCCACCCCCATGCTTCACTCTGGGCATGCAACAGTCTGGGTGATACGCTTCTTTGGGGCTTCTCCACACCGTAACTCTCCCGAATGTGGGGAAAACAGTAAAGGTGGACTCATCAGAGAACAATACATGTTTCACATTGTCCACAGCCCAAGATTTGCGCTCCTTGCACTATTGAAACCGACGTCTGGCATTGGCATGAGTGACCAAAGGTTTGGCTATAGCAGCCCGGCCGTGTATATTGACCCTGTGGAGCTCCCGACGGACAGTTCTGGTGGAAACAGGAGAGTTGAGGTGCACATTTAATTCTGCCGTGATTTGGGCAGCTGCGGTTTTATGTTTTTTGGATACAATCCAGGTTAGCACCCGAACATCCCTTTCAGACAGCTTCCTCTTGCGTCCACAGTTAATCCTGTTGGATGTGGTTCGTCCTTCTTGGTGGTATGCTGACATTACCATGGATACCGTGGCTCTTGATACATCACAAATACTTGCTGTCTTGGTCACAGAAGCACCAGCAAGACATGCACCAACAATTTGTACTCTTTTGAACTCTGGTATGTCACCCATAATGTTGTGTGCATTTCAATATTTTGAGCAAAACTGTGCTCTTGCCCTGCTAATTGAACCTTCACACTCTGTTCTTACTGGTGCAATGTACAATCAATGAAGACTGGCTACCAGGCTGGTCCAATTTAGCCATGAAACCTCCCACACTAAAATGACAGGTGTTTCAGTTTCATCGTCCAACCCCTGTATAAATCCTAAATCTGCCAGGGGTCTGAATAATTTTGGCCCTAACTGTACCTCCCAGTTTTCTCAGACCATTGTCAGATTGTCGGTTTTATTTCAACCTTTTATGTTTCAGTCGTACTACAAAGTTTCCCCTTTGTTACTTTTCATATTGCTCTCAGTGTACGAGTTACCTTGTCTTCATGTCAACCTGTTTTGTAAGTTTCTTAATCTTGCTGTGAGCAGTAAACCAGATTGCCCTGATATTCAGTTATTTACATGGGGGCTGCCATCATTCCCATTTTGTTATGTTCACGAACTCTAATTTGCATCATTTGCACATTGTCCATTTAATCAAAGGAAGAGACAGGGACCCATTGATTTTCCGCCTACGAAAACCAATGACATAATATGTTTTTTTTTGTCCGGGCTCTATGGAAGTCTGTTAAACAACGCTGCAGCTGAAATTGAAACTGTGGACCATATTGGTGTGAGGCAACAGTACTGAAAAGTTAGTAATTTGAAAGCTGAAAGTTGACCTTAGTAGCTCTCAAGCTGATATCATTGAATTACATCATCTCATTACAATGACGGGATGATGGGGATGTGATAAAAAAATATTTCCTTCTCGTAATTGCTGCATGCCAAGCTTAACATTTTGGAACCTTTTTTCCAAATCTAATAGGGTGCTTGCATCGCTGCTATGACTTTGAAGTGAATTCTTCTATTTCAGTTAGATAAACATGGGACTTTCAGAAAATGAGTCATAGCCCTTTGGTTACATTAGGTCAGAAAAATATTCAAGTGTACTAAAGAAAGAAAAAAAACTATTATTACTCGGCAAATATCCATCGTTTTCCATGCGAAATGAAAGGGAAGTGAAGCTGGAAGCTGGAAGAAGTTAATTATGCTTTCAATTACGGAAATAGCACTCTGTTAGTCTGATTTTTAGGGGGCTTCAAAGAGCTTTATAATTCATGCCAGCTACGTTGCATTGCAGCAGTGGTTCTGAAACGTTTTAGGCTTTCTAGCATCTTTCCTCTGTTGAGTAAATACATGTCTTCCTCGCTGTCACTTTTTCCCTTTAGAACTGCAGGTTCTACACTGCAGTAAACACTTAACTGCATATTGCCAATATTGGGTTTACAGAATTTAGTCTTAAACAGCCCACATACAAAAGTTGCTTGCCTCCAAAAGCCACAGTTTAACATCTCTTCATTCTCTTTCTCATTACCATGATCAGTGTTGAAAATATTCATGAAGCAGTTACACATTACTAATAAGGACTGACCACCACTCACACTGTTTAAATTGGAAAATGCCATTTTCAACATACTGTAGCCCTGAATGGGACCAGAATAAACCACAACTTTTCCATTTTAGTAGAAAATGTGACCGTGTATGCAGTTGATTAATTTAAAACCGTAGGCCATTCTCCTTAATATAAGCAGATTTAATTCGATCTGGACAATTTTTCTTAAAGAAAAACAGAAAAATTTCTTCCACAACATATATTTCTAAAAATCTGGACAAATAATTTGAAAACAGAATAGAAGCAATAAAACTTTGAGATTTTTTGCAAATTGTCCTACCTAGGATTGGGCTTGAAATGATGATTTGATAGTGGTGGTGGAAGGGAGTTCTGGTCTTTAGAACCAGAAGGATGGAAGAATATTGTGCGGAAATATGACTGATGTTACTTGAAGTTTCTAATGTCATTATGCAACAGGAGTACAATGATGTGAAAAGTTTTAAGTATTTTTAAATAAATTGTGACCTATTTTGTGGTACTGTGTGAAAAACAAAGTGGTTAAACCCTAAAACAAAATGGTACAATTTGGATGTTTTTTTGCACACATGCAGACCAGAGATGGCATGGAAATGAGATGGTGCATCTAGAATTGGCACCAGAGGTAATAAATGACTGCAGGGCATCACATTCATTCTTGTGTCCCCAGAAAGTTTTTTATTGTGTTAGGTCAACCAGTGTTGGGGTGCCGTTTGGCAGAGCAGGCAGCCCATGTGAGGCTAATCCTTGACTGTTCTTTGATTGCTGGTATTTACCGTATTTTGTCTGCTTTTCTGCTGGCAGAACTTTTAAATAAAGACAGGTAGAGGCACAGAAAGCCTAAAAAAAGGTGACCAGTGATTTTGTGCAGCTTTAGTTAAATATCTCATAGTTCCCAGGCCTTTCAAATCCCAAATAGCCTTCTCGATTCCGACAGCAATCTCTCCAAGCAGAAGAACCTTCTGGGATTATGTAAGATGAATGTGTTTCCAGCTGCTAACATAAAAACTGCTAACACATTTTTAAAACAGCTCCATATTCTGGGGAAATAGTCGAACTTTACTCCCTGGGGAGGAGGTAATACCTTAGAACTGTTCTGACCCATTATGCGTCTCAATAATAGGGGAATATTCCTTTTAAAACTAGTCCAACGCCTGGGCCGAGAGTCGGAGACTTCCTGGTGCTCTATACCTTCCTCCTGGCTTCTTCTTGGAGAACCCAGCTCAGCCACAGTCTGTACGGGAGGGGTCTTTTACAGTGAACTGCTTCTCACAGTGGACAGTGTTGAGAATTAAAATCATGTACTTTCATGCTATTAGTTCAGTTCGCATGTATAACCATAAAACTGAGACATAACATGTATTGTGAGCCTGAGAGGGAGAAGTCAGAGGTCAGAGCAGGCTTCAGGCTGGAGCAAGGGTGAAGCAGAGGTTAGGAGGTTCTCAGCAGCTGCAAGCAGTAAATGCTGGCTGTATGGACAGTAAAGCAATAAATGTCGACTGTTGGGCATGTTATAGATATAAAGTACCCACAAGGGGCTTGGCTAATTTTCAGCGCCGACACAGACTGCATAATAATACTTGGAGGGGAGGGTCAGTCAATAAGCTTTGAAGTAAAAGGTATAAGATGTTCTAACATTTATGATAAGGCAGACCACTCGTGATACGGCCTCACTTTGCTGATATCTGCGTCTCTCCCAGAGTCCTTTGGTAAATTTTTCTTTCTTTGTATTATTCTTCTTGTATTCAATTTTTGCATTGGAATCCATTGGACTTATTATTTTCCAAATTAAATTTATGTTAATCTTAATTTCTGCTCTTCATCTGTTCTTTCTCATGACATCCGGACTGGGGTGTTGAGGCTGTATTATTATATATGGTGGAATTATTTTACCTCAACAACAGATAGGTCCTTTATGCTGTCTGTTCCAAGGAGGAAAAGCCTAAATGATCTTTTTGCCCTCTAGAAACTTCAACCATTAATTTTAATATAGTTTTGCTATTTTTAATTAATTATCAGTCTATATAAAACTACTTAGGGTAAAATGTTTTCCCTGGTAAAAAGACAACTCCTTTAAACTGTTCTGACCCATTATGCATCTCGATAGTGGTGGATTATCCCTTTTAAAAGTGGTCCATGTCTGGACCAGGAGCCAGAGACTTCTCTTGAAGGGGCAACCTCCATTAATATATTTTATACGAAGGATAATAATTTGGTTTTAAATAATTTAATAAGTTAAAACTGGATTTCATCGTGGCCAGGTATTTCCTCTTTTTTAGATTTGTCCGGTGCATTTACTATCCAGTGATATCAGAGACTCTCAATTTTCATATCAACCAACACGAAACATTCGATGTAATTCCTTGATTACCTAATGTTGTTGTGTTTACAATATTAGGTAATATGCTACAGCGGATCTGTGGTATTACGGTCATGTTCTGGGATAATTTCCTGACCCACATGCCGGACCACACTCAGAAAGATTTATTTATCATGGAGGGGAACTGGAAGGATCTCCACGTTTGAGGCTTTAGCTTTTCTCTGAGGGAGAGCCATAATTAGAAGAGGTATTGGTGAGGCAGAATTCAGCTGAATATGTGTAATAAGAGAGGCTTACAGTGCTCAGTCCAGGGGGAAAGGCTGGGGGTGAGGTCGCGATCCAGGGGGAAGTCCAATGTCCAGAGGGAGGAGGGAGTCCGAGCTGGAGATGTTTTCAGGAGGTGGATGGAGAGCAAGCAAGCAAGCAGGGAGAATCGGAGTTCTGGAGCTGTTGGAGGATAATAGTTGTTGAGGAGAATACTGGAAGCTTTCAGCCTGCAAGGAGACTGTGTGAGCAGACCCAGAACGGAGATGTTTCTTCAGCCTGGTAACACAGGGAACAAGGAGGTAAATTGAATGACAGAACACTCGAAACATGCAACATTTCTGGATAAACTTAAAACTTAAGGAATGGAGCAATTCATAGGGCTTGTTTACCAACTGGGCTGACCATCAAGTGCTGAGTGATCGTCTTGCAGCCTGAAAAGCGGATTGCTCACAGGTGTGCTGCCTGCCACTGGCCAGCCACGCCCTCCAGCAGAGATCCACACTCATAAATAGGCTTATACCCCAGGATCCTGACAGTTACTGTATCGTGAAGAGGATGCTCAGCGTTGTCCATTATGTTCATTTTATGAAGAGTCCTTCTTTGCTCAGGTCCAAAGCTGTCCCCAGAACAGCACCACCCTTCTTCATCAGTTTTACTGATGTTTTGATTCACTGACTCTGGTGCCGCAACCTCAACTAATAACAGCAGAGGAGATTGCACTCTCACCAGAAGACTCGCTGAAGATCGTTGTCTCCTGTCCAGTCTGTTGTCTACATGAACATTGAATTATTATCTATAGTGTTTCACCACCTCCTCTTCTCCCATGATGAAGAGATTGTATGATCTATTCCTGTTTCTCCAGAAATCCAAAATCATCTCCTTTATTTTTTCTGCATTAAAAAAAATAAATAATAATAATAACTAGAAACCTGCAAGCAGCTTTGAAGGCCCTCGCACCCCTCAGCGCAACTCGGGTTGTTGAGCGACCACAAGAGCCTGGCATCGCCTCCTACACGCAACATACGATGACACCGCGTCACTTCAACACGTCGCCAGTTGGTGGCACTTTGAGCAACATGTCATATTATCTTCGGTCATGCAGAGTTTCAGTCTGGCAAAAAGCATTCAAAATTTCGATTAAATCTGACCTTCCAGATGGAAGCTGCACTCACTTGTTTGTTTGTGGGTGGGGCTAAAACGACATCATCAATTGATTGTGTCAACATGTCCATCATTAAGTCATGATCATGTATACTGCATTTCAAGTGGATCCGATGATGTATGAGGGAGATATAGCCCTTGAAGTGTCCTAGGGGGCGCTATTGATCCAAATTTACATGTAATCCAATAGAGCTGTTTGGGGGCTGACAAAGATCAAGCATATTCAGTTTGGAGTGAATCGGACCTTCCATATGGAAGCTACAGTCATTTGTTTATTAGTGGGCGGGGCTAGAGTGATGTAATGTATTGACTGTGTCAACATGTCCAGCATTGATACATGATGATGTACAGGAAGTTTGAAGTGGATCTGATCAGGCATGAGGGAGCTAGAGCACTTGAAGTGTCGTAGGGGCGCCGTTGAGCCAAATTCATATGTAATCTAATAGAGCTGTTTAGGGGCTGACAAGGATCAACCATTTTGAGTTTGGAGTAAATCAGACCCTGCATGTGTAATTTAGAGGCAAACGTATCGCCATGGCGTCACATCAGATTTTGCCATGCCGCCATGGCCACACCCTCCTGCCAAACCTGTCAGTACTGGAGATGAAGTTAGACCATCGTGTTATCTGTCATTGGAGACAGTTTCATGTTGATTAGTTGAAGGAGATCAAATATGGCCCACACTAAGTGAAACATGACACTTCCTGTTCTGAGGGGGCGGGGCTTCGATGATGTCAGCATCTGATCAGTGAATATTGTTCAGGGCCAGAGGCAGATCAATCCCAGAAGGTTTCATGTGTCTTTGACTTTCTTTGTAGAAACTATAAGAGTTTCGTGTTTCATGGCGAGAAGTCAGATTTTGAGGCTTAGCCACGCCCACATACTTTCATGTAACAAAAAGCTTTTGATAACTTTTGATCCCCAGTGCCTTAAGACCATACTGATTGATTTCGATGTCTGTAAGTCAAAAGCTGTAGGAGGAGTTCGCTCAGATTTGACGTGTGTAAATGAGACAAAATGGCAGCTTTGATCCAAAATGGCCGACTTCCTGTGGGGTTTGGACAATGGGTCCAAGATACTTTTTTGTAGGCCCTGAGAAGTTACATAGGTGTACTGAATTTCATAAACCTCGGACACAGGATGCCTCAGGGCTGTTTATTTTAGTGCTCCTAGAGGGCGCTGTGGAGCAATTAGACCAATTGTTTCACTGGAAATCTTTAGAGGGCTGGACCAGTATCAATCCTTTTGAGTTTGTTGGCGATCGGCTTAGAAATGTGGAACTAACAGGCAAACGTAAGGCCATGGCGTGACGTCTGTCCTCGCCACGCCGCCATGGCCACACCCTCCCGCCTAAAGTCTCTGTGTTCCAAACCAACTTAGACAATCTTGTTATCTGTCACTAGGGACAGTTTCGTGTTCATTAGGTAACAGGGGTGAAATTTGGACCTTTCACAGTAAAACATGGTACTTCCTGTTCTCAGGGGGCGGGGCTTAGATGATGGCAGGATGTGACCATTGAATATTATTTGGTGCCAGATGTGGATCAATACCAGAATGTTTTGTGTGTCTGCGACTTTCCTAGTAAGAGCTATAACAATTAAAATTTTTGTGGCGAGTCGTCAAAGTTTGAGGCCAGGCTCCGCCCCCTCAGCATGCTCAAAAAGTCACAATTTTGATAACTTTAGATCCCCCATCCCTTCTGAGCAAGCTGACCAAATTTCAAGGCGATCAATCAAAATCTCTAGGAGGAGTTCGATCAAATACGGAGTCTATAAACGGCAAAAATGGGGTGAAAATCCAAACTTCAATCCAAGATGGCCAACTTCCTGTTTCTTGTAGGATGTGGGTGCAAGAGATTTTTAGGTAGTTCTTGGGGAGCTCTAGAAGTGTACCAAATTTCATAACTGTAAGATAAACTAAGTTCAATGCGGAGGCTTTTTTGAAAATTTCAGGGGGGCGCTGTTGAGCCATTTTTATTGCGACTTTTGTGAAACCCTTCAAATACGTAAATTTTCACCACGACTGATGGCTCCGCCAAATTTGCAGACTTTTTGAATATGTTAAAGCCGCGAAAAAGGCGATTCATTTCTTGCCTGAATAATAATAATAAACATTCGAATTACAATAAGCCTTCGCAGCTGCTTTGCTGCTCGGGCCTAATAATTAGGCCCGAGCAGGAAAACTGCAAGGGCCTATTGTAATTGCTCGAATTCTTATTAGGCCCGAGCAGCAAAGCAGCTGCGAAGGCCTATTGTAATCGCTCGAATTCTTATTATTATTCTTCCGGGGACTTTTGGCGGCGCAATATGGGGACTTTGCCATATCTCAAAACTCATCAAATTTTACCCAAAATTGTCCCCCGCGTGAAATTTTTGTTCTTTAATGTCGTCGTCAGTGGGCGTGGCCAAACCACTTAGCCACGCCCCCAAACGTGAGATAGGCCAAACCGTAAGTGGTACAGATCTGAAATTTGGCACAATGCTAGAACTCCTCAAACCAAGAAAAAAAGTCTCTTGGGGGTATGTCCTAAAATGCACAGGAAGTCGGCCATTTTGGGTCAAGTGCCGATTTTTGCCCGTTTTTCATTTTTACTCACCTCGAACTTTAACAAACTCCTCCTAGGGATTTTCAGCTATCGGCTTCATATTTGGTCAATATGCAGTTAAGGCATGGGGTATTAAAAGTTTTCAAAATCCTGAGTTTTCGGCCATGTTTAGGGGGCGTGGCCGGGGCACGAACTTGCCGTATGCTCTGAAAGTCAAAAATTGCAATAACTTTCCCAAAAAAATTCCAAATCACAACAAAGTTGGCATGAAGGAGGACCTTCCGGTTCCCCATGATCCTATGGGGTCATATGCTGACATCACCAAAGCCACGCCCCCTCAGAACAGGAAGTCACTTTTTTTACTTGGAAAGGTGCCTCTCTGACCCTCTTGAACCAATCAACTTGAAAGTGTGTCAGAAAACAGATAAATAGTGGGTATAATTTCGTTTGAAGCACATTGTCTTTTCATAAAAGGGCGTGGCCGTGGTGGCGCGGCGAAGTCAGACGTCACGCCATGGCCATACGTTTGGCTCTAATTTCCACATAGATCATCTGATCTGCACCAAATTCAATGTTATTGATCCTTGTCCAGTCCCCAACAGAGACCTGGTGACATATTCGGTGAGCGTGGCCTAATTCGTACACAGCGCCCCCTGGAAAATTTCACATAATCAGCCCCAACCCATGCTATGACCGAGGATTCTGAAATTTGGTACACATATGTAACGTCGCAGGACCTACAAAAAAGTCTCTTGGAGCATTGGTCCAAACCCCACAGGAAGTCGGCCATCTTGGATTGAATTTGCCATTTTGACCCTGTTTTGGCCGTTTCTAACCCGCATATCTGAGCGAACTCCTCCTACAGCTTTTGACTTAGACTTGAAAATCACTCAGTATACTCTTAAGGGATTGGGGATCAAAAGTTATTAAAAGCTTTTTCATACAGGAAAGCGTGTGGGCGTGGCCACGTCTCAAAATATGACTTCTCGCCATAAAACACTAAATTGATATAGCTCCTACAAGGAAAGTCACAGACAAATGAAACCTTCTGGGATTGATCTGCCTCTAGGCCTCAACAATATTCACTGATCAGACGCTGACATCATCGAAGCCCCGCCCCCTGAGAACAGGAAGTATCACGTTTTCCTTTACAGAGTCAATGTTTGATGTTCTTCACCTAATCAATGTGAAAATGTCCCAAGTAACAGATAACATGATGCTCTTAGACAGTCGACAGTACTTACTGCTTTAACTGGAGAGTGTGGCTATGATGGCTATGATGTCACGCCACGGCCATACGTTTGCCTCTAAACTACACATGCATGGTCCGATTCACTCCAAACTCAATATGCTTGATCTTTGTCAACCCCCAAACAGCTTTATTGGATTACATTGAAATTTGGATCAATAGCGCCCCCTAGGACACTTCAAGGGCTATATCTCCCTCACTCATCATCGGATCCACTTGAAATGTAGTATACATGATCATGAGTTAATGATGGACATTTTGACACAGTCAATTGATGATGTCGTTTTAGCCCCACCCACAAAAAAACAAGCGACTGCAACGTCCTTCTGGAAGGTCCGATTTACTCGAAATGTTGAATGCTTTTTGCCAGACCGAAACTCTGCATGACCGAAGATCATATGACATGTTGCTCACAGTACCACTTAGTGACGACGTGTTGAAGTGAAGCAGTGTCATCGTATGTGGCATGTAGGAGGCGATGCCAGGCTCCCGCGGTCGCTCAACAGCCCGAGTTGCGCTGAGGGGTGCGAGGGCCTTCAAAGCTGCTTGCAGGTTTCTAGTTCTTTGTTTTTTCCGCTGCCTCTTTGCGGGGCAATATGGGGACTTTGCCATGCCCCAAAACTCACCAAACTTCACCCAAAATTGTCCCCCGCGTGAAATTCTTGATCCTTAATGTCGTCGTCAGTGGGCGTGGCCAAACCACTTAGCCACGCCCCCAAACGTGATATAGGCCGAACCGTAAGTCGTACAGATCTGAAATTCGGCAAAAAGTCTCTTGGGGGTATGTCCTAAAATGCACAGGAAGTCGGCCATTTTGGATTAAAGGCTGATTTTTGCCCATTTTTCACTTTTACTCATCTCGAACTTTAACGAACTCCTCCTAGGGATTTTCAGCTATCGGGTTCATATTTGGTCTACATGCAGTTAAGGGATGGGGCATTAAAAGTTATCAAAATCGTGAGTTTTTCGCCATGTTTAGGGGGCGTGGCCGGGGCACGAACTTGGCGTTCGCGCCTAAAGTGAAAAATTGCAATAACTTTCCCAAAAAAATTCCAAATCACACCAAAGTTGGCAGCAAGGAGGACCTTCGGGTTCCCGACAATCCTATGGGGTCATATGCTGACATCATCAAAGCCACGCCCCCTCAGAACAGGAAGTCACTTTTTTCACTTGGAAAGTTGCCTCTCTGACCCTCTTGACCCAATCCACTTGAAAGTGTGTCAGAAGACAGATAACTAGTGGGTCTAACTTCGTTTGAGGCACAGTGTCTTTTCATAAAAGGGCGTGGCCTTGGCGGCGCCGCGAATTCAGTCGTCACGCCATGGCCATAGGTTTGCCTCTAATTTCCACATAGATCATCTGATCTGCATCACATTCAATGTGATTGATCCTTGTCCAGTCCCCCACAAAGATCTGATGACATATTCGGTGGGCGTGGCCTAATTCGTCCACATCGCCCCCTAGAATATTTCAAAAAATCAGCCCCAAGACATGCTTTGACCGAGGATTGTGAAATTTGGTACACGTATGTCAGTTCTTAGTACCTACAAAAAAGTCTCTTGGAGCATTGGTCCAAACCCCACAGGAAGTCGGCCATTTTGGATTTAAGTTGCCATTTTGACCCTGTTTTGGCCGTTTCTAACCCGCATATCTGAGCGAACTCCTCCTACAGCTTTTGACTTAGAGACTTGAAAATCACTCAGTATACTCTTAAGGGATTGGGGATCAAAAGTTATCAAAAGCTTTTTGATACATGAAAGCGTGTGGGCGTGGCCACGCATCAAAATAGGACTTCTCGCCATAAAACACTAAATTTATATAGCTCCTACAAGGAAAGTCACAGACAAATGAAACCTTCTGGGATTGATCTGGCTCTAGGCCTCAACAATATTCACTGATCAGATGCTGACATCATTGAAGCCCCGCCCCCTGAGAACAGGAAGTAGCAAGTTTTCCTTTACAGAGTCAATGTTTGATGTTCTTCACCTAATCAATGTGAAAATGTCCCAAGTAACAGATAACATGATGCTCTTAGACAGTCGACAGTACTTACTGCTGTAGCTGGAGGGTGTGAATATGATGGCGTGGCGAATTCTGATGTCACGCCACGGCCATACGTTTGGCTCTAAGTTACACATGCATGGTCCGATTCACTCCAAACTGAATATGCTTGATCTTTGTCATCCCCCAAATAGCTCTATTGGATTACATTTCAATTTGGATCAATAGCGTCCCCTAGGACACTTCAAGGGCTATATCTCCCTCACACATCATCGGATCCACTTGAAATGTAGTATACATGATCATGAGTTAATGATTGACATTTTGACACAGTCAATTGATGATGTCGTTTTAGCCCCACCCACAAACAAACAAGTGAGTGCAGCTTCCATCTGGAAGATCAGATTTACTCGAAAGTTTGTATGCTTTTTGCCAGACTGAAACTCTGCATGACCGAAGATTATATGACATATTGCTCAAAGTGCCACCTACTGGCGACCTGTTGAAGTGACGCGGTGTCATCGTATGTAGGAGGCGATGCCAGGCTCCTGCAGTCGCTCAACAGCCCGAGTTGTGCTGAGGGGTGCGAGGGCCTTCAAAGCTGCTTGCAGGTTTCTAGTTGTTATTTTTAACGCACCTTACATTTACAAAAAATTCTCAAAGTGCTACACTTGAAGAAAAGGAACAACTAATAAACTAAGAGCAGGGACATGAAAATGCAGATAAAATACGCAAATAAGAATAGTAAGTCAATTAGATTAAAAAAGAAATAAAAACAAAACAAAACAATTAAAAGATTATCATTAAAAACATTGGGTGAAAAGAACGGGTTTCAGGCCTGTTTTAAAGCATGCCACAGTCTGTGGAAGTATTCCACAGCCGAGGGGCATCGCAGGAAAAAGACCGGTCTCCCATGGCTTGGGAGCAAATCATTGGAACATGAAAAAGGTGGTGTTGGAGAAAGGAGAGCGGATGAGGGACAATGTAGGGTGTGACGATCTTTTAACACTAGTACTCCCAGAATTCTAACACTACTAGAACTCCCAAGCCTGTCAATTTGATAGCGAACATTCTGGATGCGAGGGCGGTGATGACATCATCGCATTACATTGGTCAGAATGCTAAAGGTTTTCTTGCACACTATAAAAGTATGGCTTTGACAAGAATTAATAATGGTATTTGATCAAAACCTATTATGTATTATTTTGGATGAGCATTTCGGTGTTCACCAAGCAGAGTAATGCGGTCAGGGAATCTTCGATCTGGTACTTTGTCAACACGTTCTGGCTCTGACGACTCCCTCTACTTTCTTCCTCCCCTACCACTGTCCACACAGTGTCATCCTTTCTTATCTCCTCCTCCTTCCCAGGTGTGCGCTCGTCTTGCGATGAAAACGCTGTGAAGCGCAGAATAGATTGTTGTTACTGGGCTACTATACCTATCTGTGGCCTAACTTATTGTTTATTTCTTTGTCCATTATCAGTACCTTGATTTGTAGTTTCTCTCCTGCCAGTGAGCTGGATTGCTGGGTTTATAGCTGGGCACTGGGGACCTGGTTTGTCTCCATGTCTCTGAGCCTGCGCTGATTGTCGCACTGTTGCTATATAAATAGTTTATATATTATTAGTTTACTAATCTGTAAACTATGGCCTAAAATGATAAAATCATTACATAGGCTAGTCTTTTACTATCTTGAAATAATGGGCCACAATCTCCTGCTAATGGGTTGACCCGTGTTAAGAGTTTTAATAAACAAGAGTTATGGCATGTCAAACTTTCAAAACTGTCAAACTGATGGACCTGGGAGTTCTAGTGTTAAGTAAGATGGCGCTTTACTGTAAAATCAATGAAAGGTAAGCAGACAGATTTTGTTGGTGATCCGGGCAGAAATGATAGGCCAGTGAACAGAACGGAGAACAGCGTGATGAGATCATGTTTTGTTGTTTAATTTGATGTGAAGCACTGTATGTAATTGAATCACGTCAGTTTTGAATTAAAAGGTTTTGAGGCATCCATGCCTTTATCTACTCCATACAAGCCGTAAATGTTGAAAGAGAGGATAGTTGCAAAGGTGAAGGTGCTGACAAAATGAAGATGGATTGGTGGGGTCTCAGACACATTGCTAGCTTAAGGTACCCCATAGCTGCTGATAATGCACCCAAGTGGACCATGTATAGATTAAAAAGAAGAGGTCAGAGAACTGATCTTTGGGGAACTACACAGGAGAGAGAATGGCTCAGTGACCTGGCACGCCCAATGGAGACAAATTCAGATCCACTTTAGGACCGTGCCAGTGAATCTTGCAAGGTGCTGTAGGTGGTGGAGAAGGATGTCGTGATCCACACTATCAAAAGCTGCCGACAAATCAAGAAGAATAAGAATTTAGAGCCATTGTCAGGAGTCATCAACAGGTCATTTGTGACCCGGATTAAAGCTGTGTCAGTATTATGGGCAGCACCGAAACCAAATTGAAATTTGTCCAGAGTTCTGTTGTCATGTAGGTGCTTTTAATGTGAACTGAGACTTGGATCTCCAGAACTTTAGCAAGAAAAGGAAGCTTGGAAATAGGTCTGTAGTTTGCCAAGTCCTGGGGGTCCAGGGTAGTGTTTTTTTCATTTTTCTTTTTCAATTCAATTAAATTCAAATTCAAAAATACTTTATTAATCCAAAAGGGAAATTAAATGTTGTTGTAGCTCATTATGATTGTTTCCTGAAAGAGCCGTTGTAGATGCTGATGGCTGTGGGCAGGAAGGATCTCCTTTAGCGCTCCCTCTTACAGCACATCTGAAGAAGCCTCTGACTGAAGACACTCTGTTGTTGTAGGACAGTCTCATGAAGAGGATGCTCAGGGTTCTCCATAATGTTCTTCATTTTATGAAGAATCCTTCTTTGCACAATGATCTCCAGAGGTTCCTGAGGAGTCCCCAGAACAGAGCAAGCCTTTTTTACCAGATTGTTGAGCTTTTTTAAGTCCCTGGCTCTGATGCTGCTTCCCCAGCAGATGATGGTAGAAGAGATCACACTCTCCACAACAGACTTATAGAAGATATGCAGCATCTTGCTGCAAACACCAAAGGACCTATGCTTCCTCAAGAAGTACAGTCTGCTCTGTCCCTTCTTGTAGATGGCTTCACAGTTGCATCTCCACTCTAGTCTGTTGTCCAGGTGAACACCAAGGTATTTATACTCCTCCACCACCTCCACTTCTCCCATGATAAAAATAGTTTTTTACTTATTCCTGTTTCTCTTAAAATCTACAATCATCTCCTTTGTTTTAGTCACATTCAAAATGAAATGATTGTGTACACACCATGCCACAAAGTGGTCCACCACCTTACTGTACTCAGCTTCTTGTCCATCTCTGATCCACCCAACAACTGCAGACTCATCCGAGTATTTTAAGGAGGCGTTTGATTATGGCAGACTTCCAAGTAGGGGAAATGTGACCAAATTGGAGGGATTTATTCACTATGGTGGTGACGAGAGGACTGAGGGAGGCAATATGAGCCTTAACCATGGCTGTTGGAAAGGGGTCAAGGGCACATGTGGAGGGTTTCATAGCCCTAACTGTGGCCTCAACATCCTTCACACAGCCTTCTGGAAATGAGCAAAAAGGGGAAGGGCTACTGAGCTATATATCAGTATTTGGAATAATTGCGGAGAGGAGAGTGGTGAGGATTGATCGAATTTTATGATTCTTATTATGGAAAAAGGACATAAATCTATTGCAGAGGTCATTAGTAGGGTCAATAATGTATACTGTTTGTGGTTGAAGGAGTTGGGTGATGGAGGAAAATGGTACTTTAGAGTTTCTGGGGTCATCTGAGATAAAAGATAAATAAAACAGTAATTGGGATTCCTTGAGAGAACCAGCGTACATTTTGTGGTGCTCTTGATAAGCTAGCTTGTGGACTGCCACGCTAGAGGCTATAAAGCGTCTCTTGAGCACTCGACCAGCTGCCTCATACTCCTGAGCACAGGGGTAAACCAGGGGGCTGAGCGTAAAAAGGCAACTGTCCTCTCTCTAACAGGAGCATGATGGTCAAAGATGCTAGCAAGGCTGGTGTCATAAAAGTCCACTGCATTAATGGATACTGGGAAAGAGACAGGAAAATTATTTATGAAATCAGCTGCTAGAAGTGTAGAAGGTTCAGATGGTTGTTTCTACACCATGCCACAAAGTGGTCTCCAGCTCTCTGTACTGAGCTTCTTGACTATCTCTGACATACCCAATGACTGCAGAGTCATGTGAGTATTTCTGCAGAAGACAGAAGTCTGTCTTGTACTGGAAGTCTAAGGTGTACAGAGTGAGAAGGAATGTGGAGAGTACAGTCCTTTGTGGTGCTCCTGTGCTGCTGACCACATTATGACGACTGGCAAAATTATGGTGCCCTGACATCAAACGTTCGTGATTTAGGATGTAAGGGTAACAGGTCTATAGTTTTTCAGGAGTGATTTAACTTTTGTTGTTATTGAAAAAACACAGGATGTCATCTATAGCACTGAACACTTCTCCTGGGTCTTGCCAAGGTTGAAAAGAGCTGCTGATTCCAAAAGCTTCAAAATAAATGCCTGTTAGCCATTGCATCAAGACTCAGCTGACACTATCTGTTCCGGTTCAGGTTCTCCCGCTCCCTCTTTACCTGAGTTCTAGAGGTAGACTGGCAGGAGAGGGTGTTTATGTATCACAGTAAAGAAGAATGGTCATCTTTACAAGGTTTTAAAATTATTTAAATCTAACCTTGTGTACAAAAATCAGACAACATCCCACACTGTAATCAGATAAAGGCTTTGCTGACAAACTAGATAAGATGAGATAGACTTTTTGATCTCACAATTGTTAGGATCCACAGCCATGGATACAACATGAAAGATGCGGTACAAACTTTTCTGGAACTTTCAAAATAAATTGCATTAACCTACTTCCGGCACAGCCAGGAAATGAGGTAAGTGCAGACTTCCTGTGACATCACTGTCCACATAAAAGCACCGCTCTTGCTACATCCTGCCTCTTCCACCCGGACTCCACTGCAAGTTTGGTTTTGTTTGTGTTGAACTCAGCTATCTTGGTGCTAGCAGGCTATCTGCTCACCACGTGCTCAGTTTTGTGTTCTGTGTTTGTGTGTTTTTAAAGTTAAGACAAACTTTATTTAAAGGGTGATTTTAAACAGAAGATTGATCATAACACGCCGTCCGCGCTTACGCATTATAACCCTTTTATTAACGGTATTTTAAAGGTGTGTGTTTGATTCTGGTGCTAAGCTATCAGCTTCTTTTGTTAATTCTATCTGCTAACAGGTAAAAACACGTGATTGCTGCTAAAGAATATTTACCCAAAAAGGTTGTTAGTTTTCAATCCAGTAAATAATATTTTCCTAAACATTATTTTGCTAGACTTGATAACTAGCTGATCAAACACATTGATAAACTGATCATCATCAATGTAATGACCTCTATAAAAGAAGGAGTTGTGATTACTGCACTGGACCTCCATCTGACCTCCTTCTATGTGCCACAACTTCCCCCTAAATCCATAAGCAAGCACAATTCTCGTTATTTAGCATAACCTCAATTATTCCAGTGGTATCATTAACATTCCCTCTGCTCCTTTCATCAGGTGAAATATCCCTGGTAAAAGAAAAAAACAAAACATAATTTTATCAAAAAAATTTCTAGTTTCTGCATGCGGGTCAAAAAACTAACCACGAACATGACAGTGGGTGGTGGCCTTCTTTTGGGTGCTGAGGAGGAAAGGAAGAATAATGCTTGGTTGTGTTTGCCTGTGGTTGGCACAATCTCCTGGGCCTGCATCCACCTTGCAGCATAGGAGACCATGTGACATTCACACAAGGAGCATGTACTGATCAGGAGAGACATCTACAGTGGGGAGAACAAGTATTTGATACACTGCAGATTTTGCAGGTTCTCCCACTTGCAAAGCATATAGAAGTCTTTCATTTCTATCATGGGTACCCCTTAACTCTGAGTGATGGAATTTTGGACCATTCTTCCATACAGACCTTCTCCAGATCATTCAGGTTTCGGGGCTGTCTCTAGGCAATATGGACCTTCAGCTTCCTCCAAAGATTTTCGATTGGGTTCAGGTCTGGAGACTGGCTAGGCCACTCCAGGACCTTGAGATGCTTCTTATAGAGCCACTCCTTAGTTGCCCTGGCTGTGTGATTCGAGTCGTTGTCATGCTGGAAGGCTCAACCACAATCCATCTTCAATGCCCTTACTGAGGGGAGGTTTTTGGCTAAGATCTCTTGATACATAGCCCCATCCATCCTCTTCTGAATACGGTGCACTCGTCCTGTACCCTTTCCAGAAAAGCATCCCCAAAGAATGATGTTTCCACCTCCATGCTTCATGGTAGGGATGGTGTTCTTGGGGCTGTACTCATTCTTCTTGTTCCTCCAAACACAGCGAGTGGAGTTTAGACCAAAAAGCTCTATTTTTGTTTCATCAGACCACATGACCTTTTCCCTTACCTCCTATGGATCATCCTGATGGTCATTTGAAAACATCAGATGGGCCTAGACATGCACTGGCTTGAGCAGGGGGACCTTACGTGCACTGCAGGATTTTAATCCATGGCGGTGTAGTGTGTTACTAATGGTCTTCTTTGAGACTGTGGTCCCAGCTCTCTTCAGGTCATTCTAGGTCCTGCCGTGTGGTTCTAGGCTGATCCCTCACCTTCCTCATTATCATCGATGCCCCAGACTGAGAGAGATTGACCATCATCCTGAGCTTCTTCCATTTTTTTATAATTGCACCAACAGTTGTTGCCTTCTCACCAAGCTGCTTGGCTATTTGGCTACAGGTGTCTTTTATACTGATAACGAGTTCAAACAGGCGCAGTTGATACAGGTAATGAGTGGAGAACAGGAGGGCTTCTTAAAGAAGAACTAACAGGCCTGTGAGAGCCGGGATTCTTACTAGTTGTTAGGTGATCAAATACTTATGTCTTGCAATAAAATGCAAATTAATTATTTAAAAATAACACAGTGTGATTTTCTGGATTTGTTTTTAGATTCAGTCACTCACAGATGAAGAGTACATATAATAAAAATTTAAAACTTTTACATGCTTTGCAAGTGGGAAAACCTGCAAAATCAGCAGTGTATCAAATACTTGTTCTCACCACTGTAGCTGGCTTGCACATAATCCTGATAATACAAGCTACAGCTTCGTATTCAATAGAGAATTTGTATCTGGGGGGTTTAAGCAGAGTTCATATTCATTTGTATTTAGAGGTCCCACTGTCTTTAATGTTTGTGCTTTATACAAATTAACCATTTGTACTTAAGTTGGAATGTGTTTGACTAAAACAAAATGTTTTTTATACATAATTATAAATAAATTCATTCAATAAGAGGCTAAGCTATTTTGAGAACTAGGCTGTTTTTTATATCATAATTTCAGAACTGAAAGAGCATGTACCTTGTGTAATGGTATTAAAGGAAATTTAGGCACAACTCTGGGATTATTGTGTACTTCTTTATGTTTCAGCCATACTGACCTAAGTTTAGTGCAGAAAAAATAATGTCACCCTACAGTATGTCCACAGGCATGGCCTTTGGTGTTAAAACCCTGATATTTAGTAGGGCATATTGGAAGCTACATCTGTTTCCTTTTCTGTCAAATTTATTCTTGAGTTCACAGCTTGTTTTTCTCTTTTGACAAAGGTGACAAAAAAGAAATTGGACTTTTGGTCATAGAAGATTGATGACTTCCTCTTGAAGCTACTGCCTGTCTTTTTTTGTGTCTGTTCTCATTTTCTTTGCCCCCCTGCCTCGCACTATGCTGCTGACATACCATAATTTCCCTCTGGGTATATGGCTGACTTAGGGAGTAGATAGGTGGCCAGGAACAGAGGGGGGAGAGGTGAAGGGGTCATTAATAAGGCAACATAGACTGCAGAAGAACAGGTGGGTAAGAGGAAGAGTGAGTTGGATACATGATTACAAAATGCTGCTCTCACAACATGGGTCAAACAAATTTGTTTAAATAGCATTTCAATCCTGTAAAGGCTCACAATAAAAACACAAAGATGCCGATTAGAGAAGTTAAATAGCAGATGTTTATTTCTTTGGCGCTCAGACCCTGGAGGAAGACATGAATGCTATGAATGACATGAGCTTGAATGAATGATTTAGGATTAGGATTAGAGATGTCTTCCCCCCCTGGGATCCAATTCTGGTGATGGAGTGGAGGCCCGATAGCAAGGGAGTTGGAAGGAGGTAGGAAGCCAGATGGTGGCAATGGGGTGGAGGAGGGTCGAAGCTCGACGGGAGAGCAGGGAGATCCATGGTTGGAGGTCCTTAAAAGCGAAGCCTTGAAGGGTGATTGGTTGAGGAGGAATGCAGACTTGATGCTGATTGGTTGGAGCGGAGACGCATGATGGAGTCATAGTACAGAGGCGGTGGTGGAGGTAAGTCTTCCAGATTGAATTATCTTCAAAACTCCATTTAGCAGCATTTAAATAAACCCCATTGTTTATTGTGACATGATTCAGTGGAGATATATATTTTCTTAGAAGTATCACATAAAAAAAAATATCAAGTCATCATGTGAACCATAAAAAGAAATGTTAACGGAACCATATGACATCCGACCACAGGATATAGGCTCAGGATTATTATAACTACAGGAAATCTCTTCTGTTTAAGTGTAGCTGAAAACACCATGATGTTTAAGAATTCATCTTCAGATGAGGCTTACCTGGTTTTGATAACCAGTGAGATTAGCTGGGTTGCGGACAGTAAATTTATTTAACGTTTGGTACAGATGCATGGTACTATGATGTATAGGACCATGATAAAAACTAACCAAACTGTGTTAAAGATGTAGTTTTCTTATTGGCCTTTTCTCTCGTCTCAGAGACTCTAAGTATTTGGTGTTATGGAAATCCTGAGATCTGGGAATGTCCTTTTGGATTCTGCCCCCATCTTGACATGAGTGCCTCACTGCTGATCAAAGTGCATATTCTTCACACTAGGGTCACATAGAGTTCTAATGTAGTGACAGGAAAGCCCACCGTGGGACAGGTTTAGATAGACTTGCTTTTTTCACCTCTAGTAATATTAAGAGAGAGGCATCGGGTGGTTTAACCATTTTTAATATAATACCCGAACCTACAGAGCCATTCAATGAAAGAGATTGAAAAGTTGAGTTATTACAGTAACTCGCTTCACTTCATGTGAAACACAAATAATTATAACACACTGTTAAATATGATAATTTTATGATTTTATACTTACAACTAATGAAAACACAACATTTAGGTACTGAATATTACATCATACCAATAAAAATCATTTTTGATACAGAAATGTTGGCTTAATAAAATGTATGATTTATACCTGCTTTAAGGTTATTTTTAATCTGACAAACCTCATCAGAACATATATCCTGACTTTTTGAATATGACCAAAATTGTTGTGTAAATTCTATGTCTCTTCATAAAAATGCAAAGGTTCAGCAGATTTTTATTTTTATTTTTTTTGCACATATAAATCTGAAAAGTGAAGCTTCAGAAGTTTGTTAGAGAATATTAGAGAACAAATAGCATCACAAAGACCAAGGAACACAGCAGGCAGGTAGAGAGGAAGTTGTTGAGAAGTTTATAGCAGAGATAGCTGGAGTGTAACTTTCTGCAAAAATCAGATTTGCTTCATTCAAAAGAAACAAATAGTGGCAACTATAGAACTGACTGTAAATGTGATTATTTTTAATAATGGAGAATAAAGGAGAAACGAGCATAACCACTGATGGGCTGGATGGATGGTAGAATAGATTAATCATAACAATAAAAGCATTTCAAAATGGTCTGTGTTGTTTAATAGTTTTTTGTAAGACTGTGCAGACATTTAAGAATAAAAAAATGTTCAAATCACTTTGGAGTGGTTTTGATATTTAGACCGTCCAGTGTACGAGATGTACTGAAATGCAACACAAAGCAGCTGGGAAATCTGTGGTCAGAGAGATTTGTCAGTACAGCATCATATGGGGTGCCGAATGTAAAAATTCAGCAAAAAAAAAAAAAAATCGCTATCACATTTCTATTATTTAGGGCGCTTTCTTTACATTAAGTGAATTTTTCTTCCATTTATTGGGAAATGCTAAGTCTAAATCTTATATATATATATATATATATATATCTAAATCCTAAATCTATATCTAGAAATATATCTTAAATCTATATCTAAATCTTAAATCAATATCTAAATCTTAAATCTAAATCCTAAATCTATATCT
Source organism: Girardinichthys multiradiatus (assembly GCF_021462225.1). Taxonomy (NCBI): domain Eukaryota; kingdom Metazoa; phylum Chordata; class Actinopteri; order Cyprinodontiformes; family Goodeidae; genus Girardinichthys; species Girardinichthys multiradiatus. Next base: position 6,268,890 of record NC_061815.1, read on the forward strand.
AAATCTTAAATCTTAAATCTATATCTAAATCTTAAATCTATATCTAAATCTTAAATATATATCTAAATCTTAAATCTAAGTATATATCTTAAATCTAAATGTTAAATCTAAATCTAAATATATATCTTAATTCTAAATGTTAAATCTAGATAAAAATGTTAAATATAAATACAAATCTTAAATTTAAATCTATATCTAAATGTTAAATATAAATCTCAAACTTAAATCTTCAGAAGATATGCTAATTAAGCACGCCCCTTCAACGTCTCAACTCTTGACCACGCCTCCAGCACATAGGGCCCTCAATGAGAAGAACAGGGAGGTCAACAGCCTATATGGCGGTTTCGCTGCAAGCGGAGGAAATTGAACGGCCTCCAGTGGCAGGTGCACATAAGTGAGTTCAGAAGGAATCTTCTCTTATCCAGCCAGCTATTCAGTGTACCGTGGGGTCGGTGTTGCAGTGATTCTCCTGCCGTCGCTACGCTGAACAGTGAGTGGGGGGGACATTAGCCATCATAGAGGCTCAGCTCGAAGTAACAGCTGTAAAATGCTTTGGCTTCAAGCAGGATAAAGATTTGGTTTAAACCCTACGTTGTTTCAGAAACAGAAGTGATCGGAATGAATGCCCCGAATAACAGAAGGCTAATGCTGGCGCTGCTTAACGTTGGTGCACTTGCATACTGGTCCTTCTCAAAATATTAGCATATTGTGATAAAGTTCATTATTTTCCATAATGTCATGATGAATGCGTCATACACAGACGGACGTAAACGCTAAACATAAACTAGGTCCTTTTAAATTTGTGATATTTGTGTAGTTTCCAAAAGCACCACTGTTTACTCTTAAATTTGTGCATTTTTATAATAATCAAACAGGCTCTGATTGCATTTTTTTTCTCTGTTGCACAACAGAGCTGACAGCAATGTGTGTGAAGCACAGTCAGATGTCCAGATTAAATTCTGTGCTGTAATGTAATAAAGTATTATTATAGAATAACATTTGTTTAATAAAAGCAGCTTATTCAGCCCAGTAATATTTCTGCAGTCAACAGCTATACACTGAAGCTCATGTTTTACTCACAGATGTGTGGAGAACTTTCAGAGAGCTTCCCTGAAGTTCATCCCTTACTTCACGATTATAAGAAGCAGGGTTGCTGCTACATTTCATATTTAAACTGGGTTTAAAGGAGGATGCGTTGGTGCTTTGCTTCCTGGGATGTCCCCCTCAGGCTTTGTTAGGTATTATTTAGTCAATTCAGAGGTAAGAATCAGAGGTAAGAACCATACAGAGTCAGTTTTACTTGTGACAAGGGTAGCCCATTTTGCAGTGCAACTACAAAGTTTTGACACCCTATCTCTTTATTTATATGCACAGTTCAACAGACAGTTCAGACAGGGTGTATGTGTGTGGCCAAAAGGAGGCTGGTTCTCATTGGAAATAGATAACTGTGATCTCACACACAGGAGGGAGGACAGCACACAGGGAAAGCTGCATACCAGAGATACACAGTAGAGTGCAGGTGCATTACAGCACAACGTTTTTACATGAATGATAACAAGTCCTCGCACCCATCCAACAGGCTTCAACCACGTTGCTGATACCAACACATTGCAAAGATCTGTAAGTAAAGTACCAGCTTTTTGCTGGCTTTTTAAAATGGAGAAAAATACTATACATACGGTCTTAACTACATTGACAGCTAATAGCACGTGTTTGTGTGAATCTCTCTAGACCTATTTTATATTTACATTGTGTTAAAACACAAGTGGAGATTTGTTGTCCATGGTGAGGTTAATGGATCCAGCAGATTAATAGTATACCTGACTCTTGCTGCTAGAACTGTCCTACTGGGTTTTATGTCAGCCATTCAAAAGTATAAACTACCACATAGAGTAGGGTGTGATAAAGTAAGGAAAAACGTAAAGGTAGCTGAATTTATGATTAGGAACAGGAAGAAACTCACATCACAGGCAGAAGTGCTCGTAATCAGCGGTATTCCAATTGGACAAGTTTTTAAATCTTTAAGATATGCATAAAGAATTAAACCTGTCAGTGTCACCTTTATCACACACTAGTGAGGATGTGGAGAGGTGTCTACAAGCATGCCCTGGACTTCTTCTATCTGGTTTTCATTTCTTCAGTCACCGTTGTACCTCTGGACTAGATAGAGAGCAAGGCACCATGGTGGATCCTGCTGAGGTTAAAGATCCAGTCTTTAAATAATTTGTCACATGTCTCAACACTGGAAGTATTTTCAAGCTAAAATGTTGATTTTTAGCTTAAGCAGTGATGTTTAATCAACTTTAACAACATGACTAATTACGTTTTTTATGTAGGTTCATGAAGACTGGGATTGGCTGGAACGAGCCTCACACTCATCATGGGTCAACAGTGTCAGTCCCAAATACTCTTGTGAAATACTCAAATCAAGGATCTTCTTTAGCTGCAGCAATCAACTCATACTTGGAAATGGTGCAAGTTTGGTCAAGATTCATAAGGGATTAATATCCAAACTACAATTTTTGTTTAGAATGTTGAGGGGAAAAAGATAGACCTGAAAGTACACTTGGTTTTGTATTAAAAATAAGAGAATGTGTTTTAAGTCTGTTAAAACTGTCATTAAATGACACCTCAAGAACAACTGTTTTGTTAAGTAGAGCTTTTTAATAACAACTTTGTCAAACTGATATATGCCTTCAAGGGCTGAAATGTGTTTAAAAAAAAATAAAACAGGATTACACAACTTAACTTCAAATTAGCATGCCCTCCTGGACATAACATCAAAAGCATCTGCCACTGAATACTTCAGTGAAGAAAAAAAATCCCATCTATGGAAGGATTAAGGTTTTATTGCTGTAATAAATCAATCATGGTTGTTATAAATTGGCCTTTTCTTCTACAAGTAAACCTCTTCAATGGCAAGGTCAACTCAAATGTCTATACAGCACGAAAGCACTTATTTTTCATTATATATTTTTATTTAATTGGTATCACCCTGTACAAATTTAATATAACATTGACATGTTTTTTTTTATATTTCTTTGTAAAAAAAAACAAAAACAATTTACGTAGACCTTGATTGTTATTACAGGTATGAAACCAAAACCAAGAGACTAAATACATTCAATGGCACTGTAGATACAGAGGCATACATAAATGGACTGAACTTATATAGCACTTTTCCAGTCATACAGGTCCTTCTCAAAATATTAGCATATTGTGATAAAGTTCATTATTTTCCATAATGCAATGATGTAAATTTCACATTCATATATTTTAGATTCATTGCACACTAACTGAAATATTTCAGGTTTTTTATTGTCTTAATACGGATGATTTTGGCATACAGGTCATGAAAAGTGTTTTTAATACAAAAAACGTCAACCTTCAAATAATCATGTACAGTTATGCACTCAATACTTGGTCGGGAATCCTTTGGCAGAAATGACTGCTTCAATGCGGCGTGGCATGGAGGCAATCAGCCTGTGGCACTGCTGAGGTCTTATGGAGGCCCAGGATGCTTCAATAGCGGCCTTTAGCTCATCCAGAGTGTTGGGTCTTGAGTCTCTCAACGTTCTCCTCACAATATCCCACAGATTCTCTATGGGGTTCAGGTCAGGAGAGTTGGCAGGCCAATTGAGCACAGTGATACCATGGTCAGTAAACCATTTACCAGTGGTTTTGGCACTGTGAGCAGGTGCCAGGTCGTGCTGAAAAATGAAATCTTCATCTCCATAAAGCTTTTCAGCAGATGGAAGCATGAAGTGCTCCAAAATCTCCTGATAGCTAGCTGCATTGACCCTGCCCTTGATAAAACACAGTGGACCAACACCAGCAGCTGACACGGCACCCCAGACCATCACTGACTGTGGGTACTTGACACTGGACTTCTGGCATTTTCTTCTCCCCAGTCTTCCTCCAGACTCTTGCACCTTGATTTCCGTATGACATGCAAAATTTGCTTTCATCCGAAAAAAGTACTTTGGACCACTGAGCAACAGTCCAGTGCTGCTTCTCTGTAGCCCAGGTCAGGCGCTTCTGCCGCTGTTTCTGGTTCAAAAGTGGCTTAACCTGGGGAATGCAGCACCTGTAGCCCATTTCCTGCACACGCCTGTGCACGGTGGCTCTGGATGCTTCTACTCCAGACTCAGTCCACTGCTTCTGCAGGTCCCCCAAGGTCTGGAATCGGCCCTTCTCCACAATCTTCGTCAGGGTCCGGTCACCTCTTCTCGTTGTGCAGCGTTTTCTGCCACACCTTTTCCTTCCCACAGACTTCCCACTGAGGTGCCTTGATACAGCACTCTGGGAACAGCCTATTCGTTCAGAAATTTCTTTCTGTGTCTTACCCTCTTGCTTGAGGGTGTCAATAGTGGCCTTCTGGACAGCAGTCAGGTCGGCAGTCTTACCCATGATTGGGGTTTTGAGTGATGAACCAGGCTGGGAGTTTTAAAGGCCTCAGGAATCTTTTGCAGGTGTTTAGAGTTAACTCGTTGATTCAGATGATTAGGTTCATAGCTCTTTTAGAGACCCTTTTAATGATATGCTAATTGTGTGAGATAGGAATTTTGGGTTTTCATGAGCTGTATGCCAAAATCATCTGTATTAAGACAATAAAAGACCTGAAATATTTCAGTTAGTGTGCAATGAATCTAAAATATATGAATGTTAAATTTTCATCATTACATTATGGAAAATAATGAACTTTATCACAATATGCTAATATTTTGAGAAGGACCTGTATTCTTATGGAAATTTTAGTGCCTTGCTGGATTTGCTCCTTGATACTCTACAGGAACTGACAAAAGTATTAGAACTCCTGTGTGTTGTTCCATTCTTCTTTGTTTAGTCTTAGAGTAATAGTTTCTCAGCCTTCTGCTTGCAGCTGTGTGAGATAATATGTATGCCACCCTGTTAAGATTATGTCTAGGACAACAGGTCTCATGAGAGTCACCTTGAAAACTGTTGTAGCTTATAGGATAACTTTTGCTTTGTCTGGTTAGAATGATTTGGCAGCACTACTGAGCACATCTTCAATGCTGTAAAAATCCTTCTCTCTTGCAAGATTAAAATAAAGCTGATTCTGAATGACAATCATCAGTCTCTGGATGCGAATTTTTCTACAACAATATGCGTCACACACAGACGGAAGAAAACGCTAAACATAAACTAGATCCTATTAAATTAGTGATATTTGTTTAAACTCCAAATGTACAACTGTTTACTCTTAAATTTGTGAATTTTGATAATAATCAAACAGACTCTGATTGCATGTTTTTCTCTGTTGCACAACAGAGCTGACAGCAATGTGTACAACGCACAGTCAGATGTCCAGATTAAATTTTTTGCTGTAATATAATAAAGTATTATTATAGAATAACATTTGTTTAATAAAAGCAGCTTATTCAGCCCTGTAATGTTTCTGCGGTGAACAGCTAAAGACTGAAGCTCATGTTTTGTTGGCAGATGTGTGGGCAACTTTCAGAGATCTTCCCTGAAGTTCATCCCTTACTTTACGATTGTAAGAAGGAGGGTTGCTTTTCTCTTCTTAGACATCTAAGAGTTTTCTTCCAACATGCTTATATTCAGTTGCATACCACCTTCCTTAATCAAGAAATAACTCCTCCTTTACTGATTAAAATTCATAAACCAATCACATTCAGAATGTTGTAAATGTTTCAGATATTTCAGATTTTCACAAGTAATGGATAGGTTTGGTAAGGTATATTTTAACTATAAAATTAACATTTTAGTTTACTGTAAATACAATTTAAAACTGTCAGCTGGGCGTCAAGTGACAAAAATGAACATTGGGAGTTTTCTAAACTTTGTTGTAACAATGGTTCTTTGCAAAAAATGGTATATACTGTATTTCTTAAGAAATGCTGTTGTGTGTTGCCAAATTCTATCTGCTAATACGAAAAAGCTTTTGATGAATGTGGTGTGATACTGTGCTGTGGTGTCTGACTAGAATAGCCAGGCTTGTCATCATTTAAGACAACCACTGGTACTCCCATATCTCCACTCTTTGGGACTGAACTCTATCCTCCAAGGTATCAACACTTGCCCCCACAGTGTGGGCGCTATCTGTGAACACCAGAATGATTTAGGAGCAGAGAGGATGGAATGGCCTGCCTAGAGTGCAGGCCTCAACCCCATCGATGTTTAACATTGATTGTTTAGAGATGCTGTTTGTTCCACTGTGATTAACACAATCACTTTGGCTGACATGCAACAAACACTGATTGAAGAATGGGACGCCATCCCACAACAGCGTTTGCCCAAGCTAGTGGCCAGAATGAGGAGGAGGTGCCAGGCTGTTGTTGTAGATGGTTCTCCCACTCACTATTTGTGATTTGTTTAAAAAAGAAATAATTTCCAGTATGTCTTGTTTCTTTAGACTTCAATCATCCAATGAAATAAAGAACACTTAACAAGAGTCAACAACAGATGGCATTTGTAAATTTAGCAACTTTTCCATGGGTGTAGCCCACATGCTCAGCTGTGCAGCTCCACCTACCAATTGGTTTTTCTTACAAATGTGGCACCATTTACAGTAAAATTAACTGACTTTCAAGAAGCTACAGGTGGCTGCGCCCAGTCCCCTTCCAGCGGCATGAGCTTGGGAACACGTCTTCACCACTGCCTTTCTATAGTCTGAAGTTGCAGTGCTGGAGCCGAGGCATTGGATCACCCACCATCCTGGACATCCGCGGTTGCACTGGCCAGACCGACACACCGGTACAGCTGGACATCATGTGATGGCGTGAGATGGTCGAGGCCAATCCCACTGTGCCCAGATGACATGAATGGGGTGATGTCAACTATGGCGAGTCATATTGGACTTCTGAATGCTCGTTCTATTGCAAATAAAACCTTTTCTATTAACAAGCTATTAACCAGAGAAAAGCTGGATCTGCTGTTCCTTACGGAAACGTGGCAAAGAGATGGAGAGTTTATTCATTTAACTGAACTGTGCCCTGCTGGATGCTTAGCCCTTGGTGTGCCCTCTTGCTGTGGTGTACCAGGACAGATACACTTTTAGAAGGATGAACAGTGACAGCTTTTCCTCTTTCAATCACAAATGATCAAAATAGGCTCCTCCAACACGTTATACTGCTGCTTGATTAACCACCCTCCTGGCCCTGCTGGTGCTTTCTAAAATTTCAATTCAGTTTATTCATTTCAGTTTATTTATATAGCGCCAATTCACAACACATGTTGTCTCAAGGCACTTCACAAAAGTCAGGTACATACATTCCAATTAATCTTAACTATTGAACAGTGTAGTCAGATTCAGTTATTTATTCAAATTGGATAAAAAGTTTTTCTATCTAAGGAAACCCAGCAGATTGCATCGAGTCAGAGATTTGTAGCATTCACTCCTCCTGGATGAGCATGTAGAGACAGTGGACAATTACAGGCGTTGGCTTTGCAGCAATCCCTCATACTGAGCATGCATGTAGCGACAGTGGAGAGGAAAAACTCCCTTTTAACAGGAAGAAAACTCCAGCAGAACCAGGTTCAGTGTGAGCGGCCATCTCCCATGACCAACTGAGGGTTTGAGAGAACAGAGCAGAGACACACAAAGAATACAGAAGCACTGATCCAAGAGTACTTTCTGGGAAGGAAAAGTAAATGTTAGTGGATGTAGCTCCTTTAGTCGTTTCATCTAGAAAGAAAGAACAGATAAACTTTGAGCCGGTTTTCAGGAATAGAGTCTGAAAGAGAGCACATATAATTAGTTACAGTAAAAGCTCAGTCAATTGCTATATCAAGGAGAGAGAAAGGGTTAAACCCTGAAAAATAGGGCCAAGTGGATCATCTGTAGAAGGTGAGCATTAAGTTGTTGCCAGCAGAAGGTTAGACAATGCCAGGTGTAGCTTCTAGGAAGAGAAAAGAGAGAGAACATAAAGTTAAAAACTGAAATAACAGCAAATAATGCAAAATTGGAGAGTAGTGTGAGAATGTAGCAAAGAGGGTGAAAGTAGTCATTATGTCCTCCAGCAGCCTAAGCCTATAGCAGCATAACTACAGAGATAGTTTCAGTTTCAGTTTATGTATTTATATAGCGCTTATTTACAACAATGTCATCTCAAGGCACCCCACAAAGGGTCTGGAACGCCGCCGGGGAGGCCAGACCAAACCACCAAGTGCCAGAGCCCGGCCACCCCAGAACGGGCCACATTTAGGGGCACTAAGTAAAATAATAAACTGAGGAAGTTTGTCCATCTAGAGCCCACTGATGGCCATTGTTATACTAAAACCACAAGGATCGGGATACCTCTCTCTGTCAGACTGATTATAACCATTGGAAAAGAGAAGGGGTCATACAGGTAGCAGAATTGGAGGGTGTGTTTGCACCTCAACCATAACTGAGCCAGTTTAGGCCAAACCTCACTCCCCCTTAGTCCATCAAACAGGGAGGGAGGAAGGCGGAGATAAAAAATAAGGAAGATAGCCTAAGCCACTCTAACTATGAGCTTTATCAAAAAGAAAGGTTTTAAGCCTTGCCTTAAAAGTAGACAGGGTGTCTGCCTCACGGACCAAAACCGGGAGCTTGTTCCACAGGAGAGGAGCTCGATAACTAAAGGATCTGCCTCCCATTCTACTTCTAGGGATTAGGAACCACCAGTAAACCTGCAGTCTGAGAACGAAGTGCTCTGTTAGGAACATATGGAACAAATCAGATCTCTGATGTATGATGGAGCTAGATCATTAAGGGCTTTATATGTGAGGAGGAGAATTTTAAATTCTATTCTGGATTTAACAGGGAGCCAATGAAGGGAAGCTAAAGTAGGAGAAATATGATCTCTCTTTTTAATTTTCATCAGAACTCTTGCTGCAGCATTTTGAATCAGCTGAAGGCTTTTAACTGCATTTTGTGGACATCCTGATAGTAAAGAATTACAATAATCCAGCCTTGAAGTAACAAATGCATGGACTAGTTTTTCAGCGTCACTCCTGGATAGGATATTTTGGCAATGTTCCGGAGGTGAAAGAAGGAAATCCTAGAAACCTGTTTAATATGGGATTTAAATGACATGTCCTGGTCAAAAATAACACCAAGGTTTTTTACTTTATTACCAGAGGTCAGTTTAATGCCATCCAGGTTAAGTGATTGACTAAGCAGTTTCTTTTTTAAAGACTCCGGTCCAAAGACAACAACTTCTGTATTGTCTGAATTTAGAAGCAAAACATTTGGTACATATCCATTTACTAAAGATAGATTAATCATATCTAAAATGGGGCTGGTAATAAAAGAGGGAACACTTCCTTAAATAATTTGGTTGGGATTGGGTCTAACATACAAGTTGAAGGTTTAGATGAAGCTAATATTTCTGATAACTCAGGAAGCTCCACAGGATCAAAACAGTCCAAACAAAAATCAGGTTCTGCAGTTATTTCCAATGTTGTCTCAGTTGCTGAGGATGAAGTAATCATCTTCGGGAGTATGTCAAAGATTTTATTTTCAATAGAATAAATTTTATTTAAGAAAAATCCGATAAAGTCATGACTGCTGAGAGCTAAAGGAATGGATGGCTCAACAGAGCTATGACTGTGTAAATTTAGCAACTGTGCTAAAGAGAAACCTAGGATTATTCTTGTTCTCTTCTATTAATGATGAGAAATAAGCTGTTCTGGCTTGGCAAAGTGTCTTTTTATACAACAGTAGGCTTTTTTTCTAGATTAAGTAGGAATCCTCTAGGTGTTTAGAGCGCCATTTTCTCTCCAGTTTTCTAACATTGTGCTTTAAAGTACGCAGATCTAAATTAAACCAAGGAGCTAGTCTCCTATGAATAATTACCTTCCTTTTCAAGGGGGCTGCAATGTCTAATGCCCCACGCAATAATGAAGTAACACTATAAACAAGAGAATCAATTTGTGAAGGGGCAGAAACAAAATTATTAACCTCCACTGTGCTATTCTGTGATAATGAGGAAATTAAAAGTGGAACAGAATCTTTAAAGGTTGTTACAGCATTATCTGATAATGATCTACTATAATGAAATTTTCTTTCAGGTGTGGAGTACTCGGTTAAATTAAACTCAAAGGTTATTAAGAAATGGTCATTATGGTTATGAGAAAATATTGTTATGTCTTTACACTCAATGCCATATGTCAGCACAAGGTCCAGAGAATGAAGACAAAGGTGGGTGGGTTTGTTAATGTTTTGTGCAAAGCCAATTGAGTCTAAGATAGCATTAAATGCTATATTTAGGTTATCACTTTCAGTGTCAACATGAATGTTAAAATCCCCCACTATAATAACTTCATCTGTATTTAACACTAAATCAGATAAAAAGTCTGAAAACTGATCTAAAAATTGAGAGTAAGGACCTGGTGGACGGTACAAAACAACAAACAGAAGTGCTTTTAGTGCTTTGCAATTTGGATGAGGCCAATATCTGAACCCCTTTTCTGGCTAAATTGTTTGAAAGTGTTCCCTCTACAACTTGCATCTTTCTTAGAGTCACACAACTTCTATGAAAAGTTTCAGTCCGGATATTGCAAACACCATTCTACAGAAACACCATCACTTAAAGTGTCTAGCGACATCATGATGGCTGAAGACTCGGGAAGATGTACAGTGTTGGTCCTGCTAGACCTGTCTTCGGCCTTCGACACAGTTGAGCACCGGATTCTCATAAACAGGTTGTGGAATCTTATTGGAATGTTGTGCCCAGTACTTCAGTGGTTCACATCATATTTGGCTGACAGGAGCTTTAATGTGTCGGCTAACCACATCATGTCACATAATATTATGTGGCGTGCCTCAGAGTTCTGTCCTTTGACCCCTCATGTTTTTGTTATATGTTCTTCCTCTTGGTCAGATAATCCAACAGTTCAGCGACGTCTCATACCATTTATTTGCGGATGACCTCCAGTTGTACTGTTCATTCAACAAGATAAGCTCCCTAATCAACTGCCTAACACAAATGAAGCAGTGGTCAGGCAATAATAGTGTACAACTGAATTCAGGGAAAACTGAGACTATTATCTTAGCCCCCGATAGTGCTATCCCTTTCATTAAAAAGCATTTAAGTGATCTGAGCCTCTTAGGTGATTAGTTGTGTACCTAAAAACAAACTGAGGAATCTTAGGGTTGTCTTTGATGAGGCCATGTCACTGGATCACCATGCTAAGCAGCTGGTTAAGAATTGCTTCTTTCACCTGCGTAACAACGCCAAGTTAAGGTCCGTGGTGTCCAGAGATGAGCTTGAATGATAACTCATGCATTTGTATCCTCGTGGTTGGACTATTGCAACAGTCTCTTTACTTGTCTCAACATGAAAGAGCTGGCTCATTATTCAAAACTCAGCTGCAAGACGTTTGACCAGAACCGAGAAGAGGGCTCACATCACAACTGTGTTAAAATCTCTCCATTGGCTCCCTGTTATGTATCGTATTCAGTTTTAAGTTTTAGTGTTAACTTTTTGAGCCCTGCATGGACAGGCTCCTGCCTACATTTGTGACCTAATTAAGCCTTACTGATCAACCTCTAGTATGAGGTCATCTGGACAGAACATGTTAATGGTTCTATGAACCTTCTTTAAAACAAGGGGTGATCATTCTTTTAAAGCTACTGCTTCTCTGGAATGAACTGGGCTCGCTGGACTCAGTAAATGTGTTAAAAAAGCTCCTTAACATCTATTTGTTGACACAAGCATTTAAATTTTCACTGACCCAATGTTGCCAATTTGTTTTGTTCCATTGAAATGTTTTATGTATGTATGTTTTGATTACTGTGAAACACTTTGTGACTCTATGTCTGGGAAAAGCGCTATAGAAATACAATTTAGTTCCTTAGTTATGAAGGGTGTAGAAAAGAAATAACTGACCAAATTTGGTTACTTTTTGTACTAATTTATGATTTATCTATGAACACCATTTGTGTGATCAGATGATACAAACTGAAAATTGAAGATTTGCTTTTGTTTAAATGCAGATTTCCCTGTGAATAAATCTTCCCCAACCCTGACATGTCTTAATATTGTGGCTGAAGGTTACATTTTATTTCTACATACTCTTCTGTAGTTATTTCGCTAATGTGCTGTTATACAAGATAATGCGAGCCATAATAATGGAAAAAAACCTCAAAATTTTGTGATTTATGATCCTTCTTTGGTGAAGGTGCCTTGCTGCTTTGAAAATCAAAAAAAATGTTTTCTTCTCTGCTTTTACAAATAGCATCTATTTGTTTTATATATTAAATGGTTTTAAATGTAGCTATATCAATTGTAATTCATATTTTAGCTGTAAAACATTAAGACGTTTAAACTTTGCTGTCCTAATACTTTACTTAGGAACATGGCTAGAACTTTGAATAGCGATTCTTAGTCTGTACAGTGTACATAAGGAGTTTTATGCCTTTGTCACCTGTGTGTATCTGTGTTGTAGTGGAACAGTGCTGTCTCTACTTTACTATATTATGGGAGATGTTTTAATTTGTGCTGAAATCCCATTTAGCTGCACTTAGGCTTGGTACTTCAACTTGGGCACCTTTCATTTAATCCTTTGCTGTTCATCCATTTGATTAAAATCCTCCTGGCAGATGTTTTATTAGCATGACTACAAAAATAAAATCTGCCAAAGATGGCTTAAGGCTGCTTTCGCCAATAAAACCAAGATGATAACTTAAAAAGTAGGAGAGCAAATTTCTTGGTTGCTTATTTCAGTGATCATCAGAGCAGATAATTATCAACATGTTATGAAAGACGGATTTTTAATCTGTCTCTTGACAGACAACATAATAGCCTTCATACCTATTAAAATAAGATATTTAAAGTAAAGGTTAAAGTCTATTCTATACATTTGTTGTAATTAAATTGTCTTTTCATGATCAGTTGTGTACCTGTGCTGAACTGGTGATCTATCTAAAGGTTACCCTGCCTATTTACTGCTATCCGCAGTCTTTCATTTCTTTTTATCTGAACTGTCTGTGGGATTCCAGAAAAAACATTGTTAGTACAAGATTCTATGGCAGCAGGTGCCAGTACCATCAACTTTACATACATAACAATAAAATAATTCCAAAGAAGATCCCAAGCGTGCTTAAAACAGCGCATGGCTAAATATTCTTTCAAAAACAGTTATAACACATTTTCTTTTATATAGTTTACCTTCTCCTCTCAGTCACTTGACTCTTTAGCTAACATTTGATGTTGAATGAAAACAGAACCAAGACAAAACTGCTCCACTGATGCATTTTTTGCAAAGAAAGTGAAAATGGACATGTGTAAAGTTGATCCTCTTAGCCAGTCCACACAGATATGCCCAAAATCTCCCCTCCAAAAACTGTTCTTAAATTTTATTTTATTTATTTTTTTGTCTGTAGACAGAAGGTGCAATCGCAGATAAATAAAAAAATCTGTTTTGAAAAATATCCAAGTTAATGTGGATAGGGCCTTTAGGTTAGACACAATCTAGAAACTAGCACCACTTGAATGTGATGAATGTATATGATAAGCATGTATGTCAAATTTTGACCATGTATAAATTACAAAATCTAAAACATTTATTTCAGTTTGTTTGTAAAATTGGTGCAGTTGTATTAGCTCTTTCATTTTGAAAAACTGGTTCACATAAATCACTACAAGTCTGAAATTTTGACGTTCATGCTGAATATGCCTCTCTAGCATCAGGGCCCTTCGGAAAGCACACACTGCTGCCTGGAATGAAGGCTGAGGAAACAAAATTCTGCCACTGACAAATTAAAACAATCCAACCTGCTGTTCTGTTTTCATCAGCTTTTGGGGCAGGAGATAAAAAGAAAGTACTTTTTATAATTTTTTTTCAGCTGCTTCAGTTAAGCATTTGCAATATTTACTTACATTGGCGTTTTTTGCATTGCTATTGAAGTAATGGCTTCCTCCTCTGCGAGTGGCCTTTCAGATTATGTCTGTGCAGGACTTGTTTTGCTGTGTATAAAGCAATTATTACCAGCTGTTCTGTTGATAATGGCAATGACATTTGTGGTGCTGGCTACTGTGAACTTGTTGATTAGGAAACCGGAAAACATGTATGGTCCCAATATCCAAATATGGACTGAAAAAATGGCCATTATAAATAAAACAGTGCTTTATGCAAATCAGTTTGCCTTGTTCAGCATGTTTGGTCTTGAAAAGAAAATCATGTTTGATGGATTATTTAAAGATGTCTGTTTTCCAGATCTGTTTTTTTTAGAATCAACTAAGATCCTATTCAGTCACTCTCGCCTTTACTGCTGTTATGTTCCCGCTTTTTTCAGTTTCTCCCAACGCCGCCCTACTCATTAATTTAGGAAAAAAATACTTTCTTCACATACGAAATAATAAAAAAAAAAAACTAACTGCCCCAGTTCTACCATTCTTCATAAGAAAGATGGATTCTCCAGCTGTTCCTCAGATGCCTTTTTTACTTGGAGTGAAGCCTCAAGCAAATGTATTCCTTTGAGGGCAAGGGATGTTTTATTTATCTGAGTCTGATTCCCTTCAATTTATTTTTTACTTCAATGCAATAAATCATAATTCATAACGTGTCAGCCCAAAAATGATGCTGCCAGATAGAAGACAGAGCTGTAGGTTTGCTTCCATATTAGGCAGTGCAAGCCATTCTAATTGAGAATGTTTGGGGTAATATGTTTCCTAAAGTGTTTTTGTGTCTATGCTCCTATATGGGTTTTTAGCATTAAGATAGACTCTTCTACAGCTTCAGAAGCAGGTCTTCTACCAATCCAAAGGTTGCTGGCACTAATCCCAGGGATCCTGAGGGAAAGGCATTTATTGATGGATGATAAACTCCTACAGTGCATTGCTTCCTGTAAGTACAAAGTACACAGAGTGAAACCTCTGAGAGCCCACACACTGGTTGGAATCTATTTTCCCTACATGCATCTTTAAGCCTTGTAGTCGAAAATAGTGCATTGTTTCAGTATCTTTTCTTGTTGTTTTTAGAGTAACAAATATTGGAGAAACCAATATTAAAGGATGTGAAACAAAAACATTAGGTAGTAAGCTTGTGGGCCTATGGAAGCATTAGCTCTTTCATATAAGTCACACAACAACTGTATGTGGGGTCATACAAGTATCAGAGAAAACCTGGGAGATTTTTAAGGATACTCCAGGGATGGTAAATTCAGTGGAGAAAAGATCATTATTCAAAAATAACTTGTTTCAAGAAAATATCAAGAAGTTGACTAATAACCAGAATCTGCCAGCCAGAAACTCCGAAATCCAATGTTTTGTTTTTTTTAATCACTGAATGCACCATCCTAAGGAGAGCAGAGGAAGCACAGAAGTTGGATAATCTATTAAAATAGGAAGGCTGGACAGAGTATTCTGTTTTTTTCCTTTAGGCTTTCAACCTCTGGCTCTTATAGGACATGCACCATTTGGAAATGTTGAGATCCTTCTGAGAATCCCAGAGTTAAGGTAAGGATCTAAGTTCCCTTAAAATAAACACATGGCGAGAGCTGTTTTTGTAATGCTAGCTTTCCAAAAGACATTGATCAGCAATGGGCCACAACATTCTGATCAGTGCATCTCTGCACGTATTCTGTACAAATAATGTTATCACAGAGTTTTCATCCAAATAAAAGAGAATAACATGATTTTCACAACCTGCTCAATCATACAATGTCTGGCTATCAGAGACTGCATCAGGTAAACAGGGCTCTTTAGTGAAGATTTAACCACTCCAATGATCCAATGTCCACTTATTTTGGCCTCAATACCACATGATTCTATAGTGAATATAGTGAATGTCTAAAACCCCAACAGGAATAGAAGATTCTATAAGGCAGTCTGTCATACCCTGATTGTTTAGTTTTAAATAAAAGAAGAAGAGGGCAAGAAACATTCACTCATTTTCTGAATGTGTGTTCCCTTTTAGAGAAGACAGGTATAGTTTGGTGTATATGGTTTTTATTTGATGTACATCTGGGAAATATTTACAAAAATGTGACAGGGGTTATTAAAAATTAAATTAAACGATTTGTTGCATGCGATTTGTTGCACCCTTCATTTGCCATCTTTGTGAAGAAAAATGTGAAATAACATTCTCTACAAAAGGTCTCCAAAGGCCTTAATTTGACTGAGTGAACAATCTCCACATAATGCTGCGTTCAGATTATATTTTTAACTGAGTGTTAAAAAATGATAATGTTAAAGTAAATCATTAACCTATATACTCAACCCCTAAAATGCCAACCTCACGGCAAACTAAAAGTCCAAAAAGTGACCCATAGATTCATTCCACCACCACCATGCTTTCCACATGTTCTCACAAGCTTTTAAATGCTCCCATAATTCCATTCATTAGTGACTGAGTTCTGGAGAGAGGGTAGGTTCTTTCCTCTCAGCAGCAAGAGGTGTAAAAATCTCAACCAGAGCTTGTGGTTTGAACCATATTTACTCTCTGAGCACAAAGCATTTCAATCTCAAGGTTTCACTTAGACTCAGCAGACTAGATAAGAAACAGACAGACAGCTGAAAAGATATCCAGCATCAATAAACAAACATTACAAGTGCAGAAGTATAAAGCTATTCATGGAAAGAACTTTATTTATAGAGCCTGGTGGCGGGGGAGATAGACTGCTTTCTATACCTGAGCACTGTGACAGAGCAGGAAGCTGAGTCCACGTTTAACTGAGCGAGTATATTTAACAAATGAGAAGTTAGGATTTACTTAGCTGATATGTACCAAACTTAAACATCTTAAGACATTAGGTTATGCATTCACAGATGTTTTTTTCTTATAATACTGCAGATCATTTCCAGGCCACTGCAGTCATGCAGTGCAACACAGCTCAACTGCGATATGTCCTACACAGAGGGAAGTGTCAGAAAGGCTCAGGATAGGGGTTAATGTTTAACCACTATTCTGTATACCTATTAAACCTTTGATCATTCACTCTGTTGCTACTGAGAATTTTAGCTTAGTACAGTGTATTGCAAAAAGTGTTCATAATTTTTTCATGTTACATGGACAAACTTTAGTGTATTCTGTGTGCAAGATGAGTATAAAATGTGAAGTGAAAGGAGTTAACAAATGGAAAATCTGAAAAGTGTGGTGGCCATTTATATTTTAATCTGATACCTCTATATAAAATCCAGTTCAACCAGTTGCCTTAGTCACCTGATCAGTAAATACAGTCCACCTTTGTATTATTTAATCTTGGTAAAAATACAGACAGGGCTGTTGCTAGACATAAAGCCATACTAGGGCACAGACCCTGGCTATGAAATGTGCCATCAGAGTATCCTATAGTAGCTTTTGTAGCCATGCTTGTTTATCACTGCTATACTCCCAAGGCCAAAAGCGCTGGCAAAGACTCGTGAATGTATTTAAGTAAATCTCTATTGACTTATCAAGTAATACTGGAGGCTAAATTACAAAAATGTACTTTTCTTCTTTTCTTTATTTTGCCGATTTTATCTTTTGTGTTGGGATAAACATCTAGACTAGCAATTTTAGCTTTGTTATCAGTGTGCTCTGAACAGATAAACAATTACAGTACACATAAAAGTTGAGGTAAAAATCAAAAACATGTTATAAATCTGTGGCAAGACCTGAAATCTGATGACTTCAGACACTACATAAAATCAAACTGAGCTTGAGCCATTTTGCAAAGGACAATGGGTAAAAAAAGTCAGTGTCTTTATCATCAACAGTGCCAGGGGGTAGCTTGGAGTTGCTATAGCAAGGGTGTAAGGGTGTGAATCTGTGTTGTGTGTCTGAGTTTTTCCTAAAGCGGTTCCAGCGGTTCCAGAATAAGTTTTCCCTACCCAGGAAGCCAATTTAGAGCAATGTCAATGCATGTTCAAAACAAATCTTCCAGTAAATGTTTGCTCCTCCCTGTTATATTCTGGTTTCTGTAGAGAAACACATGGCAGCAAGGCAATTTTGAGCTACAGCAACGTTTAATTTCCATTTGGGATGAATAAATTATTTTTGAAATGATTTGAATTAAATATTCCATTTTCATGTCATTGGTCTGTTAAATGTCGTCCAAAACTTTCAAACTGGTAATTATCCTCTTCTGTGACATTATAGGTGACTGATTATTCAGAAATAACACACCACCACAAGCTAATGGAGCAGTGCACAAGCTAGCTGGGTGGGACTTGCAAATTTACGCAGTCTTTATTCAGGCAAATTACATGAGCAGAGAAGGTGCTACAAAGACAAGTTATGCTTTGTCGGAAAAGTGAGTGTCTCTAGTTTGTAACGACATCGAGATGGGGGTAATGGGGGTTGCTGTACAAAGAAAGGTTTTATGTTGCATTTTCTTCACAGAGTCAGCCCTGTCTGAATGGCATTTATACGTAATCATGGGTGTTTAAACTGCTGTAAAACCGAATGTGCTTGTGAAAATCTAATTCTAAAAAACAGCTGTGTCTGATATGATTTTAGAGGCGGAAAAAAAACATGCGTCTCAGCTGCCAGATAGCAAAATATGTTAATTCAACGTTGATTTATGGTCAGATTGGTTATTTTTGGTTGAGGTTGAAAAGCCAATGTTTATTACATGTTTAATCACTCATGGAATATCAGTGGTTGCAAAACAGATGTTGAATCAACAGGGATATTCTTAGGTAGAAATACCAACATTAACTAAGCATTGTTTCAATGTACATGGCCTGACATTTCTGTGTGCAAAGTTCTCACAAGACCTACAGCTTTCGATTTAACTACTCTCAGTCCGGAACTAAGATTAAGTTAATTAATGGTATATGTAACGGTTATATAATGTCTCATTCACTGACTCGGTAGTCATTTCGTGTTTTGGGATATCCCTGCTGATCCCTGCTTCTGTCTGTATTTTCCTCAAAGCCTCGCTTTGCATATCCTCCACATTTGTAAATTATGGATTTGGTCAGCTGGACTCTCAACGTAATTGATAAAATTTTCTCGACGGGAAAACAGGGTAAAGGAGACTCTCTTGTCCAGACGGGACGTTCTTCTCTAGATACACAGTGGATTCTTTGGACTTTTAATAACAGGATTTCTGCTTTTTGGAGTTGGTGGTTACCTGGCTTATCGAGTGATTCGCAAAACGTGGGCAGCTGTTCAAAGCATTCCAAAGCTGCCTGTAGTGTTGGATGGAGTCTGTAGAGCAATCAACACTCAGACTGAAATGTTAAGAGAGCAGAATCACAAGCTGGACACCATTTTTGAAAAGAATCGCAGCCTGGCAGCGGCTGGACTCAGAGGTTAAAGGATATAATCTTGGAGAAGTTGTATGCTCGAGATCTGCAGAAAGTACCAGAAATTTGGCTATTTGGATTCGCAATTGAGACATACCACTAAAAACTCTTAAGGTAGTTGGAAATTCACAACTGCCTGAACCACAACATTTATTGCTTTTCTAAATCTGTCGCCCGAATGTTATATAAAAACAATGCTCTTCCCCAACACTTTCCTACCAGCTGTGTGCTAATAGGACTATGCGGCCGATTAATAAAACTTCCACCTCTCTTCTCAAGGACAATGGCGCCTCTATCAGTATTGACAGTCTAATTATTGCAAACACACTCAGACTTACATTCGCGCCCTCAAGATTCCAAGGAACCCTTGCTAAATCTTTACTTATGTGTGTTGCTTACCCCTGCTGAAGTTTTTTGTACTATTTCAGACTCTATTCTACTAAGAATAGAGTCTGAAATAGAACAACACCAAGAAGGCCCACCTGCAAAGTTATTTATATCCATCTCTTGGCAACTACCAGGGCATAGAGACGTAACTGCACGGTTGACAAGTCTGTCCCGGCAGCACGTTGTTCAAGCACCCGTCTGTGGACTCGTTCCTCCAGCTCTGGCCATCTTGCTTTCTTTGTTTTCTTCATGGTAGTAAGAGTAACCCCTGCTTTCCGCCAGTTCCTAACAACTTTCTCACCCACTCCAAACTTTCTTTCTGCTGCTCCATTACCTTCTTCTCCTTCTTCTTTGTCACGATCTGCCATTTTGGATTTTGTGATTTACTTTTCTTAGCCAGATGTTTTCTGTTCATCAAGTCATTAGATTACTTCCGTTTGTTGTTTCTTCCTAGATCCTTGGTTTCATGTGTTTGTTTATATTTCCCTTTAGATTTGTTTTCCCTTAGTTTTCTCATTTAGTCTAGTTTCCTTTGCTGCTCAATTTCTCATGCTCATTATGTTTATTAGACACATTCCCCTCAGTGTCCCTGCAGCCTGTTCCACACCTGTTCCTTCTTCCCCATGATTACTATGCCCCTCTGTTCATTGGTTTTCCCTGTATTTCCTGTCTGTATTTAAGCTGGTTAGTCTTTTATTGTTCCCTGCTGGTTTCACTTGTTAACTACCCTGTACCCGAGTTCTTCCTAGTGTTTTATTTTCTGTTAGCCTCCTGAACCTGTTCTCTTTGAATGACCTGTCTGTACTCAGTACTCTGCCTGCCTGCCTGCCAGCCTGTAAGTCTGTGTGCATCTACAACATTAAACCTCAGTCTACCCACCATGCGGCTTCCACGCCATGTTCTGGTCTCTGGTCCTACCTCCAAACCCTCGACCGCGACATTCTTGGGATTTTTTGGCAGGTGGCATCTAACATTAAGATTCTTTATCGCCATCTACAGTGCTTTCTAGGCTCTGCAGGAACATGGTACACATAGCATATTAGAGGGTAGTGAATCGAGTTGTGAACAGAAGAACCAGCGACACACAATGAAACAAAACCAACTAATATACTGTGGGAGACAAAGGCAGGTAATCAAAGGAAATAAGAGCAGGTGTGACAACAAAGCATGGAGGCAGAAGGAACAGGTGAAATAAATACAAAGACTATAGCATGGGTGAAGTGACTAACAATACCGAAACGAAGCTATAAACAAAATAATAAAATGAAGCATAAGAGTCAAGAATAACTATAAACTAAAGTAAACAGAGAAACTAGAGACAACATAAGATACACCATAACATAACTTATTTTACTAAAATGACAGTTGCTGTTTGAAACAACATTAAAAAGCAAATCATTCTTTAAAATATTATTTTCATAAAATATTTTATTTACTCTGATTTACATTGTGAACTGATTGAACAAATACAAATTGTTGTTTTAATTAGTTCAAAACTAATTTGACCTTATACCAAATTCCACAAACCTTGGTTCTAAAACATAAATATCCACGCTGAACTGTGATATCATTGCACCTTTTTATTGGTAAATAATTGGACTGAACTTATATAGCTCTTTTCCAGTCATGCACACCACTCAAAGCGCATTACACTAGAGCCACATTCACCCAATCGCACTCACTAACACTCACACATTCATACACCAATATGCAGATCGGTAGGCAACTTGAGGTTAAATGCCTTGCCCAGGAGCACATTGACATATGGCAGGAGGAAGCTGAATCGAACCCACAACCTTCTGATTGCAAGATGACTACTCTTTTTTTGTAGTTTGTAGTTTTCTTTATTCTTTTCTTTTGGCCAAGTAGTGTTACCAGACTAGTTTTATGACTGAGATATTTTAACTTGGACTTGCATGATGTAACCTGGGTAATTTTTCCCATTTCCCTTTGAAATTTCCCCATTTTCATTATGTTAACTTTTTATTATTAATTTGAGTATTTTTTTTCTTCTTTATTATTTTACTTTTGTGGTTGAAATTAGCTTCCCCAAAAATTTATTTTCTTAAAGAATAATTTTTTGTCTTATTTTATGAATTTAAAGATTTATTTAAAAAAACAAAGGTCTCCTTTCCTTTATTTTCTTCAGTATTTTGTTTCCTGTCATTTAGTACATTTGTCACGTGATTTCATTATCACATGACTGACAATAGTAAGCCACCGTCAGGGTCTCATTAAACAGCTGCTGCTCATCAGGCTGGATGGGAGATGCTATGTCGTAGCTGCCACAGGTAGGCTTCAAGCTGTTTGTTAGCTATTATCTAAGGTTGGTATTGCCGTGTCTGACTGATATGAAAACTTTTAGATGTCTGTGTGCGTGAAAAAAACTTCAGCTGATTGTGCATTCTGAAGTGGGAACTGGTGAGTGTGTTGTTCTGGAGTTGGATACATATATGTTACAATTTTTTTTGTTAATTTACTAAATTAAAAGTCATTGTTTGCTCATATGTGTGTAGGACTGGCTGTTTTAGAACACCTATGTTCATTTCTCTTCTTTCATCTATTGTCCTATAAACAGCCACTCTGGGCTGGTATTCACAGGACAATACCTGACAGACCAACATTTGTTTGGCTAAAAATTCCTGATCAAGTGGTGACCTGATTTCTTAGTCTGACTGCAAATCTAAAATCTTAACTTAATAACTTTGTTAACTGTTAATTATTACTTATCCTTATTAATAGTCCCTAACAGCCAAACCAAACATATTGTTATACACAGTACATGACCTCCCTTTAGCATTTAACATACACTATATGCCATAACTATTGGGTCCCACCACCAGATCAATGAATTCTGGTGTTCCAAACACTTCCATGGCTGCAGATGTTTTCAGTTTGAATGTTTAACACTCTAACTTTGCCTTTTCCTGCTCTGTCTGAACGGACACGTGTTTCCCACGCAAGCTGAGCATATCTACGAGTCTCCTGCATGGAGAGATTCTCTGTTATGCAATGCATGGTCACTTCATACTGCATGCTAACATGGAGGTTGTGAAGAAACAAAGATTTAAAAGTGTGGTCTTCTTCAAGATCTGGAGCATTATATCCCTGAAAATAAGCAGTCTTTAAACCTGTTTTTGCAAAACTGTCAAAGCATTAATAGTGGCAGCGGCTTCATCTCTGTAAACATAGTACTCTTCTCTAAGAGCCTGACAGAGAGCTGGATAGCTGTCACTAAGAGTTTTTATGAACACATGAACACTCAGCTGTTGTTTTCCAAATAAGCCTCAGCTTCTCACAATCAGAAGGAAAATGCAAGTCAAGAAGACAATGTTCAACCTCAAGCAGGTAAGCCTCAATATTTGACTCCTGGCTACCTGGATCAAAAACTTCTATGTCCTTAGCAAGGGATTCAAGCTGTTTGAAACGGACCCCATGATCCCATGGTGGACCACGTCCATCTGAGAAGTTATACTGGTTAGGTTCATGAAATGGTGGAAGATCCTGATCTAACATCTGGGGAAGGAAACAAGTTTTCTCATAATTTAAATGAGAGCTTTCTAATGAATGGACTCATGCAAGTGGTGGTGGGTCAGGTTGGATTGAGTCACCTGAGAACCATGACTCTCCTGGCCCCTAGGGGTCGACACAGAGTCAGAAGGGAGAGGGTTGCCGATCAGGCTGGAAGGGTGCTCCTCCCACCCAATTGGACCACTTGTGCATGCCGAGTCCGGCACTTGGTCATCTTGGTGGTTGTTCACTGCAATGAGATTTGGCAGGACACCACCGGAGACCATCTGACTTCCAACACTTCTGTTAAGGTCTGTTGAACACTTTGATAAAGTTTAGGAAGGGGAGACTCTGACCTAGGTGCTGGATGTCTGCTGTCTGAGTCTGCCCCCTGCTGTGGCTGCTGCAGCTGCTGTGAGTGAAAATGCAAATCAGGTACCTGAAAGGTGGGGGACTGTTCCTTTCTGGGATGAAGCTTTCTTGAGCTCATCTGCCTTCAGGTCCACAAACTTTGCTTCAGCTTTCTTGGTCCTCTCCTCAGCTTTTGAGAGCTCAAGCTTTGCAGCATTGTCTCGTTCGAGGGCCATCTGATGGTCAGTCTATAACTGAAGATATCTTTTAGTTTCCAGTTGTGATTTCAGCTGATACAACAATGTAAGCCTACCAACAACATCTGAAATCAGAATCTCTCTAGTTGGATTTTCAATTAGGTCAAGTAATTCTTGAATCTTTTTATCACATGCAGCAAGGTCAAACTGATTTAAAGCATCCCGCTTATCTGGAGACAAACGGATGAGATCAGCAACCACAACCTTCTGCATCTCCACATCTGCTGAATTCATAATGGAATTTGATTCCTTCATTCTGGCAGACACTACAAAACAACAACAAAGTTATGACAAATTGCTAAAAGCAACAACATCCAACAAATGTATGTCCGGCTATATATGTATCTTTGAATATACATATATTGGAAACATTTGATTGTAAAATGGGTGCACCAGTTAATCATTCAACCTGTGACTTATGACAACACTATGCTCCAAGTGTTACAATGCTACTCCTTTTTCTAAGGATATTTTGTGATTTTAGTGTTAATTTTCACCTTTGTTTGGGAGAACTAGTGATTAGACACTACTCTTAATCTTTAAGGGAATTTTGTTTAAAAATGCAAAGGAAAAAGAAAATTGCTACACCTCTTAAGGGTAATAATTGCAATTTGGCTTTTGATACATCCACCTTTAAGACAGGGTGGATTAGACTAAATCTGGGATTTAATCTGGCAATAAATCCTTTCTTTAAAAACATAAAACAAATTATAAGGTTCTTGAATGGAAACATGCATCAAAATTAGGTCAGATACAAAAATTAACTGCAAAGTTAATTTAGTTTCAAATTGTGGTCGTACACAAAACACAGCCTCTGGATACAGATGTGCAGCAACTATCTGGACAGTGAGGTTAACTGAAGTTAAACCAAGTCTCAAATTAATGCTTACACAGAAGAAACCAGACTGAGTCAGAACATCTAAAATGTTGCCTAAGTAGCAGAGTTGATTGTTACTAGCACGGAGATATTGGAGTTATTAATTTGATGAAAGTTTAAAATTGAGAACTCCTTGAATCTCACGAGTTATAGTGCTTTCTTAAACATAATCAGTGACATCTGATGTTAGAACTCTGATGTTTTGAGTCCTATTGTTCACCAGTGACAGCTGGCTTTAAGCTCATCACTTGGTGCATCAATAATGTGCAGTTGTGGTTTATTCATTCACATTTATGTACAGTGCAAGCTGTTCATAGTAATGTCCACCGGCAGGGATGCCATAATGTTAGGATTATGAATCTGAGAATATTATTTAGTATTTACTATTAATATTTTAATATTTTATCAAATAATATTTAGATCTGTTGAGGGTTATGCTGTGCATACCAGCCCAGTAAGGCGATGGTATTAGGACAAAATAGAAAGGTGTGAGACGAGCTCTGACATTATTAAACAGCAAAAACTCTGCACACAAATGGAATGAATTCACACAATTTCTTAAAATACAAGAATTTATTAACAAAAATAAGTCAACTCAAAGTCAAACATATTTCAATCAACAAACTCTTTACTATGCTAAAACAATCCAACTAAACTACTAAGCAGAATTAAAGAATAACAAAGACTCATGGGCTATGCACAACGTAAACAAGTTGATTAAAGGTGATTGAAAACTATGATCGAAAGAGTGATGCAATATTACCATGCAATGTTATTTATGTTTGAGAACCAAGGATTATCTTGAAGAATCTGGAAGTGATGTGAAGTTAGTCTTGGAACTAAATTAGACAACCATTCACAATGCAAGATCAGATAAAATATTTTAATAAAATAATGTTTTAAGAATGATCTGCTGAATAAAACCAACCTTCTGGATGACTAATTATCAACCGGTCTCTTTAGCTGCCTTTATTTATTAAAATAATATTTAAAGAAATATTAAAGGAAATGGTAAAATATTTAAGGGAATATTTTGGAAAAGAGCCAAATCTTTCTGGAGAAATGGGTCTTAATGGTGTTTACTTAGTTATCAAATTTAGTAAAATGATGTTGGGGACACATTATTTACTGGATTGAAAACTAAACCTTTCTGGGTAAATATTATTTGGCAGCAAGCACGTGTTCTTAGCTGTCAGCAGTTGAAGATAACAAAGGAGGCTGATAGCTTAGCACCAGAATAAAACACACACCTTTAAGTTCATTTTGCTTTACAGCAGGACCTATTTGCTGAATATATGAGCCAGTCTAAATCAGTTCAAAATAGAAAAGACCTAAAAGTAAATAAAGATTGTGCTTCCCTACATCGGTAGAACGAGCAAACCTTCCACTTCTGCGTCAACAGACTGGAAACCAGGAGAAAGAGGTAAGACAAAAAAATGAAATTAACAGAAAAACTTTACGAGCCCTCAGTATACTGTTTCCAAGTTATAAATTGACTCTAGCGATGATGTGTTTGTTTTGAATCATGAGAGACTCCATTTTAGGAAAAGGAATGATAATTTTAGTTACCTGTAGCTTTTCTAAAACATTTTTTTTTCATCTTAGAGCAAATGTTATTGAGAGACTTACTGAAACAGTTATTCTGTAACTGAAGTCACAGTCAACATCAGCCTTCTGATTCAATTTTCTGACCAAGTGTGTGACACAGGGCAATAAAGTAATTAGAACTCTCTCAACCCCCTGCTCCAAAAGAGTCAATACTTAGGTTCATGAACAGGTGAGACCCCCAGGGCCTGATGTATATCAAAGTTCGCTGGTTTCTCATTGCTAAATAGGTGCTTCTATAAGGAAATTTTTGTTTTTTGATTTTGGTAAAGTTTATAGAGACAGCTTCTCATGTCAGAGCTCACTGAGTTATGTCCACAAGAAACAGTGCAATGAATAGCTAATATGGTAATTGGACCTCTTTTTTTTGCATTTCAGTGTGCTGGCAATAAAAACAAGTTTAGTTTCACAGTAGTCACAGAGACCTCAGAGTTGCCTACATCCTCATCAGCGTCAAGTCTGCTACAGCTAAAAAAGGTTTAAACTTGTTACACTGAAAAATACTAGTAGAACTGTAGTTTAAACTTATTACATTGAAAATACCAGTACTGACAAGAAAAATATGTCGGTACATATTTCAGGAAACGAAGAAATTGCTCCATCTGCTTCTAATGATTCTCAGAAGTACAATGCCATTTTTAGAAGTAAGTATTCATCTTTAAGAAATCATTAAATGCATGTGAATGTTCTCTAATATTGTTTATATATATATATATATATATATATATATATATATTTATACATTTATATATCGTTTCTTTGTCTTAGAACCCACCACTGATGACCTTGAGGATTTCATCTTGACACAATCGGAATATGGTAAGTAATGTTAAATGCAACAATATTTTATAGTTAACGAATAAATCAGCTAACATTGAACACATTTATAGATTTGCTGAGAGAGGTAAACCCGAATGATCAAGTTGGAGGGGTCAGTGGCTGGAATCGACCTTCCCCTTGACAATCAAAGTTGAGTAGGCGGATTATCTCCAAAAAAGAAAACCCAACAACATCTGAACTTTCTTCTAACAAAGATTTAAAATCTGAATCGTTAAATACGCCTCCGCAAATTATCATCATTTCCCCTGAAAACACACCGGATAAGTTACCAGCTGCTCCCGGGCCAGAAAGTAAGCCCTAAAAAAAACTATTTGTTTTCTTTGAGAGTGAATGTGTATTATTAGAGACTTGTTTTAAACCTCAGATAAAACGGTTTACAGATTTGACAGAGAACGTATCTCTGAAAGAAGCAGCAGCACCAGCAGATTTGATCAGGCAGACTAAAGCCAAACTTGGAATACTGCCATCAGCTGTGGAGGAGCAAGGTGGGTGAAAATAAATAAAAAACAACAATATATATATGTATATATATATATATATATATATATATATATATATATATATATATATATATGTATTATAAGCATAGTTCAATAAAATATCATATAAATCTGTTTACAGATGCACCCAAAGATGCAACACTGAAGCCGCCCACCAGAAGGTCGCTTTTTAAAGATCAAGGCAGCGTTTCACACAAGCGCATCAATCCAGTACAACAACAAGCGAAATCTGGAGGTTTTATCGCACAGACCCGGGGTAAGTTATAGTATTTCAAAATTCGTTTATAAACCTACAAGTAATAAAGTTATAGGAGTTCACTTCCCCCCTTAAAAAACTCGTTTATTTTAAAACTATTATTATCGTTTATTTATGAGCGCTGTGTAACTTTGTTTTTTATTTTGTTTTTACAGAATATTTAACCCCAGCCAAAAGAGAGCGACTCTCTGCTCTGCATACCAGAGCAACGCTTGTGAGAGGATTAATGAGCGGTACGTTTAATTCATACCTATTGAATTAATTTGAATTCCCCCTTTTTTTTTCAGCTTTAATTTGTTTATTTCAATATATATTTGTTTTGTTATTCATTCTCTTTTACAGAGGTAACGTTAATGGTAGGACAGATCCGATCCAGACCCGGACAGCATCGTCGCAGCAAGAAGGCCTCGCAAGCTGCACGGGACCGTCGAAATAAGGCCTCATCCTTAACGCTTCTGGCAGCATGTCAGATTCTGTTACAGAAGCAGTTTGGTGACATCAAGGTGATTTTAAACTGAACTGATCACTGTTTTTTTTTTGTTGGTTTGTCTGATTTTTCTTTTGCTCATATAAATGGATAACCGAATCAGACTTGTCCTGGATGAAATAAAAAAATTTGTAGCTGAGCTTAATGAAATCCCACATGCACATGTTTTAGAGGATGAATCATCTCTTGTTAACAACCACAATGAAGATCAGCACGGTGACTTTTTAAACTTAATCGATCAGGCTATTGAAGAATTAAACAGGCCGTTACCACCTGACCAAAATTTAAACTTAATCGATCAGGCTATTGAAAATTTTTAATACACCGTCTCCACCTGACCAAAATTTAAACTTATTAGACCAGATTCATGAAAATTTAAATACACCGTCTCCACCTGACAGTAATCAAAATCCTTCAACATCACACAATGCTGATCAGCATGGGGGTAATTTAAATCAGGAGATAGCAGTCAGTTCTGATCAAATAGGGCGAGATCCTCCAGCGGTTGTTGAACGTGAACGTTTTAATAACCATGAAATAAGGAGACCTTTTACCATCCCGCCGCCCTGTCCAGGTAACATTCCAGATCTAGCTGCATTCGATACAAACATCATGCGTATTCTCATTGAATTAGCCGACGCCGCAAGATCTTTAACCAGACGTAACGACGTTGTGCAGCTGGAATTAGTGGGTGAAAATCTCAATCGTCACGTCACATTTACTGTTACCGATGATGGAAATATCATACTGCCTGCTTTCGAGGAATTTCTGGACAATTTAGTACAATCGAATGCAGATGTACCTGTAGATAATAACCTGGAATTTGTTCTTCAGGTAGTTAATGACCCAGCTGGAGGGTCTAAACGTAAGGCTACAGGAACGTTAGACTGTGAACTGATTAATAAGAAAATGCATCACCTGTATGTTGTAGATAATACCGGTAATCAGTTATGCTTTGCAATCAGCCTCGCACATGTCTCTGACCCTGAGCTTACTGATGACCGTGCTGTAGAACTGGGGAGGAGATGGCAGGACCAGGCAGGCCTCGATGAGCAAACAGCTGTTACTTTTAGTGATATTAGTAAATTTGAAAACATTCTGAAGATAATAATTGTAGTGTTTCACAGAACCATAGGCTCTACAGCTCTGTGTAAATTTGAGACCAGTTTCCCTGATCGTTCAAACCCTCTGTTTAAGCTGTTATTTCAAGGTCATTGCTATGGGATAAAAAATCTCAAAGGTTTTATAGGGTGCATGTATGTCTGTGGATACTGTTCTGGGAGCTATGATAATACAAACACACACCATTGTGAAGGTTATTGTTCAGTGTGTCAAACATATAAATGTATGCAAGAAATGAGCAATCCTGTAACCTGTGCAGGCTGTCAAAGAATCTGTCGTAATTCTTCATGTTTCAGCAGACACAGGGAACCGCACAACAGAAATAAAGCTGACAGACCTATGAGTGACTGAGTTGGTAAAACTTTGTAAAATATGCAAAAGGATATACGTTATTCCAATCAGTAAACCGAATAAACCACACGTGTGTAATGTAAAATGCTGTATTTGCGGTGAAAATGTACCTCCCGGCCTAGACATTACATGCGATGATTATAAGTGTTACATTCAGCCTTGCAGTGCAATTAATCAGATTGATGATAAACTGATTTTTTATGATTTTGAATGCTTCATCAATGAGAGCGGTGTGCACACCCCCTTTCTGGTCTGTGCTAAAACGTTGAAAGGTGATGAATGGCATGCTTATGGGTTAGACTGCACCCAAAAATTTCTTCTCCATTTCAGGAGACCTTTGTACAGAGGTTTCACCTTAATAGCGCACAACGCGCGTGGGTATGACAGCTACCTGATTCTCACAGCAATGCTGCAGTTAGGTAGTAAACCTCATCTCATCATGCTAGGAAGTAAAGTTCTCTGTTTAACCGACCCTGATTACAGGTTAAAATACATTGATACCCTGTCCTTCATGTGTATGAAGTTGAATGCCATGGCAAAAGCGTTAGGCTTTACCGATCAAAGCAAGGGATTTTTCCCCCACCTATTCTCCTCCAAAGAGCGCCTCCGGTACGTGGGTTCATATCCTGCTTCATCCTGCTATGCTGTAGAACGCATGAGTCTTCAAGAACAACAGGTGTTTAACAGCTGGTACAGAGAAATGAGCAAAGAGGTCTTTGACTTTAAGAAAAAAGCTATTTGTTATTGTAAAAATGACGTTAAAATTCTTTCTCAAGGCTGCTTAAAATTCAGAGACGAGTTCATTAAGGAGACAAGTGTGGATCCGTTTAAATGCATCACGATAGCATCTGTGTGCATGAAGGTTTTTGTAACCAATTTCCTTCTTCCTAAAACCTTAGCCATCCCCTCACCTCTGGATTACAGACGTAGCAGTAAAACGTTCTCCAGCGTGTCCATTCAATAGCTCGGCTGGATTGCAGACAGCAGAACCATATTTATCGAGCATGCTTTAAATAGGGGTGAAAAGAATATTGGTCCATATTCTGTGGATGGATATGCAGAGATTAACGGTGTCAAAGTTGCGTTTGAATTTTACGGCTGTTTTTTCCATGACTGTAAAAAGTGTTACATGCCTCATGACAAGTGTCCGTTGAGAGGGGTCGCATTTGAACAGTTTTACGCCGCGACTATTGAGAGAAGCAAGGTGCTCCAAACTGTGTACGGCCTTCGTATCGAGGTCATCTGGGTACATGAGTGGACTGAAATGAAAAAAAACCACCCGGGGATGATCAGCTTTCTTGAGAAAGTTAATGCACCCAAACCGTTATCACCCCGTGATGCTCTGTATGGTGGACGCACCTGCGCTATGAGACTGAGGTACACAGCGGGGCCGGGTGAAACTGTACACTATGTGGATTACACATCTCTGTACCCTTATGTAAACGCCAACTGCGTTTTTCCCCTCGGTCACCCCACCATCATATGCAAAGATTTTGATGACCCCAGCAGCTACTTCGGTATAATCAAAGCCGTGGTCTACCCCCCACGAGGTCTCTTTTTCCCCGTTTTACCTTACAGAACTTCCCGAGGTAAACTTGTGTTCACTCTCTGCCGCACATGCGCTGAAATAAATAACCAGTCAGGTCCCTGCATGCATAATGATGAGGACAGAGCTTTGACAGGTGTGTGGGTGAGTGTAGAGTTTTGTAAAGCGTTGCAGTGTGGTTACCGCCTTGCTAAAATCACAGAGGTGTGGCATTTTGAAAAGAGCAGTGACACAATCTTCAAAGGGTATATCAACACCTTCCTGAAAGGTAAGCAGGAGGCTTCAGGCTACCCGTCTGAAGCAGTGGATCAGGAGAGCAAGTCAAAGTATGTAAGAGACTACAAACTCCATCAGGGTATCCAATTAGACCCTGAGAAAATTGAGGTGAACCCTGCCAAAAGGCAGGTGGCAAAACTGTGTTTAAACAGTTTTTGGGGGAAATTTGCGCAAAGAAGTGATCTGTCTCAGACCACAGTCATGACTAACCCTGATGAATTTTCCAGCTTCATGTTCTCGAGTAAATATAGGGTTAACTACTTTCATTTTGTCAACCCTGAAATGTGTATAGTGCAGTGGAACTTCAGTAAACGTGTCATCTCTCCTCCAAACAAGGCAAACAATGTGTTTATTGCAGCATTCACCACCGCTTATGCACGTTTAAAACTTCTCAGCATCATGGAACAATTGCAGGACAGATTGATTTATATTGACACGGACAGTTTGATTTATGTGACAAAAAGTGGTGAAACTCCTTTGGAGCTTTGAAATTATCTGGGTGATCTTACTGACGAGTTAGATGGTGACAGCATTTCAGAGTTTACATCAACAGGAACCAAGAGTTATGCATACCAAACTAAAAACCATAAAAAAGTAGTGATACGTGCTAAAGGCATCACTCAGACGCATGACTGCAGCGAGAGGGTAAATTTGGACAGTATCAAAGGGCTGGTTGAGGGCTACTTACACGGGTCAAGTCATTGAAATTCCTCAGCACACGATCAGGAGGGATAAAGAGATTCCGTTTGACAAATGCAACATTTCTTAAAAGGTTTCGATTGGTCTATGATAAGAGACGTCTTTTTTCTGATGGGACAACTCTGCCTTTTGGTTATTAGAACTTAAGAAGAAGAAGAAAAAATAAATAATAATAAAAAAAAAGTTCCATGGATTTACAGGAGATTGATTTTGATCCTAGATTTAGAGCACCTTTTTCATGTTTGATTGTTGAACCCAGTGGCTGCGGGAAAACTTTCTTTGTAAAAATTATTTTACAAAATTGTAATCATGTCATGGATGTTGCACCTGAAAATATTGTATGGATTTAAACTTTTTTTCAACCCATGTATGCTGAATTGTAGAAGATGAATAAAAATATTACCTTTGTGGAAGGATTGCCTCATTCTTTTGAAGATGAAAACCTGGTTCCTCCTGATCAGAATCATCTGATCATTCTAGACGATGTTATTGCCCAAGCCTCAGATGATGAAAACGTGATTTGAATTTAGATGCTGAAATGAGAGCGATATTAAACGAACCCGGTTTGACTTCTTATGAAAAACTCAAGAAATACGATGCGCTTTTGCAGAGGTATCTGACTCTACTCAAGCAAGGTGTGAAAGAAGAACAGCGGGTGAGTTTGACGCTGTTCTTCTTTCACACCTTGCTTGAGTAGAGAATGAAAAACTCGATCGGGCCTCCATCGGTGATTGCTGATAAAGGGTGGATCTCGGTGTAAATTTTATCTTTGATCAATAGCTGCGTCATCGGGGCAGAAAATAAGTCCAGCTCTGCCAGCGTGCAATCTGATGATTTGTTATGTAAAAGAGCCATTATTTAAAAATATCCAAACTTGCAGAAGACTTCCGTCCTCTTCGTTTGCCAGCTGCGACTGATCTCCTTTTTTGTGTTTGTCGTTGTTTTTTAACCATCCTTAAACGATCACCAGGGGGTCTTGTTCTGGGTCTTTTGGATAAAACCATAATTCCTGAACCTTCTTGACCTTCGGTGTGTGTAGAACCACTCATTTTACTCACGGCTCTACCTATGACATCCGAAGCGATAGTTGATGCAGCCGTTTTAAGATGGGGTTTTGCAATAGCAAATCCTTTTTTACCCAGAGGGTATACGAAGCGGAATAATTTTGAAAATAATGATCCAATTCCACGTCTGTACCTTACTGGAGCCCCATAAAAACCTGGCAAATTACCGCCTGATTGACTTACATAGTAATTTACAAAGCGATTTGGATCACGTCTCAGACTTAGCTGTGCTATGTTCTCTCTTGCCTGCTTGATGCAGTGTTGAAGGACCAGGGTAATATGAATGATAACCAATCAGTCTTAGAGGTTATATATATCTCTGGAATAGTTTATACAAATAAAATTTATCTCAGGCTATGTTGTGATATCACCGGTCTGAAGTGTAGTCTTGTCATGGTCTTTCCGTAGACGAAATTTACAGGAACGTTTTGGTCCGATTTAATTTCTAATTTAATTCTATATTTTCTATATGTCTTCTGGAAACTGGAAGGTAGTGGGCGGGGTTACACGTCAGAGTAACCATATCACTGAAGTCGCCTTGTACTTTGACGGTCCGCAGTAAAGGTGCAAAAGTGTCGCCTACTATTTGAGGGCTGACCACGTCGCTGTAACAGTATAGGTGATAGAAACCAGCCTTTATATCTGCCGGAAAAGGAGCCAGTTTTGGTTCAGATACATGAATCCATTCCCCTGGTTTCACGCCCATCATATAAGCTAGAGTGCTGAAGAAGCATATTTTATACGGACTGCTTGCTTGAAATGCAAATCTCTTTTGAACTTTGCTAAATTTAATGCAGATACCCGAGTTAATTTTTTTGAAAAACAGTTCCATCTCTGTCTCGAGTTGAATAACGCTGTTATAGTAGCCACTTCTGATC
This sequence comes from Girardinichthys multiradiatus, assembly GCF_021462225.1. NCBI lineage: Eukaryota > Metazoa > Chordata > Actinopteri > Cyprinodontiformes > Goodeidae > Girardinichthys > Girardinichthys multiradiatus. Next base: position 6,303,083 of record NC_061815.1, read on the forward strand.
CTTTGCGTTATTGATCTCCACATCACCAACTTTCCTCCATTCAAACATCAAACATGTGACATCAGTTTGTCAGTCCGTAGCACTCTGAAACAGAGTTAAGTTGTTTGAGGTGTTTCTCTTCGACCATGCGATCATAAACGTGCACTATTGCACTGTGGATGCCTTGTACCGATTTCAGTTCATATAAAACCGTCTCTGCAATCGTTTTCACTCTGAAGTCATCCGCTTGTATGCGTCGAAGTATCAGAAGATTCTGAATAGCAGGAACGAGTTTGGGGGTTATGAGTTGTCGCACGATGCGTTGAAAGTTGACTTGGTAATAATCCTCCCCCAATACCTCCAGGCGTTGGTGCTGACGCTGGCTCGGGTGGTTCGTTATGAACCCATAGCAGGTTTCCTGCATCGGTTCCAGGGTTTGTGTAGGGGCTTCGGTAGAGGGTGAGTAGCTGGTAGCTACCTCATCCTCCACGACCACCTTCATGTCTTCAGGCAGGACATTCGCATCTACAGACTCAGCCATGAATAGTGGCAATGGTGAGTAGAGGTCTGGAGAAAGCGGTTGATACATTTTCATGTTGTATCCTGTAGGTGATGCAGGACTGAAGTGGGTCTCTGAGAATGAGGACGTTGAGGTGGATGGTGAGAAGAGGTCCGGGGAAGGCGGATGATATGGTCCAATGTTGAAGCTTTCATCATGCTCAGGAGAGAAGTGGATCTCTGCTCGGTGGTTGTAGAGATCCCTGTATGGTGTTGGCTCACTCATTCTCAGGATCCGGTTCTCAGTGTCTGTGAGCTTGCTGTTATCCCCCCATATATATAGCATAGGAAGGGGGCGTGTCCTCAGAAGAGGGTTTGTTTTAGACATAAAACAGGAAACGTCAGCGTTTTTTTCACTGACATGACATCGATCCAACTGCGTGAGTTGTGGAAAAGGTCGAAAAGACGCTGTTCAATTTCACTCATCTTCTCTGCCCAAGCTTCAAACGGCAGAGCCAGCATTGTCTTGAATATGCCGCAGTCCTGATTGAAAGCCTCCAACACAAACAGATCTGAAGGGTTCATCCGGTTGTTCCTGCGTCTGCTTGCCCGAAAAGACCAGCGACCATTTTCTGTGGTTTTTGACCCCCACACTGCGCTAAAGAGAGGTTCTCTCGGATGGTATATGAAACATTCTCGCCCGTTTTGCAGGTCGAGGAGACAGTTCATTTTCTTCTTCTTCTTCTTCTTCTTCCTCCCTCTCCTGCATTGAGACTACTTCAGGGCTATCATTAAGGTGCGGGATTGCAAGCCTTAACACAGCCCAGTCGCTGTGGGTGAGAGTACACAGAGCCAATGATCCATTAAATACCTCGTCTTGATCCAATTGATACAGGCATAGCTCTCCTATTTCATACATGAAAATATAACCCCAGCTACCACTCAGACCATATTGCTCCAAAGACCATTCTTCCTGCAGAGTGTCGAACGGGTGTCTTTGTACCCTGCAGATGTAGTATGTTGATTTTTTCGGAGCATTCAATTCACGGGATGAATGCTGGTAGACGGTCACTGGAGATTCGCACAGAACTGACGTACCTCTTGGCCCACCCGAGGTCTGATTTTCAACCGTGGTTGTTGAAGTTGATGTTGGATCCTCATCTTCGGTAGAGTATGTTATGACGGGAATTCCGATAGGTATCTCAGATGAGGAAGTAGATGATATAGATGATGCAGTTGCTTGTTCATCATCTTGGCACGCGTTGCGTTTCTCCTCCGCTTGACGATTAACTCTCTTATCTCTAGCCATTGCTGAATGGGTGTTCTTTTCCAATGATTGCTGCATGTAAAATGCAGAGTTTTATCCCTGTATTTAAAGTAAACACTAAAGCATGCCCCATTGTTTTCATTGGGTTATTCAAGGTTTAACGAGGCTTACAAACACACCCCTCTATTTTGAATTGGTGCTGATACCATACAGTTTCTGCTAATACCGTATTTGTCTTGTTCTATTTATGACATACACACCCCTGTGTTTTAATTGGTTCATTTAAGGCCTTCCCCGTAACACCCTTAAACACATCCCTGTATTATAATTGGTTAATTTAAGGTATCGTCCCTAATGACGACAACCAATCAGCATGCACGGTTACGCCCCTCGGACACACCCCTGTTGACCCCATGACCTCCCAGCCCCAATCACCCATGACCCCCCTTAAGGTCAAAGGTCACCTGTCAAAAGTTTGATTAAAGGGTTTCTGGAAGTCGGTTAAATGCAATTTATTTTTAAAATTCCAGAAAAGTTTGTACCGGAGCTTTAATGTTGTTTCCATGGCTGTGTGGGTCCCAACATTACAATAAATGCAAATTATTACTACTGTAATGTTATCTCAAATATCGGTGGCAAAAACATTATTGGTAGATTCACAAGTAGCAGTTTTTTACCTTACAAAACATGTTGCATATATAGTGGACAACATTAAGTAGAAAACAGACAAACCCAAGGGTAAAAAAAGAAATTGAGGCTGCTCAATTGAAATTCAAAAAATTAAACTTAAATGAGTCCTCTGTCACACCTGGTTCTAAGTTCTTACAGATTGGTGTCACAACACATGCGGGCTGGTCACATTCAGTGACACTGTGCTACGAAGTGTCCCCAAGTCCTCTGTTCAAATCCTTTCCTGTTCATTGGGTTTGTGCTTGTGCAGTCTTTCCATTCAGCAATAGCTGACAATATCTCTTTGAGTGGGTAGACATGGGTGGGGTGGTAGACAGCCTCATCCCAAAATTCTGCTGATATTTCAGAGTCCAAGTCCTTTGCCCAAGCTTCCGTAATCAAATCAGAGGAAACTGAATTAGTAAAAGAGCCAACAAATTTTGAAATTAACGGCTTTTGGAAGATTTTATTTGTTGCTTACCTATTAATATGCAGATCTGAAAATGTTCTAATACCAAACTCTCTCTAGAGTGCCAACACTCCATCCAACCAGGCATGCAAGAATGAATACTTTTGATGTATGGGTGCATGTATGGAGACTCTGGGAACCTGATGTGCTATTAGCATCTCCTGATGAGGAGACTTGTAAAAATGATACAATAGCATTATTAAAACATTTAGATAAATGGATAACCACATATCATTATGATGGTCGTTTAAACTCTAAAAAAAATTAGGTGACTATAGGATGCAATAATTAAAAGTACATTAAAAGTAAACGTGATTTAAGAAAAATGGACAAAGCAGTAATGTAGATGAGGATGTAGATTATTGCTTAAAAGTAACTAAAAAGAGAGAAATGTGATGCAGGAGACAAGAATGGACGTTTTTGTGGAAAGCAGAAAAGGTCAGAGGGCTAAGAAGTGATTTTTGATAGACTTGCAAAGTGGAATAGCAGGACAGAAGAAGGGGAGTAAAAGAGTAGGTGGAAAGTTTTTGTTTTGTACCAAAGATCTGATGAGGTTTGACAGGATAAGATGGGCTAAAATGAGTCCCTTTGGTGAATAAATCCATCCCCACCATGGTTGTACCTCATGTATGTTTTATTTGTGTTTATTTTTTATTATTATTGTTTTGAGATGCTGAAGGCTGTTGATACAGCGTGTCACGAAGGTTCATGGCATGACATGGGTTTTTTCTGTGTAACCTTAGAAAATATTTTACTCTTTTTAATAGCCAGAGTGAAACAAAAAGAGGAATAACCTTTTGAAGAATATAGGATTAGACTGACAAAAGTGTTTAAAATACATAGTGGTCTACAATAAACAAGGAGCTTATTGACAGCAGTTAAAAAATGCACTACATGCTGGTTCCAGGGATGCAATTAATACCTGGGTAGGAGACATTTTATAGGGTTCCCCACAGCAAATCTAGAAGACTATGTTAATCATGCCCTCCATGCAGAAAAAGTTATGAAGGAGATAAAAAAAAAAAAAAAAGGGAAATAAATAAATAAATGGGCAACACCTTTTTTTTCAACAAGAAGAATAATAATTTATTATTAAAACAACAGAGGAAGAGAAAAATTTAGAGGCAGAGGACAAAAAACCGCAGGGGTCAGAGAGGAGTGAGCAGAGGAAATTACAGACAATACACATCAGGGTGTTGATGTTAAAAAGGAGTAGGACCACCTTATTACCACTATTAACTGGATGTTCTGAATAAGCCACCCCTAGACGTAGGGAAAGCTTTACTAACAGAAGGAAGAAATGTCATAACTCGACTACAAGATCAAATGACACCAGATGACCTACATATTACCATGTGGTATAAAAATACTCCTGGACAGGATAAAATTTATGAAGAAGTATTAACTAAAGTAACCCCTATAAAAGTCATGGTAACTTATGTTTATACAGAAAGGAAGAGTACGTCAGTTGCTGAAGTAGTGTTAGAGGAAGACACTAGGAAGCTCTGCAACATGTGGTCACCTCCACAAATATCTTTATGCAAGGATAAAGAACTCAAGTGGCATAATATGGGGAGAATAGTGCAGAGGGGAAAAGATGTCACAGACTGGTTTGTAACAATAATGAATACAGAAATTAGTGCATCCACAGGATTAATTAGAAAATTATTATTTTGGACAGTGACAGTGCAGGAAGGGATACATTTGCATACAAAACAACAATGAGAACTATTCCTTACTGAACAGGAGGAACAGTGTTTGAATGAAGTCCCTGATAAATTATGGTCAACAGACCCTACTGATGTGGGTTCAGTAAAGGAGCATTACCTGTTCAAATTAGAGCAAAAACAGAATACAGGCCCAGTGTAAAACAATATCCTTTGAAACATGATGCTCGTGAAGGGATAAAACCAGTAATAAAGAATTTAATAACTGCAGGGGTGATAATAAAATGTGAGGATTCACCATGTAACACTCCCATTTTTCCAGTTAAAAAACAAGCTCCATCAACAGGAAAGATAGTCAGTTCTGGTTTGCATTTACCTTTGAGGGACAAAGATATACTTATACCAGACTACCTCAAGGTTACTGTGAAAGTCCAACTATATACTTTCAGGAAATGAGTGCAAGTATGGCCAAGTGTGACCCTCTAGGAATTAGTCAGGGTTGATTATATGTTGATGATGTGCTATTAGCATCTCCTGATGAGGAGACTTGTAAAAATGATACAATAGCATTATTAAAACATTTAGCAGAAGAAGGACACAAAGTTAGTAAAAAGAAACTTCAGTTGTGTAAAAATTAGGTTAAATACTTAGGTCATAATTTTAGCGCAGGGGGACGCACAATTGTAGAAGAAAGAAAGACTGCAATATTACAAGTTCTAAAACCAGTAACAAAAAAGCAAATAATGTCCTTCCTTGGACTAACTAATTATTGTATAAACTGGGTGCCAAATTATGCAGAAATAGTAACTCCATTAAACAAACTAATGTATGAGGAAGAGCTGAAAATGACGTCTAAATTGAAATGGAGTGTAGAAGCTGAAGAAGCATTTACCAACATAAAACAAGTTCTAGTTTCCAGTACTGCTTTAGCATTACCAGATTATAGTAAACCGTTTGTTCAGATGGTAGATTGCAAGGGACATTTTATGACTTCAGTTCTGGTTCAACAACATGGAGATAAAATGAAAATAATAGCCTATTTCTTTTCAAAACTAGATAGTGTTGCATGTGCGCAACTATATTGTGTGAGAGCTGTAATTGCAGCCTAAAATGACAGTTGCAGTGCTGCAATAGTGTTGTTTCACCTTTTAACCTTAAGAGTTTCCCATGCAGTTTCAGCATTAATACTGCAGAATTAAGGGAAAAAAAAAGAAGAAAAAAAAATTAGAAGTGATTTGCAGGATCACGAAATAGTTTATGTGAATGATTTCTCTAAAAAGATGAGAGGGAGAAGACACAAACAGGATATGCATTGGTGAAAATGGATATAGTGTTAGAAAAGATGCAACAACAAAGCTCACTACAGGAGATAGAAATGTGGAAAAAACATGGAGCTGAATTAAAAGATGAAAACTATATTTGACCAGATAATAAACCTGTCCTACCAAAGAACCTATAAATGGAAGCAATATTTGAACCATCGTGTTTCATAATGTCTCAACAGGGGGGAATAGTAGGACAGATATATTAATATTATATATATATTATATAATATTATATTGATTAAATTCTAAATTCTTATTAAAAAAAACATTTTTGTAAAACATGTTTAGCATGTGTAAAACATTATCCACAAGGGAATTTAAGACAACGAAGGGGACAATTTTCAAAACTAAGATACCCTTTTCAAACAATTCATATGGATTTTATTGAGTTAAACCATAGTGAAGGGAAAAAGTTCTGTTTAGTCATTAAAGATGCATTTTCTAAACAGATAGAACTATTTCCAACTAAACATTACAAGCACTTCAGGGCTAACACCCTATGAAATGTTATTTGGAAGACCATACAGATTACCACAGTTCAAAAAATAAGTGGGAGTTAGATGAAGAAGCTAACCTAGTTGATTATATGAGGAGTATGTTAGAAACCAACAGAAATATATTTAAACTAATGAGGAATGTTCTATTTCCCAGCAGGAAAACTAACTAGTGAAACCAGGAGACTGGGTGTTAATAAGGAGTGTAAAGAAGAAGCAATGGTATTCACCTAAGTGGGAGGATCCATATTAGTTATTATTAACCACTGCAAGGGCAGTAAAATAACTGAGAGATCAACCTGGATTCACCTTACACATTGTAAAAAGATCATTTCGGTTGAAAGCTCCGTCAGGGGAAGTGATTTATAGACTGATAATACGGTGGACCCAGACATTTAGAGTCTGGAGAGATCCGAAAGTCAGTGAAGACAATTAAGACACTGGAACCATTTAGAGGAGTAACAAATTTCAGCCAAAATGATTTCTAGATGGATGAACAATGCTTTCCGATGTTGGGTGGTTATATATATTTTTTTCTTATATTGATTTTTATTTTTCTGGTATTTCAGGAAACCAGTCAAGATTAATTAGAATGTAACAACATCTGTTATGAGTTATATGAAACAAGTAGCGCTAAATCAAGGTGGGCAAGATAACCTAACTATGTGTACTAAACAAACTTCTTCTACTTATGGTATTCAAGTGTGCGTGAAATCTAAAACCATAGCTGTGGTGCTGATCCCACTCATTAGCTTGACCAAACGAGAAAGGAAAGGACAGGATTATTGAAGTTATAAATGGTACTTAACTAATGATAGAAGAGACACCTCATGATCCATGATGGTAGCTGATGAAGGAAATAATTGGACACCAGAGTGGTGCACCACTGCTTATGCTAGTTATTAAAATAAGTTGTTTAAGTTCCATAAAGCTGATAATGCAATCCAGGTAACAAAGCGAAGAGAGTGAAAATTATGTTAGGAAAGTTAACCATAGATGACTAAGTTTCAGGTTATTACAGGAGTATCAGGAACAAATAATAACTGATTATTGATGGTAGAACAAGCAGCTAACATGACTAAAAGAGATTGTGTTGTGTGTATGGGTCCTAGGTTTTTGTTACAAATAATTCCAGCTGTGATACCACAACTCTGTGTGATGAAAGTAATGAATCAAACTAATCCTAATGAAATGTGTTAGCACAAGGATTCTGCTTTTCCTGTAATTAGAGCAGATAAGGATAAATCAGTTTTCCATAAGCGAGTCACCACTGGACACTATACAGGTATAAATATGACAGAGAGAGGTAATAAATTGGGAAATCTCATTGCAGTATGGTGTATTACAATTGTAAAAGTAAATAAGTGTTTTAAACTAGTCTCTAGAGGAGATATTTGGTGGTGGTTGTTTGATTGATCACCTTCAAAAGTAACAGGACTCTGTGCTTAATTACTTTATGGTTATATCCTATGTTAGTAGATGAAGTAACATATGGACTATTTAGTGTTAAATCCACATGATTGGTGTGATAGGAAGTGCAGAGAAGCAGCTTGGCAGACTGAGGGAGACTCTACATACATAGATGCTATAGATGAATATAAATTAACTGATCAAGTAGCTGCAAGATTTGAATCAAGTATCTGTTGGTGATGTACGTTGAACAAAAACGTAGACAGGATCAACTATATTCACTACAATGTACAAAAACTAGGAAATTGGACACAAAGCGGGTTTGAACTGTCCATGACCGATTGGCTTCAACTTCCCTGATGGCATTCCAGAATAGAATTGCTTTGGACATGTTGTTAGCTGAAAAAGGAGAAGTTTGTGCTATTTTTGGAGAAAAATGTTGCACATTCATACCTAACAACACTGCTGCTGGCTGATGGCAGCCAAATGAAAGCCATAGAAGGTTTGAGATCTCTAAATGGCAAAATGAAAGAGCATTATGGAGTAGACGCCTCGATGTGGGACTCCTGGCTGGATATGTTTGGGAAGTATAACATTTTAGTATCATGAGTAATAATTTCCTTTGCAGTGTTTGCTGAAATTTTGACATTGTGTGGATATTGTTGAATGCCCTGCTTTTGTACTGTTAACCATCTCATCACCACAGCTATTTCTCCTATGGAAAGCAGAGTTACACAACTCTATCCGTTATTTAAACATCAGGATGATGAAGATGACGAGGATGGGACTGACCACTTTTCTGACCTGTATGCAGATCCATTTCTATATGATTCTGTGATTTAAATGTCAGTAAGTACCTCTAAGTATAATTGTCTTTGTACTCATGAAAATAATCTTACAGTTAAAAAATCTGACAGAAGTGGCTGTTAAGTGATATGAGAATATGAGCAGATATAAGACAAACAGGGGGGAAATGTTGGAATAATTGAATAAAGATTTGTCTTATAGTTTCTCCTATTTATTAACTTGACTATTTGATTATAGAACTTTCATATTGTATGTGTGAGTAAAGGATGTGTGAGTAATTTTGTCTGCAGGTTAAGGTCACAAAGTGGAGCTGAGCTTGCGAGAAAAGAAGCAGTCCAGTTGAGGAGGTCATAAAGAGGGGCTGATTGCACTGAACAAGAGGCCAGAGTTGACCCTGCAAAGTTGGAGGAGACTGTGGGAAAGATGTTAAAAGATAAAGGAGTGTATGACCTGTTCATGATGCAGCTGTTGTTTTCCCATCCTTTAGAGATTAATGTTCATTGTAACTAGGGACAATCCTAAATAAAAAGGGGGTTCGGAGAGATGTTGTTCAGAATGGTTGGGGACTTGTAACTGAACATATCTCTGATCGTTCTCCTCGTACGAGTAAATAACTAATACTTTGTCTCTCTCTCTTCTTTTTGTGATGGGAATAAATATTGTTAGGTTGGTTAAACCTGACACCCGGCAAGCCATTTTTGTCTGATTTAGGATTCACAAGGAGTTCTTCACAATGAAGTTTCATTAAAATAGTTTTTGGGGTGGAGTCGGAAAACAAAAGAGCATAGAGTGAAGACCGCTTTCAGCTATAGCCACAAAGGGTTCTCCTCAGCTTAACACCTTCACAATTCCAATTTGTAATAGTCTTGGAGTTAGCAGCCCAGTTATAGTGTTTAAAACAGACAGGGCCAAACCACCCTTTTTGGTGGGGTTAAATATCCTGTTTGATTTGTAGCCCCACAGAAATGGCAATACAATAGAATCAAGCTTCTAAAAGAAAGAGACATTTAAGTAAACTGTCGAATTCTGAAAAAGGTAAAGGAATCTGCGTAGGCTTACAATTTTGATTACATTTACCTGACCAATCATAGATAGGGGCAAAATTCTCTAAGACTTGACAGTTGTTTTGAATTTTTTTATATATTTTATAAAGTTAGATTTAAAGAGACACGTATGGTTTTTAGTCAGTTTAAGCCCCAGATAAGTAAAACAGTCTTTCATCACTCTAAAAGGCAATTTTGTCAAGACGACATTAGTGAACTGGTCTGTTAAGGGCATGGAAGGAATTTATATATTCCAAAAGGATGGGTAAAGAGACCACCTGATCAGCTGAACAGACGAGGAGAACATCTGCGTACAAGGTCACACTGGTCCCTGTGTGACCTTGTACGCAAGTCACACGGGGGGAGGGCAATGGTTCCAGAAGGAATACCTGCATGAAATGAATCCTGTTTCGTCTGGGTGACTGATACTTGTTACATTTTTACTGAGCCGATTTGCTAGAACTTTATTTTCAGATCGGAAAATGAGCCTGTAACTACCTGGGTTTGTTTAATCCACCTATTTCTTTAATAAAACACAGATATTCATTTTACTGAGAGAGGGCAGGAGCTGTTCTTTCCATGAGTCATGATTCCTTCTCAACAAATCAGAATCAGAATCAGAAAAGCTTTATTTCCAAGTACGTTTTTGGACATACAAGGATTTGTTTTGGCATAGTTGGTGCGATACAATACAAATTAAACAGTATAAACATATCTACAATATAATATAAATATATGTGCACAGTTTTAAGTGAGTGAGAATAAATATAGAGCAGTATAGGATGCCAGAGCGGTACAACAGTGCAGGTGATCATTGTGCAAGTATGGCAGTGCAAGTAAAGCAGGAGTCCAAGCTGAGCGTTAATGTAACGCATAGAGTTGCAGGTTACAGGTGTCCTGTCAGCAAAGAAAAAGGGGGTGGGGTGGGGGAAAGGGAGAGTGTCAGGGTGGTTTCCGGGCTTTGTTAACAAGGCTGGTGGCAGATGGGAAAAAACTGTTCTTATGGCGAGAGGTTTTGGTCCGGATGGACTGCAGCCTCCTGCCAGAGGGGAGAGTTTCAAAGAGTCTGTGACCGGGGTGGGAGGGATCAGCCAGAATCTTCCCTGCCCGCTTCAGGGTCCTGGAGGTGTACAGTTCCTGGAGCGACAGTAGACTGCAGCCACTCACCTTCTCAGCAGACCAAATGACATGCTGCAGGCTGCCCTTATCCTTGGCTGTAGCAGCGGCGTACCAGATGGTGATGGAGGAGGTGAGGATGGACTCAATGATGGCTGTGTAGAAGTGCACCATCATAGTCTTTGGCAGGTTGAATTTCTTCAGCTGCCGCAGGAAGAACATCATCTGCTGGGCTTTCTTGATGAGGGAGCTGATGTTTGGCTCCCACTTGAGATCCTGGGAGATGAAGCGGAAAGATTCCACAGTGTCAATTGTGGAGTCACAGAGGATGATGGGGGGCAGGTGAGGCTGGGTTCTGCCTGAAGTCCACAACCATCTCCACTGTCTTTAGAGCATTGAGCTCAAGGTTGTTCTAGCTGCACCAGTCCAACAGATGATCCACCTCCCATCTGTACACGGACTCGTCACCATCAAAGATGAGTCCGATCAGAGTGGTGTCATCCGCAAACTTCAGAAGCTTGACAGACTGGTGACTGGAGGTGCAGCTGTTGGTGTACAGGGAGTAGAGCAGAGGAGAGAGACCACAGCCTTGGGGGGAACCGGTGCTGATGGTCAGGGAGTCAGAGACGTGCTTCCCTAGCCTCACGCGCTGCGTCCTGTCAGACAGGAAGTCAGTGATCCACCTGCAGGTGGAGTCGGGCACACTCAGCTGTGAGAGCTTATCCTGTAGCAGAACTGGGACGATGGTGTTGAAGGCAGAGCTGAAATCCACAAACAGGATCCTTGCGTAGGTTCCTGTGGAGTCCAGGTGCCAGAGGATGAAGGGAAGGGCTATGTTGACTGCATCGTCCACAGACCTGTTGGCTCTGTAGGCAAACTGCAAGGGGTCCAGGAGGGGGTCTTTTAGGTGTGAGAGCACAAGCCGCTCAAAGGACTTCATCACCACAGAGTTCAGGCCGACGGGTCTGAAGTCATTAAGCCCTGTGGTCCTTGGCTTCTTGGGAACAGGGACGATGGTGGAGGACTTGAAGCAGGCTGGTACATGACATGTCTCCAGTGAGGTGTTAAAAATGTCTGAAGACTGGAGACAGCTGATCAACGCAGTGCTTCAGGCTGGCTGGTGAGACAGAATCCGGTCCAGCAGCTTTCCGGGGGTTCTGTCTCCTGAAGAGTTTGTTGACGTCCCTCTCCTGGATGGAAAGAGCCCTCCCCGGCATGGGTAAGGGGCTGGTGGGGGGGAACTTCAGGGTGGGGTTTGGAGGTGTCAAGGCCCCTCTTGAGGTTGGGAAGGTGGGAGCGGTGGATTGTGGCTGCAGCTGTTGGGGGGTGTCGTGGGGGATCTTTGCAGGACTGTCCCTTTGTCTTTCAAAGCGGCAGTAGAACTTGTTCAGGTTGTTGTCGAGGCGTCGGTCGTTGATGGAGTGGGGGGCTTTCAGCTTGTCGTTGGTGATCTGCCTGAGCCCTTTCCAGACAGACGCAGAGTCGTTGGCTGAGAACTGGTTTTGGAGCTTCTCAGAGTACAGTCATTTGGCCTCTTTCACTGCCTTGCCAAACTTGTACTTTGTCTCTCTGTATATGTCTTTGTCCCCACTCCTGAAGGCCTCTTCCTTATCCAGTCTTAACTTTCTGAGTTTGGCTGTGAACCAGGGTTTGTCATTGTTGTAACTCACCCTGGTGCATGATGGTACACAGCTGTCCTCACAGAAGCTGATGTAGGAAGTCACAGCCTCTGTGTACTCGTCCAGACTGTTGGTAGTAGTCCTGAACACATCCCAGTCTGTATAGCCTAAACACGCCTGGAGATTCTCCACAGCCTCACTGCTCCACTTCCTTGTCGTCCTCACAACAGGTTTGCAGAGCTTTAGTTTCTGCCTGTATGCAGGAATCAGGTGGACCATGATGTTGTCGGATTGGCCCAGTTCAGCACGTGGGACGGCGTGATAAGCGTCTCTAATGGTGGTGTAACAGTGATCCAGAATGTTGTCCTCTCTGGTCGGACATTTTATAAATTGTCTATATTTGGAGAGTTTGTGGGTGAGATTACCTTTGTTAAAGTCGCCAACGACGATAACTAAGGAGTCTGGGTTGGTCCGCTCCACACTCAGTATCTGGTCGGCGAGCATGTCCTGTGCGACCTGCACGTTAGCTTGCGGCGGGATGTAAACACCGACCAGGATGAACGAAACGAACTCACGGGGGGAATAGATAGGCTTACAGTTTATGATGAAGGCTTCCAGGTCTGGAGAACAGTGCTGCTGAATCAGTGTCACGTCGTTGCACCAACCACTGTTGAGGTAGAAACAGATTCCTCCACCTTTTGCTTTGCCGGAAAGTTCCGTGTCTCTGTCCGCTCTGTAGAGCTGGAATCCTGCCAGCTGCCGCGCAGAGTCCGGTATTAACCCACACAGCCACGTCTCCGTGAAGCACAAAACTGCCAATGAATAAAAGTCCCTGTTTTTCCCCAACAGCAGTTGTAGTTCCTCAATTTTGTTGGGAAGTGAGCGCACGTTAGAGAGTAATATTCCAGGTAACGGTGTTTGTAGTCCACGCTGGCGAAGACGTACCAGCACCCCAGCCTGTTTCCCCCTCTTCCGGCGTTTCACCGCGTGAGCAAAGGTGAGCGCACCTTTGACCAGGATGTCCAAAAATTCCAGAGCAGTAGGCAGAAAAGTTGGAAATAACTCCTTTGGTGTATGTAGTGGAATTTTCTTATCAAAGTGGATAGAAGTTGACTCACAACAAGAGAAAATCCGGACTTTGTCTTTATAAGTTTTATTCAAAGGCATTAAGCGTTTGAAGACCCTGTCACTGAGGTTAGTCAGTGAAGCAGAGCCCCGATCAACTTTTACACACAGTATTTATACCAAACATGACAGTGTTATCTCAACTTCAAAGAGTCTGTGTTTTATGACCCAGACCCTTCTCGGGTTCAGAGGTGACAAAGTTATCTAGGAACATACCCATCTGCTCTTCCTGACACATCACCCTAACGCATGGGTTTTAACCATTAAACTTCTGATAATGGCTTTACAGCTTCCTCCTCTAACACAGATGTTTTGAGGAGTGAGGTAACCTAAAGGTCATATACTTTGGAACACTTAATAAAAGAATTTCCATCACAACTCCCTTCTTCTGATTACAAGATAATCACAACTAAAGGAAAATTCTTCAAAACCATCACCCCTCTCAGCTAACAGATAATCCATAGCCTGTTTATTTTGCAAACTCATGTTCCAAGAGCTTGCTGCTCCGTGGTCAGAACAGTGAAACCCTCCTCTCTAATAATGGGCTAATTGAATTATAAGTTGTGACTGTAGGTAGTAAGTGAGCTAGATAACATACTCCAGACCAATTAGCAGGCAGATACAGATATAATCTATTTCCACACATTCAACCCATGTTCTTAGGACATGAGTTCCCATCTCTACTAGGAAAAGTAACAAGAACCCTGGTTAATTTACCTGCCTGGCCATACAATTTACTTCCATTCGGTAAGGCTGTAAGATTAAGAGTTAACACAAAAGGATCTGGAGCCAAAGATCCTGAAATGGTAGAAGCAGCAATTCTGATAGGACATGACTCAAATTTATGTCTGTTGATTAAAGCACATGAAACAGATATAATAGCTTTGCAACCTTCTGTCTTCCCAAGGAAATAAGGTGTGTTTCCCTCCTGTGCAATACAAATATCTGTACCTATATCTGAATATCTCACTGATTCCTATTACAACAAAATCTATAAAGAATTTCTGTAGTAGCACATATTAAAGTAGTCTTACTAGAAAATCTACTAACATTTCTGCTTCGCCTTGCAATATAATTCCTCACCTAAGGAAAAACAACCTCCACCAGCTGGTTATGTTGCCTAACTGGAAAGAAAGTAGTATCAATAGGAACAGGTACTAAAAATGGTTGATCATTAATAGCACGTGGAATCAAACAATAAACATAGCAACTGTCATTTCTTATCTTCCTCACGGTTTGATGCATCAGTTGCCACCAGACATTATCAGCACGATCACGGTAATCAGAAAAGTGATGAATCTCTCTTCGAATCAGCTGATGAGTATTATTGGCATAATTAGTCAGATTAGCCACACATTGTTTCTGCTGTACCTTTCGCCAAATGAACACAAGAGTAATAAAATACTTGCAATACCAATCATTAGCATCAGAACAGACCATCTTCCATATAGCTGCATCGTGACCTTGAAGTGGAATGTCCTTTCTTCTGGTACTGAAAGCAAACAGTTTTTTTTCAAAGAAAACAAATTATAAACAAAACTCAAAAATCCTGCTGCCTCTCCTGAGTGGCTTCTGCGCTTCAAGCTGCCCTGTTACCACACTGGTACAGGTGGGCGGTCGTAGGAAGCTCCTCTAGAAATATGTTTAGAAACAGGAACTCTAACCTGGTGGAAGTTAGGCTTCCATAGTCCAACTAAACAACGGTGGAAATGAACACTTTCAAATTTGTAATGATACCATAATGATAGATATCAAGCAATAAACATGAAAGTTAGATAAAAGCATCCGAGATTTCCTCCTCAGAGTCAGTTTCGCAGTCAAAGTGGGAGAAAAAATTTGGCTGACCCTCGCTGTCCAGGCAAAGGAGTCCCTAGTAGCCACCAAATGTTAAGAAGTTAAGGAGAATAAGCATCATGGCGCATGTTTGACTGTCTCTCTGTTGCAGACGTCACCAGTCCATCATCCAGAGAAAGGTTATGTGAAATGTGTAGAGGTCTTCCCTGTATGTTTCCTATGTGTCTCTCACTGTGGTGTGTGTGCAGTGAGGCAAATGACCTTATGATTTCTAACTTTCAGGCAATGCGATGGCCTTAAGTAGATTTGGAAATAACGTTGCACTGCCCAACGGATTATTGTGCCCCTGTAAGAACAGTGTTTTTCAACAACCTCTTCAATCACTCGCCAGTGATCAGCTTACAGTTCCTTTTCTTGTGGTGGTCCGCTGTCTTCACACCTTTCAGGCCGTGGATGATCCAGTTGGAAGATGACTTGTGTTCTGGAAGCCAGATGAAGCTGGAGGAGCTGGAGCTTTCCTGCAGCTTTCCTGGGTGACTAGTAGGATCTGATATGGGCCATTCCAGTGCCTGGACTTCCACTGTTTTCTCCTAGATTCTCTGATCAGAATCCAGTCCCCAGGAATAAAGGACTGGAGGGTGGAAGTGGCTGTTTCTGGTAATGCAGCCTTCACCGTCTGTGAAACTTGAGAAAACACAGTGGACAGGTTTTGACAGTAAAACAACATCCTATCTTCACACAAAGATGTGGAAGAAAATTATCTTGGCAATATCCCCATGTCCAAATTAGGAGACCTGCCACACAGCACTTCAAAAGGACTGAGATTTGCCTGTGTCCTTTGTCTCAATCTCATATAAGTGAGAACAGAACCTTCACAACGCTTGGCTAATTTTCAATTAAAAGTCCCATTCTCAAGCCTAAATGCTTAACTACATGAACTTCCTCAAAACATCCAACAAAATCAAAAGAATTAATCTTCTGACTTCATCTAGTATACTAGCAGTGACCATCAGCTAAATATTCTGAATATCAAAAAGGGTGACATGATGTTTGAGGAAGGTCTGGTTACAGGTCATTATTTGAATAGTTTCAGAATACCCAAAGAGAATTTCAAAAATGGTCTAATCTGTGGAGATGTAAAATTTCACAAAAGAATCAACACCATAATTTCGGAGAGGTTTTTAGAATGTGGTCTTAGGGAGCTATGCACCATTTATAAACAAAGTTCAACGTCTCTTTCGCATTGTCACTAAGTCCTCACTGGAGGTATGAGCTACCCTTTTTCCCATGAGTGCTAAAACTTTTGGAACCCTATGTTACTTTATTCTGACATTCCCCTCTTCTGGCGCCGGGTCCAACCCATGCGACAATCCAGCAAAAAGTTTGTAAAAACATTTTCTAGTAACCAAGATCACATTACATAGAACCAAAGAAATGAATTCTGACATAACTATGTGTCACTATGAATTTAACGATAGCAACATAAAGAAAATCCAGATGTTTTTAACTGCAATTCAGTTCCATTAACAACAAAACACAAACTTTAGTTATTCAGTTCATCAATGTCTCACTTACAAATTAGTCACATATCATCCTGATTTGTCTTGTATGAAGATAAGTATGAGATTAATGGACATCTAATGTAATTCGGATGCATAAACCCTACAAATTGAATCTAATAAATAATTCCCACCAAGTATGAAGTCATGACTCAGATTCTGTATCAAAAATATATTCCTTACTTTTGGCATATCTTGAACTGTCAGCTAGCTTAATAGCACCAGGGAAAACTTCCAATCTAATAAATCACCAATGATTCTGCATGCAAAACAAATTCTTCAAACTAGTTTAAACTATTTCATTAACCTTTTAATAGTAAAACACATAAATCTAAAAGTCATGCAATAACATGTTATTAAGGCGACAACCAATACAAGCATTTTGATTCTATTATCTCATAAACAGTGTTAAAACTCAGGAAGGGAGGTGCTGAGCGTTTCCATGAAAACAAAGGCATGAACAAACCTGGTAGGTGGGCGGAGTCAGGCAGAACTAACCTCTAATGGGCAGCCTATGGGTGGGACCACAGTTTCTTCATTCAAACCCATCTTAGTGTACCTTGAACTGCAATCTGTTAACATGCACCTACCTCAGAAACATGCTGCTTCTTAACTCTCCTGAAAACTCAAAGTTTTAATCAATCTGGGTTTAGAAACATTATTCTAAACATGGATTATTGTTTCATGCAACATATAAACAAACATTCATTCCAACAAACAAAGACAAAACATCAAAGACAGACAAATGGCCAAATTTGAAGCTTCAAGAATTCAAATACATTTTTAACAATCTCTTTTCAAAATATGTTTTCTCAGCCATATCTTTTAATGCTATAATTGATCAATTTTGTTATGACAATGTTCAGGATCCTTTTTAAGATGAGTGCACATAGTCCAAAGAGATCTCAAACTCTTTAGAAACACAGCAACAGTTTTCTCTTAAATGAATCCAAATTAACTGATGCTGAAACCTTTTGCCAATTCTTTGTACTGTATCTCTGTAATAATAATAACTACAATCTTGAGAGTTATTGTTATAATTATCTTTTTGTTTGTCTCAATTTGATCGCAGCTGCATTCAAGAATTTCTCTGCTCAGGTTTAATGCAAAGAAGTATTTTAAGCCGGCGTTGACATTTTTATGCAGTGTTAAACTTAACCAGGAATTAAGCTAAGAAGCTTGACTCCAAACTGGACATTTTCCCACATAGTGTTTCAAAAGGAGAACAAACATCATTTTCTTTAATTTGGGCTATTTAAATTTTGAGAGTTGGGGAGAAACTTATTACTAGAACCCCTCTTTAATAATCCAAATGCTGATAAATGTTCCAATATTTTATCTCTTAGTAATCTGAAATTACCTTGTGTACCTTTGTACTCCTAGGTATTCTTTTAATCTTTAAACCCTAAGAAATCAAACAAGGAGACTGGAGTTTGAGCCGACCATCCTCTTTAGTGTTGAGAGTACCTTTATTTCTTTTGTCTTTTTTTTCCCTTAAAATAGAGGATTTTACTTGTCTTTACTCCGTTGTAAAAAATCCTAACCTTGGTTCCAAAACAAAACTCTTCAACCCCAATCTGTGTTCCCCAGAGTTGAAATTTTGAGTATTATTGCATTTCAAAGCCACCAAATGACTGGAACCCATCATTGGCTTAGATCTGTTTTAATAGGTAATCAGTCTACCTTTAATTAAGTATTATAATTTTATGGACCCAAAATCTATGGCTCACAGGCTTCAGGAGTCCAGGAACCACAGGTTGAGTACTACTGCATTGAACAATGGTGTTAGCTTTCTGCAGGGATTGAAGGATTGGCTAAATATCCCCAGACCTATTAGTGTATTATTTCAGCTTGGACAATAATCAGATTTAAAATTATTAGTTCACAGCTCCTAATTTACCTCAGATCATATTTGCTCCTAACCCAGTTCATAAGAAGCTTCAGACAAACATTATGCTAAAAAGCCAAAAACAAAACAAAAACACAGATCTGTTTTAAAATAAAGAAAAAGCATGCATAAAAAACTTGGTACTGTGGTGAAAAATAACTCCACGGTTCTGAAGGCCTTTCTATGCAGTCTTTTAGGGAACATGAGATTAGTTAAATTTTTGTGTGGTACCACTGTCCAATCAGAATCTTTCTTACCTTCAAAAATAACCCAAATTTTCCATTCCCATTTTAAAGGTTTTTTTTACCAAGGAAAATGTGTTTAACAAAACCAATTACTCTCAAACGTTTTAGCTGATGATATCTTAGAAAACAACTAGTGTTTTAATATTTCTATGCAACACAGAACTGATTAGGTTTCTCTTTCCTTCTCCAAAGGGAGAAAAAAGAAACTGCAGAACCAAGCCTTTCATAGTTTTTGTCAGGACCTGATATAAGGTACAGTGTAAATCAACATGCTGCATGAGGGAAGAAAAAACCTAATATAATCTCTTCCCAGCAGCAGAAAAACACTGAATTTATACTTTCCATAAGCATAAGTTAGCAGTTGCGGAAAAAAACTGCACCAAACTGTAAATACTGTGTCAGGAACTGTATGAAGACCATCTGCAGTAAAACTAAGCCTGTTTTCATGAGGTCTCTACCCATTAGATTTATGGGATACAAACTCTGACAACAGAAAACAATACCTGAAGGAGAAACCCATCAGGTGTTACGCATGCGCTGGGTTTTAAAAATGCTCCTTCATGAGATCTGTCCTGAGAATAACATAGAAACACATGGTTACTGCTGAATTTTGGAGATGTTGTAACTTCCTCTGCTTTTTAATAGCTTTTAATAACTAGAATACTTTACCCTGAATATTCCACGATGAAAGAGAACTTGCTTCTCTAAAAGAATTAACTGGAAAGTATCAAATGAGCTAAGTTATCACCCTTTTGAAGATACTTTTCTAACCCTAAAATAATATTTTAACCCGCTATTTGTGTCAACGTCAAGCAAGCGTCACATGAGCAGCGGTTAATAAGCGTTCTTTGTTGCAGAAAATAGGAAAAGATTTATGCAAATGTGTGTGTGTTTGTACGTTACCCCCATCAGTTTCTAAATCGCTCCAGAGTCAGACTGTCATGGCACACAATCCTCTATCAGTCCAAAAAAAAAAACAGGCCCTTCTGTTGGTGAGACATTCACTCCTTCATTGTCCACTTTAACTTCTCCAGGAGGGAGAAAGAACTTTGCTCTGGCCTGTTTCTCTTCTGCCCGCATAAGATGTGCTTTCAATATAAATCCAGTGCATTCACTCTTCTGGCTCTGGCAAACAGCATGGATCGTTGTCCATCTCAGTGGGTTTTGGGGCCAGACTTCTTCTGAGTTTCATTTTGGTGGAAACTCACACTGATTTGCAGCAAGCGGGAAGACAAGCAGGCAGGCAGATCCTCTCCCTTTCAGGCCATGCTGAAGAAGCGTCTCTGGCGGAGTAGCCATGGGAAGGGCAGGTTTCTAAAGTCCAAACTCAAAAACACAGATGTTGCACTCAAATCCCATATATGTGTGTATTTGTGTGTGAGAGAGGCAGAAGAAAAAGTTTAGTATAGGTTCAGATTTTGCACACAGAAATATTATCAGTCAGTCAGTCAGTTGTCCACCTTAACATGCACTATACTCCTTTCTAAAACAACTTTCTTTTCCCATCTCTTATGTCCCTTTTCACTTTCACCTTCTTTTCCTACTGATCGTAATATTTAAGACAAACGAAACTTCCTTCAGGAAAGTTTTAACTCTTTAACCCCTTAAATGATGCACTCTGTTCTTTTTAATCTTTTTTTTATGTTTTTGTTTTATTTTTCCATCTCCATCCATCAACTGTTTTACTTTAAACTATTTAAACTATTTTTTTTTTTTACTATTTAACTTATTTACACTCAAACTTCCACGCTGTGAAAAACCAAACTTATCTTCCAAATTAAAGCACATTTAACACAATCATCTCCACTTTTTCCTTTCATTATTTCATAAATCACAGAGTCTGGAGAAGGAGGCACCCCTGATGCCTCAAGGTTCCGGAACCATTTTTTTTCCTTTCTACCCGTTCAGCGGCACGTCTGCCGTCTGGCTTTTCTCCTTTATGAGGTGTGGAAAATTGCTAAAAACCACCCGCAAAACCCTGTGTTTTGCTTTATCTTATTGTTACCAATAAGAACCTCCCTGTTTTCCCTAACAGGGTGACCTGGCCCTCAGCTGATGTCCTCCCACTCGCAACTCAGGAACCTAATTAATTAGTTAGATGGTTAATGTGTAATAAAAAATAATATACATTATATTATACAGAGCAACTTCTCACCCAGACATATTTGTAAACAAATAGTTCGGATCCAATCGGCCAGAAGCCGCAAGCGGGCACGAGGACTCCACTCCGTAAAATGGAGGTGGACTGAGGACGACTTAGTCTCAGGCTGGCCAGGCATCCGTGTCCCCTCCCGCGGATTCCTCTGGCACGTTAGATCCTGTTCGTGACGTTAAAATTGTAGTGGAATTTTCTTATCAAAGTGCATAGAAGTTGACTCACAACAAGAGAAAATCCGGACTTTGTCTTTATAAGTTTAATTCAAAGGCATTAAGCGTTTGAAGACCCTGTCACTGAGGTTAGTCAGTGAAACAGAGCTCCGATCAACATTTACACACAGTATTTATACCAAACATAACAGTATTATCTCAACTTCAAAGAGTCTGTTTTATGACCCAGACCCTTCTCGGGTTCAGAGGTGACGAAGTTATCTAGGAACATACCCATCTGCTCTTCGTGACACATCACCCTAGAGCATGGGTTTTAACTATTAAACTTCTGATAATGGCTTTACAGCTTCCTCCTCTAACACAGATGTTCTGAGGAATGAGGTAACCTAAAGGTCATACACTTTGGAACACTTAATAAAATAATTTCCATCACATGTAGTAGCCCTGATGTTCATGAGTTCTTCTCTGGTGAGAGAGCTCCAGGTACCATCACAGAAGACCGTTTTAAAGTAAAAAACAAAACAAAACAATGCGCACCAACATGCTGAGGCGACAATCTGCGGCGCCATTTTAAAGAGGGTGGAAGGACCCTTTGAAGGTTTTCTAAAACCCTGGCCCAAACCCATCTGGAGCTGCTGCTAGTGGGGAACGCTCTCATAGCATCCTGCAATTCAGAAAGTGGGAAATCTGAGTCCGGACTCTCCCTGGAAGCTGTGTCCAGTTTTCAAAAGTGAAGCGAAGAACTGCAAAGCCGAGAACTGATCAAATTGTTCCTGAGTAGTTGTTGATCTTGAAGGTGTAAAATTCTTTAATCTGCTCATTGATGTCCTTTAAGCCTGTAAGCATCTCACAGATTTAGCTTTATTTTTTAAATAGCTCATTTTGCTTGTACTCCTTTTAACTGCCTTGCCAGTAACTTCTGTGGTTTGTCACCAGGTTTAAAGTGCATCTGTTTAAGTAGCAATTTTCCCAGAAAGATATTATGCTCCTATCTTAATTTAAGTAGAAGTATCTAAATATGGGTATAGACAACAATTAAAATCACCTCCTTTGACTAAGTGGTTTAAGTCATGGTCTAGTATCAGATTAAACACCTTTCAAAAGAAAGATGGGTCATCCGTGTTCGGCCTATATACTGTATATTTACTAGTGTAACAGGAAATTAATTGATATGCCTATTTAGAATTAAGAACCTGCCATTTGAGTCGGCTGTAGATGACTGAAATCGAAAAGATACAGTCTTTCGGAAGAGAATGTCAACACCTCGCACTTTAGATGTGAATG
The DNA here is from genome assembly GCF_021462225.1 of Girardinichthys multiradiatus. NCBI lineage: Eukaryota > Metazoa > Chordata > Actinopteri > Cyprinodontiformes > Goodeidae > Girardinichthys > Girardinichthys multiradiatus. The sequence continues at coordinate 6,325,669 of NC_061815.1, forward strand.
GTGACTGATAGACCAGTGAGATCTAATTAGCCCTCAGTTTCCTGTGCCCTGTGTGGCTTTAATATGGGTTTCTTGTAAAAATAAAATGTCAGTTTTCAGTGATTTCAATGGACGAACATGAAATCTAGAGCATTATTTGAATGTGGTACCTTTTACATTAGAGTGAGATACAAACCTTTTATTCAGTCTGGCAGTCAGTCTCAAACAAAAAACAAAAATAACAAACAGCTAACAGCTAACAAACACCCTAACAAACCCCCAACCAAAGCTTCCCCAAACTAAGCATAGTTACATACATCTGGGATCACTGATCAAAAAGAAAAAGCACAGAGAACACCTCCATGTGACTATCCCTCATTAGCACACTATAAAAAAAGAGATACAATTAAACTGTTGGATTAACAATAAAAACCGCTATGGTAAAAGTCTGCTTGGAACTTGTTTAGACCCTTTTCATTTTTGCTGACAAGTGAGCTCTCAAAATGTTTTGGTTACAAAAGTCTTAAATGTTTGACTTACCCTTGGATGAGAAGTCTAGCTGGAAATGGCAGTGAGTGCCCGATCTCATTCTCTCTCAGCAGCTGGAACACCTCATGGAAGATGGAAGTACCGCTGAAAGCGACCGTGATCCAGACGCTGCTACCGGAGTAGGTGGTGGTACTCTCCAAACTGGTTCCTCAGGGACGTCAACGCCGTTGTTTAACTTTCCATAAATAAAGCACCGTGACTCACTCCATGTTGAGTTGAAACCGGCAAGCAGCAGATGGAAGCTTCTCCTATTTGATAACATGGTGAAGTGAGTGGAGCATTGTTGCCCGTTGGCCATGCGAATTACTGGGGAAATGTCAGGCAAGCGACAGCATGCGAATGTGGCAAAAAATGTGCTGAAATTGCAGTCGGTCTGAACGCACCTTTAGGATGCAGCCCCTGAATATGGACGCAGCCGTTCTCAACGTCTATCCTTTGTTACAGAAAGAACCTCTGTCTCTACTAAAAATAACTTCTGTTTCTACTTGAAAAAAGATTTCAGTAGTGTGTGTGAGAGCATTTCAGTGATTTGTGTAAAAGCATGCAGCGTTTCAGTAGTGAGTGTGAAACCAAATTCAGAATATTGTCCCATAACGGCCTCTCATATTGCTGTGTCCATCGTTTTCATAGACAGAAGGAACTGACCCCTTAATCAGATGAAGTCTTTTGGCAAATCCTTCTTGATACTGGAGGAAGTTGCTGAAGCTACTCGTCCTTAAAGTGGGAAAATTCCCATTTCCCCACTTCAATCACGAGTAATGTGGTTACATTTCCATTAAAAATTCAATTTAACAAGACACTTTGCACCTTTTCGAGGCTGAGGGATGAATAGTGTGGGCTAATACACCCAACAACCGAACCAAACTTATCTACTTGCAGATTCTGCCTATTTGAGCTTGGATAACAAACTTGTAGCGAGAAATAAAAATGGTGAATATAAAAATGTTCTTTTTTTAGCAGTTCGGCAGCAAATACTGCGACGTAACAGTTTAAAAATGTAATAGAAAATCGAGAAGACTGAACTGATTGAAACGTATGACCCAAACAGAACATAAAGATATCTACACAGCACCTTGAGATACTAATTTCAACTTTTCTGCACTCCTACCGACTCCAAGTACACAAAAATGTATTTAATGGCCACAAAAGTGGATTTAGCATGATATGTCCCCTTTAACAGTCACTATAACACTTTTACATTCCTTTATGCTGAAAAAGGCCACACAGAAGGCATTTAGTTCTAGAAAAAACAAAGCTAATTGATACAATGAAGAAAGACTCACATATTGGGAACTGATGCTGGAGATGGGGTGCCAGCCTTTGGTGGAGGAACGAGAGTGGCAGCACAAACTCCTGTTTTCAACAGAAAGTAGTCAGTATTAACCCTAGCACGCAAAAACTGTTAGGAGTTGCATTGTTGAACTGATTCTGAAACAGACGTTTGAAAATTACTTGGGCTTTTTTTGCACTGGCTGCCTATGGCAAACCATCTTTAAATAAAAGGTAATAAGTTATTTATGACAACATGCTTTTTATTTTGTGAACTGCAACAGGTCATCATACTCGACTTTGAAAATACAAACAATGCAGTGTATAGGAAGCAATGCAAAGCTGAGGGGGAAGTAATTTCAAATTACCACAATCTCCTCCATCTCCTGTAATTTGTGTTTCACGTCAGCCAGCAAATCTAAGAAAAAAAAAAAAAAAAAGATTATTTTTTCTGTCTACAAAGCACGCATCTGTAATGTACCACCTGGAATTAAAGAAAAAGTCATTGCAGGCTCACTTAAACTTTTATACGTCCCACAATGTTTATGTGAAGACAGAATTTGCTGCATGCAGGAACACAATTGTTAAAACAGATAAGATAACTTCATGGGTTTGTCATAAAACAGGCTGGTCATCAAAAGAGTAAGTCTCCAACCGGTTTACTCCAGTGACTATGCTATTCTGCGTACTTAACAATTATTATCAATTATTTTACAGGTCTTCAGCCTTGGCGAATAAGAACACTTGATAGGGCTATTTTGAAAGGTGTTCTACTTGTTTTTGTCTTACATCGGTGACAGAGGTTCAACTGTACGTTGTTGGCTGTGCTTGATAATGATGTTTAATTTTACATTTTATTTTTACTTCAATGGGTTCATCACTGGTGCCTGCAATAGAAGTCAGCATACACAGCATAACAGGAAATAATCTGCTGTGGCATAAGAAACAGTTATACACAACAAATTCACTCCCAAGCCCAGCGCCAGTGCATTTGGTGATGGCAAACATAATAGTTTAAGGCACGTGTCTAGCAATACACACAATTCCTTTTACTTATGCCCTGTAAACATTGCTTTACGTATGGTAGTATTATTTTAATCACCACCTACAGTAAATAAATTATAGTCATCACAATCTTAAAAATGCCAAACACACTCACCTGGAGGACAGTGGCAGTGGTCATGTCTCCATTGCCAGCACGTTAACTTCTGGTATCAAAAAAAGCAGAAGCAATTTGCCCTCACCTCTCCATTGGCCCAACACCAATCATTTAGAAAATCTGGTTAGGACATACAGTATGTCCTCTATCACTATGTGCCGAATGTCAGCTATTCAGCTGCAGACTCCCGACACCGCTCTGAGGCCCCATTGCCTTCAACATGGCTGTATTTGTATTTAAGGTTGGTCCATACTTACTGAGTCTGGAGGAGGCTGTGCCCTCTGCTGTGACTTAAAGGCAATTTTGACATACTGATTACCTTTAAGTAACAGACCCGTTTTGCTCCACTGTCAGCGGAGCATTTGGGGCAACAGTGAAAGCTCACCAAAAAGAATGTTACTTGTAAAGCAGCATTTGTGACTCACAGCAGCAGATTTGTGTAGTTGCATTCACTGACATTCACTAACGTTTATGTTAAAGGACAAAAATATGATAAAATAAATTGTTTGTGGCAAGATGTTAATAAATGTGTTTGAATTTTTTTCCACCATTTGTTTTGGATCAATTGGAGCAAAACTGTGAATGTAAAAGGTTTTTGATGTGTGACTCAGAATACAATTTATGGATCTGTACTGAAGAATCTGAAGAGGTGTAAAACTTTTGTTTTGTAATTGTGGGAGACAGAAAAACATTGTACAATTACAAAATTCCTATAGCATCCCTATAGCGTGACAAATTCACAGTTACAATACACTAATGCTTTTGCCCCATATTAACCTTTACAGTTATTACGTAACAACCTTTTTACCGTATTTACAATTAACAAATAATTTTTAGTGGACTATTTTGATAAAACTCTTCATGGCCTACTACTGTTAGATTTGGGTCAGTTACAATAAGTTATTAATAAGCACTTAATCACCTTGTAGGGGGTTAATATTCCACTAATATGGGTATTGATTCAAAGGATTTCTGTCCGACGCTATGGTTAAGCCAAAAAAGCTAAAACGGGAATTAAATGTGGGGTGTAGAGGTTAAAAACTCCAGCAGAAGAATATTCAAGAGGTGCCCATGGTCATGGAGACGTTACTGTCAGCAGCAGGGGGCAACCTGAACAGAGCCAGGTCCCCAGCTGGGTCTTATTACTCAGCCAAAGTTTGATTCTCATTCTGAGTCACACATCACACTAACAATCACATAAAAAAAATAAAACTGCATCACACTGATTTAATGAAACACTCCAATGTAGATTGACTGCTGGTTTAATCATAGGGTGGTGAAATTCACTAGGTTATTTCTCATTAACACTGTGGGCAGCATTTTTAGCAGAATTTCTTACTGCCTGTGGGTCCAACTGATAGGAAGGTGGCATTTGTTATATTTCTAACTGACCCTTTTCCATTGAATTTGAGGTTTGGAGGAATATATTGTTTTAGTTCCTCTTTTATGATTAATAATTTAAAGCCTGGTAGAAAAACATATTCAAAGCCAGAAAAAATACCCCTGGTTTGTTAGACTCCTGTGTTCTGAATAAGTATTAGGTATTATTTAGTCAACTCAGAGGTAAGGAACGACACAGAGTCAGTTATACTTGCGGCAAGGGTAGCTGTGCAATACAAACTACGAAGTATTAACACTCTTCCCTCTTTATTTATACATGCTTGGTCACACACAGTTCAAACATCATTCAGGGTGTGTGTGTGTGTGTGTGTGTGTGTGTGTGGGGTCAGAAAGGTTAGGGTTCATTTGTCTTGATTATAAACAAACATAGGAAGTGGGGACCTGGTGTATAGCCCCCAGATGCTGCTAATAAAATAATAAAATAATAAAAGAATAAAAGCATAACTCATTCTTGTGACCATCTCCCTTCCTGTAACATGTAAGGAGGGAAAAGTACTAAGAGCAGACATGAGTGATAAACAATATAAAAGATATAAAAACCCTAACAATAAGCTTGAAACTTATAATTTGTGACCAACAAAAAGCTTGTTTTTAAAAGAGATATGTCATAACATTTGTTGATGATATAGTTCAATTCTTTTTTACAATAACACGTGGTAGACTCTTGGTACACTAAACTGAGGGACTTAGGACTCAATTGATGTTTGTGCTCTTGGGTTTTGGATGTCATCACTGATTCTGCTCAGTCCATTGCTGTGTGACCACTCATGGTTAATTTTTAGGAAAACACAGTTAGGCTGGGCTTTATCCCCAACCATGATCATAACACAGCAACAAATGATACATCCAGCTCATGGGACTGGTAAATAAACCCTTTGAGTTTACGACAACAAGGCAAGATTTCAACAATAGTTTGGGAAAAAAAAACAATAATTCTGATTATTTGTTTACACAAATAAGGGTTTCAGAGGTGAAAAACCGTGTTAAACTATCTGTAACCACTGTACAATAATTCATTTTAGTTTTGATAAGTCCATACATTAAAATTCTTGTGCTCGTTTATTTTTAAGTAGTGATGTGTGAGTCCTGAAGGCATTGTTCAAAACCCGAGGTACATTACTCATTTGGGAATCAATTCTTTGTCTCTATTAACTCATTCCCTGACTCTTCTCTGTTATTGCCAGCTAGCCAAATACAAAGAAGAAACCTACACAATATGTCACGGTGCAACTGCTGTTGTAACTGTATTTATATAGATTTTTCAACTAAATTGCTGTATTAACCCTGTGGGAAAAGGAACTCAACTCACCGTTTCCCTCCCTGCGATGAGCTCCGGATAAAAGAAGGCTGGTGTCATTCATAAACTGAAGGAACCACAGATTCGGTGACTCATTAACACAGAAGCCTAGCAGCACTCAGAGAATGGACGAATCACTGAATGGTTCCCAGTCCAGCACAAAAAATTCCTAACTCATTTCCAGTACAGTAACTTACTCAATCTCCCGCTTCCATGGCAGTTAGTTGTGTCCTCTACCAACATAGAAACATTTGATTCAACATTCATGTGATGTTTGTGGGAATGAAGCACTCAGCAGATTGCTGTAGTCTGACTCCACTCACAAAATGAACCAATCACAGCGCACTTCTGTGGACACTTCTGAGTCAGTGGTTTACATACTTAGAAATCTGTTCAGTCAGCTCGAGCAGAGACGAGTGATGATAAACAAAGATCAATCATTTCATTTTATACCTGTAGAAAATAGAAAATCATCATACATTATTTCCTTGATTACACTTTTTGTTCATATTTCTGAAAAAGATAAGACAGTTAATATGTGACTCCACACAGGGCTCTCCAGTCTCTGAGTCCCAGAATATTAGAACATGCTTGTTTCACTCTCTACTGCTTCAACTGTGTATTTTAATAATTGTTGCATGGATTACACAAAAATATACCTATTTTATTTTTTATTGATTTAACTGTGAGCAGTTAATGAATGTTGCATGGATTACATGGCAAGATCTCACCTCATTTTGACACAGTGACTTGACTGTTATTTCAGTAGTAGTTCTCTTAAGCTGTCTACTGGAGTGTGTTGGGACCACAGCCATGGGTTTCAACACTAAAACTCCGGTACATACTTTCCTGGAACTTTTCCAAATAAAGTGCATTAACCTTCTTCCAGCACAGCCAGGAAAGGGGGTAACTGCGGACCTCCTGTGGCGCCATTACCCAAATAAAAGCCCCCACTTTTCCACAAGTCTTTCTCTTCGACGCGGCCCTCCATAGGAACCGGATAGGAGGGGAAAGCGCGCTGAATGTCTTTTGCTGGTAAAAAGACATAAATTCAACTGGATCCAAGGACCGATCACCGATCATATGCAAAAGTTAAGTAGAATGAAATACTGTCTGTGTATCCGGTATTTTCATTCATGAACGGGGAAATTAAGGTGTAAGAGTTGCTTACATTTTCTCTTCGAGGCCCCACAGAAGCAAACGGTGTTCCGAGAGAAGCCGGTGGAGAAGCTGTTTCGACAAGCCGAGTCTGGAGGAAAGACTACGGCCGCAACCGTGTTTACGGTAACGAACAGCTGGTCACCTTCTGATCGGGAGAAACTGAGGAAGCTAGCGGGAAGCTAACTCTTTGTTCACGGCGGATATCTTCTTTCAAACTTCGCCCTTGGACAACATTCCCTCAACAGGTTCAGAGGTTGGGTTTTGGGCAGATTAACAGATTGGTTTAGGATGAAATGATCTAAACGTTTTCATGTTATGAAGTTTGTTTTGTGGAACTCGGCTATCTTGGTGCTAGCATGCTACCTGTAGCACACAGGCCGGTTCTTGTTCTTTGTATGTTTTGAAGCTAAGATAAACTTTATTTAAAGGGTGGCTTTAACCATAACATTGCTCATAACGCGCCGTCAGCGCTTATGCATTTTAACCCTGGTATTTTAAAGGTATGTGTTGATTCTGGCGCTAAGCTATCTCTAGCTTAGCACTTTAGCTAGCTTCTTTGTTAGCCCAATTGCCAGCCGGTAAGAACACGTGTGCTAGCATTAAGGCTAGTCAACAGAAAGGTTGTTAGTCTTCAAGCTAGTGAATAATAGTCCCTGAAAATCATTTGCTAGAGTTGATAACTAAGTAAACACCATTAAGCCCCATTTCTCTAGAAAGATTTGGCTCTTTTCCAAAATACCCAATAATATTTCTCCAAATATTATTTTAATAAATAAAGGCAGTTAATTAGACACTGTTGAGAATTAGTCATCCAGGAGGTTGGTTTTATTCAGCAGATCATTATTTAAAACATTATTTTAATAAAATTATATTTTATCTGATCTTGTATTGTAAAGGGTTGTCTAAAGGTATGCCAATTATTGTCTTACGTTAGTTCCAAGACTAACTTAACTTCATTTCCAGATCCTTCAAGATAATCCTTGGTTCTCAAACATAAACATTGCATGGTAATATTGCATCACTCTTTTGGTCATGGTTTCAAACATCTTTAATCAACTTGTTTATATTGTACATAGTCCATTAGTCTTCATTATTCTTTAATTCTGCTTGGTAGTTTAGTTGGATTGTTTTAGCATAGTAAAGAGTTTGTTGATTGAAATATGTTTGACTTTGAGTTGACTTATTTTTGTTAATAAATTCTTGTATTTTAAGAAATTGTGTGAATTCATTCCATATGTGTGCAGAGTTTATGCTGTTCAATAATGCCAGAGCTCGTCTCACACCTTTCTATTCTGTCCTAATACCATCGCCTTAATGGGGCTGGTATTCACAGGACAATCCTTAACAGACCGGAATATTATTTGGTAAAATATTAAAATATTAATATTAAAATATTAATTTTAAATATTAAATAATATTCTCAGATTCATATTTACAACAAGTGACAACCTGTCCGTTACCTGAAAGTCTTCTGCTCTGCTGTCTACACTCTGTTCCTGCCCACTGACAGGTTAGAAAGAAATGGTTCAGGTAATCATTGGGCTAATAAATGTTTAACTTGTTTTGTGATTCACTCCAACTTCAGTGTGTGAATCACTACTATTTGCATGCTTCAGTATATGTGCAAAAAAAAATATCAGATATGGAAAAAAGTATGTGATTTATTTATTTATTTTAATGTTTAATGAGCATTAAATATTGTTACACTTACATTATTGTGGGTGACTGACTCATTGACTTACTGACTCAAAACCCAGTGGTTGACTTGTAATGCTGAAGGCTGGTTTGATGCATTCTCCTGAGAACACACTGGCAAATAACTGTTTTGCCACTGTCTCTGCACCATAGAGATTTCTGGATCATTCCATCTCCTGACTGATATTGGTAGTGGGGTTGGGTGATCAGTTCATGCAACCTTGCTTCTGTCCCTCTCACATCTACCGCCGCTGAATAACACCCTAGATTCTGGAATAACCTGCAGCTGGTTAAGCAAGATTCCAGAAAAAGTGGTTTTACAGCTTCTGCCTCTGCCAGGATAACTCTAGTCAACCCCAGATCCTCTGTGTCACAGAACGTTTAGTCCAATGTGTTTTCTGAACTAGAACCACCTGCCGGCTTATTTATAAAAATCATATGATAATTGGACATGGTGGTGGAACTGCAACTGTTTTTAGAAAAAACAAAAGTATTATAAGCAGCTTGGTCTGCCAGGATCCTTTTCTAGCTTTAAAGCTCACTTATTTGAACTAGGTGGACATTAATCTGTATTCTGCACATTGGTAATTCTTATTGTGGTCACCAAAGCACAATAAGGATTTTCTTAAAAAGACTTTTCAGACCTGCTAGCTCAGGTGATACCTAAATACGATAGACTGGTAATTGTTAAAGATTTTAAAAATTCATGTGTGTTTTTCTGATAAGTAATGTTGGACCACTTGTTGCTGAATATTGGACTACTTGCACAGACACCAGGCCTCCTGATGCTTGCGGCCATTTTGTATCCCGGACAGTCCGCGCCTCCAAATCCCGTCAAGCATCACGACTGTTATGACGGGGCGTCTCAAGTCTGACGTCACAAGACGCTATATAGGAAGGCGGACATTTTTAAAACTCGCTTTCAGCTGGCAATCTTGACAAGGTTACCACGCAACTGGAGCGTCCTTGGAAGTAAAAGAGATCCCACGTGGAGTCTTCATTTATTTCTCTCTCTCGTTGGCCAACGAACAATTCATAACTGAGGTTTCTGGACTAGGAAGGCCAGAAATTTCACTTTGCCGATCGAAGACGTGAGTTTAACACGTAACTAAAAACACGGAGTTCGAGGAAACGAACCGCCATCATGTTTCACCCCTAGTCGACTGCTGATGGTGAGCTCCTATTTTTTCCTTTTCGTCAAGAAGACCAAAGGACGGGACTGACTGCTCTCTTGGAGTGTAACTGCGGACGCGCACAACACTTCACACCCACCCGTTTTTCCTCTCACTCGCGGACCCAGAAGGAAACTTCACCAAGTAAAACCCATCTTTTATTTAATCTTTTATTTCTTTATTAGAAGGCCTGGGCAGGGTCAGAGGTAGAGCAATCAGAATCGCTGGTTAGGATCTCATGTGTTCTGAATGATTTGTGCATGTAACCTTGCTTATTGAAACTTTGATGTGTTATGTTGATATCGGGATCCGCCGCATTCCTTGAGCTGCTTGTGTTTTACTATCTGAGAGTCAACGCGGGTGCGTTGTAAGACTGGACTGTTAAAACGACCTCATGGTAAAATTCTCCATTTCCCTTTTGTCTTCAACCTCACTGTGCTAGACTGCCGCCAAAAGTCAGAATCCTTTGAGCTCAGGAGTTGGGGGGACGTTTTATGATCAGGTCATCCCCTCCCCACACTCGCCACCACACCCCTTTTCATATTCTCATTCCGTCTTCTGTTTTTGCCATAAGCTGCTGGTTGATTAAATACATACCCACTGCCGTTTGTATTTCGCTTAGTTAGATGTGTTACCCCTGTGTTTGTAGAACTTTGCACGTTAAGTAGGTGAAGATTAATAAATATTCACATAGATAAAGAGAGAGCGTTTTGTGTTCATTGTGTGCGAAAGTGATTCGTCAGTCAAAATAAGGTTAACGTTCCACACGTTTCAGCAGAAACGGTCGATTAAACAGTGACATCTCCGGCAATAGTTATTAATTATTACGGAGTATTTAACGGTTGTAATTGTCAAAGGCGTTGAGCCACAATTACAACACCAGAAACATCTCTGGTCTCGATTTATAAATGAGGATTTTGGTTAAGAAGTTGATTTTGTCAGATTATGATTTGTAATTATAATTATTGATCAAGATTAATCAATCAATAATCATAAACCCAACAGTAACAAGCCAAAGAGTTTTAAAATATTATTTATTCATTTAATTTACAGCTGTCCGTATCTGCTCCCACTCATTAACATGGTCATACTCTTGATCTTATGCTGTCATGTGGTCTGTGTCAAATGTAAGGATATGTTAAGCAGTGTTTCCTAATCACTGCCCTGTTTTGTTTAACTCCCCTGTCAACTTGGTGTTCTGTGAGCTCTTATGCTGGGACACCTCAGGACTTCTTTATGCAATTAGGCTTTTAAAACATTTTCTAATACAGATGAGATAGCATCTCAGTTTCAAACAGTTTGTATATCTGTCTTGGACACTGTTGGCCTTTTAAAAAAAGTTATGCTAGGCCTAAAACAGAGCCAAGGATAAATAAATGTTACCCAGGTGGCAGGAAAAAAGAGTTCAGAAGGGCTGAAAAAAAGTGGTAGAAGGACAGGCTGTCCTTTGAATGCATTTTAAAACAATTAACAATGTCCTTACCCCTTCTTAACCTGATGGTTACGAAAAAACATTTCTTCTGCATTTCAGAGGTTTTACCATAAAAGGTTCTGCCCTAAGCTAGTCTAAGTCCTACTTGGCTAAGAGAAGTTTCTCTGTGAGTCTTGGGAATTTTAAGTCATTGTCCCTGTGGAATGCCGCAGGGCTCAGTTCCTTGCCCTTTTCTTTTTTCATCCATGTCAGGTTTCCATTCAATTCAGTTGAATTCAAAAAAACATTATTAATCCCAAAAGGGAATTTAAATGGTGTTGTAGCTCATATTATACAGGTTTCTTCAAAGAGCTGTTGTAGATGCTGATGGCTGTGGGCAGTAAGGATCTCCTGTAGTGGTCTGTCTTACAGTTGATCTGAAGAAGCCTCTGACTGAAGACACTCGTTGTTCAACAGTCTCATGAAGAGGATGCACATAATTTTCTTCATAATTATGAAGAATCCTTCTCTCCGCATGTAGAGCTAACAGGATTATTAAGGACTTGGCCCAACCCAACGAGAGCCGGTTTAGTGGATTCAATCAGATGTTAAGAAGCATTATGGCCAATACAGATCAATTTATGCTTACCTTAACTCTACCTTTATGTGCAGGCCATAATACTCCAACATGTGATTTGTCTTAAATAAGACACAGAACAGGTGGGATAAATAAATCTTAAGCTGAAACAACGGGCATAGCATTAGCAGAAAACAGGCTGACAAAACAAATCATGATATTTAGTACTACTGTAAGCAATGCTTATAGGAACATAGTTTTTGTACTTGTCCAGCTTCTCACTACAGAGTAAGTGTGTCATAACCAGATTATTAAATATTTGGCCAAAAGAAAAAAACACTGGGTACACAGGTTAAAACTGTTTAAAGGATTAAAAAGCATAGTGGATTCTCTTAACATAGCACATAGGTTACACTAAATATATGATATTAAATGCTGGATACCAACACTAGCTATGACATATAAAGTCCAAACTATTGTTTCCTGCTCATAGAATCTGTAAGACCAAAATGTAAAATTATTTTCAATGAGAAATGTAATGACTGCAACATGACCAGGAAACCACATGTCAGATTGTCATGGGATTCAAAATCCCATAATAGTCATGAAAAGCCCTGCTTCAGCAGCTTTCATAAGTCAATATGAACTTTTAGTAAAGGAAAGCATTCAGTCTGCAGCTTTTTTGTTGTTGTCATTTCTTTGCGCAAAGCAGGAAAGCTAATATCAATTCATTTGCTGCTTCAGTGTAATCCACTGAAGCACTTTCAGATGCAAAAGCACCTTTTAAATTTGCTGCAACACAAATTTGACTCAATAACCTGAATCAATTCATGATGTTTTTTAAGGCTTTATGTAGTTTTTAGTCTGTGGTGCATATTTAAAATTTGGATACATCTCAGGATAGCTAAAAAATGGCTACTTCAAAAGACTGTTGCAAAGTGAGGTACAGAAATGTCAGCAAAAGTTATTTAGCAGATTATGGATCAAACAGTCTTCTAAATACCACAAAAGATGTTTTACTCTGCAAACGAGAACTGCAGCAGGTTTGTTGATGGCAAGGGGGAACGAGGCTGCTATGCTTGCAGAGAACAGTCACTGTGAGGAGAAAGGGAAGATTACATGGATGAATGATCAAAGAGCTCCATATGAGCTTCTAATATATATATATATATATATATATATATATATATATATATATATATATATATATGTAGGGCTAGACACAACAATTAAATTATTTGGCAAGACCTAAAGAAAGCCTGTGGAAAGCTGCGGTAGTATGTGCAAACTCAACTGTTCTAAAGACAAGCTACAAGCTTGCATGATGATTCAGTAGCAGGCAGGAAGGATGACGGATGATGATTCCTTGCAGCTGCTTAGAGCACATTAAAAGCTGTAGTTGTTAACCAAATTACATAGTATTAAGGTTTGAGAATTATAGTGTGAAGTAGATGTTTCCCAACAGACCCATTGTTACCAATTGCCATATTTCATTTTCCAAACATCACTTAACATCCATGATCTTTAGATATACTCTTCTTTCAAGATCATCAGTTTTTACTTTCAAAAGACGTAGAAATTAAGGGCACAGGAGACCTATAAAACAGTATTTTTACGAGCTTTATTGCAATCATTTGTTTTGATCTCATTTCATTTATTGAATTCCTCTGTGTGCTATAAAGAGCTTAAGATCATTTTTTGCGTGCTGTCTGATATGAGAAAAGGACCAGAAGGGTGTGCTCATTGATATGCAGAAAAAGATAACTGAAAACATTTGAACTCTACAAATGGATCCAATATTCATACTGGTCTGTCAGTGAAGGGGAACAGAAATCACATTTGGAACCTAATATTAGAGTTTAGTCAACATAAATATTAGAAATCTAGAAGCCTATTCATAAAATGGTTTGCTGTTTCATTTTTTTCCTCATACTTTCCCTAAAAAAATTAAATTAGTCATTTTTGTGCTGCTTTTTCCTATACACCCTGTAATCATTGGTTATATACTGACAACATATATGTCATTAATTGTGTTGAACTTTTTTCTTATGTAATTACGAGTAATAAATCCGATTTCCATAAAATTGCGTACATTAAACAAAAAGCTGAATATATTCTGTTATATAAAACATCAAGATATATTGTGATATAGATATAAGCTATTAATATGGCTTCCATTTAATCAAACATATCATCTTAAGCCCAAATAAATGCAGACGAAAGGCAACCGGTGTAAAGGTTTCTTCCTGGATTCCTGTGTTAGATGTGTTTAGTTTATATTTCCTTACAGATCTGGCTTCCGCTTGTTTATGTCCTCTAGTTTAGTCTCATTGTTTACTCACCTTACTTCATTTAGATGTGTTTCTGTTACCTCCCTGCTCATTTGTGTTAATTAGTCATTCTCCCTCTGTATTGTTTAGGTTTCCTTGTTTTGTCTCCAGCTGTCCCATATTCTCCTGATCAGTTCCTCTGTTAGTTCATTGGTCCACTCTCCACTTCCCTCAATATTTAAGTTCCCTGGTTCTCATTGTTCTCTACCGGATCCACTGGTGACATTCCTATTTCCATGTCTCTGTGTTCTCGTCTGTTTCCCTGCTGTAGTCCCTGAGTTCAGTTTAATTAATAAATAACCTTTCGACTCACCCTGGCTCCTGTCTTCCTGTCTGCACTTTGGTCCTGCTCTGCCTCCTAATTTGACAATTGCATTATTTTGGCATGTGCTTGTTTTTTCTTTCTTTTTTTACTTGAAACATCCAGTAAGAACCCAAAGGAATAAGCAGTAAATAGAAGTTATCTAGCCCCACCCATTCAGCACGTGTCAGGCCACAGAGCGGAGTACACAGGTTTGTTATGTTGTGTTGGCTGCAGTTCTCATTCTCTCCACAGGGTGTGAAAGACAGAAGCAGCTGCACAGCTGTTCTGCATCAGCAGCAATCAAAGGAGAGCTTCATGTGCTGTTGGGACCTTGGATTGTTTGCTCACCTAGAATGGTAATCAGACCAACAGACTTTGCTCTGCTCGTGAATGTGTTCTGAACACACCTAAGCCTCATCTGACTGTGTTTCCCTTCCTTAAGGTTGCTGTCAGAAAGATCCTGTCCCGGATTACCTGTCGTGGTTCTGCTTCCCGCCTGGTTGGTAAATGCTTAGATGAATTTACCTCAGTTATATGACCTCCCTGGATTTCCTGGATCTACTGGTAGTGTTGCTGTTCACTTCCACATCCTGCCTGTCCACCCTCCTACACGCATGTCCTTCTGGAGGAACCCCTCACACATCGACCTGTCAACCTCAGTCTCCGTGGCTTGCTCATCTCCTTGCGGAACTCTCTTCTCCACAACCAACTAAGAGAATCAGAATCAGAATCAGATCAGAATCAGAAAAGCTTTATTGCCAAGTACGTTTTTGGACATACAAGGAATTTGTTTTGGCGTAGTCGGTGCAATACAATACAAATTAAACAGTACAAACATATCTACAATATAATATAAATATAAGTGCACAGTTTTAAGTGAGTGAGAGTAAATATAGAGCAGTATAAGATGCAAGAGCAATACAACAGTGCAGGTGATCATTGTGCAAGTAAGCAGGAGTCCAAGCTGAGCGTTAATGTAACCTATAGAGTTACAGGTTACAGGTGTCCTATCAGCAAAAAAAGGGGGGGTGTGGGGGAAAGAGAGAATGTCAGGGTGGTTTCCGGGCTTTGTTAACCAGGCTAGTGGCAGATGGGAAAAAACTGTTCTTGTGGCGTGAGGTTTTGGTCCGGATGGACCGCAGCCTCCTGCCAGAGGGGAGAGTCTCAAAGAGTCTGTGACCGGGGTGGGAGGGATCAGCCAGAATCTTCCCGGCCCGCTTCAGGGTCCTGGAGGTGTACAGTTCCTGGAGCGACAGTAGACTGCAGCCAATCACCTTCTCAGCAGACCGAATGACACGCTGCAGCCTGCCCTTATCCTTGGCTGTAGCAGCGGCGTACCAGATGGTGATGGAGGAGGTGAGGATGGACTCAATGATGGCTGTGTAGAAGTGCACCATCATAGTCTTTGGCAGGTTGAATTTCTTCAGCTGCCGCAGGAAGAACATCCTCTGCTGGGCTTTCTTGATGAGGGAGCTGATGTTTGGCTCCCACTTGAGATCCTGGGAGATGATGGTTCCCAGGAAGCGGAAAGATTCCACAGTGTCAATTGTGGAGTCACAGAGGGTGATGGGGGCAGGTGGGGCTGGGTTCTGCCTGAAGTTCACAACCATCTCCACTGTCTTTAGAGCGTTGAGCTCAAGGTTGTTCTGGCTGCACCAGTCCAACAGATGGTCCACCTCCCATCTGTATGCGGACTCGTCACCATCAGAGATGAGTCCGATCAGGGTGGTGTCGTCCGCAAACTTCAGAAGCTTGACAGACTGGTGACTGGAGGTGCAGCTGTTGGTGTACAGGGAGAAGAGCAGAGGAGAGAGAACACAGCCTTGGGGGGAACCGGTGCTGATGGTCAGGGAGTCAGAGACGTGCTTCCCCAGCCTCACGCGCTGCTTCCTGTCAGACAGGAAGTCAGTGATCCACCTGCAGGTGGAGTCGGGCACACTCAGCTGGGAGAGCTTCTCCTGTAGCAGAACTGGGACGATGGTGTTGAAGGCAGAGCTGAAATCCACAAACAGGATCCTGGCGTAGGTTCCTGTGGAGTCCAGGTGCCGGAGGATGAAGTGAAGGGCTAGGTTGACTGCATCA
This sequence comes from Girardinichthys multiradiatus, assembly GCF_021462225.1. Classification (NCBI taxonomy): domain Eukaryota; kingdom Metazoa; phylum Chordata; class Actinopteri; order Cyprinodontiformes; family Goodeidae; genus Girardinichthys; species Girardinichthys multiradiatus. Next base: position 6,342,055 of record NC_061815.1, read on the forward strand.
TCTACAGACCTGTTGGCTCTGTAGGCAAACTGCAGGGGGTCCAGGAGGGGGTCGGTGACGTCTTTTAGGTGTGAGAGCACAAGGCGCTCAAAGGACTTCATCACCACAGAGGTCAGGGCGACGGGTCTGAAGTCATTAAGCCCTGTGGTCCTTGGCTTCTTGGGAACAGGGACAATGGTGGAGGACTTGAAGCAGGCTGGCACATGACATGTCTCCAGTGAGGTGTTAAAAATGTCTGTGAAGACTGGAGACAGCTGATCAGCGCAGTGCTTCAGGCTGGCTGGTGAGACAGAATCCGGACCAGCAGCTTTCCGGGGGTTCAGTCTCCTGAAGAGTTTGTTGACGTCCCTCTCCTGGATGGAAAGAGCCGTCCTCGGCGTGGGTAGGGGGCTGGTGGGAGGGAACTTCAGGGTGGGGGTTGGAGGTGCCAAGGCCCCTCTTGAGGTCGGGGAGATGGGGGTGGTGGATTGTGGCTGCAGCTGTTGGGGGGCGTCGTGGGAGATGGTTGCAGGACTGTCCCTTTGTCTTTCAAAGCGGCAGTAGAACTCGTTCAGGTCGTTGGCGAGGCGTCGGTCGTTGATGGAGTGGGGGGCTTTCGGCTTGTAGTTGGTGATTTGCTTGAGCCCTTTCCAGACAGACGCAGAGTCGTTGGCTGAGAACTGGTTTTGGAGCTTCTCAGAGTACAGTCGTTTGGCCTCTTTCACTGCCTTGCCAAACTTGTACTTTGCCTCTCTGTATATGTCTTTGTCCCCACTCCTGAAGGCCTTTTCCTTATCCAGTCTTAACCTTCTGAGTTTAGCTGTAAACCAGGGTTTGTCGTTGTTGTAACTCACCCTGGTGCATGATGGTACACAGCTGTCCTCACAGAAGCTGATGTAGGAAGTCACAGCCTCTGTGTACTCGTCCAGACTGTTGGTAGTAGTCCTGAACACATCCCAGTCTGTACAGCCTAAACACGCCTGGAGATTCTCCACAGCCTCACTGCTCCACTTCCTTGTCGTCCTCACAACAGGTTTGCAGAGCTTTAGTTTCTGCCTGTATGCAGGAATCAGGTGGACCATGATGTGGTCGGATTGGCCCAGTGCAGCACGTGGGACGGCGTGATAAGCGTCTCTGATGGTGGTGTAACAGTGATCCAGAATGTTGTCCTCTCTGGTCGGACATTTTATAAACTGTCTATATTTGGGGAGTTCGTGGGTGAGATTACCTTTGTTAAAGTCACCAGCGACGATTACTAAGGAGTCCGGGTTGGTCCGCTCCACACTCAGTATCTGGTCGGCGAGCATGCGCTGTGCGACCTGCACGTTAGCTTGCGGTGGGATGTAAACACCGACCAGGATGAACGAAGCGAACTCACGGGGGGAATAGAAAGGCTTACAGTTTAAGATGAAGGCTTCCAGGTCTGGAGAACAGTGCTGCTGAATCACTGTCACGTCGTTGCACCAACCACTGTTGAGGTAAAAACAGATTCCTCCACCTTTCGCTTTGCCGGAGAGTTCCGTGTCTCTGTCCGCTCTGTAGAGCTGGAATCCTGCCAGCTGCAGCGCAGAGTCCGGTATTAATCCACACAGCCACGTCTCCGTGAAGCACAAAACTGCCGATGAATAAAAGTCCCTGTTTTTCCCCAACAACAGTTGTAGTTCCTCCATTTTGTTGGGAAGTGAGCGCACGTTAGAGAGAAATATTCCAGGTAACGGTGTTCGTAGTCCACGCTGGCGAAGACGTACCAGCACCCCAGCCCGTTTCCCTCTCTTCCGGCGTTTCACCGCGTGAACAAAGGTGAGCGCACCTTTGACCAGAATGTCCAAATATTCCAGAGCAGTAGGCAGAAATGTTGGAAATAACTCCTCTGGTGTAGTAGCCCTGATGTTCATGAGTTCTTCTCTGGTGAGAGAGCTCCGGGTACCATCACAGGAGACCGTTTTAAAGCAAAGAACAAAAGAGTTCAATTATATCAGCCTCGATCAGTCACCATCTCCTTTTACTAACCTTCGTCTCCCTCCTAGTGCGCTGACCCACTGAGACCTAACACCTGCTGGATCCTGAGTCAACCTGTGCTTTCAATAAACTTGTTCAAATTTTATCCATGTCTCCATGATTGTGCCTGCGCTAGAGTCCCCTGGTTCTGATAGAATGTGACAGCTTGTGGTTGTTAATCATTGTCTACATTTAAAAATAAACTGGACATGTAACTTATGCAAGTTTGAAACATCAAGAAAGACTGATCTCTTAAAACATTATAGACTTAGAAATGGTCATGGTGGAGGATATTTACCATGTCTACATTGAGAGTGTTACTGCTCTGGGGCAGCTTACGAACCCACTTGTCAAGAAGCCACTCAGCCCAGATAGCAATGATTCACTCAGAAACCCTGTCTTTTAAATGTCCATGCTGCACAATAAGAACTATTACAACAGAGAATACTTTGAGCACATTAGTTGTCACCAAAAAAAAAAAGGAAACTGTCATTCGCTTCTCACAAGAATCAGAAACACAATCCTCACAAACTAGATGATATTTAGCCTGAACTCTTGCACACGTCTGTTAAACTTTTCATGGCGGGAGATGATCCTGTTTTTGAGGAATGTACTTGTTGGGACCCACAGCCATGGATTTCAATATTAAACTCCGGTACGAACTCTTGTGGAACTTTTCAAAATAAATTGCATTAACCTACTTCCGGCACAGCTTAGGAATCGGGGGTAACAGCGGACTTCCCATGATGCCTCTGTCTGAATAAGAGCACCCTCTCTCCAACAAGCCGATCTCTTTCCACACGGCCTCTAGTGGGACAGGTCAGGGGAGGCCCAGCGCGCTGATGTCTCTTTGCTGGCAAACAGACATAAACTCGTCAACTGGATCCAAGGAAGCCTTACGATCATCGAGCATATGCCAAGATAAGTACAAATGAAATACTGTCTGTGTATCCCGTATTTTCATTCATGAACGGGGAAATTAAGGTGTAAGAGTTGCTGACTTTTTCCTCTGATGCCTGTGAAGCAAATTGTCCCAGAGAAGTTCCCTAAGGGGAGCTTCTATGAAGCCGAGCGGAGCGGTCTCCCAGTCTGGAAGGAAGACAACAGAGACCCCATTACCGTGCAGTGGTGTTGGCGGACAACGAGCCGTTCTTCATCCACACCTGGAGGTTAGCGGGAAGTTAACCCTTTTGTTCACAGAACGAACGCACCTTCTGATCGGGAGAAGCTGAGGAGGTTAGCGGGAAGCTAACCCTTTGTTCACTGTGGATACCTTCTTCAAGCTTCATCGTCTTTTGGACAACATTCCTCACCACAGTTCATGAGGTTAGGTTTGGGAAGATTAACAGTTAGGATGAAATTATCTAAACGTTTTTCATTTTATGAAGTTTTGTTGTGTGAAACTCGGCTACCTTTGTGCTAGCAGGCTATCTGCAGCACACATGCCCTGTTTGTGTTCTTTGTATGTTTTTAAAGTTAAGACAAACTTTTTTAAAGGGTGATTTTAAACACGGAAGATTGCTCATAACACGCCGTCCGTGCTTATGCATTTTAACCCTTTTATTAACCCTGGTATTTTAAAGGTATGTGTTGATTCTGATGCTAAGCTATTAGCTTCTTTTGTTAGCTCAAATGCTAACCGGTAAGAACACGTGCTTGCTACTAAAGAGTATTTACCCAGAAAGGTTTAGTTTTCAATCCAGTAAATAATAGTCCCTAAACATCGTTTGCTAGATTTGATAACAAAGTAAACACTATTAAGCCCCATTTCTCCAGAAAAATGTGGCTCGTTTCCAAAATACTCCCTTAATAATATTTCTTCAAATATTATTTCAATAAATAAAGGCAGTTAATTAGACACCGCTGAGAACTGGTCATCCAGAAGGTTGGTTTTATTCAGCAGATCATTATTTAAAATATTATTTTAATAAAATTTTATTTTATCTGATCTTGTATTGTAAAGGGTTGTCTAAAGGTATGCCAATTATTGTCTTAAGTTAGTTCCAAGACAAACTTAACTTCATTTCCAGATCCTTCAAGATAATCCTTGGTTCTCAAACATAAACATTGCATGGTAATATTGCATCACTCTTTTGGTCATGGTTTCAAACATCTTTAATCAACTTGTTTATATTGTACATAGTCCATTAGTCTTCCTTATTCTTTAATTCTGCTTGGTAGTTTAGTTGGATTGTTTTAGCATAGTAAAGAGTTTGTTGATTGAAATATGTTTGACTTTGCGTTGACTTATTTTTGTTAATAAATTCTTCTATTTTAAGAAATTGTGTGAATTCATTCAATGTGTGTGCAGAGTTTTTGCTGTTCAATAATGTCAGAGCTCGTCTCACACCTTTCTATTTTGTCCTAATACCATCGCCTTACTGGGCTGGTATTCACAGGCCAGCCTTTAACAGACTGAAATATTATTTGATATAATATTAACATTAAATAATCTCAGATTCATAATTCCAACATACTCAGGAAGCAGTAAGGGAAGGTCCAGAAGAGGGTAAACTTCAACAATTGACCAACTCAATTGAAAAGGTCTATGCCACTTGCTACTGAAATTGGAAAGCCAATTTAATGTACCACAGATATGTATTGATGAGTTAGTGGTGCCAATTTCAAAAACAAAAAATGTCTTTCAGAAAACAATCCATCCATTTCTCTAATTTTGTATGTTGATGATTTTGAAATGTGTAATCCACTTGGTACTTCAAGAAAATGTGTAATCCACTTGGTACTTCAAGAAAGAAACACAAGTTTACTGCTGTATATTGGGTTCTTGCTAATGTACCACCGTTGCTCAGATCCTCACTTACATCAATCTACTTATTGTGTTGTCGCAGATAACCTTGGTGCACACTGTTGGAGAGTTTGTAGAAAGCTTCTCAAGTACTCTCTCAGGTGGTGTGCCAGATTTTGTGTTGTTAATCCACATAGCTGTTGTGAATGGAAAAGCTGGGTTCATTGTTCAGTGTTTAAATGGGTGGTATATTGAGCATGCTCATAGCTTATATTGACCAAGCTCATAGCTTGTATTCTCAAGCTATGAGCTTGAGAACAACACTTACAAAAAGTATTGACCAAAGTGAGTTGTCTGACATTTTCCCAATGGCATCATACACCATTGCAGCAAAGTGTATAGTAACTCTGAAGTGCTTAATTTCTGTACCATAGAATTCAAAGTCCCCATTAGATCATGTCATTGTAACTCAAGACCCTTTAGAAAATAACAATAATGCCATTATTTCCCCATACTTAAGCACACATGATTGGAACTGACTTTTGGAAGGCTTCTTCAAGTCAGAAATTCTGTTTCAATATAAAAGTTATTTGCTTTGTTATAGCTATGTGTACTTGGTTAGATTTGTTTTCCTTTGGCATAAAAACAATGTGTTATGCTTACTAGAAACTATTAGCATAATGACAGTAATGACGGTCTTTCTGACTCCACCCCTGCAAGGATGAAAACAATTACACCACATGTTTTGAGATGTGAGCTGTAGACAACACATACTGTTATATGTTAATATTTTTTCCAGATGGGCTCTTCATTTTGCAGTTGGAATAGTACATGTTTGCTTTTTACAAGTATGCAATGACAGGCATTAAACCTGTAATGTAAGAAACAGTGTTTCTTGATGGTAGTTAATGTAAAGGTTCCAAATGGAGAAAACGATAGTCAATGTAAGCACATATTTTGTCTTTAGGAACTTAGATTGCTATGTAACTAGATCACTGTCTTGTCAGATCCTCTCAAACATGTGATATGGTTTGTCTTACAGATGCTGCAATGCCAAACTTTGGATTATTCTTCAGAATGATTACATTCGTAAACTGGATTTGCCCTGTGGAATACTTGAGACCCTCGGTAAACTTCAGTCTCTTGTAAGGGAGACATATGGGCTTGATGAAGACTTTTGTTTGCATTATAAAGATGGTGACTTTGGAGAGTTCTTTTCTCTAACATTAACAAGCAGCATTAAGGACAAGGACACAATTAAAGTGTTTACATTGCTGGACATCCAACAGTTACAGCATTCACAGCGTTGGCCAACTCACTTTCCAATGCCTTGCTTTGACTTTGACACAGAATTATTTCATGCCGAATACTTGAGAAACTGGCTGAGAGCATCTTTGCGTATGTTGCCTACCCAACAAGTGCACAACTGGCAGATGTTGCTGAGGCACTGATTGAGAAGCATCCTTTCCTTAAAGAACCAGGATCAAAGAATGGATATTATGGATGGCAACAAAGACCAAAATATAAAATAGGAAACCACTGATCAAAACTCAGAGGCCTTATTTACCCTGAGCGAGAAGTCAACTTTCTGAGAAAGAAGAGACCACATAAAGAAACGTGTGCAAAGAACATTAAAAAACCAAGAGAGGCGGAGGTAGATTATCTATCCCCACACCCACAAGGAAAAACTGATGAAGGTTTAGAACTTGAAAGACTGGAGCTTTTAAACGAAGTAAAGAAGGAAAACAACAGACAGATTAGTGCAAAAATGGCACACATTCTCCCCTCACAGACAAGAAATCATCAATCAGAAACTTTGTTGTAAGGTAATGTGTCTATGCTTTTAAACCACTTTTGTTTTATTTGTGCTTTTTCATGTTTCTTAGATAAATGACAAATTCAGAACTATTAACCTGGAGACAACAGTCATGTCAATGCTTGACCAGTACTCCCCCAAAATAATGTCGTTGGTTTGGTTTGATCAAGAGGAGGAGCAGAAATGAAGATTCTTCAAAATGCGAGTTTATGAACAAATCTTAAATCTAAAATGTTGTGCTTTTGAAGACATTGAATGTCATTTGTGCTTTACACTTTAGTTGTCTACCTAAAGTATTTTATTTTTACTTTACACAAAGATTCTGTGGAATGGAGGAGAGAGGCTGCTATTTGTTCCCTAATGGTTTACCTCAGGGAAAAGGAAGAGGATCTCTTTAGAAAGTACATGGTAAATAAAACACAAAATCAGTGTATTTGGTGCTCTGATTGCTAAATAGCTGGACTTAACTAACTGATTTTGGATGAAGAGGACATCATTGGTGAAGTGATGAAGATCATTGTCACCAGAAGGGCCACAGCATCTGATCCAACAGAGCAAGTACTGTGATCGATGAAAAAGAAGTTCTGCAAAACCTGGACTTACCAAGGGCCTGTCCCTTATTAAAGGGGCTGATATATGCTGTGAACCTCAGCTACCCAAAGCTACTTAAAAGTACTTTTGAGGTGTTTCAAAAAATATTCTTGGAGTTGGATGGTCTGAAAACCAGCCCAAGGATGATGTCTCTTAGAAATACTGAACTAAATTGGAATGCCAGAATCAAACTGTTGCATCATGTTGAGCCAGATATGATGCACTGAAGTTTTTCACTGGATTTATGTATTGCTCTCACATATTCATTAAATGCAATATTATGCTGTAGGTGGTTGCAATTGTTTTTGAGTATTCAAGAAAAATCTATGACAACAATATTAGCATGATTATAGATGGCATGTCAGTCTTCATGACTCTGCCATTATAAAGATTGTGAAAGTTTGTTGAACTGCACTATAATGCAATTTATTTGCATGTTGTTCTCATTAATACCTCATGTTCTCATGTAAAAATTGTATTACCAGTGTAAGTTGAAAATTTTGCATTCATTCTTTGAGGATGCGTTTGTTTTATTGGCAAGACCAACACTAAATTTCTGTTTATTTTAACATGGAACTGAATATAATTGTATATTTTACTTTCTTTAGAAAGTAAAATATACTCCTAAAAATCTGCCAATTTTCATTTGTAGAACTCAAGTCCACACTATGTGCTTTTCCCCCTTGATTTTCAAGTGATTTTTGCAAATACTCTGATTTTATTTTGTCTGAAAATAATGCTTTTTTGGATTCCAATTCACACATTTTTGTGATAAAGAGTTTAATACTTAAGTAAAATATGTTCACAGTACTCAAACAAATTAAGGAAAAAATTTGCATGGACTTTTTGAGTAGAATTCGGAGAAGAAAAGAACAGTCAGAAAAGCCTAAATAGGTAATTTGTCAACTTTATTTGACCAAAACCTTACAATTAAAATTAAGTTGGTTTAATGTTATTAAGCTTGTTGTTGTAAGGATTATGATTACTGATTAATTAATGTTTATCAAAAATTATAATAATAAATCATAATTCAGAAAATAATTTCTTAACCAAAAATCATTACTTACATATATAAATCAGAGATGTCCTCTGGTGTTGTGGTTATTACAATAATTACAATTAGTAAATTATCATTAAAAATTGATAATTATTTACCAAACACACGCTAAATGTCACAGTTTAAAAAACCGCTTTACCGAAGGTGGGGGAATTTTGACAGATAAATCACTCTTGCACGAAATAAACACAAACGCTACTCTTAAATATATATATGTGAAAATTTATTGAAGCCATATAGCCCTGATATACCACCAATCCGGGTCAAAAAACTATTCAACACAAAGGGGATAAAAATGACTACCTAACGATAATAATAAAATAAAATGTATGCGCATTGAGTGTCTATGTAGACCAAACCAGCAGTTTTATTGACAAAATGTGCAATTTAAATTAACTTGGAAAGAGAAGCCCTTCTGGTGTGCTGATTGCCCCCAAATTAACAAAGGTTCATAAAACTCTGAGGCGGGAACTCAGTGGAAAAACTCCAGTAATAAAACTGGGACAAAGGAGGAGTCAGGCCATGAGGCCCAGACCGCAGCTGCTTTGAATGGAAAAGTTTTAAAAGTCCATCTTCTTTCTCCTGGCTGATTTAGGATCAGCTGGACAAAACACACGCACCTTGCTGATCGCATCCGCGCTGCACGATTCAGCACGCTTGCACAGCAAATCAAAACAGCTCAGCATAAAACACTTCAATCAGTGTTACATGCAACAAGGTGATCCCTTGGATTTACTACTGGTGATTCTAAATCACCGTAACTATGCCTCATCCTGCCCAGACCTCTCCTATACAATTTAATATAAAAAAAGAATGAAATTTCTTTGATGTTTATTTCTTCTCTCCACCGGTTGAGGATGGGTCAGGTCTGAAGTAAAACAAGGGGGGATCATGCATCCATGATCAACTCAAAAAAACAAAACGGTAAACTTCTCCATCCAAAAAGGGGAAAATATGAAGAACCGTGCAGTTGACCGAATCAACAAAGAGGAAACTCATCTCCTTGGAAATAAAACCTCGCCGGGTGTCGGCGGGGCCTTCGATCGGTATATGAATATTCTGACCTTCTTGTATCAGACAGATTTCCAGCTTTCAAGCTCTTCCAGGAATGGCCTTGTGGAGAAAAAGTTTGCCTGCGAGCTTTTGTCTCTCTAGATATGCACCTTTATTGCGTCGTCCTGTGAGACACACTGGAAATGGCAACGACAGTTTATTTTCCCTGGGTGACGTCAGAGCTGCGACATCTGTTGAGGTGCGCATGTCGAACTTTGCAGCCCAGCTGGTCTATCCCTCAACAACGTACTAAAACAAAAGAGTTAGTCCAAGCTTGGAAACTTGGAACTTTTAAGCTGAGCCCCTTCATTCTTAAGAGTGTATATTTTTGTTGCTTTATTTGTTGGACCTAGGATTTGATGATGTGAAAGAGTAATGATCTACATGAATTTAAGGTTTTAAGTGTATATTTAGGAACATGATTTTGGATTAAGACATTTTAAATACTGTACATACTACTATCATGTTTATAAACAGTTTTTGTAGAGATGTTTTGTACTTCCATTTTTTTAATAGACTATCAAATGACAAACGTCTCGTGTGTAAGGCTTAAGTCAATATAAAACTGAATCGTTATAACCTGTTGGAGTAATTAAACTAGTTTGAGCAAAATTATTTTAAAAAGTTTTAATTTAATTTTCTTTATTCGAGGACATTGAAAATAAATGGAAATGTAAGAAAGTTAAGTGTCTTTGAGCCAACGATTTCTAATGGGAGTTGTTAATATAAATCTACACCTTGAGTTGCCTGTAGAAAGCATGGACTCTGCTGGGGCTTCATCCAAACAGTGTCTTTTGTGTGGGGACCACCTCAGAAAGGATGGTTCCTAGGAACCTGTGATCCACAGTAGACACAGTGTTGTTGAGGACAGTCAGGGGAGGCAATTTAGGGGGTGTTCTCTGGAAGTCCACCGTCATTTCCGGTGTCTTTAGTGGGTTTAGTTCCAGGTGGTTTTGAGTGCACCAGTGGACCAGCCGATCCACCTCCTGTATGTATGCACACTCGTCACTGTCCTGGATTAGACCATTTACAGCGGTGTCATCTGCAAACTTCAGGGGTTTTACAGACAGGTCCACAGTGGTGGGGGTAGGGCTCCTATAATTGCTAATAGTCTGAAGTGCTGTCGTTAGCTCAGAAGCAGTTTTATTATTTTTTCACTGTAGGATCTTATAGCTACATTGAGGTCTGTTTGTTTCTTTCTTGCTTATATAGGGTCTGGTCTCCACTGTGGTAAGTGTCATCTTTGGTCTGATGCAGTTGCGTCAGAAGTCAACACAACCATGGTTTATTGTTGTTGAAAGTGTGAAAGGTGTTGGTCTGCACTTACTTGTCCCCACAGAAGCTGATGTATCAAGTCATTACATCAATCCAGGCAGTTCTGTAGCATCTGCTTTGACTCATCAGTCTACGTCTTAACAGTCCAAACCACAAGCTTAGATATTTTCAGTTTCTGCATGTAAGTTGGTGTGAGATGAAGCAGGCAGTAATTATAGAGTCCTAATCCTGCACAAGGTGCGACAGTGCAACTTTTAGAGCTGTGTAACAGTGGTCTAATGTGTTTTTTATCTTTGTTCGAGCAATTAACATTCTGTCGTTATTGTGGTAGTTCATTAGAGAGAATTGAACTGTTAAAATTACCAAGAACAGTGATGAGAGATTATGCGTGTATTTTCTCCACGCCTGTTATCAGGTCAGTAAGCTCTCTATCCTCTTCTGATATTCAATTCAATTCAAAGACACTTTATTGATCCCCGAGGGGAAATTAGAATTCCAGCACAACCCATCCAAACATACCTCATGACACAAGACAAGTGGGGGACAGGTCACCGAGGCTTTGCTGCCCATTCACAGGTGCTGCCCTTGCTAGATGAGAAAAGAGGCCACATTAGGTAAGTAGAGGGAAAAAAATCATATTTCACACTTTATCCTTAGCAGGATACAGTTTGAGATTGCAAAAAACCTCAGCACAAAGAAGCAACAAGTTGACAAAACAACATCATGCCGGGAACAGTGAAGGTAGTGTGAGGGGTGCATATGTTTATCTTGAGCATGTGTGTGTGTGCAAGTGAGTGTGTGCAAGTAGGCCATTGTCCTTGATGGTTCGTTGGAATGTACATCAACCGGCCAAGTTCTGAGCAGGTCCACAGATGTCCTCAGGGAAGGGAGGGGGCAGAGGGAGCAGAGCGTCATGTTTCCATAACTTCCAGGAGAAGTTGAAGATAGCCAGCCATCAAGGCCGTGCAGGGGAGCCAGATTCAGAAAAACAATAATTATTTGGGTTAGGCTGACTCTTAATTTTCCGTCAGCCTTGAGAGTCTCACTGGTGCTTCTCAAAGGCGAATCCAAACAGCCAAATTCCTGGTCTTTCTGCCAGATCCGAGCGAACAACTTTCTCCAAGATTTATCCCATTTCACCCCTGAGTCCAGGAACCGCAACCAGCCTGCGATCCTGTGTAAGGATCACATCCAGTCTGCGATTCAGCTCACGTAACATCTCAGTCTGAGTGTTGATTGCTCTGAAGATCCCATCACACATGCCAGGCAGCCTTACAATGGCCAGAACAGCTGGAAAAAAATGTCCCGTCCAGGCAAGTGGGCTCTCCCAACCCCTGTCTTCTCGTCGAGAAAATTTGATCAATTGCATTGAGAGACCAGCTGACCAAATCCATATTTTGGAAGAATTTGTGAGATGTGCAAAAAGAGGCTCCAAAAAAGACAAGACACAGAGCTGAAGCAGGGCAGATATGGGAGGGGTGCGGGAGACAGAGAAAAAGTGTCCACCTCCACCGAGAGCAGGAAAAGAAGGATGGAGGGATTATACACAATACTGCCAAATGTATTGGGTCACACCACCAAATCAATGAATTCATGGCGGCAGGTATATAATATTTATATAGGTATATATATATATATAGCCAAATATGCCACAAATATGTCAAATGTGTTTTTCATCTCTTAAAAGGGAATCTGGTCAAATAAAAGTGCTGATTTCCATTCTCAGATTCCTTCTGCACATGACACAGCCTTTGGTCCTGACATGTACCCTGTGTATCATCAATATGTGCCATTGTGCACATCATAAAATCCATTTAATAAAGAAAAATTGATCTAAATTGTGTCCTTTTGTCTCCAACTGGAAGAATTTTATTGAAACCTAACAACAATCAATAAAAAATATGTAAACCATGGGTAAAAAACTAAACAAAAAATATTATAAATTAAAAACGTTTCTCTGATGAATACACACACACACACACACACACTTGTACATACTACTCCTTGTCTTTATTTTTGTACCTCTTAAGTGTTTTTACATGTTGTGGTTGTGGAAACTTAAGTCAAATTCCTGGTTTGTGACACAAACTTGGCCAATAAAGTTAACAGTGACTGATTCTGAATCAAACTCAAAACAAACAAGCCTTGACTCAGTCCCAGACTGACAGACTGCCAAGAGTGGCTCTTGGAATGGACCCCAGAATGCAGACGGGCCGAGTTGCGGTGAGTCAAAGTTTTAATTAAAGAAAACTATCACAGCCAGGTGGCAACAAAACAGGCAAGGTGCACAGGGCTTGGCTTGGCTCGACACACAAGCATGGGCAGGCATGGCGTGAATAACAGACAGGGAGACTAACAGTATGTATTCACGAGGAATGAACAGAACCGCTGTGTATATAAACATGACAAAGCAGAAACAGGGAGACTGAGTGGCATGGTGCAGGTGAACCAAATTCGAATCAAGCTGATTACAGGCTATGGCATGAGGGAAAACAAAAACATAGCTGGAACTAAGCAGGAATACCAGGACACAATCAAACCTAAGGAACAGATATAACAGAGCATAAACCTTACACCATGAACAGAATAGGAGAATCATAACAAACTAAGCCTAAGGAACAAACAAAAGCACCGCCTGGAAAACAAAACGATCAGAAGTGAGATCCAAAACAAAACTTGAAGAATGTAATCTCATTCAGCCATCTCTGGAAGACCTTTAATTGTCATTGCGTGTTTAAGTTGCTGTAAAACTAAAGGTATTCGTGCAAAACTCATTTTAGTTTTGTTTTGTGAAAATTACAGCCTCCTCTTGCGAGGGATATAAGAAAAAAAAACCTGGTGGCGTTTCATCTAGTTTTAGAGACGGCGAGAAATGCCCATCTCTCTGCTCAACCCGTCAGCGGGTTGATAGGCCTTAACAGGCTGACCCGTTAAGCAGCATTATGAGAAATTCTAGGTGTTGTGACATTTGTGACACTTAACATGATTAAAGAGTGTTTTGCACAGGCTTAGGAAAAAGGGTTTTTAAAGTCAGAAACTTTACAAAAAATATTTAGCAACATTGCTATAGGCCAAAACAATACAAACATCACTTACACAGTCATATTCAATAAATTAATTGTTCTGATGAACTTTGTCAGATTAAAAGTATCTTTTGAAAATAACCTTTAAAACAGGTGATAAACATACTTTTTATTAACCCCACTTTTCTGTATCAAAAATGTTTTTATTGGTCTGATGCAATATTCTAATGTCAAATGTCCTGTTTTCATTAGCTGTAAGCAGAAAAAAACCATAACAGAAATAAAGGCTTGAAAACATCAGTGTGTGGTAATTAATCTAATACGCCTTACTTAGTGAATTGAGTTACTGAAATAAACAAACTTTTTAATCATATTCCAATTTATTGAACATGACTAAAGCACGAATGAGACCCGATGATGAAATGTCTTCAAGAAACACAGATATTCATTCTGCTGGATTACATTGACACAGATCCTCAGACAAGCCCCTCTATAGGCAATTAGATGTCAGAAATGACCTGAGGCTAAGATTGTCAATGGAATGTTTTTGTTTCTGTCTTTAAAGACTCATTTCTTTTTGTAGGATACAATCTTGTGACTTTCCCAACAAATGAAAGTGCAGACTTATTCAAAAAACAAACCCAACAAAAAGCTTTTCTGAGTAGTGAACTTCAAGGCTGCTCAATGTCATGGGGGTTGTTATGGCAGAAAGTAAACTGTAAACAACAGGGCAAAAACAAATACCTAAGTCTCAAGGTGATTTGTTAGTAAGTCAACATCCAGTAAGATGGAGAACACAGCTCGGACAAAGGAACAGCCTTTTATGATTGATCCAGAACATGACTCAGAGGAGTCATTAACTATTATGAATGGTGAGATGGAAAGCAAAAACTAAGTTCAAGTGGACGGCCAGAAGGTCGACCCAAACCGATACTGAGTTCTGGCAGGCGACCCAAGAGGTCCATGGGAACTGTGACGAAGTCTAGGAGGCCTGTGACGAAGCCAAAAGAAACCAAGAAGAAGCTTGTCCGGGATCTGGCGATGAAGTAACAGATGGTCTGGAGGCCGGCCAAGCAGTGTAAAAGACCCTTGGAGCAGATGGTCTGGAGGCCGGCTGAGCAGAGTAGAGGACCCTCTGCGAACCCGGTCAGGAGGCTGGTGGTGGAACTCAATGGACCTGGAACCATGGTTGAGCTTGGAAGAGTGATGCAGGAACTGCTGGTGCCCTGGAGTGCTCTGCGATGGAGCCAACGAGGCTCCAATGACTGAGGCGGTTCGTTCACGAACCCTTTATAGGATTCAAAATCCGGAACAGGAGTGAAGGCAGTTCGTCCTTGATCCCCGTCACAGACAGAAACAGGATGTGAAGGCGGGTTTTGGGAATGCAAACCCCTCCGGTACAGGACCAGGAACAGGATCTGGAAGTGAAGGCAGTCCGTCCATGAACCCCTCCGGAATAGGAGCCAGAAAGTCAGGAAACTGCAGCACTGGTGACAGTCGGCCCACAGAGGCAGGGGCTGAGGTGTTCGGCTGACCATCAGGGATTAGGCAAAAAGAAGAGCTGATCTCCGCCAGAGCTCTCTGACGCTCTCTCTCGACCGTCTCTGGGGTTAGCGGATTTAATGGAAACAATCTCCCCCATTTGTCCAGGCAGTTCACTAGTTGATTAGCCACTTCGAATCGCCTGCGAGAAGTAAGGAGGTGCTCATACAGTCTTGCCGTTTTCTCTCCCTTTCTAAACTCTCTTCAAGTCGTCTTGCTTGGTCCATTAGGTTGTTTCCTTCTGTCATGACGTATGGTTGTATGGTTGATGGTAGGACCAACGTGCAAGAAGGCTTCCAGGAACAACAGGAATGATAAGTAGAGTTTAATACGTCCTCACTCACAGAACCAGTATCCGAAATCAGAATCAGACCAGAACTGAGAATTACCAGGCATAACAAGGGGCAACACATGATACCAACGATAAAGAACCAGCCATCAATAATGACAACCAGCGAACTTAAACACAAACGGAAATACAGGGTGAACCAATGAACAGAAAGACTAGGTAATCAAGGGAAACTAGGAACAGGTGTGGAACAGACTGCAGTGAGATAGAGGGAGTTAGACAAATTGACATAATAAACACAGAGCAGAAGGTAAACAAAAGACCAGGCCAAGCAAAATAAACAAAAACACAAACACCGCCAGGATACGACAATATGAAATTCAGCTCTGAAAATTAGGCAACATATCTGCACATAGATGCGCCTGATTCAAAAACATCCTGCATTTTAAAAGCCTCCAATGAGACCGTGTCATGAAGTGTTTTTGCATTTAATTGCAGTTAAATTTTGATGTTTGCATTTGATAGATTTTTAACACGCAATCTGCTGCTGTCCCCATAATTACGTCATATACCAGTGCAGCTGTCACACAACATCCATGCACTCTACACCTACATACATTAAACTTACAACAAAGTGTGTGAACAGAGTGGAGGACTTAATTTTGTGACTTGTGCATAGCTGAATCTGTTGCTGTATTGCTAGAGCACAGCTCCCTCCTTATGCCATAACTAAAAACGTACCTTGGATCGTGTTCAATGTGTAGTCCTATTGGGATTTGCTGGCAAGCTGGTTTGAGTGGATCCTTCATCTGTCGTTCAGCTTTATGATAATTCTTTGTAGTTGTGACGGATGATGTGTTATGTCTATTGACTAAGGTTAAATTTTTGATATTCTTAAATTTTAATCCAGGTGCCTCTCTGTGATTGGTGGAAGCCGAAGATGGGTGTATGTGGATTGGTTACCTAACAGGAGATGATAAATATGATGATTCTTACTCTGCTGATCTCAACCAACCACACCTTAACTGTGAATCGCCTCCGTAAACACCCTCAATGTTTTGAGGAGTTTTCAGGGTGGTTTTATTTTGGCCTTAGTTTTCTCCTGTTTGATTTTGGTAGGAAGTTATTATACTTATTAAATATTAACCATACCTATTAAAAATAAATAATCAGATAGTTTCCTTCTGTTTGCTGTTTTCACACAAGTCCACCCTGAAGTTACACTTAGCTCCATCTCAGTGTAAAAAATAAAATAAAATCTTAGTAATAAATCACAGTGAAATCACAGTAAAAATGGTACAAGTGTGTCTGTGGCTGCTTAAGGATGGACAATCTTAATGTTGTGGCCTGTCCACCCAAGACAGGTCATAACAGATGCTATTTTTTACAGGTCCCAGTTGGATGTGATTGATTTAATTTTAGTCTTAGTCTGGCCAGCTTGTTTAACTGTAAAACCTGACTATTCATAGGAGGGTTGTAGTCAAGACCACATAAAACTACACAAAGACACTTCCAAAACTGGAGAGTATCAAGAGAAGACCAAGACAATGTCACATTGAGATAAGACCAATGTTTTGACTTTACAATGTCAGAGAATATCTTTGTTTTAAAATAATAAATGCATGCCTTTTGATTCATCTTTTTCTGTGGCACTATTTGCCTTTATTTTTATTATTTTTTCAAAGTAGGCAGACAGGAAGTAGGGTGGAGAGAGGGGGAAGACATGCAACATAGGTTTCTAGGATCAGGATTCGAACCTGGATTGGCTATATCAAGGACTGTGGCCTCCGTATATTGGTCACGTACTATACAGCTACACCACATTCTACACCCAAATTTATGCCTTTATTCATTGACAATAATAATCTTTTCTACATATTTATGTCTTTTCAACATCAGGGAATATCCTTCTTTCTCATTAATATGTAACATTAATCTAAAAACTTCTGAATTTTTTACTCTGTGGCCAATTTTTCTTTTATCTACAGTACTATGTTATGACAACACATTCTTCCAAGTTTGTGTTGAAAATTCCATACAATTTTCTCTCCAAGGACAGATGCAATGCTCTTGTAATTTCCATTGTCTAGATGAATAGCTGAAGTACTGTGTGGAACTCCAAAGGTCAAAAAATAGGTCTCAAAGCTTGACTACTTTTTGAATGTAACTCTATATGCAGTACTTATAAATGTACTGATGGCTGATTTCAGATAAGAACAAAACTGAAAAAAATGAGAAAATGAGAAAGTGACATAAAACAACATAACTTGTGAAAGTCAAGAGTGTATAAAAACAGAGAAGTGAATGATGAGAGTAACAAAGATAAAGGTTGACTGTTAGAATAAACATGGTGGAGCAGAGAAGACAACAAGGTTATGACTAGACAACACTGACAAATCTCAATGACTATGATAGCAAGCAAAAGTCTAATATTCTATCAACCAGGGACACGTCTCTAACAAATCACTTAATATGCAAATAGTGCTGCATTTACTCCAATGACAAATCACAGTGTCACACACACAGACATAGCACACACACACACACAGGCACATGTGGTTTATTCATCTGTCTCACTTATTAAATCCTACATTGCATTAATGTGTGCTGTGCAAAGGTAAGATGCAGTGCGGCTTATATCTGTGAATGTTTGGGATAGGTTTGTCAGTCTGAAAAGTCCTGTCTACAAGCTCGGGTTATTTTATGTCTTTAATTGTTTGTACAGGTTAGGGTCCAAGAGCAGAGGAAGTCACGGCAGTAGACCTTGGTGATGAAAGCTTTGATGGAACAAAAAAAAAGTTATTGAAGTAGTTGCATCCCTCACAGGTAGTGAGAGATTCAACAAGAAAAAAAAAAAAAAAAAACTGTAATTGACCCAGAACATAATAGGAAAACTAGTTGCCTACATACTGGGGGAGTGATTACTGGATGCAAAGCAGGTACGAGTAATTAACAAACAGGCTGCAGCTGGGGGAAGATCAGGAGCGAAAAAGAACAGACAGTAAACCATTAAACTGGCAAACAGAAGAGGGATCCACACCGTTATAACTAAAAAACATGAGCAAACACCTACGTAGCTAGGATAACAAGACCAAAGGTGAAAACAATCTCAGTAAGACTGAGAACAGGAAAGATGAATATTACTTATTGGGACAGAAAATAAAGTCTAGAAATACAAACATGTTTCCATACTTATCCAGACCTGAAAAAATACTTAAATAATATTCTGTACTTCCATACTGGACCCAGGGAGGATGCTGTCTTCCACTGAAGCTTTTCCAAATGCATAGAAAACCTGAACCCTTTTTTGGTCCACCCTGACCTAAAGTTTATAGTATAATCCAATCTTAACAAAGACATTTGTATAGTATCTGTTTCTGCTGTTTAGTTTTTAAAGGCAAGCTTTCCTTCCCTTGATCTATACTGCAGACAGATAAAAGACACATAAAATTGAATTGTTTTTATCATAAACATATTTTGTGTTTTTAATATTACTTTAGAAATATTATTGTTAATCTAACAGCAACATTTGTCTGCAATCTATAATGGACTTGAATGTTCTGAATGTCTGATGTAATGCATGTTTTATATGTGTCTGTCAGAGTTAGACACACTAATAAACTCAGAGAAGGTATGCAATGAAGACACAAGCGAGTCAAAGTTATCTTTGGCTGGCCAGGGAGAGACAGTCCACTCTCTCAGAGGAGCTGCCCTGTGTCACCGCCTTTTATTAAAGAAAGAAAAAAAAAAACACTCATGTAACAGCATCGTGGGTGTGGCTACACACAGTTCACAAATACAAGTCCTACTGAAAAAAACTGGTTCTGGCAAGATACCGATACAGCCCGCACGCCTACATCTGGCATTCAAGGACATGTAGGATGGCTGGGGTGCGAACGGACTACTTCCCAAACTCCTCTGCACACACACAAGTTCCTGCTCAGTCTGCATAGCAACCACCCGAATGCAACTCTAAGACAAGATGACAATTCTGTTAATAGTTCATAAAAGTACTTCAAAAATAAATGTGGAAAGTATTCAAACCACTTCTATCAAAGTTCACCAAACTAAATAAATGAAAATGTATTTTAATGGTAAATCATAAGGATTAAGAACCTTTTTAAACTAAGCAATGATAATTCATACACAAATCTTCCAACAGTGTCCAACACGCCTGAAATTAATTATCTTCATGACATGTCGACATGCAGAATCCTGTTAGGGAGGGTGGTTAAGGGAATTTGGATCATGCCTTAGTGGACAGTGGGGGTTTGGAGGCTGGATGTACCTGCCGGGGTCTGCCTGGTGCCTGGGGTGCAGGCTGGTCCAGCGGGTCTCTGGATCCTGGGCTGCAGGCAGTGAGCTCATGGGGGCTGCACAGTGCTCTGGTGGGCATCCCTCCCTTTTGACCTCCCTGGAGTTAACTCACCAGGGGGTAATAGTAATGTATCCTCTCTGAGTACCGGATGCCACGGTGGGCTGAAGTCATGTTGGGGGGTCTGGTTGGGGGGGGTCTCTGCTGCTTGGTGTAGGGCGGCGATTCTGTCAGGGGTTGGTGAGGGCCCTGAGCCTCCATGGCGGAGGATGGCAGTGTGTCTGGGTACTCTGCGTCTTGCCCTGTTTCTTTTCAGCAAAGGGGCAGCTGCTGTGTTTGCTGACAAGAATTTATTTTTGCCAACTTGGCTTGGATCTGGTGTTTGACTCTCTGTTGGCCAGGGAACACCTGTCTTTGCTGTTCACGCTAATAGTGATGCTAATGATTCAGGATGTCAAAAGATGGTACAGAGATGGTGGTGTTTCTTTAAAACCTATTAATCAGCTTTTTGTGGTTTATGTATGTATGTATGTATGTATGTATGTATGCATGTATGTATGGAGCCAGTTTGTCACCTGGAATTGCGAAGATGTAACTGTAGTGAGAAGAGCAGTAACCTTGCAGCACTCAGCCATGTGTGTGCATGTGTGAGAGATAGATAGACAGAGAGAGAAAAAAAGCTTTGCAGTGGGAAAAAATTGAGGCATGATTTTAAGCAATTAAATCAGACTGGTTGATTGTAAAGTCAGAAGAAGACTAATTTTACAAATCAGAGCTAAATGAAAGAGTAAAAGTGATCAATCAATGCAGCATGAACCTCTGTGTGTGTGTGTCCGTATAAACATGTCTGTGTGGTTACATATAATGGTAAATTATGTATTTGCCTTCGATTGATGTTTGACTCCCAGCCTTGTCTTCTACCACATCTCCCACATCTCGATGCAACCATCACTGGCAAAAGCTTTGAAATACCCAAAATCAGATATATCGAGTTGGTACAAATAGGAGTATGTTGAGGACTATACAGGTCCTTCTCAAAATATTAGTATATTGTGATAAAGTTAATTATTTTCCATAATGTCATGATGAAAATTTAACATTCATATATTTTAGATTCATTGCACACTAACTGAAATATTTCAGGTCTTTTATTGTCTTAATACGGATGATTTTGGCATACAGCTCATGAAAACCCAAAATTCCTATCTCACAACATTAGCATATTTCATCCGACCAATAAAAGACAAGTGTTTTTAATACAAAAAACGTCAACCTTCAAATAATAATGTACAGTTATGCACTCAATACTTGGTCCGGAATCCTTCTTCACAATATCCCACAGATTCTCTATGGGGTTCAGGTCAGGAGAGTTGGCAGGCCAATTGAGCACAGTGATACCATGGTCAGTAAACCATTTACCAGTGGTTTTGGCACTGTGAGCAGGTGCCAGGTCGTGCTGAAAAATGAAATCTTCATCTCCATAAAGGTTTTCAGCAGATGGAAGCATGAAGTGCTCCAAAATCTCCTGATAGCTAGCTGCATTGACCCTGCCCTTGATAAAACACAGTGGACCAACACCAGCAGCTGACACGGCACCCCAGACCATCACTGACTGTGGGTACTTGACACTGGACTTCTGGCATTTTGGCATTTCCTTCTCCCCAGTCTTCCTCCAGACTCTGGCACCTTGATTTCCGAATGAAATGCAGAATTTGCTTTCATCCGAAAAAAGTACTTTGGACCACTGAGCAACAGTCCAGTGCTGCTTCTCTGTAGCCCAGGTAAGGCGCTTCTGCCGCTGTTTCTGGTTCAAAAGTGGCTTGACCTGGGGAATGCGGCACCTGTAGCCCATTTCCTGCACATGCCTGTGCACGGTGGCTCTGGATGTTTCTACTCCAGACTCAGTCCACTGCTTCCGCAGGTCCCCCAAGGTCTGGAATCGGCCCTTCTCCACAATCTTCCTCAGGGTCCGGTCACCTCTTCTCGTTGTGCAGCGTTTTCTGCCACACTTTTTCCTTCCCACAGACTTCCCACTGAGGTGCCTTGATACAGCACTCTGGGAACAGCCTATTAGTTCAGAAATTTCTTTCTGTGTCTTACTCTCTTGCTTGAGGGTGTCAATAGTGGCCTTCTGGACAGCAGTCAGGTCGGCAGTCTTACCCATGATTGGGGTTTTGAGTGATGAACTAGGCTGGGAGTTTTAAAGGCCTCAGGAATCTTTTGCAGGTGTTTAGAGTTAACTCGTTGATTCAGATGATTAAGTTCATAGCTCGCTTAGAGACCCTTTTAATGATATGCTAATTTTGTGAGATAGGAATTTTGGGTTTTCATGAGCTGTATGCCAAAATCATCCGTATTAAGACAATAAAAGACTTGAAATATTTCAGTTAGTGTGCAATGAATCTAAAATATATGAATGTTAAATTTTCATCATTACATTATGGAAAATAATGAACTTTATCACAATATGCTAATATTTTGAGAAGGACCTGTACACAGTACGGACCAAAAGTTTGGACACACCTTCTCATTCAAAGAGTTGTCTTTATTTTCATGACTATGAATATTGTAGCTTGAAGGCATCAAAACTATGAATTAACACATGTGGAATTATATACTGAACAAAAAAGTGTGAAACAACTGAAAATATGTCTTATATTCTAGGTTCTTCAAAGTAGCCACCTTTTGCTTTGATTACTGCTACGCACACTCTTGACATTCTGTTGATGAGCTTCAAGAGGAAGACACCTGAAATGGTTTTCACTTCACATATGTGCCCTGTCAGGTTTAATAAGTGGGATTTCAAGCCTAATAAATGGGGTTGGGACCATCAATTGTGTTTAGCAGGAGGTGGATACAGTACACAGCTGATAGTCCTACTGAATAGACTGTTAGAATTTGTATTATGGGAAGAAAAAAGCAGCTAAGTAAAGAAAAACAAGTGGCCATCATTACTTTAAGAAATGAAGGTCAGTCAGTCCAAACAATTGGAAAAACTTCGAAAGTGTCCCCAGGTGCAGTAGTAAAAGCCATCAAGCACTACAAAGAAACTGGCTCACATGAGGACCGCCCCAGGAAAGGAAGACCAAGAGTCACCTCTGCTGCGGACGATAAGTTCATCCTAGTCACCAGCCTCAGAAATCGCAGGTTAACAGCAGCTCAGATTAGAGAACAGGTCAATGCCACACAGAGTTCAAGCAGCAGACACATCTCTAGAACAACTGTTAAGAGGAGACTGTGTGAATCAGGCCTTCATGGTAAAATAACTGCTAGGAAACCACTGCTGAGGACAGGCAACAAGCAGAAGACACTTGTTTGGGCTAAAGAACACAAGGAATGGACATTAGACCAGTGTAAATCTGTGCTTTGGTCTGATGAGTCCAAGTTTGAGTTCTTTGGTTCCAACCACCGTGTCTTTGTGCGGCGCAGAAGAGGTGAACGGATGGACTCTACATGCCTGGTTCCCACCGTGAAGCATGGAGGAGGAGGTGTGATGGTGTGGGGCTGCTTTGCTGGTGACACTGTTGGGGATTTATTCAAAATTGAAGGCATACTGAACCAGCATGGCTACCACAGCATCTTGCAGCGGTATGCTATTCCATCCGGTTTGCGTTTAGTTGGACTATCATTTATTTTTCAACAGGACAATGACCCCAAACACACCTCCAGGCTGTGTAAGGGCTATTTGACCAAGAAGGAGAGTGATGGGGTGCTGCGCCAGATGACCTGGCCTCCACAGTCACTGGACCTGAACCCAATCGAGATGATTTGGGGTGAGCTGGACCGCAGAATGAAGGCAAAAGGGCCAACAAGTGCTAAGCATCTCTGGGAACTCGTTCAAGACTGTTGGAAAACCATTTCAGGTGACTACCTCTTGAAGATCATCAACAGAATGCCAACAGTGTGCGGAGCAGTAATCAAAGCAAAAGGTGGCTACTTTGAAGAACCTAGAATATAAGACATATTTTCAGTTTTTTCACACTTTTTTGTTCAGTATATAATTCCACATGTGTTAATTCATAGTTTTGATGCCTTCAGTGTGAAGCTACAATATTCATAGTCATGAAAATAAAGAAAACTCTTTGAATGAGAAGGTGTGTCCAAACTTCTGGTCTGTACTGTACATAACCCCAAGTTAAAATGGTCCCCTTGTGTCAAATGGGATGCATGGGTACATCACAATGCTCAAAGAACACAAAGGGACATTTCAGAGTCATGGCTTGTGTCCTGGTTTGCGATAGGGTGCACTTATCAAAGTATTGGCTTTTGTTTTCCTTTCCTCCCTTTAGTCTGTGTCCCCGCTGTTGAAAATGTTATAGCCATGTTATATGGTTAAGCAATAAGAGCATCTACAGTTTGCATGGTGTGGTTGCCCTGCGTCCTAACCAGAGGTTGTGCTAGACTTTTTCATTTTTGTTTTTTTTTGCCTCATAGGGTAAAAAAAAACATTCATTCATCTTCTACACCGCTTATTCAATAGTGGGTCACGGGGGAGCTGGTGCCTATCTCCAGCAATCTAAAGGTGAGAGACAGGGTACACCCTGGGTAGGCAACACAGAGACATACAGCACAAGCAACCATGCACACACTCATTCACACCGAAGGGCAATTTAGAGAGACCAGTTAACCTAACAATCATGTTTTTGGACTGTGGGAGGAAGCCGGAGTACCCGGTGAGAACCCATGCATGCACAAGGAGAACATGCAAACTCCATGTAGAAAGACCACCGGCCAGGAGTCGAACCCAGGACCTTCTTGCTGCAAGGCAACAGTGCTACCAACAATTAAACATTCAATAACATTTATTTTAATTCATTTTAATTAATATTCAGTCTGAACAAATTGAACAGAGAATTAACGTCAACCAGAAGAATACGTTTAACTCTTTCTTTGTAGCGACATAAAAACACTGACTGTGGTCCCAGTAACTAGATATAAATAATTAAAATTAAACAATTGCATTTAAAATATGAACAGATCACCTGCTGTGGCCTGAACGCACAGTCTCACGCCTTCCTCCTGGTCCGCATGGACCTGAATTGCACACCCATATGTGCGTAATGTTTTGAAATTTATCCAATTGACTCTCCCAATGAGGGGTTTCCTGATCTTGGCAAGCACTCTATTTCGGTAGCAAAGCGAAAATTAATATGTTTACTTGCCACCATATTGTCAGAGATGTGAATTGCAATCTGACAAAATGACAGATGGCCTTCATAATTATCCGTCACTGTTTAAAAAAAAACAGTCAAAAACGGAAAATATTCAGTTAACACGACCCCTGGTCCTAACTGTTCAGCCATTTTCCAATGAAATGTGTGGCAAATTGCTAGCTTGAAATGACCATGTCAACTTTTGACCATAAGTAGTAAAAGAAAATCCAGGGCATGAAATCCAACATAGATAACAGTTTGTAACAATATGGAGAGCTTAGAATACAGTTCTTACTTTTCTCACCACTTAACTTTTCAAAGTTTTGACAGTTTCCTCAAATAATCTTAAGGTTGCATCTACAATTATGTTTAAATCTGTGCTGTGACTATAAAAACATTCTTATTGTGTGACAACTTTGACTTGTCAGGATTCATGCATCACCACACTATTATATAGCTATCAACAGAAAAGCAGAAACTAATATTTCAATTATATTTTGGTCTTACTTCTCAAAAACCATTGCTGTTACTATTGTAAACCATAATGAACCAGTCTTCTCTTTGGCTTTTTTGGTCTGTTTTTCAGTCTCATTTTTCACAAAATCAAAGTTTTAAACTACATTTATGGATCTCCTACAAAGGACAATTGAACTTTGTGTTTAGCTGTTTTAATAAAACAATTAAGTAAATTATACAAGAATATTGTCCACTCAATTTGCTTTGTTTGAGTACTGTCATGTATAATGAAGCAGGGTTCAAAACAGAGATTCCTTAAAAATGAAATGGAAGGTAAGATATTTCTATATAAAATTCTTAGTCTTTGTTCTCTTATAGCCATTATCTACATAAATACTACAGCTAAATGTACACAACGTGAGTAACAATGCCTTTTGTGTGCTTTAATGACACGCTGTCAATTTTGTTCTTGCTAAACCAAAGAGGTAACCAGCAGCAGAAGTGTGTGCATCTATGCAATTACATAAAAACACGTTAGAAGGATAACAAATTAAGTTATTTAAATGTTACTGTGATTTTGATTTACAGCAAGAGCGGCGGTGAAATATAGAGATTGAGACATCATTTTTTTTGTGGTACTAGCAATGGTCCTGTTAACCGAATATTTTCTGTTTTTGTTTTGAATGGTAGAAAAGGTTGTACTACATGTAGTTGTTGCTTTTAACAATTGTCACATTTCTATCATGTTTGAGGTTTGTTGTTGAGATTGCATTTCTGGTCTGCACTCCTAAAGTATTCACAGCGATCATGATTGTCTGTTACTGATTCTGCAGCCTGATGACCTTTCCTTCTTTTCAAGTGACTAAGAGTCAAAGACCTTAAATGATAAGCTTGTCCAGTTGTGTGTGTCTAAGGCAGAGACTGTCTTTCCCATCTAGCTTACAAATTACACCACTTGGGTCCTTTTTATTTAAGTTAAAGCTTTGATTTAACCACTGTACGGTGGCGCAGTTGGTAGCACTGTTGCCTTGCCTCCCACCCATACTGGAGATAGGCACAAGCTTCCCCACGACCCACTATGGAAGAAGCGGTAGAAAATGCCTTTTATTTAACTTCTAAATGAATGCAGTGCTTTATTTAAGGATATGAATCTGATTTGAATGATTTTGAAATCCTTATCTTAGATTATTATTACAATGATGATTTTTCATGTATTTTTTAGATACTCTTTTTTTCAATGGGTGGAGAACTTCGACGATTTTTTTTCCTGTGTCAAAAGTTGTCACTTGATAAGGTTAGCTGAGGTGAAAATAATTCATTGCTATCCCCCTACCGTACGGTGTTGGGCAACAGCTGATGGTGGAACGTAAGCCGTTGCCAAAATAACACTGGTGAACTCTCTTGGTAAATAATATGGATGCAAACTTACTACTAACAGTTCAACATGAATGAGCCATCAATTATTCTGAGCTAGAGAAATTCTCCCGGGCTGCAAATTCAAGTTTTTTTTCCCACTGTGACATTTGTGACATCATCTAATAAGGCTAAAGTCATTGTTGGTTAAGGTATTTCTACACAGGTTTTATGCATGTTTTCTACTCATGTAATTGCATTGATGTGGGTGGAATGACTGTTTATCATGTGTCTTAAATGCATACAATAATTGTTTTCGTATCAATAAGAATATTCTAATGAGCCAATAATTGTAAAAATGTGTGCACACCAGCATGGAAGTTGGCAAAGGTCAGCATACATTTCTAAGCTCAGTTTAGTAAATCTGAAGCTTTGTGCGGAAAAGGGCCAATGTGCATGTCCGCTCTTTGTACGTAAGGTACCTGATCATGTGTATGGTAAAACACTAAAACTGATGTACTTTCTATTTACCATGACTGTACTCAGTTGTATGGGTATTGTTTTTGGCAAAAACCTAGTATGAAGATGTTCAGTATGTTTTTCCTTTCAAGCTATTTCTAAATATAGTAGAGATTGTTAATTTCAATAAATAGCATACAATGTAGATAAATCTAGGTATATATACAATTTGGTGAAATATAGCAAAATTGGGCATTAATCTGCAGATTGCAGAAAAAGTCTTCCAATATGATTGGGACTCGTTTGAGGCTAACTTGCCACAATAGTCTATTAGAAGTTAAAGCTGTCCTGTATTCTGAGGTTGCTTGGTTGCCCTAACAAAAGAGAACACCTCAGTTCAGGTCTGTGATGTTTTCTTGCCATCTGGATATGATGTTTTACCCTCGCACTAAGCCAAGGAGTGAAAAAAAAAAGCATAACAGTCGACATGTGAAGGGGTAAGTCAGCATTGCATGGGTTTACAATGCTACATTGGTCCTGCATGTCCTTCATTCAAGAAAGTTCACATCATTAAGTACCATCGCAAGCAGGACTGGTGCTTTTGTTGAGAAAAGCAAAGCAGGGAAAGGTTTTTAGCTACAATCAAAGGCTTTGTACTTTCTGTGTTTGGTGATGAGCTTTAGGTACTAAAACTTTCCCCTCTGTTTTTATTTTTATTGTCACCTTATTAGAATGGATTTATTCACTATTGTGCTTTAGGGATAGAGTATTTAAAGCACTTTTATCTGGTTATGTTGGGTGCTGTCAGGTTTAACCAACCTAACAATATTTATAACAACACAAAAAGAAAAGAGAGACAAAGTATTAGTTCCTTTTACTCGCTTTGCGAGGAGAAACGGTCAAGATTTGCTCAGTTACAGATCCCGCACCGCTCTGAACAGCATCTGTCCGCCTCCTCTTTTTATTGTCTTTCGGGGGTCCCTAGTTTACAAAAACATTGTTCTCTAAAGGATGGGGGAAAACAACAACTGCATCGTAAACAGGTCATAAACAGCTTTATACATTAACAACACATTTCCCACAGTCTCCTCCAACTGGTAGGGTCAGTTGTGACTTTTGTTGTTGAGTGTAATCAGCCTTCATTTTTATGACCTCCTTCATCTTTATGCTCCTCAACTGGACTGCTTCCTTCTCTGCTAGTTCAGCTCCATTTATTATCCTGCAGACAAACTCATCACATCCTTTCTCACACATACATCATGAAAGATTATATAATCAAATAGTCAAGTTAAAGAATAGGAGAAAATATAAGATAAATCTATATTCAATTATTCCAACAGGTGCCTTCTTTATTCTGAGTGGAGAATTTTGTCTCTGAATGTGGTAAAATAAAACACATACAAGATAATCACATTCACAAAAATGCGTGCACCTCTCTAAACAAACCTTTTTACTCAGCATCATACCAACAAAAATTGTCAGAGCTGCAGTCGGTATTATAAATTAAGGCATGCCATTGTCTTTTGGCACACAGCACACATTGTAGTAATATCGTAGAAAATCCAGTCATTCAAATATTAGAACACCATGCAAAAGCCTGTGTGTTTTCAAACATATTTGGACATACAGGGGTTGGACAATGAAACTGAAACACCTGGTTTTAGACCACAATAATTTATTAGTATGGTGTAGGGCCTCCTTTTGCAGCCAATACAGCCTCAATTCGTCTTGGGAATGACATATACAAGTCCTGCACAGTGGTCAGAGGGATTTTAAGCCATTCTTCTTGCAGGATAGTGGCCAGGTCACTACGTGATACTGGTGGAGGAAAACGTTTCCTGACTCGCTCCTCCAAAACACCCCAAAGTGGCTCAATAATATTTAGATCTGGTGACTGTGCAGGCCATGGGAGATGTTCAACTTCACTTTCATGTTCATCAAATCAATCTTTCACCAGTCTTGCTGTGTGTATTGGTGCATTGTCATCCTGATACACGGCACTGCCTTCAGGATACAATGTTTGAACCATTGGATGCACATTGTCCTCAAGAATGGTTCGGTAGTCCTTGGCAGTGACACGCCCATCTGGCACAAGTATTGGGCCAAGGGAATGCCATGATATGGCAGCCCAAACCATCACTGATCCACCCCCATGCTTCACTCTGGGCATGCAACAGTCTGGGTGGTATGCTTCTTTGGGGCTTCTCCACACCGTAACTCTCCTGGATGTGGGGAAAACAGTTAAGGTGGACTCATCAAAGAACAATTCATGTTTCACATTGTCCACAGCCCAAGATTTGCGCTCCTTGCTCCATTGAAACCGACGTTTGGCATTGGCATGTGTGACCAAAGGTTTGGCTATAGCAGCCCGGCCGTGTTTATTGACCCTGTGGAGCTCCCGACGGACAGTTCTGGTGGAAACAGGAGAGTTGTGGTGCGCATTTAATTCTGCTGTGATTTGGGCAGCCGTGGTTTTATGTTTTTTGGATACAATCTGGGTTAGCACCAGAACATCCCTTTCAGACAGCTTCCTCTTGCTTCCACAGTTAATCTTGTTGGATGTGGTTCGTCCTTTTTGCTGACATTACCCTGGATACCGTGGCTCTTGATACATCACAAAGACTTGCTGTCTTGGTCACAGATGCGCCAGCAAGACGTGCACCAACAATTTGTCCTCTTTTGAACTCTGGTATGTCACCCATAATGTTGTGTGCATTTCAATATTTTGAGCAAAACTATGCTCTTACCCTGCTAATTGAACCTTCATAATCTGCTCTTACTGGTGCAATGTGCAATCAATGAAGACTGGCTACCAGGCTGGTCCAATTTAGCCATGAAACCTCCCACACTAAAATGACAGGTGTTTCAGTTTCATTGTCCAACCCCTGTATGTACATTTAACATAAATTTTATCAATACTGAAACATTTTGATAACTTAAATAAACAATATAAAATTAAGAAAATGTGTTTTAAAACTTTGTGTAAAATGTAATTTTAAAAATTGTATTTCTCGTAAGGAAAAAAATGAGGACATCCCAATATTTATTCTGTCTGTAAAGGTTAAGATCATACACAGGTGTATCACATCAGATGCACATGACTAAACATTTAGTTTGGTGTTCTCCTGACTGTTAAAGTGAGAAAGAACACCATGGTAAGATCCGAACAGCTGTCTGAGGCCATCAGAAAGAAGATTTTAGTAGCTTATAAGTCTGGTAAAGAGGTTGCAAAAGAATCGGAAATGAGCCATTCCACTTTATGGAAAATGTTCCTAAAGTGGAAGACATTCAGAACAACTGCCAACATGGTCAGGTCTGACCATCTAAACAGGTTTACTCTGAAAGCAGATGGTGAAATGTTAAACAAAAAAAACGGTTCCAAAAACTCTACAAAGTTATTAGAAGTCCTACAGCAGACTCTTGCTACTGTGTCCATGGCTTTACAATCAGAAGAGACTATAAATAGTTTAAGTTTGATGGGAGGGTTACAGGGAGGAAGCCTATATTCTCTAAGAAAAACATGAAATCTAAAGTTTACCATAGAGAATGTAAACAATAACCAGGACTTATGGAGTAATGTTCTTTGAACAGATTAGTTTATTATTTGAAGACCAGAACAGAGGACATGTTTGGCATAAATCAAAATTGGCATTTCAGGAATATAACTTCATACCAAATGTAAAGCAGGGAGTTCGAAGTGTTATGATTTAGGGATGTTTTGCGGTAGCAGGACATGGCCAGCATTTGTTTATTTTGTAGATCATTTGGAATATCCAACATGTTTCACTTTGCTTCCAAAATTTCCAAAAACAGCGACCGTTTCTCATCCATACAAAAAGACTTTTAGGAAGCTGCAGGAGCTACATCATCTTTGATTAATTCTGCTTTATGCACAGTAAATAATTTGTCTAATAACATTTAAGTGTTTACATTTCCATCTTAATCACCACTGTTGCACAATTGTGATTAAAATGCTTGCAGTCACAAGCTGAACCATCATTACACATTAATGATGGTGAAAAATGTGTAGTACTTTTAAAAACTAGCTGTGCAAAAATACAGTCGCAGAGGTTGCTGGGGGCACAGCTGTCAAAATACAAGGCAACAGAACAAAATCAGGTAAAAGAGTTTTACTTGGGAATCCCATAATGGATCTTTTGAAAATTGTATTACAGAGATCCCAAATATTTCCCTGGGATCAGATCAGGACACCATTAATATACAGTGCTATAAAAAAGTATTAAATGTATTAATAAAAACAGCTATTTGAACCAACCTGACTCTAGGTAACCCCTTGCCACCTACACCTAATAACTGGCTGTGCCATCCTTGGCAGCAAGAACTGCCATGAGTCAAAATGATAATGAGTCTTACAATGATGTGGAGGAATGTTGGCCCACTATTCTTCTTTGCTTAATTCACCTACAATTGGTAGTTTTAAAGCATGAACTTCCTGGTTAAGGTAATGCCACAGCATCTCTGCTGCAGTTAATTCCAGAGGTCCTGACTAAGCTATTTTAAACCTCCATTGATTTTTATTCATTTAGAGATTTTGTTCTGAGATCTGTTCAGATCATTGTGCTGCTACATAACCTAAGCACTATTGAGCTTAAGGTCACAATGCAATGGGCAAAAATTATTTTTCGGGAAATTCATGGTTTGATTAGTAACAATGAAGCAGGCCGTGACCATCACACTACCACCACCATGTTTCACTGTAGGTATGATGCTCATTTTTTGAAATGCTATTAGTTTTACACTGAATATAACAGGGCACACACCATTTAAAATGTTACACACTCATCTCATCAGTTTCATCGTGGGAAATGTGAGATGGGCCTTCATGTTCTGTTTGGTCAGCAGTGGTTTTGCCCTTGGAACTCTCCTATGGATGCCATTTTTACAACAGACTTTCTCATTGTTGAATCATGAACACAGACCCTAGTAATGAACCCATATAACTTTAGTATCTCTTCAAATAGAATTCTTAAAATAAACTATTTAATTATATACTTATTTACTGAGACACATCTTTACTGTTAATCTGCTGTAGATTGTTTTTTGTTTTGTTTTGTTTTTTGCCTGAAACTTCTCCTCTTTGCTTCTAATTGTCCACTTTCTCAATTTCTCCACATGCAGCGCAATAATCGGTCTTTGTTAGTTGTGACGACTGGACAGACCAACCGAAGTCCAACCAAAGCCAGAAAAAAAAAAAAAAACAGTCAGAACTTGAGAGGCTATTGATCAGGACGACTTTAATCTATTACCGGAAAGCCTGGTTCAATGGAAGCATAATTCAGCATTATTGTTTAAACGTTTTGCTAAGTTTTGTATATGCCTGAAAAAAATAAACCAAATTTCTTTTTCAGTACAGCTGGGATGCTTCAACGTCCAAAGAGCACCAAGTGTTAAATGGAGCTATATTTGGACTTTAGAACTGGGTATGGAATACATTTTGAAGATCATATTAACTTCACTACATGAAGAAAGAAACAACATGAGTGGTCTTATGCTTCCAGCTGCTATTAGCTGCCTAGTTGCCAGACTGGTTGCTCTGTTTACCTTGTAACTAACATCTCAGATTTGTTGAATATTGTAATTGAGGGTCTGGTTATAATCTAAAATGAATTAAAGTGCTGATATTGATAAAATAGTGATTCTGCCCTTCTTGTTTGTAGAAAAACAGCAGTACACCAGATTGATTGTAACCTTCAGAATAAGAGCCTTAAGCAAAATGTGTGATCTGATTTAAAAAAAGCTATTTTAAGTAAAAGCAGCTTACAGTAACTTTTTCACTTGTAGATACACAACGGTCTGATAGATGGGTGCATTGCTCGGGTCACAGATTGTAAATTGTAACTAATATAACATTATTACTACTCATAAAAATGAAGATGTTGATACTTACATTAATGATGCTGGCTTCACTCTTACTGAAATGACTTCAGCCTTTTATTAAATCTGGTATAATATTGATGACCATGATGAATTTGCACACAATAATTATGATAAATGTGTGTAAAAGTTAATCTAACCACACACCAAAAACGTACAAAATTCTGACAACATTATTAAATCTATATCTTTTTAAACTAAGGAATACATTTGCCATTTCAGTCAGAGAGTGATAGGAGTTCCCTTTGTCTGTTCACACTCACCCATGAGTGCCTCCTTTCTGGTGCTAAAAATTTTAATTCTAAAAATTACCTGTAGTGATTTGCTGCCTAATTTAGTGCTTTTCACCCCTGCACCATTATACCTACAGATGTGAGGAGCTGCTTAATTTAGCATCACAGTGTGATTAGTTCCAACTGCATGCGCTCAGAAGGCGTTATATAAAACACATAGAGGCCTTCTGTATTCATTGTATTATTGCTGCTACATGACGAGAGAGAGAGAGAGAGAGAGAGAGAGAGAGAGAGAGATAGATAGAGAGATAGATAGATAGATATGTGCTGCAGCCCTGATCTATCGTTCCAGTTGTCTTTGCTCATTTTCCAATCAGTGATTCATTTCAGAAACAAGCTAAGTATATGAAGTTAATAAAAAACAGCAGATTCTTTTTTCAAAAGGCAGCGATTTATCTGTATGTTTTCTAGCTTATTAAGAGCCAAATCTTTCAGCTCTGAAGAGATTTCACTGGGGTGAATGATCAACCGTTAACCACCACTGCTACTTCACTGATTACACTGGCAGACTGTCCATGTGTCTCGCCCGTTCCAAGCCCTCCCCCAGGAAACACAAACAATTCCCTCTCTAGATATTTGTCTCTTAGTCTGCCCAACCCTCTCCTCCGTCCCTCTCTCTCTCTGACCTACAAATCCCTTCACACATGCTCTCTATCCCCGAGAATTACTCTCAATCTCCACTTCTCTCCCTATCCGCTTCATTTCCATGAGAGCTCATTGAGAGGCACTTCCAAGCTGGGAGCACAGGAAGGGGGGAACAGACACTGAAGGTTTTGGCAGCGTGTGTTCTATCAGAGTCAAGGAGAGGGGGGCTTTAAGCGGTCTCTGTACATCCATTCCTCTGCTCTGCAAGACAGCTCTTGTGTTAAAGGAGGCCTTTTTCTGCTGAAATCGACCTGCACTCATTGATTTGTCTCTTGTTGTTGCTCAGAGGAAGGGGGTGGCTGTTCCCACAGAGAGGGTGACATGGTCCCGTGTCAGGGAGCTCTTGGTAATTGGTTAGTTTCTGTTAAGGCTCTTCAGATCTTCACTGTAAGCAAAGAGAATCAGATTTGGGTGATGGACTGGTGAGGGAATAAAAAACTGAATGACTGAGAATCTGACAGAAGTTTCAGTTCAATATTTTAGTTTCAAGGCTTTGTCTCTCAAGACTTATTGACGCCTATTTTGAGAAATTAAATGACATAGCAAATTTAATCATAAACCCTACGTGTTAACCATCTTGGCACACTCCTATGCTCAGTTGATCATCATTGCTCATGTATATTTTCACCATGATATATACAAACATAATTACTATGACAAAAACCAATCATATTAGGGTGATAATATCATAATAAAAGTCAAATGGACTCATCCTAATTTTTATTTGCATAAAATATATGTTGTTGCAAATGTGTTACAATACATGGGTTGTGAAAAAAAATGGTCCGAACACATTATATTGCAATTTATTCTCCAGTTAATGATCACTGATGCAAATTTAAGTTCGCAAACTCATTGATGAGGTTATTAAAGACCAACCTTGTTGTTTGTTGACTTTCAATGGAGGGCCATCCAATGCAGGCTGGCCACCTTTCTGATGGATTTAACTGCCTGGGAAAACAGAATATTACTAAATATGTCATGATGGATCAAAAAAAGGGCCAAAACATTGTTGCTGTAACCAGGAAGTATGCAACATCTCAGTGTCAAATGATTGTGGGTAAAATCTGTGATGCCCAGTGGCAGATATCTTAATTGATCTAAAAAATATATATAGTGACAATTAGAATGATCTAATACAGTTTTCACTGCGTTTCTGCATTGTGGGATTTGCTTTTTTTTTGCTGTCTTCTTTCTCTCTCTCTGAAATCTCATCTTCACAGCTTGCGCCATCGTTTTCCTCATCTTCACTCATTTCTTTACCTGTTGCATTTAAGTGGCGTCCTTCACCTGTGAGCCTCCTGGTCCATCTATCATTCTTCCTTCCTCAAATCTCACAGCTTCTTCTTCCTTCTCATCCGTCACGTTTTAGCCAAACTGGAAATGTCTCCACTTTTAAATGATCTGCAATGTGCAAGCATCAAGATTTGGAAAACATCTATTACCACAAGAGGTCTAAAATAATATGAAACCAGAAATGATCAGAATGACACAGGTCACACAAGCATTTATTTTTAGAAATCATATTCTCATGGCAGCCAATTCATTTTCTTGATCTGACCGAACAGATGTAGTGTGGTTTAATTGAGCCTCACTGCTGTAAAACTGATCACATAGAGCTGTCAGTGAAACTGCAGCTCCTAAAAAAAGCAAACCTGAAGATTTTTTTTCATAGCTAAACTTTTCATTAACTGTTATCATGCTTATTGTAACAAAACAAACAGTCAGTCATTTTCTACCGCTTATTCCATAGTGGGTCGCGGGGGAGCTGGTGCCTATCTCCAGCAGTCTATGGGCGAGAGGCAGGGTACACCCTGGACAAGGGGCCAGTCCATCACAGGGCAACACACAAACAACCATGCACACACTTATTCATACACCTAAGGGCAATTCAGAGTGACCAATTAACCTAACAGACATGTCTTTGGACTGTGGGAGGAAGTCGGAGTACCCGGTGAGAACCCACGCATGCACGGGGAGAACATGCAAACTCCATGCAGGGGGAGAACATGCAAACTCCATGCAGAAAGACCCCCGGTCGGGAATCGAACCCAGGACCTTCTTGCTGCAAGGCAACAGTGCTACAGTGCTTAACAAACAAGTAAACATATTATACCATGAATGTCGGTCACTTCACCTGACATTTTATTCATTGTAAACTTAAGTTGATTTTACTGTTGTGTTAAAACATCACCTGAACAAACTGACTTTAACTGCTGACACTTGGACAGCACAGTTGGGGGGGGGGTGGGGTGGGGTGGGGGGCAGCTGGTGAGGCAAGACTCTACATCTTTATGAAAAGAATATACATCTGCTTCCCCTCAATTTATCCTTTTAATTTATTGCCCCTTTTACTCCAATACCCTTAAATAAAATCCAGTGCAACCAACCGCCTTTGGAAGTCACCCAGTTAGTAAATAGAGTCCACTTGTGTGTTATGTATTCTCAGTATGAATCCACATATTCTGTGAAGGCCTCAGAATTTTGTAAAGAATCTTTGTGAACAAACAGGATCATACAGACCAAGGAACACAGCACACCGGTCAGGGAAGGTCAGGTCAAAAAGTTGTGTTTAAACAATGGTAGGTGAGGAAACAATGTCCCAAAATGTGTACATCTCACATAGCTCTGTTCATTTCACCATCTGATATAGAAACAGTATGGCACAACTGTAAAACCTGTCTGTGAAAAGTGTTCTGGTCAAAAATTGGAACTTTTTGATATGTGCAATTTGTGTGGCAGAAACCTTGCACAACACTCTCAGCACTCCATCCTTGTCTTGAAACATGGTGGCAGCATCATGCTAGGGGGAATGCCTTTTTGACCAGGGAGAGAGGAGCACGTCAAGGTCTATGGAATGACAATCACTGGGGTGCTGTTGTCATGACTGTGGTTTCCAACTTTCTTCAAGGGACCCTTGGATATACAGAGAGGAACTCAGATATAGTTAACAGGGGTCAACCCAAGACCTATTGGTAACATTATACTGAAAAGGGCCAAAAATGGTATAGCACCTATACTACTAAAGTCTACTACTAAAGAAAAACAATATATATTATATCCAACAATTTGATTAGAATAAAAGGTTAATTCTTAAAGGCTCTTCCCTTGAAAACATCCTTTATAAATGAAGAAAGTCTTTAAGTAGAAAAAAGATACCCAGAAAAAAAAATAAAAGAAACATTTCTCAGAGAACAAATAAGTTTTATTGTGACACAAAGCTCTGGACACACAATGTTTATTTCCCCAGAGACTTTAGAAAAGGCCTTCAGTGGCAAGTAGAAGCCATACTTAAGTTTGGTCTCTGAGAGTGTGTGTCAGATAATGGTAGCACAAACACACACTGTCATCCTCAGTATTTCTGCTGACTAAAAGGAGGCATGCTAAGCCACATTTAAGAGAGAAGCAGTGACCGAGGTGTCGGTAGGAGGGTTCCTGCTGTCAGTGCAGAGAACAGCAGAGATGTAGTACTGCTATTGTGCAGCAGAGTAATGGCAGCAGCAACACGATGTGGATCAACAAACATCATTTGATTTTATGATTGTATGTTTCTTTCCGACATTCCCCCATCAGCAGATGTCAGTCCCAAAGCTTAATGAGAATGGCTTTTTTTGTTGAATTTTTACTTACTGCTGCTAATGGTTAGGATAGGCTTACAATCCTTGGTACAAAACTGAAATCTGTACTCATGGAGAATATTTGGGCAACTGTTTTGTTTGTCAGTTCTTATATAAAACACCAGTAACATGTAGGAAAAGGACATGAAATTATTTCATCAGTATTCCAATGAACTCACTCATACCAGTGTGCATGCTGTAATCTCCTATTTCCTTTCTTTTATTATAGTAACAGATAGGCTATATTGTATGTGAGGTCAAAGAAACAAAAATTAACTTGAAATTAATTGAAGCTGGGCTGCGCAGTGGGGCAGTTGGTAGCACTATTGCCGTGCAGCAAGAAGGTCCTGGGTTTGATTCGCGGCTTGGGTCTTTCTGCATGGAGTTTGCATGTTGTCCCTGTGCATGCGTGGGTTCTCACCGGGTACTCTGGCTTCCTCCCACAGTCCAAAAACATGACTGTTAGGTTAATCAGGAATCAGGCACCTTCTCCAGAAGAGGGAGGGAAAAGTGCTCGGTCGGTTGACAGCTGAAACGTTGAATATCTATTTTTAAATTAAGTGGAATATTAATAAGAGTAGATATTTGAGTTCAACAAACCTACATTATCACCTAATACCATCTTAAAAGTTTATTTGGGGTCACAGAAAGCCTGTTATTTACATTTTTATTCACAATTTTTGCCACCATCGCACGCCATTGTTGATTAAGCTTGACCAATTCAATATGACCCGCAATGAATCATAGGAAATTGTGGGTCACAGACTACAAAACTCTGCGCCGGGGCTGCTGCCGTATTCCGTGTTCATTCATGAGTGAACACGGCAATCCACCCTGTGGGGGTTGGAGTATGCTTCAACCAAATGGAAATCTCTATAGGATTTAGAAAATACAGAAATATACAGTGTTAGACAAATGGATGGTTTCTGAAAGTTTCTGAAAAAATGTGTCTTTGTACAATAGTGTACTTGTTTTCATGTACTTCATTTCTCAGATGCTCTCTTTGTGCTCCTGGGCTTCTGTACCGTGTACTGTGTTTCTGTTTTATTATTTGTTTTGCTTTTACAGGTCACATTCAATGTGTTTGTCCATTTTCTCACAAAGGTGTATTAAAAGGAACATCAAATTATTTTTTGGACTTTGTAAAGTTTTAGGAAAGGAAGATGAAAATGAGGAAGAATTTGACCCCATCCTGAAACGTCCTTGCTTTCACTGCCACATCTCACATCAAACCAAGCCTTTTCAGGGTGTTATTTAGAAAGAGTTTGACATTTTCAGATTTCTATTCTGTGTGATCCCAACAGCCTCCAGAGGTATATCAGATGTTCCCTGACCTGGAGGCTCTCATTAGGGCTGACACATGCAGACATCTGCTCATGCACTCTGAAAAAGCAACTTCATTACAGCTTGTGTTGTGTAAATCTGCACATTCACACAACCTGTGGAAATTGCATGCATGAATGCATGTTTGTAGTGGGTTGTCTGTACATTTAACCTTCAGGAGCAAACCTGTATACACGCATACATCCACTCATCTTTGGCATGAATGTCATAATATTATAGGGTTTTTTTGTGATGCATTTGAACAATCCTTTTTTTTCTTGAAACTTGAAGGATTTTTAAAATAGGATTTTGAATTTAATACTGAATTTCTCTAAACAACACATTGTCAAAATCGTCAAAATTCACTTTAAAGTCCTTGAGAGTGTTGTGTCCCGACCAAGGTTTTAATAGTTCTGCAGTTTTCATTAGTTTTTATTTTTATTTAGTTTTGACTTCACATCTTCAATTGTATTTTAGTTTTAATTAGTTTTTAACATTTGTTTGATAGTTTAGTTTAGATTTTTTTGAAAATGCTTAGTTTCAGCTTAGTTTTTATTAGTTTAAGTTATAGATTTAGTCTTTTTTCTGAAATCCAAAAAGGGGAAAATGTCCAGGTCAGACAAAAAAAGACTTAAATGTTATCAAGATATTATGAAAACATTGGTTCAGTTACAGTTTCATTTATTTTAAAATATTTACAATTTAACAAATAAAAACGATTTTTGTTTCACATACTGTCGCGGTTCTGTCACGGTTTACTTGGAATTGGACCCCAGAATACAGACGAGCAGGCAGCATGATGGTAAGTGAAAAAAAGGTATAATTACAAAAACTCACACTCAGCAGGATGCAGGAACAAAACCAACAGGCAGGCAAGACAGGCATGGCATGATACAAAAAAAACAAGACTTGGTTAGAGAACTAGACATGAGAGCTAGACATGAGGATGAGAGTGAAAGATGTTTCCGCGAAGACTAACAGAACAGGTGTGAATATATGGCGTGAAAACCAGGTGGAGTAAGGAGACAGATTATAAAGAGACAGATTAACTTGAAGCAGGTGAACTGAATAAACTTAATTAACAGAACAAAACGTGACTGGAGAAAAACAGAGACTCTTGAACACAAACTAGAAAAACATGAAGCAAAAGCATAACCAGATCCGAAAAACAAACTTGACAAAACATGAACAAGACGACAAAACAAAAGCATAACCAGGAAAATAAACAGAAACATTATTCAAAACTTGAACAGTGAAAAACATAAGGAAAAACCCTGAAACCAAAAACCAAACAACCCTACATCATGACAGATACCCTTTAGTAGATGGTTATTTTTAGACGAGGAAGTAGGACAATCCTAATACAGGTCCTTCTCAAAATATTAGCATATTGTGATAAAGTTAATCATTTTCCATAATGTAATGATGAAAATTTAACATTCATATATTTTAGAGTCATTGCACACTAACTGAAATATTTCAGGTCTTTTATTGTCTTAATACGGATGATTGTGGCATACAGCTCATGAAAACCCAAAATTCCTATCTCACAAAATTAGCATATTTCATCCGACCAATAAAAGAAAAGTGTTTTTAATACAAAAAACGTCAACCTTCAAATAATCATGTACAGTTATGCACTC
This sequence comes from Girardinichthys multiradiatus, assembly GCF_021462225.1. Classification (NCBI taxonomy): domain Eukaryota; kingdom Metazoa; phylum Chordata; class Actinopteri; order Cyprinodontiformes; family Goodeidae; genus Girardinichthys; species Girardinichthys multiradiatus. The sequence continues at coordinate 6,382,576 of NC_061815.1, forward strand.
AATACTTGGTCGGGAATCCTTTGGCAGAAATGACTGCTTCAATGCGGCGTGGCATGGAGGCAATCAGCCTGTGGCACTGCTGAGGTCTTATGGAGGCCCAGGATGCTTCGATAGCGGCCTTTAGCTCATCCAGAGTGTTGGGTCTTGAGTCTATCAACGTTCTCTTCACAATATCCCACAGATTCTCTATGGGGTTCATGTCAGGAGAGTTGGCAGGCCAATTGAGCACAGTGATACCATGGTCAGTAAACCATTTACCAGTGGTTTTGGCACTGTGAGCAGGTGCCAGGTCGTGCTGAAAAATGAAATCTTCATCTCCATAAAGCTTTTCAGCAGATGGAAGCATGAAGTGCTGCAAAATCTCCTGATAGCTAGATGCATTGACCCTGCCCTTGATAAAACACAGTGGACCAACACCAGCAGCTGACACGGCACCCCAGACCATCACTGACTGTGGGTACTTGACACTGGACTTCTGGCATTTCCTTCTCCCCAGTATTCCTCCAGACTCTGGCACCTTGATTTCCGAATGACATGCAGAATTTGCTTTCATCCGAAAAAAGTACTTTGGACCACTGAGCAACAGTCCAGTGTTGCTTCTCTGTAGCCCAGGTCGGGCGCTTCTGCTGCTGTTTCTGGTTCAAAAGTGGCTTGACCTGGGGAATGCGGTACCTGTAGCCCATTTCCTGCACACGCCTGTGCATGGTGGCTCTGGATGCTTCTACTCCAGACTCAGTCCGCTGCTTCCGCAGGTCCCCCAAGGTCTGGAATCGGCCCTTCTCCACAATCTTCCTCACGGTCCGGTCACCTCTTCTCGTTGTGCAGCGTTTTCTGCCACACTTTTTCCTTCCCACAGACTTCCCACTGAGGTGCCTTGATACAGCACTCTGGGAACAGCCTATTCGTTCAGAAATTTCTTTCTGTGTCTTACCATCTTGCTTGAGGGTGTCAATAGTGGCCTTCTGGACAGCAGTCAGGTCGGCAGTCTTACCCATGATTGGGGTTTTGAGTGATGAACCAGGCTGGGAGTTTTAAAGGCCTCAGGAATCTTTTGCAGGTGTTTAGAGTTAACTCCTTGATTCAGATAATTAGGTTCATAGCTCGTTTAGAGACCCTTTTAATGATATGCTAATTTTGTGAGATAGGAATTTTGGGTTTTCATGAGCTGTATGCCAAAATCATCCGTATTAAGACAATAAAAGACCTGAAATATTTCAGTTAGTGTGCAATGAATCTAAAATATATGAATGTTAAATTTTCATCATTACATTATGGAAAATAATAAACTTTATCACAATATGCTAATATTTTGAGAAGGACCTGTATAATCCTATAAATATTAACTTTTCTTTAATTATTTAATTATTTTCCTCAGTTGCTGAAATACCAATATAGCTATATTTAGGAACAAGGAAAACACTAACTATTTTTACTTGGAGCTCATATAACAGAAGAAATGCACATTTATCCAGGCGATTCTCTCCCTCCTCATGATTCTCAGTTCATGCAGTTCTCACCTCAATCAGTCTCCCTGTTACTGAACCCTGTCAGTAACTTTCATATGTCCACAATGAGTGAAAAACACCCCTTAGCCTGAATTCACAAATCATTATAATAGATTAACAAAACAACTCATAACTTATATAAACAAAAATTAACCAATCAATTCTAAAACGTCTTACTTTGGACAAATACTTGTTGAGACTGTAGTGCTCAACTTTGCCAAATAAGGGAGTTGTTTTAATCATTCTGTTCTTATTTCTCCCTCTCTCTCTCTCACTCAGCTTCAGCTACTCCCTGTGATCTTGTCTTCTTATTTGCTGTTATGTTTGGTGTCCGGACACAGAATTAATGAACCTTTTTGTAATATTATTATGGTTGTTTATTTTATATTAAGTTTAAGGTGTCATAAGAAGATGTACAGGAGCTAAAGTACCATGTGGTTGCAAGAAGAAGAGTGCTGGGTTCCTGAAATAAAAAGTTGTTGACATGTGGACCTTTCAGTTGTCTGCTTGAAAAGTTACTTTATTAAATCTGGTGTATCATACATAACATAATTCTTGGCGACGAGGATGAGATTTTCAATTTGGAAGACACAGAGTCAGTGGACAGAGGGACTTTATCGAAGTAACATGGAACCGTGAAAAGAGAAAGCCGTGAGAGTTTTTGGTGAGTTAAAGTACAACCAAAACTGGAGCTAGCAAAATGGCGCTTGGAAAGCCAGAAGATTTTCACTTCGACGAAAGTGAATATACTTTTGACAGCTACTGTCAGCATCTCAAGCAGTATTTTGCAGCAAAGGATTTGGACACTAAAGAGGAGAAAACTAAGTCGGTGTTTTTTACGGTGGTGGAGAAGAGGTCACATAGCTTGCTGATGGATTTATGTCCATTTTAATGGATTTGCTGCAACTGCAATATGTACCGAAGACGAATTTTATTGCAGAAAGGTGCAAGTTTCATGGGAGAAATACAAAAGATAATGATACAATAAGTGAGTACGTGGCCAGATTAAGAAAATCAGCAGCCACATGTAAGTTTGGGAATTTCCTAGAGGAAGCGCTGCACGATAGATTTGCCTGTGGAGTAAGGAGCAGTGAGCTGAGAGACCGGCTGCTCAGTACTGCGCACACCAAAGACTTGAAACTGCCGCTTGCTGTGGCGCTTGCGTTTGAGGTAACAAAGGACAGTGCACAGCAATTTGTACAGGAATCTTTTAAGGCCTATTTTTTGGACAAAAAAAAGTAAAGCAAAGTACCGTGAAGCTACTGAAACATGTGTACCTACTGGAAAGCCCTGTTATCAATGTGGTGGAAAAGGTCACAGCCTGAATGAATGCAGGTTTAAGGAAAGTGAGTGTCACGACTGTAAAAAGAAGGGACACATGGCTAAAGCCTGTCGCTCAAGCAATGACAAAATTTAAGATGACCAAGGGAGTCATGCCTGTGAATATTGAGAAAAGGCGTCTCAGCGCTCTCCAGCATCAGTCCTGCCATGGTGCCAGCGATGTCAAACAAAAGGGTGTGTACAGCTGGCTTGGTCAATGTAGATCGAGGCAGCCCTCACGGGGTTTCAAGGAGATCAAGAGAGCAGTCAAGTTCTGTCACACCACGGCCAAGAAGTCAGAGTAACCAGTGATGTAGTGGTGCGGTGCAAAATGGATGCCGTGTCAGTCTGTGACACTGTTACAGATCTGACATTTAACAGTCAAATGTGGACCTTTTTGAAATGAACACAGGTGATGACGATGTTGTGACACCTTATTATGTGATATATGTCAGTGTAAATGATTCAAGACTGAAAATGGAACTAGACACTAGGGCAGCAGTATCCATGATATCTGAAAATCTGTACAAGCACAGATTTCAGTTAGTCAAACTTAGTCCTGCAAAATGTGTACTTAAAACATACAGCCAAGAGTCATTGCAGCTGATGGGTAAGTTTACAGCACAAGTAAAATGTCAAGAGTAAAAAAAAAAACTAGAACTGATAGTTATAAAAAGAAGAGACTGGATTAGCCAGCTGAAGTTAGACTGGTCACAGGGGAACAGAGTGCCTCCAGAAACAGTGGAAGATGTATCCGCTGAGCATGCATCCGTGTTCATTCCTGAACTTGAGTTGAAGGATATTAAAGCCAATCTACATGTTGCCTAGAAGTAATACCAAAGTTCCATAAGCCGAGGAATGTGCCTTATGTACTAAGAGAAGCTGTTGACAGAGAAGTGACTAAATTGGAGGCGGAAGGCGTTATTTTAACTATTAGTTACAGTGAATGAGCGGCTTCTATAGTGTGCATACCAAAAAAAGATAACAGTGAGATTATGTGGAGACTACAAAGTCACTATAAATCCCTGGTTAAATGTGGATCAGAATCCACTCCCAAAAACTCAAGATCTGTTTGCAAAATTAGCGGGAGGTCAGAAATTCACCAAACTCGTCTTATCACAGGTTTACCAGGAAGTCCAGTTGAAGGAAGACTCTAGGCGTTATCTGACCATAAACACTCACAAAGGTTTGTTTCAGTACGGTTGCCCTATGGTGTTGCGAGCACCCCAGCAATTTTCCAGAAGATAATGGATCAGGTACTTCAAGGCATGGATGGTGTTATATGCTATCTGGATGATATTTTGACAACTGAGATAGATACAGAAAGTCACCTAGGTAACTTAAAGGAAGTTCTTCAAAGGCTAGAAGGTTACAACCTCCAGGTAAAATGAGAAAAATGTAAACTCATGCAAGACAGTGTTTCATATTTGGGACATGTCACAGGTATGCCACAGGTATTCATCATATGAAGGAAAAGACAGATACCATTCGCAAGGCAAGGCAAGTTTGTTTACGTATATAGCACATTTCAGTAGCAAGACAATTCAAAGTGCTTCACATGAAGAAAAAAAAACATAATAGGCAAAGTACATTACAGTGACATAGAGGCAATTTAAAAATAAAGAGAATAGAATGATGCATACGAAAATGTAAAGTAAAGTTGGACTGAAAACGTAACTAATAATGTTGAGATGGAACAGTCAAAGGCCACTCTAAACAAGGAAGTTTTTAATATTGATTTGAAGCAACTTTGGGTTTCAGCACTTTCACAGTTTTCTGGTAATTTATCCCAGATTTGGGGAGCATGAGAACTAAAAGCTGCTTCTCCATGTTTGGTTCTGGTTCTGGGTATGCAGAGTAGATTTGAGCCAGAAGACCTGAGAGGTCTGGGTGGTTGATACACTAACTTTGGTGCTAAGCCAGTGATTTATAAACTAACAGAAGTATTGTAAAGTATCTTCTTTGAGATACAGGGAGCCAGTGTAAGGACTTTAGAACTGGGATGATGTTCTCCACTTTCTTAGTTTTAGTGAGGATCCAGGCAGCAGCGTTCTGGGTCAACTGCAGGGGTCTGATCGACTTTATAGGCAGACCTGTGAAGACACCGTTGTTGTAATCAATTCTACTAAAGATGAACGCATGACTTAGTTTTTCAAGGTCCTGCTGAGACATTAGTCTTTTAATCTGGCAGATGTTCTTTAGATGATAGAAGGTTGACCTTGTTACTGTCTTTATGTGTACCTCAAATGGTTCTGGTCTGAGACCATCACTACACCCAGATTTCGAACCTGATTAGTGGTTTCTAGCTGTAGTAACTGAAGCTGTGTGCTAACTTTTAAATGCTCTTTCTTTTGTTCAAAGATTACTTCAGTTTTGTTTTGATTCAGCTGAAGAAAATTTTGGCACATCCATGCATTGATTTCTTTTAAGCATTTACCCAGGGCTTGAATGGGTTCATAGTCACCTGGTGACATCGTAACGTATAGCTGTGTGTCGTCTGCAAAGTTATGATAACTTACATTGTACTCGTACTCATCGTCTTCCGCTTCATCCGGGACCAGATTGTGGGGGCAGCAGACTCAACAGAGACACCCAGACGTCCCTCTCCCCAGACACCTCCTCCAGCTCCTCCGCGGGAAGCCCAAGGTTTTCCCAGGCCAGCCGAGAGACATAGTCCCTACAGCGTGTCCTGGGCTGTCCCTTGGGCCTCCTTCAGGTGGGACGTGCCTGGAACACCTCCAGAGAAAGGCGTCCAGGAGGCATCCGGTATGGATGCCCGAGCCACTTCAACTGGCTTCTCTCGATGTGGAGGAGCAGCGGCTTTCAGCCGCTTGTATCCGGGATCTCGTTCTTTCGGCCATGACTCAAAGTTCATGGCCATAGGTGAGGTAGAAACGTAGACCGACCGGTAAATTGAGAGCTTCGCTTTTCAGCTCAGCTCTCTCTTCACCACAATGGACCGGCACAGTGCCGCCATTACTGCGGCAGCAGCACCGATTTGTCTGTCGATCTCCTGCTCCATTCTTCCCTCACTCGTGAACAAGACCCTGAGATACTTGAACTCCTCCACTTGAGGCAGGAACTCCCCTTCAACCTGAAGAAGACAAGCCACCCTTTTCTGGTCAAGAACCATGGCCACAGACTCGGAGGAGCTGATATTCATCCCAGCCGCTTCACACTCGGCTGCGAACTGCCCCAGCACATGCTGTAGGTCTTGGCTAGAGGGGGCCAGCAGGACCACATCATCCGCAAAAGGAAAAAGAAATCCACTGGTCCCCATACCAAAATTTCTAAGACTGTCACATACAGGGGTTGGACAATGAAACTGAAACACCTGTCATTTTAGTGTGGGAGGTTTCATGGCTAAATTGGACCAGCCTGGTAGCCAGTCTTCATTGATTGCACATTGCACCAGTAAGAGCAGAGTGTGAAGGTTCAATTAGCAGAGTAAGAGCACACTTTTGCTCAAAATATTGAAATGCACACAACATTATGGGTGACATACCAGAGATCAAAAGAGGACAAATTGTTGGTGCACGTCTTGCTGGTGCATCTGTGACCAAGACAGCGAGTCATTGTGATGTATCATGAGCCACGGTATCCAGGGTAATGTCAGCATACCACCAAGAAGGACGAACCACATCCAACAGGATTAACTGTGGATGCAAGAGGAAGCTGTCTGAAAGGGATGTTCGGGTGCTAACCCGGATTGTATCCAAAAAAACATAAAAAAACGGCTGCCCAGATCACGGCAGAATTAAATGTGCACCTCAACTCTCCTGTTTCCACCAGAACTGTCCGTCAGGAGCTCCACAGGGTCAATATACACGGCCGGGCTGCTATAGCCAAACCTTTGGTCACACATGCCAATGCCAAACGTCGGTTTCAATGGTGCAAGGAGTGAAAATCTTGGGCTGTGGACAATGTGAAACATGTATTGTTCTCTGATGAGTCCACCTTTACTGTTTTCCCCACATCCGGGAGAGTTACGGTGTGGAGAAGCCTCAAAGAAGCGTACCACCCAGACTGTTGCATGCCCAGAGTGAAGCATGGGGGTGAATCAGTGATGGTTTGATCTGCCATATCATGGCATTCCCTTAGCCCAATACTTGTGCTAGATGGGCACGTCACTGCCAAGGACTACTGAACCATTCTTGAGGACCATGTGCATCCAATGGTTCAAACATTGTATCCTGAAGGCAATCAGGATGACAATTCGCCAACACACACAACAAGACTGGTGAAAGATTGGTTTGATGAACATGAAAGTGAAGTTGAACATCTCCCATGGCCTGCACAGTCACCAGATCAAAATATTTTTGAGCCACTTTGGGGTATTTTGGAGGAGCAAGTCAGGAAACGATTTCCTCCACCAGTATCACGTAGTGACCTGGCCACTATCCTGCAAGAAGAATGGCTTAAAATCCCTCTGACCACTGGGCAGGACTTGTATATGTCATTCCCAAGACGAATTGATGCTGTATTGGCCGCAAAAGGAGGCCATACACCATACTAATAAATTATTGTGGTCTAAAATCAGGTGTTTCAGTTTCATTGTCCAACCCCTGTAGATCTATTACACTTCTGTCTTCAGGATTGTCCATGTGAATGTTGAAGTCTCCCACAATAATTAAAGAGTCATAATTAACACATATCACAAATAAAAGCTCATCAAAATCACTGAAAAAGTTTGTTTTGGACTTAGGAGGCTTGTAAATATTCAAGAACATGGTTCGGATCAGGCTCTTTACCTGGAGACCCAAATATTCAAAAGAGTCAAATGTGCCCAGAAATACTTTTTTACACTCTAATAAATCTTTAAACAAAGTGGCCACCCCTCCACCTTTTCTTTGCTGTCTGCTCTCACAAAGAAAATTGTAGTTCAGAGGCGTCGACTCTATCAGAATGGGAGCTTCATTAAATTCATGTAACCATGTTTCTGTTAAAAACATAACATCAAGATCGTGGTCAGTAATGAAGTCATTGATTAAAAATGATTTTCCTGATAGAGATCTAATGTTCAATAACGCCAGTTTATATGACTTAGTTGCTGATTTTAACTCTGTGTCTGGTTGTACCTGACAGTTTATTGCTTTTTTTGATTTGGTTTATTACTGTCTCTTATCCTTTTGGCTTTGTTCTTTCTGTCACGTATAAGCACAGAGATTTTACAACTATCTCCTATTAGGGGCCCAAGTTTTTCCTGGACATGCTCAATTCTGATAGAGTTAGCACTGGGGCCCAGACTGTATCACAGGGAAGTGATTTGAAGGTCCTGATTAGGAGGAGATAGATTTAAGAGCTCCTTTCATGTTATCAGAATCCAGCAAAGCAAAAAAACGGGCTCAGTGGAGAGATGGGAGAATTCTGTGCGGTCTGGGTCTGGGTTTGGGGGGATGGGGGTATAACGGGGGGGTCCACTTCTCCTGTGGATTTTGACGGGGACACCTTTTGTGATGACCTCTCTTTCTCAGCCAACTGGCTGATTGTTTCTGCTGGAGCTGTTGGAGGCATCGTTATCATTGTTGTTGATACTCCATGTTCTCTGCTGAAGGTCGAAGCTGCTGGCGGATTATTTACTGAATAGAAAAGATTAGATGTGAGACGTCTGGCTCCTGGCTTGTTCAAACAGAAACCATCTTGTTTGACGAGTTGTCTTTTTTCCCAAAAAATATTGAAGTTGTCGATGAAGTTCACAGCTGTGGTGGCACATGTTTTTTTCAACCACTTATTAATCATCAGAGGTCTCAGAAAAATCTAATCTCCACAGAAAATCTGTGCAAAGGGTCCGATGAGGAACACCTTGATATGGAGACTTCCAACAGTATTCAGAAGACGAGTGAAATCCTCCTTCAGTCCTTCTGATATTTTCTTAGCCACATCATCCATGGCTTCACAGTGTATAATAAGATTTTCTAGAGACGGTCGCTTTTCTGTGATTGCAAGAATATTCTCTGCGATATCGGTACTGGTACCAATCATAACGTTTGTGTTTTTCTTGTTACAGAAGTTTTTAATCCCATCCACAGCTGTATTGCCCACTATTAGGGTTCTTGGGGCGCTTTTTCTCTGGCAGCTTAGGAGAAGACTGTTTAGAATAAAGGTTGTTCTCAAACCTTTTATTGTTCTTAGAAGATGGATAATTTTCCTGGTTTTCATTCTGTAGTGGGGCAAATCTGTTTTGGAGGGGAATTCCATTATTTCCAGCAGTCTCACTCCTATCAGTTGTTGTAACAGCAGCTAGCTATCGATGTCTCCTTTTCCCAGGGGAAACGGGGGCATTTCTCTGTAATTCTGGCCATTCTAATTTATTTAATTGTTGAGATCTTCCAGTAAGTCGACCACCTTGATTTTTTGGGCATGCGCCTAAAACATGCCAGGGGGGTCTGCCGGTAGGTTTATTGTTAGTGTTCTGATTGCCGGCTGAGTTGTTGAGCTGGCTGTGACTGTTTGGGATCACAGGCAGAGTTGAATCATCATTGTACCCCATATTCACCTCCACATTCACTTCTAGTCGATGGAGTTTCATCTCCAAAGTTTGTCAAATCCTCTGTGGTGAAGGGAGGCATTTGGTGCTGATTAGCTGGCGTCAACTTGTCCTTCTTTCGAATTTGATTCTAAAAACATCAAAATCCTTTAGAAAAAAATACAATTAAATAAAAATAATAACAATCCTTGGGAGTCGCTGGTAAGTAGTTTTAGTCCAATATTTCCGTAATTTTTAGCTAAGAAATAAAAAGTTAGGAGTAAAAGAATGCAAGCAAGCAGGGAGCTTAGGAGAAACGCGTCTGAGCAGGCAGAGAGGCGGAAGCAGACAAACAACCTCTCCGTAAAGCTGTCTTGATTGACAACAGCCTCTGTAAAAAAAGCCAAAATCTAACTGAGGTACATATATATATATATTATATATATATTGTTAAGTTAGCTGAAGATTTGTTGAGTCGACGCCGCTCGGACACCTCTATAAACGCATGCTAAATGTCACTGTTTAATCAACCGCTTCATTGAAGGTGGGGGAACTTTGACCTACATATATATATATATATATATATATATATATATATATATATATATATATATATATATATATATATATATATGTATATATATATATATGTGTGTAAAAATTTATTGAAGCTATACAGCCCTGATATAATTACTACTCTGGTCCAAAAACCTTCGCCTAACTAACAAGCACTATTCTACACATAGGGGATAAAAATGACTACATAACAATAATAATAAAAGAAAATATATGCCCATTGAGTGTCTATGAAGATCAAACCAGCAGTTTTATGGACAAAATGTGCAATTTGGGTAAACTTGGAAAGAGAAGTCCTCCTGGTGTGCTGATGTCTTGATGGCGGCAATCAGCTGGTAGACTGTGGGCCACTAGCAGCTGACTGCAACAAATCTCGGACAAGGAGTCATAAAACTCTGAGGCAGGAACTCAGTGGAAAAACTGAGACAAATAAAACTGGGACAGGCCACGAGGCTCAGACCGCAGTTGTTTTGTATAGAAAAACTTTAAAAGTACAACTTCTAACTCCTGGCTGATTTGGGATCAGCCGGACAAAAACATATACATGCACCTTGCTGATCGCATCCGCACTCCGTGATTCAGCACACTTGCACAGCAAATCAAAACAGCTCAGCATAAAATACTTCAATCAGTATTTCATGTAACAATTTGATACCTTGGATTAACTACTTGTGATTCTAAATCACCTTAACTTCTCATCCGTCTAAAACAGGGAAAATATGAACTGTTGCAGTCGACTGAATCAACAAGGGGTCTCCTTGGAAATAAAACCTCTGTGGGTTTCCACCTGCGCCGGAGTGTGGGGTCTTCGATCGGTATATCAATGTTTTGACCTTCTTTTTTTTTATCGGACAGAATTCCAGCTTTCAAGCTCTTCCAGGAATGGCCATGTGGAGGAAAAGTTCACCTATGAGCTTTTGTCTCTCCAGATATGCGCCTCCGTTGCATAGTCTTGAGAGACACGCTGGTAATGGCAACAGGTGGCGTCAGAGCTCGCATGTAAAACCACGCAGCCCAGCTGTTCTATCCCCCAAAATGGATGACCCCAACATTCCCCCTAGGTTCGAAGGCTGTGATTAATCGCAGCCTTTGAAGCTACCAGCTCCATCCATCATAGGAGCTGAAAATCAATGATCCATAAAGAAGTAAAAATAAAACAACAAATATACTGTCCCTGTGTTCCTCTAGGCAGGAATGGGAGTTCACAGTTCAGTTGCTTCTCGAAGGCCTATGACTGGGCAGGATAGAGGTTAGCCTGGGCAGGGCTAAACTCTGACTAACTCATACCTGTCTATGTCATTCAATGAGAAAAATTCAAAAACAGTACTGTTAGGTATTATTAAGTCAACTCAGAGGCAAGAACAATACAGTCAGTTTTACTTGCAACAAGGGTAGCTCACTTTGCAGTGCAGATTACAAAGTTTTGACACCCTATCTCTTTATTTATATGCACAATTCAACAGACAGTTCAGACAGGGTGTGTGTGTGTGTGTGTGTGTGTGTGAGGCTGAAAAGAGGCTGGTTCCCATGGGATGCGATTCAGCCTACTTTGTGTGTGTGTGACTGAAATAGATAACGATGATAGGGAGGGCTGCATACCAGAGCATGATACAAAGCGGAGTGCAGCTGCACTACAGCACAAAGTTTTTACATGAGTGATAACAAGTTTTCGCACCCATCCAACAAGTACATTCACATCATTATCACATTCCTTTGGTCATCAGCTTTGGTAACCCTGTTACAGAGTTAACAACAATAAAAGGAATCAAAACTAACAAGATAACCAAATAATGGGGTCATAGCTTAGTTATCCAATTCCAGTCAGGTACAGGAACCAGCCTGTAGCATGGGTGGTGCTATGAACCATGGGAAAATAAATGTGAAGGAGTCAATCCTGGTTAATAACCAAAAATCAACATTTAACACAGGTTTAGGTTTAAACACATTAGCTCCTTCCAATGATGATGGGATTTAACATAACTCCTTTCTCTAAACTATCTAGATGTAAAAAGGGAGAAAAAAAAAAAAATGGAATTGCACTACTTAGGCTATAAGCCAGGTGTGTTTGTGGAGGTTGCAAGGTGTCTGCCGTGGTGGACTTTAGGATCTCCTCTACTAAATCCAGCAGAACTAGGTAAGTAGGTATCCATGCCTCGGTGGGACTGTCTACAGATGAACCAACCTCTCTAATAAGATTTTGCATGAAATCTCTGGCACCTTGTGTGTCCATTAAATCATTCTTAATCACTTCTGTGAAGGGTCTGCAGTGCATGCAGAGTGATAATGGAAAAATAGCATGGAAACTTACAGTTAAACACTGTTCTGGAAGGTAGTTATATTTTTAACAGTTTCTGTCGAAAGGACGTTGTTAGTGGTCAGTGCATGTTAGTGTGAGTGTTGACACATGCACCTGTCTAAACTGGTCCTACGCACTGGTCTCTCCTTTCCTGGACATGGAGACAAGCTCTGCTCTTGGATGTAGAACTTCATCTGGTTTAGCAAAAGAACAGCAGCTGGGATGAGGGGTGTCATTTGGTGCTGACAAGCATTTAACCCACCTAATGAAGCTGCATGTCACAATTAGGAGGAATTTGTTACCTCCTGCTGATTTTGGAGCTGATTTGACCCAGTTGGTCTGAAGGTGGAAGCAAAGTAGTGTAACCCCCCTTTGCTGAAGCTGAGGTTGACTGAGTGGCTGGGGTGGCTGAAACAGGCAGCGGATTAAGCATCCTTAGATGTAGACCTGAGTGTCATGAGACATTGGAGGCCAATACACAATCTGTTGGAGGGTGTGGCATCCGAGGTGACATCAGAGTCTGTGCATGTCGAACTGCGCAGCCCAGCTGGTCTATCCCCCCAAAATGGATGACCCCAACAGTATTCCATATAATCGATGCAGCCTATTCCTAACCTGATAATGAGTCAAAACTGAAAAAAGACGGTAGAGGTGGACTGGCAGTTTGTCTGTTCTGGAGAGGTCCCGACTGGTTGTTCAGTCCAGGACTGTTGGTCTGCCTTGTTCTATATCTGAAAAATTACACTAGGCTCATTAGGACAATGAAGCACATTAGGCATGTTCCTAGCTCCTGCCGGTAGCTTAATAGGCATTTTCTAGTAAACAACTGAGACCAGGGGCGTTTTTAGGGTCTCAAAACATTGGGGGCTTTGGCCCAAATCCAAAATATTTAGATTTCAATAAGACAATTTATAGGTGATTTAAATTTAAAATAATATAGGACATATTGTACCAGTTCTCTGTCTCGGCTGGTTTTAGATTGAATGTAAATTATTGTAAATCAAACAAAAAAGGTTTGCAATAAATTTACTTTTTATTTTTGTTAGAAGCTGAATGAAACTGAAACAGAGTTTAGGCCTTATGAAAAACCATTTTGCTGAAGCAAATAATGACACATTTTGTGGTATTTAGAAAATAACTTAATCTGAATTGTTGCTGAGAAAAGTTTTTCTTAACTTTGAGATGTTTACTATGGGCCAGATAAATATGCTTCGTATGTCATCTACATAAATAACCTTTTTAAACGTTACATTCTCATCAAAGTGTTCCACTCCTGAGGCTCCATTGTCTTTATTCTTATATTTCAAAAAAGGAAAGTGTAATAACATAGATTTTCCTAAATCTTAGTCAAACACATTTATTTTATTATGCCAAGAGCTTTCAAAACATTTTATTCAAATTGTTCCCTCTTTTATGAATCTTTTCAGCCCTTCATTCAACTTCTGGAGAAATTTGTCAAAAATAATAAATGAAACATTTTACAGCAGTCTTTTGTTCGGCACTAAGAAAGTGAGACATTAGTGCAGTTCTTACTATTAAACACTGAGAGCAAAGGGTGTTAAGTTGTGGTGTCAGTTATTAATAACTGTATACATATGGTATGCATGTATCACCTTCAGTAAAACTGTATCCTTGTTTAATTAGTTTAGTTTATATAATATTTTATGTGTAATTCAGAAAAATAAAATAGTTAACTAATCAATGGTCCACCTGTGATTAATTGCTATGATTTATTTCTTAATCATACCTCATCTTTAAACCCAGAGCTGTATGTTTAGAATTAGCAGAGAAGATATGAAAGAGAACTGGGAGGCTTACTTTTGCTCTTTCTACTACGTGTTACTCACACCAGGAGTTATTTTCCTGGTTTATTGAGCAACACCTGGTTCTGTATACATGTAGAACTAAACTGTAACACTGGCTGCTACCATGGGATCAATGTGTTGATCTGAAGGACCTTTTAATGTGTTTAGATACGTTAGGATTAAATGCTTTTATTTTGACTGAAGTAAAGGACCAGATATTTTCACATTATAGTGCAAATCCGGGTAGAAGCTCACAGCGAAGGTTGCTGCTGTTTTCTAATTCCATGTGTGTGCAGTTTGGCTGTTCAATAATGTCAGAGCTTGGCTCACACCTTTCTATTTTGTCCTGATACCACCGCCTTACTGGGCTGGTATTCACAGGACAACACTTAACAGACCGAATTTTTATTTGATAAAATATTAAAATCCCCTCCTTTAACCACCACCTTAACGTGGTGGAGGGGTTTGAGTGCTCAAATGATCCTAGAGGTTATGTTGTCTGGGGCCTAAATGCCCCTGGTAGGGTCTCCCATGGCAAACAGGCTCTAGGTGATGGGTCAGACAAAGAGTGGTTCAAGAACCCCTCATGAAGAACAAAATATCGAGGCACGTGACGTTGCCCGGTACGGCGGAGCCGGGGTCCCACCCTGGAGCCAGGCCTGGGGTCGGGACTCGTCGGAGAGCGCCTGGTGGCCGGGTTGCTCCTCGCGGGACCCGGCCGGGCCAAGCCCGAACGAGAGATGCGAGGCCATCCCCCAGTGGGCCCAACACCTGCAGGGGGAACCATGAGGGACCGGTGCAAAGAGGATTGGGTGGCGGACGAAGGTGGAGACCTCAGCGGGCCAATCCCCGGATGCTTAGGCTGGCTCTAGGGACGTGGATAGTGCCCCTCCCGGGGACTCCATTATTCTGCTGGGGGACTTCAACGCCCACGTGGGGAACGACAGTGTCACTTGGAGAGGCGTGATCGGGAGGAATGGCCTCCCCGATCTGAATCCGAGTGGTGTTTTGTTATTGGACTTCTGTGCTAGTCACGGATTGTCCATAACGAACACCATGTTCAAACATAAGGGTGTCCATCAGTGGACTTGGCACCAGGACACCCTAGGCAGGAGGTCGATGATCGACTTTGTTGTCGTATCATCAGACCTTCGGCCGCATGTTTTGGACACTCGGGTGAAGAGAGGGGCTGAGCTGTCCACTGATCATCACCTGGTGGTGAGTTGGATCCGCTGGAGGAGGAGAAAGCCGGACAGACTTGGCAGGCCCATGCGCATAGTGAGGGTCTGATGGGAATGCCTGGCAGAGCCCTCGGCCAGGGATGTATTCAACTCCCACCTCCGGGAGAGCTTCGACCAGATCCCGGGGGATGTTGGAGACATAGAGTCCGAGTGGACCATGTTCTCCGCATCTATTGTCAATGCTGCTGCCCGTAGCTGTGGCCGTAAGGTCTGCGGTGCCTGTTGCGGCGGCAATCCCAGAACCCGGTGGTGGGCACCGGCAGTAAGGGATGCTGTTAAGCTGAAGAAGGAGTCCTATCGGCTGTGGTTGGCTTGTGGGACTCCTGAGGTGGCTGACGGGTACCGTGAGGCCAAGCGTGCTGCGGCCCGGGCTGTGGCAGAGGCAAAAACTCAGGCCTGGGAGGAGTTCGGTGAGGCCATGGAGAAGGACTACCGGTTGGCCTCGAAGCGATTCTGGCAAACCGTCCGTCGCCTCAGGAGGGGGAAGCAGTGCTTTGCCAACACTGTTTATAGTGGGGGCGGGAGACTGCTGACCTCGACTGAGGACATTATCGGGCGGTGGAAGGAGTACTTCGAGGATATCCTCAATCCTGCCATCACGCATTCCGTGGTGGAAACAGAGGCTGGGGACTCGGGGTTGGATTCTTTCATCACCCAGGCTGAAGTCACCGAGGTGGTTAAAAAGCTCCGCGGTGGCAAGGCTTCGGGGGTGGATGAGATCCGCCCTGAGTACCTCAAGACTCTGGATGTTGTAGGGCTGTCATGGTTGACACGCCTCTTCAACATTGCGTGGCGGTCGGGGACAGTGCCTCTGGACTGGCAGACTGGGGTGGTGGTCCCCCTTTATAAGAAGGGGGACCGGAGGGTGTGTTCCAACTACAGGGGGATCACACTCCTCAGCCTCGCTGGTAAGGCCTATGCCAGGGTATTGGAGAGGAGAGTCCAACCGATAGTCGAACCTCGGCTTCAGGAGGAACAGCGTGGTTTTCGTCCCAGCCGTGGAACACTGGACCAGCTCTATACCCTCTACAGGGTGCTCGAGGGTTCATGGGAGTTTGCCCAACCGGTTCACATGTGTTTTGTGGACCTGGAGAAGGCATTCGACTGTGTCCCTCGTGATGCCCTGTGGGGGGTGCTCCAGGAGTATGGAATCGGGGGCCCTTTACTAGGGGCCATCCGGTCCCTGTACGAGCGGAGCAGGAGTTTGGTCCGCATTGCCGGCACTAAGTCAGACCTGTTCCCAGTGCATGTTGGACTCCGGCAGGGCTGCCCTTTGTCACCTACCAGGATTTCTAGACGCAGCCAAGGGCTGGAGGGGGTCGGGTTTGGGGACCAGTGGATTTCGTCTCTTCTTTTTGCAGATGACGTGGTCCTGCTGGCCCCCTCTAGCCAAGACCTACAGCATGCGCTGTGGCGGTTCGCAGCCGAGTGTGAAGCGGCTGGGATGAGGATCAGCTCCTCCAAGTACTCGACCGGAAAAGGGTGGCTTGTCCTCTTCAGGTTGGAGGGGAGTTCCTGCCTCAAGTAGAGGAGTTTAAGTATCTCGGGGTCTTGTTCCCGAGTGAGAGAAGAATGGAGCGGGAGATCGACAGACGGATCGGTGCGGCTGCCACAGTAATGGGGGCGCTGTGCCAGTCCGTTGTGGTGAAGAGAGAGCTGAGCCGAAAAGCAAAGCTCTCAATTTACTGGTCGGTCTACGTTCCTACCCTCACCTATGGCCATGAACTTTGGGTCATGACCGAAAGAACGAGATCCCGGATACAAGCGGCTGAAACGAGCTTCCACCGTAGGGTGGCCGGGCACTCGTTTAGAGATAGGGTGAGGAGCTCGGCCATCCGGGAGGGGCTCGGAGTAGAGCCGCTGCTCCTCCATATCGAGAGGAGCCAGTTGAGGTGGCTCGGGTATCTATACCGGATGCCTCCTGGACGCCTTCCTCGGGAGGTGTTCCAGGCACGTCCCACCGGGAGGAGGCCCAGGGGACGGCCCAGGACACGCTGGATGGACTATGTCTCTCTGCTGGCCTGGGAACGCCTTGGGCTCCCCCTGGAGGAACTGGAGGAGGTGTCTGGAGAGAGGGACGTCTGGGCGTCTCTGTTGAGTCTGCTGCCCCCGCAACCCGGTCCCGGATAAGCGGAAGACGACGTGACGAGACGAGAAAATATTAAAATTAAATATTAAATAATATTTTCAGATACATAGTCACAACAGCCACATTATTTAACTTCACCTGTAGCTCAGGTGAAAGTCCCTCATCATGACCCTGATGATGCTCATTAGAGTGAACCTCCACCTCATGTCTTGCTGGGTGAATCAGTGATTAGCTGTAACTTCCAATTAGCCCACTCCGAGAACTCAGGTTATACCGCTACCTTCCTCTGGGTTATACCGCTCTGCTTCCACCTGTCCCTGAACACACACACCCACCAGGCTCCCTCTCTCCGGTTGGCTCTGTGGTTGCTCTGAAATGAGGCCTGTTTGAGGCGCTCAGTAACCTTCCGGGTAATGAAGGAGGCAGGTTGACCTGGAGTGAACTGCTGTTCTGGACTTCTTCAGAATGGAGTGTGTCACTGGCTGTGCGCGTAGTTGCTCATTCGTGGTGTTGCGGGTGCGCAAATAACTATTTTTTGTCTTCTCCTTTTAACTCCTTGTCAGGTTAGGTGGAGCGGGACCTGATTATATGGAACACAATTGAAAAAATGTGATTGTTTTTTAAATAAAAAGGTGAAGTCCAATACCATTTTGGGGCTGCATCTTTTTAATACTTCTAAATTTCTTCTATCAAGAAGTCCAGGGCTGTTCAGAAAACATCCGGGGCTTCCGCCCCGGAATCCCAGCTCTAACTACGCGCCTGACTGAGACAAAGAAACGTTATATCTGACCTCTCCTAAAACTATGATAAAATCCTTCTAAATCTCACAAAACAACGAAGGGTTACTTATAAATGTCTTAACCAATGTATGGATATAACATATCATATGAACATAGGGGAGAAAGAATCACGAGATATAGCAACAATATATAACAATATATAGCAACAGCTATATAAAATCTTTTAGTACTGCATTGGGGGTACAATAGTGGTCTTTCCAACCTATCACACAAGAAGGACCTGGATTTAACTCCTAGCTGGTGGTCTTTCTGCATGGAGTTACGGTTAGGGTTATGGTGAGGGTTGCATGTTCTTCCCGTGCATACGTGGGTTCTCTCCGGGTACTCCGGCTTCCTGCCACAGTCCAAAAACATGGCTGTTAGGTTAATTGGTCTCTCTACATTGGGCTTAGGTGTGAATGAGTGTGTGCTTGGTTGTTTGTCCTGTATGTCTCTGTGTTGCCCTGAGATGGGCTTGTGACCTGTTTAGGGTGCATGCGTAGACTGCTAGAGACAGGCACTAGCTTCCCAGCTATTTTTATTTCTGGTCACATTTACCCTCATTTTCCTTATTCTAGAAGATTGTCTTGTTTGGTTACACAGATATTGACAGTAAACTCAGTTCTCACATTTATGTTATTACCCTGGTAATTATACTGTCCAAAGTCTATATTCATAAATTCAAGTTCTCTAATTATAAGCTAAATTTCACTGAATTACTTTTGTATATAAAGCACTAGATTTTAGTCAATAAAGGATAGCAAGAATAATAAAAAAAAAAAAGCCTTCAGAACCATTAATCCTTTTAAACATTTTAATATTCTTTAATTTTGGGTGTTTGGAAAATCCTGGTATTTCATGTTTATGGTATATTCAAGCTGTATCTTTTTCATTTTTTTTTTCTTTGTATTACTGTCTGTGTTCTTTTTGTCAACTTGATGTGTGCCATGTTATGTTTTGTTGTTCTTAAGTCTGAACAAAAAAGAAAACCTGGCTTCTTTGCCTATTTGGCTTTTGGCTTCTTATTACTGCCACCCTCTGGACTGAAGGTGAAGTGCACTTATCTTTACAACTCCCCCATATTTCATTAAGAAGACTTAAATAAATGTTCCTTCGAGAGCAGTGGAAACAGAAAGTAACAAACATTCCATTTACCCAGGTAGAAAAAAAAACAAACAAACAAACAAACAAAACAAAAAAACAGGTATTTAATCTAGGGATTTTCAGTGGAAAAAGGCTATTCTGACAGTGTGTGTTTACCAATTTAGGAGAGAACGTTTTGGGGCTCTTCCAGGGAAAACCCGGGGAAAAAGAAACTGATCCAGGTAGCAAGTCCTTTAAATGCTCTACAACTGATAGCAAATAAATTTTTTAAAGCCTAACTATGTCTCAAATGATTTGGCTCATAGTATCTGCTCACATGGCTTCCCTATCTTTTCAGTCCTAGTGATGTATTTGCCTGATCGCTAATTTTTATTTAGACCTACACCCAATTAGAATCCCGAAAAGTGGAAAATTACAGCAAACAAGGCGAACATGAAAGAGCAACACGAAATGTGCTGGAGAAAGGCTGCAGATCTAACTTAATTTACAACACAACAAACTAGTTTTCTGGCACAGAGAAAAAAGACATGCAGAGAAACAATGGGATGTCACAGAGTCCCCATGTCTGAGGAGGTTTTCTGTAAAGCATCAGAAAGCCCCTAAATCAGACTGACTGATGCGACATAGCAGGCTGCAGTTGACTCCATTTGAATTGGAACTGCTTTCAATTACTGCAAGTGTCATGCTGGCTCTTGGCCTGGTGGGGGCCTTTGGAGAACACAGGACTTCTTATTGTTGAAGAGCCAAGACTGTGGAGGAACTCAGTTTGATCTATTTTGGTTGTGTGTCAATGTCATTAAGGACTATGTGGGCTCAAGTTGAGGCTTTGTGCCAGCTGAATAATGAAGCTTAGGGCAAGGATTCTTTGAATAAAATCTAGTTTATAACCGTTGTGTTTATATACATCTTTGTGCTTTGAATTTCATTACAAGAGAATATAAAAAATTTGACGAGTGAATGAGCAGGTTCAAAAATAAAATTAATGAATTCCAGAGTTTAAGGTAGATATTGGAATACTAGAGTATTTTGGGGTGGATATAGATGAAAACAGAAGTAATGAGGAATTTAAACAGAAAAAGATTGAACTAATAAATTGAAAGGAGCAAGTAATTAAAGTAAAGACAAGCAGGAGTAAGAGTAATGCAGAAGAAAGTTTATGCTGTCAATATATAGAATATATAGATGTAAATATTCCGATTACACCCACAAGTATTTTGCAGTATATCTCTGTCAGCTTTTGCACATCTTTGCAAAAATACCTCACACTCAGTCAGATTGAATGGAGAGCATCTGTTAACATCACCATTCAAGTCTTGCCACAAATTCCAATTTGGATTAAAGTCTTGACTTTAACTGGACAATTTGAACACCTTTCAGCAGGTTATAAACATACTTTTTATTAAGCCCACATTTCTGTATTAAAATGTTTTTTTTATAAATTGGTCTGATGTAATAGTCCAATCTTAAATGTTGTGTTTTTATTAACTGTAAAAAGAAAATCACAATAATTAACCGTAATAAAGGCCAGAAAACATCCTCCTGTGGGGAAATAGTCGATATAATGTGTTTCATTTAGTGATTTAAGTGAACGAAATAAATAGAATAGATGCGGACAAAGAGACAGCTGCAGAGCCAATTCAGATGTGGGCTATTAATTGATGTGGGAAGTTGTGAACTATAAACAAGCCCTGATAAAATTGCCTCCCTTCACTCACTGGCAAAGCAGAAGCTGCAAAGCACTTTGTTTAGGTCCAGGCTATCAGTCAAAGTTTTGGGGATGTGTAGAAAGAGGAGATGATTAAGACGCTGTTCGGGTATACATTACTGTATATTAATCTGCGTTAAACGATAAAAAATAAATAAATAGATAGAAAATAAAACATAAACTAAATAATTGTAATATTTGTAATAATGTTTGTATTATTGTATATGCTGGTTTGTATATTGTACATACGGTGGCGCAGTTGGTAGCACTGTTGCCTTGTAGCAAGACGGTTCTGGGTTCGACTCACAGCTGGTGGTCTTTCTGCATGGAGTTTGCATGTTCTCCCCATGCATGCTTGGGTTCTCTCCGGGTACTCCGGCTTCCTGCCAAAGTCCAAAAATGTGATTGTTAGGTTAATTGGTCTCTCTGTACGGATATAACATAACATATGAACATAGGGGAGAAAGAATCACGAGATATAGCAACAATATATAACAAAATATAGCAACAGCTATATAAAATCTTTTAGTACTGCATTGGGGGTACAATAGTGGTCTTTCCAACCTATCACACAAGAAGGACCTGGATTTAACTCCTAGCTGGTGGTCTTTCTGCATGGAGTTACGGTTAGGGTTATGGTGAGGGTTGCATGTTCTTCCCGTGCATACGTGGGTTCTCTCCGGGTACTCCGGCTTCCTGCCACAGTCCAAAAACATGGCTGTTAGGTTAATTGGTCTCTCTAAATTGCCCTTAGGTGGGAATGAGGGTGTGCATGGTTGTTTGTCCTGTATGTGTCTGGCGACCTGTCTAGTGTGTACCCTGCCTCTCGCCTGTTGACTGCTGGAGATAGGCACCAGCTCCCCCGTGACTCACCTTGGAATAAACGGTATAGAAGATGAATGAATGAATATTGTATATGGAAGAATGTCTTGTATAAGTTTTTTCATTTGACAACTTTGAGCTGAAACGCCCAGTACTGCATATTCATTGAGGTAAAAGTGTTGGGGAAACTGGACAGGGGCTCTTCTGATCTCATTGCTCATGTACTGTAAGTAAATCGCAATGCGCGTGTATTGCGGATGCTCTCCGGTTTCAAGTGATATAGACAGATTTAAAGTCAATTACATACATTCCAATCCAATCCTATTTATAAAAGTCAAGTTTGGGAGACATGATGGAGATGGGAAGGAGACAGAACTGCTTTATCTTTTAAAGTGCCTGTGACACATTTTCCCACAAATGCACAAATTTTAAGAAAACATCTTAAAATCGAAGAAACTAGGCAATAATTGGCATTATATTAGGACTGAAGACATGATGAAAGACAATTGTGACACAAAATAAACACATTTGAGTATTAAATTTTGCAAGTCTGGTCATTTACTTCGTGTGGGTCAATGATAAACTGTTCTGGTAGAAGCCAAGTTGCGTTAAAGCAGTGTTAATACAGGTCCTTCTCAAAATATTAGCATATTGTGATGAAGTTCATTATTTTCCATAATGTAATGATGAAAATTTAACATTCATATATTTTAGATTCATTGCACACTAACTGAAATATTTCAGGTCTTTTATTGTCTTAATATGGATGATTTTGGCATACAGCTCATGAAAACCCAAAATTCCTATCTCACAAAATTAGCATATCATTAAAAGGGTCTCTAAATGAGCTATGAACCTAATCATCTGAATCAACGAGTTAACTCTAAACACCTGCAAAAGATTCCTGAGGCCTTTAAAACTCCCAGCCTGGTTCATCACTCAAAACCCCAATCATGGGTAAGACTGCCGACCTGACTGCTGTCCAGAAGGCCACTATTGACACCCTCAAGCAAGAGGGTAAGACACAGAAAGAAATTTCTGAACGAATAGGCTGTTCCCAGAGTGCTGTATCAAGGCACCTCAGTGGGAAGTCTGTGGGAAGGAAAAAGTGTGGCAGAAAACGCTGCACAACGAGAAGAGGTGACCGGACCCTGAGGAAGATTGTGGAGAAGGGCCGATTCCAGACCTTGGGGGACCTGCGGAAGCAGTGGACTGAGTCTGGAGTAGAAACATCCAGAGCCACCGTGCACAGGCGTGTGCAGGAAATGGGCTACAGGTGCGGCATTCCCCAGGTCAAGCCACTTTTGAACCAGAAACAGCAGCAGAAGCGCCTGACCTGGGCTACAGAGAAGCAGCACTGGACTGTTGCTCAGTGGTCCAAAGTACTTTTTTCGGATGAAAGCAAATTCTGCATGTCATTCGGAAATCAAGGTGCCAAAGTCTGGAGGAAGACTGGGGAGAAGGAAATGCCAAAATGCCAGAAGTCCAGTGTCAAGTACCCACAGTCAGTGATGGTCTGGGGTGCCGTGTCAGCCGCTGGTGTTGGTCCACTGTGTTTTATCAAGGGCAGGGTCAATGCAGCTAGCTATCAGGAGATTTTGGAGCACTTCATGCTTCCATCTGCTGAAAAGCTTTATGGAGATGAAGATTTCATTTTTCAGCACGACCTGGCACCTGCTCACAGTGCCAAAACCACTGGTAAATGGTTTACTGACCATGGTATCACTGTGCTCAATTGGCCTGCCAACTCTCCTGACCTGAACCCCATAGAGAATCTGTGGGATATTGTGAAGAGAACGTTGAGAGACTCAAGACCCAACACTCTGGATGAGCTAAAGGCCGCTATCGAAGCATCCTGGGCCTCCATAAGACCTCAGCAGTGCCACAGGCTGATTGCCTCCATGCCACGCCGCATTGAAGCAGTCATTTCTGCAAAAGGATTCCGGACCAAGTATTGAGTGCATAACTGTACATTATTATTTGAAGGTTGACGTTTTTTGTATTAAAAACACTTGTCTTTTATTGGTCGGATGAAATATGCTAATTTTGTGAGATAGGAATTTTGGGTTTTCATGAGCTGTATGCCAAAATCATCCGTATTAAGACAATAAAAGACCTGAAATATTTCAGTTAGTGTGCAATGAATCTAAAATATATTAATATTAAATTTTCATCATTACATTATAGAAAATAATTAACCTTATCACAATATGCTAATTTTTTGAGAAGGACTTGTATGGTGAAACAGTTCATTGCTGGTGATGGCAGCAATACTACGACAGCAGCCGTTAGCCTGCAATACTTTCCTGAAGTGAAGAGGATCAGAGCTGCCTGGATCAGAGCTGGAAAACTGAGGGACAGATGGGCTGGTCCCACCAAGCACACACAGTTGTGATGGGAGGACTTCTAAGCAAATTGCTTCGAACAAGAAACCTCTGAATTCGCATGAGTAATGATGTCAGAGGTCGAAATATCTGACAGACGAAGGAAAATGTTGAAGTAGATGCTATAGCCACGCTGTTCAGAGCATCTGATGGGAAAAGATCACCAAAAAAAACGTTGTTGCTGCCGTTGCTTAACAGATCAAGGCTCAGCAGATAAGAACACTTCCTTTACATTTAATTATCGGTAGTTACTGTTAATTAATAATCCGAAATTATTATTATAAAAATAACATATATTGAAATAAACATTTCTCTAAAGATTCTAATATAAAGTTAAAAGTTAAAGTTAAAAAAGACACACCAGGTAGTGTTTTAAAATTTTGAATCATCAATTGCGTCGGCTGCTACTGCGCTTTGCTTATCAGATTTGCGTCCAGTTGTTTCACTGCTAGGTGGCACTGTCACCTCCACTAGCATCTCCATCATATAAGGAGCTCCGCCCAAAACTTGTGCTCTGCCATCTTGTAACAGCTAATTTTCTTCTTCTGACTCTGCTTCATCTCTGTCTGACAGTGACAGAAATATATCTAAAGAAACATCAGATTCTTCATGCTATCTGTGTTGTCAGCCATTGTAGTAGTGGTCAGTTTACGAGCAGGGTTTCCCCCTTGACGTCATAAAAGAGCGCAGAGGAGTAGTCTGGAAGTGCCTTTTTAATGAAATTTATGATCATATATCTCAACAGCCGTTCATTTCAGCATCATCAATTTACTTTTTACAAGATTTTATAAATTTTTCCTTTTCATAAATGCAATTGAATTTTGTAGAATTTTGTAGAAGCAATTAAGTTCAGACCTTAGGACAATGTAAATATAGATCGGTAATGAGCAGCACTTGGGTCATGTTAAGGAGTGGTCATTAAAGTGCCAGTAACTCTGGAAACTCAATCTAATATATACTAGTTTATGAGCACTTTGGCTACAGTGAAACTATCCATCAGTGACAACAAGATGGCTGCTGTACACTGCAGAAATACAGGAGATCAATGACATGTCGTAACGTGTGAAGATTTTTTGAGCAGCCACAAAGGTTCATTTAAGTTCCATTTAATATACAGTACAGACCAAACGTTTGGACACACCTTCTCATTCAAAGAGTTGTCTTTATTTTCATGACTATGAATATTGTAGCTTCACACTGAAGGCATCACAACTATGAATTAACACATGTGGAATTATATACTGAACAAAAAAGTGTGAAACAACTGAAAATATGTCTTTGTAAGGTTCAGGACGGAGGACCCAGAATTTCAGCCAGAAACAGAATAAAAGTTAAACGATTTATTCAGGAGCAGCGCACAAATACTCAGGACTCCACCAGCCGGGAACCCGGGATCACTGGGAACGGAGAGGCAGGTTAGTGGCTTGAAAAAGCTTAGGTAAATATATATGATTCCAAAGAAGCCACCCACCTTAACAGAGTCCATGTAGGACGGAGGAATCAGAATAGGCTCCTTTGCGGGGTGCGGTCCTGGCAGTCTCCAGACCAGGAGGATCGGTGCAGAACACGCCGCAGCCAGAAGTCGGATTGGAAAGATCCAAGGCTCAGTAGTCAGGGGGGGGGCAGTAACTGGGTGAAATCAGGGAGGCAGACTCAGGCAGACAAATCCAGGGGTGAGGCAGGAGGCTTTGGTCGAGAGGCAGAAACAAGGTCGTGATCCAGAGGCGAGAGACATCCAATGAGGGTCAGGCAAGACAGGGAAATCCAAGATGCAAAAAGTGGTCAAAAACGTGGTCAGGCAGGAAGGAATGCTGGACATCTACTAACTGGTAGGTTTTCGAAAATCTGGCACTGTCCGCCAGTCTGAGGGCTTAATATAACTGCAGAAAAACAGGTGCATGGCATGATTGATTGCACTCCAGTGCAGCAGCAGACAGGTGAAGCAGATTAGCTGATTACATGAAGACAGAGCAGGCAGACGGGCCAGAATCATAACAGTCTTATATTCTAGGTTCTTCAAAGTAGCCACCTTTTGCTTTGATTTCTGCTACGCACACTCTTGGCATTCTGTTGTTGAGCTTGAAGAGGTAGTCACCTGAAATGGTTTTCACTTCACTGGTGTGCCCTGTCAGGTTTAATAAGTGGGATTTCAAGCCTTATAAATGGGGTTGGGACCATCAGTTGTGTTGTGCAGGAGGTGTATACAGTACACAGCTGATAGTCCTACTGAATAGACTGTTAGAATTTGTATTATGGCAAGAAATAAACAGCTAAGTAAAGAAAAACGAGTGGCCATCATTACTTTAAAAAATGGTCAGTCAGTCCGAACAATTGGGAAAACTTTGAAAGTGTCCCCAAGTGCAGTCGTAAAAACTACAAAGAAACTGGCTCACATAAGGACCGCCCCAGGAAAGAAAGACCAAAAGTCACCTCTGCTGCGGACAATAAGTTAATCCGAGTCACCAGCCTCAGAAATCGCAGGTTAACAGCAGCTCAGATTAGAGAACAGGTCAATGCCACACAGAGTTCTAGCAGCAGACACACCTCTAGAACAACTATTAAGAGGAGACTGTGTGAATCAGGCCTTCATGGTAACATAGCTGCTAGAAAACCACTGCTGAGGACAGGCAACAAGCAGAAGAGACTTGTTTGGGCTATAGAACACAAGGAATTGACATTAGACCAGTGGAAATCTGTGCTTTGGTCTGATGAGTCCAAGTTTGAGATCTTTGGTTCCAACCACCGTGTCTTTGTGCAGCGCAGAAGAGGTGAACGGATGGACTCTACATGCCAGATTCCCACCGTGAAGCATGGAGGAGGAGGTGTGATGGTGTGGGGGTGCTTTGCTGGTGACACTGTTGGGGATTTATTCAAAATTGAAGGCATACTGAACCAGCATGGCTACCACAGCATCTTGCAGCGGCATGCTATTCCATCCGGTTTGCGTTTAGTTGGACCATAATTTATTTTTCAACAGGACAATGACCCCAAACTTTGAAGATCCTAGAATATGACATATTTTCAATTGTTTCACACTTTTTTGTTCAGTATATAATTCCACATGTGTTAATTCATAGTTTTGATGCCTTCAGTGTGAAGCTACAATATTCTTAGTCATGAAAATAAAGAAAACTCTTTGAAGGAGAAGGTATGTCCAAACTTTTGGTCTGTACTGTAGTTATAGAAAATCATCTTTTTCTAATGTGCTTGTTTGTACTGGTGACAATTGTGAATGCTAGTGATTCAGTTGTTTGTTTTCAGCTCCATTCATCTGCATTAACCCATTCTAACATAATTAGGCAGGCTGATGGAAGACAGCCAATGTGTGTGTTAGCATGTGTGTTTGTGGAGTGAAAGAATGAATCAAAGAGCCACCTCGTGGGAGGGCATGCCAGTCTAACCAGCTGTACCTGGAGAAGTTGGATCCAGTTCTGGAATCTGTAAACCTGTGTAACTGAGGAAAGTTTGTAGATCAGGGCTTTATGATGGTCACCCCAAAACATTACCTTTTTGGTCCTGACTTCACTGTGTAACACATTTGGCAGCATGCTAAGTTCCATTGTCCATTTGGAGGACCCATTTGTGCTCAAGCTTATTCTTTTCATCTTGGTGATGTTCTGAAGTGCACTAGTCCCTCTTGCAGAAAAACAGCCCTACAAAATGATGCTGCATACATTATTTTTCCTCCACATGTAACGAGGATCATTGTGGTCAAACACCAGTTTTAGTTGTATCAGACCACAGGACATGTTTTTAAAAACTATACTCTTTGCAAACTATAATCTTGAGTTTTATATGTTGCTTCTGGAGTAATGGCTTCTTCCTCTCCGAGTTTAAGCTTATGTTGGTACAGGTTTCACCATGAGTAGTGACTCTCTGTCAGCAGTTTCTGTCAGCACCTTCATAAGATCTGGAGTTTTTTAGCACATTTAGCAACAACATACACACCAACACAGTCTCCTTTCATGGACAGTATGATGGTTGCTCATCCCCATGGTGTTTATAGTTTTGTATGATGAACAGATGAATGTGGCATCTTTAGGTGTCTGGAAACTGTACCCCCAGGAAAAGACAAACTTACGGAGGACTACGGTTTTCTCGTTGATAATTTTCAGCTTATTTTAAAGCAATTTAATGTAATGTCCTCATATGCACATGTAGCTATGCCTCCATTTAACTCAAACATTGTGAATTAACTTATTAGAAGCTCATAAAGGCATTAAATTATCATCTGGTGTCCCCAGATAATCCGAGTGTATGTAAACGTCCGAATTTAAAGAAAGTAATGAGAAGTTCTCCAAAAGCATTCTGTCATTTTTTATCATTCCGGCATTTAGCAAATTGAAATAATGTTGGTAAACCTAACTGACCTAAAACAGGAAAACTTTTGTCTAACTCAGACACTAAGAGAAAAAAATTTGTTTTTTTAATGTGTGTAAATTATTGGTTTCCCTTGTATCTGACAAAGAAAAATGATGCATCATTTATATAAAATGTTATTTTCAAGTTCTATTTTAGTGTTTTGATTTTAAGGCTGATTCCTCTTTGTCAAATTAAAGTCTGCTTGCATGATTTTACATTTGTATGAGCTCTAGGTTCACCCACTTAAATGTCAGCCATGTCACAGTTTTCCCTTAGAACATCAAAGTGTGAAGATTAAAACGTCTGCACCCTGCTTTCCTTGTGCCTCGCTGTATATCTGCTTATGTGACCGTAGCAAAGATGGCAGTGATGATCCACCATCACAGTTGAGCAGCTGGTACATATAGAGCTGTCAAAAAAAGCCAGCAGGCATGTCCTTGGATCAAAGCCCCACCCATACAACTTAATGGCACATATGCCCTCCTTGCATTAACTGTATTTGTGACTATGTGCATTTTAATGGTACCTATAATTTATGAGAAGAGCACCTGAGAAATAGGTAGAAGGACAAGAAGGTTGTCTTTATTAGTGGAGGTTTATATAAATTCACAGAGGACAACCGGTTATTCATAATGAGTCACTATGCCCAAGGACAAATATTTCTGACATTTTACATTTAGCTAAAAAGATTATGTCAGTGAAGGGTTTCTTGCCTTTATTTAAGTGTCAGGGAAAAAAAAAAACTTCAAACTGAAGCTGAGGGTCTAATCATGCAAGATAATTTCTCTACAAAATTGTACAAAACTAAATAGATAGAAATGAAAGAAGAACATGTACTTGCTATATCTTCCCTAAAGTATTTAGCAAATAGCCTTTAAAACAACATTCTGTAGATAATTAACCATTTTTGCAATCAGTTTGGTCTGAAATTTGTGGGCACAGAGACCCTGAGAGGTTAGGTTAACGGCTTAGCTTAGTTAGATACTCACTTTTTTGCCTTTTGTACTTTTTGATTCATATAGCTTTCTAGCATTTAAGTTATTTAGGTTTTGATGGCGGACCTCCGCGGCTCAGCGGTTCTCTGCTTCACCGAGACATGGGTGAGTGAAAACATCCCGGACCGCGCACTGCTGTTGCAGACTTCCAGCTGCTCAGAGCGGATCGCAGCGCGGAGCTATCGGGGAAGAGGCGAGGAGGCGGAATCTGCTTTTATATAAATGAAGGTTGGTGCAGAGACATAAAAGTGCTGGGAAAAACATGTAGCCCGGATCTGGAGTCATTTTGCATAATCTGTAAGCCATTTTACTCACCGAGAGAGTTTTCCTCATTTATAATAATCGGCTCATATTTTCCACCGCAAGGCTGCACTTCTGCCGCGGAAAAACATCTTGCGGAGCTGATTACAGACCTGGAGAAAAAACACCCTGACTCTTTCATCATAATACTGGGAGATTTTAACAGCGCAAACCTCTCAAATGAACTCCCCAAATAAAGACAGCATATTAAGTGTCCCACCAGAGACAAAAACACACTGGATCATTGTTACACAGCTTTAAAGAACTCATATCATGCTGTTACCAGGGCTGCTCTGGGTTTTTCGGATCATTATCTAATCCACCTCATCCCAACCTACAGACAGAGACTAAGAGCTTCCAAACCCAAAGTTCACACTGTTAAGAAGTGGACTGAGGAATCAAAGCAGATGCTACAGGCCTGCATTGAATGCACAGACTGGACTGTTTTTGAAACCTCAGCCACTGACTTAAACCAACTAACTGATGTGGTGACATCATACATCAGTTTCTGTGAGGACATGTGTGTGCAGACCAAGACCTTCTGCACCTTTGGGAACAATAAGCCATGGTTTAACCACACCTCAGGAATCTGCGCAGGGAAAAGGAAGAAGCTCACAGCAGTGGAGATTGGGCGCGGTACAGGCAGGCCAGGAACGAACTAACAAAAGAGATCAAAGCAGCTAAGAGAAGCTACAGTGAGAAGCTTAAGAACAGCCTTTCTACTGGTGACACTTCAGCTTTATGGACTGGTCTGAGAAACCTGACTGCCTACAAGAGCCCCTCCACCCATCCTGAACAGAGTCGTCTCCTGGCCAACCGTCTGAATGGCTTCTACTGCAGACATGACAAGAAGCCATTCACACCTCAAATCATCCCCTCCACACAGGAAGAGGTAAATAGGCTCTTTCAGGGGATGAAAACAAAGAAAGCTGGAGGACCTGATAACGTCTCCCCATCATGCCTGAAAGCCTGTGCACATCAACTCGCTCCGATCTTCACAAGGATCTTCAACAAGTCACTGGAGAAATGTGAGGTCCCCTCCTGCCTCAAACGATCCACCATCATCCCGGTTCCCAAGAAACCCACCATCGTAGGATTAAATGACTACAGGCCTGTAGCCCTGACGTCTGTGATCATGAAGTCTTTTGAGCGGCTGGTGTTGAAACACCTGAAAGACATCACAGGCCCCCTGCTGGACCCCCTGCAGTTTGCTTACCGAGCAAACAGGTCGGCAGATGATGCTGTTCACTTAGGTCTACACTTCATCCGGCAACACCTCGACTGTCCAGGGACGTACGCCAGGATCCTGTTTGTAGACTTCAGCTCGGCCTTCAACACTATCATACCAGACATCCTCCACCAGAAGCTCACACAGCTCAACGTCCCAGCCTCTACCTCTCAGTGGATCAACAGCTTCCTGACAGACTGACAGCAGCAGGTGAGAGTGGGGAGCATCTTCTCCCGATCCAGATCAATAAATACTGGTGCCCCCCAGGGTGTGTTCAATCCCCACTCCTCTTCTCTCTGTACACAAATGACTGCACCTCATCGGACTCATCCGTGAAACTCCTTAAGTTTGCACATGACACCACTGTCATTGGTCTGATCCAGGACGGTGATGAGTTTGCATACAGACAGCAGGTGGATCGGCTGGTACACTGATGTGGTCAGAACTACCTTGAACTGAAACCACTCAAGACTGTGGAAATGGTGGTGGACTTTCGGAGAACACCACCCCCATACACCCCCCTCACCATCCTCAACAACACTGTATCGGCCGTGGACCACTTCAGGTTCTTAGGAACCACCATCTCTGAGGACCTGAGATGGTCTTCACACATAGACACTGTTCGAAAGAAGGCCCAGCAGAGACTGTACTTCCTGAGGCAACTCAAGAAGTTCAACCTTCCACAGGAGCTGTTGGTCATCTTCTACACTGCCATCATTCAGTCTGTCCTGTCTTCATCCATCTCAGTGTGGTTTGGCTCATCCACAAAACAGGACAGGTCCAGACTGCAACGAATAATCAGGAATGCAGAAAGAATAATCAGAGCTGACCTTCCCTCCATCCAGGACTTATACAGGTCTAGGGTCAGGAAAAGAGCTGCTAAAATCTCTGCAGACCCCACACACACTGCACATAAACTGTTTAGAGTTTTACCTTCAGGCCGCCGCTACAGAGCAGTGTTTACTAAAACCTGCCGCCACAGAGATAGTTTCTTCCCCCATGCTGTTTTTCTGATGAACATTCAATAGAGTACAAAACAACAGCATACAGATGTTGCAAATGCACCTTTTTATTATGTATGTGTATATTGTACATTGTAAATTGTAAATTTGTATATTCTGTAATGTAGAATATTGCATTGTACATTGTATATTGTAAATTGTAAATTGTAAATTGTAAATTTGTATATTCTGTAATGCAAAAACAGAACAAAAGAGCGAAGTGTACCGGAGGCAAATTCCTTGTTTGTATGTACGAACTTGGCAATAAAGCTGATTCTGATTCTGATTTTTATTTACATATTTGCTTATTTGGTGAAAAACTATTTCTTGTAAATTATTGACTCTAAATAGAGATTATTTAAAACACTGTTTGTGATTTTTTTAACATCTTTAGTCTATTTGTCCTAACCAGAAAATATGGAATTTTAATTTTCCCAAAGGATTCTTAAATGTGAACCCAATATCTTGTATTTTATGTCATGAGACGTTATACGTTTTTGTAAACAAAATTAAACATTCTGACATCCAAGCATTGTGCCAAAAGTTAATCTCACACAAAGCTACTTCACATTTTGATGTAATTTTTGTTTGTATTTTTTTGGGCAAGAAACTAGCTTGCAACTCTGAACAAAATCAGAACTTCTGGATGGGTGAAAAGTCAAGAAAAGAAATAAAACTTTAAATGTTTTCTCAGGTGCGGCGTAGTGGCTGAGCGCACAACCCATATATGTAAGCCTTAGAATACCAACCCCGGAGGCCTACGCTGCATGCGTTTCCTCTCTCTTCAATTGCCTTCTTGTCTGCCTTCTTTTAAAAAAATAACAAAATTAACTCTTTTTAGTGGCCTGGTTAAGCACCATTTGCAATTCAGACAACAACAATGTATTTTCTGTCAACGACTGAAACATGATCTCAAAAAAAGTGCAATCGGTGTGCTTATGTAAGAGAGAGATGTACTGAGAACAACTATTACTAAATTTTATATGTGTGGCAGCCATATCGGGTTTTTAGATCAGGTTTGCTAAGAAACAATTCAAAATTCTGACTTCAAAAGGATTCCGCTTGATTTTTCAATTTCATTTTTACTGTATGTTAATCCTGTGTTTCAGATTTAAACAATAGGATGTAAAGCGTGAGTTATTTTATTTATCTTTTGAGTAGCTCAAACTGAGTAGAGACATTTCAAGCAGAATGTTTAGAATTTTACTTTATGTTTACCATAAAAGAGGGCATTTAATGCTACCACAAATATACTGGGCGATATCGCCATTTTGTGAGAAGTAATGAGCCAGTTCTACAGTTTCTGTCTGTGATGAACAAATGGTGTCCTACTGTTATGTTTTGAAAGGAAAACACAGAAGAGAGCCAGTCTCATCTAAGGAAATATTAAGAGGAAAAAAACAACTTACAGACTGTAGAATTACCTTTGACAAACTAATAAAAAGGAACTAACTGACAATGTTTTGCTAGTTTCTTATTTAAGTTATATTACAAAGACAGTTTTCTTGTACTTGAAGGAAATTGAATGGGTCATTTACACAACTCAAGTTTCTGAATTAAATTATGAAGCATCCTTGCTTTTCAAAAGCAGAGCTGCTGAGTCAGCACAGATGGACTTAATTTCCTTATTCATAATTTCAAACCTCTTACAGAAACATATAAACTCTTAGCTTCACCCAATCCTAGTCACTTTGATACTCTGATACAAAGCTGAACTAGGTTGGACCTCCAGTTGAGGGTTGGGCAGCTTTTAAATGGTTCTTTGCAGAAAGTTTGCATTTTATCTGTTACCTGGAATAAGCCGTGAAGTTTCCCATGAAAGCATACTGAGCTGTGGTGCCATTTGTTCAGAGAGGAGGCTTTAAATAGTGAAAATTGCAGTTTATATGTGTTGTATGTCTGTGTATATATGTGTTAAAAAGGATGTATTTTAGAAGAATAAGTAACATGCCCACTTAATCTTGTCTGAATTCTATAGAAAAGGCTCTGAAAGAAATGTGAACAGAGCTGTAATAGAAACACTTGAACGATTCTCGTTAAGTTTTCAAAATCTAAATCCTTCCTCACAAATAATTCTCAGTCCACACTGAACCCAGGCTGGCAGTCTCAGCCTGTCTCTATTAAAGGTCTCCATGGAGAACATAGATTGTTTCAATAAGTCAGAAAGTACATTATCTACTGCTCTAAATGGATTTGTCTTGACTTCTGATTTCACCCTGGCCCTGCCTGCAAACTGAGCATAAAGGCCTGATTAAATCAAAACGGACCCTTCTTAATTTCCTAATGCATGCATTCTGGAAATGTAGTTTACGGCAACAAAAAGCATTTTTCCACTACATGTGAACCCTATACATGCACTAAATGGATCAAGGAACTTCTTTATGTTTATGGTTATTGCCAAAAATTTAGACTTTCTTCCTTGTCGCACAATTTTATTCAATATCAGGAACAAAAGTGATCTGCAGTTGTTATTTCTCAGCATTTCATTTCTATCCCAATTCATTTTTGGGATAGAAAATGAATTATATTCAGAAAAAAATCTAATTTTGCTGAAAATTTGCTAAGCACTGCGTGTAAGACACCATGTCTTGGCAGGAACCAATATTTAAAATAAAATGTGTAAATCAAGTTATTAGATATAAACAATACAAAGCAAAAATATTTGCTCACAAAAAAGATGGACCTCTCTCCAGTTTCTCCCGTGTTGCCCCCTCCTCCACCTCCCAGTGACCTGTTCGATTATATCTCACATAAGATAAGAAGGAAGAGACTGCAGGATGATGCTCGCACTTTGCTTGCAGGTGAGACAATGTTTTAAACAACAATTGTTAATGGTGTAACATGTATCCATTATATACATGTCTATGATCATGTTCAGATATAAAGCTACTCCTGACCTAGCCTAACTTGGGGCTTGATATTTCTTTTAGCCATCAGTGGTCAGTCAAATATTAGCCAAGTTTAGTTAGCATACTGCATTTCAGGGCATTTTTTGGGGGGGTTGTTGTGTACTGTGAACCCAGTAAGTAATTGTGAAGCAAAAAAATTCAATTCAATTCAGTTTATTTATATAGCGCCAATTCACAACACATGTTATCTCAAGGCACTTCACAAAGGTTTGGAATGGTGCGGGGTTGTTGGGGAGGTTAGAATAAACTACTGAGTGTCAGAGTTTGGCTATTTTAGAATGGAGAATGTGGAGGGGTACTAAGTAAAAAAATAAACTGATACAGTTTATCCATGTAGAGCCCACTGGTGGCCATTGTTAAACTAAAACCCACAAGGATTGGAGGTACCTCTCTCTGTCAGACTGATTATACCCATTGGAAAAGAAAAGGTGTCGAACAGGTAGCAGAAATGGAGGGTGTGTTTGCACCTCAACCATAACTGAGCCGGTTTAGGGCTAAACCTGACTCCCCCTTACTCCATCCAACAGGGAGGGAGGAAAGCAGAGGTAAAAATGAATTGGAGAGTGTTGTTTCCTGTTGCATTGTGTGAAAGGTGGGTAACTTTAAATAGGGCTAAGTCATTTCAATCGAATCATACCGATTTCAGTCAGGTACATACATTCCAATTAATTCTAACTATTGAACAGTACAGTCAGATTCAGTTATTTATTCAAATTCGTTAAAAAGCTTTTCTATCTAAGGAAACCCAGCAGATTGCATCGAGTCAGTGACTTGTAGCAGTCACTCCTCCTGGATGAGCATGTAGAGACAATGGACAGTCACTGGTGTTGACTTTGCAGCAATCCCTCATACTGAACATGCATGTAGCGACAGTGGAGAGGAAAAACTCCCTTTTAACAGGAAGAAACCTCCAGCAGAACCAGGCTCAGTGTGAACCACCATCTACCATGACCGACTGGGGGTATGAGAGAACAGAGCAGAGAAGGAAAAAGAACACAGAAGCACTGATCCAGGAGTACTTTCTATGGGAAGGAAAAGTAAATGTTAATGGATGTAGTTCCTTTAGTGGTTTCATCTAGGAAGAAAAAACAGATAAACTCTGAGGCAGTTTTCAAGTTTATATGAAAGTATGAAAGAGAGCACATATAATTAGTCACAGTAAAAGCTCAGTCAGTAGCTATGTGTAGGAGAAAAATAGGGTTAAACACTGAAAGACAGGGCCAAGTGTATCATCTGTAGAAGGTGAGCATTAAGTTGTTGGCACCAGAAGCTTGGACAATGCCCCCTCCAGGAAGGTGTCACAGGTAGATACAGAGTCAGGCCGGGTGTAGCTTCTAGGAAGAGAAAAGAGAGAACAAGGTTAAAAGCTGAAATAACAGCAAATAGTGCAAAATTGGAGAGTAGTATGAGAATGTAGCAGAGAGTGTGAAAGTGGTCATTATGTCCTCCAGCAGTCTAAGCCTATAGCAGCATAACTACAGAGATAACTAAGGATGGGGACACCCTAGGCAGGAGGTCGATGATCGACTTTGTTGTCGTATCATCAGACCTTCGGCCGCATGTTTTGGACACTCGGGTGAAGAGAGGGGCTGGGCTGTCCACTGATCATCACCTGGTGGTGAGTTGGATCCGCTGGAGGAGGAGAAAGCCGGACAGACTCGGCAGGCCCAAGCGCATAGTGAGGGTCTGCTGGGAACGCCTGGCGGAGCCCTCGGCCAGGGATGTATTCAACTCCCACCTCCGGGAGAGCTTCGACCAGATCCCGGGGGATGTTGGAGACATAGAGTCCGAGTGGACCATGTTCTCTGCATCTATTGTCGATGCTGCTGCCCATAGCTGCGGCCGTAAGGTCTGCGGTGCCTGTCGTGGCGGCAATCCCAGAACCCGGTGGTGGACTCCGGCAGTAAGGGATGCTGTTAAGCTGAAGAAGGAGTCCTATCGGCTGTGGTTGGCTTGTGGGACTCCTGAGGCGGCTGACGGGTACCGTGAGGCCAAGCGTGCTGCGGCCCGGGCTGTGGCAGAGGCAAAAACTCGGGCCTGGGAAGAGTTCGGTGAGGCCATGGAGAAGGACTACCGGTTGGCCTCGAAGCGATTCTGGCAAACCGTCCGGCGCCTCAGGAGGGGGAAGCAGTGCTTTGCCAACACTGTTTATAGTGGGGGCGGGAGACTGCTGACCTCGACTGAGGACATTATCGGGCGGTGGAAGGAGTACTTCGAGGATATCCTCAATCCTGCCATCACGCATTCCGTGGTGGAAACAGAGGCTGGGGACTCGGGGTTGGATTCTTTCATCACCCAGGCTGAAGTCACCGAGGTGGTTAAAAAGCTCCGCGGTGGCAAGGCTTCGGGGGTGGATGAGATCCGCCCTGAGTACCTCAAGTGTCTGGATGTTGTAGGGCTGTCATGGTTGACACGCCTCTTCAACATTGCGTGGCGGTCGGGGACAGTGCCTCTGGACTGGCAGACTGGGGTGGTGGTCCCCCTTTATAAGAAGGGGGACCGGAGGGTGTGTTCCAACTACAGGGGTATCACACTCCTCAGCCTCCCTGGTAAGGCCTACGCCAGGGTATTGGAGAGGAGAGTCCGACCGATAGTCGAACCTCGGCTTCAGGAGGAACAGTGTGGTTTTCGTCCCAGCCGTGGAACACTGGACCAGCTCTATACCCTCTACAGGGTGCTCGAGGGTTCATGGGAGTTTGCCCAACCGGTTCACATGTGTTTTGTGGACCTGGAGAAGGCATTCGACTGTGTCCGTCGTGATGCCCTGTGGGGGGTGCTCCAGGAGTATGGAATCGGGGGCCCTTTATTAGGGGCCATCCGGTCCCTGTACGAGCGGAGCAGGAGTTTGGTCCGCATTGCCGGCACTAAGTCGGACCTGTTCCCAGTGCATGTTGGACTCCGGCAGGGCTGCCCTTTGTCGCCGGTCCTGTTCATAACTTTTATGGACAGGATTTCTAGACGCAGCCAAGGGCCGGAGGGGGTCTGGTTTTGGGGACCAGTGGATTTCGTCTCTTCTTTTTGCGGATGACATGGTCCTGCTGGCCCCCTCTAGCCAAGACCTACAGCATGCGCTGTGGCGGTTCGCAGCCGAGTGTGAAGCGGCTGGGATGAGGATCAGCTCCTCCAAGTCCGAGGCCATGGTACTCGACCGGAAAAGGGTGGCTTGTCCTCTTCAGGTTGGAGGGGAGTTCCTGCCTCAAGTGGAGGAGTTTAAGTATCTCGGGGTCTTGTTCACGAGTGAGGGAAGAATGGAGCGGGAGATCGACAGACGGATCGGTGCAGCTGCCACAGTAATGGGGGCGCTGTGCCGGTCCATTGTGGTGAAGAGAGAGCTGAGCCGAAAAGCAAAGCTCTCAATTTACTGGTCGGTCTACGTTCCTACCCTCACCTATGGCTATGAACTTTGGGTCATGACCGAAAGAACGAGATCACGGATACAAGCGGCTGAAATGAGCTTCCTCCGTAGGGTGGCCGGGCACTCCCTTAGAGATAGGGTGAGGAGCTCGGCCATCCGGGAGGAGGTCGGAGTAGAGCCGCTGCTCCTCCACATTGAGAGGAGCCAGTTGAGGTGGCTCGGGCATCTATACCGGATGCCTCCTGGACGCCTTCCTCGGGAGGTGTTCCAGGCACGTCCCACCGGGAGGAGGCCCAGGGGACGGCCCAGGACACGCTGGAGGGACTATGTCTCTCGGCTGGCCTGGGAACGCCTTGGGCTCCCCCTGGAGGAGCTGGAGGAGGTGTCTGGAGAGAGGGACGTCTGGGCGTCTCTGCTGAGTCTGCTGCCCCCGTGACCCGGTCCTGGATAAGCGGAAGACGACGAACGAACGAATAACTAAGGATAACCTAAGGCACTCTAACTATAAGCTTTATCAAAAGGAAAGTTTTAAGCAAAGCCTTAAAAGTAGACAAGGTGTCTGCCTCACGGACTAAAACCATGAGCTGGTTTCACAGGAGAGGAGCTTGATAACTAAAGGATCTGCCTCCCATTCTACTTCTCGAGACTCTACGAACCGTAAGTAAACCTACAGTCTGAGAACGAAGTGCTCTGTTAGGAACATATGGAACAATCAGACCTCCGATGTATGATGGAACTTGATTGTTAAGGGTTTTATATGTGAGAAGGAGAATTTTAAATTCCAAAAAAGGTACTCTACAGGTGATACATTAACAAAGTCATGAGTTGATAAATGGGAAATGGCTTAGTAATGTGAACATTAAAAAATCCCTGCAACTAGGGCTGTTAAAGTTGACACGTAAATCCGCTTAAAGTAATTTCCTTTTGTCTGCGTTCCTTTTTTTTAAGTACAATTAATGCACATGCTTCCATACTTTTTAGACTTTGTCTGCGCAGTATATTGAATGTTATTTTCTGTTTCAGCTGTTTATTCCGTTTCATTAAAAAGTCAGGGAGACAGTTCCACTCTGTCACACCTCCTGTCCACCTCTCCTACTGGGCCGCTCAGAGCAGCTCTGGACGCCCCTCAGTAGCGGTTGATGGAGAGAAACAGAACAAACTGTTGGAGATTTTTACTGTTGTAGATAACAAAAAAACGTAGCAAAGCACTGAACTTCTTTGAACAATTGAAAAACATGAAAACTTATAAATGCAAAAGCAAAACCAAGAGATATTAAGTATGATCCCATGTTCATGCTGTTACTTCTATCTAAATTTAAACATGATTTACTTTGAACAGCAGTGTTAAAGTATGTTAATCTAAAATAATATGTTGAAGTTCTATGGACTTTGACGATTTCACCTCCTAATGAATCTTCCTGAGGAAAACTAAACCTGTCATGATCATATGGGTCAGTTTCCTCTGTAAAGTTAGACCTTTTTGATGGTTTTAAGAGTTTGCATCAAAGAAATACAACTTGTGAAAACAGCATAAAAAAACATATTATTCTAAAAGTACTTTATAGGAGGAGTCTTTATTCTGAATTACACTCCCCATAGTTGCATTTCATTCATTGTACTTTATTTGTTTCCAAATTTTACTCCCAATTAAAATCTGTTGTATTTGTTCATTTTCCTCCATGATAGATAAACACAGTTATCTTATGTGGAAGTATAGCATAAAAGTACTTCTGGCAAATATTTTGTGAAAGTAAATTTACAGTTTTCTGTAGAATATTCTTGAAAATTGTCCTGTTTAGTATTGTTACAATTATAATACATGTACATTTGCATGGAAGAAGCATTTTTATCAACCCCAATATAAACACAAAAATATTCTGTTAAGGTAAATTGAGAATATATTGAAAAATCTGCAATTCATTTAAAATTAATCAGAAGTTAACTATGGATATTAATTTGATTATCTTGTGTGTAAAGGAACACGCTAAGTGCACTGGAACATTTTTTGTATTTCCCCATTAAATGACGCAAATACATATCTTGAGTGTGCCCATTAAGGTCCCCAGTACTTTAGAAATTCTGGCAAATGAAGACATAAATGTACATTGAAAGACACATTTTGCTTTCCAAATAGGATTTCAAACTGCTTGACAAACCCTAAAACCAACTGTACTCATCTTTTTAACTCTGCAGCGTTAACAACATCCTTACTTTCTTGGCAAATCCTTGTAGAGGTAAATCCTAACAGTGCTATTTCCCTTTTGAACTTGTTCTCTAGGATCCAGACATAGACTACAACCACACTGTCCATTGAATTGGGCCATGTTTCGTTGTGTTGGTCATGAAACTGATTAGCGTATGCAACTGAGCTGCCACAACTCTGCAGTTCTGGAAATTTATTAAAAATTTTTTTTTTTGGGTAAAACTGGTAAATGGCCTGCACTTCTACAGCGCTTTAATCAAGTCTATAGACTCCAAAGTGCTTTAAACTACAATCAGTCATCCACCCATTCATACACACATTCACACACAGTGATAGCCACAGCAGCCCTGAGGAAGGCTGATCGAAGTTGAGCTGCAATACCATCGGTGCTGCCAGGCCCTTTTAACTTGAAGCCCACTGTTGGTAACTTTTCACACTCATGAGATGATCTAAATACAGGCACTGCATCGCAGTAAAGAGCTAAGGAGTATTCATAAAGACAATCAAGAGGTCTTCCTGTTTTTTGCAGATTATGATACACTGTACCACTCCAAAATCAATAAGATTCTCTGAATTACAAGTTTAATTCCCTGACTTAGTACAAGTAGTAATGTCTTCCCTTTGAAGATTTTCCAGCTTGGATTGTTAAGTATATAAAAACGTTTCTATTATTCAGAGAGCTGTTTCTGTCCCAAGTTGTGTAGCATGTATCGCATTGTCCTTCATCAACTTTGTCACCAAAGTTGGACAATAAATGTGGCAACAAAGATGATCCTTTACTGGTTTTAGCTTTTTTACAATGTGATACCTTATTTTAAGGTTGAGAGACTGTTTTCTGGACATAATCAAATCTAGACGATTAGTGAGGGGAACATCTGCGACTGCGTTCCTCAAGACAAATGACAGTATCAGTAAGAAACTCTGAGCTTTGGTTATTCGAGAACTACTATAAAGTGTATCATAATTAATTTGGTGAAACTTTGCAAGACCATCTCCCTTAAATTATAAGTCTTCATTCAGGGACTGATCCGTACTACTGTTATATTCCAAAGAAACATGTTCTCCACTGCTGATTCTGGATTTAGAGTTGTGATTTATAATAGGAGATCGTCTTGTCATATGCATGTTCATACCAACACTGTCATCGTATTCATTACAAAGACAATCATTTAATGGCAACAATGCTTTGCTGAACTGTGGCTGATCACTGAAATGTCGATCATTTTCCTCCTCAAACAAGATTGAAGACAATAACTGTAAAATTAATTCAAGTTGGGCAATGGAATCAGCACAAAATAAGAAGCAAAAAATAACATCTGATGAGAATCTTACACAACAGAATCACACAAATGTGACATATTGTTCAACTTAACCATTCATTTGTTCATAATAAATCAGTATTATAGTCTTAAAAAAAAACATATTTTTGTCAACAATCAACTTAAGAAAAACATAGCAACAGTGCAATGCAGACAGTATATTCAATCTTTTAGTAATCATCAGATACTCTCAACCTCAAGGACTACACAAAGGATTTAAGTCAGTAAAATATAAAAATGCAGTTCCACGTCCTAGCCCTTCAGTGATTACATTTGGTGAATTCCACAGAACTCTATAATGATGTCACAGTCAATATTTGCCAACTTTTAGAAACGTGTGTGGCAGCCAGCTAATCAGTAGAGTTCAAGATTTATCACACAGTATGTCATAGCAACATCTGACCAGTCAGTGGAGGTCCTTGTAGTTTCAAACTTTAGTGCGTGTCTAGAAACCAAAAAGAGTGGTCCTGCTATTCCGTCTCATCCCACGCTTATAGTCTGAGCATAAAAATTAATGATGGTAAGTACATGAAACTCTCACATTTAATGGTTGGTAGATGTGCAAAATAATGACATAAAGTTAAAACCATAATTATTCATACCCATGGCAGAATTAGATAAAATTATCATTTAACCATCTCACAAAAAATAATATACTTTCTCAGAAATCTTAGTAATTACTGGAAAAACAGGTTTTTGGCTGACCTTTCCGAGGGCCAGCCTAACAGACAGAGAGGTTGTACATCCCCTTTTAGGTTGCTATGGAGCGGACAGAGGCCTCAAGTGCTCGGACAGGGCAAAGGAATCAGAGGGTGTCCCGGGATTCAAACGGGAAAGCCAGAGTGGCAGGACGCTGCCAGCCATGGCAGGCACCTTCGGAACAAAAAAGGCACTAGTCCACAGTGTAACGCCGGAGCCATCCAGGTTCCACCAACAACATGGCTCAGAAACAGACAGAGCATATATTTCTACCACCCGTCTTGAGAAGCCATGGTCAACAGGAAGGCGGTCTTCAGGGAGAGCCACTTGAGATCCATCCCCGCAACGGGCTCAAACTAAAGTGCTGCAAGCACCAGCGACAGATCCCATGCAGGGCCCACAGGGCGCCTGGGTGGACACGCCTGGAACCCTTTAGGAACAGTGCAACATCCCCATGCTGGCCAACAGACCACTGAACCAACCTGAAGCTGACATGTCACTGGGAAATGGGCACCACATACACCTTTAAGGTGGAAGGGGATTGCCCCAGATCCAGCAAACCCTGAAGGAAGGCAAGCAAATGGGAGACAGGATAATGTACATTGTCCAGTCCCTTACCACGGCACCATACCACGTCAGCGAAGACAGCCCACTTGGCACCATAGACAGCCCATGCTCTAGTCATGGTGTGGCCCACCCTGCCCCCACAGTAGAAGTCAGAGCTTGCCCTG
This sequence comes from Girardinichthys multiradiatus, assembly GCF_021462225.1. Taxonomy (NCBI): domain Eukaryota; kingdom Metazoa; phylum Chordata; class Actinopteri; order Cyprinodontiformes; family Goodeidae; genus Girardinichthys; species Girardinichthys multiradiatus. Next base: position 6,425,770 of record NC_061815.1, read on the forward strand.
TAGAGGCCTCAGCCACAGCTGAAGGCAGCTCGAATCAGGGTGGAGAATCTGGCCCCTCAGCTGGGAGAGGAGATCCCTCCTGTAGGGGAGGCGCATCGGCACGCTGGAGCAGAGCCGGCCAAAACAGGGCCACCAACAGAAGCTTGTGCCCCTCCTAGAGAACCCTCAGGACATCTGGAAGATCAGAGCGAATGTGGGAAAGGCAGAGTAAAGGGTCCGGGGCTAGTGGACTGGCACTGTCCTTCAGTGAGAACTAGAGGGGACAGTAACCCGCATCCTGGAGGCAAACAAGTCCACCTCCGCCCTGCCTAAGATTGCAGAAAATGTGATTCGCCAACTCTGGGTGCCATTCCACTGGAAGCTGCACCTGCTGAGACAGAAAGTCCACGGGCATGTTCTGCTGACCCGGAATATAGGCCACTCTGGCAAGGCATGGTGACACCCAAACCAGGAGCCAGGGGGCCAGGGACAGCAGTCTAAGAGACAGGACCCCACTTGATGATTTACATGAAAGACAATGGCCAGCAGCTCCAGAGCGTTGATATGTTCCCCACACTGCTGCGGGGACCACACCCTCTGCACCTCTCGGCCTTGCCAGGTTGCTCCCCAACCACTGTAGGAAACATCTTTATGGACGACCTCCCTCCGACAGGGGAGGGGCTGAGCAGAACATGTGCAATGATACAGGACCTGTTCCACCACTAGGTCTAAAAGCAATGTAAATGGTTTGTTAAGAGGAACAGAAAAGAATTGTTATCATAGCTCTTCATCTGTCATTTTGAGCCAAGTTGTTATTTAAAGCAAATGGTCCGGTCCATGGATGCCTGAAAAATATAGCAAGCACAGCAGGAGACCACCCATTTTTAAAATGGCTTTGGTAAATTTATGTTTTTGCTTCTCTTTTTATTACCCCAAGTAATCAAATCACTTCCTGCAGTCTGACATATTTTCAATGTCTGTTATTTCTCATTGTTTTTCATTTCACTTAGAAATCAAAAAAGGAAACAATAGAAATAATTAGTTCCATCGTCCACCTCAGAAAATTTGTTTTGCCTGAAGGTGATCTGGTCTGGCAGACAGGTGATAGACATGGTAAGGAAAGGTAAAATAAATCAGCTTTTTAGGTGTTACAACAGTGCAAGATCTCTTTTGCTCAGATATTCTTCAGATATGGGACTGTTGCAGAGGCATCTAAGACCTTTGCAACGACCCACTTCTAGCAAAATGCAAACCAAACCTTTTATTGGATGATGCTCCAATATTTTCCAATTTTCTTCCCCAATTTTACATCATTTTCAGGTGCTTATGGTCTAATCCTTGAGTTCCATTAAAATGATTTTTAGGTTCAAACAATGTTTCCTGTAGAACTGCTATATCGCCAGCTACTTTCACTGAAAATGATGACCACACAGACTTACAATGAGTTCAGTGCCACCAGTTAGCTCCACCATGGATGCCCCTATAGTACAGTCTTATAAATATCCTTCAAGTAAAAGCCTAGGGGAAGAAGTCAGAAAACAATCACATCAGTAAGCTATGGTATTCTGTAACTACCCATGGTGCAATAGGAAGGATCAGCATTTCTTCATTTAACAAGATGAAGAATGCATGGAGGTCAATCAGATTGAAAAACACAATTAGGAAACCAAGCCGACTTGTGCCAGTTAAGGCTCATAAGACACATGTTGTCAGGATTACAATTTGCATCCTGCAGAGCAGTATCCTAAGGCATTGCCAAGTTACAAGGGATATGTAGTCTCTACAGCAATTAATGAGTCTGCCCCAGTGTCTCCCAGTGGGATAATCCTGGAAAGCCTCCAAATGTAGGTACTGTTGGAGTTTGTTACCTAGAACTCCTGCGTGCTTGTTTGTTTCGGTAAAGCTAAGTCCTGCTATACTGTTTTAGTAAAACTAAATAATAAAATAAAATAAAAAGACTGCGCAGTCAAGTTATTCTGGCCGGCCAGGAGAAATGCTGCAGCCCCGTTGCTGCTCACCACGAACGCTTCTGCCTTTCTCCCCAGCTTCAGCAGTTTTTATTGAAAAGCCAGGCATGTACATGCAAAACAAAACACACATCCTATCAAGTGTCAGTTGGCCTGTCTGAAGTATCTTCATTGTTGCCGGGTAGAAAAACATACATTCTTATCAAATGTCAGTTGAGCTGTATGTCAGTTGGACTGACTGATATATCTAAGTCAAACACACACAGAAGCCTGACTGTTAGCCAGGCAAATTATATCTAAGTTAAACACACACAGAAGGCCTGTTAGCCAGGCCACCAAGCCACACAATACATTTTATTTCACACATTATTAAACATAACTTGAGCATAACAATTCAGACCCTATTAAGTATTTTAAATGTTTCCAACAGTACCCAGGCGAAATCCTAGATGAGATGGTGCCTGAACAGACTTTTTCTGATGCAATAAGTAGTCTAAAGTCCTCCCAGCTCTCCTTATTTTTGTCATGATCCATAAATATGAGAGTATGAACATAGACGTACCTTCATTTTTTGGCTCAGCTCTTTTTTCATGATATGCTGTGCCACATTACTGCCTCCAAAAGCCTAATCCATCTATGCTTTTAGCTCTCCATCCTACCACCACTCATGAACAAGACACCAAGTATGCTTACACTCCTCCACTAAATGCAGAGACTGACCCCCAACCTAAGTGGAGCAGTTCAACCTTTTCCAGTTGATAACCTTGTCCTCAGACTTTGAGGACATGACTCTGACTCTTTAGATATTTGGCTTGGAAGCACTCCAGGGCATGCTGCAAATCCTGGCTAGAAGGTACCAACAGAACCACATCATCTGCAAAAAGCACAGATGAGAACCTGGGCCCATATCCACAAAGATTCTAAGAGTCTTTTCAGAGAGCTCCTATCTTAGACTAAAAAATCTTGCCAATTGTGTTTCAGCTTTTAAGTGACTCAACTAGCTGCTGAGAACGACTCTGAGCAAGGAGACAACATACATTCTTACCTTAATGAGGAGGTGTGGGTAACTCTGTTGCTATGTGTGGTGCTGTCTTCTAAGAGCTGTGATTGGTTGTTGTAAAAGACAAAAAGTGAAAAAACAAAACTAGCCGAAAGTAGAATTTAGACTGGATTAAGAAATGTATAAATCCTGATGACAATACTTAGCAAACTAAAATTAATTGTCACACAGTATCAAAACTTTATAAAACATACCATATTTACATGCTCATCATTTTTTGATTTGCTTACTGTTATGTCTACTAGTTGTCATGGTCATCATTTTCCTAATTTATCTATTTGATATTGTAATGTAAATTATTTTATTAAGTGCTCCAAAGTGTATGACCTTTAGGTTACCTCACTCCTCAGAACATCTGTGTTAGAGGAGGAAGCTGTAAAGCCATTATCAGAAGTTTAATGGTTAAAACCCATGCTTTAGGGTGATGTGTCAGGAAGAGCAGATGGGTCTGTTCCTAAATAACTTTGTCACCTCTGAACCCGAGAAGGGTCTAGGTCATAAAACACAGACTGTTTGAAGTTGAGATAACACTGTCATGTTTGGTATAAATACTGTGTGTAAATGTTGATCGGGGCTCTGCTTCACTGACTAACCTCAGTGACGGGGTCTTCAAACGCTTAATGCCTTTGAATAAAACTTATAAAGACAAAGTCCGGATTTTCTCTTGTGAGTCAAATTCTATCAGAAAATTCCACTACAATATTATTGTGGACTCTCACTAGTCAGCATTTTACTGTGATTACCTTCTTGTATAAAAAGGTTTGATTTGGCAAAATCACCAAAACAAAATGGAGAAAAAAGGTGAAGAAAACCAAATTGCACAGGAGAGCAGAGTCTGCTGCTGGCAAAGCTGGTGGAGGAGAAGAGAGGAGTGTTGAAAGGTAGATTTGATCCCAGGATCACAAAGAAGGAATGAACAGGCAGACTTGGGAGCACATTTCTGAACAGATCAATGCATTGTTCCCTCTGCCTTCACACACCAGCCTGGAATGTGGGGAGCGCTGGTACCTGCTGCAATCTCCTCTCTAGCTTCTGATTGGCCAGCAAACCTATCCACGAACAGGTGGGTGTTGATGACCATTTAGGCTTAGGCTACTGACAATATTGTGTACAATACAGCAAATACTTATTCACCTCATTAACATCTACATTATTGTACTTTATCTTGTCCAGAGTGTGTATTTATGGATATACATATATTTTCATATTTTATTTTCAATTTGTTTTCAATTTTTTTTAAAGCATTTTGCAGTCTGTAAATATCTAAAACATTCTGTACAATATTCTTTGTAAATTTTATTCCCTTTTTATTTAGGGTTATTCATTATTGTTTCTATTTATTTATCCTTCCTCGCTACTCTTAACATTTCCTCACTTTAGGAGCTCTCTTAAGGCCTAAGGTTCTTTGTGCATAACTTTTATTTTACCGAGGTAATATTCTAAGAAAAATATTTTTCTTAAAAATGATGTCACTAGGAGCTACTTTTAGCGGTAGGATTCTTTGAGAATACGGGCCCACATGTTCCCTAACCAGACAACCTCCTTACCATAATTAAACCAAGAGATTCTGTCCATGAGCTCCACTAACAGGATTAGGAACAAATAGCAACCATGAAAGTGGACTCATACTTCCAGCTGGTTCTCTCTTGTTTCTTGTTTTCAGTCACAAAGGTTGCTTAAAATGATTTTGGCATGAACATGTCAAGTATACCCATTTTGCCTTTATTGATCCGGTTGGTTTTTTCCTTTGTTTAGACAAAATGTTTATTCTCAATTGTTGGGATCTTTATGTCATATCTGGTGCCAAACTGAACACTCATTAAGTATGGAATCACCAAAACTCTGGGGGGCCCAGGTGGTAACATCATCTGTTTACATTAAAATACCATTCTGAATAATGTCATTCGAATATTTTTAAATGCTCTACAGTATTCTTCAAACAATGTTAGAAAATTAATAGAGCGACTTTTGTTTTAGTCTTGATCTCATCTATCCATTTTCCAACATCCTACATAACTGCTTGATTTCCTTTACTTTGTCATCTTCTCTGCCTCCTCCTCCTCCCCCTTTAACTGGCTCTTGCATCATTGCCTTTGTTACTGCCTGTATTGCATTTGTAATTTTTCAGGCCTTTCCTGTCTCCCTCTCATCTCCTTTCTCATTTCTTTTCCAATAACTTCTCTGTGTTGTCTTGTGCCATTTGTCTTGAGATGCATTGAAGTAGATGGGCCTCCGCCTTCCAATGACATGCACTTTTTGTTGAAGGTGGCCTTTGCAGGAAATGATGGGGCAAGAGGATGTTTCACGTGGTTACATCACATTAAACCCAAATTTTAAAACACAGCCTTGAACGAATCTACCACAGAGGTCAACATGCATTTTATCAGACTGGATGGAAAACTTTAAAATGTTTTAAAGTGTGTCGTTATTGGTTTAAGTAGAGAAACACCCTTCCATCATCCCATTATGTTGTGACTTTCAACAAACAGTTTTTTGGTACAGTGTTGTTAAACAAGTGTTATCCATTAGTTTTTTTGTGTGGCTCTGTGAGCAGTATTCTTTTAAGATTTAATACATTTACTTGCACTATCATGATGGATTTGCACCTGTTAAATTCAGATATTTCTTTCAAGATTAAGATCCATCTCTGTCCATCACCTTATAATTATTATTTAGGACCGCAAAGGTTGTCTTCAAATAGCCTAAAACCTACAGAGCTTTATCGTTAGTTTCTAAGCATACATCTTACACTTGCATAATTACACTGTAATAAAAGTGATGCTCCTTCTGTTTCTACGCTGTTCTGGTTGATTCAGTGCAAGGCAAATGTTAGCATGTCCGCCCTCCGATTTGATATGACTTGTCAATAATTCAGCTAACACATTGCAGTTCCAGTTTACTCTGTGTTTTCTACACGTTTTCTGCTGGTTCAGAAACCTAGCACTTGGCTTGGACATTATTAAATTGACCAGTGTTTCAACTGTGCTTTTTACCTTTCCCTTCTAACTCTTAATGGTGAAAAAGGCTTAGATAAAAAAACAACAACAAAAAACAGATTTGATCAACAAAAGAATTTTGAAGAAAAACTTGGCTGAGCGAAATGTGGGACACAAAATCACAGAGAGGACTTTCTTTGAAAGAAAAAACTTTTCAGTGCACTATAGAAAAATCTAGTTTAATACATCACTTCGAAGCCAATTAGTGGGTTTAAGTGTTAAACACGTAACTACAGACTGCAGGAGAAATTAATGTTTCTTCTTGAAGGAATATTATGACAGATTTCTACGACATGCATGCTAGAAAGAAAGAATATAGTTCAAGTGCTAATGTCTTTCTGCCCATCGCCTCCTTACAGGTGCAGTTTGTACTTTTTTGAAAGCACCCAACTCAGATGCACATTTCTTTCCTCTGAGAATGCTATTTTTAGTAACTGCACAGTGGAATTTTTTTTTTCTTATGTTGCAAATTATCCTTTACTGTATATTCTCTTATTCTTATTTTGTTTTATGCCTGAATTTCCCACTGTGGGACACAAATTATATTTCTATTCCCTTGTTTTAAACTATAAATCTTTCAGTGTGTTATTTGTTAAAAAACAATTAACAGCTAAATACTTATTTTGCAATGCAAATAAATATTATCATTATTATGTTGCATACTGGTTGTGCATTTGTGTTTTTACATATGTTTTTGGTCAATTGTCTATTATGCCACCTTAGAGACTAAAATACACCCTTTAATCAAACATTTTGACCTTTGACCTTAAGGGGGGGTGATGGGGGAGGGGGAGGTCATGGGGTCAACAGGGGTGTGTCCGAGGGGTGTAACCATGGATGCTGATTGGTTGTCGTCATTAGGGGCGATACCTTAAATGAACCAATAATAATACAGGGGTGTGTTTAAGGGTGTTACGGGGAAGTCCTTAAATGAACCAATTAAAACACAGGGGTGTGTATGTTATAAATAGAACAAGACAAATATGGTATTATCAGAAACTGTATGGCATCAGCAGCAATTCAAAATAGATGGGTGTGTTTGTAAGCCTCGTTAAACCTTGAATAACCCAATGAAAACAATGGGGCGTGCTTTAGTGTTTACTTTAAATACAGGGATAAAACTCTGTACTTTACATGCAGCATTCGTTGGAAAAGAACACCCGTTCAGCAATGGCTAGAGTTAAGAGAGTTTATCGTCAAGCGAGGAGAAATGCAACGCGTGCCAAGATGATGATGAACAAGCAACTGCATCATCTACAGGTCCTTCTCAAAATATTAGCATATTGTGATAAAGTTAATTATTTTCCATAATGTAATGATGAAAATTTAACATTCATATATTTTAGATTCATTGCACACTAACTGAAATATTTCAGGTCTTTTATTGTCTTAATACAGATGATTGTGGCATACAGCTCATGAAAACCCAAAATTCCTATCTCACAAAATTAGCATATTTCATCCGACCAATAAAAGAAAAGTGTTTTTAATACAAAAAACTTCAACCTTCAAATAATCATGTACAGTTATGCACTCAATACTTGGTCGGGAATCCTTTGGCAGAAATCACTGCTTCAATGCGGCGTGGCATGGAGGCAATCAGCCTGTGGCACTGCTGAGGTCTTATGGAGGCCCAGGATGCTTCGATAGCGGCCTTTAGCTCATCCAGAGTGTTGGGTCTTGAGTCTCTCTCTCAATGTTCTCTTCACAATATCCCACAGATTCTCTATGGGGTTCAGGTCAGGAGAGTTGGCAGGCCAATTAAGCACAGTGATACCATGGTCATTAAACCATTTACCAGTGGTTTTGGCACTGTGAGCAGGTGCCAGGTCGTGCTGAAAAATGAAATCTTCATCTCCATAAAGCTTTTCAGCAGATGGAAGCATGAAGCATAATAGTGGCCTTCTGGACAGCAGTCAGGTCGGCAGTATTACCCATGATTGGGGTCTTGAGTGATGAACCAGGCTGGGAGTTTTAAAGGCCTCAGGAATCTTTTGCAGGTGTTTAGAGTTAACTCGTTGATTCAGATGATTAGGTTCATAGCTCGTTTAGAGACCCTTTTAATGATATGCTAATTTTGTGAGATAGGAATTTTGGGTTTTCATGAGCTGTATGCCAAAATCATCCGTATTAAGACAATAAAAGACCTGAAATATTTCAGTTAGAGTGCAATGAATCTAAAATATATGAATGTTAAATTTCCATCATGACATTATGGAAAATAATGAACTTTATCACAATATGCTAATATTTTGAGAAGGACCTGTATATCATCTACTTCCTCATCTGAGATACCTATCGGAATTCCGATCATAACATACTCTACCGATGATGAGGATCCAACATCAACTTCAACAACCACGGTTGAAAATCAGACCTTGGGTCGGCCAAGAGGCATGTCAGTTCTGTGCGAAACCCCAGTGACCGTCTACTAGTATTCATCCCGTGAATTGAATGCTCCTAAGAAATCAACATACTACATCTGCAGGGTACAAAGACCCCTGTTCAACACTCTGCAGAAAGAATGGTCTTTGGAGCCATATGGCCTGTTTGGTAGATGGGGTTATATTTTTATGTATTTAAATAGGAGAGCTTTGCCTGTATCAATTGGATCAAGACGAGGTATTTAATGGATCACTGGCTCTGTGTACTCTCACCCACAGCGACTGGGCTGTGTTAAGGCTTGCAATCCCGCACCTTAATGATAGCCCTGAAACAGTCTCAATGCAGGAGACGGAGGAAGAAGAAAATTAACTGTCTCCTCGACTTGCAAAACGGGCGAGAATGTTTCATATACCATCTGATGTTGAAATAGCTGAGAGAGAACCTCTCTTTAGGGGGTCAAAAACCACAGAAAATGGTCGCTGGTCTTTTTGGGCAAGCAGACGCAGGAACAACCGGATGAACCCCTCAGATCTGTTTGTGTTGGAGGCTTTCAATCAGGACTGCAGCATATTCAAGACAATGCTGGCTCTGCCATTTGAAGCTTGGGCAGAGAAGATGAGTGAAATTGGACAGCGTCTTTCCGACCTTTTCCACAACTCACGCAGTTGGATCGATGTTATGTCAGTGAAAAAAACGCTGACGTTTCCTGTTTTATGTCTAGAACAAACCCTCTTCTGAGGACCCGCCCCCTTCCTATGATATATATACGGGGGGATAACAGCAAGCTCACAGACACTGAGAATCGAATCCTGAGAATGAGTGAGCCAACACCATACAGGGATCTCTACAACCACCGAGCAGAGATCCACTTCTCTCCTGAGCACAATGAAAGCTTCAACATTGGACCATATCATCCGCCTTCCCCTGACCTCTTCCCACCATCCACCTCAACGTCCTCATTCTCAGAGACCCACTTCAGTCCTGCATCACCTACAGGATACAACATAAAAATGTAACAACCGCTCTCTCAAGACCTCTTCTCACCATTGCCGCAATTCATGGCCGAGTCTGTAGACCCGAATATCCTGCCTGAAGACATGAAGGTGATCGTGGAGGATGAGGTAGCTACCAGCTACTCACCCTCTACCGAAGCCCCTACACAAACCCTGGAACCGATGGAGGACCCACAGCCTTCAGCGGAGGTTGAGAGTAACCAGGGGGACGAAATTGACAGTTGGTTCTCAACCACCCTCATCAATACAGTGAAAACAGCGATACTTCATTTATTCAACATAACCTCTTTGAACTATCTCAGAGAAACCTGCTATGGGTGCATAACGAACCACCCAAGCCAGGATCAGCACCAATGCCTGGAGGTATTGGCGGAGGATTATTACCAAGTCAACTTTCAACGCATCGTACAACGACTCGTAACCCCCAAACTCGTTCCTGCTATTCAGAATCTTCTGGTACTTCGACACATACAAGCGGATGACTTCAGAGTGAAGACGATTGCAGAGATGGTTTTATATGGACTGAAATCGGTACAAGGCATCCACAGTGCAATAGCGCAAGTTTATGATCGCATGGTCGAAGAGAAACACCTCAAACAACTTAACTCTGTTTCAGAGTGCTACGGACTGACAAACTGATCTCACATGTTTGATGACTTGTATAATTTTTAGTATTCCAGTACTTTAATTAATTTGCATTATATGATTTTTCTTCTTTTTTTTTTTTTTTTTTACTATTAAATACAATTAAAGTAGAAACATATTAACCTTTCCCAAAAGTGTTTTTTAAAAACTAGTAGTGTTTGAATTAATCTGCATTAATCTGCATTTTATCTGATTTTTGTTTTTTTACTATTAAATAAAAAAATAAAAAAAGGGATAAATCTACTCTCCGGTGTGTTTTTTCTCATTATTAAACAAGTCAGAGTAAGCATTAGGCATCGTATTTCTGAGATTTGTTAGAAGAAGATATAACAATTCCGTCATTTCCTGAAATATTTACCGACATTTTTTATTCTTGTCAGTACTGGTATTTTCAATGTAACAAGTTTAAACTACAGTTCTACTAGTATTTTTCAGTGTAACAAGTTTAAAACTTTTTTAGCTGTAGCAGACCTGACGATGATGTAGGCAACACTGAGGTCTCTGTGACTACTGTGAAACTAAACCTGTTTTTATTACCAGCACACTGAAAGGCAAAAAGAGGTCCATTATCATATTAGCTATTCATTGCAATGTTTCTTTGTGGACAAAACTCAGTGGGCCATGACATGGGGACGCTGTGTCTATAAATTTTACCAAAATCAAAAACAAGAATTTCCTTTTAGAAGCACGTATTAGCAATGAGAAACCAGCAAACCTTGATATACATCAGTCCCTGGGGTCACCTGTTCATGAACTTATGTATTGACTCTTTTGGAGCGGGGGGTTGAGAGAGTTCTAATTACTTTATTGCCCTGTGTCACACACTTGGTCAGGAAATTGAATCAGAAGGCTGATGTTGACTGTGACTTCAGTTACAGAATAACTGTTTCAGTAAGTCTCTCAATAACATTTGCTCTAAGATGAAAAAAACAGAAAATGTTTTACAAAAGCCACAGGTAACTAAAATTATCATTCCTTTTCCTAAAATGGAGTCTCTCATGATTCAAAACAAACACATCTTTGCTAGCGTCAATTTATAACTTGGAAACAGTATACTGAGGGCTCGTAAAGTTTTTCTGTTAATCTCATATTTGTCTTACCGGTTTTTCTCCTGGTTTCCAGTCTGTTGACGCAGAAGTGGAAGGTTTGCTCGTTCCATCAATGTAGGGAAGCACAATCTTTATGTACTTTTATGTCTTTTTCTATTTTGAACTGATTTAGCCTGGCTGATATATTCTGCAAAAAGGTTCTGTTGTAAAGCAAAATGAACTTACAATTCTGTCAGGTTACACAGTTCATTTATTAGGATTTCACGTGACAGGTCAACATTAAGTTTATTATACCTTTAAAATATAAAAGGATGCATGTCTTTTTTAGATGTATTAACGCCTGAAAAACATACAGATTATTAATAACACCCTTAAACACACCCCTGTATTATTATTGGTTCATTTAAGGTATCGCCCCTAATGACGACAACCAATCAGCATCCACGGTTACGCCCCTCGGACACACCCCTGTTGACCCCATGACCTCCCCGCCCCCATTACCCATAACCCCCCCTTAAGGTCAAAGGTCACCTGTCAAAACGTTTGATTGAAGGGTGTATTTTAGTCTCTCACCTTATTAAATTATTAGTATGTTCTTTATCATTGCCTGTCACCATGTCAGATTAATTATTTTATCCTTTTTCACTGATGACAGTTATATTTCACTGGCTGCAAGTTAATCTTAATCTAATATAATTAAATGTAAACATTGCCAAACTTTTAAATAGTTTGTTTAACTGCTTTCATTTTGTGATCTAAAGTCTTAAAGATATAAAAAATTTCATCTGTGATGAGTGCTTTTTAGGGTGAGATGTGAATCATGATTCCATTCTTACTGACATATTGGGTGAAAAGTGCAATCCCATCTACCCCCTGTAGATGTATTTCTTTGACCTAAGCTTCAAAGAGCTAATTACAAATAAAGCTTGTTCCTTTTGTCTGTGTCCCAATCTCAACTCAGCTCTCCTTCATCCTCTAATTGGCTCTGACAGCATGGAAGTCCCCCGTGCTGCATTGAGAGCTCACATTACTGAACTGAAAATGATAATCATCATTTCTCTGCCTAAGAATTACCTAACATATTGTTGTGGCAGTGCGTTAGGTTTGAAGCCACATTTTGGTCTTTTCTCTGTTACCATGGAGATTGGGTAGATGTAAAGCTCAACATTTCAGTCTGCCTCTGAGAAACTGATACCATGAATTTGGGTGACTAACAAATCTCGCCCTTTGTCATGTGAGTTTTTAATGTTTCAGGGTGTTTGAGAACTTTTTCACGTATTCAGCGATCTCTTGCTGAGACGCTTTCATGACCCATAGACTAACAGAAGACATTCCCAGTAAAGGCAAAGAGTGTATCTTTCTCATTTGGTTAAGAACATTTGGTAAGATTGGAAAAGATGTAAACAGCAATAAAATCATCATATATATCCTTTATTTCCTTTTTTAATCTAACCTATGGAAAAGTTATCTAGCAAGGATAACTGCATGTTAAGGATAACGGCACATTTTAAATGTAATTGAAATCATTTTATGCAAATGGCTGGATGTTGGTGTAATACTGCTACGTTTTTGTGTTCATCTAGTTTTTTGTATAATCCTTTTTACGTTACACTTCTGAATGACCCAGCAGCATCATAATCACACATTACTTGTGAATGCCCATAAAAGCCTTATGAGACAAAAGCAATAATTTTATCTAACCTCAGTCAGCACAGAGGGTGGAAAGTAAGTAGAATAGGAATACTGCACAGTTTATTGAATGAAAACTTTAAGTGAAATGTCTAGTTTTAATATATTTTCCCAAATACGATTACTGACAAAACAGATGAGCCTGGATATTTAACCAATTTGATTTGTCATTAGGTGGTTTTTTTAGAATGTGCACTAGGGGGTATTAGTGCTCACATCCCAAGGGAAGCTGTGGCAAAACAGGGAGTGAAGATCACCAGATATTTTACACATGCATTAGACTGCAAGACAAGACCTGGGTGGAATTATTTTGGAAAGTAGGGTCATACCTTGCAACCTTCGACCCTCTGGGGCAAATAAACATAACACAAACTGTAAAGAAATTTCTGTTGAGTCAATTGTGTTTTCGTTTTAACAAAACTTATTGTCACTAAATCTTATAGCATCAAAAAGCTTGTCTATTTTACTTTAAATGTGGTCATTTATTAAGGAAAATACATTTGTGGGTTCAGCAAAGGAATAACGTATGTGGAAAACTTGCTAAAACCCTGTGTGCCAATGGTAGCTTTTTGGTGAAGGCAGTGTAATGGTGTAGGATGCAGTGTTGTTCACGGCAGCCATCTTTGTTTTAGTTTCAGTCTTAGTCTTTTGGACGAAAATGCTTACTAGTTTTTGTCACATTTTAGTATTTTTTTCTATGTGATGTTTAGTCCAGTTTGACTGACAAAAAACTCAAAAATATTTCGGTCTAGTTTTAGTTAGTTTTAGTAAATAAGTTGTGTATTGTCTATTCTCTGGAACACCTCCTGTACAGGTCTACAGGTTAATGTAAATGTAGGTGTCATATTTTGAAGAATATGTATACATATACTGTGTGCATATATATATATATATATATATATATATATATATATACACATGGAACGGCCTGGAAACGTAGATAACAAGTACCAAGAGAATGTTAGATAAAGGGCTCAGATCACCCAGAAACTCCTCAAAACAGTCCAGTGGATCAGGTCATTAACGAGCCAGCTCAGAGTAGGCAGGCTATGGCAGCAGAAAGGTGAAGCATGAACAGGAGAGCAAGATACTCTAGAGAGATGAATGCTATGAGATATAAACTTCAAGAGGTACCAAATATGGTTGTGTGGTATAAGTTTTGGAATTGTATGTTGTAATGAAGCCACTGTCATAAACATCAGTTTGAAAGTCGCCACTGTCATTGGGAGTTTTATTAATTTTATTGAATATGCTTACAATATGGTTCTTCATTGCAGTTCAGTCATTAAAGTAATAGTCTCTTTTAATTGAAAAATATGTTAAATAAAAAACATTACTTTTTCTATTTAGGCTTTAAGTAAACTTTGTAGGATGTTAGATGTTTTAAAAGGAGTGCATGTGAAACAGTATCAAAAATGAACAAACATAGTTAACATTTACCCACATATATGTGTACTAGGAATGTCAGATAATGATTTAGAAACTCTAAATTCATTTTAGACCAAATTAATGACAAATAATTTGCTTTTTACTGTGTCTGACGGTGTGGACAAAAACATAGTAATAACTGGAAAAACACCTACTGTATGAAAAACATACAAAATGAGGAGGCTGCACCAGTATTCCTGAACAGCCAAGACCTTGGTGTAATGAAATATCTTCAGATTCTTTAATTTTACTAACTTTTTATTTTCAAAATTAAAACCCATTTCATCCAAATCACAAAGGATCAGTGATATATTACACACACACACACATGTGTATAGGTATTTATAATACAATTATGTATGTCATCGTATGTTTCAAAATACAACCATGTTAACAAAATAGAATGACCTTAACTATCGAACAACCAAAAAAATATATATTTTGATAGCTTATTAGCTACATGACTGGCACCCACTCTGTACTTAAGCCTGTGGGTGTTTCTTTAATGAGCAATGGCCTAAATTATAATGTGTCTGTACTGTTGAGTTTGATTGTTTTTTGGGGCTTTGTGTATTGCCTCCCAACTTAATTGTAATCACACTATGAATGCCAGCCCTCATGGCTGGGGCTGCATAATGTCATTGTGGCTTTTAGCCTAAAGCCAGCAGACTTTTTTTCTACTTTTCAGCTTTTGAATGACAGATTACATGCACAATAAGCATGAAAAAAAGGGGGCTTCAACAACATAATGTTGACGTCGTTGATGTAAAAGACACTGGTGGAATAGCATTTCTTTCTCTGGAAAATCAAGGCTTCTCCTCATTGGAGGCAATGTTAGTGTAAGAGATATTTCTACTCTTGGCGACCAAACTCTATCCAACAAGATGTCAATGCTTGCCCCCACAGAGTGGGAGTTATCATAGACTCCTGCTAACCTCTGGGAGTGGAGAGGAAGAAATCATCTGTTTCCGGCCCTGACCTTTGAACCCCATTATTTGTTGAACTATTAAGATTTTAAATTAACAATATGGCTTGTGTCTTCAAGCTTGAAACATTCAATCCAATAAATAACACCAATCAAAAATACAATAACAGATTAAGCTGTGTGGTAATGGCAGAGAGGATTTGGCAAGTTTTTCATGGGCACAATGCACACACTTAACTCTGCAGCTTCAAATGTGGGACCATTAGCAGGGAAGAAAACAGACTGTCCTACAGTACAAGATTTTATAACAAAAGCATTACAACAAAAAAATCCAACATATAAATGTTCCCTACTTTTTGTGCTAAGTATAGTTGTCTAAGTGGCCAGATTGTTGGAACTAGTGGGAACATGATCGTAACTTATATTCTGTAGAGGTTCTCGTGGTCCCAGGCAGACCACACCTAGGAAAGATGGTTGCATTTTGAAACGATTCAGAACCCCACAACATCTGTGTCTGCCATCCAGGCAGGTAATTCTTATAATGTCTCATGTTATCCTACAGGTGTCTAATCTCTTCTTTTTTTATTCTTTACAAAGTAGGTGAGAGTAATCTTTAGAATTTCAACTCTCCTATCTTTCAACTCTCCTACACTGGATGTCATCACACTACAAAGTAAAAAAAAGGAAAGAAATCAGCCAGAATTTAACACATGCATATTGCAGATGAGTTATTGATATGTTCTTGGCATAGTATCCCACTGCTGCTCTTACGACAACCTAAGAATTGGGAAGCTTCACTGCAATGATTCTCAAAGTCATCCTTCAATTGTCTTTTGGAAGCACTTTGTTAATAAAGTCATGCATTTTCTAATATAGAATCCAAGTTGATAAAAAATAGTGATGGTATTTCTCCTCCACAACAAAGCTGAAACTGATGGAAAATGCCAGGAAACCTATCATATATATCTAATTAGAAATGTCATAGACCATGAAAAAGTTGTGGATACAGCCCAAAAGATGTGACACACTTCACAGTACCTTCATGGTAATGTGGCATGATCTTTTAGTCCGTAGCAACATTCGAAATGCAGAGAGCTGTGTCAGTGCGCGAGTATAGTGTAACCCTGGGAGTACTTAGTAGGACTGTAGTAGGGTGATCAGGGACACAGTCAAGAACAGGAGTGTAATAGCACCATGACTGACCTTTGCACTGAAGTAGAATGATAGAATTTGCAGCTATATTTCAATAGATTGTGTTGGTCGAGGTAAACTTAATTATGTCTCAATCCAGTTTGAGAAGTTCTTATCAAATAAGAAGACTAGAAGTGATGATAATTGGCAAGGAAGAAGTTTAGGTCCTAAGCGAACATGTTTACAAAAGTGAGAAATCAGAGAGAACCTGTTAAAGAACAATGCTCAATGGGCCTATGTAAATTAGTTGTTCAAAGCATTTCTGATAAACTGCAAACACGCCAAGAACATAAATATGACAACATAACAATACATTGTTGTTAATATAACAGTAAAATATAACAGTCAATGGTAAGAGATGAACAGGGACTCATTAGTGTGTTTTATCAGCAAACCTCCAGGTGGACAGAGAACTCTGGAAATTTTGCTTCCGTAAAGAGGAGCCCAGAAAAGTTTGAGAACCAAAGCATTGTAGTTTGTGTTATTAGCAGCCAACATGTCTAACTCGTACAAAAAATGCACAGAAAAGCACAAGTGATTTGGTGTTGACTCTGCAGAGTTTTAAGTAGGAGGTTTCTACTTCAAGCCCAGGCAACGACATTGGTACTGGTGACCTTGCCTGCAGACGTTTTTGCTCTTATCTATACGTTTTATCTGCTAATATAGGTTGGAAGTAGTTCTTTGATCGATACAAAAAACTATACAGTGGGAAGAACAAGTATTTGATACACATTTGTTTCCTGCAGTTCTTGACAAGATTTACACACACTGCAGCAGGGGTTTTGGAGCACTCCTCCATACAGATCTTCTCCAGATCCTTAGGTTTTGGGGATGTCATTGGGCAATATGGACTTTCAGCTCCTAACAGCATTATGCTGCCACCACCATGATTTTACAGTGGAGATGGTGTGTTGAAGGTTATGTGCAGTTTTAGTTTTTTCCTCAAATAACGTTTTGCTTGCAATATAGCCTCAATGGGGGGGAAGAGAGTTGCCAGGAATACAGGGAGATGCAGTATATCATGAATGTAGAGGTAGCTAAGGTCAAACAAAGGGCATACAATGACTTGGTTGGACAGTGGGAGGGAGAGAATGATTTATAAAGGTTGGCAAGGCAGAGAGACAGAGATGGGAAGGATGTTCAGCAGGTTAGGGTGATTAATGATCGAGATGAAAATGTACTGACAGGTGCAAAAGGTATGATAGGAAGGTGGAGTGAGTACTTTGAAGAGTTGATGAATGAGGAAAATGAGACAGAACAAAGAGCAGGAGACGTGACCAGGAACGGGATCAGGAAGTAGCAAAGATCAGTAAGAATGAAGTAAGGAAGGCAATGAAAATGATGAAGAGTGGGAATTTTCACAAACAAGGGAGATGTGCAGAGATGTGACAACTACATAAGAATAAAGTTGATGAGTCATACAATGAAGGTATGGGAAAGAGTAGTGGAACTTGGACTGAGGTCAGAAGTGAGCATTAGTGAGCAGTACCACAGATGCAATATTTGCTTTGAGGATGTTGATATAGAAGTGCAGAGAAGGTCAGAGGGAGGTGCATTGTGTTTCTGTAGATCTAGATAAAGCATATGATTGTCAAGAGAGGAACTATGTTTTGTATGAGGATGTCTGGAGTAGCAGAGAAGTATGTTAGAGTGGTTCAGGATATTTATGAGAGCTGTAGGACAGTAGTGAAGTGTGCTATAGGTGTGACAGAGGAGTTCAAGGTTGAATTATATGGCTGCATCAAGAATATCTTTGGTCCCCTTCTTGTTTGATGTGGTGATGGTTGACATATGTGGTTAGACAGTAATCTCCATGGACTATGATGTTTGGAGACATTGCTATATGTGGTGAGAGCAGGGAACAGGTGGAGGGAAATCTAAAGAGAGACAAAGGTTTGCCCTGAAAAGGAGAGGAATGAAGGTTAGTCAGAACAAGACAGAATACATGTGTGTGAATGAGAGGGACCCAAGTGGAGGCCTATAGGAAGACCAGAGAGGATATTTATGGAAAGAGATAAAGAGGACATAAGGATAGCGGATGTGAGAGAAGAAGAATCAAAAGACAGGGTGAGATGGATACAGATGTCTCGCTGCGGCAACCATTGAAAGTGAAAAGTTGAAAGAAGAAGTGTTTTGCTTTCAAGCATGTGTGTCATGTGTCCAGAGCACCTTCTTCCACATGTTTGCAGTAGCCCACATGTGGATTGTGGCAAACTGCAAATTGGACTTCTTATTGCTTTCTTTAAACAATTGATTTCTTTTTGCCGCCCCTTCATAAAGGGTCAGATTTGTAGAGTGCATGACTAAGAGTTGTCCTGTCAACAAATTATCCTACCTGAGTTGTGGATGTCAGCAGCTCCTACAGTGTTACGAGGGGCCTGTTGGCTGCTTCTCAAATTAAAGCCCTTAGGTAAGCAGTCATGTCTTGGTCGGTCAGCAGTTGGTCATCTTCTTTAATTGTTCAGGTTATAGAATGAACAGAGCTCTTTGAAATGTTCTAAGCTTTGAAAATTGTTTTACAACCAGGCCCTGCTTTAATTTTTAATGAATAACCTTTCAACTCACTCTTCATAGTGAACCGGTAATATTTTGCAATGTCAGTCAGTCAGTCAGTCATTTTCTACCGCTTATTCCATAGTGGGTCACGGGGGAGCTGGTGCCTATCTCCAGCAGTCTATGGGCGAGAGGCGGGGTACACCCTGGACAGGTCGCCAGTCCATCGCAAGATTTTGCAATGTATGTTTGGATATTAAAAACTAGAGAGCAAGTTGTGATGTAGTGAGTGGATGAGTGAACATTTTGAACAGTATACGCTTTTTGTGTCACAATCTAGAATCTTGGAACCTGTACGTGTACTGGGTTAAAATTGAGGGGACTGAGGACAAGCAGGGTTCTCAATAATGCTCCGGAGGTCAAAGAACATCTTATATATTTGCTTTTCAGAGAGCTTAGTGCAGCTGAAGACTTTACTGTGGCTTTAAATCACAGTCCAGTAATGCATTTATAACTGTATAACTGAACTCGTTAGTATAGAGCTTTTTCTCTTTTCTCTCTCTGGCTGTGACCAGCTTTTGTCCAAAAAGCCCAAAACAGCAGTCTCCTTATTTCCCATTTTTCTCCACAGGGATGGGCTTTGTGGGAGGGAAGCAATCCCTTTACAGTTTTATAACATTTTCCTCAATGATAAATCAATTTCTCAGAAGCTGAAATTACAGTACAATTTATAAATTGGGTTTCTTTATCATTCTGAGAGTCAGATAAAAATAATTTCGAAAATAAGAAGTACCCCAGGATTGGAGGCCATTAGCTTGTGAAATCAGCCTGAGCACATTCGATCAGGCTGCTTATCTGCTATTAATTACCATTGTAATGGAGCAGACCAAGAGATCCGCTCATATCCCTGTTTTTCTCTCTCCCTGCGTGCACTCGGCTCTTTATCGGCCTCCTTGCATGTAGAGAAATGCTAATAGGCTCCAAGGTATTTCAAATCGTGTCCGTCCTTTCCCGGTCACCCACAGATATACATCAGCTTGTTACCCTTTTCAGATGAGTCACTGTCTGTCTCCTCTTTGCATCATAATAAGAAGCTTAGTCACTTTTGGAGTCCCAGATCTGCCGATGCTTCATTTAGAGAACATTAGATAAAAAACACTTACTCTGCTGTGTCTCTGCTTGAAGTTTTTAAGGCTAAATATAACCTCAACTTACTGTCAGTTACAACATGAGTTGCATCTAAAGTTTTTCATTAACTGAGACCACTGTGAGGTCTGTGCTGTCTTCTTTTTCTAAATCCTTTCAGCTCAGAGAACCTGCTTTAGAGAACCAGCTTGGGGTTTTATTGTAATTTCCTCTTAATGTCATGATCCTCAGGTTCTTGTGTTTTTGGCTCTGTTTTGGGTTGTATGTTATGGTCACTAATGTCTTTCTGTCAGATCATTCATTTGTGTTGGCTTTTTAAGATTTTTATTGTGTTCTGCTCATTGTGTATTTGGTTTGGACTCCTATTGAAGTGTTATTTATTTTCATTTGGTTGATAGATCTCTTTGTGTTCTTGTTCATCTCCCTCTTTGATTTAGTCACCTTCCCATAGTTTCCCTTATCTTCTTCTTTCCCAGTGGCATTATATTCCCTTAATTAGTCACACGAGGTTCTTATGCCACTCATCAATTCTCCCAGTAGTTGAAAGCTTGTCAGTTTTCTTACATCACATCCAGATTCTCCTGTTCATCTATGTTCACCACTGTCTGTTCTGAAACCACTTCTATTAGTTCTGGCAAGGAACTAGAAACTTACTCCAATGAGGGAACAACAATGAGCCACGGGTTTAGATATGTGGCTGGGTCAAAATCCAAGCCAAAGTGGAAGCTTTTACTGACCATATAAGCTCAGTGGACAATGACATCAAGTTCAACAACACTCAACTTAGTCAAATGATGGTTAAAATAAGTGGTGGCAGTATATTGTCATTCCATATGTAGCTGGACTACCCAAACAAATCAGAAGGATATTTATTTCTAAGCACAATATCCTGAAGTGTTTTTAAACCCAACAACACTCAGACAGAGACTGGCTCATCCTAAGCATGAAACATCAAAACAAAAAGCTCAGCGGTGTGGGATTTGCAGTCCACTGCAGCGAGGGATGTTCAGACCTCTGAGTAGTTGCTGTTTAGTTTCTCAATTGCAAATGGATGGCCCAACACAGAAAAGCAAACACATCGGGTCAAGACTGATAGATTCATCTACATTGTAAGGACAAGGGATGCACTCTTGTAGATAACAATGCACATTTTGAGAATGGAAGACAGTTGGTTTGAAAGAGAAGTGAAAGAAGCCATCTACATTAAATGCGAAAACGTGTGTACGTGTAACATGTGTATGCTTGTTGGGGTAGGGGCCTCTTTTTTTCCTCTCTTTTTTTCTTTTGAAAGAGAAATAATGTGCCCAAGTGCTGTGCTCCATTTTTTTTTTTTTATGTGTTTTCCATAAAAGCTGTAAACAGTTTCATGGTGTCACTGCTGTTTAGAAGAAAAAATGGAGTTTTATTATTTTAGGTTGAATTAAGTTGAATTATCCACATTGATGATATGCTAACATGAAAGATGACTTGTTGGAACTAGTTTTTGTGTATTTTTATTATCAATTTTGCAGGAGAAGACAAAGTTAGTCATGTGTCTCTGCAAGAGAGAGCAACCATCACTGCTCAAACCACAAACAGAAGGGCACGGCGTGTGGCGTAGCGGTAGAGTGCACTACCCATATACAGAGGCTTTAGTCATAGACACAGCTGTCACTGGTTTGAGTCATGACCCCGGCAACCTGTGCTGCATGTCTTCCCCTTCTCTTTACCCTACTTTTAAATAATAATAAAAATAAAAGCCACCATTGCTGCAAAAGAAACCTAAAATCAGTTGTTGGCCATCCCTCAGGAGCAATGACCTTAGTCTGGCCACCCCAATGAAACACTGTCTACACCATGCCACAAAGCAATCCACCAGCTTCCTGTACTCAGCTTCTTGTCCATCATTGATCCACCCCACGACTGCAGAATCAACCGAGTATAACTGCAGATGACAGGACTCTGTCTTGTAGTAGAAGTCTGAGGTGTACACAGTGAAAAGGAATGGTGAGAGTACAGTCCCCTGAGGTGCCCTTGTGCTGCTGACTACCTGATTGAACACACAACCTTTCAGTCTCACAAACAAAGGTAGTCTTTGATCCAGGAGATTGTTGAGGCCTCCACCTGAGTCTTCTGGAGTTTCTGACAAAGCCAGTCAGGTTGAATTGTGTTCAATGCACTGGAGAAATCAAAGAACATGATCCTCATAGGGCTGCTGTCTTTGTCCAGATGACAGTGGGTTTGTTGAAGCAGGTATATGTTGGGATCTTCAACTCTAACTCCACAGCGGTAAGCAAACTGAAAGGGGTCCTGAGAGTTTATTGTTTGCTTCCTCAGGTGGGCCAACCGGAGTCTCTCTAGGACCTTTATGATGTGGGATGTCAGGGCAACAGGTCTATAGTCATTGAGTACTGATGGGTGAGTTTTCTTTGGTAGCAGAACAAGACAGGAGGTTTTCCATAACCCGGGAACCTTCTCCTGGACCAGGCTAAGGTTGATGAGGTACTGCAGAAATTGAAGTATAAAAATAAGAGAATGTTATCTGCAGGCCATTACATTAAATATGAATGTAATAATTTAAAACCACACAACTATAACATATTGCTCTCATCTAATACAGGAATTGTAAAAGATAATTTTATTATTTTAACAATGATAATTATTTTCCTTCACAAGATGAGGATGATGCAATACAGAGAGCTGCAACAGAGGGATTCAGGAACTGACAGAAGCATGTCTTAGTATTAAATCCATTTTCTGCTCATTTAAATAAGTTGAACAGGCTTGACAGACTAGCTGGTCACTATCAGAAAAGCCATTACACAAAAGCCACAGTATCAGATCTATTTTCCCAGAATAATTTACTTGTTCATCAAGGCCCACCTTTTAAGTTCAAAATATATACAGAATCAAAAAGTTCTGTTATGTCATGCACCTCAGATCTGGGGTGACTTCAATGATTCTAGTGTCCCAGATTCGGTTTAATCTTATTGATTTGAAGTGTTTTATTATGATTTGTTATTGTTACCTCTTTATGTTGATTGTATTGTGTGATGTGCTGGGTTCTGCAACACTGAAAATGAGGGATGTTCTTAAAATTTCAGAGGATTAAGTAAATTATGAAGGGATACATTTTCTTTAAAACTAAAGATAAAGCAAATCGGTATAAAAAGTAGAACAATGGACTATAGAATTCTACTACTGTGGCTTAAGCTTGGATTTCCACAGGTGTTAACTTTTGCAACACTATGACAAATACTAAATATTGCATTTAAAATACAAGGAATAGAAAAACCAAATGAATGTGAACCATTTATTTTTATTTTTGCTGTGGTTGTTTAATGACTGGACATATTTTAATCTGTAAAAGAACTGACTCGGGTCAAATCTCTGGGTGCCAATCCTTGCCAACACATCTGACAACACAACATCTGAGAATGTTCTTTTTTTAGATTCCATTTCTTGCTTTGCATCTGTAATTCATGATGTTTCTGAAAGTGTGTTCTCTTAACTTGGCTGTTGGGGTACATTTTAAAATTTTTTGTGAATGACAGTCTGCACCAAGAGCGTATGTAGTTCGGTGTCACTGCACATGCTGAATGTCTTCCCTCCGCACTTTCCGGCTTGCCAAGCCAAAACATGAAGCAAGTTCTTATCCTTTGCAGCAGTTTTTCATCTGACAGTCCTTTTTTTCTTTAGAATTTTTACAGTTCTACACACCTAAAAAAATCCTACTTAATCTGGAAAAATAGCCTACTGTTGTATAAAAAGACACTTTGCCAAGCCAGAACAGCTTATTTCTCATCAATAATAGAAGAGAACAAGAATAAACCTAGGTTTCTCTTTAGTACAGTTGCTGAATTTACACAGAGTCATAGCTCTGTTGAGCCACCCATTCCCTTAGCTCTCAGCAGTCGTGACTTTATGGGATTCCTCTTAAATAAAATGTATTCTATTAAAAATCAAATATTTGCCATACTCCCGAAGATGATTACTTCATCCTCAGCAAGTGAAACAACATTGGACATAACCACAGAACTTGATCTGTGTTTGGACTGTTTTGATTCTGTGGAGCTTCCTGAGTTATCAGAAATATTAGCTTAATCTAAACCTTCAACTTGTATGTTAGACCCAATCCCAACCAAATTATTTAAGGAAGTGTTCCCTCTGATTACCAGCCCCATTTTAGATATGATTAATCTATCCTTAGTAAATGGATATGTACCACAAGCTTTTAAGGTAGCTGTAATTAAACCTTTACTTAAGAAACCTTCGCTTGATCGAGATGACTTGAACAATCACAGACCTATATCCAATCCATTCTTATCTAACATTCTTGAGAAAATAGTTGCTAATCAAATGTGTGAGCATTTGCACAGCAATGACCTGTTTGAAGAGTTTCAGTCAGGTTTCAGAGCTCATCATAGCACTGAAACAGCTCTGCTGAAAGTCACTAATGATATTCTTATGCCCTCAGATAATGGACTTGTGTCTGTACTTGTCCTGTTAGATATCAGTGCTGCATTTGATACAGTCGATCACAATATTATTTTAGAAAGGCTGGAATATGTTGTAGGGATCAGGGGAACAGCGCTAGGCTGGTTTAAATCTTATTTGTCTGACAGATTCCAGATTGTTCATGTAAATGATAAAACATCTTTAAACTCCAGGGTTAATTGTGGAGTACCACAGGGTTCAGTACTTGGGCCAATTCTCTTTACTATATATATGCTTCCAATAGGTCAAATTATCAGGCAGCATAGGATAAATTTTCAATGTTACGCTGATGATACTCAGCTTTACTTATCCATAAATCCTGATGAGCCCAACCAGTTAGATAGACTACAAGCATGTCTTGAAGACATAAAAACTTGGATGACTTTAAATTTTTTGCTTCTAAATTCAGACGAGACAGAAGTTGTCATCTTTGGCCCGGAGTAAAAAAACCTTGGTGTTATTTTTGACCAGGACATGTCATTTAAATCCCATTTTAAACAGGTTTCTAGGATTTCCTTCTTTCACCTCCGGAACATTGCCAAAATTAGAAATCCAGTAGTGACGCTGAAAAACTAGTCCATGCATTTTTTACTTCAAGGCTGGACTTTTGTAATTCTTTACTATCAGGATGTCCACAAAATGCAGTTAAAAGCCTTCAGCTGATTTAAAATGTTGCAGCAAGAGTTCTGATGAAAATTTAAAAGAGATCATATTTTCCTATTTTAGCTTCCCTTAGGGTTAGGTTTAGGGTAACCCTAACCCTAATTCAGAATAAAATTAAAAACTCTCCACCTCACATATAAAGCCCTTAATGATCTAGCTCCATCATACATCAGAGATCTGATTGTTCCATATGTTCCTAATAGAGCACTTCGTTCTCAGACTGCAGGTTTACTGATGGTTCCTAGAGTCTCTAGAAGTAGAATGGGAGGCAGATCCTTTAGTTATCAAGCTCCTCTCCTGTGGAACCAGCTCCCGGTTTTGGTCCGTGAGGCAGACACCCTGTCTACTTTTAAGGCTAGACTTAAAACTTTCCTTTTTGATAAAGCTTATAGTTAGTGGCTTAGGTTATCCTGAGCTATCTTCCTTATTGTTTACCTCTGCCTTCCTCCCTCACTGTTGGATGGAGTAAGGGGGAGTCAGGTTTAGCCTAAACCGGCTCAGTTATGGTTGAGGTGCAAACACACCCTCCATTTCTGCTACCTGTATGACC
Organism: Girardinichthys multiradiatus; assembly: GCF_021462225.1. Classification (NCBI taxonomy): domain Eukaryota; kingdom Metazoa; phylum Chordata; class Actinopteri; order Cyprinodontiformes; family Goodeidae; genus Girardinichthys; species Girardinichthys multiradiatus. The sequence goes on from NC_061815.1 coordinate 6,451,425, forward strand.
CTTTCTCTTTTCCAATGGTTATAATCAGTCTGACGGAGAGAGGTATCCGAATCTGTGTGGTTTTTAGTATAACAATGGCCATCAATGAGCTCTTGATGGAAAAACTTTACCAGTTTATTATTTTACTTAGTGCCCCTACACGTGGCCCATTCTGGGGTGGCCAGGCTCTGGCACTCAGTGGTTTGGTCTGGCCTCCCTGGCGGCCCCGTGCCGTTTCGGACCCTTTGTGGGGTGCCTTGAGAAGACATTGTTGTAAATAAGCGCTATATAAATAAATAAACTGAAACTATCTCTGTAGTTATGCTGCTATAGGCTTAGGCTGCTGGAGGACATAATGACCACTTTCACCCTTTTCGCTACATTCTCACACTACTCTCCAATTTTGTATTATTTGCTGCTATTTCAGTTTTTAACTTTATGTTCTCTCTCTTTTCTCTTCCTAGAAGCTACACCTGGCCCGACCCTGTGACACTTTTCTGGAGAGGGGCATCGCCCAAGCTTCTGCTGGCAACAACTTAATGCTCACCTTCTACAGAAGATCCACTTAGCCCTGTCTTTCAGTGTTTAACCTTTTCTTTCTCCTAGACATGGCAATTGACTGAGCCTTTACTGTGACTAACTCTATGTGCTCTCTTTCAGACTCTAACCTTGAAAACTGGCTCAAAGTTTATCTGTTCTTTCTTTCTAGGTGAAACGTCTAAAGGAGCTACATCCATTAACATTTACTTTTCTTTCCCATAGAAAGTACTCTTGGATCAGGGCTTCTGTATTCTTTGTGTGTCTCTGCTCTGTTCTCTCAAACCCTCAGTCGGTTGTGGCAGATGGATGCTCACACTGAGCCTGGTTCTGCTGGAGGTTTCTTCCTGTTAAAAGGGAGTTTTTCCTCTCTGCTGTCACTTCATGCATGCTCAGTATGAGGGATTGCTGCAAAGTCAAAATGAACTGTCTCTTCATGCTCATCCAGGAGGAGTGAATGCTACAAATCTCTGACTTTATGCAATCTGCTGGGTTTCCTTAGATAGAAAAACTTTTTATCCAATTTGAATAAATAACTGAATCTGACTGTACTTTTCAATGGTTAGGATTAATTGGAATGCATGTACTTGACTTTTGTGAAGTTCCTTGAGACAACATGTGTTGTGAATTGGCGTTATATAAATAAACTGAATTGAAATTGAATTGGATTGAATTACAGTTGCTAAGCATTGAGATTTCATCATTTTTAACATTACTGCAAACTACTTTTTTCACTATTGTCTCTCACCTTCACTTACTGAAAATTCAGTTCACTTCATCAACTACATCTAATACTTCCGCTCCTGTGCTTGGCTATTCATGTAATATATTTCTTTAGAAAACGTTTTGTAAAATGTTTCCTCTTCGAATCTTTTAGCTAATTTTCACACTACTCACTGTTCAGTTACCTTTGCAGATTAGTTGGCAGTTCCTCTTTTGCAGTTTTCAGCTAACAGCTTCGCTATTGCAGCATATCGGTAGAAATGAGTACTACTGCTTCACAAAAATTTCCTCAAAGCTTTATTTTCTCCAGCTTTTAAAGCAAGTTTCAGCAGGTGACCCATTTAGAATCTCCGCTGAAAACTTTTGGAGGAAGTTTCAACCGAAAGTAAAGTTACTTTGCAGATCACTGACATTTAATTTTCTCCACTTTTAAGATGACAGCTTTGTTACTACTTACAAGACTGGCTGTACTTTTCTGCTGATTCATTACACCCAAATGTTTTTCCATATACATTATTGCAGCTTCATCAGTTTTCAGCATATACATACCTATTTCAGTTGCATTATTGCAGTAGCAGTATTGTTTTTTTTTAAATGGCACACAATATTTTGTCTTTGGTGTCAATGGTGTTTGTGTTTTTGCTTCTCACTTTTGTTTGTATTTGGATCATTTAGGGTTGTTCCTTATTGTCATTCTGTGTATTAGTCACATTCTGTTAATTCCTTCATCAATACTCTCCCTCAGCTGTTCAGCATCCCCCTTATCTAATTCCAATAATGAAGTTGGGACGTTGTGTGAACCATAAATAAAAGCAGAATAAAATGATTTGCAAATCCTGTTCATTCTAAATGCAATTGATTTCACTACAAGGACAAGATATTTAATATTCAAACTGATCAATTTATTTTTTTATTTTTGTTGCTTGCAACATGTTCCAACAGAACTGGGACAGGACCATGTTTACCTCTGTGTTACATAACCTTCCCTTTTACCAACACTCAATAAGTGTTTGGCCACTGAGGATTAATTGTTGAAGCTTTGTAGGTGGAATTCTTTCCGATTATTCCTCGATCAACAACTTCAGGTGCTTAACAGTTGAGTTGCCTGACGAGTGAGAACGAGCTTGATGAGTTAAGAAGGCAATGGCACATACCAGTGAGTTCCAGTTTGAGAAGCGTTGGAAGCGCTCTGGTGTGAGTCCTTTCTCCTTAGTCTGTGTTGTGAAAGTAGCAACTTGTCGGACTTCAGTGTCTACTTCAGGTTCGATCAACTCGTATGACTCATGCGTCTCCTGTTCAGGTAGTTTGTAAAGGAAGTCTGGTCCCTTAAACCACATAGTGTCCATGAGCTGGGATGCAGGTATTGACCTGGTTGCTAGATCGGCTGGGTTTTGCTCTAAGGTAACATAATGCCACTGTTCAGGGGATGTAGACTGGAGTATTCGGTGAACTCGATTATGTACATAGACATAAAAGTGCTTTGAATCATTGCAAACATATCCAAGAACCACTCTGCTGTCACAGTAGAATTTGACAGTGTTTGGTTTGTGTTCCAGTTCTTCTGGAATGAGCTCTGTGATCTCCACAGCTAGAACTGCTCCACAGAGTTCCATGCGAGGTATTGTAGGTTCTGGTTGTGGTGAAAGCTTTGCTTTCCCAAGCACAAATCCAACTTCACATTGTCCCTCTGCATTGACTGTTTTTAAGTATGCTACTGCCGCAATAGCCCAACTTGAAGCGTCACAAAAGACACACAATTCAGTGTATGTGGATTTGGAAAGTGAGGCTGGTACATAGCAGCGTGACACTCTAAGGCTACTCAGATCTTGGAGGGATAGTTTCCATGTTTCCCATGTGTCCATTTTGTCATGAGGAAGAGGAGCATCTGAGGCTTCAACTCTATTTGACATGTCATGTAGCAAATATCTGCCTTTTATTGTTACTGGAGATGCTAGTCCCAAGGGGTCAAAGATGCTCTTAATTACTGAGAGAACCCCACGGCGGGTGTAGGGTTTGTCATTGACAGCTACCCTGAAGGTGAATGTGTCAGTGTTTATGCCCCAGCACATTCCCAAACTTCTCTGATCTGGTAAAGTGTCATCACCGAGACTCAAGTCTTTGATGCCAGATCTTCTGGCTTGAAGGCTTGCACAACTGAGACACTGAGGCGATTTTGTGGAGCTTGAGGTTGGACTCAGCTAAGGATGCACATGTGCGCTTGAGCAGCTCAATGGCTGCTGATTCAGTAGGAAGCAAAATCAATCAGTCATCCACGTAGAAATGTCTCTCCACGAAGTGTCTCGTGTCGGTTCCAAACCTTGCCTCACCTTTGTGGATGGCTCTTCGTAGGCAATAGATGGCTACCGCCGGTGATGGGCTGTTACCAAAAACATGCACTCGCATACGGTACTCCTGCACCTCCGTTGACAAGTTGTTGTTCCTATGCCTAGGTTGGCTTATGAGCGTTGAGGCATACTTTGCCCACAATTACCCAACCCAGATTCAGGCACTGGGCAAAAGGAGCACTGGGGGGTCCATTTACTTGTTTACGTGCTTTGTGGACTTGTATGATGTCTCAGCCCAGTAACACTGCTATTTCAGCATCTGGATCATACTTCGGTATGAGAGGAGCAAGGTCTTTCAAGTGAGCGTGGCCAAAGCTACTTCAGGCGTCGGTATTTCATTTCTATTAAACACTATCTTGTCACATTCAATGAGAGGAGGGAGGTCTAGTTGAGGACCTCCACCTGCTGGCTCTATTTGGAATCCCACTGCTTTCCTGCCGAGCATTTGAGTTAGACCAGCACACGTTCTCATATGGTATGTCAGAGGACTTCCCTTTATTCCAAATAGTTCAAAGAATTCGGGACGAGCCAGTGAGCAATTACTCTGATCGTTAAGGATCGCATACATCTTGACAGCCCGTTCTGGTTGACCTTTAGGGAAAACTCGAACTAGACATACCTTAGAGCAAGAACGTGGGGGACAGCCTTCACCGCAGATCTCAGTGCACCGTGACGTTACCTCAGGTTGTGTGTTGCCTTGAGTCTGTGGCTCTGGTTCCGGTGTGTTTTCTGGCCGGGGTTGTTGAACCTCATCAGGATGCATGGCGGAACAATGTTTTTCGCTTCAACACTCCTTGCAACTGAGTTTTATGGCACAGTCCTTTATCGTGTGTGTGTGTGAGAACAACAAAAACACCGTCTGTGTTCCTTGAGTACGTTACGTCTTTCCTGCAGTGGTTTGATCCAGAAAGCTCTACATTTGGCTAGAGGATGTGTTTTCCTGTGAACGGGGCAGTAACGTGTCAGATCATCCTCTTTGGCACCTGAAGGAGCAGTTGTATTGACCTGTTCACAGTTAGAGGAGTTTTGTAGCTATTTTGTTTAAATGGTGATCTCTCACCTTTGTTAAAAGGTTGGTTGCTGCATATCACAAAACGTGGATCATTTCTCGCCTTTGCCTCCTCTTGGATAAACTTCATGAAATATGAGAAGGGGGAAATGACACTTGATATTTTTGTTTGTATTTCGAACCTGTATGAATCCATTTCTCTTGCAAACTTGGAAGTAACTTTTCCACTATGGGTTTAACACCTCGTGGTGTGTCGAGGTGAGCAAGGCCTGGGAGATAAGCTTCACCTTTGGCGACCTGCAACTCAAGGAGGATATCTCCTAGCTCCCTGAGTTTTACATTATCTCTATTTGTAAGGTGAGGGAAGCTGTCCAGTTTTTTGAACAAAGCATTTTCTACAACTTCTGATGTAGCATAACACTCTTCTAACCTGTCCCATGACAACTGGAGGGCATCTTTGGGGTTAGTGGTATAAACAGCTCTGATTCTTTTGACATGCTCAGAGGACTCTTTACCGAGCCACTTTACTAGGAGATTCAACTCCTGGCTATATGTGAGATCGATGTCTTCAGTTGCATTCAAGAATGATGACTGCCATGCTCTGAAATTTTCAGGAGTGTCATCAAATTTAAAGAGTCCTGTTGTGATCAACTCTCTACGTGCAAGGAACCAAGCAAAGTCAGTCGTAGGTTGATAACCGTTCTGGGGAGCATGGTAACTGTTTGGCTTCACATTGTCTGTGGGTGTGTCAAGAGGTTAATCTTGTACATACATTTTCTTGAGCGCTGGTGGAGAGGGAGTTTGCTCAGATTTTCTCGAGCGAATGATGGTGGTTTTGGTGCTGGTTCGTCCAGAGGTGTTTCTCCTTTAGATGAATGTGAATTTAGCTGGGTTTGGTGTTGCGCATACTCCATAGTTCGTTGTCTGATGACTTGTGGCGGGACGGCACTCTTTACACTTTCTTGCTTGTCTTGTTCGGCAGCTACAGCAGCTTCTAAAACCTCTGCTCTTGCTGCAGCAGCTGCAACTTCCGTTTCTATCTCCAGCATCTTTAAATCCAGTTCTAGATTTGCCTGTTGCTTTTTACTTTCTAATTGTTTTTTAGTGTAAGCGGCTTTAGCATTTGTGGCTTCAGCAGAGGCTTGTGCAAAGACGGCAGCTTCCATTATGCTGGACTTCAAAGATGACTTGAAGAAAGAGTGTTTGGAGCCAGAAGGTTTGGATCTAAAGCTTGCTTTTGATGATGCTTCAGCTTCAAAGTTTGCTATTTCTGCTGCCTTTTCTTCTTGAGCGTTGTCCATCACTGTGGCATGAGTTTTATGCTCCACCAACTGCTGATATGGCTTTTCACTGTACTGTTATCACCACGTGTTGGATACGCTGTGTATGTAACGCAGATTAACAGCAAGCCAAACTAAATTTTTATGAGCCAGGAAACCGAGCGTCTTGCTCCATTATTACGGTCTTCTTGACAATCTTCTTGACAATTACAATTCTTTACAATTGTTGCTTAAAGAGCTCCATGAAAAGGGTAGAGTGAAACTACAAAGTAAACAGAAAACAAAATATGCATCAGTTCTTTGTTATGTAGAATAAATGCACCAAATAAACCGCTGGTGAAAGAAAACATGCATAAAAATTAACCTTAGCTGTTGCTATTAACAAACAGTCATTTTAGCGATCTTTTATATGCTAATTAGATCGTTAACCTCATTGCTATCCGAAATGAAGCAAACCTAGCTCGTGGGATAAGGCTAATTCCTGGTACACACACATTCACAAATGATCTCTAAATTAGCTCTAATAAAACATATAATGTTAAACAGAACATAGATTAAACTTACAGCCATTGCTTTCGAAGGTGTAAATAAAGATTTATGACACAGGAGGCGAAGTTTGCTCGTTGATAGACAGGTATTTTCTCCATAAAGCGTCTTTCCAACTAACTACTGCTTCTGCTACCCATAATGCATTGCAACCTAAGAATTCATCTTCAAAATAAAATACATGACGCTGGCTGCATAGACATACTTTTTCTTTTTACATGAATTATTACAAATGAACAATTAAATTTTTTATTACTAAATTATGAACTATTTCCAACTTTTATCACTGGGCAGAACAACCTCCCTGTGTGTTCTGCGCCCTATCTGTAAACATTTTCAATAATCCAGTTGTATGATTATTGATTAATTAATATTTATCAAGAATTCTAATTTAAAATCATAATTTGAAAAAGATTAATTTCTTAACCAAAAATCATTACTTACGAATATAAATCAGAGATGTCCTCTGGTGTTGTAATTATAGCTCAAAGCCCTTGATAATTACAATTAGTAAATTCTCAGTAATAATTGATAACTATTACTAGATGTCACTGTTTAATCAACCGCTTCATCGAAGGTGAGGGAACTTTGACCTTATTTTGACAAACAAATCACTCTTGCTCAAAATAAACACAAACGCTTTCTCTTTATCTACATGAATATTTATTAAATCAACAGCCCTGATACACCTCGCTATTGTGATTCAATAATCTTCACCTAATCAAGCATGCAAAGTTCTACACAAAAGTGGTAACTACCTAAACAAGATAAAACAACATTGAGTGTGTATGAAGTCAAATCAGCAGTTATGGCAAAAACAAGATAAAATATAGTACTGAGCGAAGCTTTGGGAATGGCCTCCACCAGGCTGCAGTCATAAAACCACCAAAGTTGGAGCTCAGTGAAATACAAAGGGGCATAAAACTTTTAAGCGGTGAAAAGAGGTAAACACGAAGAGTGAAGACAATGGTATAGTGAGTATTCCACCATGAGGTTCTAGCAGTCCAACTTTAAGTTCACCTGAGTCTGCACTCAGGTGTTCAAACACCGTTAGACACGTACAGCTTCAAAGCATGGTGGCTTTCAGAGTCCAACAGCAATCAAAGTTTCAATAAGACATTGAATGCACATACAACTTAGAACACATTGGACTATAAGTGGTGATTCTAAATCGCCCTAAAATCCTACTCTATCCTGCCCGAGCTATTTCTAATAAAAATAAAACGGGATTGCTTGTCATCTTCTTTGTAGCAGGGGAAGTGGGGAGGGAGGGTGAGTTAGTTACACGTCCGTAACAAACACAAAGACAGCCGGCCTTGCTCCTTTTGGCATGCTGGTCTGGCTGCTAAACTAAGCTAAGCTAAGCTAAGCAGGCGGTTGGACTGGGATTTCATCACTAACCAATGCCAGATTCCCGCCGGCACTCTGGGATTTCCTGCTACCTGTTATCCATTTGTGGTGATTGAAAGTGAATATGAAGCATTTAGTAGGTATGTGGTGAAGAACTGCAAACGGGCGAAAATCCCATTCAACAAACAGTAACATTTCTGAGAGAATTCCTTGGAGGACATAAAACAAAAGCTCTCTCTCTCTTTCTTGTTTCTTTGCTTGTAGGGTTGAGCCCTCAAAAAATGGTAACTTATAAATGCACAGCGCTTATATTTTAAGTTTTAAATTGTTAATGTAAACCTGTAAAAATTAAATGTTTTAACCATTCATTTATCAATTTATCTACAGTATGTTATCTATCTGTGATAAACTCAAGTACAGTGTCTGTCAGCCACTCACAGAAGATAAGCACCTTCTCTAAACAAAATAACCAAATGTATTTCTTCTGGTGTCACTGGATCCAAAAAACTCTTGGCAGATCATGTTTTTGTCCAGCTTGTCCATTATCACTTTATGGACATTACAGACAACTACAATGTTGAGCCTCTGTTGGGTTATAATAGCTTGCAGCCAAGTATTTACCCGACTAAACACATTTAAACACAACAACAGGCTTGTTGTCTTTACAATACTATAGTCTAAATAATAGAGTTCTTCTTTTTTCATAACACTGACAAAAAAACTGAGCTGAGACTCAACGCCTCTTTCTAATTGGCCCTGGCTCTCTGTGCACAGCTGACTTGACTTTGACAAATGAAGACATTATTAAACATCTTCATAAGCATTTATTTCCTTTCTTATTGATGTCTTTATCAAAATGCCTTCATATTGCTGTGGTTTTTCTATTTACTTAGCATTTTATATAAAAAAATGACCGAATATCTGTAATTTTTCTTTTCTCTGCGATTTCAACTAACCTGGTTGGTTGACAATTGGAAACAGACCCACACAAGTGATATTGTCATTAGCACACACCAACAAAAAAATAAAACCAACATACATAATTAATAAAAAATACATTAGTTATATTTCCCAAAGAAGGAGAAAAATATTTTCTATAATTTGTTTTTTTACCAGTCAAAACTGAACAATCTATTTATTATTATTTATTTTTGACTTAAAAATAAATTGGATATCTGCCAAACTGAACATCTAAATTATAACTACTAGCCTACAAAAAATAATCAAAACTCTTTTTCAACATTTTGTTATGATTTGGGGGTGTTTGGTTTTTGGTTGTGGGTTTTTCCTCTTATTTTTGTCACAGTTGAGTTTTGCGACCTGCTTCTGTTTATTGTTTTAGAGGAAGCGCTATGTTTTTAGTTCTTCTGATTATTGTATTCTGTTCATATTGCTTTCTGGATTATGTTCTGTTATTGCTATGTTTCTTAGGTTTTATTAAAATTAAACCTTTTACTTACCATTACACTGCCTGTCCGTCTGCATTCTGGAGTCCACTCTGATCAGCCAACCTGACACATTAATATTTAAATTTGTCTGTTTAAATATTTTGAAACACTGGACATTTTATGTTTAAGAGTGTACTCGGGTTGTATCTATTTTTTCTTAGTATTCCTTTTTATGTTCTTTTTTTAACTTGATTTGTGCTATGCTCTGCTTTGTTCTTAGAAGGAAAAAATTATACGGCTTCTTAGTCGGGCTTTGGTTGTTTGGCTTTTGGTTTCTTATTGCCTGCTGAACTGACGGTGTGTTGCAGTTTTCTTCACAACTTTGTCATTCATCATTAGGCTGATTTAAATAAATGGTACATGGCCTTTCTGAATAATGGAGATACAAGGTACACAAATTCCCCAGGATTCATTTTACCTGGGTAAGACAAATCCTTAGGCTTTCAGTGGAAAAGTGGCTAATGACCAGCTTCCAGCCAGAGTAGTTAGCTACTCTGATGAGAAACCAAATAAGCATGTATGCATTATCACAATCTTTATTTATTTTTTCTTAATAAAAAAAAAATTTGGCTGTACACATACATATACATACTGCTCCTTTGATACTTATTTTTATTTCGTCTCAAGTTTGTATATCTAAAGTTAATGTTGGTAGGTTATAAGGGCTGGAAACCAAAGTCAAATTCCTTGTTGGTATAATGATACATCCAGCCCAAAAGACAAGACAATACTTGATTCACATGTTTGGGCAGAAACTAAAGCAAATATGGGTGGAAACTGTGAATCTTAATATGATTTATTCTCACAAATAGATTCAGGTTTAAAAATTAACAACTGTATTTTAAAGAATCTTCAGTTAGGGAAGAATCAATCAGTCCATGTTTGTCCTCTCTATAGATTGTGTTTTTCATGATTTCATGCTCAATCTAATGACAAGTTCAAGATTAAACAAGCTTGCTGGTGTTTCCACAAATAGAATGAAGCTTTTCACAAGCTGTGTTTTTATAAATCTCTATTATGTGCAGAAGATTAAGTTAATTTCTTAATCTAATCCTGTGCTGTGCTCTTTGCAATGAAGATTACCTCGGCATGCCAGATGCTTAAAGCCACAAATAAAATTGATGGCATGAACTATGTTCTGATTAACTGGGGTGATAATCATCTGACCTCTTGGGGACACTCATGGTACACCAACATTTTTGTTGCAAGGGCCAGTTGACACATAATTATGAAAAAAAAAAGAAATTTCATGAAAAAAGTAAAATGCCCCATCCTAACATAGCAGAATACTTTTAACAGAAATGTCAGACTTCTGGAGCGATGCATGGTGTAGAGGTGGAATATGCCTCCCATATGCTGACGCTATTAGTCTTCAATGCAGCCATCTGGGATTTGGACGTTTAAAAAAAAAATAAACATCAGACTTCTGAAACATATGGTCATATTTATGCACTCAATACCTTGTTGGACCTTCGTTTACATGATTTATTGCATTAATACTGGTTCCCAGTCTCAAGGTATAGGACAATTTTAAAAGGTTCCAGTTTTAGAACCAATAGAATCATACAAATTAAAAGATGCCAGAGAAAGTTCTGGAGTGAGCCTAGTTTTCTTCAACTGTATGATCAGTGGCTTGCCAAGCTATTTTAACTTTTAATAGTCAGGGAGGCTCTTTAAACAAAATATTCCTTAAATGGATTTTCCTAATATTAGAAAAACTTTAGTAATATGTAAAATGGCATTCTACCAAAACACAAGCAGAATTTCAGCTATGTCAAACATCATTTTTCCTAAGAAAGCAATAGAGAGCTGATATAAATTAGACTTTACCTCAGTCCTACAATTGTGATTTTCAATGTAACAAACGTGAATTTGATCATTCTCTCTCTCTCTGTCTCTGTCTGTCATTTCTACTAAGTTCAGGTTTAAACCACAGTCTTCACAGTTGTCTTCAGTCTTACACCACTGTGCACATCTGGTGAAACATTTTTTAGTTGACAGTGACTTTAAAATTTTCCTCTGTTTTCTCTTGCTCTGTCTTTGTTTCTAAAAATAATGAATGCATTTAACATTATTAGAACTGTAATAATTATAATATTATATGAATTTAGCAGCAATGTAATAACTTTTGCTTTAGTATTTTGAATAAAAGCTGTTATATCATGCTTTACATTTACGTTTTAATGTTAGTGTTATTTTTGGGAAATTGTGGATCAATTTTTCTTTTTTGTTTCTTGTTCTGTGGAACACGTAGATGGTATAAACAGCCAGTTGAAACAAATATGGTCATTGTGAATGCCATCTCTCCGTGTCTGGTTGGTTCCTCAAATCCCCTAAAAGCTGCAAATCTACAGAAGCAGGTTTGCATGAAGGCTAGCAGTCCTGAGGTGCTGTTGCCAGGGATGTGTGGGGTTCTCGGTTGTGGAACACGGCATGTGGATGCCTTCATGTTCCCATTGCTTCAAACAATAGGTCACTCTCACATCTGTACACCCTACTTGCCAAGTCCTTGCATAATCCTAACAACCAGCATCATGCAAACGCACATTGCCACTCCTATCACATAGTCTCCCAGCTTCCATGGATACTAATTATAGGCGTTTTCTCACAAACGTTTTTTCAGCATTTTCATTGTGATATGACGGCAGTTGTGAATAAGTCAAGGAAAATGTGCAACCAGCAGCATTTGTCAGTGTCTATAAGCGTGTCACTACATTAGTTGTCATAAAATAATAATTATCAGCATCTGTACCCTAAAGACTGTTGACACCCACATCTCCATTATATACAGCAGGAGCTATTATGAGACACAAGCAACAGATCGTGGCAGCTGTTGGGAAGCACACCCTGTTTGCTGGCACCATAAAAAGCTGCTGCTGAGATCACTGCCTGTGCAACCCCTTAGGGACGCACCTAATGTGGAGTTTAGATACGATGTTCCATTTGTGCTTAATAAGAGAATCCAAAGGAAATCTCAAAGGGCTGAGCAAACTCTATGAGCTAAGACTATCTTCCTCAGATCAGCCTTTCTGAGCTGTCGCAGCAGCCCCCTTCTGGCTCATAAATAATTGCAATACATCTTTGTTATCCTATTAAGGACAGTTTCAACTCTGGCAACTATTGTTACAGTTTTTATCCTGTGCTAAAGCAGACAGGAAGTGTGCCACGTTAGACAAAATAGTGGAATAATTTGAGTTCAGAGCACAGTGTGGGATTCTGAAACCTTTTGTGCATCCGGACATGTCTTTAAAAGTTCGATTACAGGATATGAACGCGATCTAGGATTTCAAATCAGAAAAGATTCAGAAAAGAACACAAAATGGTTCAGGACAGGGTGGACCACACTTATAGCACCCACATGCAGTTATGTAGCTATGTTTCAGAGGTCATATTTAATTCACCGTGTTTCCTCCAAAAAGAGACTCCAACAAAAAAACATTCATGTAAATGAGCGAACATGCAGAAAAAGTGTGAAAAGCAAAGTCTGCATCTTGATTTAAAGGACTGTTTTACCACCTTTACCAGCAATGGTTTATGGTTTTGTCTTTATCACATCATTGGTGTGTTTCACATATTTGTGGCCAGCACTTTTACAACATTACATTGATTCATTGAGGTTTGCAGAAATTATTTAATGAGCAGCTGTCTTTGTTCCAGGAAAGAACATTGACTGAATCATAGCATACTTGATTTTCCTTTCAAAATGATTTTACGTGATTCTGATGTAAATTCACTGCTTTGTTCCAGATCACTCTCCTGTAGATAAAACACAGATACGGCAAAGGTTTAACTTTGACTTCATATTTCATTATGGAATGATTTGTAATTCAGGGAAATTTACGTACCAAAGAATACACTTAAGATTTTCAGCTCATCTGGCTTCAAAGCAAGCCTAAATCATCCCTCCACTATTATGCCTAAGTACCAGTTAGGTATGGCATGACACATTTGTCTTAATATTGTATGCTAAGATGAAAATGGCTTTGTCTATCATAGCCATTGTTCCAGAAATCTTGTGGTTCATTCAGACGCAGCTCTGCAAACCTAACTTGCACTACCATAGTTTCTTTTTTTTTTTAAGTAATTGAGTTTCAGATGACTCTATAGACCTCAAATGCACAGCCTGACCCCTGACCCTGTGGGAATGGGAATGTGGGAAAATATAGAACAGTATAACCACTTTAAAATGCTTAATGCTAATGTTTAGAAATGTTTAAATAAGATTGTAGCTATATTTGAAAAAAAACATGTTTAAGCTGGGAGTCCTCTAGGTTTAGTGTTGGTGTCACTTTTTAAAGTTGTGCTAGAGAACGTTGCACATTTTCAGTTATAAAACCTGAACACATGCAGGGTGGGGCAATCACAGCTATTTGAAAGCCTTTACAAAAAGCTATAAAACCTGCAGGTTTAATAGATTGTAATGAATGAATAATGGCAAAACTTTAAAAAAAAAAAATGCCACCAGGACAGAGCAAGCTTAAAGACATTACTACATCAATAAAAACTGCTAGCAGCATTGGAGGAACCTCTTCAAAATACGGACGAAATCCGATCTTTTCTGATGGAAGATGTGGTCGCTTCCTGTTAAGTGGCGATGGATTAATTAAGACTTCAGGTTGTTTTCTGAAAATGTCATCTAAAATTATCTGTTGTTAGACAAAGTTTGAAACTGCTACAGACTGGAGGGTCATTCACCACAGAAACTTGTTTCATTGTTCTAAGTGGGAATGGCTAAGGTGATGTCATCAATATACCATAGACATGTGTTGAACAGTGGTTCACAAAGAAGCACTCAAAATTTGCTTGGGATCCAATAATGTATCAGGGAGATATAGCTGTTTCAAATATTCTAGGTGGTGCAGCTGATCCAAATTACAAGGTAATTCAACGGAACTGTTTGTAGGTTGATAAAGACCATTCATGTCCAGCTTGGGCAAATCAGAACATGTACAGGGGTTGGACAATGAAACTGAAACACCTGGTTTTAGACCACAATAATTTATTAGTATGGTGTAGGGCCTCCTTTTGTGGCCAATACAGCGTCAATTCGTCTTGGGAATGACATATACAAGTCCTGCACAGTGGTCAGAGGGATTTTAAGCCATTCTTCTTGCAGGATAGTGGCCAGGTAACTACGTGATACTGGTGGAGGAAAACGTTTTCTGATTCGCTCCCCCAAAACACCCCAAAGTGGCTCAATAATATTTAGATCTGGTGACTGTGCAGGCCATGGGAGATGTTCAACTTCACTTTCATGTTCATCAAACCAATCTTTCACCAGTCTTAGTGTGTGTATTGGTGCATTGTCATCCTGATACACGGCACCGCCTTCAGGATGCAATGTTTGAAACATTGGATGCACATGGTCCTCAAGAATGTTTTGGTAGTCCTTGGCAGTGACGCGCCCATCTAGCACAAGTATTTGGCCAAGGGAATGCCATGATATGGCAGCCCAAATCATCACTGATCCACCCCCATGCTTCACTCTGGGCATGCAACAGTCTGGTTGGTACGCTTCTTTGGGGCTTCTCCACACCGTAACTCTCCCGGATGTGGGGAAAACAGTAAAGGTGGACTCATCAGAGAATACATGTTTCACATTGTCCACAGCTCAAGATTTGCGCTCCTTGCACCATTGAAACCGACGTTTGGCATTGGCATGAGTGACCAAAGGTTTGGCTATAGCAGCCCGGCCGTGTATATTGACCCTGTGGAGTTCCTGACAGACAGTTCTGGTGGAAACAGGAGAGTTGAGGTGCACATTTAATTCTGCTACAGATACAATATGAGTTAATGAGACAAATGTGAATGTAGCTTTTAGCCTCCCATGCTTTAAGGGGAAACTGATCCAGTGCTGCTCAAAATGCTCAAAAATGACCCTTTGACCTAAAATAGATGACTGTTGGTTTTAGGACATACCTCCAGGAGACTTTTTTCTTGTTTTGAAGATTTCTATCTGTCCACCCAATTTCAAATCTCTACATTATACCGGTTGGCCTATCTCAGTTTAGGCGGCACTCTAGAGCCGCTTGGCTTTGCCGCCTTTTCAATTCCATTGAAATACTAACATTTTACTGGTAGGACTATTGTGTACAAGGTTTGGTAAGTTTTTGTGTATGTTAAGGCCTTCAAAAGACACTTCATTTCAGATGAGAATAATAAGAAACATTTGAAGCACAATAGGCCTCCGCAGCACTTTCGGCCTAATCATACCTGTTAGCTGTAAATGTTTCTTTGCGTGACAACAGACCAGAGACTCAGCAAATGTGAGGAACAGGTCACCCCTTTGGGTTAGAGCTGGAACCTCATAAACATGCTTATCTTCTGTTTGGAGGTAAATATAGATAAATCAAATGGCAGAATCAAAGCAAGGTCATCTAGAGTTATATAAGTGAGATTACTGCTTGCTGAAAGCGGTGAATAATCGGAGTATAGATTCATTTCTAGAAGCAAAAGATTAGCCTCTAGTGTAGTTTGTCATTGTGTGATTGTCAGAGGCTGACTGATACAAGCTTCCACAATTATGTGATGTGACAGGACATTTGTCTGCAGCCCATCTGCAATAGACTACCATCACCAAAGTGGCTTTTATAATTTGTAATCATAGCAGAGGTCATATGCAATTTTCATCTCATAAATCCATATGTATAATTTCTTCAACAAATTACCCATCCCATTATTCCAAACACAGAAATTCTACTGCAGTATTACCATCTGGCACCACCATGAGTTGGGATCCATTATTTTTTTAAATGTATTGTTTTCACTTAGCTTTTCTTCTGCTTATTGCCTCATAGACTCATTGAGGATACACTGACAATGCTTAAAGAAAATCTGGACACCCATGATGCTATTCCCCGTGTGGACACTATAGCAGCAAGATCTGATAATATATTGTATATTCATGAAATCAAAAAGAAAAGAGAATTTATTTTTACTTTACTGAAGCAGGGCCTGACCAGAATCCACCTAACATGTACCTGCTTAAGGAAAATGTAAGACGATCTGTAAATTGTCTGTCTGTCTGTCTGTCTGTCTGTCTGTCTATCTATCTATCTATTGGGCCCTGCAACATGCCAATGACCCAAAACACACCAGTAAATCTACTAAAGGCCCTGGGCCAAGCCAAAGTCCTAGAACTGATTGAGAAGCTGTGGGTTAACTTAAAGTCAGCTGTGCATGCAAGAAACCCCTCAAACATCTCAAAGCTAGTGAGGAGGGGAGCAAATTTTCCTCAGAAGATTGTTGTAGCAACGACTTTCTCACTGAAGTTCTGTTAGCACAAGCGTTTGCACACTAGCTGTTAGAATGTAGGATGTCTTAACATTTTCCTCAGATAGAAAATAAAACATACCCACAAGAGTGTGCTTCCTATGTAAAACATGGATAATGTTTGGTGTTTAGCTGTAACTAAATCACTTAATGTTACAGATAGCATTTTCTATGAAGTATCTGTACGAGTCTGTTTACTGATAAATTAGCAGTTCAGACCAATTTTAGCATTAATGCAAATTGACATGTTTTAGACTAGGCCTCCTCTTATGAAATTTCTATAAAATATGACTTATAGGATAAGAAAAAAACAACTATGTCAGCACTCCAGCTCATGTATTCCATTGATATTCTAATGAGGTGATGGTTTAAATCAAATAAAAACTCCAAGTTTGTTTTACACACCTTCTAAAGCTGAACTAAATGGCTTGTTTAGCGTGCTGAATCTCCTTTAGGACTTGGTGGTGATGCTGTGTTATGAATTCATCTATGACACGATGCTAACAAGTCATACTCTACAGAGCAACAAAACCATCCAATTATGCCAAGGCAAAAGGCAGTGACGATGTTCTGCCTAAATATCACTTTGTACCAAAATCTATAATGGACAAGATTTCTTTAAGGTTGCAGTCAACTGAGCGCATATGACTGTTATTGCACACGCAAACAATTAAGTTTTAATGAGATAAAGATGAATGGGAACTCACACAGGGCCTGATGTTCATGCTGAACAAGCATCCAGGTCTGGCAACTGTGTACCTGTGTAATGTGTGGAAGAAAATTCAGACCACACAATTATCTAACAAGCAGTCAACTATTCATGATGAACTCACTAAAGACACCAGGTCTACATACTGAGAACTATCTTGTGAAATAGCGATTGTTTGGATATTAGGGACTATTAACAATTATTATTATTTGTCTCAGACCACTCTAAAACATACTCCAAACAAAAAGGGGCTATAAAGACAAAAATACAAAAAGTGCCTCCAAAGAGCAGACAATGTGGACCTTAATAGGTTAATCAAATTCAGAGGAGTCCTAATAAACAAAGGAATGTGTCAAAAATTTTGCTTCTTGGACCACTTTTAAGAGATACTGACCACTACAGATCAGAGCTTCCCTCAAAAGCTGCAATTTTTTAAGATTATCTGACCCAGTCAGATAGCCATCATGATATGTTTTTCGTCGAATTTGCTCAAATTCTTACACTTAACCATTTTTCATACTTGAAACACATAAACCTTGAGGACACAATGTTCATTATGCCAGTTGAATGAATTCTTAACTGCCCTAATTTCTTACATCTGATGTATATTTTTAGTGACTAAGGCCCTGGTCTTCAAAGATCCCAAATAGGGGGCACTAAATTACTTGTACAAAAAAAAAACAAATGCATGTGCAATAAGTGGGTGTATTGCACCAGATTTTCAAAGATTGCGCATGCAATAAATAACAGGTACAAAGGAGGTGCAGGCCGCCCTATTTTAATCAGGAAAATGCGTGTGCCACTGGCTCGCTGCTACTGCTCCCAGCGGAGCAAGAGGAAAACCGAACAAAAGCTGTAGTGCTTGAAACATGCAGGAGTTGTTGCGCTCCATCATTATGAATGATCCAGTTTCTGAATTTTTCCTTCTGTTCTGTTCTGCTCCTGCTTTTCTGAACGGTTACACCCAGATTCCAGATCCTCCGCACTTGCTCCGTTCCATTCATGTCCGTTCACGTCCGGCGAACAGATCAACTCCGTCGTAATTAATGAGAATGGTTCCACATTATCCATCCACAGACCTGCTCTCTGTCTTTCACCGTCAAATTACGTAACAACTCCAAGTTGCCAATCGTAGCAAACAGGAAAAAGAACAGCTACATTATCTGCTGTGTCAAAGTTAAATAGAGTACATGGAGATTGTTTACCACATATTAAATACATTTTTTAAATATTCACAATAAAGTTAACCGTTTTATTTAAAAATTGGATGCAAACCACTCTTTTTGCACCAAATGAGGAAACAAATTTGTCATTTAAAGATTCATGGTGATTTGAAACGTGGTAATCCTCTAAAATAGATTTGCATCCTGCTTGTAATTACGATTTCAAGTAAACAACATCTAAACTTAAGTGCATTAGCTTTTTATGGTCTATATTTTGGTGGTACCCAGAAAAACACAAGGTCCAATTATTTATGTAGATCAATACATGTGTATTTTATTCTGAAAGTCTTACATTTCGTAATTTGTACCTCTCGCACCTGTTCTCTTCGGGCTCCAAGGAACTTGGGGCAGAACTCGATGGAGTTACCGCAGATGTAGCAGGTGTTGCTTTTCACAGACTCATGGAACGGACACGTACAGGAGTGGAGGATGTAGAATCTGGGGGTTACAATTTGTTAACATTCACAGCAGCAATTTTGTCATCTCAGCCTCTACCCTGATTTATTTCCCCTCTCCGTTCATTTGCACAGGGCGCCTCTTAGTGAGTAATTCTGCTGAGTAGATGCTTTATGTTTGTGATCCGGACGGACAAAGTGAGGCAATGGCTACATTTTGCTTTACTTTTAATAAAAACATTGGATTACAGGCTATTGTGCAGGAGAGCAGAGCTGTGTCCAGAGTGCCAAGCGACCTGTCTGCTGCTGCACAATCACCATCATGCCACATACCTGTGGAGCTGCAGTTATATACAGCCATCTGACAGGCAGACGGTGCCAGATTTTCGAAAAAACATTTGTGAGTAGTTATCCAGCATTCCTTCCTGACTGATCTTGTTTTCTGACCTTGCATTGCCTCACGGATTTTGCCTTCTTGCCTGCCCCTTGTCTGATGGATTGGATTTCTGGATTTCGACTCTGTTTTCTGCCTATGGTTTTCTGCCTCTGGTCATGATACTCTGGTTACTTCATTGAATAAAGAACGTTGCTATACTTACCCAAAAATACAACAGACACAGACTTACATGCCATGTACAGTTTATGTTTGGTCATAAGCTTCATTGTTCAAAAGTTATTTTTTATTTGAGGAACCTGCTATGTAGAGGTCAAGTAAATATAAAGTAAACTGTATATATTGCCACTGGAAGTACTTTGTATTTTTCCGACATATAAACACAACCTACTATGTTAGCTTTAACTGTTTTAATATTGAGAAAATTTTTATTTTTATTTTTAAGTGTTTTTTTAGCCCTTTCAAAGTAAGGCTAGTATTGGATGAGAAAACGTTTTATAGAATAGAATACATTTAATTGCCACCCTGGGGGAAGTTTGTCGTGGACTTAAGGGTGCATAGTAGGAGCTGCAATTACAGACGATAAATACATATAACAGCTGGAGACATTCAATTAGCCTACATAGACACTCATGACACATCCATAAAATAAAATATTAAAACAAATAGAACACAAAGTTATTGCACACTTCCCCTGTCTTGGCATGCAGACCTACTTAAAATTTTGATGGAGGTGGGTACAAAAGAGTATTTGAAATGGTTCAATTTGGTTTTTGCGATCCTGTACCTTCTACCAAAAGGCAGCAGCTCATTCTGTTCAAAGGGACAGGTCCAACAGTGCCCTCTGCGCCTGCTTGAGTACAGAGTGCTCATAGATGGACTCAAGAGAGAGCTTTTTGGTCCTCCCAATCACCCTTATAGCAGTCTGTACCAGGCACTGCAAAATATTTTCTGTAGGACAGGGTTTCTTTGTAATCGGGAATAATGGTAGATTTTTTCCAGAGGGCCAGAACCAGATGGGAATTGGCAGACCTCTGAAACACAGGACATCGTGCTGGTGTTAGCTCTGCTCCAAAGGTCTTTAAGAGGAAAGCAGAGATGCCATCAGGGCCTGCAGATTTCTGAAAACTGAATGGATTTTGAGGGGATCAACTGCTAACCTTGAACAGGGGTCAGTTGAAATTGACTGTTGTACCTTATTGCATTCCAAAGACTAGTCCTGTGTATCATTCCTAGGAAAAAAAAAAAACAAAAAAGTTTGTTTAGTTTACTCAGCTTGAGGCTCTTGCTATGTATGGTGTAACCCACATGGGTACTGAAAATATTTCTTCCTACCTGCTCAAGCAAGAGTCTGTTTAGAAGGATACGCAAGGGTTAACACCTCCCGTGACTGTACTGTGGTCAAGCAACCTCATTCCTCGGCCTTACCTGGTGGGGTGTTTGTAGAGTGCTGTCTTGTTACCCTGCCCAATCATTATGCTCACAAATGATCTGTTTGGGTGAGAAATGAAAATAAGCATGACATCACACTTCCTTCAAACTGTGTCATTGAGGAGCTCCACACTCCCAAAGAAATTTACGACAATTTACCTGATTCAAGTAAGCCTGTTGATATGTGAGATGTTGCGCTGAAATTCCCAAACCAGCCAAGGAACCACACCAGTCAGACTTCACCATTGACTTTGGCAACTCACCCCTTTCAAATGAGTGGAAGGACAGAGTAACATGTAGTTTGTATGGGTATTGTAATGTTTTTGCCTAGAATGAGACAGATTTTGGACATTCAACCAAAGTAAAACACTACATAAATCTGAAAGATAACACACCATTTGAACAAAGATCCCAACCAATCCACACAAACGACTACGAAGCGGTAAGAAAGCATTTGCGAACACTTCTAGATGCAGGAGTGATTTGTGAGTCCAAATCCCCTTACGCTTCCCCAATTGTGGTAGTTCAAAAAAAAAATGGAGAGGTCTGTCATTGCATTGATTATTGTAAACTGAATTCGCTGACAATCAAAGATGCATATGCATGGCCCAATCTTGAGGAAGCCTTTTCAGTCCTCGCTGGACCTAAATGGTTTGCAGTAATGGATCTAAAATCCGGATATTACAAAGTAGAGATGGAGGAACATGTTGGGACCCAGCCATGGGTACAACATGAAAGCCCAGTATGAAGTTTTTTGGAACTTTCAAAATAAATCACATTAACCTACTTCCAGCACAGCCAGAAACAGAGAATAACAGCGGACTTCACATGACGTCACTGTCCGAATAAAAACACCGCTTTTGAAACAAGCTGACCTCTTCCACGCAGTTTCCCAGAGGAACTGGACAGATGGACACAGTGCGCTAATGTCTATTTGCTGACAAATAGACATAACTCTTCAAACTGGATCCAAGAGTGTCATCCAATCATATGCACTAAGTTAAGTAGAAATGAATTGCTGTTTGTGGATCTGGTATTCATTCATGAACGGGGGTAATTAAGGTACAAGCGTTGCTTGAATTTTCTCTTTGAGGTCTATAGAAGAAAACTGTGTTGCAGAGAGTTCCCAGCAGAGACCCTGTCTCTACGACGCCGGGGGGGCAGCAGTTATTCCGGTCTGAAGGAAGGACAAAGGGACCGCATCACCGTGGTTACAGCAGTAACGTGCAGTTTGGCCGGCCGACAGGACAGGCTATAAGCTTCTTTTGTTAGCTCCAACCACTAACAGCTAAGAACACGTGCTTGCCTGCTAAAGATCATTTACCCAAAAAGGTCGTTAGTTTTCAATCTAGGAAATAATATTTTCCTAAATATTATTTTACTAAACTTGAAAACTAAGTAAACACCATTAAGCCCCATTTCTCCAGAAAGAATTGGTTCTTATTCAAAATAATATTTATTTATTTATTTAAGTTTATTTGATAGGGACAGACACACATTGAAATAGACCAACTGAACAAAACAGCAGTCCCATGTTTGCGTCATAGTGCAATAGCAACAGCTAATTCGCAGCACTAGATGGGCTTTTTTTTTTTCTTTAAATATTATTTTAATAAATAAAGGCACCTAATTAAACACCGTTGAGAATTGGTCATCCAGAAGGTTGGTTTTATTCAGCAAATCATTCTTTAAAATATTATTTTAATATAATAAAATAATATTTTATTTGATCTTGCATCGTGAATGGTTGTCTAAAGGTATGTCAATTATTGCCTAAGTTAGTTCCAAAACTAGTTAGTTAGTGAAGTTAGTTTAAAGACTAACTTAACTTCACTTCCAGATTCTTCAAGATAATCCTTGGTTCTCAAACATAAATAACATTGCATGGTAATGTTGCATCACTCTTGCGGTCAAGGTTTTCAACCATCTTTGATCAACTTGTTTATATTGCACATAGCGCATTAGTCTTTCTTATTCTTTAATTCTGCTTTGTAGTTTAGTTGGATTGTTTTAGCATGGTAAAGAGTTTGTTGATTGAAATATGTTTGACTTTGAGTTGACTTATTTTTGTCAATAAATTCTTGTATTTTAAGAAATTGTGTGAGTTCATTCTGTGTGTGTGCAGAGTTTTGCTGTTCAATAATGTCTGAGCTTGACTCATCCCTTTCACTTTCGTCCTAATGCCACCGCCTTATTGGGCTGGTATTCACAGGACAACACTTAACAGACCAAAATATTATTTAATCAAATATTAAAGTATTAATATTAAATATTAAATAATATATTCATAATTACAACAAACAAGACAAGCCAAAGACCGCTTTTGTTTGCCCGTTAGGGTTTTACGAATTCAGTCGTATGCCCTAAAGCATCACAAATGCACCCAGCCCTTTCGACCTTCAACTTCAACATTAAGTATCATGCTGGGAAGAGCAAGCAGGATGCCAACGGCCTTTCTAGACGGCCGCATGACAGTATGGCTGACGATTATGCATCTCTTGAGGAGAAGGAGCGAATCAAAAGATTCACTTAACATCATCTTTCCTCGTCTCCCGACCAACAAGACTTACCTGTAGATGCAGTCGCTGTCTTGTGTCAACACCATCTTCTTAGCAAGGTAGACTACAGTCTACCTTCCATCACCTTGGTCAAGTCTCTCGCTATCCATCCTGACGTGATTCCAGTCACCAACGAGAATGGTAATTTGTTAGGTTGTTCAACCATACATACCTACGATCAAGAAGAGCTTCAATACCATCAAAGGTCTGATCTAATCATTGGGCGGGTTGTCCAAGTCTGGGAGGGCGGAGATGAAGCCACCCTCGATCACGACTCTCCGGAGCTCAAGCTGATGCTTAAGGAAAGGAAAAGGTTGGAGATGAGAAATGGTCTTTTGTACAGGACATGTAAATCTGGAGATGATGTTACTTATCATTTTGTTGGTCCCAAGACTCTTCGGGCTACCATTCTCACATCCTTATATGATGATATGGGACACCTGGGTCTGGAGAGAACCCTGGACTTGGTTAGAACAAAGTTCTATTGTCTGAGGATGGCTATAGATGTGGAGAGAAAGATTAAGTCATGTGGACGTTGTGTCAGAAGGAAGGCGCAGCCAGGAAGATCAGCATCTCTAGTGAACAGCTATACCACCCGCCCCATGGAATTGGTGTGTGTTGACTACTTGTCTCTAGAGCCCGACAGTCACAATACAAAAGATATCTTTGTCATCACAGACCATTTTACCAAATATGCGGTCGCTGTACCGACCAAGGACCAGAAGGCTACTACGGTCGTCGAAACTCTTTGGGAGCAGTTCTTCATGCACTACGGATTTCCTGAGTGGCTGCTAAGTGATCAAGGCAGGGATTTCGAGTCCCAACTCAGCAAAGAACTCTGCGCTGTAGCAGGTATCACCAAGGTGCCCACTACACCCTATCACCGTAGAGGGAACCCCGTAGAGAGGTTCAATCAAACCCTGTTAGGCATGTTGGGAACCTTAAAGGATAAGGAGAAAAGCCATTGGCGAGATTTTGTAAAAACACTTACCCAGGCCTATAACTGCACCAAGAATGATGTCACAGGTTACAGTCCATTCGAATTGATGTTTGGGCGCCAGACTCGATTACCTGTTGACATTGCCTTCTGTTTGCCTGTGAAAGATGGCTCTCCCAAATGTCATTCTCAGTATGTCAAACACCTGAAAGCACGTCTTGAGGAGAGTTGTCAGATTGCCACTAAGAACTCATAAAGTTGCTGACTGGAACAAGCACCATTTTGACAAAGCAGTCCGAGAGTCAACGCTAGAGGAGGGAGATCTAGTGTTAGTGAAAAAACTGAGATTCCAGAGTAAACACAAGCTTGCAGACAAGTGGGAGTCCATCTATTGAGTTGTGGAAAAAATGGGAGACCTACCTCGATTGAATTGACTATTTAAAGTGCCTTGAGACGCCATGTGTTGTGAAGTGGCGCTATTTAAAACTGAATTGAATTGAACTGAATTACAACGCTTCTTGGGCTTTGGCAACTTTTATCCACGTTTCATCTGGAACTACATTCAGACTGCAGCTCCCTCACTGCCCTAACCTCCTATAAAAAAACCATTCATTTGAACTAAGGAGAACAGAAAGAGCACTTCCTCCGCTTCATCCAGCCATTTGACTCAGGTGTTTTGGACCAAACTTGCAGGACACTGGCCCTGGAGGACTGAAGTTTGACACAAGCAATTCATCTGAGACAGCCCGAACAACTTTTATCATTTGGAGTGGACAATTCAACATCAAGGAGTTAAATCATCAGGATTTCCTCTGTCTTCCAGGTGATTTCATTTTGTTGTTGTTTCTATTATCCTAAACTAGTAAAGAGATGGCCCTCTTTTGGAATTTTAATTATTTTCTTTTTTAATCCATAAGCCTTATACATTTGCAGAGGTCTTTAAATTACATGTTATAATTTTCTCTCCAAGCAATATTCAAGCAGCAGTAGAGCTGTGCTGTTCAATCTTCAAAAGAAAATTACTCATTAGGATGTAAATCAGCTTTTCTCTGTATAAATTGAATCATGTTGTTGCAGTTTAACAGTATCAAACTGAAACGGTACAATATTTGTTCTAAATTTAACTCACAGTGGTGAGTTAGTAATCTGTGCTGTAGATGTAGAGAATTATATTTCCGTAAACAGAATTATTTCTTCAGAAATTCCAGGGTGTACAATTTACAGATGCCTTAGTAATGGACTACAGAGCTGAGATCTGGGTGTGCAGTGTGTTACACAAATGGTAATTACAGGTATAAGTCATGCTAATAGTCTTTGTATGCTAAAATCCGATTGAAATGCAGTTGTCCACATTGATCAATAGCTCCCAGCTTATTAGTACCCATAAGAAGCTTGGGACACCTGCTTTCAGTGATAACAGCAGGCGGTGGAAGTGATACGGATGGAGTCTGCTTCAAAAGAGCATCAATTCACATTGTAAAGCATGACAAGCTGCCTTTAGTTCACTTAATGCCTAGTCTTTGTAATATGTATGTAACATTAGGGAAAGTTTCTATGCTTTGTGTGCTTTTTTAACATCTGTCATTTTGGAACCCTAAGTTATTTATGGATTATTTTAGGCTATTCTTCTGCATGAAGTCTTCAGTTAATCAATGGCGCTGGTGTGTGTTCTAGCATTTTTTACAGTGTGAGGCCAATTTTTCCAACAGGTACTACGTTGTGATGAGCCACTGCTCCTTACAGGGCCCCAATCCTGGGCCCCATAAGACGTTTTTGGAGTTTGTTTTGGAGTCAGGGGTAAAGTTTTGGACAAATGTGTGAATTGAGTTAGGTTAGGTTAAGGTCATAGAAATGAATGGAAGTCAGTACAAAGTTCCTGTAAAGAAAGACAGACATAATTTGTGTGTGTGTGTGTGTGTGTGTGTCTGCTATACAAGGAGCTGCCTGATGAGCACCTGATGATCAGCGTCATTAGTAGAGTCCAGCCTCCTAGTGGTAATCTCGTGCTTTCCTTGATGTTTCTCACTCTGTGTCTTCTGTGCCTACCTGGTTGGGAGAATGAGTATTGGATTCCATCTGAGACGATAGGTACTCTCAAGCCACTTCCTCCTCTATGACAGTGCTTACCTTGAAGCTCACCTGTATGCTTGGTCACCCTGTGCAGCTCAGATCTCTTCAGTGATCACCTGCCGGTACGCTGTCCAACACTCTGCTCAGAAATCCCTTTAGAAACTTCAGGCAGTCCTCCGGTGCACAGTTGTCAAACTAAAGTCTTTGAGGACCAGTGTATCTCTGTATCAACACACAGGTATGTTGAACCATAGACATGTCTAAACGTTGAAGCACACCTTGAGGACTGGAGTTTGACACTCTTAATCTAGAGCATCACTTTGCCACTCACCTCCGTAACAATCAATACTCCTCTCCGAACATTCCTCGGT
This sequence comes from Girardinichthys multiradiatus, assembly GCF_021462225.1. Taxonomy (NCBI): domain Eukaryota; kingdom Metazoa; phylum Chordata; class Actinopteri; order Cyprinodontiformes; family Goodeidae; genus Girardinichthys; species Girardinichthys multiradiatus. The sequence continues at coordinate 6,478,002 of NC_061815.1, forward strand.
CTCCAGAACCAGCACGATTCATATTCAACATTTACTGGCTCCATCCAAATATTCTTCTGCTCCTCCATTGATGCCACCTATGATGGACAACTTGGATAACAGCCTTCTGAAGTAAGCTATATACTTCTATTGTTTCCTCTAGGATTTCTGCTTGCAGGTCCAAATATTCAATACAAACACAACCCTTACTAGTACTTACTTTCTGGCTTTCAATGGCCAGTTTAAACATCAATCTGTGTCTATACAGAAATATTTTACCTTTTTTAACTCTGTGGCATTAGATCAGAAAAAAGTTTCTGTTTTAGGACAGTTATGATTACAAAAATTATTTTTATTTGCTAAATGCTTAAATACTTCTAAATTATTTTAGATTTTATAAAAATTTTGTGAATTACAGCCATTTTATTAGTATTTGTTAGAACTGCCCTTTTAGCTTGGGACAATTTAAAGTTTCCGTCCATAGGCTTCTTTCAATAGATTACTGGAATTTTGGTCCATTCCTCTTGACAGAAGTGGTGGACATGGGTCAGGTTTGTAGGTCGCCTTCCTTTCACACACCTTTTCAGTGAGATTGGGGCTTTGTGATGGCCAATTCAGACAGAGGTGATGTTGCTCTTTTAATGGTGCATGAATATTTGGTTTAAACTGTATGTACAATGGGGGCTAAAAAGGCACATTAGGTATGTTCATTCCATAAACACTCTAATGTGCAAATAGAACTAATAAATTCAGCATTGAAAAAAAGACAATGTTGAAGACAAGAATAAGCATAATTAAAGCTGCAAGCAGCCTTGAAGGCCCTCGCATCTCAGCGCAACTCGGCCTGTGTAGCGACCGCGTGAGCCTGGCATCGCCGCCTATGCATGAGCAACAAGGCTGGCATTCAATTCCACACATCACCACTAGGAGGGACTGTGAGCGACATGTCATATTATCTTCGGACATGCAGAGTTGTCATCTGGCAGAAGCATTTAAAATTTGGGGAAAATCCGACCTTCCAGATGTAAGCTGCGCTGAGTTTTTTATTAGTGGGCGGAGCTGAAATGATGTCATAAACTGACTGTGGCAACATTCAGTTTATTTATATAGTTTCAGTTTTATTTATATAGCGCCAATTCACAACACATGTTGTCTCAAGACACTTCACAACAGTCAGGTACATACATTCTAATTAATCTTAACCATTGAACAGTGCAGTCAAAGTTAGTTATTTATTCATATTGGATAAAAAGTTTTTCTGTCTAAGGAAACCCAGCAGATTGCATTGAGTCAGTGACTTGCAGCATTCACCCCTCCTGGATGAGCATGTAGAGACAATGGACAGTCACTGGCGTTGACTTTGCAGCAATCCCTCATACTGAGCATGCATGTAGTGACAGCGGAGAGGAAAAACTCCCTTTTAACAGGAAGAAACCTCCAGCAGAAACAGATTCAGTGTGAGCAGCCATCTGCCACGACCGACTGGGGGTTTGAGAGAACAGAGCAGAGACACAAAAAGAACACAGAAGCACTGATCCAGGAGTACTTTCTATGGGAAGGAAAAGTAAATGTTAATGGATGTAGCTCCTTTAGTCTTTTCACCTGGAAATAAAGAACAGATAAACTCTGAGCCAGTTTTCAAGGTTAGAGTCTGAAAGAGAGCACATACAGTTAGTTACAGTTAAGCTCAGTCAATCGCCATGTCTAGGAGAGAGAAAGGGTTTAACACTAAAAGACAGGGCCATGTGGATCATTGGTAGAGGGTGAGCATTAAGTTGTTGCCAGCAGAAGCTCGGACGATTCCCCTCTCCAGAAAGGTGTCACAGGTAGACACAGAGCCAGGCCAGGCCACCAAGGTGTTTTACTTTATTACCAGAAGTCAATTAAATGCCATCCAGGTTAAGTGATTGACTAAGCAGTTTATTTTTTAAAGACTCCGGTCGAAAGACGACAACTTCTGTCTTGTCTGAATTTAGAAGCAAAAAATGTAAAGTCATCCAAGTTTCTATATCTTCAAGACATGCTTGTAGTCTATCTAACTGGTTGGGCTCATCAGAATTCATGGATAAGTACAGCTGAGTGTCATCAGTGTAACAGTGAAAATGTATCCTATGCTGCCTGATAATTTGGCCTATTGGAAGCATATATATAGTAAAGAGAATTGGCCCAAGTACTGAAACCTGTGGTACTCCACAATTAAACCTGGAGTTTAAAGATGATTTATCATTTACATGAACAAACTGGAATCTGTCAGACAGATAAGATTTAAACCAGCCTAGCGCTGTTCCCCTGATCCCTACAGCATATTCCAGCCTTTATAAGAGAATATTATGGTCGACTGTATCAAATGCAGCACTGAGATCTAACAGAACCAGTACAGACACAAGTCCATTATCTGAGGCCATAAGAATATCAGAGCTGTTTCAGTGCTATGATGAGCTCTGAAACCTGACTGAAACTCTTCAAACAGGTCATTGCTGTGCAAATGTTCACACATTTGATTGGCAACTATTTTCTCAAGAATTTTAGATAAGAATGGAAGATTGGCCATTCGCTCCATAATAGCTATATTATATGCTGTCAGTGTTCTGATGTACATTAATATTTGTATTAATGGTATTTCATGTACATGTGAAACGAAAAGTGTTGGTAAATAAGCTGCTTTCCCTTCATAGGCAAAACCGCTAATGCTAGTGCCAAGAAGGTCAAATATTTACATACAACTCATCGCCATCTTGTAAGAGGCATAGACGTTCCTCCTCCAGCATTTTAGAAGTCCATTACTTCATGTGGTGGCTCCTTAAAATAACATTGAGATCAAATGTCCAAAACATTATGGATTTATAATTTGGCAAAGAATATTTCCTTAAATATTATTTTTACCTAAATAATGGGAGCTGATTAAAACAACATTAAGAATCAGCTATCCGAAAGGTTATTGACTTCTAGTTTGGTAAATAATTTTTTAAAATATAATTTTATTAAAATTATTTTACTTACCTTCTGATGTTGTATTGTGACTGGTTGTTTGAAGACATACCAATTGTTACCCTTAATTAGTTTTAAAACTAATTTTACCTCATTTCTAAATTCCTCAAAATTGAACCTTGGTTCTTTAACATAAATATCCACATTGAACTGTCAAATCATTGCATCATTGTTATTGGTTTCCTTGTTCATTAATTTGTATTTAATTTTATTTATTCCTTCATTTTGGTTGGTAGTTTTAATTGAATTATTCTAGCCCTGTAAAGAGTTTATCTGAAGTATGTTTAACTTGAATTAAACATACTAGAATTGTTTTGTTAATAGATTTTCATATTTTGGAGAGTTTATTCCATATGTGTGCAGAGTTTGCTATTCAATGTGCTCGAGTAACTTTTTTTCTATGGTTCTAGAACCACTGCCAAATTGGGCTGGACACTTGAAGAAACAAAAGTTATTTATTTAAACATTAAATAACATAAGCATATTATTGCACAACCCTGACAAGTTACATATCAGGAGAAACTATTTTCAATAAACAGACTGTAAATGAACAATTTTCTCTTTGTATTGTGAATAACTGCTTTCAAGCCTCAAGGTTGGTTTTTGTTATCCTCCTGCCATTTTCCAGCCTAACATAACAAGAGGAAGTACTGAGTGACATTTAAGACCTAGGAAAAAAACAAATCCTTGTTTAAAGAGAAAATATTGAAGAAATATAAAACATATTTCAAAAACTGACTTATCAGAAGAGGTGAATCCAGCTTGTGATAAAAATGTCTCATTATTTTGTGAAAGATGCTCATGCATGCTTAACATGTTCAGCATTAATGCCTGATGATGTATACTACAATTCAAGTGGATCCGATGATGTATGAGGGAGATATAGCCCTTGAAGTGTCCTAGGGGGTGCTATTGATCCAAATGTCAATGTAATCCAATAGAGCTTTTTAGGGTCTGACAAAGGTCAACCATATTTATTTTGGATTGAATCGGACCATGCATGTGTAATTTAGAGCCAAATGTATGGCCGTGGCGTGACATCAGAATTCGCCACGGCATCATATACACACCCTCCAGCTAAAGCAGTCAGTACTGACGACTGTCTTAGACCATCATGTTATCTGTTACTTTGGACATTTTCACGTTGATTAAGTGAAGAACATCAAACATTGTCTCTGTAAAGGAAAACGTGATACTTCCTGTTGTCAGGGGGCGGGGCTTCGATGATGTCAGCATCTGACCAGTGAATATTGTTCAGGCCTAGAGGCAGATCAATCCCAGAAGGTTTCATGTGTCTGTGACTTTCCTTGTAGGAGCTATATCAATTTCGTCTTTTATGGCGAGACGTCATATTTTGAGGCATGGCCACGCCCACACGCTTTCATGTATCAAAAAGCTTTTAATAACTTTTGATCCCCAATGCCTTAAGAGTATACTGAGTGATTTTGAAGTCTGTAAGTCAAAACCTGTAGGAGGAGTTCGCTCAGATATGCTGGGTGAAAACGCCAAAAACAAGGTCAAAATGGCAACTTCAATCCAAAATGGCCGACTTCCTGTGGGGTTTGGACCAATGCTGCAAGAGAGTTTTTTGTAGGTCCTGAGAAGATACATAGGAGTCCCATATTTCAGATTCCTCGGTCAAAGCATGGCTTGGGCTGATTTTTAAAAATTTTGTAGGGGGCACTGTGGACGAATTAGGCCACGCCCACCAAATATGTCATGAGATCTCTGTTGGGGACTGGACAAGGTTCAATTACATTGAATTTGGTGCAGATCAGATGATGTTTGTGGAAATTAGAGCAAAACATATGGCTATGGCGTGACGTCTGACTTTGCTGCGCCGCCATGGCTACGCCCTTTTATGAAACATCACTGTGCTTCAAACGAAGTTAGACTCACTAGTTATCTGTCTTCTGACACAGTTTCAAGTTGATTGGGTCAAGAGGGTCAGAGAGGCACCTTTCCAAGTGAAAAAAGTGACTTCCTGTTCTCAAGGGGCATGGATTTGATGATGTCAGCATATGACCCCATAGGATCATCGGGAACCCGATGGTCCTCCTTTATGCCAACTTTGGTGTGATTTTGAATTTTTTTGGGAAAGTTATTGCAATTTTTCACAAGTTCGTGCCACGGCCACTCCCCCTAAACATGGCCGAAAACTCAGGATTTTGATAACTTTTAATCCCCCATGCCTTATCAGCATATTGACCAAATATGAAGCCGATAGCTCGAAATCCCTAGGAGGAGTTCGTTAAAGTTCGAGGTGAGTAAAAGTGAAAAACGCCCACAAATCGGCCTTCGACCCAAAATGGCCGACTTCCTGCGCATTTTAGGGCATACCCCCAAGAGACTTTTTTTCTTGGTTTGAGGAGCTCTAGCAGTGTGCCAAATTTCAGATCTCTACGACTTACGGCCTATCTCACGTTTGGGGGCGTGGCTAAGTGGTTTGGCCACGCCCACTGACAACGACATTAAGGAACAAGAATTTTACGCGGGGGACAATTTTGGTTAAAGTTTGGTGATTTTTGGGGCATGGCAAAGTCCCCATATTGCCCCGCAAACACGCAACGGACAAAACAAAGAATAAAGAAAGAATAAGAATTATTGCGATTACAATAGGCCCTTGCAGAATTCTTGCGATAACAATAGGCCCTTGCAGTTTTTCTGCTCGGGTCTAATATGTGCCACACTCTGTCTACTACCTCCGAGTAGTGGCAACATTGTATAACATAACGATACATCTTTAGTTAAACTCAAAAACAGCTCTAATAGGATTTTGAATCACAGAAACATTGTTGGTGGAAAATAAAACTGACTGAAAGAGAAAGTTTGGCCCAGATCCCATATGCTGCCCTTGGACTGGACACTAAATTGAAATTTCATCGTGGCTCCCTCTCATATTCCCTGACTATATAATGCTGTTGAGGATCAGTATGGGGAGCCAGAAGCTTTCCCAACAGGTACAACCTGCAGACCATCAACAGACACAGTCACAACTAAGGTCAATTTATCCCTGCATGTTTTGTCCACCACATCCATTTATTAGTTGCATATACTAGAGCTAAAGGTTAAGCTGCATGCTTGACATATACTGTATTTTCTTTACACCCCTTTGTGAAAAGAATCTACTGACCTATTATGAAATGGCCCTACAGTTCTCACATGCCACAACATTCTGAATGGGAGGCCATGTAATGGCATATTTGCACTAAAATAATGCTCAGCAAGGCTTACTTTAGTAGATATTCTTCAGTGACTCAGAGCATACAAAGTCATTAATCAGATTGTCAAAGCTCATTCCCTTGACAAGGTCACTCTCACTTGGCTAGAGAATGCAGACAGATACTTCTTCATTATACTCCCACTCAGAAAGCTCTTTATTCGGTTGTATTTACAAAATAATTGCTAAAGTCGGCTTCCAGCACTCTAAGCATTTACTCACTTTCCATTAAGCTCATGGTGATATGACATCTGTCTGCTAGTGGTAAGGGAACTGTTACCAGGAATAACTTCACAGAACCTCTTTTAAAAACTCCAAGCTAACTCTTTAACCACAGGAGTGGAGCAGAACTGGTTATGTGGGGGTCAGCGACAGCTGTCATTTAGGCAAAGGGGTTCAGCTGGAGGTTTTCAGGAAGATACTGCTGTCAGGTAAGGCAACACAAGGGTATGAAATAGGTTATTTGAATAATAATAATTTAAATTTTATTGATCTAAGAATGGAGAAATTATTCTCTGAATTTAACCCATCCCTTAGGGAGCAGTGGGCTGCCATTGTGCGGCGCCCGGGGAGCTTTGAGTGGCTAAGGGTCATGCTCAGGGACCCAGAGTGGCAGGCAGTGGGATTTGAACCTCTCCAGGACACAAATTCCCTGCTCTCTAACCACTAGGCCACCACTCCCCTTTAAGCTCACTATGTTTATTACAGTAAGGGCCAAAAATAGTTGTCAACGCCACCTTGGGAATTTCACCCAAGAAAATGAATAACAGCACTAGTAAGGTGCACAGGTTTGTTTCACTTAAAGAGGAGGCAAGAGACGTGGTTTCACAATTTAAAAAAGTTTATTATTCTAAGTTCCGTTTGTAAAGCATGTTAAATTGACAACTTCAGTCAAACAGGGAAAAGGGATGCTCAGGACTGAGGCTGACCAGCAGGGGAAATGGTCGAGCCATCAGAGACAGATTCAAAAAAATAAAAACAAAAATAAAAATCAATGGGTCATTCCAAGCACTTGTGAACTTGCACTTAATCATGAAAGGAACCTGGAACGAACCAAACACACAGCATGTAGAAACCATCACCCGGAAGACCCTCTACCACCTTCAGCTCTCAGCACATCCAAAACAGGCATGATTGCAATTTAAAAGCAGGCTTAAATAATCCTGCTACACAGGGATGGATTAACCATACATTTTACTAGTAGACTGAGACATTTCATAGAGGATTCAAATACCTCACACAGGTGAGTTTTTCTGTGCTTAGGGTTTCTTCTCATGGAGGTTGGAACAAGTGTTGCTGAGAAGAGGAATCCTGGCAGGAAATTATCATGAATGCTAAAAACTTCCTGGGGAAAAAGTAAGCTTGATTCACTTTATCACAATCAGGCAACAGGTGGAGAGAAAGAGCAACCTCTAGATAGCAGACAGATGATTGAGTAACATAGCTCAGATGTGTGAGCTTCAAGGGTGGAGTTGGCCCCACCATGAAGGTGAGCTGCTGCTCTGAAAAGATAAAGTGCACAGAAAACACATGTGTTCATTATTGCTAGGTTACAGGTTTCTAGTACTTTTTATTTATTAAGACATGTAAAAAGGTTTATATTATAAGAACTCTGCTGTATTTTGCTGCCATCTATTTTCCTGTTCAATTAAAACCAATAGGGAATACACAATATTAATTAATTTAATTTAGGAACCAGTTGCTGTTTTAAATCCTTCTCTCATCCAACACTGTGGTGTTGTTTTATTTAAGAGCTCAGCACTAATGCATGGATTCTATCATTTCACAGAAAGTCTGCATAGATCTGAATGGTGCTGCACTTGACGTGGCACGGTTAATGGTTCAATCTTAATCTGGTGGAGTTTTACCAGATCCTGATCGATTAGGCTCAGTTCACAACCCGAATCTAGTAGGGCGGAGAGAGTGAGGCTCTGTTGATTCAATACTAATGTGGCAGGTAATGTGAAATGTGAGGGCATGCTAAAGGGCCTTTGGTCCACCAGTCGCCCTGCTAGAACCGGCGGACCCAACCTTTTGGCCGAATAGGACAAGCCAAAACCAAATGCTCGGGGGAAAAACACTGCCCGGCCTCCCGCCGGTCACTCCGCTCATCATCAGACAACCGCGCCCGTCCGAGCTGCATGGGCTCGGACTCTACCTGGCCTGGAGTTTGTACCAGTCGGGTTGGTGTCTGGTGAGTGGTGGAAGACTGTGCTCTAGGCAAAAACCGCTCAGCGTGGGACCGCCTCCTTTCCCTTACACGGTTATCCAAACGGAGGGCTAAATCAATATATTCATCTAGGTCCTCTGGTTCCTCCAATAGAACTAGTTCATCCTTTAAATTTTCATCCAGAGCCTGAAAAAACATTGATCTCAATGCTCCGGAATTCCAGCCAGATGCAACCGCCAAAGTTCGAAAATCTATGGAAAAATCAGTAAGTGGTCGGTTGCGCTGCTTAAGCGTGCATAACCTATGAGCCACCTCAGTCTGACCCATCTCTAAATCGAGTATGGATGTGAAGTCCTTTAAGAATTCATCATAAGTGCAGCCAAAATGATTATAATTAGTGAATCTTGCCTCCGCCCATCGGAGTGCCCTACCAGATAGTAAACCCAGAATATAAGATACCTTTGCATCATCATGGGGAAATGACTGAGGGGAACGGTTAAACACTAGAGAGCACTGCAACAAAAACCCACGACAACCTCCCACCTCACCGGAAAACTTCTCCGGGCAGGGGGAAATGACGTCTCGGCCATGCGGAAGTCGCTGCGCTACTGGAGGCTTCGCAGCGGCCCCCGGTGGTGCTGTGGCTCTAACACTCAGGGTGTGCTGCATGAGTGCCGTCATCTCCCCCAGCTGTTGACTAACCTGTCGCTGCTGTTCTAGGATCGAACGGAGGGTTGAGTCATGGGCCTGGATCATTTGGCCGTGTTCCGAAACGGTTCTCCGTAGTTTTTCTGCTGGGTCCGGCTGGCCTGAGAGTTCTGTCATGGTGTTAATGGCCGACTTGACCCACATGCAGAAAAACACAACTAAACAAAGAAGCGTTTAGTAAGAAGTTTTATTTGCAGAACCAGGTACTGGAAACCGAGGATGCTGAGCGTCTACAAGAGAAAAGCGAAGGCAGGTAAGACACCACCAAAGAAACCTTAACAATGTGCTCTATGTGAGAGCTTACGTCTGGTTGAGTTAGGTCCGCCAGGGAGAGAGGTTATGATCCTGGAGGGGCTGTGAGCAACACTGCAACATTGGAGCAAGGTAGTCCTGAGAGGTTCGGAGGAGGGTGGACAGGGTTCGCCTGGAGCTATGAAGCAAACGTCTGATCTGGCAGCCAGCGGGTAGAAGAGCGAGAATCCAGAATCCATAAACTGTTAGAAGTCTTCCAGAGATCTCTTAGGAACTAGGCTTTGGTATCCTGAGACAGATAAGACCATTAGTCACGGGAATAAACAGAGTCTTCACAGAAGATCAAAAACTTCACAAAATCCTGAAATTGGCCAGGCTGAATACCACGAGGAGGCAAAACACTCAGGCGTCGAAGTACTGGCTCGCCTCCTTCTTATAGTCTTCCAGCTGATGACACTCATGCGATACACCTGACCACCCAGAACTCAGCTCCTAACACCCCTACTGGTGGAAAAGGGTTAGTAGCAGCCAAAAATAACCAGGATCTGACAAACAGTTTCTCAGATTGTTGTCTGGGACAATCTTACCCTCCTTGCTTTAGTTCATAGAGCTTAGCAGGCCTCCCTTTGTGCACCTCTCCTAAACTTTCACCTTGCCAGGATATTGTGTTTTAATGAAACAATGACCAGAGCAAACAGTTCTTTTCAATGCAAAATGTTTTTTTAAATACAAAACGTCTCACTGAATGCAGATATTTCTCCAGTTAAAAATGGAACTGCAAAATTGTTGTAATGGGAAACAAGTAGGGAGGAAAGGTCAAGGAAGGAATAGAGAAGACTCGAAGGAAATGTCCAAGGGACAATAAAGGAAAAAATGAGTAAGGAAAAAAGGAAGGATGCAAGGAAGGAAAAATAAATGTCAAATAATGAAAGACAGGAAGGTCAAAAGGAAGGAAAGAAAAAGGGAAGGACACAAGAAAAGAAGGCTAGTACTTAGGGAACAAGGAAAAGAGGCAGGACATAACAATGTAATTACAGATGAAAGGAGAGACACAAGAAGGGAAAGAGGTGACAGAGAATTACAAACAGAAACACAATGTTTTAAAACCATCATACATGGAGCTCAAGGCCAATTAAATGTAAGTTTTAATGTTTTAATTATTTTTTTCATACTCGCACCGCTTTTGTTGGTGCATTAAACTGAGTTACACTGCCAAAATGAGCAGCTGTTCCAAACATCCGATCCACTGATCTAGTTGATAAAACGTTTAAAGGATCTTGTAGACTCTGTCTATGAAGACACTTTGTTTCTGCTGTTAGCACATATGGATGGGGGCTGTTAGCTCAGATTTAATCCATCCAGCCGATCAGAAAGTGCTCAACAATTTAAGAAATGTTAATTGACACATTGGGAAAGGTTATTTAGTTCATGAAAAGCCTCTTTTCATGCTTATGACATAACCTAAGTTTTTGTTTGACATGTGGTTTGTTGGTTACTGGTTAGCTTAAACTGGATGACATTCATTTGCAACCAGTAGTCAAATCTTGTCTTGCTGTACAGTAGGGTGCACAGCGGGGTTGTTTTTCTGTGATTTTGTCTTTCTATTCAAAATAAATAAAAATAAACCAACAATTTTCTGTGTTTATGTTTCCTGTTTTACGGTACCCGTACCAAACTACAAAACCAAGACACCCTGAATTAGTGCTCAATTGCGCCTTTTAAAATAAATGAGTAACAAAGGTAAACTGTTGCTGATTGTGCTACTTGTTTAAACTTATTAGGAATTTTCCTGTTAAATTATTTGTCTCAGTGGTGTAAATTTGGTATATTTAGTTGAATTATTCCTCAGCACAATGATTGTAACAATTCATGTCAATATGTCCACTAGAAGACTTCCTAGAAATTCAGTGCTTGAGTTCTTGAGAAGTAAGAATGTCCTGGCCAGAAAAAAAATTGCTCCTGTTCTTGCAGCTTTGGGTAAAAGAAAAATATTTGTTCTTGCAGAGAACATGTATGTCTTCTGAGTGTTTTTCCAGCCCTGCAGGTTCTGGTGGACAGGTCGAATCAGCCTAAATGGGAGTATCTGGTCTGCATATTTATAATATTTAAAAAGGTTTATATGTTATGATTAGGGATCTCCCGAGCCAATTCCAAGTATCGGATCCGACTCTTGATCACATCATTCCTAGGTTATCAGTACTGGAGTCCCTAATGAGACTCAGCTCCTGAAACCCACTAATGGAGTAGTGTCTTTGATTATGTCAGCTGCATCCCTGGTGAGTCATCTGGCCTCGTTTATCAAGTGTTTAAATATCACGGTCTACTTCTATGTCATGGCTTGGAAAACTGTGTTTATGCCCGCACTTATTTTGTTGAACAAATCATTTTGAAAAACACTTATTTACCCTTTCTTTATCACCCTTTAAAATGATGTGAACAGTAGAAGATACTATATTTGCAGCTTTGGCTCCCTTTCTGTGTCATGTGACCTGTTCTGTGTGCTGCCCTGTAAGCTCCCCGTGTACGTCAGTAAATTTTATGATACACATAGTTACTGAAGCACAAAAACTGATATGATCAAGGAGGCATATCAAAATGGAGAGGAAACATACTAACAATAGCCTATCACTTTAGCAAGCTATGCTACATTAGCAGTGATAAGTACTAAGTTTCTTTAAGATTGCAGCTCTATGTGTCATGCCAGATACCTCTTTAGAAATAAATGGCAAAGCTATGCAGAGTTTAGGTCATGCATGTTTTATAACACTATTAGTAGCTGTGTGAAAAGTTACTGTATGCAGTATTTAAGGCAGTATTTCTGGTTGAGAAAAAATATTTGTTTGTCCATGTCAAGAAAATTGAGAGATTGGAGGGTGGAGGTCTTCAGTGGTGAGTGAGCAAGCAAAACACTGCTTAAATGTAATGTTTAAAGTGCAAGTTTTCAAACTATGGGTATGCCTTAGACTTCAGTGGAATGACGAGAGTATCAATATTATCATCTTCTTTTAGTATAAGATGCTTTATTATTAAGAGTGGCTTGGAACCAATTTCTACTAGTAAACCCGGAAGGATTATTAATTATTATTACTCCCAAGGATTATTAGTGTCATTTGATTTGTTTTTTCTGTGTTCTGTATCATTGTAAGGGTTTTCCATCGTGTACACCGCTTTGAGTGCCTTGTTGCTGAAAAGCGCTATATAAATAAACTTGACTTGACTTGGTCCAAACTCATCAGAGCTTTGGATGTGTGTCTCTTTTATTTTGTCCTGTTCATTTATATTTCTGTTGTGATGAAAAAACTTATGGAGGAAGTTCATTAAATGGGCCATCTTAAATGACTGATTGGAATTGAGGACAAATCCTGATCAGGACATCACAAATTATTTTTAAGAATGAGCCAAAACAAAGATCTGGGAAAATGTCACAGGAGTCTGACTCTGACATGATCTTTTTGTAAAATGAAACACTATTTTATAAAATGTGAAACTCTGCTAGGTAAATTATTTTTAACCCTACTTAAAAATCCTCCCTACAGTGTAATCATTTAACTTTTTGTGTGTTTGATGGTTTACAAAATATTAAAGACAAAAAGGTATTTTGATTCTACAATAGAATGTGTTGGGGCTACTTGTACAGTAAAAATAGCTCTTAGTTTACATCATATGTGTTGTTTAGTAATGTTTTTCTACTAAGCTACAAACTTCACTTTGTTCCTTTATGGTACTGTAACCCCACAGTTTAGGTGTGTTCATCTTAAAACAAAAAAGTATTGCTGTGATTTCCACGTGTTCCACATCTCCACATGCTACCAGAAAACAACAATAAAATAAGCATATTAAATAAATGAATGAATCATTAAATAAAGAAACGTCCCATTAAATAATCAAATAACATATGATGAAATTAAATAATCAAATGTTCTGTTAAAAAAATAATTTATTATATTTTTAGGGGGGTTGCCAGTCTCTGGCACTGTTATTTTGTGGTCACAGTCTGGAAAGTTTGGGAATGACATGTGTTTGTCTTTGTTCAAAGGATATTAAACATTTACCAACAGTAGCCATGAAAAGAGCAGGTTTTATTTCTTATAATAACTGATCAGCTTTGGTACATGCTGGTATTTTGATGGTCCTTTACCAACACTGATACCCTGCAGATGTCATTATGGTCTCACACCAACAGTGGTAGGCTGCATTGTAACCACAGCTGCCCTGGGGCAAACTGATAGAAGCAGGGCTGCCATACAATTGGCATCACTGGGCCGTCTGACTAGCAGATAAGGCAGGTGAAGTGTAGGATGGATGGGTAACTGGAAGGATGGATGGATAGAAGATTCTGGAAGTGAAGTGAAGTTAGTTTTGGAACTAAGGCAATAATATACCTTTAGACAACCATTCACAATGCAAGATCAGATAAAATATTATTTTATTAAAATAATATTTTAAAGAATGATTTGCTGAATAAAACCAACCTTCTGTATGACCAATTCTCAACGGTGTTTAATTAGCTGCCTTTATGTATTAAAATAATATTTAAAGAAATATTATTAAGGAGATAGTAAATGAATATTTAAGGAAATATTATTTTGAATAAGAACCAAATCTTTCTGGAGAAATGGGGCTTAATGGTGTTTACTTAGTTTTTAAGTTTAGTAAAACAATATTTAGGGAAATATTTTCTAGATTGAAAACTAAAACCTTTTTGGGTAAATGATCTTTAGCAGGCAAGCACATATTCTTAGCTGTTAGCTGTTGGAGCTAACAAAAAAAGTGTATAGCTTATTGTCAGAATCAAAACACACACCTTTAAAATACCGTTAATAAATGGCTCGCTCTGCCGGCCGGCCAAACTGCACGTTACTGCTGCAACCACGATGATGCGGTCCCGTTGTCCTTCCTTCAGACCGAGAAAAACTGCTCCACTCGGGGTCGTAGAGACAGGGTCTCTGCTGGGATTTCTCTAGAACACAGTTGTTGGAATTATGAATCTGAGAACATTTTATTTTATCAAATAATATTTTGGTCTGTTAAGGGTTGTCCTGTGAATACCAGCCCAGTAAGGCGATGGTATTAGGACAAAATAGAAAGGTGTGAGACAAGCTCTGACATTATTGAACAGCATAAACTCTGCACATATATGGAATGAATTCACACAATTTCTTAAAATACATGAATTTATTAACAAAAATAAGTCAACTCAAAGTCAAACATATTTCAATTAACAAACTCTTTACTATGCTAAAACAATCCAACTAAACTACAAAGCAGAATTAAAGAATAAGGAAGACTAATGGTCTATGTACAATATAAACAAGTTGATCAAAGATGGTTGAAAATCATGACCAAAAGAGTGATGCAACATTACCATGCCATGTTTATGTTTGAGAACCAAGGATTATCTTGAAAAATCTGGAAATGAAGTTAAGTTAGTCTTGGAACTAACTTGGGCAATAATCAGCAAACGTTTAGACAACCCTTCTCAATGCACGAACAGATAAAATATAAGTCAGTCATCAGTCAGTAAAATAATGTTTTAAATAATTATCTGCTGAATAAAACCAACCTTCTGGATGACAATTTCTCAACGGTGTCTAATTAGCTGCCTTTATTTATTGAAATAACATTTGAAAAAACATTATTAAGGGAGTATTTTGTAAATGAGCCAAATCTTTCTGGAGAAATGGGGCTTAATGATGTTTACTTAGTTATCAAATCTAGTAAATTATGTTTAGGGACTATTATTTACTGAATTGAAGACTAAGCCTTTCTGGGTAAATATTATTTAGCACCAGAATCAAACACACACCTTTAAAAATACCGTTAATAAAAGGGTTAAAATGCATAAGCGCGGATGGTGCATTATGAGCAATCTTCCTTGTTCAAAATCACCCTTCAAGTTTGACTTAACTTAAAAACACACAAACACAGAACACAAAAAGGGCACGTGTGCTGCAGATAGCCTGCTAGCACTAAGATAGCCGAGTTTCACACAAACAAAACCAAACTTTATAGAATGAAAACGTTCAGATCATTTCATTCTAACTGTTAATCTGCCCAAACCATAACCTCTGACCATGGTGAGGAAATGTTGTCCAAGGGGCGTAGTTTGAAGAAACGTCCTCAGTCAACAAGCAGTTAGCTTTCAGCTAACCTCGGTAGCTTCGCAAGGGCTAGCTCCGGAGCTGTAGCTGGGTGGCCCGTCCTGTCCGCTGACCACATGATGATTCGGTCTCTGCTGTCTTCCTTCCAGACTGGGAGACCGCGTCTTTGCAGGGGTTTCTCTCGAACAACGTTTGCTTCTGCAGGGCTCGGAGAGAAAGTCAGCAATGCTTATACCTTAATTTCTCCTCTTTATGAATGAAATCACCGGGTACACAAACAGTGCTTCACTCATACTTAATTTGTGCATATGATCGCGTGATCTTATGACACTCTTGGATCCAGTTTGAAGAGTTTATGTCTTTTTACCAGCAAAGAGACATTATGAACACCGGTGTGGAAGAGGTCGGCTTGTTGGAGAGGGGTTCCTCTTATTCAGACAGAGGCATCATGGGAAGTCTGCTGCTACCCCCCTTTCCTCAGTTGCTGGAAGTCAGTGAAATGCAATTTATTTTGAAAGTTCCAGAAAAGTCCATACCGGAGTTTAATGTTGAAATCCATGGCTGGGTCCCAACACAGTTTGCTTCTGTAAACCTCAGAGAGAAAAGTCAAGCCACGCTTATACCTTAATTACCACATTCATGAATGAATACCGGATACACAAACAGCAATTCATTCCTATTTAACTTAGTCCATATGATAGCGTGATCGTATGACACTCTTGGATCCAGTTTGAAGAGTTATGTCTGTTTGCCTGCAAAGAAACATTAGCGCACTGTGTCCCTCCGTCCAGTTCCGCTGGGGACCTGCATGGAAGCGGTCAGAAGGCGGCTGTTATTCCCTGTCCCTGGCTGTGCTGGAAGTAGGTTAATGCGATTTATTTTGAAAGTTCCAGAAAAGTTCGTACTGGCCTTTCATTTTGTACCCATGGCTGTGGGATCCCAACGTAAGTTATCAATTATATTGTATTTTATTGAGTTTTCACCTATAAGTGGAGAAGTTTAATGTGGCACAAATGAATATAAAACAAATGTTACTTTTATTTCACGTGGTGGGTCATAATAAATAAATGCCCATTTTGTGCAGGTTTTTTCTCTAGTAGCCCACACACACAGCAACTGAAAGTGGGATAACCCAAGCTTTGCTGGGTGGGCTGCTGGGTAAACCAAATAGCTGGCCTGAAATCCTGCCAATGCTTCGTTATGCTCTCTTTTCGTCTTTCCTTTTTCTTCACTCCTGTTTCCACTCTCTGCAGGAAGAGATGGTGTTGACTGTTGCCAAGAAGAGAAAACAAACGGGCTCACTGAAAGACTTAAAGAAAAGGAAATAAAGATGGTACTTAGAAAAGTGGGATAAAACAATTGGAGCAAGATGGGACGGGAAAAAATAAATGTAGAATGTGTGAAATGAAGCTTGGAGGATTGGTGAGGAGAGACAGAGGGTCGGCTTGGGCAAAAGAGACATTGAAAAGTGACGGCCAGGGCTGGCGCCGACAGGTTCCAGCTGCTGAACCGAGACGGAAGCAGGAGAGAGACACAGAATGGAAAAAGAAAGAAACAGAAGGAGGGATTGAGAGAATGCCAATGTTAAGGCATAGAATTCAGTTAATGAGGCATTCAGCTCTTCTAGAGAGACACAGCTGAGAGACTCTTGAAGCACAGCCGCTGGAGAGGGGAAGAGGAAGAAGACCCTGTTTGATGGACGCTCATCAGGGAGAGATGGAGAGGAGAAAAGAAAAGGCATAACGGCACAATTCTGTGCAGTGAATCCATCTGACCTAAAAACCTCGGTCCCGGTATATACAAACAAAGGGAGAAGGTTATGTATAAAGTTCAACTCAAGCCATACTTTAACAAAGGTTGTAGGACAGAATCTGGTCCAGAACTGGCAAACCTGGGCAAACCTTAAAGGCTGCAATAAAAACAGACCAGAGACGATATTACATATATTTGCTGTTTTTGCTGCTGGGTAATAATCACAGTAAAAAGAAGAAACAGGAGCAACATTCTCATGACCCTTAAAGGTGAAAAGGCTTTCTGTCTTTCACTGTAGCAGGATTGTTGAGCTCCATAAACACGTCCTCTTGCAATGATTTATCTCTACCTAGATTGAATGCAGTAAAACAAGTAGTAAAATGATTCTGAGGGTTCTGGTACAACAAAGTCTGGTAGTAGATGCAAAGGCCTCTTACCTAATCTGAGCTGGAGGCTTAGTGCAGTCTAATGTTAGGCTGCAAGGGTGCACCAAACACAGGACACTGAAAAGACAGTCCTGATGACTTCCAGCATTACTGACATGACAAGGAGATCCTACTGCAGATGTTTCCACATGGCACGGTGGAGGAGGCTCCATCTTGATCTGGAAGCTTTTTCTGTGATACCAAAATTCTGCAACTTCTCAAATGTCCCAGTGATAAGCCAATGGTAACATGTGTTGATCTTGTGCTACACTACGCAG
Organism: Girardinichthys multiradiatus; assembly: GCF_021462225.1. NCBI lineage: Eukaryota > Metazoa > Chordata > Actinopteri > Cyprinodontiformes > Goodeidae > Girardinichthys > Girardinichthys multiradiatus. Next base: position 6,495,875 of record NC_061815.1, read on the forward strand.
ACACTCTCTCTGCAATAATCAAGATTCTCTTACCTCAAACCTCCTGATGCTTGAAGTCACTCCAACTAATAGGGGTCTAACCTATTTGTTTAACCCTCTGGGGTCCAGGGTATATATAGTCATTTTTGAATAATTCAAAATTTACCTAAATATTTTCTAATACATATTACTATTCCATTACTATTGCCTTATGTGGCTTTTTTTCTGCACAACCTCAGCTGTGTAAATCTACACGTATCTTTTGTATTTGGATATACTGGATCTATATTGGACATGAAGTCACACAAAAAATTAAATCTGAGCTGGAAAAAAAGTTTATTTTTTCACTGTGAATCCCACAAACATGTAAAACGAATTGTTTATCTAATCTAGACAATAAATATACACTGTAAATTTCTCAAACTTATTTACAAATATTGCAAACAACAAAGATAGATAATATTATTTTCAGGAAAATGAAGACAAAACCTTAGTCGTTTGTGTGCAACTATTTAAAACTACTTACAAAACATCATGGCTCAAAACAAGATGCTAAAAAATATTTTTTAATTTGTACCAAATAAATTGTGATGCTGGCAATTCCTTTATCAATGTTTGTACAACTTTTTACAGTTGCTTACAAAAGGTTCAGCGGGTCACAACCAGACACACATTATTTGTGCCCCCCCAATAAAACAGTTATGGAGCACATCTGCAGTCTAGCACTTCCATGGTGTGTGAAACCTTTTTCTCCAGGAGGGAATGTTTGCATTTCAGTCTGCCTGGTGCCATTTAGGTCAGGATCTGTGGGTGTGGAAATGGCAACAGGAACATCATCAGCTGATCTGTCTGACCCAGTGTTTGGGGTCACACCCTACATTTTGGTCAGGAAAGCGACGGTACTCCACGGCTCAGCATGTGTTGCAGCTCTGACGTCATCAGAGCTTATAAAAAGCAGAAGAAACAAACTTTTAACTGCTATTTTCCAGTCGTAGTGAATTACTACACTCGGAGGTGGTTTCTGGAGAATCAAAAGCTTGCAGGCAGGTTTTCATTCCATTCTCCATCACAGGCCAACCTCATAGGAAGCTTGACAAAGCTAGAAATCTTGCCGGATAAGAAGACCAGGAGTTTTACTTTAACGATCGAAGGTGCGTCTATAATGCGCAAATCAAGAAAAACCCACAGAGGTTTTCCAAAGGAGGCAAATCTTTCCTCTTTTGTTAATTCTGCTTGTCTGTGCATAATTTTTTCCTTTTTCTGTCGAAATTGGAGGAGTTGACTGTTCCTGAGTTTGTCTCTGACAAACGCAGCCCCACTTTTCACTTCCTGCTTAAAGAAGGCGATGCCAAGTAATCCGGTTCCTTTTGCTGGTACTATAGAAATTGCCTGGGCATGATAAAGTAGGATAGTTAGGGTGATTCTAGAATCGCAATTCATTTAACTCAATGTGCTTTAATGTGCTTTGTATGTTGCATGCAACGCTTATTAAAGTTCTGCGGAACTTTCTGACTGCTGTTTAACACTGTTTTAACAACTGAGCACTGACTCAGTTAATGTTAAAGTTGATTCTCAAAGCAGACTGAGGCTACAAACTGAGCCTCATGTTCAACATTGTTTTACAGTTTATGACCCTTTGCGTTTAGGGTTTTTTCATGACTGTATGCTGATAAGGACCTATGCCGCTCCTGAGGGCGCTGCCATGTAGAACTTGTTGAGTCCCATCGTTTTTGTTTTTCCTTCAAGTTAATCTAAATTATTGTGTCATTCACATTTGTCCATAAACTGCTGGTTTGATCTCCATCTACCCTTAGCACATTTGTGATTACTAGTGTACCCATTTTGTAGAATAATGCATGCTTAATTAGGTGAATGTTGTTGGACCAGAATAGTTTGATTGTAAGAGGGACTATTGGTTTTAAAAATTTTCACATACATAAAAAGACAGCATTTATTGTGTGTACGAGTGATTATGCGGATGATAAGGTTAGTATTCCACACCATTTGGTAAAACGGTTGATAACAGAGTGACATTTGGTGTGGTTTTATGAACCATTCGCACATCACTCTGCTTTGCATTACTCCTCAGGGTTACTCTGTTAGTCCCATTACATACGCAACATTCCTCCATCTTTTGACAACAAAATAATCCTTCCTGGCATAGATTCAACAAGGTACTAGAAACATTCCTCAGAGAGTTTGGTCCATATTGACATGATGGCATCACACAGATGATGCAGATTTGTCAGCTGCACATCCATGATGCAAATCTCTCATTCCACTACATCCCAAAGGTTCTCTATTGGATTGAGATCTGGTGACTGTGGAGGCCATTTGAGTACAGTGAACTCATTGTCATGTTGCAGAAACTGTTTGAGATGATTCGTGCTTTATGACATGGCACGTTATCCTGCTGGAAGTAACCATCAGAAGATGGCTGTGGCATTGAAACGATGCTCAGTTGGTACCTAAGGGCCCAAAGTGTGCCAAGAAAATATCCCCCACACCATTCCACCACCAGCCTGAACTGTTGATACAAGGCAGGATGGATCCATGCTTTCATGTTGTTGATGCCAAATTCTGACCCTACCATATGAATGTCGCAGCAGAAATTGAGACTCATCAGACCAGGCAATGTTTTTCCAATCGTCTATTGTCCAATTTTGGTGAGCCTGTGCAAATTGTAGCTTGAGTTTCTTGTTCTTAGCTGACAGGAGTGGCACCCGGTGTGGTCTTCTGCTGCTGTAGCCCATCCGCCTCAAGGTTCAATGTGTTGTGCATTCAGAGATGCTCTTCTGCATGCCTTGGTTGTTACGAATGATTATTTGAATTACTGTTGCCTTTCTATCAGCTCGAACCAGTCTGGCCATTTTCCTCTGACCTCTGGCATCAACAAGGCATTTGCGCCCACAGAACTGCCACTCACTGGATATTTTCTCTTTTTCGGACCATTCTCTGTAAACCCTAGAGATGGTAGTGCATGAAAATTGCAGTAGATCAGCACTTTCTGAAATACTCAGACCAGCCTGTCTGGCACCAACAACCATACCACGTTCTAAGTCACTTAAATCACCTTTTTTTCCCCATTTCGATGCTCAGTTTTGTTAGTAATAACCTTTATTAATATTACTCGTAGCTGTTTTTCCCATTTATACCATAGTGATATAAAGCATAATTTCTAATGTTTCCCTTTTGTTAGAATAGGATAAGAATGCTCATTGACACAAATGGCCCATGGTTTGTCATGAATGACCTGAGGATGGGGCACTGGGTTTGATGGTGGAGCAGCCGGTATCTGGTTTGATTAGAAAGCCACGGTCCACTTAGATTAAGGATGGACACCCGCTACTACACAACCTACCAGATAGACACCACAATGGTGACACATAGTCTACTGATAATCACTGAGGGAGGCCACATCCATTGCATTGGAGTGCCAGATATAAAACTACATGTGACGTTCTTTTGGGGCTCTTCATCATTCTTACACAGTCGGCGGCGGTCCGAGACGGGAGCCTCAGCTCTGATCTCTGTAATCATTCCTCTGCCTAATTTAGATTAAAGGAGCTAAAAGTTAGAAACTGTTTGAGAGTCGTTCCTTTAAGAGTCAGAGTTAGATAAATGTGTGATCACTTCTGGGGACCAAGGACTGGAGGAACTACAAGAAGTCTGACTGCCAACAGGGTGCGGTAGCTCGGACATATTGTTGTTTCTGCCCGCGCCCCGGAGGCAAAAATAACTTTTGGATAGGGCTGCCACAGAAGGACAAAACACACCAGCGGCCGCAAACCAAAAGGTAGGGAGATTCCTATTAAAAATCTCCAGTGTTTTTCCTGTTAATACACTCTGGCTCTGTTGTTAGTTCTAAGTGAGCTGATTTTGAAATTCTTGGAGGCAGAGAAATGGTTCAGAATAATTGTTGCGAACGTGTTAAGAAGTGATAAGACGTGTTAATAAGCAGTGCGACTTTGTCAGTCTGGGAAGAAAGGTACAATCTTCTAAAAGAGACTAAAGTCTAGGGGAAAAAATTTGAAGTTCCTTTATTGCATGCAAGGTAAGATCGTTTTCCCTCGTACGCAATATAAAAGTGACCTCCCTGAATGAGGAGCTAATACTTGGCTAGGTTTCAAGGTGCTGATATCTCTTAAAGCGCCGCCAAGGGGAAGTAATAGGTTTCAATGGCTCCTCGGACTTCTTAAAAAGCCCTCAAAGCTGCTTTTTTGAGTAAACAGCTGTACAAATATAAAAGTGTAACATCACCTGGCCAGTGTGAATGTGTGTGAGTCGATAACAGGGAGCTGACGGAAGTCACGGGGGACACATTACACTGAACGACTTTGACTGCTACATGCTAAGCTAACAGACCCTAGCTCACTGAATAAACTCTGCTGTGAATAAGCTTTGGTGTCTGAGAGACAACAAAACAAGCTCTCATTTGGACCAGGAAACGGTGCTGTACCGCCAGGTTAGTCAGAGTGTGTGAAAGCGTGTGTGAAGTGAGAGAATGACTGAGATATCACTAGAAAATGAGCTCCCTCTTGTTCTCTAGGAGCAATGCTTGGAAACAGGAAGGAGAAACATATTAGTAAGTTTCACCCAAAAAGATGCTTTAAAAAGTTAAAACAACAGTTTGATGGTGCTTGTTTGGGTCCCGAAATAATTGACGAGTCACCAGAAAAGGGTAAGAAATTATTTTAGCCATTAAGTAACACAAAGTGGTTCCACTCTAGAGCAGCTTTATCATGGCCAAACAGAAACATTTGCAGGGCAGATCCAATGTCCTTCGACTTGATTTTGACTTTATTTAACCATATCATGGCACATATTATGTATGGAAAGAAACAAAAGGTGTAATTGGCAGCACTGACAACTAATTATTTCAAGGGTAACCCCTTGAAATGTAACATCTAATTTTTGAGAGGGTCCTTGCAGAACAGGAAGATAAACAACAGCAATACAAATCAAACAAGTATGAAAAATCACACAGAAATACCCACAACATTCTCAAGCACCAAACAAACACACACTCTCACAACCACCACCATAGCAACTGCATGGCACATAGACTTAACATCAAGGCACAAAATAAGACAACACATACAGATGCAGAGTTAATATGCATATCTCTGTGAGGATTAAGTCCAGAATAAATTAACCTATATTCTTACTGAAAGCAAGAGAAAGATGTTTTACAAGTAAGGCATCTTAGAAATATGAATAGCAGTAATACAGCTAAGTATTCCAAGCTGATGGAGCTTTAAACTGAAATTGAAAATGTCAAATTTTTCCTAATTCTTGGTGTAAAACACAAAAAGATAACTGATCAGTATTTCTCAGGCCATATTGTGAATTAAGTTGGATTAAGTACTTCTCAATACGGAGTATTTCAAAGTTTGAGGGGATGAAGATTAGTTTCTGTGACATGGCCATTAATAACATCTGTGTGTTCTAGGATTGGCAGCACCAGTTGTGTGAAAACTCTTTTACGAGCTGGAAGGGAAAACGTTCCACAGAACGATAATGTGACAATTTTAAGGCAACAGGCTTCCAAACAATATTAAATTTAGGATTTTAGCTCGACCAGTTAGACTCAGATTTTATCTGAGTCCAAAAGATGTTTTTTTGGAAAACTTTACAACAAATAATTGAAGTGATTAAACTAGGAAAAACGTTCATTCATTTAAGACTTACAGCAGGAGGAAAAATGCTGTTAACTTTACATAATTTGAAAAGAATAAACCTACCATCGCCTTCGGACAAGATTAAATTTATGTCCTATATTTAAAACTTGGTTCTCACCAAAAGTGGTAGTTGCATTAAAAGATAGTTGATTTAATTGATGAATTTAAAAGCAATAAAATCCCAGGCGGATTATACATACCGATTTATGTCAAGTCAAGTTTATTTATATAGCGTTTTTCAGCAACAAGGCAGTCAGGGCGCTGTGCACAAGGAGGGGCATTGCAGTGATGCAGAAAATCAAACAACAGAAGTAATAAAAACAACAAAAAAGAATAGGATGATGCATAAAAAATGAAAGGAAAGTTGGACTGAAAAATTTAATAATGTTTAGATGGCACAGTCATTATTTATGCATAAACAGGTTTATTGTGGTAGGCAGAAGTACAATTAATTTTCCAACTTTCACTACTTGATGCTGCAAAAGGCTGACGAGGCCAAGGATCCATAGTTTTTGTGTCAGACCACCAGGTGCTACAAAGGTAGGCTATACTTTCCTTTTTCTGAATGAAATGATTCTGTTTATAACTAATCTATTTCCTTTTTGTCTTCTTTTATTCCTTAATAAGCTGTTACATAGCAAGACTGCAATGTTGTTTATTTTTGTCTTCTTTGTATATAATAATAATGGAAATAACAATGAACAAATATGATTATGTGTTGTGAAATGAAGATGGCGAAAGAAAGAAAAATGCTGATTTCACTACCCAAGTTTGTGATTTATTGTTTGTGTTAATTTGTTGTACTGGGATGGCTGTATCAAATTATTTATTTTCAGGCATTGCCGGTCACAATACTCATGATTTCTCTGGAAAGGTTGATGAAGAGTCCTCCCACTATATTGCCTGATGATGTAACCCTAAACATATATTTTTCTCCTAGGTGAAGAAGGCCTGAAAAGGTGGTTGGGACCGGCCTGACAAATGGGTCCATTGACACATTATTACTTAGAATATGAGATCTCTGGGGTTCAAGAACAATAGGAATCGAAAGATTGTATTTGAGGGTTGAAAACGTGTGGTTGAAAAGAGTGTGACAGGAATGAATGAATGCCCAATGTATGAATGATGAATGATGTGGGCCACACGAGTGAAAGGTTCATGGATTGAATGGTATGTTTCAGTTTCTGTGAGCTCATATTTTGTTTTGGGTTTTGATTAATAGTTGTGTTTGGACAACTCATAAACATTTTAGAGTGCACCAACTTTTGTTTTTCATTTGTTTTTCTCTAATGTCGGTGTTCCCTATATGTGTTCAGATGTTCGCAAGTTGGAACAATTTTCTGGGTTTTATTTTCAGAGGGTGAAAATTCGGTAAATTTTGTGAAATTGGATCTAAATTCTCTTTGGGATGAACAGAACCAAATAGAAACTGTCATTCTGCCATAGGGTTTCTGGTTGAATAAATTGATGGTAAAAGATTTGGCCGCCCAATCTTCTTTAAGAGGGGAGGCTGAAGCCGGCGTGTGTTGTGTGTCTTAAGTGTTTGTCTCAAATGTTTGTCTGACTAACCTTTAAACTTCATAGAAAACAAAAACAAATAATAATAATAATCATAGGATGGAAAAAATGGAAATAGATATATTGGGGAAAAATGACTGGTTATAGTGATCACATGTTAAGAACATGTTAAAACAGGAATGAATAGCTAAATAATGGTATGATTAAGTTTGTACAGAATATGCAAATACTTTTATCTAGTATTGGGGGTAGAGGTTACGGGAAAGGACCCTAAAGGTCTAATTTAGGTACATATAATCAAATTATCAACACGCTTAAAAAGTAGATTGTCCAAAACACTGGACACCTTCATGGTAAATGATGCGAATACTTTGTTCTGGGGATGATTAAAAAAATTATTATGGAAAATAACGGTTTGAACATATTTAACATTGGTTACTAGTTAACGGACAATAAATTAGCATCTAACTGGGTTACAATGTAAATATAATTTTTGGTTAAAGGTGAGAAGATGACTATTATATTATCTACATATAAGATTCTCATGAAAACAGGTACTGGAACATTTCCTGTTCCCAACAAGCCCTAAAGGAAATTGTTATTGATTTTATGGCTACTGACAACAGAGTGAAAGGATGTAGAGATGTGCTTGACACTTTCACCAGGTCGGCTGAGAGAGCTAATCACACTATCAAAAAACCTGTTAACTCCCCATGAGCTGCTGACAGGAAGAACCATGCCCTGACCTTTCACCTCCTCTCTTCAGTCGGGGTGTGAACCCAGTCTGGATTCACAGAGAGAGCAACTGACATGCTCAACGATTTCAATCTGCTGCGAAGTTTTTGTCTCATAACACACAGGAGGCTCTAACCAAAGAACCAACAGGAGAAACAAATGGAACTCTGGATGAGGGCAAAACTAAGGTAAGCAGATGATATAGCAGGAAGGGAGAGCCATCCTCCAAAGGAAACCTCAGAGAAATCAGAAAGAACCTCAGGAAGAACATATGCATAGGTTCCATTGGATATCTTTTGACTTAACATTTCATTACCAGCAAATACATCAAAAATGTGCTTGTGAAATTAAATTCATTTATTCCAGTAACCATAACATCATAAGGTAAAATTAACTCATCTTTTTGCTTTCAAGTAACAAAATACAATTATGTGGAACCTGTTTCATAAATGTTTGAGTGGGCTGGGTTACTTCAACAGAGGAAACATGATAAAGAAGTAAACAATAAAAATTCTATTTGTTGGGTTAAAGCTTGAAGGAGTATGTCCCGGTAAATTTGAAAGGTTGTCACAAAATCAAAAATTACAAAGGGGAGAAGGATTTCTAAAGTAAAACTGCGTGAATAATCAACAAACAAATGTTTACTTTTGTAAATGTGGGAAATTGTGGAATAATTTGCATGAAGGGTTAAAGGAGTGTTCAACTATTTAATCAATTCAAATAACTTCATGAATAGAAATTATAACTTCCTATGTGCTTCTGAGTTATTTATTTATAGATGTGTTGTTTGGAACTTAGATTGTAAATTAACTTGATACAAGGCCTTGAACCTTTACTTGCTGCTGAACAGAACTGATTTATGGGGAATAATTGCTTTGGGGGTGACTACCTATTGACTGGACAGGACAGATGTGCCCTGGTTACCCTCTCCATCCAGGATGCCCTGACACCGATTGGGCCAGTTCATCAGGGGTAACCTTTCAGAAAATGTGTTTTTGAATTTGCTATGCTAGAATACAAACTGCTTCCTGTTAGAACCGATTCTAATCTTTTAAATGACACCATGGCAAAACAGGAGAGACAGCTGAAGGCTGTGTAAACAGGATGTTGAAATTATTTCTTGTCAAAATAGAATAGCTTTGGATATTATCCTAGCAAAAGAAGAACGGTTGTGTGATGTTTTTGGAGAGGCTTGTTGTTCTTTTATTCCCAAAAATTACAGCACCTGATAGATCTCTGAAGAAGGCCCTAGAAGAATTGCAATCACTATCTATTGAATTAAAATTGTACTTAGGAATCGACGAACAATTCACGAACATGTTTGAGACGTGGTTTGGAAAATGGGGAAACCTACTGGTGAGTATATTCCCTTCATTGACTGTTGTGGTGATTGCAGGTTGTGTATGCTGTTGTGCACCGTGTATTCGAGCTCCCATCCTTAGGTGCATGACTACAACCATGAGCTCCATGGACTGGGGGGGGATTGGGAGTGCCGACCGCCTTACAGATGCCGATAGTTAAGGGGTCGGGCCCCTCAAATCAGGAGTGTGAAAAAGAGGGGGCCGTGATCAGGATTGATAGAGGATAACCCATAAGTAAAAAGGGGGGCCACCGTCTGAGCCGATATCCTTTACAGTGATTTCTGTGACTTAATGAATAATTATGATCTTAAAGGAATCAGAATACTTTATTTAATGGTATGAATACTGTATAAGTTAATGACTGTCAAGTCTTTATACACAAATGCTGACCCGACTTGAGAGGATCAAGAAGGAAGCAGACATTGGTTCAACTCTTCTTATCTTCTTTATTAATTTAATCTAAAGATCATATATGCAGATATATAGCAGAATCATCAGCATCAGTAGTATCAGCAGTATCAGTAGGTTGAAAACCTTACAAATAAACAAAGCAAAAAATAGTTTTTAACTGGGTCTCAATGAAAAAATATAAATTCATAAGTGTTTTTACTCTAATATATTTGTACAGTACATGACATTGATAAACTGATCAATTTAAGCATTTACCATAACTATTTTAAATACTTTTGTAAATTAACCAAGTAAAAAAAAAAAAAACTACCAGCATTCCAATCAATGAAAGCTAAAACTCAGACTATCTGTCTGTTAAATCTCCCATTAGCAGCGTTATTCCAAATAATCACTCTCAGCTCTAGAATTAAATTATTAAATCAAATAAAGTACTTTTACCATCAATTTATACTGCAAAATAATGCTTTAACCCATATGTAGGAACAGAACGGCTCATTCTATGAACCAAAAAGTAGCATCAGATCAACTTAGACGTCAGCAGGCCTGTTAAATATACACAGCACATCTATGCACTACAAAACACCTCTGACCACAAATCCAACTTAAATTTAAAGAACTATTCCAAATTTCTCAACAGTTTAATACATTTATTTCACTAGAACTGAGGTTCTTACTCACTGGTGCATGTCTACTCTTCTCTCCATGCATTGATTCTAACAAAAGATGCACACCTGCTCTAAAACCTAATCAGTGCCACTAGGCCACATGTACAGCCCGCTGCTGTCTGAACCAGGTAAATCAAATGGATCACAGAAGGTTTCCTAGATAAAAAACCCTAAAACAAAGTCAGTTCTGCCATTTGACACAACAATGACAGATTGATTAAGTGAAATTGGTAAGTTAAGCACATGTCATGTATGAAAGTATTAATAGCACTTCCCAGGTTATTTTTGTTTAGGTGTTCACCTCTCCATAGCTTGATTTTTAGGACATATGTTAGGTAATAAATAGAGGCTGCTTTAAACTAAACAAGTTTTCTAATTGTGCTAAACCGGTACATTGTTCTTGATCATGATGAAATATTTTTGACTAAGATCCATTTGATTAAGCCACTATGTGTGTGGCCTGCTTTAATGATAATAATAATAACAGTTGCTAATTACCTACAATTGGGCGTAACCTGCCCGGTATGAACATATGATTTTATATTCCATTTTAAGACTAACCTTTTTAGGTAGCTGAACCTGCCAAAGGACGCTTAGGGATGTTGCTCAGGGGGCAGAGAAGATGGACGAAGACAATCAACACTTAAGGTCTACATTAACTGATTCACATGATGTTAGACAGAATTTTCTGCTGTGCTTCAGGCTGTTGTCCTTTCTCTCTCTTTTCTCTAAATCATACACATACAGGTTTGATGGGGTTATACTTGTCTCCACTAGGTGTATCAACTGTTGCTTAGACACAACCAGGGGTCTACCGGAGAGATGGCGTTCCTCCTTGGGGGGGTGGAACCACGTGACAGCTGGAAGGAGATTCTCTGGTCATATATACAGGTCCTTCTCAAAATATTAGCATATTGTGATAAAGTTAATTATTTTCCATAATGTAATGATGAAAATTTAACATTCATATATTTTAGATTCATTGCACACTAACTGAAATATTTCAGGTCTTTTATTGTCTTAATACGGATGATTTTGGCATACAGCTCATGAAAACCCAAAATTCCTATCTCACAAAATTAGCATATCATTAAAAGGGTCTCTAAACGAGCTATGAACCTAATCATCTGAATCAACGAGTTAACTCTAAACACCTGCAAAAGATTCCTGAGGCCTTTAAAACTCCAAGCCTGGTTCATCACTCAAAACCCCAATCATGGGTAAGACTGCCGACCTGACTGCTGTCCAGAAGGCCACTATTGACACCCTCAAGCAAGAGGATAAGACACAGAAAGAAATTTCTGAACAAATAGGCTGTTCCCAGAGTGCTGTATCAAGGCACCTCAGTGGGAAGTCTGTGGGAAGGAAAAAGTGTGGCAGAAAACGCTGCACAACGAGAAGAGGTGACCGGACCCTGAGGAAGATTGTGGAGAAAGGCCGATTCCAGACCTTGGGGGACCTGCGGAAGTAGTGGACTGAGTCTGGAGTAGAAACATCCAGAGCCACCGTGCACAGGCGTGTGCAGGAAATGGGCTACAGGTGCTGCATTTCCCAGGTCAAGCCACTTTTGAACCAGAAACAGCGGCAGAAGCGCCTGACCTGGGCTACAGAGAAGCAGCACTGGACTGTTGCTCAGTGGTCCAAAGTACTTTTTTCAGATGAAAGCAAATTCTGCATGTAATTCGGAAATCAAGGTGCCAGAGTCTGGAGGAAGACTGGGGAGAAGGAAATGCCAAAATGCCAGAAGTCCAGTGTCAAGTACCCACAGTCAGTGATGGTCTGGTTGCCGTGTCAGCTGCTGGTGTTGGTCCACTGTGTTTTATCAAGGGCAGGGTCAATGCAGCTAGCTATCAGGATATTTTGGAGCACTTCATGCTTCCATCTGCTGAAAAGCTTTATGGAGATGAAGATTTCATTTTTCAGCACGACCTGGCACTTGCTCACAGTGCCAAAACCACTGGTAAATGGTTTACTGACCATAGTATCACTGTGCTCAATTGGCCTGCCAACTCTCCTGACCTGAACCCCATAGAGAATCTGTGGGATATTGTGAAGAGAACGTTGAGAGACTTAAGACCCAACACTCTGGATGAGCTAAAGGCCGCTATCGAAGCATCCTGGGCCTCCATAAGACCTCAGCAGTGCCACAGGCTGATTGCCTCCATGCCACGCCGCATTGAAGCAGTCATTTCTGCAAAAGGATTCCTGACCAAGTATTGAGTGCATAACTGTACATGATTATTTGAAGGTTGACGTTTTTTGTATTAAAAACACTTTTCTTTTATTGGTCGGATGAAATATGCTAATTTTGTGAGATAGGAATTTTGGGTTTTCATGAGCTGTATGCCACAATCATCCGTATTAAGACAATAAAAGACCTGAAATATTTCAGTTAGTGTGCAATGAATCTAAAATATATGAATGTTAAATTTTCATCATTACATTATGGAAAATAATTAACTTTATCACAATATGCTAATATTTTGAGAAGGACCTGTAGGTTTAATGCATACATACATGGTTGAATGATTGTTTCAGGGGGTGGTTACCCAGTTGCAGGTGGTCCAAGATCTACCCAGTGCCTAGGGGGTTGACTGATCTAAATTAGTGAGGTGCCTTTAAATGACACCTCATCAGGGGGGTTGTTAGGAATAACCTTTATTAATATTATTCATAGCTGTTTCTCCCATTTATACCATAGTGATATAAAGCATAAGTTCTAATGTTTCCCTTTTGTTAGAATACGATAAAAAAAACAAGATGGTGCCGACGATGGCAGCCTCTGAGCTTTGCTTTCTCTTTGTTTTTGTATTTTGTGTATTTTTATGTTTTACGAGCCACAGTACTGTGGTGTTGGGCCACAATCCTGTGGTCTCATTCAGTAGAGAGGAACTTCTCAACATCAGAGTCCTCTGTTGGGATTTTTTCACCATCTTTCATTGATCCGACGGTCACTGGCAAGCGGAGCTGCGGCACTATATGGGATACTGCGCCGAAAGTGTCGGAGGAGAAACCATGCTGGCGCGCTGGTAAAGCTCCGCAAAAGAGGACTTCGCACACCACTGCCTTCAATCCACCTGGCAAATGTCCGCTCTCTAAACAACAAGATGGACGAGCTGCTTCTTCTCACGGGTAAAAACACGGACCTCCGCGGATCAGCGATTCTCTGCTTTACCGAGACATGGCTGAGTGAAAACATCCCGGACCGCGCACTGCTGTTGCCGGATTTCCAGCTGCTCAGAGCGGATCGCAGTGCGGAGCTATCGGGGAAGAGGTGAGGAGGTGGAATCTGCTTTTATATAAATGAAGGTTGGTGCAGAGACGTACAAGTGCTGGGAAAAACATGTAATCCGGATCTGGAGTCATTTTTCATGATCTGTAAACCGTTTTATTCACCGAGAGAGTTTTCCTCGTTTATAATAATTGGCTCATATTTTCCACCGCATGGCTGCACTTCTGCCGCGGAAAAACATCTTGCTGAGCTGATTACAGATGTGGAGAAAAAATACATGGACTCTTTCATCATAATACTGGGAGATTTTAACAGAGCAAACCTCTCCCATGAACTCCCTAAATACAGACAACATATTAAGTGTCCCACCAGAGACAAAAACACACTGGACCATTGTTACACAGCTTTAAAGGACTCATATCATGCTGTTACCAGGGCTGCTCTGGGTTTTTCGGATCATTATCTAATCCACCTCATCCCAACCTAGAGACAGAGACTAAGAGCTTCCAAACCCAAGGTTCACACTGTTAAGAAGTGGACTGAGGAATCAAAGCAGACGCTACAGGCCTGCTTTGAATGCACAGACTGGACTGTTTTTGAAACCTCAGCCACTGAGTTAAACCAACTAACTGATGTGGTGACATCATACATCAGTTTCTGTGAGGACATGTGTGTGCAGACCAAGACCTTCTGCACCTTCGGGAACAATAAGCCATGGTGTTGGATGGGTGCAAAAGCTTGTTATCACTCATGTAAAAACTTTGTGTTGCAAGGCACCTCCACTATGCCTTCCTCCCTGTGTGTGTGAATTATTGTTATCTCTGTGTGAACCAGCCTCCTTTCTGTCTCACACACATACACCCTGTCTGAACTGTCTGTTGAATTGTGTATATAAATAAAGAGATAGGGTGTCAAAACTTTGTAGTTTCACTGCAAAGTGGGCTACCCTTGCTGCAAGTAACTCTGACTGTATCGTTCTTACCTCTGAGTTGACTAAATAATACCTAACACATGGTTTACTCCACACCTCAGGAATCTGCGCAGGGAAAAGGAAGAAGCTCACAGCAGTGGAGATTGGGCGCGGTACAGGCAGGCAAGGAACAGACTAACAAAGGAGATCAAATCAGCCAAGAGAAGCTACAATGAAAAGCTTAAGAACAGCCTTTCTACTGGTGACACTTCAGCTGTATGGACCGGTCTGAGAAACCTGACTGCCTATAGGAGCACCACCACCCATCCTGAACAGAGTCGTCTCCTGGCCAACCGTCTGAATGGCTTCTACTGCAGACATGACAAGAAGCCATTCACACCTCAATCATCCCCTCCACATCCCATTCAGGAACAAATTTGACCCGTAAAACAACCAACCCCCTACCTTCAGATCCTATGCCTGCACTAAAGATCTCCGAGGGAGATGTAAATAGGCTCTTTCAGCGCATGAAAACAAAGAAAGCTGGAGGACCTGATAACGTCTCCCCATCATGCCTGAAAGTCTGTGTAAATCAACTTGCTCCAATCTTCACAAGGATCTTCAACAAATCACTGGAGAAATGTGAGGTCCCCTCCTGCCTCAAACGATCCACCATCATCCCGGTGCCCAAGAAACCCACCATCCTAGGATTAAATGACTACAGGCCTGTAGCCCTGACGTCTGTGGTCATGAAATCCTTTGAGCGGCTGGTGTTGAAGCACCTGAAAGACATCACAGGCCCCCTGCTGGACCCCCTGCAATTTGCTTACCGAGCAAACAGGTTGGCAGATGATGCTGATAACTTAGGTCTACACTTCATCCTGCAATACCTCGACCACCCAGGGACGTACGACAGGATCCTGTTTGTAGACTTCAGCTCGGCCTTCAACACCATCATACCAGACATCCTCCATCAGAAGCTCAGCCAGCTCAACGTCCCAGCCTCCACCTGTCAGTGGATCAACAGCTTCCTGACGGACCGACAGCAGCAGGTGAGACTGGGGAGCATCGTCTCCCGAACCAGATCAGTAAGTACTGGTGCCCCCCCAGGGGTGTGTTCTATCCCCACTCCTCTTCTCCCTGTACACAAATGACTGCACCTCATCGGACTCGTCTGTGACACTCCTGAAGTTTGCAGACGACACCACTGTCATTGGACTGATCCAGGACGGTGATGAGTCTGCATACAGACAGCAGGTGGATCGGCTGGTACACTGGTGCAGTCAGAACTACCTTGAACTCAACCCACTCAAGACTGTGGAAATGGTGGTGGACTTTCGGAGAACACCACCCCCATACACCCCCCTCACCATCCTCAACAACACTGTATTGGCCGTGGACCACTTCAGGTTCTTCGGAACCACCATCTCTGAGGACCTGAGATGGTCTTCACACATAGACACTGTTTGAAAGAAGGTCCAGCAGAGACTGTACTTCCTGAGGCAACTCAAAAAGTTCAATCTTCCACAGGAGCTGCTGGTCATCTTCTACACTGCCATCATTCAATTTGTCCTGTCTTCATCCATCTCTGTGGTTTGGCTCATCTACACTGCCATCATTCAATCTGTCCTGTCTTCATCCATCTCTGTGGTTTGGCTCATCCACAAAACAGGACAGGTGCAGTCTGCAACGAACAATCAGGAATGCAGAGAGAATAATCAGGGCTGACCTTCCCTCCATCCAGGACTTATACAGGTCTAGGGTCAGGAAAATAGCTGCTAAAATCTCTGCAGACCCCACACACCCTGCACATAAACCGTTCAAAGCTTTACCTTCAGGCCGCCGCTACAGAGCACTGTTTTTGCTAAAACCAGCTGTTTCTTCCCCCAGGCTGTTTCTCTGTTGAACATTCAATAGAGTGCAAAACAACAGCATACAGATGTTGCAAATGCACCTTTTTATTATTATATATGTGTATATTGTACATTGTAAGTACTTACTTGCTTTCTGCTCTCGGTGCAGGAGGACGCTTTTTTTCTGTCTCCCACCCCCTCCCTTATCTGCCCTGCTTCAGCTCTGTGTCATGTCTTTGGAACCTCTTCTTGCATATCTTCCAAATTCTTAGTTATGGATTTGGTCAGCTGGTCTCTCAATGCAATTGATAAAATTTTCTCAACGAGAAGACAGGGGTCGGGAGAGCCCACTTGCCCGGATGGGACATTTTTCTCCGTTTACACAATGGACTCCTGGCAGAAGTGGAGGATTGTGTGTCTGTCGATAATGTCAGTCGAGGATGTGGAGGATGTGTATATAATTGGATGTTTGATATCAGGATTTCTGCTTTTTGGACTCAGCGGTTACCTGGCATATCGAGAAATTCGGAGAGTGTCAGCAGCTGTTCTGGCAATTGTAAGGCTGCCTGGCATGTATGATAGGATCTTCAGGGCGATCAGCACTCAGACTGTGATGTTACGTGAGCTGAATCGCAGACTGGATGTGATCCTTATACAGGATCGCAGGCAGGTTGCGGTTCCTGGACTCAGGGGTGAAATGGGATAAATCTTGGAGAAAGTTGTTTGCTCGGATCTGGCGAAAGACCAGGAATTTGGCTGTTTGGATTCGCCTTTGAGAAGCACCAGCGAGACTCTCAAGGCTGACGGAAAATTAAGAGTCAGCCTAACCCAAATAATTGTTGTTTTTCTGAATCTGGCTCCCCTGCACGGCCTTGATGGCCGGCTATCTTCAACCTCTCCTGGAAGTTATGTAAACATGACGCTCTGCTCCCTCTGCCCCCTCCCTTCCCTGAGGACATCTGTGGACCTGCTCAGAACTTTGTGGCCAGTTGATGAACATTCCAACGTACCATCAAGGACAATGGCCTCTGTGACAGTGCTTCATGGACTTACATGCACACACTCACTCGCACACACACGCATGCTCAAGATAAACATATGCACCCCTCACACCACCTTCACCGTTCCCGGCATGATGTTGTTTTGTAAACTTGTTGCTTCTTTGTGCTGAGGTTTGTTTTGCAATCTCAAACTGTATCCTGCTAAGGATAAAGTGTGAAATATGATTTTTTTCCCTCTACTTTCCTAATGTGGCCTCTTTTCTCATCTAGCAAGGGCAGCGCCTTTGAGTGGGCAGCAAAGCCTCGGTGACCCATCCCCCACTTGTCTTGTGTCATGATGTCTGTTTGGATGGGTTGCACTGGAATTCTAATTTCCCCTCGGGGATCAATAAAGTATCTTTGAATTTAATTGAATTGTATATTCTGTAATGCAAAAACAAAAGCAAAGAGCAAAATGTACCGGAGTCAAATTCCTTGTTTGTATGTACAAACTTGGCAATAAAGCTGATTCTTATTCTGAATGCTCATTGACACACATTATAAGGATAAATGGCCCAAGGTTTGTCATGAATGACCTGAGGATGGGGCACTGGGTTTGATGGTGGAGCAGCCAGTATCTGGTTTGATTAGAAAGCCACGGCACACTTAGATTAAGGATGGACACCTGCTACTACACAACCTACCAGATAGACACCACAATGGTGACACATAGTCATCAGTCAGTCATTTTCTACCACTTATTCCATAGTGGGTCACAGGGGAGCTGGTGCCTATCTCCAGCAGTCTATGGGTGGGAGGCGGGGTACACCCTGGACAGGTCGCCCGTCCATCGCAGGGCAACACACAAACAACCATGCACACACTCATTCATACACCTAAGGGCAATTTAGAGTGACCAATTAACCTAACAGGCATGTCTTTGGACTGTGGGAGGAAGCCGGAGTACCCGGTGAGAACCATTGCATGCACAGGGAGAACATGCAAACTCCATGCAGAAAGACCCCAGGCTGGGAATTGAACCCAGGACCTTCTTGCTGCAAGGCAACAGTGCTACCAACTGCGCCACCATGGTGACACATAATCTACTGATAATCACTGAGGGAGGGCACATCCATTGCATTGGAGTGCCAGATATAAAACTAGATGTGACCTTCTTTCGGGGCTCTTCGTCATCCTTACACAGGCGGTCCGAGACGGGAGCCTCAGCTCTGATCTCTGTAATCATTCCTCTGCCTTAATTTAGATTAAAGGAGCTAAAAGTTAGAAACTGTTTGAGATTCGTTCCTTTAAGAGTCAGAGTTAGATAAAGTGTGTGATTGCTTCTGTGGACCAAGGACCGGAGGAACTCCGAGACGTCTGACCGCCAAAAGGGTGCGGTAGCTCGGACACACCGTTACACCACCACCACCAGCCTGAACCGTTGATACAAGGCAGGATAGATCCATATTTTCCTGTTGTTGACGCCAAATTCTGACCCTACCATACGAATATCGCAGCAGAAATCGAGACTCATCAGACCAGGCAAAGTTTTTCCAGTCTTCTATTGTCCAATTTTGGTGAGCCTGTGCGAATTGTAGCCTCAGTTTCCTGTTCTTAGCTGACAGGAGTGGCACCCGGTATGGTCTTCTGATGCTGCAGCCCATCAACCTCAAGGTTCAATGTGTTGTGCGTTCAGAGATGCTCTTCTGCATGCCTTGGTTTTAACAAGTGGTTATTTGAGTTACTGTTGCCTTTCTATCAGCTCGAACCAGTCTGGCCATTCTCCTCTGACCTCTGGCATCAACAAGGCATTTGCGCCCACAGAACCTTTATGGACAATTCTCTGTAAACCCTAGAGATGGAAGTGCATGAAGTGCAGTTTTTGAAATACTCAGATCAGCCCATCTGGCACCAACAACCATGCCACGTTCAAAGTCACTTAAATCACCTTTCTTCCCCATTTTGATGCTTGGTTTGAACTGCAGCAGATTGACCATGTATACATGCCTAAATGCATTGAGTTGCTGCCATGTGATTGGCTGATTAGAAATTTTTGTTACAAGCAGTTGGACAGGTGTACCTAATAAAGTGGCTGGTGAGTGTATATGCACTGTACAAAACAGGGCTGCATCACAATGCACATATAACAGATAAGATGGGACTTGATGCTGCAAAATATGTGGCAAATTTCTTTACATTTAGACACACAGAGAACACATTTGTAGATATTCCAACAGTGCATGCCTGCACAGCAGGGGATGTTAGATGTTCGGGGATTAATTTGCTGCAAAGAAGACATTTTATTATTCAAAGCTGGGTCCATCTACCAAATATGGAAACAATTAGACAATGGGTATGTGTCTTCTAGTATGCTGTGTGTACACATTGCCCACAGAAAGGACATGTTGGCAAGAAACAAAATAAAATTTTAAAACCATGTTTACTTCCAACAGAGGATGTGTTCAATCACTGTTTTTTTTTTTTTTTTCACGACATTGATGTTCCTTATTTTTTAGTTTTTTTCTGAAAGTAGGGCAACAGCAAAGAGAAGGAGAAGACATGTGGGAAACTTTGCTGGGGCTCAAACCTGGGACAAAGGCCTCTGTACGGAGGTCCAATGCCCTACCGCTGCACCACAAGCCACGCCTGCAATCACTGTTCTAAAACTGAAAGATTGGGGTGTTTTTCATGCAGAGGTAGCCTCTGTACAACAATAGTGCTGTTACACCTTGGCTTTGCATTTTCATGGTCAATAAGATTACCTTATTTTGCTCTCCGAACTCCTGGGACCCACTGTAGTGTAATTGCTTCTGTCATTGATCCCCTGAAGCCACAACAAAGAAGGCCGTTGACCTGAAAAATATGAGCTGCCCTGAATGATTTAGGGAAGGAAGAGGAGAATATGAGCCTGCACACTGTCCTGCTGCTTCTCTCCTCTGGGCCCTCCCTTTA
The DNA here is from genome assembly GCF_021462225.1 of Girardinichthys multiradiatus. Classification (NCBI taxonomy): domain Eukaryota; kingdom Metazoa; phylum Chordata; class Actinopteri; order Cyprinodontiformes; family Goodeidae; genus Girardinichthys; species Girardinichthys multiradiatus. The sequence continues at coordinate 6,516,152 of NC_061815.1, forward strand.
CACTTTGCAGTGCTTTACAAGCTATTATTCTTCTGGAAACTACTCTTATATGAAACTTTCCCCCTCCCAGCCTCTTGCTGGTTCAACTTTATTACAGTTGTCCATTTGCTTTTGCTTTATACATACTTAGGCATAGATAACTTAAATGTACACTATTTTCTTCACACCTACAAAAATAATATTTTTGTTCCAACACGTTCTGGTTATAGAACTTTGTAGAGTGCTAGCATTTATCTTATTAGCCGTATTGTATCACTATAATACATTCTGTAAACTGTAAAGTGTGTTCCATCTTATTTCACATAATTATATTGTATCATATACCTGCTACATTGGCTTTTTAGTGTTAAAATAATGTAATGTCCCACTCTTTAGCCTCTGCTTTGGTCATGAAAGGCATTTGTGGGATTTTCCACCTGAGGCAAACTCACACAGGTCCCTTTAATTTTCTACATAATTAATTCCTGATAAGCTAATTAAACAAGCTCATTTGGTCAAAGCAACATGGTTTTATGTGTGTTTATGGTCTCGCCAGTGATTTTAGAACTGGGCCAGGTTAGTAAAAATAATAAAAGGCCATCTGTTCAAACTAGCCAGTGTAAGGCAACACCTATCAAGAAAAAAACATGAAAATTTAACAAGGACAAAATCTCGTCAAATTAGAAAAGAGAATAAGCAAAATGTTTAACTGCATTTAATGTTTTCATAGCTAATAACACATAACTCATTAGTGGTCTATCATTGATTATATCTTCCTCTTGTTGCTACAATTCCAGTAAAGACAGTAACTGGTAGCTTTATGCCATAAATGAATCTGCTTGCTTTAAAATAAAAGGCTTTGTACAGAACAGCTCTCCACTAACATGTGACCCCACTAGTTCTAAAACACTAAATCACACTTAGTGAGTGGAAATGAATCCTTAAAAAAAAAAGTATTGGCAAAAGTATAAATAAGATTAAGAGCAAAGTAATTTCAATTAATAACTTACATTTTCATAAAAAACATTAAAGCAATAATATATGAAATAAATAAGGGGATGAATTCAGTTTTTTTGGTTTCCAACCTTATTTCCATGTCTAAATTAAAATGTCAGCAAGTACAGATTTTGTCCAATCCACTATAAGCTGATGCCAAAAAAATAGGCATAGAGGGTTACATGGTCTGGGTTCTAGAGCTGGTCAATTCCTGAATCAGTTGGTTTTATGATTGAAATCTTTCTACAGTATCTGGAATCAGGAGTCCAAGCTCTCCATTAACCCACATCACGAGACCCAGTGTCGAATGAAATGTGAAAGTGTCGGCTCACGGAAACACCACAGACTCAGATGATTCACTCGGGCCATTACTCACTCCCAGTGTTCACCAACAGCAACAAGACAAAACTCAGTCAAAGGGTGGTACCATAAACATGAGAAAAAAAGATTGCAAGCAATATCAGGAGTAGAAGATGAAAACTAAAAAAATGATACATGTTCTTTTGGAGGAAAAGTGAGGGAATTTTCTGCTATTTTCTCATTTAGATAAGTAATCACTTGGGGGACCACCAGAAAAAAGAAACGTTATCAATTTGCTTGTTTTAATTGATTGGTGTCCCTCATGATCAGACAGTTTAAAGGTTAGTGCATTATTGCCCCAATGAAGCCACAATAGAGACTAAATGTACATCCTTCAATCAAATAAGGTGTGAAAAGTTTGATGTTTCCTAGGGTGGGACTTCCGGTGGTGGGACTTCCGGTGGTGGGACATCCGGTGGCGTAACCGGATATCGTCATTAACCTGATATCGTCATTAACTGGATGTTGTCATCACAAGGAAGCGAATCTTTCTAATTGTATGTTTTTAGATGTTTTTATATTAAAAAAAAACAAAAAAAACATGTAGGTTCTCCACTTTATCTGCCCTGCTTCAGCTCTGTGTCTTTTTTGGAGCCTCTTTGTGCACATCTTCCAAATTCTTCCAAAATATGGATTTGGTCAGCCGGTCTCTCAATGCAATTGATCAAATTTTCTCAACGAGAAGACAGGGGTCGGGAGAGCCCACTTGCCCGGATGGGACATTTTTCTCCGTTTACACAATGGACTCCTGGCAGAAGTGGAGGATTGTGTGTCTGTCGATAATGTCAGTCGAGGATGTGGAAGATGTGTATATAATTGAATGTGTGATATCAGGATTTCTGCTTTTTGGACTCAGCGGTTACCTGGCATATCGAGAAATTCGGAGAGTGTCAGCAGCTGTTCTGGCAATTGTAAGGCTGCCTGGCATGTATGATGGGATCTTCAGGGTGATCAGCACTCAGACTGAGATGTTACGTGAGCTGATGTGATCCTTATACAGGATCGCAGGCAGGTTGCGGTTCCTGGACTCAGGGGTGAAATGGGATAAATTTTGGAGAAAGTTGTTTGCTCGGATCTGGCAGAAAGACCAGGAATTTGGCTGTTTGGATTCGACTTTGAGAAGCACCAGCGAGACTCTCAAGGCTGACGGAAAATTAAGAGTCAGCCTAACCCAAATAATTATTGTTTTTCTGAATCTGGCTCCCCTGCACGGCCTTGATGGCTGGCTATCTTCAACTTCTCCTGTGTCGTGTCCCTCCTCCTCCTCCTCTTCCTCCGTGACCTCTGAATCTTCTCCGTCCCCGTTGCCCGCTTGCCCCTGAGCGATGCAATGCCATTAAACTGTCTTGCATTCAAAACGTATCTGTCGTCCTATTTTGCTGTGTTTTATGGGCATGCTGCGCATACTCTAAGGCTTGGGTAACAGTTCCTGTATTTTGATGAACCCAGTGTTTGTCTATATACCATCTGAGTTAAATTTTAAGGCCTTGCAAAAAGGCTCTCTTCAACTGTTGCTGATAGGCTCCTGCCTCTGCTTCATCATATGGTATAGCAGAGTTTGCTCTAAAAACATGTCTCATCCTATCCAAGAAATCTTGTGGGTCTTCTTCATCCTTCTGTTTGCATTGTGAGATTTTACCATAATCTGCTGTGTGTAAATAAACTCTTCGAATTCTTTCAAAGAGTAAGCGTAAGGCGTCCCTTAAATCTAGTGAATCATGTGCTAATGTGTCACCATTGTCATCGCATCCAGTGAAACCTCCTGCTACTCTACACCAGCGGTGGCCAAACAGCTGGGTAAAACACTGGAGCATTTCTCTGCCATTAAGATGGAAGCTTCATTTGAGTTCTGTAATAGCTGCTAAAAACTCCTCTACTCCTTCCTGTATCGGTGGGATACCCTTTAAAGCAGCAGTTCTGTCTTTCTGTGTCCATGGCCTATATACTAGAATAGTTGGCGGCTGTCGGTGATTAGCGTCACCTACGTTTGGATTGGCTACCTCAACTAGAGGAAATGTGTCTTCCTCAAAGTTTTTTCCAGATTGATGAAATTTCTGTCCCTGAGCCATTAAGGCTTCGCCTGGGTATATACTGGGAGTAATTTTCTTATTTTTACTCCTAGTTCGCACTCCTGTGCAACCCCAGGAATTAGGAGACCAGGACTCACTAGAAGAGCTCTGTTCTTCTGTTTTAAAAGGATTGCTTAATTTTTCTTGCTTACTTATAGGAGTTTTAGGAACTGCTACAGCTCCTTTTATCTCTCCTCCAATTTATTGTGCTGCAGCCGCCTGCCCTCATCGAAGAAGCTTTCAAAATCATAAAAAATCAGTTTATCTCCTAACTGATTACAGGCTTGGCAGGGTTGAATGTAACACAGATGACCACAGATGGTATATTCTCAACGCAAATACGGCATTTTACATTACACACGTGTGGTTTATCCTGCTTGCTGATTGGAATAACGTACATCCTTTTGCACACCTTGCGCAGTTTTACCAACTCACAGTCACTCATAGGCCTGTCAGCACTAGGTCTGTTGCGGAGTTCCCTATGTCTGATGAAACATGAAGAGTTATGACAGATTCTGTGACAACCTGCACAGGCGACAGGTTCGTTAATTTCACACATACATTGATATGAGTGACAAACTGGACAATAGGCTTCACAGTGGTGTGTGTCTGGCTTTTCACAGCCCCCGTAACAATATGCACAGATGTATCTCGATCCTATAAAATCCTTGAGATTTTTTATCCCATAGCAGTGACCTTGAAATAACAGCAGAAAGAGAGGGTTTGACCGATCAGGGAAACTGGTCTCAAATTTACACAGAGCTGCAGAGCCTGTAACGGTTCTGTGAAACACTACAATTTTTCTTTTTAGAATGTTTTCAAATTTACCAGTGTCGCTGAAAGTTACTGCTGTCCAATCATCTAAACCAGCCCGTGTTGCCACTCCCTCCCCAGCTTTAAAGCCTGATTATCAGTAAGGTTAGAGTCAGAGACGTGTGCAAGACTGATGGCAAAGCATAACTGATTACCGGTATTATCTACAATATACAGGTGACGTTTTTTCTTATTAATCAGTTTATAGTCTAACGTTCCTTTAACCTTACGTTTTGATCCTCCTGCAGGGTCATTAACTACCTGTAGAACAAATTCCAGGTTATCTGCAGGCATTTCAGCATTGGTCTGTACTAACTCATCTAAAAAATCCTCAAAAGCAGGCAGAATCATATTTTCATCATCTGTAATGGAAAACGTGACGTTACGGTTCAGATTTTCCCCGACAAATTCTAGCTGTACAACATCGTTACCTCTGGCTAAAGATCTTGCAGTATCGGCTAATTCAGTGAGAATACGCATGATGTTTATATAGACTACAGCAGGATCAGGGACATTCCCAGGGCATGGAGGTGGGATGGTGAAAGGTCTCCTTATTTCAGCTCTCTCTTCACCACAACGGACCGGCACAGTGCCCCCATTAATGTGGCAGCCGCATCGATCCGTCTGTCGATCTCCCACTCCATTCTTCCCTCACTCGTGAACAAGACCCCGAGATACTTAAACTCCTCCACTTGAGGCAGGAACTCCCCTCCAACCTGAAGAGGACAAGCCACCCTTTTCCGGTCGAGTACCATGGCCTCGGACTTGGAGGAGCTGATCCTCATCCCAGCCGCTTCACACTCGGCTGCGAACCGCCACAGCGCTGTAGGTCTTGGCTAGAGGGGGCCAGCAGGACCACGTCATCCGCAAAAAGAAGAGAAATCCACTGGTCCCCAAACCAGACCCCCTCCGGCTCTTGGCTGCGTCTAGAAATCCTGTCCATAAAAGTTATGAACAGGACCGGTGACAAAGGGCAGCCCTGCCGGAGTCCAACATGCACCGGGAACAGGTCCGAGTTAGTGCCGGCAATGCGGACCAAACTCCTGCTCCACTCGTGCAGGGAACGGATGGCCCCTAATAAAGGGCCCCCGATTCCATACTCCTGGAGCACCCCCCACAGGGCATCACGAGGGACACAGTCGAATGCCTTCTCCAGGTCCACAAAACACATGTGAACCGGTTGGGCAAACTCCCATGAACCCTCGAGCACCCTGTAGAGGGTATAGAGCTGGTCCAGTGTTCCATGGCCGGGACGAAAACCACACTGCTCCTCGGTCGGACTCTCCTCTCCAATACCCTGGCGTAGGCCTTACCAGGGAGGCTGAGGAGTGTGATCCCCCTGTAGTTGGAACACACCCTCCGGTCCCCCTTCTTATAAAGGGGGACCACCACCCCAGTCTGCCAGTCCAGAGGCACTGTCCCTGACCGCCACGCAATGTTGGAGAGGCGTGTCAACCATGACAGCCCTACAACATCCAGAGACCTGAGGTACTCAGGGCGGATCTCATCCACCTCCGAAGCCTTGCCACCGCGGAGATTTTTAACCACCTCGGTGACTTCAGCCTGGGTGATGAAAGAGTCCAACCCCGAGTCCCCAGTCTCTGTTTCCACCATGGAATGCGTGATGGCAGGATTGAGGAGATCCTCGAAATACTCCCTCCACCACCCGATAATGTCCTCAGTCGAGGTCAGCAGTCTCCCGCCCCCACTATAAACAGTGTTGGCGAAGCACTGCTTCCCCCTCCTGAGGCGCCGGACGGTTTGCCAGAATCGCTTCGAGGCCAACCGGTGGTCCTTCTCCATGGCCTCATCGAACTCCTCCCAGGCCCGAGTTTTTGCCTCTGCCACAGCCCGGGCCACAGCACGCTAGGCCTCACGATATCCGTTAGCCACCTCAGGAGTCCCACAAGCCAACCACAGCCGATAGGACTCCTTCTTCAGCTTGACAGCATCCCTTACTGCCAGTGTCCACCACCGGGTTCTGGGATAGCCGCCGCGACAGGCACCGCAGACCTTATGGCCGCAGCTACGGGCAGCAGCATTGACAATAGATGCGGAGAACATGGTCCACTCGGACTCTATGTCTCCAACATCCCCCGGGATCTGGTCGAAGCTGTCCCGGAGGAGGGAGTTGAATACATCCCTGGCCGAGGGCTCCGCCAGGTGTTCCCAGCAGACCCTCACTATGTGCTTGGGCCTGCCAAGTCTGTCCGGCTTTCTCCTCCTCCAGCGGATCCAACTCACCACCAGGTGGTGATCAGTGGACAGCTCAGCCCCTCTCTTCACCCGAGTGTCCAAAACATGCGGCCGAAGGTCTGATGATACGACAACAAAGTCGATCATCGACCTCCTGCCTAGGCTGTCCTGGTGCCAAGTGCACTGATGGACACCCTTATGTTTGAACATGGTGTTCGTTATGGACAATCCGTGACTAGCAAGTCCAATAACAAAACACCACTCGGATTCAGATCGGAGAGTCCATTCCTCCTGATCACGCCTCTCCAGGTGTCACTGTCGTTCCCCACATGGGCGTTGAAGTCCCCCAGCAGAATAATGGAGTCCCCGGGAGGGGCACTATCCAGCACCCCCGACAGGGACGCCAAGAAGGCCGTGTACTCTGCACTACCACTTGGCCCGTAGGCTGAAATGATAGTCAGAGACCTCTCCCCAACCCGAAGGCACAGGGATACGACCCTCTCATCCACTGGGGTAAACCCCAACATGAGACGGCTGAGCTCGGGGGCAACAAGCAAACCTACACCAGCCCGCCACCTCTCCACGTGGGCCACTCCAGAGTAGAAGAGAGTCCAACCCCTCTCAAGGAGATGGGTTCCAGAGCCCATGCTGTGCGTGGAGGCGAGCCCGACTTTTTCTAGTCGATATCTCTCGACCTCCCGCACAAGCTCAGGCTCCTTCCTCACCAGCGAGGTGACATTCCACGTCCCTAGAGCCAGCCTAAGCATCCGGGGATCGGGCCGCTGAGGTCTCCACCTTCGTCCGCCACCCAATCCTCTTTACACCGGTCCCTCATGGTTCCCCCTGCAGGTGTTGGGCCCACTGGGGGATGGCCTCGCCTTTCTCGTTCGGGCTTGGCCCAGCCGGGTCCCGCGAGGACCAACCCGGCCACCAGGCGCTCTCCGACGAGTCCCGACCCCAGGCCTGGCTCCAGGGTGGGACCCCGGCTCCGCCGTACCGGGCGACGTCACGTGCCTCGATATTTTGGTCCTCATGAGGGATTCTTGAAGCACTCTTTGTCTGACCCATCACCTATAGCCTGTTTGCCATGGGAGACCCTACCAGGGGCATTTAGACGCCAGACAACATAGACTCTAGGGTCATTTGAGCACTCAAACCCCTCCACCACGTTAAGGTGGCAGTTCAAGGAGGGGTAAGCAGAAAGTACTTTAACACCCTACGGCATGTAATTATTAAAGTAGTAAGCAGAAACTACTTTAATAATTACATGAATCTTAATCAAAATATCCAGCAAAGGATAATTAATCTTTTGACCAATTTAGAGGAATTAACCCCGTACATTCAGACAGGTTCTCAAGATGAGGCCTTGAGGAGCTGGGCACCAATTTTATAGACAAAACACAAAGTGTAATCTTCTCTCACAATGTCACTAAGTCCTCACTGGAGATATGAGCAGCCTTCCCCATAGTTACAGTACTGCTCCCATACGTGCTAAAACGTTTATAACCGAGTGTTTCATTTTTTTTTTAATTAAGGCTGACATCCCCTCTTTGTACGCATGATTCAACCCATTAGTCAATTTAGCATTTGTCTTTTGTCTTTAATGATTGAAAAAAAATTTTGCAACCAAGACCACATTAAATATATTTTAAGAAATTAAGAATCTATTTCCTTCTTGCCAATAGATTGCTCCTCAAAAGGTTCATTTTGTACATTAATATAAAGGTCTATTTTCCCTATTAGACTGTTTATTTTAAAGTGGCGTTAGCTTCAGTTTGTGTAGGTAATGTGGCATTTTCCGTTAAATTTCATTTGAAGTCATGCATATAATTTTAACCTACTTAGAACCACATAGGATTGATGTATTTAAAATATTTATAGCTTTTATTAGCTCTATGTTTTAGCCATTTACATCATTAGAATTATTCATTAAGAATGAATTAATTTATCATCATGTAGTTCAAATGAATTAGTATTAATTAAATTGGTCTCAGTTTCCATTTGCAGTCACCTCAGTTTTAACAATAAAACATTAAATGTTATGAAGTTCATTTTAATGTTTCAATTATAAATGAGTCACATCATCTTGATTTGTCTTGGTTAAAGATAAGTAAAATTTAATCATGCAGGTTTAATGCATAAATCCTACCAATTGAACATAATCATTAATTATAGTATAGGATCATGACTCAGGTTTGTTATGAAAATATATTCCTTATTTGTGGCATATCTTGAACTTTCAGCTAGTTTCAATTATTGCCACCAGGATAAAAAGATTGCCACATATTTATTATTTATTATATATGTGTATATTGTACATTGTAAATATGTATATTCTGTAATGCAAAAACAAAAAAAAAAGAGCAAAGTGTACCGGAGTTAAATTCCTTGTTTGTATGTACGAACTTGGCAATAAAGCTGATTCTGATTCTGATAAAGTTTTCAGTCCATTAAAACCCCAATGATTCTGCAAGCAAAACTAATTATTTGAAGAAGTTTAAACTATTTCATTAGCATTTCAATTATAAAACACATAAATCTAAATTTCATGCTTTATCCTTAGTCATTTTATAAACATGCATTTTAACGCAGTTATCACAACAAGCCCCCTTTATTATTCTCACTTTTCTTTCAGTGTTGAACTCAGGAAGGGAGGGGTGAGCGTTTCCATGGAAGTTGAGGTGTGTTCAAACCTGGTAGGTGGGCGGAGCCAGGCGGAACCAACCTCTGATAGGCTGTCTATAGTTGGGCTGTGGGCGGTCCCAACGGTTATGTCCTTCCAACCCATCTTAGTGGACCTTAGACTGCAGAACTGTTAACATCAACTTACATCAAAAACACGCTGTTTCTTAGGAGTTGAGAAGCTTTCCTGAAAATTGAAGGTTTTAATCAGTCTAGGTTAGAAAACATTAATCTAAACATGAATTATTGTAGCATGCAACATATGAACAAACACTCATTCATTCCAATGAAACAAAGACAAACATCACAGACAGAGACACAGTTGACCAAAATGTAGTTGTTTTTTACGCAATCAAATTGTAAACATCAAATTTAATAAATGTTTTAATGATGTCAAATCTACTCAGTGACTTAATGAAGCTTCAGTAATTTAAAGAAATTTTCAACAATCTCTTTTCAAAAATGTTTTCAAAAATGTCACCCCAAACCATCTCGACTGGGTTCAGTTCCGGTGACTGTGGAGGCCAGGTCATCTGGCGCAGCACCCCATCACTCTCCTTCTTGGTCAAATAGCCCTTACACAGCCTGGAGGTATGTTTGGGGTCATTGTCCTGTTGAAAAATAAATGATGGTCCAACTAAACGCAAAGCGGATGGAATAGCATGCCACTGCAAGATGCTGTGGTAGCCATGCTGGTTCAGTATGCCTTCAATTTTGAATAAATCCCCAACAGTGTCACCAGCAAAGCACCCCCACACCATCACACCACCTCCTTCATGCTTCATGGTGGGAACCAGGCATGTAGAGTCCATCCGTTCACCTCTTCTGTGCCGCACAAAGACACGGTGGTTGGAACCAAAGATCTCAAACTTGGACTCATCAGACCAAAGCACAGATTTCCATAGGTCTAATGTCCATTCCTTGTGTTCTTTAGCCCAAACAAGTGTCTTCTGCTTGTTGCCTGTCCTCAGCAGTGGTTTCCTAGCAGCTATTTTACCATGAAGGCCTGATTCACACAGTCTCCTCTTAACAGATGTTCTAGAGATGTGTCTGCTGCTAGAACTCTGTGTGGCATTGACCTGTTCTCTAATCTGAGCTGCTGTTAACCTGCGATTTCTGAGGCTGGTGACTCGGATGAACTTATTGTCCGCAGCAGAGGTGACTCTTGGTCTTTCTTTCCTGGGGCGGTCCTCATGTGAGCCAGTTTCTTTGTAGCGCCTGATGGTTCTGGTGACTGCACTTGGGGACACTTTCAAAGTTTCCCCAATTGTTCGGACTGACTGACCTTCATTTCATAAAGTAATGATGGCCACTCATTTTTCTTTACTTAGCTGCTTTTTTCTTGCCATAATACATATTCTAAGTCTATTCAGTAGGACTATCAGCTGTCAGTAGGACTATCAGCTGTGTACTGTATCTACATCCTGCAAAACACAACTGATGGTTCCTACCCCATTTATAAGTCTTGAAATCCCACTTATTAAACCTGACAGGGCACATCTGTGAAGTGAAAACCATTTCAGGTGACTACCTCTTGAAGTTCATCAACAGAATGCCAAGAGTGTGCGGAGCAGTAATCAAAGCAAAAGGTGGCTACTTTGAAGAACCTAGAATATAAGACATATTTTCAGTGGTTTCACACTTTTTTGTTCAGTATATAATTCCACATGTGTTAATTCATAGTTTTGATGCCTTCAGTGTGAAGCTACAATATTCATAGTCATGAAAATAAAGACTCTTTGAATGAGGTGTGTCCAAACCTTTGGTCTGTACTGTACCTTCTCTGAGTTTATCAGTGTGTCTAACTCTGACAGAAGACAATATACTATGCATAGTACTATTTGTGCAGATGACAACCACATGTATAACACTCATATGTTCCATGCATATCCTAACTTGGAAGCCACAAGTTTGCCAACCAACAGTTTTGAATTGTTAGCTTTATTGCACAAAGGGAACACCATATACTACAGTATATAGAGTCATTCCACATAGAGTTAAATATTTTTTACAGTTTTGATGATTATGGTTTACAGATAATGAAAACCCAAAATGCTGTGTCTTAGAAGATTAAATATTGTGCAAATGTCAAATATTAGAAACTCATGGTGTCACAGTCTAAGCAACAATTAGCTCAAAATACCTGCAAACGTTTGCTGAGCCTCTAAATCAGGAGTGTCCAACTCCTATCCTTGAGGGCTGGAGCCACATTGTGAGTTGCAGATCTTTTAATAATGATAATAAACTGGTAACTTACAAGAGGTAACACAGACAGGTAGACAAACATGAATAAGGTATTAACCAGAATGAGCCAGTGGAGAACAATGAAAACCGTAGGGCATAAATACAGATGTAGAGTGGAGAACGGAGCAATGAACAAAGGGAGCTAATCAGGAAAAAATGGGAGCAGCTCTGAGCAAGAAAGATTGCAGGACAACTGAAGGAGGGAGGCTAATTAACACAAATGTGCAGGGTGTCCAGGGAAGTAACAGAAAGATCTAAACACAAGAATAAATAATGAATCTAAATTACAATGAATGAACTAATATTACAGCCACTGTAAAACAGGGAAGTGCAAAGGAAACAGACAAAGAACTCAAACTACAGACACCTAACACAGGGAGATACTGGCAGTCCCTGCTCTAACACATCTGATTCAAATGACTGATTTACCTCCTCAGTATGTCAAGATCTGCTTAGGCCTACTAATTAAGCACCTAATAAGTTCAGTTGTGTTAAACCAAGACAAAACCTAAAACATGTAGGACACTGGACCTTGACGACTGACTTTGGACACCATTACTTTGAATAGTCTCTCAGTCTGGGTCAGTAGGCTACAAAATCATGTGGAAGACTGCTCACATGACAGATGTCCAAAAGACAGTCATTGACACCCTCCACAAGGAGGATAAACTACAAAGGTCATTGCTAAAGAAGCTGATTGTTCATAGAGTGCTGTATCCAAACATATTCATATAAAATGGAGTAGAAGAAAAAAGTGTGGTAGGAAAAGGTGATAACCGGAGCCTTGAGAGATTGTCAAGCAAAGTCCATTCAAGACTTGTGAGGGAGTTTGACAATGAGCAGACTGAGGCTTGAGTCAGTTCTGTGGTGATGAAACATTACTTCATATCTGCGTTGGGTTAACCATGATCCCAGCTCATCAGTCCGGTTTGTTCTCTTATTTAGTTTATTGATGCAACAACAATTTTCATAATTATACAGATTCATTATTATTATTCATATTTTGTCGTCATATGAGGCAAAGAGAAAGCACCCCCCCCCCCCTTTTTTTTTTTTAACAAGACAATTTTCTCCAACTTAACATCCTCTTTTCAAATGAAAGTAAAGTTTGCACTCATTAAATCAAGGTCCCAGAGCCTTGATGAAGACTGGAGAAGCACAGAATCCACATTGCTTAAAGTCCTGTGTGGGATTTCCACAGTCAGTGATGGTAGAGGGACATTTTAGAGCACTTAATGCTTTCCCCTGCTGACAAGCTTTATGGAGATGCTGATTTCATTTTCCAGCAGGACTTGGCATCTGCCCACACAACCAAAAGGTACCAAAAGCTGGTTTAATATCCATGGTGTTACTTTGCTTATTGGCCAGCAAACTGGCCGGACCGGAACCCCACAGTGAATCTATGGAGTATGGAGTCAAGTTGAAGATGAGAGACACCAGACCAAACATTGCAGATGACCTGAAGGCCGCCATCAAAGCAAACTAGGCTTTCAGTAGACCTCAGCAGAATCACAGTTTGATCACCACCATGCCACGCTACATAGTTGCAGTAATTCATGCAAGAGGAACAACCAAGCATTGAGTGCTTAGAAATACCCATACTTTTCAGAAGCCTTACAGTTCTTTTTAAAATATATTTTTATTGATCCTATGTAATATTCTAATTTTCTGAATGAATGAATGAATTGCTAGTTTTAACTATCTGTAAGCTATATTCTTCAAAAAACAAGATATAAAGGCTTGGAATATTTCTCTCCATGTGTAATTAATTTATATAATGAGAGTGTTACATTCAGAAGGGAGTGACAAAAATATTATACTTTTACATGCACGTTTTTGGAGATTTTCCTGTATACACACAAGAAGTGGGGGAATATTTAATTTTTTACTGAAACATTGTTTTTTGGCAATACTGTTAATCCTAAACTGTTGGAAAGCTTTTATATTTCCACATAAAGGGTATCACATTTAGGATAATGCACCTGTGTGCTGATAAGCAGAGTTGAGTATGTGGGTTGTGCCCAGAAACAACAAGCCAAAATGATGCACGAATTATATTAAATGATGCTTTTTTATTTGTCATGCTTGCAGTATCTGGTGTCTGATTGATTAGATAAAAGGCTATGTGGCAAAATTGTTTACTGTTTTTTTTTTCTTTCTTTTTTGAAAGAACCATCAATGACAATGTTTCAGCAGCAAAACAGTGTGACTCATAGCAAATATGAACTCTATGTGCAAACAGAATAGTGGCATCTGCTTGAACTCTGAACCCAAAAGGGTGCTTGGTACCCACTGCACATAGCTACCTATGGCATGTTGTTCTCACCTGACTGGAGATGAGCTCAGGAAGCAGAAAATTGTGATACCAAACACATCTGTGTTCACAGCAAGGTTCAAACTCAGAATTAGTTTAGTTTTGTGCTCATGTGTATGTGTGTGTGGTCCAGCTTCTGTCCTGCTGGATTTTCATGCGGCTCAGCAATGATAGGCGGCTAATCTTTACGTCTTTTCTGCTGTGAAAAACAAAGATGAAAGTTTCTGCTCAATTTCTTTCACAGTGCCAGCTTTTTCTGAATAGCCTCAGATTGGTCAGGGTTCCATGTAGATGCACTGAAAGAAAAGTGAAGGTTCTTAAAAGAAAACACGAACCTCAGGGCCAGTCTTGCAGGTGTAGGTATAGGATAGAGTTTGAACCATGTGCATAGCAGTGTAAATACACAGCCTGTGTATTATTTACCCAAAAACAAGCCATCTACTCTTAAACAACTATTCATCATGGCTCCATCATCTTATTTTTGGGCCACACATTTCACTTAAGAGATGCTGTCTGACTCAACCAGAAGTTCAGTTTTTTTTGACAGCTTCTGCACCACAGCCATTCAGATTCCCAGGCAAAGAAATCTCCTTGATGTTATCTTCTGAGTGAACATAATGCAAACGTACAGAAAGCAGCTGAGATTGTCTATCCTTTACTTCATCTGCCATTGCACCAGACACATTTTCTATTTTTTCCTTCTATTGCATGTGCAACAATGTCTGTGGTGCAGCTCTTCATTTATTGGTCTTAAATGGATAGGGAGAAGAGGGCTTTCCTCCATTCCGTTGTTGCCACTGGGAGGTGTCTGAGATATTGCCTCCTAACACCAATTTTAACTCTACCTGCAGCTTGAAGGTGCTCTGCTTACAGTACCTTGTGGAGTTTTTTGGCCCCTTACAGATTTCCTGTTTTTGCTTTTCTGTCACACATACATTTTTATGATCATTAAAATAATACTAATATTATAAAAAATAAAGTTGATTAAATACAATAGGCAGTTTTCAATTTATGTCTCCATTTATTAAGTGTCTAAATTACTAAGTTGCCTCTTCCGGTAGGTAAAACCATCATTCCCTGCCTGTATTGCTGCTTGCTGAACAATCTGTAGCACACACAGAATTTTGTCTGACTAAATGTCCAGCATATCTAATGGTGTCCAACTGTTTTGAAAAGACATGTCCTTAAATCCATATTGCTTTGGACATCTTAACTTGTATGGGACCTGTCTCAAAGAAAGTTCAATTAGCCTCATTAGAAATGTCTCTTATAAATTCCTGATATTTTCTTCCTGTTATGTGAAGCAGCAATAACTTTCAGTCAAAAGAGTAGATGCAATTAAGGTGTTAATACTACCAAACTGTGCCATATGTGTGGTAACCAGGTACACACATGGTACATGAGGGCACATGTACATAATGTTTCAAATACCTGCAAAGAATACACCACACATACTAGATCTAACATTATAGTATCAGGTTCTGCCAGTTTGGGCTTTATGTTTATTTTGGTTTATTTTGTGTTTTTTTTTTCCTTATGTTGTGCTTTTTAGTTTGGTCATAGTTCTGTCATTTATTCTTTCTGCTTTCTTCTTTATATTTATTAGTCCACCCACTCACTGGTTTATTTATGTCCTTCTGTTTTCCTGTGTTCTGACGTTTCCTTCACTTGTGCCCCGTAGTAGTTCCTCCCCTTGTCCATAGATCCCTGTGTCTCCTTCCAATGTGCTAGTAGGGTATTTAATCGGTGAATCTCCAGCGAGCTTGTAAGTGCTGATTATAAGCCTTTATTAAAGCAGATCTTCCTTTACAACATGCCGAGCCCTAGTCCCTATTTGCATTTTGGTCCAAAACTACCTCAGACTCTGACAGCAGGAACCAGTCAAACTAAGGACCAAGCAACAAGTGAGAAAACAATTACCTTGTGGGAGGACCTCCCACGTGCAGCAAAGAGGAGCTTGCGTCAGGCTGCAGAGCAGGAGAGGCAGCGGTCACCGTTTTGGGGTTCCAAGGTAGCGATCTCCCTTCCGGGTACCGCCCTGCTGCGCTGTAAGTCTTTACCACCTCCCCAGAATAAGCTACCCACTTAAAGACCCACTTCCTCCTTGTCTTCGGAGGCTGTGTTCAGTGCCACACACTTCCTCTGCCCGGTGCGGAACAGCTCCACACCTTTACCACAGTTTTCCAGCTTGCCTCCTGACTTTGAGCTTCCTGTTAGCTCTTTCTCCCGTCGAAGACGCCGTCAGGACTCTATTCCTCCAGTTGAGGAGATTCGGACAGGCGTCATGTCCTTCCTGAAGGGCCCACCCTGCGCTCCTTCCTCTCGCCCGGTGTCCCAGACTTTGCTTCCTGGATACCAGCCTTCCCTCATTGATCACACACTGCCCTTTTGTGGCGAAACCACAAGGTACGATCTGCTTCATTTGTGCAGCCCAGACTTCCTGAACATATTCCCCCCTACTCCAGGAGCCGTCCACCTACTCCTACATGGAAGCAGACCTGTTTAGCTGCTGCTCAGGCTGCTTATCTGGAAGCCTGTGCCCTGGATATAATAGAAGAGCAGCCCAAAATTACATCACCAACCCGCTCAGCCCCAGTACCAGTTTCAGGCATCTCAGAGGGTTCTGCCGATGCTACAGCTTCTGTCTCCGCTGAGGTTCAGCTAGATGCTCCAGCTTTAGTCTCTGCTGGGGGTCAGCCGGATGCTCCAGCTCCTGTCCCTGTTGAAGTTAGGACAGAGACTCCTGCACCAGCTCCATTATCTGCTTCAGCCATCTCTGAGGTCTCTGCAGAGGATCAAACTTCAGTTCCCGCGGAGGTTCAGGCAGACGCTCCGGCATTTGTCTCCGCCAGAGGTCAGCTGAACGCTCAAGCACCTGTCTTTTTTGGAGATCGTCCAGACATCTCAGAGCCAGCTTCATTACCTCCTGATCAGCCACCAGTCACATCAACTCAACCAGCACACCTCCTTGGATTTTCCTGGGGCTTTATCTCAGAGATCTTCTGTGTTCCAGCTTCGGTGCTAGTTCAGGGCTCCGCAGTAGATCTTCAGGGCTCCTCAGTAGATCCTCAGGGCTCCTCGGCAGATCCTCAGGGCTCACCTGCAGCTTCTCAGGGCTCACCTACAGCTTTTCAGGGCTCTCCTGCAACATCTCCAGAGCCAACTACTATTTTTCTGGACTCCAGCGGTTTTTGTACTGCTTCCCTGGACTCCAGCGGTTTATGCACCGTTTCCCAGAGTGTCAGCGGTCCCTGTACCACTTCCCAGAGTGAATGTGGGTTCAAGTCTCCTGCGCCCTGGCTGACAGACAAGATTACTGAGCACCGTCTAGCAGTCAAGATGACAGAATCCCAGCAAGCCTTCCATCCAAGTCCCCAAGTTCCGAGAGGGGTTCAACGATGAACCGCCTCCCATCCAAGTCCCCGATGTTCAAGAGGGATTCAAAAATGAACACTCAGACCGTGACACTATAGACCTGTTGCCCTGACATCCCGTGAAGGTCCTAGACAGACTCATGTTGGCCCACCTGAATAAGCAGGTGGGCCAACCTGTTTCACAACAGGAGCCTGTCTTCAGTTTGCTTATCGCTGTGGAGTTGGAGTTGAAGATGCCATCATACACCTGCTTCAACAAACCTACTGTCATCTGGAGAAAGCCAGCAGCACTGTGAGGATTATGTTCCTTGATTTCTCCAGTGGATTTAACACAATTCAACCTGATTTGCTTTGTCAGTAGACTCAGGTGGAGTCCTCAATAATCCCCTGGATCAAAGACTACCTGACAAACAGACTACACTTTATGAGATTGAGGGGTTGTGTCTAACCAGGTAGTCAGCAGCACAGGAGCACGACAGGGGACTGTACTCTAACCATTTCTTTTCACTCTGTACACCTCAGACTCCCAGTACAAGACAAACTCCTGTCATCTGCAGAAATACTCAGTTGATTCTGCAGTTGTGGGGTGGATCAGAGATGGACAAGAGGCTGAGTACAGGGAGCTGGTGGCATGGTGTGGAAACAACCATCAAATCCTGTACATGAATAAAGCAAATGAGATGATTGTAGATTTTAAGAGAAACAGGAATAGGTCCAACACTGTTTCCTTCATGGGAGAAGAAGTTGAGGTGGTGGAGCAGTATAAATACCTAGGTGTTCATCTGGACAACAGACTGGAGTGGAGATGCAACTGTGAAGCTGTCTACAAGAAGGAACAGAGCAGACTGTACTTCTTGAAGAAGCTTAGGTCATTCAGTGTGTTTCCAGCAAAATGCTGCATATCTTCTACAAGTCTGTTGTGGAGAGTGTGATCTCTTCTGCCATCATCTGCTGGGGTAGCAGCATCAGAGTCAGGGCCTTGAAAAAGCTCAACAAGCTAATAAAGAAGGCTGGCTCTGTTCTGGGGACTTCTCTGGAACCTCTGGAGATCATTGTGCAAAGGATTCTTCATAAACCGAAGAACATTATGGAGAACCCTGAGCATCCTCTTCATGAGACTGTCCTACAACAGTGTATTCAGTCAGAGGCTTCTTCAGGCTTCTCCTGCCACATTGTGTTCTATCTGTCAATTAACTGTATTCGGTTCACCTGCACCAAGCTAATCTATCTCCTTGCTCCACCTGGTTCACGCTCCATAAATACACACCTGTTCAGTTACTCATCACGGAAACATTTCAGATCATGTCACCTTGTTTTCTAGATCATACCATGCTTGTCTCACCTGCCTGTTTATTGTTTTGGTCCCTGCCTCCTCCTGTGAGTGAGTTTTAGTTTTTTGCTCATTAAATATTTTTCACCTACCGTCATGCTGCCTGCTTGTCTGCATTCCGGGGTCCTACGCTGCACTAATCCTAACAAGGGGTGCTTGGTAGGCCAAGTACAGAAGTCTCTTGATGCGGCTGTTGAGGAGAGAAAACAAAAATACACAAAAAAAGACAAACTGTAAAACTTGCAATTTGTGATTTAAATCAGAGGAAATTTTTAACAGTTTTAGGCATTAAAATACAACCCAGTACCTTTTACCTCATTTTCAGAAAAACGTTGATCAGGATTTTCCTTGAAGAATTTTGCAATTCCCCCAATCAGTTGTAGAGGATCATCTTGAATAGCCAAACCTCTGGATTCAAGGAAGTCCTTGATCATTTTATTTATTTTTTTGACAAATTCTCTGCGTCTGGTTTGTACTGCAAAGCCAAGAAGGATGCATGTGTGATCAAACAGGTGGGTTGCTTCAAAGAGAAAAGGCCACTCTTCTCGCAACTTCAGAACTGGGCTTCCTTTGTTGATTGCTGCTCGCTGGATGCAATATGTTTCAGCCATCATTGTTCTAATACGAGACTCTGTAATATGATTAGTTTCAAAGGCACTTCTCAGTTGTTCTTGTGTGGATTCTAGCCAGTTGCATTCTCAACCGTTGGCTGCCATTGTACACAACAGTAGCGATCGGAATGCAAAGACTTTTTCCATGATGTCATCTCCGCCTGTGCTCGTCTCTTTGTTTATTCAAAGGTTAGTGGCCTTCAAACATTTTCAACTCTGTTTTCAAGCTGTATAAATAGACCATCATATCCACTTCCAACAACTTTAATTCCATTGAGCTCTCAGTCTTAGAATGAGCTGGGATATTGCTCCACAATCTGCTTTGCAACGTGCCTCAACTTAGCTCTTCCAGGCCTTCCTTGGTCTTTGCTAAGAATATCATCAACAATGATGCGAACAAGTTCCCGTCTCTCTAGGTTTTGGTCTTTTCTTTTCACCTACAGCAAGCATAAGGTTGGGTGGCATTTTGTGCCATGGCACAACATGTGACTCACAGGAAGAGCTACACTCCATAGAACCGCATGCAGTTGCAGCTGGCAGTTATTTTGTTGCAAAGGTTCAGCAGTGGGGGTCAGCTCAACTTGTGAATCTACATAGCATATATTAAAAAGGGAAGAAAAAACCCACAACATTTAACCAACAACTGTACAGACAAAGTAATACATGTTGCTAGTTGGCTGACATTATGCTAGAAGACTGGCATTTTTAATGATAGTTTAAAATTAGGCAGTATCAAAAAACAGTTCCAAGAAATGACCACAAAGATCATTTATTTTTTCAGCTGCCTCTGGCTATTCATAAATCACTAATCCGATGTGAACTTTCATAAATGTTCACATCATAAATGAGACATGGAATGGAACTGAACTGAAATGACATGTGGCACTACACATTAAATGTGTGACTGATTCAAAAACATGCCAAAATAACTTTAAATAATAAGTTTTGCGATCCTTTATTTTTGGTCGACCAATTTTTTTTCTAACTACAGGCAAAGTTGTTGTGTGTCATCAATCCTTTCATCAGGACTGAATCTGTTTATGGGTTGCTGTTAATACCTAGATGCATTTCCAGCTTGAATGTGCTTTTTGTTTTATTCTATCAAGGGTGTTATGACATTCTACTATTTTCACATTGCTGATATAGAGAGAACATTATAAATCATAATTGGACATAACTTACCAGCACTAAACGCTTGGATCAATCTTCTGCACTGGATAGGCGGTAGAATTCCCTCAAGACCCTCTGTCTTGACGAAACTAAGGTCATCAACACAGTTTGCACCAATCATCTCTAGTCTGAACATGAGTGACTCAACCAAATCTCTACAGAGTGATTGCAACGCTTTCTGAATGCTCTCTTTTACATGCTCCATTTTGGCATTGCTTCAACAGGTGGAGTAATCTGACACCTCTGTGGTAAAATCAAAGAGGAAAAGAATCACTGAGCATCTTAAGGTTTTTGCATACCAGATTACCCAAATTATTTCTATCCATTTCAACTCTAAGCTCAGGCACCCATGTGGGAGATTTCTTCCTGAGAAAAAGTAAATCATCTGTTTCACCTTTGACAACAATGGATGCAATCTGCCCTAACTGTAGTTGTTTTTTGGCATACGTCCGTAAGACAGGCATACCATTCATATACAGTATGTAGTTCCACGGACTTCTACTCTTTCCGTGAATACTGAGTTCAAAGAATTTAGCCCAAAATTTTCAATTTGTGCTTTGATGTGACCATCATACAGTTCTGGACAAAAGCTGGTTGACTCAGACACTTGCACCTGGGGGCTAAACAAGCTGCTGTGACACTGATAAGCCTGAAATAACTGATGCCTCTCAGCTAGAGACACTTGACCTAATGCAACGTTTGAAGTAGCTATGGTTACTTTTAAACTGCATGGTTCATGTGTGTATGAGTGGACCAAACTCCAAACTCAAATCAGCATAGTGAAGCAGATAGTGATGTTTGGGTCGAAAAGTTACATGTGAAAATAACTAGCCTCTTTTCTCTATACTCCTCAATCAGTACTTTCATGTAAGCAATCTGAGGTTTTGAAAGGTTAGGTGCACAGACTAGTTCAACCAACTCCCTCAGGAGTAGTACTATTTGCCATACAGGATTTTCAGAATCTTCAATTCGGTCATGCATTACAACTGGCAAAAACCACCTGTTCTGGGCAGCATGACCTCCAAGCTTTCTTCCCTGGCTAGGAATAGCATTTGGCTTGTTGGTGCTTTCACCTGGGAATTTCACCTGGAATGTTTTTAGTCTGTCATTTACAGACTTGTAACTGAACCCCTTTATCTTAATCAAAAACTGCAAACACAATGCCAAGTCATAGTCAACCATGTCATGTGCCAAAATAAGGTGGTAATCCAGGCTGGCACACATGGAAAAAGGACAGCTTGTTGAAGACAATGTTGCTTTTCATACCCTGGTGCATGCTCAATCCAGGTTGGCTCTCCAAAAACTCCACACATTCATTGTAACTAGCATGGTTTCTAAGAAAGGCAACAGCAAGAGGGTTAAACTGAAATTCCTTTTTAGTGATGAGACAGTATCTACAGAAATACTCAGAGACACTAAAGTTTTCAGTAAACCCTCCAATCATATGGGAGCACAAGTTATTGGAGCCCAATTATGCATGCAACAGCGCCTCTGTAAAGGCTACCCTCAAAATTAATCCCATTTTCCTCAAGCTCACACAAGTCTGACACAAGCTTACTAAAAACTTTATCAACTCCAAAATATTTACAGTCTCTCTCCTAACAGAGAAGTACCAACTGGATCTGATGTACTTTTGAACGTTGGTAGGGAAAGAAATTTCCCAAGGCGAAGTAGACAGCCAAAACTTTGTGTTTCTGTTTGGCAGATCCTAGTGGATTAGCCACCTCAAATGCATCTTGAAACAACATTATCTTTAAAGAATCTGGGACTGAGGCAAACAGAGCATTAGACTGAAGGACATGTCCATCAGAGAAATCAGAAAGTGTATCAGTCACAACATGGTTTGAGTTTACATTCTGTTGAGCTGCACCTCCATCTTTTAACATTGCTTTTAGACTTTCCATTATCGGAATATAATGATAGCGCTTCTTTTGTCCTATATCATTGTACCCAAGTATGACTTCAACAGGATGAACATAGTTGAAGTGTGACTTGTAAAATTGCAGCCTTCGATGATGTGTGGTTAAAGGACCATTTTCAATTAAAGCTTCATGCACAGGACCCTGTTCATAAGCTTTCTTACCAAGAAATTGTAATATCTCTGTTGAAACACTAGACTGTTCTAATTATCTAGAAAGTGTAGACATTGTACATTCATGCTGAATATCCTGAAGATGTTTCATTTAATTTGCTATCTCAGTCACTGTGGAGGATGGAACTAAATACTTCGCTTGCAAGCACAAGAAAAATAGGGCAAGATTTTCTGTGTAAGTACTTTGTGTGTCATTACTTTCAAAGCTGGTAAAATGGTCAACATTAGCATCTCTTCCTTCTTCTGAAACATGTGTCTGCTCACCTGAACTTGACTGTTCTGTAACTTTTTCCTCAAGAAGAGACTGTTCTGCCACTTCACATAAATAGACGGGTGCTATTTGAGTTGCATTCCACCCCCTATGATACCTGGAGATATGAGATGAAAAGCATAGGTTCACATTAAAAGTTTTTGAGCATCCATCAAAAGGATAATTTCCTGTTAAACATTCTTGTATGTGGCCCCTTAAGTGAGACACATGACCTTTGTCTGCATATTCTCTTCTACAAAAATCTAAAGAGCATTTTAACTGTACAGACATACTTCGATTCCGAGTTTTTCTAGTCCTTTTATCCGAGTGCGTTCTTGACATGTGAAAAGCAAAGGAATGATATGAGGAAAATTGTCTTCCACAATTTTTATAGCACAATTTTTATTATTGACATATCTGTGAGATCTGCAGTGCTTCGAGTACTTAAACAATGAGTTACCTGTAAACTTGGAAACATTACAGACATACATAATGATGACTTGGTTATGTTGCAATCAAGTAGTTAACAGGCAGATGAACTGTTCCTGTATTAGTCACACTGACTGATTAGCAACTGCATGTGGCAAGAACCTTCTGATCCACTGTACCAATCATTAAACCATCGATCTAACCTAAACATGCCAGGACAGCACATCATTCTGTCGAACCACATACGTTTAACGCTTGTTGGATAAGATCCAAAAAAGCTCAAACATGGAAAAAAAAAATAATCCGAACCGAAAGAGGAGATTGGAGGGGTTCGAGTCTGAACTTGGAAACTAATTTAGCAATGCTGAATGACCACTTGCATCTATGTTAACACCGAGGACATTAAATCATGTTTACCATAAGACAACCACAGATAGACTTTTTTAAAAGCAACATGGCAATAATATTGCAGTTATGAACGGTAAACTTCCATGCACGTCTGTTGAGCAGTTTGACTTGATTAAAAAAACGATGAAATAACGTCACACTAAGGACAGCTGGATTAAAGAGAAACTCGCAGTAGAAGCTGTCTTACATACCAGTTTTTTTGGGAGCTACGTGGTAAATATTTATTTTAAAATGGTCAAATAAATCCAGCAAACAAATCTAACTGGTCATGAGAAAACGGCACATTTACCCCGGTGCTGTTGCGGTCACCATTACACAGTAGCAATGGCGAACAGGAACTTGAGTTTGAGCTTCTAGGTCTTATTTTTCTCATACAGGGGTTTAAAATTAAACAATGAAGATATTTTTAAGTAAAATAAAAAAAAAAAAGCATCCACATAAGACCGAAAAACAACCTCAACAAACTGTTGTATGGGTGCAAAAACTTGTTATCACTCATTTAAAAACTTTGTGCTGAGTGTAGCTGCACTCTGCTCTGTATCATACTCTGGTATGCAGTCCTCCCTACGTGTGGGATCTTCGTTATCTATTTGTACACACACACACACCAGAGGCTGAATCACATTCTGTGAGAACCAGCCTCTTCTCAGTCTCCCACACACACACACACACACACCCTGTCTGAACTGTCTGTTGAACTGTGTTTGGACCACAGCATATAAATAAAGAGATAGGGTGTCAAAACTTTGTAGTCTACACTGCAATGTGAGCTACCCTTGCTGCAAGTAAAACTGACTCTGTATCGTTCTTACCTCTGAGTTGACTAATATTACCTAACATTAACTTGGTCCTACGAGCCAGAAAGATTCAATAACCATATTTTCTTTGCTTTAACAGTGACTCTGGGATCCGTGGGGGAAGCCTGACATCGAGCGAAGCACTGCTGCACAGCCTCCATTAGCCAGAGTGGCTGAAAGTCCCGGTGTGTGAATTCACACCTGGCCAGTGGGTTACCGCCTTCCTCGGCGCGGGGTGACTCTCACAGGATCCAGAGAGTCACCAAGAAGTAAACTCCGAGGTGAGACAGTTTTAAAATACAATACATAAGATAAGAAAAAGTCGTTGGTAGTGTGTCGCCATTAAGGACACTACATTGGGAAGGTTTTATTCCGCCGTGAAGGGAATAGCGATAAATTAGGTAGACCCCACCGGGCAGGGGGTCAAATAAAATGACTGAGGATTGCTCCCCAGCAAGAATAAGCGCTACAAAAATAGGTTAAGGGGAGAAGATAGAGCTCATGGTGTTAAAATAAATCAGAAATCTGTTGTAAGGTACCTGAAACTAACTGTGTGAGTGTGTTGTGTGTGTATGGAGGACTAAGCATTTTAATAGAATCATAGTAGGATTCTGCTAGTCCTGTGTTTTCTTTTTCCCAGATTAAAACTACGTACTGCTGACTTTGGGGATTAAGGTCGGATTTCATTCCAGAAAATTAACACCGCTGCGTATTAGTCGCAGTAGAAGGGCGTGTTAATGTCCTCCCCATAAGTCTCATGCCAGTGACCTTTTATCTGGGACATTCATACTATAATTGAACTAACACAAAACATAATGGGGAAAGAACAAAGTAAAAAGAAAAATAATTTGGAGGGAGATGTAAAATTTATGGAGAATTATGTGGGAGGAGCAGGTATGATCTGCCGTAGGTGGAATAAAAAACATGGGTTTTTGGGCAAATTAGATACAAAGGATGTCTTAAAATTACAGGGGGATTTAAAATTAGAAATAATGAAAACCAAAAAGACACAAAAGAAAGAACAAAGGAAGGTTGAATATAAACTCTCAGAAAAATGGTTGGAACAGAGTAAGTTGAGAGATATACAGAGACAGGATAAGAGGGAGAAACGAAAAGAAAAGTTAACAGCCAGTTTTGGTGCAGCCAGAGGAGGAGACTACAGCTGCCTTCAGACAGCAAAGGCGGCAGCCTCCAGGAGCGCAGCCGCCTGCTACACAGGCAGTGGTGCAGCATCAGCCCCCACCTCCTCCACCTGCAGGGGAAGAAGATAACTCTGATATGGAGGAAGTTGACATACAAGCAGCCTTAGAACTGATAGCGTTACGCAAGACACAAGACTTACCCTACAAGTACATAATAATAAATGAAAAAGTATACAACTGCTTGTGTGACACAGGGGCATGTAGGACAGTATTAACTGAACCCCCACCTGGAGTAAAATATTCTAACACTGCAGTACATGTTAGAACTGCAGCCGATACATCAGAGGTCCATTATCTAAGCACACCGATGACCATAAAAGAGCCTGAAACAGAATTTGTATGCCAGGCTCCCGTTCTAATTAGTCAGAAATGTCCAGTAAATCTGCTAGGGAGAGACATTATGCAGACGTAACTCATAAACATCATGTCTACGGAAACAGGCATGAAAGCTATGGTTGAGGAGGGAGCCCTAGTTGTACACGGGTCCTCACAACCACACTATTACTGGTCCCAAGACTTAGGACCCCCCTCAACAGCTCGAGAGCTGCTAAGAAAAACAAGAGAAAAACAAACTTTCCAACAAACTCATACATGCCGGACACTGAACTCCATGTGACTATGAGATACAAAAACACTCCAGGGCCAGATTATAAATATGACACT
The DNA here is from genome assembly GCF_021462225.1 of Girardinichthys multiradiatus. Lineage (NCBI taxonomy): Eukaryota > Metazoa > Chordata > Actinopteri > Cyprinodontiformes > Goodeidae > Girardinichthys > Girardinichthys multiradiatus. The sequence goes on from NC_061815.1 coordinate 6,542,131, forward strand.
GTTTTTCATAGAGAGAATAACCAAACCGTTACCATACAGCATCTGTATGTTGACCCCAAAACAGGGGAATCCTCTGCCTCAGTCCTACTGTCAGAAAAACAACTACAACTGTTTAAAGGTCACACTCCTCATCTATCACTGACTAAATCTGTAGGGGGTCAATGGAAGAATTCAGAACATTTTCTACAAAGAGCTGAGAGAGGGAGATATGAGGCATCAACAAACTCTGACTGGAAAATAGATCATAATACAGGGATCTGGAAACTCACTCTAGGGTGGGTGATCAAAGTACATCCAAAAATGCATTTCGATGAAGCAAACTGACAGCTACAGTGTTTAGCTGAAGAAAAACAAAGTCTAAAACACTGCCTTGAAAGCCGTCCTATCAGAACTGTGATAATCATCATCAACTGATGTAGGGCTAATAAAGGGGTTCCCACCATACAAGGTTAAACTAATATCTGAAAAAACGCCATTAGTCCGCCAATACCCCTTAAAGCCAGAAGCTGAAGAAGGTCAGTCATCAGTCAGTCAGTCATTTTCTACCACTTATTCCATAGTGGGTCACGGGGTAGCTGGTGCCTATCTCCAGCAGTCTATGGGCAGGAGGCGGGGTACACCCTGGACAGGTCGCCAGTCCATCGCAGGGCAACACACAAACAACCATGCACACACTCATTCATACACCTAAGGGCAATTTAGAGCTACCAATTAACCTAACAGGCATGTCTTTGGACCGTGGGAGGAAGCCGGAGTACCCGGTGAGAACCCACGCATGCACGGGGAGAACATGCAAACTCCATGCAGAAAGACCCCCGGTCGGGAATCGAACCAAGGACCTTCTTGCTGCAAGGCAACAGTGCTACCAACTGTGCCACCATGCAGCTGAAGAAGGTATTAAGCCAATAATACAGGACATGTTAAAATCAGGAATATTAAGAGAAGCCCCTGAAGCTACGTGTAACACACCTATTTTTCCGGTGCATAAAGCCAGCACAGGAAAGTGGAGAATTGTCCAAGACCTTAGGCTGATAAATGAAATAGTGGAGCATGCTGCTCCTGATGTTCCAAATCCCCACACATTGCTACACTCACTGACCCCAGACAAAATGTATTTCTCAGTAGTAGATCTTAGCAATGCTTTCTTCACAGTACCACTGCATGAAGAGTCACAGCATTTGTTTGCTTTTCAGTTTAAGGGGAAAATACACACCTATACTAGGCTTCCACAAGGTTTCAGTGAAAGCCCACATGTATATACACAGGCATTAAGATACTCAATGAGCACCTGCATAATACCAGAACACAGTCAAGTTATCCTATATGTGGATGACATTTTAGTAGCATCAGACACAGAAAAACACTGTGAAGAGGCCACAATTACTGTGTTAAAGCACCTACACCAAACAGGCCACAAGGCCTCAAGGGACAAGCTGCAGTTTTGTAAAAATGAAGTGGTTTATTTAGGGCACACACTGTCACAGAACGGACGCTCCCTGCTGAATAGCAGAAAAACAGCCATACAGGGAGCCCCGAAACCGAAAACAAAGCAGCAAATGATGTCCTTTTTAGGACTTTGTAATTTCTGTAGAGTGGCTGCCCAACTATGCAGCCATAGTGCAACCATTACAATCTATGATTTATGGAACAAACATGATATTAAGGGACAAAATTATTTGGACAGAAGAGGGGGAAAAATCATTTATTAACTTACTGCAAACCACAGTTACATTAGCCTTACCAGACTACAGCCAACCATTCACACTGTGCGTGGACTCATGTCAGGGCTATATGAAAGCTGTACTGACACAACCCTTTGGGTCTAAAGATAGACCCTTAGCCTTTTACTCAAAGAAGCTCGATGCGGTAGCCGCGGGTTTTCCTGTTTGCCTACAAGCATGCTCAGCTGCAGCTGAAGCAGTGAAGCAAAAGGCTGAAATAGTTCTATGCCACCCGCTGACGTTAAAAGTTCCTCATTCTGTCTCACTCGTTTTACTACAGACCTCACTTCCCTTTTTGACACATGCAAGGCACATTGCATTATCTTCTCTACTACTCTCACAACCAAATATCACCTTGCAAAGATGCGGCCCGTTAAATCCAAGTACCTTAATACCTACCGCAGAGGACGAACAGCCACATTCATGTAAAGCAAAGGTAGAAGAAGACACCAAACCCAAACAGGACATTTCCCAAACTGCCTAACTCGCAAACTGTGTTTGTAGACGGGTCAGCATCAAAAGATGAATATGGGGAAAATAGAGTTGGTTACGCAGTGACAACCATTGACAGCATAATAGAAGCTAAATCCTTGCCCAAAACATGCTCAGCCCAGACTGCAGAGTTATATGCTGTAGTGCGAGCATGTGAACTTCATGAGGGACAAATACTTACTATATACATGGACAGCCAATATGTCTTCGGATCAGTACATCACCACGCAAAGATTTGGCAAAATAGAGGTTTTAAAACATCATCAGGAACAGAATTAACAAATTTTAATCTTTTGAAAAGATTATTATCGGCAATACAACTACCTGGTAAAATATCACTCTGTAAATGTAAGGCTCACCAAACAGATTCTAGCATGGAAACAAAGGGTAACACTTTTGCAGACATAACTGCAAAGAAAGCTGCAACAGAACCCCTAACACTAAAAATGACTGACCTGCTATTTATAGACATGTCAGTACTGAAAGATGCGCAGACAGCACCCAGTACTGAAATAAAGGCCTGGCTGAAAAGAGGAGCTAAAAAAATGGATGACATCTACCACATAGAAAATAAACCCATTTTACCAAAAAATTATTATCCCATGTTGCAAATGCATGGTACAAAGAGAAGTAACTCAGTCAGTCACGGTGGCATATGCAACACTGAACCAGGTAGAAATGCACAAAAATTAAGGGGACGATTATGATGACATGTTGTAAATAAATCACATCGAAAGCCTGAGTGTACTCATACATTGTATTTCATAAAATGACCTTACAGCAGAAAATCGAAAGAAGTTGTTGTTTAAGTGAAATGAGAAAAAGTACAGTGATGACATAAACAGGGCAGATTTTTAAATTCCTTTATTACGTTTCACTGTTTCCATCATGTACTATTCTTTTATTTTTATGTTTTCAAGTATTATTCTTTTATTTTTATGTTTTCAAGTATTAATCAACATTTAACTTTTAATGGTCGCCGAGGGCGGCGGGGCCGTATGAGTATTTCCCACAAAATATAATCTGTTTACTGTCCGTGGGTTTCTGCTCATACAGTGTATTTTTCTTAGTTGTTTTTATATTAAATGTTTTTACTCATGATAAAAAGGAGGGACTGTTGGATGGGTGCGAAAACTTGTTATCACTCATTTAAAAACTTTGTGCTGAGTGCAGCTGCACTCTGCTCTGTATCATGCTCTGGTATGCAGTCCTCCCTGTGTGGGGGATCTTCGTTATCTATGTGTACACACACACACTCACACACACACACACACACACACACACCAGAGGCTGAATCACATTATGTGAGAACCAGTCTCTTCTCAACTTCACACACACACACACACCCTGTCTGAACTGTCTGTTGAACTATGTTTGGACCACAGCATATAAATAAAGAGATAGGGTGTCAAAACTTTGTAGTCTGCACTGCAAGGTGAGCTACCCTTGCTGCAAGTAAAACTGACTCTTTATCGTTCTTGCCTCTGAGTTGACTAATATGACCTAACACCAACTACAACTATCTTGAAGGATTTTATTTAGAAAAATTTTCAGATTTATTTTATATTACCAGAGAGGTGCCAAAACGGTTTCTCCAACTCCTAAGTCCAATTTAAGTCCAAACAATAGAGGGTCGAGTGTCCATTAGAGCCTATGCCGTCTGCACAAAAACAAGTTTCGTGTGCTTGCAGATCTTCTTGTTCCCAAGGTGCAGTGCGAGAAGTAAAATAATACTGGAAAAACACCTGTTAAAAGGTATAACAGAAAATCCCTTCACATTTCTATGGCATAGTTCCCCCTTCTTTTACGGATTTTTTTTACAGTGTACTCCAACCTGCTGCCACTTTGAGTGGCACAATTTTAGAATGATGAAATTGATATTGATATTACATTGACCCGAAAAGAGTCATATCATTTATTGGACGTTTGTTACAGTCTGATGGTAAAAGGGATGAAGGACCTCTAGAAATACTCAGTCCTGCAATGTGGCTGCTGCAGCTTGCTGCTAAAGGAGCTCCCACAGTGTCATGCAGGGGATGAGAGATTAGGTATCTGATGGATCTCAGCTTTGCCAACATCGTTCTGTCACTCACCTCCAGAATGAGGCTTGTCTAGGACAGAAGTGGCTCTCCTAAGCAGCATGTTCAGTTTTTTTTTTTGTTTTTTTTTTCTGTCCCGCTTGGTGTTGCCACAACCCCAGCAGATGCCACTTCAGTGTCATAGATTGTTTTTAACAGTGTCCCGCACATTCTGATACCCCTTTTGTGATTTTTATCCGATTATGCGTGTTTCCACCAATGAAAATAGGTTCCACAGCACTGACCCTGGTTCAACTTAGGCACTGCAGAATACCTAGTTCTTTTGTGGGAACTGTAAAATCACCTGTGGGCAGTTTGAAGCTGCAGACAACAGAAGAAGCTAGTATGGCGGTGAAGACATAGAACGTAATGTACAACCGTTATTTATGTTAGCAAAAACACACTAAACACGCATTGTATAGCTACTTGTTTCCATCACACTCACAGATGCTGAACATATGCAAATGAAAACATTGTACATACCGTTGTTCTTGCACAGAGTAGCCGTCTCCGTTTTCGTATTAACTGTAGTTTCTGGATGCTCTCTTTTTGCATGAAAGGAACATTGCGCGCAGCTCAGCAAGCTTCACTGTCTCACTACTATGCTCTGTAATGCCCACTGCTGATGACTCATGCTTGGTTCCCAAAACTGATGGAAATGCATGTAGTGCTCAACAAAACACCCATGTTCGAAGGCTCACAAACCAAACCGGTCCAAGAATGAGAGTTGCTTTGGTGGAAATACGATATGAGGGACCTCAGTCTCCTCAGTAGATTGAGGCAATTTCTTGTGCAGGGCTTTGGTGTTTGTCGACCTGTTCAATTTAAGTTTATTGTTAAGATTAATAAAGTATTTTTGAATTGAATTGAATTTGAAGATGAACACCCAGGCTTATGTACTCTTCCACAGTCTCAATGTCCGAGCTTTGGATGTTCACCGGAACATCATTTGTGGAATTTTCACATGGAAGTCTTTGGGTGTTGAAACTGACATCTCTACAGATTTGTGGCCTATTATCAGTAGTGTCATAGGTGATTTTTTTTTCTACAGTTGACAACAAAGAAAGAAAACTATTCCTGCTGCAGTAAGTTACAGTGAAAGACTTAAAATAACTGAAATAAGGCAACTTGAACTGCTATCTGAGATTAAACTTGTCGGGGTCGGGGAGTTTCTGTTTGTTTTCTGTTTCTTGCCTGCTATTTACTCTGCTTAGTCCATAGGTGGAGTGGGAGCTCATGGGTGTAGAGGTGACAGGTGTTTCTGATCCTGCTGATTGTTGCTGGGAGTATTTAAGCAGGAGGCTGCCAGCACTTTGACGCCTGAGTGTTTTCCAACAGTGGTAACAGTCTCTCGCCAAACCTAAGCCTCTTATGATTAAGTTACATGTTTTCTCAGTGCTTCGATTAACCTTAGTGTATTACCCTACTCAAGTTGCTTTCAATTCAATTCAATTCAGTTTATTTATAAAGCGCCAATTCCCAACACATGTCGTCTCAAGCCCTGGCTCTGTTTCCAGTTTGTTTCTTGACTTCTGGATCTAAGATTCAAGCCTCCAGTTACCTTCTCTGGACAAACTCCAAGCTGGCAGCTTCCTGGTTCTGCGATCAACCGTCCACAATCATAAGCGAACCATGTTCACCCTCCAACAAGCTCCCGTGCAAGCACCATCACTCAGCACACCATGCCACCTTTTTCACACCACGGCCTAAGCTTAACTGGACTTCCCGGAAACCTCCTTCAACCATCCATAGACCAACTTACCTTAGATATTACCGTCCTTGCCCTTCTCTGGTCTCGTGTTCCCAGGCTCCACATCTCTCGTCTCACTGGCAGTTCAATCATGTTCTCCTGTAAGCATATCATATTACTTTAACTACTAACCTACTAACATCGCTTCCTGAATTATTGTCTTCGACTGGATTTTGCTCTGGCTGGCAGCCACCCTGATTCATTTGTTTCTCTGCATCTGGACATTAAGCATATCCTGTCCACCCTCCTACGTAAGCCATTACAACTTGGATTACCTCACGGTTTTTGCTCCACCTCAGAACAGCACCAGGAGAAAACATCAAGACGAATGCTTATATAGACCTAAACCCCGAATCCCTCAAACCCTGGTGACCTGACTACATCAAACTAGTAAGCCGTTCACTATCCCAGCTCAGAGTTTTAGTCACTAGTTTTTCGTCTTATTTCAGTCCCTTGTCTCACCAGTTCTCTACCCTTTCCTTCCATACAGTTGGAGATTTACCCGTTCTTGTTCCTGATTATTAGTCACTCAATAAACATCATTTTACTGATTTTCGTTCTCTGGAGTGTCCTTCTGTATGTGGGTCAGAGCTGTTTCGAACATAATGACAATTGGGTATATAATTTGCATATTTTCTTCCACACATACAAACTCTATGACAGTTACAACATTCATCATTATGGAAGCTGCAGAAGCCAAGAGGAGATGTTCCCCGGTATTAATATTTTTTGATGGTTTCGTCTAGATAATGGGTTGAAGCAACCAAATGTATGCTTTGATAAAATAATTTTTATATCTGTAAACAGCCTTATTGAACATTAGATCTCTGCAAGGGAAATCATTTTTAATCAGTGACTTCATGACTGACCATAATCTTGATATGTTTTTAACAAAAAGATGGTTACATGACTTTAATGAAGCACCCATTTTGATAGAATTGATGACTCCTAACTATTATTTCAAGGTAAAGAGCTGGGTCCGAACTATTTTCTTGAATTTTCACAAGCCTCCTAAATCCAAAACAAACTTTCAGTGATTTTAATTAGTTTTTAGCTGTGATATGTGTTGATTATGACTGTTTAATGATTATGGGAGACTTCCACATTCACATGGACAATCCTGAAGACCGAAGTGAAATAGGACTATGTGACACTCAAATTTTGGTTTGAATCAACATGTTAAACAGCAAACGCACAAATGGACATATTTTGGACTTGATCATCACTAAGGGTCTAAACATTTCCAAGGTGTCTGTAACTGATGTTGCCCTATCTGACCACTTTTCTGTTATTTTTGAAAGCATTATGTCCAATGACTCAAACAGACATTTTAGGAAAACTCATCTTTAAGGACGGTGCTGCTTTAACCAGATTTACTCTTCTACCTCCACTTTGCCCTGTAACACTGTAGATGAGCTGGCAGATAACTTTTATCCCAAAATTTCGGACATCATTGATTCAATTGCTGCAATTAAAGTGAAGGTCATTTCTGGGAAGAAAAAGTCTTCATGGAGAAGTGCTCCACCAGTCAGAAGTGAAAAAAGGGAGTGTCGCAAAGCTGAACGCAGGTGGCGAAACATTGGACTCCAGGTTCACTATAGCATCTACTGAGAGAGACTCTACAGCTATAACTTACAGCTGAAAAATGTGAGAGAATCTAATGTTCGTCTCTTATTTAACACGGTCGACAGGTTAACTAACCCTCCTGTAACCGTGGCATCTGAACTTCAATCTACTAGGGCCTTCAATGAATTTGCTAACTTCTTCCCTCAAAAAACTCAAAAGTTTAGAGGGGCAGTCAGCACATCCATAGCAATTCCAATACCAAAATTGTCTCCAACTGTCAAGATCTGTGTGTTAACGTTTTTGTGTTTGTTTACTTTTTGCTCAGCCAAGTACTTTCTGGTTCTTTAGATTCATTCAGGTCAGTTTTGTTGTTTTTCTGTGTTTTGGTGTTCGATACGTTTAGTTATATTCTGATAGATCTGGTTCTTGTTTATGTACTTAGTCTAGTCATTGTTTTGTTTTGTATTCTGGTGACCTCCATGCTCTCCTTACTCATTTGTGTGAATTAGTCCTGGTCCACTCCTGTCCCATATTGCTCCTGATTAGCTTATCTCCCAGTTCATTGGTTCTCACTTCACTTCCCTCAGTTTATAAACTCTTCAGTTTGCATTTTTCTGGACTGGTTCCTTCCGTTAACACCCTGTTACCTACCCTGTCTCTTTGCCCTGGTCCAGTCCTGTTTGCCTTCCCGTCTGTTGCCTGATTTTCATGTGGCTTATGTTTTTTCACCAGTCTGAGTTCCTGTGCCTGGTCAGCTGTAAGTTTGTTTTCTATTAAACCTTTTCATACTGCTCTATATTTACTCTCACTCACTTAAAACTGTGCACATATATTTATATTATATTGTAGATATGTTTATACTGTTTAATTTGTACTGTATTGCACCGACTACGCCAAAACAAATTCCTTGTATGTCCAAAAACGTACTTGGCAATAAAGCTTTTCTCATTCTGATTCTGATTCTGATTCATCAACTCCACTCTATCCTGCATTTGGGTCCTACCTCAAAACTCACCAAACACCAACTAGAACATATTTTGACAAAATTTCCCAATTACACCAAATAAACTACAAAACTTAGAAGAAATCGTACAGCAATTAATCTCTTCTTCCGCATAACATTTGATTTAACACAAATAATAATCATTTCTGTCAGGTGTTGTCCCCCAGGCCCTAAAATCCGCTATTGACAAAGAGCAACCTGGACAAACTGCTACTGCTGAACTACAGGCCTATCTCCAACCTCCCCTTCATGAGTAAAATTACTGAAAAAGCTTTGTTTCAGCACTACCCCAAGGGTACATCTTAGGGCCCCTCCTATGCAATATCTACATGCTCCCCCAAACTCAGATTTTAATAAACAAAAACATAATCAGAAGTATGCAGACGACACACAGCTATACATTACATTGTCAGCGTTTAAAAGTTAGCACACAGCTTCAGTTAATACAAACCCTGTGGCTCTCTGTATCTCAAAAAATATACTCTAAAATACTTCTGTTAGTCTATAAATCACTGAATGGCTTAGCACCAAAATACATTACAGACTTGTTGTCAGTGTATCAACTACCCAGACCTCTCCGGTCTGCTGGCTCAAATCTACTCTGCATACCCAGAACCAGAACCAAATGGAGAAGCAGCTATTAGCAGCAGTTCTTATGCTCCACTAATCTGGAATAAACTCCCAGAAAACCATAAAAGCGCTGAAACCCTAAGTTGCTTTAAATCAAGATTAAAATCTTATTTGTTTAAAGTGGCCTTTGACTGTGCTATCTAAACATTATTAGTTAAGTTTTCAGTCCAACAATCCTTTCACTTTCTTATCAATCATTTTATCATTATTGTTTCTTTTTTTATTAGCATCTTATTTTTGTTATTCATTTTTATTCTCTTTAATTATTTGAATGTTAATCATTTAATTACCTTTATGCAACAGTAATGTACTTTAAATCTTTTTCTTTTTTTATGTACAGCACTTTGTATTGTCTTGGTACTGAAATGTGCTATAAACTTGCCTTGTCTTATAAAGTGATCATGGTTTAAAATTCAGTCAGTTTTATTTATTTTTCATCTTTCAGTATCTCCATGTTTTGGACCTCTCCAGTTCTTTAAGTGAAATGGAGCAGGATGCTGCATTTAAGTAACACTCATAAATCACTTTATCTATACTTAACTGGCACTTATCTGTTACAGCCAACATTACACTCGCTGCTCAATTTATAACCCAATCACCAGACTAAGATTGTTTTATAGAATTATAATTCTAACCATGTCCCAAAGGTTATCACCACCTGAAATATCCCAAATATTTCTGGTGCACCCAGTTCTATTTGCACTGTTGACAACAGAGAGCAGCTTCTTCTTTGTGTTTATTGACAGACCCCAATAGTACTTAAAGGCATATACCGCCATCTATTGCACCAGAATATATAGAACAGACTCTGGCATTCCAAATCTCTCAGCACAACACGACAAGCATTGAGCTTTTGCCTACAGCGAAGGAACGGTTAATATGTGTCTTTCTGTCGCTATATTTAAAAGACGGGTCAATACCAACCAAAACCCAGCCAGAATTATGCCAGAAACTTGCTGCTGGTTACAAAAACCATTTGATCGACATTCAACTTGCTAAAAGAAGTTTAGGCAGTATGTATGTTTGACTCTGGATTTGAGAAAATTCACAATAAATTCAAACATATGGCTCCAACTCTTGTTTTTTAAAATCCATTTATAATCTATCTACCCTGGAAAAATAATTCTTCGAAGAAGTTATTAAAAGCCCAAAATGAACATATCATTGCCATGACCTGTGGATGTAAAACCTTGCAACAAAACTGTAATCAATATCTGACCCAGTCAAAGTGAGGTTTTGGGATGGACCGAAGCGCAGACAAGAGCTCGGCAGGAACATCTTAATAATTCTTCAGTTTATTTACAGAGATCAAGAACGTAGTAAACACTGCAGGTACAAACCAGAGTCAGGATCCAAAAAAACTTACACAGACACTGCAGGTTCTGGTGGCAAAAACGTAGCAAGGTTTCCCAAAAAATGAAGCATAAACAAATCATAGACATGGAAGGGAACAAAGAGTGATGAACACACACAAGGAACCAGCAGGGAACAAAGAGCACAGACCAACTAATATACAGAGAAACATGAGAGGGGAAACAAAGGGCAGATAATCAAAGAAACTAAGAACAGGTGAGGCAAGGAGGCAGGGAGGCAGAGGGAGCAAGTGAACCTAATGAAACCAAAGCATGAGGAAAGGGACTAAAGACAGGACAGTAAGCAGACCTAAATCAAACTATAAACCAAGATAAAAATAAAGCGTAAGAATCAAGGATAAACATGAACTGAAGGAAACTGAGAAAATGGAGGAAACACAAGAACCTAAGAACTTAGTAAAACAAAAACCATAAGGAAACCCCGACTACAAAAGTAAACAAACTCAAACTAAAGGAACTATGAATGAGGGAGTAGAGAAAACACAACCAAACACTCAACATAACACAAGGCCACCACAGAGTCCAAAAGGTGACAGATCCTGACAGACCCTCCCTCTGATAAACACTCTATCATCATTTGTGGTTTCAGTTGTGGGTGTTAAGATTGTCTCTTTTAGTTTTGAGGTTTGATTGGTTCTCACATTATATTTCTAAAATTACTTCTTCTGGATGACTTAATTTGAAATAATTCATTTCTTTTGGTTTCCCTGTGCGATAATCAACAATTACCCTTTCAGTTCTGTTGATTCTCCTAATGTATGGTTTCCTTCTCTCACCAGTTTTCTGGTATTTCACTACTTTTTTTTTGTTGTTTACTTGGCTGAATGCAAAAGTCTGATCAGTGCCAATGTTAACTAACCTAAGTCAGTCAAACAAATCAAAGTAGTTGAGTATATTTTAAACAAATGAGGAAATCTCACTTTTCTATCATTAAAATCTGAAATACATCCTTCAACTTAAACTTCATTCTGTTTGTTTTTTCTATTCTAACAGCAGGGTTTGTACACACTTCCCACAGTACAATTCACCGCTTTCTGTTCCTGTGAGGTCCGAAGGCAAACCGCTTCCTGTTCCTGAGAGGTTTGAGGGCAAACCGCTTTTCAAGCATTTTCAAGGTAAATTTAAAACATTTTCCAGCACCAAACTTTGGAGTAGTCTTTATCTCTGTGCACCTTTTCTTCATTGAGCTTCATAACCATGGCACACACAGCATTCCCTATGTTAAAGGAGTCTATCAACAGTCTAAAATACTGTGCAGCTAATTAAGATTCTATGGCACCCGGGAACTGACATGAGGAAAAAAATATATATAGCATGCATATGAAATACTAATTCATTGTTAATGTGTATGTGTGCATACGTGTGGTGGCACTGTGCGCTGTCAGACTGGGACCAAGAAGAAGAGTGCAGAGAGAGAAGAAGAGCATGTGTGCGGTTGTGTGTTTTGGCAGTATGCATGACGCCGATCGGGTAGGAAGTTCAGCTGGCCACAGTACATGTAACGTGCAATCAGTGTGCAGTACAGTTGTAAAAAGTTCCGCTGCTTCAGCAGTCCAGTCCCTTTATTATTTTAGAAGTCTCACCCCCCCGTGACATGCAAGTTCAGCGAGTTAACCCCGAAGTGAACAACCATTTCGGCCCTAAAGGAAGCATCTCTGCTGTGTTCTGACCACTGTCAGGAAACGGACACAGGAAGGGTTAACACCTGGCTCTCAACATTCTATTTAAATGCCTCTCACCTATGAGAATTCCTTATGATGCCAAGCTTTTCAGAATCTCTTTGTAGCTCTTCCACAGCCTAAAATAAAACTCGATCAGATTATCCCTGTCCATCCAGTTGTTGTTTTGTTCCTTGGTATGTTTGAGAAAGTGCGCTGTTTTAGTATTTTGTTTGCACGTTATACCTATGTCGTGGGAACAAATTCGTATTTCATGCACACATATTTATATTTTGTGGGCACAAATTAATATTTTGTTCTCACAAATTAGTATTTCATGGGAACAAATTAGTAGTTTGTGGGAACAAATTAGTATTTCGTGCACACGCAATATATATATATTTTTCCCCATGTCAGTTCCTGCTGTAAAATTCTGCAAGTTGTAGTATTAATATTAAATGCAGAAGGAGCCCAAAAGACATCAGAGAAGGAACATTGCCCCCGCTATGTTTTGCAAAATTAAACTATTAGACAACCACCTTTAGAACCCTATTCAATAAAAAATTTGTTGTTGCACATTTCAAAGTACAGTAGATGACATGAAAATCTACCGCACGATCCATCCTTCAATTTGCAATTTACCTTCAAAGTTGTAAGTTGGTGTACATTTAAATGTTGTTGTTTTTTTGTTTTTTTTTTAGGCACTAGTGGCCTTTATTTTTCTCAATTTTTTGATAGTAAGCAGACAGGGAAGGGGGTGGAGAAAGGGGGATGACATGCAGCACAGGTCGCCTGGGCCAGAGGTCGAACCTACGACCGCTGTGTCCAGGACTTAGGCCTCTGAATATGGGTTTTACCCCTGCACCACTGCCATGCCAAGCTAGCTTAAATTTAAGAGTGCCTCCCACTACTATGGCTTACCTTTGCATGGCTCTAAAGGCAGCAGGTCCTTCTTGCATATGTTGCAGGAAGCTTCTTGAGGATTTGGTCCTCGTTTCAACGATGTTTTGTATCTAGCCTTTTTGAGCCAGCGGTCATTAAAATGGCAACCGCCTGGCATGCTGTTTTCTTCCGCTCACCGGAGACATGCGTGACTAGCAAGACACAGTTACGTGCTCAAAGTAGGTCTGCTTCATTGCTATGCAAGAGGACGCCGCCGGTCCAGCGGCTCATATTTCATCAGGTGACGTCTTTAGATAACATACACTTCAGGCACTTTCCAAACCTTGAAAACACCTTGTTAAAATTCAAGCATTTTTAAGGGTTTCAAGCACTCGTACAAACCCTGCAACAGGAAACTATAATGTCTCACCCAGCTGCCATCCCAATCCTGTGTCCACTGAACAAGCAACTGAAACATACAGGGGTTGGACAATAAAACTGAAACACCTGTCATTTTAGTGTGTTAGTTTAGTTTAGTTTTAGTTTACTTTCATGACTAAATTGGACCAGTGGCCCGCTCTCTCATTGGTTATATAGCCAACAGTGTTGTAATCAAAGTGTGGCTGTCTAACTAATGAGAGAGCCGGTTACATCAGAGGAGCAACTGTGATGTGTGTGGGAGGTTTCATGGCTAAATTGGACCAGTCTTTATTGATTGCACATTGCACCAGTAAGAGCAGAGTGTGAAGGTTCAATTAGCAGGGTAAGAGCACAGTTTTGCTCAAAATATTGAAATGCACACAACATTATGGGTGACATACCAGAGTTCAAAAGAGGACAAATTGTTGGAGCACGTCTTGCTGGCGCATCTGTGACCAAGATGGCAAGTCTTTGGGATGTATCAAGAGCCACGGTATCCAGGGTAATGTCAGCATACCACCAAGAAGGATGAACCACATCCAACAGGAATAACTGTGGACGTAAGAAGAAGCTGTCTGAAAGGGATGTTCGGGTGCTAACCCGGGTTGTTTCCAAAAAACATAAAACCACGGCTGCCCAAATCACGGCAGAATTAAATGTGCACCTCAACTCTCCTGTTTCCACCAGAACTGTCAGTCGGGAGCTCCACAGGGTCAATATACACGGCCGGGCTGCTATAGCCAAACCTTTGGTCACTCATGCCAATGCCAAACGTCGGTTTCAATGGTGCAAGGAGCGCAAATCTTGGGCTGTGGACAATGTGAAACATGTATTGTTCTCTGATGAGTCCACCTTTACTGTTTTCCCCACATCCTGGAGAGTTATGGTGTGGAGAAGCCCCAAAGAAGCGTACCACCCTATTGCATGCCCAGAGTGAAGCATGGGGGTGGCTCAGTGATGGTTTGGGCTGCCATATCATGGCATTCCCTTAGCCCAATACTTGTGCTAGATGGGCACGTCACTGCCAAGGACTACTGAACCATTCTTGAGGAACATGTGCATCCAATGGTTCAAACATTGTATTCTGAAGGCGGTGACATGTATCAGGATGACAATGCACCAATACACACAGCAAGACTGGTGAAAGATTGGTTTGATGAACATGAAAGTGAAGTTGAACATCTCCCATGGCCTGCACAGTCACCAGATCTAAATATTATTGAACCACTTTGGGGTGTTTTGGAGGAGCGAGTCAGGAAACATTTTCCACCACCAGTATCACGTAGTGACCTGGCCACTATCCTGCAAGAAGAATGGCTTAAAATCCCTCTGACCACTGTGCAGGAATTGTATATGTCATTCCCAAGACGAATTGATGCTGTATTAGCCACAAAAGGAGGCCCTACACCATACTAATAAAACATTGTGGTCTAAAACCAGGTGTTTCAGTTTCATTTTCCAACCCCTGTAATTCCACCTAGCAGAAATGATGGCGTGGATTTCTCATGGTCTATTTATTTGGTGTAGTGCTGTCAGTACTAATCAAACTAAAGGAGAAATGTTCTAAATAAAATAAAGTTATACTGACAGATTGCAGGAATTTCTTCCTTTCCAGAGAGAAGTACTGTATGGACATATAAGACTGGTTGCCCTTGGGTTTTCCTCCTGTCTTCTGCTGGTGTTTTAAGATGTCTATGGAGTCAGTTAGAGTCTGAATGTTAACACAACCTTTCTGACAGCTATATGCTGAACAGGAAACATGTTTAATGAGTAATCAAAAATCCCTGATGCCTGGAAGAAAAACATCCCACTACGCTGATGCAGAGATGGATTATGTATTATTGAGATGGACTGAGAAAAGAACGAGACATGCATCGGAGTTCTATACCGAAAAAAATGGGTTCTGCTAAAGCCGGGGCTGTACTAATAGGAAATTCTGAACATAACAAGATGTGGTTAACCTTGTTGGTTTGGTTAATTCTTTCTTGTAACAAGCTATCCACTTCTGTGACCTCAAATAATCCTTTTGTTGCATTCTTTCATGTGGTGAGTATTGTTAGTGTGGTAACATGAAAAAGGGAAAGTCTGGAGTTCCTTCGCATATAAAACAAGTAACCAGTGGAATAAAGGCAATATTTTATTTTATATATACTTATTCTTAATTAAAGAAAACAAATTAAATGGGTGCTTTCCATCTTGTAACACAGTAAAACAAGCATGATTTTATGCCCGCTGACCTGTCCATTAGCCATTTCCAATCTTTCTTTAAGAGCTTTAAAATATTAAGAGTAATTGTAAATAAATTTGAAACAAGTCATGTGATCCTACCATGAGTGTTCTTCAATGCTTTAAAGTAAAAGCAGAGATGATGTCACACCATCGTGTGGGAGAGCAGTTATTGTAAAACAGGATGGTCATACTCATTTTAGTCATTTAACTAATTTCATTTACAACTTAATGAACCAGAAACAAATGTGTACAGGTACATATTTGTTTTCTTTTATTTGTGTCCTCAAATTTTCCTTACTCGAGTCTGGTCAAAATCAACAATTTTATTACCTTAGTTAATGCAAAGCAGCTTAAAAGAAGAGAAAATTGTATGCAATCTTTGTTTCACAAATGAGACACAGAGGTGAAAGTTATGGAAAGCCGTTTCATTCAAAATTAAATAAATAAATAAATACTGCTATTGATAAATTATTAATAAATATTTCATGAAATAAATAAATATCCCCATGTTAATTATGTCAAAAGAAATTTTTTATCTTGTTTTACTTAATTCATTTCAAGATTTATTTAATTTACTTAAAGATTTATTTAATTTACTAAAAGATTTATTTATTCATTTCATAATGCAGTTTTATTTTGTGACACTTTTATTTTGCAAAGCTACTTTACGTATTTCAATGACTTTTACATTTTAACCCCGTTTTTCATTTTAAGCTCTTTTTATTTCATGTTCTAATATCCAAATGAGGGGTTGGGGTTTTATCTGTGGGCAGCCAGCAGAAGCATGCAGCTGCTTGCCAGAAGACAGCATGCCGGAGGGAGCCTGGGGATTCCGCAAGGATGCCAGAAGGTGCCAGACCGGCCGTAGAAGCCTGCCACGGTGGTTGTCTTCGTCATCCTTTCAGCACGTCATACACACACATAGTGCAATTTATTTTCCATCTCAAGTAAATACAGCCACCTTAAGTTACGGGTCTAACGCTGTTTATAAATAATAACCAATAATGACATCATCATTTGAAAGTAATTACTAACAGGCAATAGTAACAATAACAACATCCCGTTTGCCAATAATCAATATTGGCTTTTACAAAAACAGTGGCATGTTAAAGGCTTTTACAGTCGGTCTGGCACCCTGTGGCAGCCTTGTAACCAGCGACTTTCACAGAGTCCCAGCGTGTTTTCAAGCATTTATTTATAATTTTCTGTGAGTGACAATTCAGAATAGCCGGTCGTGCTCTATAATAAACCGACTGTTTCTGCAATGCGTCATCCTTTCAGCATGTCATTCATACATACACATAGTGCTATTTATTTCCCATCTCAAGTAAATACAGCCACCTTATGGGTCTAATGCTGTTTATTAAATAAAACCAATAAAGACATCATCATTTAAAAGTAATAGCCTACAACAATAATGACATCCCATTTGACGATAATCAGTGTTGGTTTCCATAAAAACAGTAGCAAACGCCGTGGCAGGCTTTTACGGCCAGTCTGGCACCAGGGGAGTGACAAGGTAGGAAAACTTCACTGGCCGTCCGTCAACTCTTACATTACTCCTCACCTCTCATCGACTCTTTTTATTTGGCACCCCAAAGGACAATTCTCAGTCAGAGATCAGTTGTACGTTTCCACAAGTTTATTAAAACCAATATGAATTCAGAGAGGGAGACACCACTCTTACAAGGGTACCTGAAAACGTCTCTGTGCTGTCTCACTGGGGGCTGCGTTACATTACATTTTATACCCCACGCTGCTATGCAGTACCTTTTTTTCAGTTACATACACACTTATTCTGTCTGTGGATGTCTCCCCATCAACAGAGTCAAAGAAACAGAAATATACTTCATTATTTAATCAAAGAATTGTTTCCCACACGTGGATACAGACAGAGAACACCTGCATGCCTTATCCTTGAATAATGAACACTCAATGTTTTATAATACTAGAGGCTACTGTTACAGTATCAAAGAAACAGAGATACATTTCATAATTTAATAAAGAATTGTTTCCCACACTTCTTCAGGAATCTTCAGGGTGGAATACTTATCAGAGGTTTTGGTCAGCACAGAGAGAAGTAGCATGCCTCCTCAATACACTGCCGGCTTCTCATGATACAGACAGAAAAGACATGCAAGCCTTAACCTTGAATAATAAACACTCATTGTGTTATAATACTAGAGCCTGGTGTTTTGGGTTTTTTTTCTAACTATGAAAAGCATAACTAAAACTCCTAATAAAAATTAATCTATAAGCAGCAAAGTCCCAAATATATCTTAGTCTTAGATACTAATAAAAAGGCATTGATATTTTCACAAGAGCCAGGGACTTCCTCGCAGAATCTCCAGGCTCCATCCTGTCTTCTGGCAGGCAGCGGCCTGCTTCTGCCCTCCACGGCAACGAATTGAGCTCGGCCCTGCTGTCCCAGCGCCACCCAGCAGAAAACTCCGCCCCTCATTTGGATATAAGAACATGAAATAAAAAGAGCTTCAAATGAAATACGGGGTTAAAAAGTAAAAGTAATTGAAATAAGTAAAGTAGCTTTACAAAATAAAAGTGTCACAAAATAAAACTGCATTATGAATTAAATAAATAAATAAATCTTTAAGCAAATCATATAAATCTTGAAATGAATTAAATTAAATTAAATGAAAATTTATTTTAACATAATTATTTTCATGGGGATATTTATTTATTTCATGGAATATTCATTAATAATTTATCAAAAGCAGTATTTATTTATTTATTTAATTTGAATGAAATGGATCTCCATAGAAAGTATGACTCAGTTAGTGTTTCAATGACAAAAGGTAGAAAATAAAGCAACATCAGTTGGGTTGACACAGCAGTCATCTTGTAAAAACTTGATGGCAACACAACAGTGAACTTCTTTTTGTTATTTTGTAGTTAAATCTTCTCCCTGTTAGAACCATGACCACAGAGGCTGGAGTCCACTGTGTTGAGGTGATCATTAAGCAGGTGCTGTTGCTACAATCTAAGGGGTGGCAGCTGGATCAGCTGGCAGATAGAGCCAAGACTAGGCCATCTGTGCAATTAACCCTGTCCTGTGTCAATATCCTGGTGAGTTGAAAGTGGCCCCAATCTATGAGAAAAACATTCTGTTTGGTTATAACCCTGCGGCTCAGACTAGTATCTGGTTTATATTTATATCAGGAGCAATAAGGAACTTATCATTAACATAAACATATCTCCTTCTTAGACTCTGGAGATGGTTGCACAGAAATATGGGTTTCGAGGTCATTGTTCATAAAATGAGTTATTTTGGAAACTAGTCAAAATGCAAAGAAAGATTGGAGAACAGCCACAGTTAAGAATCTTTTTACCACTTTCTCACTCAACAGTACTGCTTTTTAAAATCTTTCAAGTAGGGATTCAGTTGCATGAGTTACCAAGACAAGCTGTTGTTGTAATGATTGTATACTGGCAGCTACTCACAGGTTACATACCCTATTATTTATTTTAATGTTACTTATAATTGCTCTGATGTAGAGCTGGATGCTGATGCCCTGTGTGAGGGGATCATGGACCTGTTATGTCTCCTCAG
This sequence comes from Girardinichthys multiradiatus, assembly GCF_021462225.1. Lineage (NCBI taxonomy): Eukaryota > Metazoa > Chordata > Actinopteri > Cyprinodontiformes > Goodeidae > Girardinichthys > Girardinichthys multiradiatus. Next base: position 6,561,501 of record NC_061815.1, read on the forward strand.
CATGTTCTGTAGAATTACTGGCTGGAAAATCTCTTTACATTTGGTAATTAGTTCAGAAAATAAATTCAGACCTGAACACACGGGACCAACCAACCTGAGTCAGTCAACAAAGAGCTGAGCAAATGCGGAGGGACTGACATACAGCAAGGGAATGACAAAATCATACATGGGGATGTGAAGATGAATGTACACTCTTCTCAGGTTGTTATAGTAAAAATGATTAAATTATGTGTTTTTGTACATGTATGGTTAGATTTAAATCACTTAGAACCTCATTAAGACCAGATATTCATTAATGCACTGATACAGATATCATTCGAACTGAAAGAGATGGAACTTTTTACCTTGACTGTATATGATCTTCCCTCTCTGTGATGCTATCTAATTATCATCTATATTTGCTTGTCTTGGTGTCCTCAGTGTACCTGATGTGTACTTTACTTTGCCTCATCTTCTCCCTCCCCTGTGTTGTCTTGAGGGTACTCCTTACAGCCACGACTCACCATTCATGATAAAAATTACGTGATTTGTTTAGACAAAATGTCTTCATGCTCTGGAGACTGCTCTCCAATTTGCACTTTTTAGTATCGGATCATGCTCGTCCTCGCATTGCAGCCTAAATATAGCTTTTTAACACAGATCAAATGGAGATAAAGTGACAGAGGAATAAATGTTCTCTTAGCGGCTTCAGGGCCTTGCTAATGAACCACAGAAACCTTTCTTAGACCTTTATGAAGAACATCTTCCTAAATCAGGGAGGAATCATGGTTAGAAGAATATTTTTAAATCAATAATTGATGTACACGTTACATGTGATGATAAAAAGCAAGGCACCAAGCAATAGTTACAGTCTGGAGTAATCTTAAGGATTGTGTTGGGTCTCCCCTGCAACAATGAGGGAAGTTTTATCAACAGTTATTTTGTTTAAGAGAGGTTTATTTAACCTCCAAACATGAAGTACTATCAGGAAGTTGTACCCTTTTTTTTACAATGTATTTATGGATAAAAGAAACTATTGCAACAGGTTCATTGAAAGTGTTGATCAATCATACCTTCTAAGACGTTATTGCCCTCTTTCTGTGGAACCAGTAAGGTAAAATAAGAGTAATAGTAATAAGTATTGCAAGCAGTTTTTTCATCTACACTGCAATTACCGCAAGATCCCAGGAGAAAAAAATACATATTTCATGCAATCTCCCTGTGGCAAACAGCTCTGGTCTTTAAAAATTCAAGACATTTTGCCTGTCAGTGAGTCATTTTCTACTGCTTCTTCCTGTGTGGGTCGTGGGGAAGCTGGTGCCTATCTCCAGCAGTCTAAGGGCAAAAGGTGGGGTACATGGTACATCCTGGACAGGTCGCCAGTCCCAGTCCATCGCAGAGCAACACAGAGACTCATTCACACCTAAGGGCAATGTAGAGAGACCAATTAACCTAACAGTCATGTTTTTTGGACTGTGGGAGGAAGCCGGAGTACCCGGTGAGAACCCACCCATGCACGGGGAGAACATGCAAACTCCTTGCAGAAAGACCCCCGGCCGGGAGTCTAACCCAGGACCAAGGCAACAGTGCTACCAACTGTGCCACCGTGCAGCCCCGCTTTGGCTGTAATTTAAATAAATATAGCAAATATCAGCATCTTTCCCTCTAGCATAAGGTTTAATTGAAATATGGGCAAACTGTGTATATGCAGAGGAATCATATTTACTTGTCAGATCAGTTTAAGGTGAAAACGTGTGCTTTGTGATTCATACAAACATGCAAACTGGGGACATTTTCTGATCATGTTCCCTCAATTGTACTACAGCAATCTTTTCCAGGTTTTTGATTTTTGACTCAGACACTATCTGCAACCATAACAGACAACACTATGCAGTCCTGATATAGCAGGAATTGATTTAAACTTATAAAGAGTAAAATACACATTACTGCTTTAGGGTGAGATATGTTTTTCTAAAAGACTTTCCTGTATAGATTTTACTTTCTTCATGTGACTCTGTTCTAAATAGGTTTATCAGCAGAAAAAAACTCTGCTGCTGAATGTCCATAAAAACAAAGTAAATAATAACTCTAAACCTCCCTGGAGAAATGAAAAGAAAGAAATCTGCATTACCCAAACAGCGGGTAGGAAACTACTGCAGGATAACTCTGTACCATAATATTCAGGCACTTTCAGTAAGCTTTTAAATCCAGACAGAAGAAAGTGTCTCAGGCCAATTCTTAATTGCAAGCCTGGAGACACTCAATGCGTGGCCTTTGTGTTGGGTGATGGAACTAGCGCAAAATGCTCCAAGATAGAGAGCAACCATGATGGCTTCCTTAAAGTCATGATAGAAGTGTTTTTTCCAAAGAAAAGAAAAAATAAATAATAATAAAATAAAGCAAAAAAGTATGTTTTAATATCCCCTCCTCACCTTCATGTCAACCAAATAGGACATGCACAGAAAATGTAATCTTTGCCTTTATTATTTAGGTGTAAATAATATGTCACAAATGCTATGTGTGCAATGCTTAAGTGTTATGGTTTAGATTTAATGACACTATAATGCTAAAACATACTTATTATTTTTTTTGTATGTTTCCACATGCAAATTTTTAAGATGGAAATTGTCTGTTTAAATAAAAAAATATATTTAAAGTTAAGATATGCAAAATGGTTGTCAGGAATTAGAAGTGTGATCGCTGTAACTTTTATAAATTGATTAGGTCATTTTTTACATTTGACAGTTTTTATTAAAATGTATATAAAACAAGAGAAATAATCTTTTTTCAAAGTGATGTTACATTGCTTTATTGTCTTTTAAGAGATACCCATCTCATTCACTTTCAGAAACAAACTTCTTAGTTGAATTAAAATAAGTTTAAATCTAAATATATTAGGAGGATGAATAATTTTGGGATTAACTGTATGGCCAATGAAATCTCTTAAAATCTCTGATTTGGTATTTGAGCTAGTCTAGAGCTAGAGCTATCAAATTAGTTTTTAAATCTACTGCTTGTTTTTTTCCTGTTACAGCCAATTAGGATTAATACATTTTAGGTTTTCTGAGTAATCTGTCAAAGTTCAAAAACAAAATTGGGTGTTAATGTGCTCCAAAAAAATTGCAACAGCTTTTTTCTGTTTAATTAGCATAATTTAACTCAAAGCTCTAAATAAAGTCAGTGTCTTATGTTTGTAAAGCTTCAAGCTAGAACGTTTGATGCCATACTGGTAGCTCTCTTTTAATTAAATTAACATTGTATTAAAGCCAAAACAAGAGGAGTTTGTGTAATGTGAATCAGATTTAATGAGATACAGAGAGCCCATTCACATTTTATCTCCCTGCATGATGCCGGCATTATTTAAAATCCTTTTGGAGTCCTGGGAATAAGGTGGTTTTCAAAAAACTGACCGTCTTGTCCTAACATTCTTAATGAAAGATTTACCATGTATCTGGAGGGTCCAAATTATTGGTCCTGAAGAAAACAGAGGAAGACCGCAGAATGTTGTATTAAAAATTGTTTCACAAATCGAAAAATACATGTAAATCATTTTCTATATGCAGCACGTGTGGCTAAGATTAGAAACTGAGTAATAATAAAATAAACTGAAATTTAACTCACATTTTTAAAGGGGAATTAGTGCAGACATAACCATTTCTGGAATCCACATTGTAAGCATAATGGTACCAAACAGTGTGGTAAAAAATTACCACACAAAATTACAGGTAACAATAGGCGTCAGTTTGCTAATATCTGCTAAACTTTTTTGTAGTCAGATAAGTTTGGAACAGTCTGTATGTACAGAAAATGACCAAGAAAAAACTATATAGTTTTAGCATAATTCATCAGTACTTTTATTTAACAAGAAACAACACAGTAGATAATCATTTACAAATCGAACATATTTCATTGTCATATATCAATAAATTATCTGGTAATGACTTGTTACCATATATTTTTGGATAAATGCTTCTGATCTCTCTCTGTGTTTGGGGCTTTAAAACATCTAACTGTTAAAATTGCAATAATGCAATAGAATAAGATGTTCCTTCACTACTTTTAGTTTAAAATATTACGTTTTTAAGCTTTGGAATATTGTTTTATACTACATCATACATACCAACAGCCCTACATGACAGAACTATCACCTGCCAATTACTTGTCTTTCCTTTCAAGTTCTGTTTAAGGCAAATACATCATCCATCCATCCACAGTCTTATTCGTGATTGGGTTGCAGGGATAACGGCTCCAGGATGGAAACCCAGACATTCCTCTCCTCTGCCCCCCTCCAGGTCATTCTGGGGGGTCCCTTGTCATTCCCAGGCCAGAAGGAATACATAGTCTTTCAAGGAAGTTCTGGGTCTTCTCCCGGATCTCCTCTAAGTGGGCAATCCCAGAAAACCTTGAAAGAGAGGCACCCAAGACGCATGCTGACCAAATACCCAAACCACCTAAACTGACTCCTTTTGATGTGGAGAAGTAGCGGCTGTCCTTTGAACTCTCCCTGGATTACAAAATTTATCAACCACCTTTGGCTCATTCATCCATCCATCCATTTTCTATACCCGCTTCTTTCATACAGGGTCGCAGGGGAGCTGGTGGTCATCTCCAGCAGTGTGCAGGTGCGAGGTAGGGTACACCCTGGACATCGCAGGGCAACACAGAGACACACAGGGCAAACAACCATGCACACATCCATTCACACCTAAGGGCAATTTAGAGAGAACTATTCAACTACCAATCATGTTTTTGGACTGTGGAAGGAAGCAGGAGTACCTGCAGAGAACCCACACATGCACGGGGGAGAACCTGCCAATTCCATGCAAAAAGACCATTCAGCTCCCACCTTTGGCTCAAGGTGGCCAAATATATACCTCACGCATTAGCTCCGCCCCTTTACCCACTAGTAAGGTGACATCCCATATCCCCAAAAACAGGTTATGCCACTGGGAAGAAGCACCCCATGGCCCTCCCTACCACCCAGCTTGCATATCATCCATTCATCACATTCCTCCCTTAAAGTCGCAGACACACATTGAGGGGACAGGACTGGGGATGGGTGCACGAGAATAGGGTCTAGGGCTAAGAGGTCAGGGAATTAGGTATGTCTGGGTGGACAGTCTGGAGGCTGGGAGCACCTGCTAGGCCCTGCATGGTGCCTGAAGCTGCTCTGTGGAGGCCCCCTTCTGGTGTCTTTGGGGATTTCTGGGGGGTCCCTGTCCTCGGTCGGCGCTAGGCTGGTGTGGGCACTGGCATGACAAGAGGGGAGCAGTTGGGGAGCTGGCAGCAAGGATTCATGCTGGTGCCTTTACCATGTTTGCCCCTGTCCATCTCCTCAATTATAATGCACTAGAGACTTGGGGTAGGGGTGGGGGAAACTGATGTCAACAAGCAGTGGGGTCTCGTGAGGGGTCTCCACTGCTTGGTGCCTTGCGATCTTGCTTGATGGGGTTGGTGCTGGTCCTCGGCCACTGGGGGGACTGGTTTTCCGGCTTGGCCTGCGCAGCTTGGAGTGACAGTGTGGCAGGGTCAGAGGGGCATGGTGCCCTGGGTCTTTCTCTGTGCCTCTTTGACCTTGGGCTGCTGCTCCTGTGTCTTGCTGGTGACCTGTTTCTGTGCTGGGTGTATCACCTCAACGTGACGATTCAATCATCTTTTTAATAAGTTAATTCTGACTTTCAAAAGTTTTCTTGAAAATATGTCATAATTATTTTGTCAATATTCCTATATTTATGCATAATTCATGAGTGGTTGTAACCTAACCAGAATATTTTACTTTTTGAAAATGTGTAATTCTGAGAATTAGCTGCACAATGCAAACCCAAGACTAATTTGCGGAAATTTATGGAAATGTATTAATACCAGCAACAGAAACTTAAAACTAAAGACAAACTGCACTGGTTACCATCAAATAACTGCTTGTGCATTTTTAAATGGACTCATGGTGGTAACTTTTTTTTCACACACAGGCCAGGCGCTAATGTCTTTTGCTGGCACAAAGACGTAAACTCTTCAAACTGGATCCAAGAGTGTCATAAGATCACACGATCATATGCACAAATTAAGCATGAGTGAAGCACTGTTTGTGTACCCGGTGATGTCATTCATAAAGAGGGGAAATTAAGGTATAAGCATTGCTGACTTTCTCTCCGAGCCCTGCAGAATCAAACGATGTTCGAGAGAAACCCCTGCCCAGATGCGGTCTCCCAGTCTGGAAGGAAGACAGCAGAGACCGCATTATCCGTGTGGTCAGCGGACAGGACGGGCCGCCCAGCTATAGCTCCGGAGCTAACCTTTTTGTTCACAGAGCGAACGCACCTTCAACCCCCCTCAAAGCTACCGAGCTAACCGCTTGTTGACTGTGGACGTTTCTTCAAACTTCGCCCCTTGGACAACATTTCCTCACCATGGTCAGAGGTTATGGTTTGGGCAGATTAACAGTTAGGATGAAGTGATCTGAACTTTTTCATTCTATGAAGTTTGGTTTTGTTTGTGTGAAACTCGGCTATCTTAGTGCGAGCAGGCTATCTGCAACACACGTGCCCTGTTTGTGTTCTGTGTTTGTGTGTTTTTAAGTTAAGTCAAACTTTACTTGAAGGGTGATTTTAAACACAGAAGATTGCTCATAACGCGCCGTCCGCACTTATGCATTTAACCCTTTTATTGTCCCTGGTATTTTAAAGGTATGTGTTTGATTCTGGTGCTAAGCTATTAGCTTTTCTTGTTAGCTCAATTGCTGACCGGTAAGAACACGTGCTTGCTACTAAAGAGTATTTAACAGAAAGGTTGTTTTCAAGCTAGTGAATAATAGACCCTAAACATCATTTACTAGATTTGATAACTAAGTAAACACCATTAAGCCCAATTTCTCCAGAAAGATTTGGCTCTTTTCCAAAATACTCCCTTAATAATATGTCTTCAAATATTATTTCAATAAATAAAGGCAGCTAATTAGACACCATTGATAAATGGTCATCCAGAAGGTTGGTTTTATTCAGCAGATCATTATTTAAAACATTATTTTATTTAAATAATATTTTATCTGATCTTACATTGTGAATGGTTGTCTAAATGTTTGCTGATTATTGCCTAAGTTAGTTCCAAGACTAACTTAACTTCATTTCCAGATTCTTCAAGATAATCCTTGGTTCTCAAACATAAACATTGCATGGTAATGTTGCATCACTCTTTTGGTCATGGTTTTCAATCATCTTTAATCAACTTCTTTATATTGTACATAGCCCATTAGTCTTCCTTATTTTTTAATTCTGCTTGGTAGTTTAGTCGGATTGTTTTAGCATAGTAGAGAGTTTGTTAATTGAAATATGTTTGACTTTGAGTTGACTTATTTTTGTTAATAAATTCTTGTATTTTAAGAAATTGTGTGAATTAATTCCGTGTGTGCAGAGTTTATGCTGTTCAATAATGTCAGAGCTCGTCTCACACCTTTCTATTTTGTCCTAATACCATCGCCTTACTGGGCTGGTATTCACAGGACAACACTTAATAGACCAAAATATTATTTGATAAAATATAAAAATATTAATATTAAATATTAAATAATATTCTCAGATGAATAATCACAACAACTGCTATTTTTCTGCAGGGCACATGAGCAATTGGTTTGCAGCCAGAAGTTTTATAAGAGTATAAAGGTTACAAATGGAAAACTGAACTCTGGCATCATGCAGTATTTGCTTAAAAAAACAGCATCAATGAAGAATGTTCTGTAGGGATTTTTTTTTATCTCAAAACAAAAAGTGTGGTATAATGAATTTCTTAGGCACAGACATTTATTTCCATTAACGTTATTGTTGTGTATCAGTGTCCAGTATTGTAAAGTACTTTAAGACAAACTGGCACCATCTTTGTTCAGTCCATGGCGCCAGTGTGTATGACTCGTTGTCTGTCTCAGCCTCTGTTATTTTTATTTGTGTTGTTCCTGCTGTTTTTAAAGTCAACTCCCTCTTAATGTATTATCCCCAAACCAACTGGAACTTCGACACCTAGCCAATGACAAATGAGAATCACACCGCACATAGAACACTGCCTCCATATATATCTGGTATTCCAGCTTACCTTTCCAAACCCATGCCCAAATCTCCTAACAAAAGGACTTCAGAGGGCGAGGAAAACACAGTGGCCCGCTCTCTCATTGGTTATATAGCCAACAGTGTTGTAATCAAATTGTGGCTGTCTAACCAATGAGAGAGCCGGTTACATCAGAGGAGCAACTGTGATGTGTGTGGGAGGTTTCATGGCTAAATTGGACCAGTCTTCATTGATTGCACATTGCACCAGTAAGAGCTGAGTGTGAAGGTTCAATTAGCACGGTAAGAGCACAGTTTTGCTCAAAATATTGAAATGCACACAACATTATGGGTGACATACCAGAGTTCAAAAGAGGACAAATTGTTGGTGCACGTCTTGCTGGCGCATCTATGACCAAGACAGCAAGTCTTTGTGATGTATCAAGAGCCATGGTATCCAGGGTAATGTCAGCATCCCACCAAGAATTAAACAAGAATTAACTGTGCACCTCAACTCTCCTGTTTCCACCAGAACTGTCCGTCGGGAGCTCCACAGGGTCAATATACACGGCCAGGCTGCTATAGCCAAACCTTTGGTCACTCATGCCAATGCCAATTGTCCGTTTCAATGGTGCAAGGAGCGCAAATATTGGGCTGTGGACAATGTGAAACATGTATTGTTCTCTGATGAGTCTACCTTTACTGTTTTCCCCACATCCGGGAGAGTTACGGTGTGGAGAAGCCCCAAAGAAGCGTACCACCCAGACTGTTGCATGCCCAGAGTGAAGCGTGGGGGTGGATCAGTGATGGTTTGGGCTGCCATATCATGGCATTCCCTTGGCCCAATACTTGTGCTAGATGGGCGGGTCACTGCCAAGGACTACCGGACCATTCTTGAGGACCATGTGCATCCAATGGTTCAAACTTTGTATCCTGAAGGTGGTGCACCAATACACACAGCAAGACTGGTGAAAGATTGGTTTGATGAACATGAAATTGAAGTTGAACATCTCCCATGGCCTGCACAGTCACCAGATCTAAATATTATTGAGCCACTTTGGGGTGTTTTGGAGGAGCGAGTCAGGAAACGTTTTCCTCCACCAGTATCACGTAGTGACCTGGCCACTATCCTGCAAAAAGATTGGCTTAAAATCCCTCTGACCATTGTGCAGGACTTGTATATGTAATTCCCAAGATGAATTGACGCCGTATTCGCCGCAAAAGGAGGCCCTACACCATACTAATAAATTATTGTGGTCTAAAACCAGGTGTTTCAGTTTCATTGTCCAACCCCTGTGTATATATATATATATATATATATATATATATATATATATACATATTTTTATTTATTTATTTCCCCCCGATCTAAAATTGCCTTTTCACAGGAGAAAATATTATCATTCAGCATGTAAATACATGTTCTAACATTAGATCACAGCTGTTTCAGGTAGAAAACACAACACTGAAGTTAGCCTTTGTTAAGTAAGTGAAAGTGCTCATTCAGAAGCTTTAAATCATGTGCTAACTTCAGCTAGCAACAAAAAAATCCAGCTAACATTATTTAGATCTGTAACTTAGGAAGATGTTAGGTTAGCATACAGTCTCAGACACTGCATATTCATTTAAATACCATATAATGCTTTAAAAAAAAACTCTTTACCTACTTCCATTTGGTCAGCTTCACTTTGACAGAGCACTTGACAGTGGTGGGTGGTCCATCAGAAGGAGGAACAACAGGGAGCAGGTTGTTGTTTATATTTTCTACATTTTAATTTTTTACAGACCTTGAGAAAAGGGCACCAGTGACGGCAACACATTATTTTTATTTATTTCATTTTTTGCTTTGTTTTTCTTTTGTGAGTTGTCACAGCCTCTGTCTGCAGCCGACCCATTGGTAACTGCCTATGTTGCCTATGGCAAGAAACGACCCTGCTGTTGGTAACATCAGTCTAAAGCAAGTTACAAAACAGCACAACCAATAACGTTTACCAGTCGGACCTGTTCTGATTGTAACTTCCACAAGCAAAGATATGCCAGGTCTCTGACAGAAACTGAGTTTGTTGTTATCATTGGAGCAGATATAAGAGAGGTCTTGTTGGAGGTGAAAGTGGATTGGAGAGCGAACCGAAAGTATGTTACACCTGTGGCTTGAGAGGTGTTCCTCAGGTGACAGACCAGGGACTGTTTCTTTGTATCAAAGCGATGAAGCAACTGTTATATTCTGCATATTCTGAATCAATGCAATGTTTTAATTAAGATTCAGATTCAAGATATAATTAAGAAAACATTAAAAACTATGGCCGTGTATAAATTCAGGGTCTGATCCTTCAAAGGTCCAGTCTACATAGGCTGGGTCCTTCAATGGCCACAAAACACTGGAAGAGATCGGCTGTAAATTTGAAAGGTCTAGCCTTCACCAGTTGTTCCTGCCCTTACCTCAACTTCTGTCGCCAAGCAGCCGTGACAGCGTGAAGCTCAGAGCTGTGAAGCCGCACAAATGGAGCCCAAAGGTTAATCCCGCTGTCTGTGTGTCTGTGTAAATAACTGCACATGGATTTTATTTACCCCTTTACATATTCCTGATGGTTTGGAGGCTTGTTTTCTTTAAAATGTTATTGTTTTATTATGTTTTCATTTTATTCTCGTTAATTAATGATTAAAAATTGATTAATGTTAAAATGTTACAAATAATTTTTATGTTCATAGATATAAATAATATAACACTGTAAATAAAGGATAATGATGATGGCAAATACCATTTAATTTGTTTGCAACAACTGACACTAACATATTAACTTTTGGAACAAAGTTTAAACTGATTTATCTGCAGAGCATAATATTAATACAAATTGACGAAAAAACATTAATTGTTAAATGTCATCTGACTGAATTATATCTGTGTTTAACTTCCGCCCATTGGTGAAACCCAGCGGGAGTTTGAAAATGATGTGACCGGACTCAGGCGTCCTCCCCGGTATAGTGAGCCTTGACCGCCCGGTCAGTTGACAGCTGGGGAGGTGAGCCGGCTGTTAGCGAAGTCGGAGCAGACATCTAGGAACACATCAGAGCACTTTTGCAAGTAAGCGATATTCATAAACAGAAATATATATGGGTCATGTGTATCCTCGAAGGATACACATGACCCATCCTTCAAATCTGGGAAAAAGAAGACGTATTTGGAGAAGTCTTTGAATTTGGACAGCCATAGTTTCCGTGCTATGACGTAACTGGCCTACAAATGCAGCCTTAGAAGTATGCATCCCCTGAATTTGGACACAGCCTATGAATTTCCACCCGCTAAACGGAGTTTAGAAGCAAAGCCGCAAATCAGAATTCTTGGTTTTAAGGTATAGGTCTGTTGCAATGTGACGTCATTTTGGTCAGAGTGGAGAATCTGCTGCTCAGACAGAAAGCTCTGACAATGAAAGTGACAAGGATAGGAAATGGTATATGGTGGGGAGCTACAAAGCTACATGCACACCTATCACAATTTATGTGTCTGGAATGCAACATCTTTAATTTCTTTATTCGTCTTGCAAGGAAAAATTTCAGTTAGAGCAGGGTTCAATAAAAAGGCTAAGAAAAGGAGTTACAATGAAACAGTTGGAGTACCTTTTTACTCATCAGTATGAAATTATACAGTACAATCCCAGAGAGACTTAATTGTCCAGTGGTAATGGTTTATTGGTACAGAAAAAGTGTTCACAGATCTAGTCCTTAGTGGGAGCTGCTGTAACAATCTGCCACTGGAGTAGCACTTCCAGGAACCCATACCACATTCATTATTATTCCAAAATATTATAACAGCATTATTGTTACTAGGGCCTGTCCTTTTTTCAGCAGTGTAGTTCAGTTATGTGTGCTCTATAAATCCCTCACTGTAATGTTATGATGGTGGTCATCCTGTTGGAAGAATGACAAGCAGCATGTGGCGGTGCCCCCCACAACAAGATGGCTCAACCCTATTAGAAATGTTGGCTGGTTGAAGGGAGTTTTGTGCAGGTGTGGACCCCCACCCAATTAATAGCTGTCCTAAATAGTGTTCAATATAATAATAATAAATGCTAGACTTTACCTTTACTACATTTTCCCCATAACAATTCTGTGAGTTTAGGTTTGAGAAAACTTCATGGCCTAAAACAGGGAGAAATACCTTTCCTTTTAAACCTAATCAAAACATAAATGATACAGACTGTACATACTGTAGTACTCTTGATTATAAATGCCCAGCAAGTGATTAATTGTCTGGAATTTGTTCTACAAGTTGAAATTCTGCATCAGTGTGAATGAGGTAATTTCATGTGTTCAGGATAAGCTTAGCCAGGTTAGAGGGGAGCACCTTCATCACACTAAATGTCTTTGTGTAAAAGCCTTCCTCTGAAGTAGTGATGTGACCAAAGTCTTTCCTCAAGAGCTGGTGTGATACATATTTTAGATATTCCAGCTGGTTCAACGCACCTCAATTAAATAAAACGGTCATTAGCAGGCACCTGCAGAACTTGATAAATTAATCCAGCCATTTCTATCAACTGTGTTGGAGCAGGACCCCATTAAAAACACTTAGGACACTGACCCCTGAGGACTGGAGTGGGACACCACTAAAGGCTCTCACTGGAATGCTTCTTAAATCTGAGTAGAGGGAAGACTGATTGTATGAAAGACTAGATATTTATATGTGTTTTAACCTCCTCACCATTGTTAAACATATACTAGAAATTAAAAATACTGTGGTAACAACAGCAGAAAAAAACAAACAATAAAACAAGATTTTCTGCAGGATTGAGCACAAATCAATGACAGGGTCATCCTCTTTTTGAGGATGAATTTTAGTATTAAATACCTGCAGACCTCTCAGTCTATCTATAGCGTTAATAAACTTTAGACCTGAAAGTTTCACCCCTCTTGATTGGGAATAAACAAATAACTCAAAAATTGCAAATAAACTTTTTTGAATTAAAAAACAAAGCAGTAACTAATATAGCCACCTTTCTTTTTAATCACAACCACAAAACTTCAATTTATGGGACTATGGTACTAATAATGCCAGCCCATACCAGTATCCCACCTTCACCTTGCTGGCTTGAGAGTCAGAATGGCGTTATTGATCCAGATATGGTCTCTTCCAATAAGGTCTGTCAAGAATCACCCTCATCTCATCAGTCCATAAAACCTTTGAAAAATCTGTCTTCAGCTATGTCTTGGCCCAGTCATAATGTCTTAACATATTTGTTTTGTTCAGTGATGGTTGGGTATCATCCTTTCTTACCTTGGCCATGTCACTTAGCACTGTACTCCTTGTACGACTGGCCCCTACTGGTAGGTAGAAGTTCTGGATAATGACATCACTGGAGGAGAATGGGTTCCCGGTAGCTTCATATTTAATTCTTCTCAAATCATGTGGCTGGAGTGTGTCAGCAGTTCCTGCAAGATGAAGACATTGAAGCTATGGACTGGCCCGCTCGTTCCCCAGATCTGAATCCGACTGAGCACATCTGGAACGTCATGTCTCGCTCCATCCACCAACGTCACGTTGCACCACAGACTGTCCAGGAGTTGGCGGATGCTTTAGTCCAGGTCTGGGAGGAGCAAGAGCATGCCCAGGCGTTGTAGGGAGGTCATACAGGCACAGGCCACACACAATACTGAGGCTCATTTTGACTTGTTTTAAGGACATTACATCAAAGTTGGATCAGCCTGTAGTGTGTTTTTCCACTTTTATTTTGTGTGTTACTCCAAATCCAGGCCTCCATTGGTTAATAAATTTGATTTCCATTGATGATTTTTGTGTGATTTTGTTGTCAGCACATTCGACTTTGTACAGAACAAAGTATTCAATGAGAATATTTCATTCATTCAGATCTAGGATGTGTTATTTGAGTGTTCCCTTTATTTTTTGAGCAGTGTATTTGAGTTTAGAGCTGAGATCTTAGTTCAGAATGCTTAGGTGATCACAACACTGAACATAAGATCTATTTACAGACAGCTGATGAGGGGTCACATTAACCAAATATTTTCCGTTTTTCACTAGATTTTTAAACAGTGATGGAAAAGTCTGATGTCAGGATCCGTGCCTTGTCTGTTTGTTTGGTGTTTTTACTTTGCTTAGCCTCTAGATGGCGTGGAACCCGGAGGAGAGGAAACAGGTGTTCATCATTCTTTTGATTACCTGCTGAGGAGTATATTAGGAGGAGGCTGCCAGCAACTCACCGCCAGAGTGTTGACCCTTAGTGGTACAGCTCAAACCACATTACCTTGTCTTGTTCTTGCCTTGAACTTTAAGTAAATTGAATTTGTTACCTTGCAGGATTACCTGAACCTGACCTTGCCTTTTTGTGTGGAACTCTGCATGGATTAACCACTTCTGGAAAGAAGCTATCCAGCTCCATGATCAAAGACTCTAGCCTTTCGTTACTTCATTGGACCACACCAGTTGGCAGCCTCCTGAATTCTTCGCTCCTTGTATCAATCTTCAAGAACCCTGTCCACCCTCCTCCTTCCACTGCACCAACTTCTGAAAACCCTGGACCATCTTATCATCCTGGCACACCATTATTCCACAATCATCTGTCTCAAGGTTTTTCTGTCACTAAAATCAGTATCTGCCTGAATCAGAAGCAGATTAACAATCAGCATATTTGGATTTGGCTTCGCTTATATTCTCTCACATATGTTCAGCTTCCTTTTGAAGCTCTGCATTGCAACCCTGAAGTCAGCTTAGGGCTTTACACTTATTGCAATAACTTGATCATGCTTTTTTTTTTTCTAGCAGAAGCAGCTTTTGATGTGCAGCAGCGGCAGCAGTTATTTGCCAAGGCATTGCACTTTAGCAGCTGTGATCGTTGGATTTAACATGAAAGAAAAATAAAAAAAGGCTTCTGCTAACTTGCACATACAGTCCTGTACCAACTGAAGAGCAGGTTAGCAGCCAGTGGTGGATGATAAAGACAATGTTTTTTAAAAGGAAAACAATTAAATGTGTATACACCCTCTGTCTGCTAATCTCTTAGTTTTTCATGATTGGTAGCGAATTAATTTAAGTGTTTTTATCATTTTCTCCTTGATGTGCTGGTTTTTGCTTTCACTGTGTTTACGTTTTTTATCATTTTCCATCTGTTCCACACTATGGTGAGCAAGCAAACATTTGGAACTCAGTATGTTAACAATATGAACAGTCACTGACATCACTTTAGATGTCACAGAGCATAAGATTCCACCACAGGACCTTATCTAGTATTTTTTATATTGTTTGACCTACATAGCCTTGCCTGCCTTCTCTGCCAGAACAATACAGCACTAAGATTCTTCAAATTGGGAAGCTTAAATGATTTTTAGTAAAGTCTTGGGAAAGAAAGCCGCGAGAGGTCCTATTTGCAGTTTGACAATAGTCATTGAGAGATCAGAGCATCATTTGATTATTGGTTTTCAAACTTTTTATAATAACTATGATTTTAAATATATTTACTCATAGTTTATATATTTGGTCTTTCCTGGTTCTGAGAGACTTCAGTGTTGCTGTATAAGAGCATTTACTGTGTAGATTTAATTGTTGCCCTCTTAAGTTTCATTAGGTGTTCAGAAAATATAATTATCGCTAAATGAAGATATCTCATGTACCACCCATGGTACATTACTGGGGTTGGAGAATCGTGGGTTTAGATCAAAGCATTTTATTGTAGTAGAATGGTATTGTCAAAACTTAGGCTTGCATCCAGTTGGGAACATTTGACAAGATTAAAAATTGATGCTTATTGACGCTTAGAAGTTTATTTAGGGGTAATGGGGTAAAAGGGCTGATTTACAAAATATGTATAATTTTCCTTCTACTTCACAAATATCTACTGCATCATAAAATTATAGTTATAAATTATAATATAAAATCCCAATAAAATCAGTTCAAGGGGTTAGAATACTTTTCAAGACAGTGTGGTGGTGATGTCTGGATAGTTGACAATATCAAAATAATTTGTAAAAAAAATATTGCCAATAAAAATAAAACATCTGGCTTTTTCCAAAATGTTATATTCTTCACTAAGCATTTATATAA
This sequence comes from Girardinichthys multiradiatus, assembly GCF_021462225.1. NCBI lineage: Eukaryota > Metazoa > Chordata > Actinopteri > Cyprinodontiformes > Goodeidae > Girardinichthys > Girardinichthys multiradiatus. Next base: position 6,577,557 of record NC_061815.1, read on the forward strand.
ATACTAGACATGGTTATGTTGTCACAATCTGCATCATTTATTGTGTACTTTCTTTTCTTGGAGTATTTTCTGATTATAGAGTTAAAAATAAAACATTTTGTCAGACAGACAATCTCCTGAGTCTAAAACAGGGTTCCACAGACAGTACTGCCAGTGTTTTGTAGGTGTGTGTTAAGAGGTGAAGGAAACCTACAGTAAAACAAAACCTCTCAGATTTAAAGCCACTACATAAGCTCATGCCATTAGAGAGGTACAAATAAATTATACAGTGATTGCAGAAAGTCCAATAAAAGTCAACACCTCTGCCTTCCTCTGAGACTCCAGACTAATGCACCCAGCAACCTCTTGCACATCGATAACGTTTGTCGGTCGCTTATTGGCATTGACATTCTCACTTGCCAATATGGCTGGAACATGGATGGATTATACCTCTGAATTACCAGCCACCCATTAGCATAGCACTGGTTGTGCATGTGTGTGCTCATGCTTGGTGTTCCCAACATTCATTGCCCTGGGTAATGGGTGTGAGGGTTTAATCAATCACTGTAAGATGTAGTCTCTGAGGACCTCACTAATACCTTGTTGAACCGCTGCTGACAGCTCAACATGGTGAAATCTGCTGTTTTTTTGGTAACAAAACGCTCAAGTTGGAGATTACCCGAAGCCTGTGAAATGAATACATATTGAGTTTAGGTCTTACAATATTGAGGAAACATAAGAGCTAATCTACACATATTTGTTGAGCATTTCTTAACTCTCAGTACCCCCCATGGCCAGTACTCCACTAATTACACAGCTCCTTGTTTGGTTTGGGATTTTTTTACACTTAACTGAAGCAAGACATTTAAACTGAATGTTAAAGGGTACCTCGTAGAAATAAGGACAGCGTTCAGATCCCATCAAGATATACTTATTGGGTTTTTGTGGAAGTGATTGTCTTTAGAGTTTATAGAAAGCTCTTATAATCGCTAACCTGTTTCAATATTAACTAACCTTGTTATCTTTGGTAAAAGTTAAGTTCTATTGTATGTGTGTTTCCTTGTGCTTGTCATTTGTCTTTATCTTCACCATCATCCTGCCACAGGACTACAACTGAAAATAGGCCCTTGTGGCTAAGTCTGGCACATTTACATGACTGTCTAATGTACTCCAGGTAATAAATATGCACTATCCCTTATTAAATAAAAAAAACAAACAGATTTTGATAAAGTATCTGAGTATAAAGTATTCTGAAATGCTCAATTTAATTTGTGTGTACTAGATGTCTGATCTTAATCCTATTTTTTTATCACTTTTCACATTGTTTCTGGCAAACATGATTTTGTTTGGCTCAGGCTAATCATTTTGTCTTACTGAGTTGCCATCTAAAATGAGGTGTGTCAGAAGGCAATGTGGATAACTCTGATGATGTCATGTGATATTTTCAGATATAGCATGTGTATTCTGCTGCGCTCCTCCTCTTCTACCTGTTCTCCATCTCTCTTAGTGCAGATGCCTGTGTTTGCATCAGTTATACTAAAGAGCAAAAGAAAGTTGCAACTGCGGCAAAGTTCCCATTCATTAAAGAAATTAAATAAAACTTGTGTCTGTTACCTAAGTCTAACATGTAGCTTCTACTATATAAAACTGTATTTTGTGTTTGAACAGTTTCAAAACATGCAGTTCTAGCTTGAAATATGACAATTTCAAGTTTACTAGAATACAATATATTAAAACAACTGTAGTGGGTTAAGATTGCAAATAATTTCAGAAGGTTCAGAAGGATATTTCTGAAACAGAATATCCAAAGTAATGAAACTGATATAAAAAACAATGTAAAAAATAAATTGGCTTGATAAAATGTGCATGAAAAATTTCAAACAAATTATGAAATCACTACAGATCAGCATCACAGGCAGACAAATAATACAGACAAATAATACATAAACCAACAAGAATAACAAAAACTACTCAGACACTCATAGACCTAGTCTTTACAAACAAACCAGAAAGAATAGGGAAAACCTATAATTTAGTAACAGGATTATCTGACCATAACTTTACATTAATTGCAAGAAAGTTAAATAAAAACAGATTTAGGGACCAAAATAAACCAAAAAAATAACCAAAATATATAATTTATCTCAAAGAAGGATTTATCTCTATTGGAAAATTGTTATGATTTGGGGTTGTTTGGTTTTTGTTTCAGATGTTTTTTTCTTATGTTTTTCACAGCTAAGGTTTTGAATCATGCTTCTGTTTATCATTTTTTCTGGTCATGTTTTAGTCTTGTTCATGTTTTTGTCAAGTTTTGTTTTGTTTGTATATTAGTCTCAGTTTTTGCCACAGCCACGTTTTTGTTCTGTCTGTCAATTAAGTTTATTCAGTTCACCTGCTCCAAGTTAATCTGTCTCCTTGCTCCACCTGGTTTTCACTCCATATATACACACCTGTTCTGTCATTCATTGCGGAAACATTTTTCTCAGATCATGTCTTGTTCTCAGATCATCTCTTGTTTTTTGATCATGCCATGCCTGTCTCGCCTGCCCGTTTGTTGTTTTGTTCCTGCCTCCTGCTGAGAGTGAGTTTTTGTTATTAAACCTTTTTCACTTACCATCACGCTGCCTGCTCGTCTGCATTCTGGGGTCCTATATCTCGCAAACCATAACAAAATGATATAAAGCAAATTAACTAGAATAGAGGCGCCACAGGAAGTCTGCTGCTATCCCCTTTCCTGTCTGTGCTGGAAGAAGGTTAATGCACTTTATTTTGAAAAGTTCCAGAAAAGTATGTACCGGAGTTTTAATGTGGAAATCCATGGCTGTAGGTCCCAACAAGAGGATGCAAGACGTAGTCATAACCATGCTTCTTCAAATCATCAGATTTGCACAAGATTGCCATGTAAATTGAGGAATGTGCTAAATGTGAATCTGGAGGCAAATTAGTCCAGTAGATACCACAGAGCTTGCGTTTCTGCGTGATGTACACAGAGGATTGCATACATTTAAATCAACTATGTACAAAGTTAGCAAGATTCTCAAATCAACGCCTTTCAGAAAAGCATTTTTTGAGACATTGTGAAATGATTTGTAAATACACTGTCCTCCAATTATACAATGACTTTGGTCTGCTCTGTGGTTTTCAATAACTATCCACAACATCTTTCCTACTGAAGAGCTGTTTGAAAACTTTTTATTTTCCTTTTCATCAAGTATGTACTCTGTGGGCTCAATATCATTAAAGTTTTCCCTGTAAAACTTGTTATGAAAGTATGAAATAGGCAGAAAAGTTACCCTTCTCTACAGTTTTCAGCAAGGGTTGAAAAGTGGTGAGGGTGGTGGCTACTTTTAGCATTGATTTGTCAGGTATGGAACCATGTTTCTGAAACACGGTTTCAATACAGTTACCAGAGGGAGGGAATGCAGCTGAGCATAACACGTAGTGTATCCTCTACAAACTCAACATTTGTGCCTGGCATAAATGTTCACGTTTAAACAACACTGCAGCAAAGTTCTGCTCAGTTACACCAGGCAGGATCTTGGCTACATCCACATTATTACTTGCTCAAATGCTTAAATGCACTGCAGAGTCATCTGGGTTAAGTGTATTTTTCTCTGCACTATCAGATGATTCTTGTAAAATTCTGCCTGTTGTCTGTACAACATATCTATACCCGGTGTACAGTCATTTAATGTATGGGGGTTGTGTGTCCTGTTCTTGTGTGAGTGAAACGTTCTGTAGGATGAACTCTACTTAAATGTATGCACAAATAATTTTGTGTCTTAAAATTGCATGGACAGTTTAGATTTGGGAATGATAAATGTTGTATATGCTAGTGCTGTTAAATGATCAAGAAGACACCAAAAAAAGATACACTACACTCCTTGTGGGACCACATGTCAGTAACACAGAACAATAAAATCACAAATCTGAGCATAACATTTAACATGTTTCATTTCCTATTCCCTTTTCATCTCACTGGATCTTAAATGGCTTCTCAATATATTTATTTGTTCACCTACAAACCATGACCCTTACTCTAGCAGTGACCCTTGTTTGATAACTGCGTAAAGACTCTTTCACAGGTGTATTGTGAATGGTGGTGATCTCTTTTAAGATGAAACTCCACACTTGTACAGTCTCAAATTGAGAAAAGAGACAAGATGAGGGAGAAACATAATGATTTCACACAATATTGGAAAGGGAGCTACAAACCTAAAAACAATAGTTTATATGACTTTGATGTTAACTGTATGTGCTCTCTTTCATACTGTAGACTTGAAAATTGGCTCAGTTAATCTGCTTAGCTCTCTTTCTATTGTAGATGAAGCCTCTAAAGGAGCTATAACATTAATGTTTTTAGTACTTTTGCATGAAACTGTGTTAATCCACTGTGGACTTGAACATGAGCAATTAGGTTAATGGCAATTACCTGTTGAGGTGTGCCCAGGGGTTGCCTATCAACTGCCAAACAGACAGACCAGGGAAGTTGGCTGGACCTGAATAGCTAAAATGTCCAGGACACAGACTCCAGGAGGACGCAAGGAGGATGCAGAAACCAGGTCAAGAGGCAAGAAGCAGTTGCACAGTCACAAGGTGAAGTGGCTCACATAGGGCGAGCTGATTGATGCGATGTGGTGCGCATCCCAGCAGCAGAAACTGCAACTAGTGGAAAGTAATGCACACTGACGACAGCACGGCAGTGGTGAAGCCAGCAGTTCTTCGGTAATCTTGCTGGAGATTAGCCAGCCCTTCTCTACAGGCAAATGCTGGCGGGTGTCTTTTCTCCATATGGCAGTGGTGTGAGCGAGACGAGTGTGAGGCTCATGCTGTGGTTCACAGTTGAGCTACAGTGCAGCAAGGGCAGCTGAGAGACGGCTTTGGGACAGGAATGGGAAACTCCTTGTTATCTTGGACCAGACTGATGTACACAAATATTCTTTAAAAGGTGATTTTTCTTTTTTTTTTTTTAAAGATACAACTTGATCCCAGGTTTTATGGCATTTATACTGAGTGCTTTTATGGACCTTTAGATGTGGAACGTCTTCTAAAAGTAAACTATTTTAAATGTACATTTTATAAGGCGACTGTGGCTCAGTAGGAAGAGTAGTCGTCTTGCAATCGCAAGGTTGAGGGTTCGGTTCCAACTTCCTCCTACTGAAAGTCGGTGTGCCCCTGGGCAAGGCACTTAACCTCAAGTTGCCTACTGATCTGCATATCGGTGTATGAATGTGTGAGCATTAGTGAGTGCAATTGGGTGAATGTGGCTTTAGTGTAAAGCACTTTGAGTGGTCTGTATGACTGGAAAGGTGCTATATAAATTCAGTCCATTTACCATAACAGCTGGACTTGTCACCATCAGTTTCTGTTCCCTTGGTTCTGATCCACTTGCTTCCCTGTGTTTTAAGAACCCCCTGGTGTGAATCTCATGTATACCAGCTTGGGCACTTCACACACACATCACATTGAACACATAAACATATAAGATTAGGGCTGAACCAGCCTCTTTTTTGAAACTGGCCTTTCCTTTTTGGAATGTCTCTTGTATTGCATTTTATTTGTGTTTCAACAAATTGACAATAAAAGGACTTTGACTTTCCTACTCTGTTAGTGAGCAGCAGAGGCTGCTTTGGGCCCTGTCCCAATGGCCTCATAGGCATCTCAGTTGGTGCAGGAAGGCAAGGGGGCTGCGCCGTGGAGCCTTGCTGACCATGGCAGAAAGTGTGCGAGGTGTCAAGCCACGCTCCCTACAGTGAGCTGGGATTGTGCTACCAAGGTCCTCTTTACCATCCTAATGGACCACACTAAGAAGGCAGAGAGCAGAGATACACCTGCAGGTCGTACCCTGGCAGTGTGATCACCAGCCTGGATCCTCTAAAGGCCTGCTGCATCTTCTCCAGCAGTAGTGGAGAAGGCAGGATCTCAACATCTTTGTATCTATGTTCTGCCTCCTCCAGCTGCTGCTGAATCCACTTCAGAGCTTCTGCAGCACTCCTTTGTGCTTGGTCCAGATACTGGCTGGAGCCTTCTGTCATGAGTTGAATAGTTGAAGACAGACCAAGGCACAGACTGGAGCGATGAGGCAGCATAGTAGAGGCAATTTTAATAATATATGACTCAGGAGACAACAGGACACAGAGCGTAGGCAGAGAGACACACAGACTAACAGAAGATTCCGACGACAAGGGAACAGAAAACAATAACTTAAATACAAACGAGATGTAAATACCACAAAACACAAAACAGGTGCAGATCATGACACCTTACTGTCAGGATATGGGTTTGTGTTAGTCGTTTTGTGCTTGCTACATGTGCTCATTCTCAGGTGGTGCTGGAGCTCTCAGGTGTGCTGGGTGACAGGTGCGACTTATTCCACTGATTGCCAGGAGGAGTACTTAAGCAGGAGGCTGCCATCACCTCAATGCGAAAGTGTTTTGCCATTATGGTACAAACTCTAGCCACACTTCAAGTTATGCTTCGTACTTCGACCTCGTTTAACTTTGTTTTTTTGTTCCTCTGCAGATTTTGAAAGCCTAAGCTTTCATCTATGTCACTGAGTTTTCTGGACTACGTTTCTGAAAGTTACTCTGGATGATCAAGCCTGTCTTCGTTCTTAGGATTCCTATCCTGTGATCTACCTTTGGATTCGCATCAAGCTGGCAGCTTCCTGTCCTCTTCGTCTCCTGAGCCAAGCCACAAGCGTACCGTGTCCACCCTCCAACGTAAGCCACCGCACATCGAACTTGTTTACTATAGCCTGAGCTCCACAGAACAGCAACAAGTGACCTCTCAACGGATATACCTGCTTAAGACATGGATCCTGAATCTCATTCCCCCTGGCGACCTGACCATCATAACTCAGTAAGCCGATCTCAGTATCAAAGTAACTACTTGCTCTTGGTTTCGTTTTTTCCCTCCGTTACCCGTATTCATCCTTCACTTCTCTCCTTACAGTGAGATATTTCGTCCGTTCCGTTCCTGACAATATCTTCAATAAACAATCTTTATTTTACTTCCTCCTCCTGAGTGTTCTCTGTATGTGGGTCCGAGCTATTTCGAACATAATGACCCTTCCTTCCTTCCTTCCTTATATAAGGATTATGATTATTGATTAATTAATGTATATCAAGAATTATAATTTAAAATCATAATTTAAGAAAAAGTTTTTTATTTCTTAACCAAAAATCATTACTTACGAATATAAATCAGAGATGTCCTCTGGTGTTGTGATTATGGGCTCAAAGCTCTTTAATAATTACAAATTATTAACCAAAACCACCAACTGTCACTGTTTATTCAACCACTTCAACAAAAATGGAGGATCTTCGACCTTGTTTTGACAGATAAATCACTCTTGCACGAAATGAACACAAACGCTTCTCTTAATTATATATATATGAGGATTTTTTGCAGCCAAATAATCCTGATATACCATTATTCTGGTCCAAAAACCTTCACCTAACTAACAAGCACTATTCTACACAAAGGGAATAAAAATGACTACCTAACAATAATAATAAAATAAAAATATATGTGCATTTAGTGTCTATGAAGATCAAACCAGTAGTTTTATGGACAAAATGTGTAATTTGGGTTAAATGGAAAGAGATCCTCCTGGTGTGCTGATGTCTCGATTGCAGCGATCAGCTGATAAAATGGTGGGGCCATGCCCCTTTAGCCACAACCAGCTGATCACCCCAAATCTTGAACAAAGACTAATGAAACTCTGAGGCGGGAACTCAGTGGAAAATCTCCAGCAATAAACTGGAACAAAGAGTGGTCAGACCACGAGGTACAGACCGCAATTGCTTTGAATGAAAAACTTTTAAAAGTCCAACTTCTAACTCCTGGCAGATTTGGGATCAGCCGGACAAAACATTAACCACGCACAATTCAGCAGTGCTTGCGTAGCAAATCAAAACACAGCTCAGCATAAAACACTTCAATCAGTATTGCATGCAATAAATCAATACCTTAGATTAACTACTGGTGATTCTAAATCACCTTCACTATGCCTTATCCTGCCCAGACCTCTAAATGCACCTATCGGGTTTAATATAAAAAGAACAAAATTACTTTGACGTTGATTTCTTCTCTCCACCGGTTGAGGAGGGATCGGGTTTGAAGAAAAAGGAGGGGGGGGACACCACGCGTCCGTGATCAAATTAAGAAAAAAAAATGGTAACTTCTCATCCGTCCAGGAGGGGAAAATATGAGGAATTGTTTAGTAGACTGCATTACACAAGGAGGAAAATCTCATCTCCTTGGAAATAGAGCCTTTGTAGGTTTTCACCTGCGCTGGGTGTCGGCGTGGTCTTCGATCGGCGAATAAATCCTCTGATCTTCTCGTATCAGACAGATTTCCAGCTTTCAAGCTCTTCTGGGAATGGCCTTGTGGAGCAAAAGTAATTGACACCAACACTTCCTTCCTTCCTTCCTTCCTTCCTTCCAGCTTCTAGCTTTTCCAGTTTTAAAAACTGCACACTAATACTGGGATGACTAGATGCGGCTGGCCATCCTCGTTGCCAACATTGTGTGTAATGATGCTGATTGTGTTGATTGTGATTGTAAATTTCAATGTTCTTCTGGTGTATGATCGCCGAACGCTGCTGGATCTAAGAGTTTTTGCAAAACTCCAGTTACTGCATAATGCTGGACAGAAAACTTTGCTCAAGCTTTTTTTGGAGATTCATGCTCACCTGTGCTATGCCCTCACTCCACCTTAGTGGTATAAGCAAACCGATCTTAGGGGAAACGCAACAGTTTTCTTTAAAGTTGAAGGCCTTCTTGGGACTCTTCTTTAGCATTGCTACTAGATTTTGGAGCTGTGCCTCTTCTCTACATGTCTTAGCATTTGCTGAGACCTGTTGATGCCTGGTGCGTACCTGTTGTCAGCTTGAGTGAGGTGTTCCAGCCCCACAACATCTATTCTTCTCATCCCCTGCTGGTGCAGGATCAATCTGCTTACTCTGTGTTGGGCACCCAGGATCAGCCAGGTTAATGCTTGATTGGTGGTGAATAAAACTTTTGTCTTTAAGGATTTCTTAAAATCCAGTGGATTGGACTTTCTGATTATGACTGACACATGGCTAAGTTTTGGTGAGACCAGCATCTTCACAGAACTCTTACCCAACAATTCCTGCTACTTTAACTCCCCACTGATATCAGGTCGAGAAGGAGGACTGTTTACTGTGTTTATGGATTGCTTTAAATCGTTATCATCCTCTTTCACTAGCTTTGAATTGAGCACATTTGAGCTGGGATATTCTGAGAAAGTATTATGTGCTGCGGTTTAAAGTTCTTTTGAGTACAATAAGGATCTTTTAAAATGCTTTTCAGATTTTTTTGGTGTAAATTATACCCACATATGACCACACTCTTTTTTTCCAGGAATTTTTATATTCGTGTGTGTTGTCCTGATAAGCCAATGGTAAAAGGCTTTTTAAAACTCACTAACTCTTTTAATCTTGTTCAGCCTGTGTCCGACCATACACATTAAAGTGGACACACCCTTGATCTGATTTTATCCTGTGGTTTCCACATCTGTATTATTTCAAGTTGTTCTTTCTTGTAAAACCATCAAACCTGGTGTTCAGCAATTTCATGTTTTGAATTTCTCCACTGCTGCTCGGTTTTCTGAGTTTTTATCCATAAATGTGATCTCCCAGAGTGTGTGTGATAAGAATGAGTGCTTAGCTTGTGGTTTCACTCGACCTGTCAGACTGCTTTGGACTCTAATGAAAACTAGGCAGCCTAAAATTAAATCTGAGCCCTGGTTAAATTACACAACTCGAGCTGTCAGGCGCAAGTGCCGTTGAGCTGAGCACAAGTGGAAAAAGGATAAACTGTAGGTGTCATTTCTGATGTTAAAGGACTGTTGGCATCAATATCAGACTACAGTTAAAAATCAGTCTATGTTGCTTGCTCTGCTGTTTTTAGCCAGTTTGAGCCTGTGACTCTTTCCTCTTTGCTGGAAATTGTTGGTCATTAAAAGCCTGTAGGTTCCCATAATAATGCTGTACCTCCATGACTTCTTAAAAGAGTTTATTCCGCTTTAGGGCCTTTTGTTCAAGACATTGTTAACTGTCGTTAGGTGATGTCCCCGAAAATTTTAAACTGATAAAGATGTCTGCCAATTATAAAACTGTATGATTGTGACAACAAATAGTACATGTTCGTTTCTGAGGTTCAACACTTCATGATTAGCAGGTTGCAGAGCTTGATGACCTGCTGATGAGGTACTTAGGCCATTTTTATTAGCTGTGGTAGAGCAGGGGCACTTAAAAAACATGCAAGACACTGTTACCTGTGGACTGGAGTTGGACACGCCTTATTTAAGAGATTTCCTGATTCTGCAGGTCTGGCAGGAATTAGCACTGGGCATGGTCAGTAAAACTGAAGAAAGAAAACGTGATTTATCAGTTAATTCATGATTTATTTATTTTTTCCCTCTCAGTAAATTAGGTCATGATTTAAATAATGCTTCTTGTATTTACTCACGTTATCAAGGTTATTATATATTTTTCGATGGTCTAAAACATTTGTGCCAAAAAAGCAAAAACTGTAAAAATTTGTAACGGGGCTAACAATGAAATCTCCACATGCAAAGGCCTTTGATAAAAGAGAAAAAGAGAAAAGATGCATGTAAAACACGAAACCTGCAGGCAGAAGCTTCCAAATTTGTTTAAATGGCAGACATGTTAGCTATAGCTAGGTTTGCTATAGCTGTGTTTTGTGCATCACAACGGTAGCTTGTAAATTATGCATCAACACAAAGTAGAAGAAGATAATGTGAGACAGAGTGAACATACTGAGGTAACGTCAGTAGCATTACAATTATTTTCTCTTAGACTCCAGTGGTATTGTAAGGTAAATAAGGCTATGTCATTTGGGTACCTAAACATTTTTATGCTCAAATTTATTCAGATTAGTTATGTATATTAGTGTCTGAGAGAGAATGTTTTATAATGTATCTTGAGTCAAATAAAGTGAGACTGGGATCCAACAATACTCCATTCTGAGCATAAATGTAAAACAAAAACATGTTTACTGTAGAAATCTGCATGCTATTAGCCTCTGTATAAGAGCAAACTTTATATCTATACAGACTGATAGTTGGTTGGTTCATGAGGGGCTTTTTATTTAGCATATCACATATTTAGCAAGAAAAAACTTTATCTACAACTACAATATGTTTCTCTCAAATGTCTAAGTGTTTGTGAAGGCAGGTTTTGGAACCTTTTCAATTCAAATGACTATTTTTACCCTTCTCCCTCTAAATCAGGGGTTTCTATACTCCAATCCTCTGGGGCTGGTGTCCTGCAAATTTTAGATGTGTCCCTGGTCCAAAGCCCCTGAATCAAAATGGCTTAATCACTTCCTCAGGATGCATTCAAGTTCTACAGAGTTCTGCTAATTAAATAGTAAATAGATTCAGGTCTGTTGAACCAGATACACATCTTTAGGTGCTTTCACACCATGATTGCCTGCGGTGACTCTGGAATGACTCTGGAATGCCCAAAAATTTCCCACGTTCACACTGCACTGTAGAAAGCAGACCTAACCAACCTGGACACAATTATGCAATTATTACCACTATTCCACAAAGAAAATAAATAATACCCATTCTGCCACATTGTTTTGACCAATACATGGAATATATGCTTCCATGTGTTTATGGACCAGGTGATTTGACTGAAAAGTGCATGAATGTGCTGGATTGCAGCTGACAAGTTAGTGATGGGTATTACGGCTCTTTTAAGAGAATAGACTCTTTTGGCTCCCAAGCAGCTCTTCATATTTTTTTGTTTTTAGTTTTTTTTTTTTTTTTTATTGTTCACAATATGTGAAATCATGAACAAAATGTAAAGCTGGATGCACTATTTTTTTCATTTTAATATGTGGAAAGATCAGGAACTAAGGAGACAAAGATTCTGTATATACAGGTCCTTCTCAAAATATTAGCATATTATGATAAAGTTCATTATTTTCCATAATGTCATGATGAAAATTTTACATTCATATATTTTAGATTCATTGCACACTAACTGAAATATTTCCGGTCTTTTATTGTCTTAATACGGATGATTGTGGCGTACAGCTCATGAAAACCCCAAATTCCTATCTCACAAAATTAGCATATTTCATCCGACCAATAAAAGAAAAGTGTTTTTAATACAAAAAACGTCAGCCTTCAAATAATAATGTACAGTTATGCACTCAATACTTGGTCAGGAATCCTTTTGCAGAAATGACTGCTTCAATGCGGCGTGGCATGGAGGCAATCAGCCTGTGGCACTGCTGAGGTTTTATGGAGGCCCAGGATGCTTCGATAGCGGCCTTTAGCTCATCCAGAGTGTTGGGTCTTGAGTCTCTCAACGTTCTCTTCACAATATCCCACAGATTCTCTATGGGGTTCAGATCAGGAGAGTTGGCAGGCCAATTGAGCACAGTGATACCATGGTCAGTAAACCATTTACCAGTGGTTTTGGCACTGTGAGCAGGTGCCAGGTCGTGCTGAAAAATGAAATCTTCATCTCCATAAAGCTTTTCAGCAGATGGAAGCATGAAGTGCTCCAAAATATCCTGATAGCTAGCTGCATTGACCCTGCCCTTGATAAAACGCAGTGGACCAACACCAGCAGCTGACACGGCACCCCAGACCATCACTGACTGTGGGTACTTGATACTGGACCTCTGGCATTTTGGCATTTCCTTCTCCCCAGTCTTCCTCCAGACTCTGGCACCTTGATTTCCAAATGACATGCAGAATTTGCTTTCATCCGAAAAAAGTACTTTGGACCACTGAGCAACAGTCCAGTGCTGCTTCTCTGTAGCCCAGGTCAAGCGCTTGTGTCGCTGTTTCTGTTTCAAAAGTGGCTTGACCTGGGGAATGCGGCACCTGTAGCCCATTTCCTGCACACGCCTGGGCACGGTGGCTCTGGATGTTTCTACTCCAGACTCAGTCCACTGCTTCCGCAGGTCCCCCAAGGTCTGGAATCGGCCCTTCTCCACAATCTTCCTCAAGGTCCGGTCACCTCTTCTCGTTGTGCAGCGTTTTCTGCCACACTTTTTCCTTCCCACAGATTTCCCACTGAGGTGCCTTGATACAGCACTCTGGGAACAGCCTATTCATTCAGAAATGTCTTTCTGTGTCTTACCCTCTTGCTTGAGGGTGTCAATAGTGGCCTTCTGGACAGCAGTCAGGTCGGCAGCCTTACCCATGATTGGGGTTTTGAGTGATGAACCAGGCTGGGAGTTTTAAAGGCCTCAGGAATCTTTTGCAGGTGTTTAGAGTTAACTCGTTGATTCAGATGATTAGGTTCATAGCTCGTTTAGAGACCCTTTTAATGATATGCTAATTTTGTGAGATAGGAATTTTGGGTTTTCATTAGCTGTATGCCAAAATCATCCGCATTAAGACAATAAAAGACCTGAAATATTTCAGTTAGTGTGCAATGAATCTAAAATATATGAATGTTAAATTTTCATCATGACATTATGGAAAATAATTAACTTTATCACAATATGCTAATATTTTGAGAAGGACCTGTATATCTATTATATTGTATACATCAATTATACAGATGATACACCTGGCCCTGTCTTCAGTGTTTGACTCTGTCTCTCCTAGACATAGCTACTGGTTGAGCTGATACTGGGATTAATTGTATGTGCTCTCTTTCATACTCTAGACTTGAAAACTGGCTCAGAGTTCATCTGCTTAGCTCTCTTTCTCTCCTAGATGAAGCCTCTTAAGGAGCTATAACCATTAATGTTTCACTTTTCTTTCCTATAGAAAGTACTCCTGGATCAGTGCTTCTTTGTTCTCTTTGTGTCTCTGCTCTGTTCTCTCAAACCCCCAGTCGGTCGGGGCAGATGGCCGCTCACACTGAGCCTGGTTCTGCTGGAGGTTTCTTCCTGTTAAAAGGGAGTTTTCCCTCTCCACTGTTGCTACATGCATGCTCAGTATGAGGGATTGCTGCAAAGTCAACGCCAGTGACTGTCCACTGTCTCTACATGCTCATCCAGGAGGAGTGAATGGTGCAACTCACTGACTGGATGCAATCTGCTGGTTTTCCTTATATTGAAAACTTTTTAACCAATTTGAATAATAAACTGATTGGAATGTATGAACCTGACTTCTGTATGATTTGATTGAATTGACTTTTTTGAAGTACATTGAGATGACATGGGTTGTTAATTGGTGCTACATAAAAAAAAAACTGTATTGAATTGAAAAGATTCTGGTTTCCAGTACCAATCAAGTGTTCCCCCTAAAACTGCTCAAATCTCTCTTCTGAGAAAAATAGATAAGGAAAAAAAAAATGAATAAAAAAGTAAAAAATAAAAATACAAAAAAAATAAAAAAGATAAAAAGTTAAAATTAATTTTTAAAATTAGTCTCTTATTACACCTGAAAAGTATTTATGTTCAATCTTGGTGTTTTCGTATCTGAATGCTGGATAAACACAGGAGGAAACAGATAGTTCTCATGTGGCCAGAATGAAGGTCTCATGCTGGCAGAAACATATGGCTCGGTGCTCAGGCCGAAAACCTTCTATATCACCGCCACAAGTAGAGATTTCAAGGGCTCCCATAGAAGAAGGGTAAATTTGGAACACTTTATTTCTGATTTGTATTTGAGCAAAATGGTTCGTTCGTTCGTCGTCTTCCGCTTATCCAAGACCGGGTCGCGGGGGCAGCAGACTCAGCAGAGACGCCCAGACGTCCCTCTCTCCAGACACCTCCTCCAGCTCCTCCAGGGGGAGCCCAAGGCGTTCCCAGGCCAGCCGAGAGACATAGTCCCTCCAGCGTGTCCTGGGCCGTCCCCTGGGCCTCCTCCCGGTGGGACGTGCCTGGAACACCTCCCGAGGAAGGCGTCCAGGAGGCATCCGGTATAGATGCCCGAGCCACCTCAACTGGCTCCTCTCGATGTGGAGGAGCAGCGGCTCTACTCCGAGCTCCTCCCGGATGGCCGAGCTCCTCACCCTATCTCTAAGGGAGTGCCCGGCTATCCTACGGAGGAAGCTCATTTCAGCCGCTTGTATCTGTGATCTCGTTCTTTCGGTCATGAACCAAAGTTCATGGCCATAGGTGAGGGTAGGAACGTAGACCGACCAGTAAATTGAGAGCTTTGCTTTTCGGCTCAGCTCTCTCTTCACCACAATGGACCGGCACAGCGCCCCCATTACTGTGGCAGCCGCACCGATCCGTCTGTCGATCTCCCGCTCCATTCTTCCCTCACTCGTGAACAAGACCCCGAGATACTTAAACTCCTCCACTTGAGGCAGGAACTCCCCTCCAACCTGAAGAGGACAAGCCACCCTTTTCCGATCGAGTACCATGGCCTCGGACTTGGAGGAGCTGATCCTCATCCCAGCCGCTTCACACTCGGCTGCGAACCGCCACAGCGCATGCTGTAGGTCTTGGCTAGAGGGGGCCAGCAGGACCACGTCATCCGCAAAAAGAAGAGACGAAATCCACTGGTCCCCAAACCAGACCCCCTTAGCTGCGTCTAGAAATCCTGTCCATAAAAGTTATGAACAGGACCGGCGACAAAGGGCAGCCCTGCGGGAGTCCAACATGCACTGGGAACAGGTCCGACTTAGTGCCGGCAATGCGGACCAAACTCCTGCTCCGCTCGTACAGGGACCGGATGGCCCCTAATAAAGGGCCCCCGATTCCATACTCCTGGAGCACCCCCCACAGGGCATCACGAGGGACACAGTCAAATGCCTTCTCCAGGTCCATAAAACACATGTGAACCGGTTGGACAAACTCCCATGAACCCTCGAGCACCCTGTAGAGGGTATAGAGCTGGTCCAGTGTTCCACGGCTGGGACGAAAACCACACTGTTCCTCCTGAAGCCGAGGTTCGACTATCGGTCGGACTCTCCTCTCCAATACCCTGGCGTAGGCCTTACCAGGGAGGCTGAGGAGTGAGATCCCCCTGTAGTTGGAACACACCCTCCGGTCCCCCTTCTTATAAAGGGGGACCACCACCCTAGTCTGCCAGTCCAGAGGCACTGTCCCCGACCGCCACGCAATGTTGAAGAGGCGCGTCAACCATGACAGCCCTACAACATCCAGACACTTGAGGTACTCAGGGCGGATCTCATCCACCCCCGAAGCCTTGCCACCACTGAGCTTTTTAACCACCTCGGTGACTTCAGCCTGGGTGATGAAAGAGTCCAACCCCGAGTCCCCAGCCTCTGTTTCCACCACGGAATGCGTGATGGCAGGATTGAGGAGATCCTCGAAGTACTCCTTCCACCGCCCGATAATGTCCTCAGTCGAGGTCAGCAGTCTCCTGCCCCCACTATAAACAGTGTTGGCAAAGCACTGCTTCCCCCTCCTGAGGCACCGGATGGTTTGCCAGAATCGCTTCGAGGCCAACCGGTAGTCCTTCTCCATGGCCTCATCGAACTCCTCCCAGGCCCGAGTTTTTGCCTCTGCCACAGCCCGGGCCGCAGCACGCTTGGCCTCACGGTACCCATCAGCCGCCTCAGGAGTCCCACAAGCCAACCACAGCCGATAGGACTCCTTCTTCAGCTTAACAGCATCCCTTACTGCCGGTGTCCACCACCAGGTTCTGGGATTGCCGCCACGACAGGCACCGCAGACCTTACGGCCGCAGCTATGGGCAGCAGCATCGACAATAGATGCATAGAACATGGTCCACTCGGACTCTATGTCTCCAACATCCCCCGGGATCTGGTCGAAGATCTCCCGGAGGTGGGAGTTGAATACATCCCTGGCCGAGGGCTCCGCCAGGCGTTCCCAGCAGACCCTCACTATGCGCTTGGGCCTGCCACGTCTGTCTGGCTTTCTCCTCCTCCAGCGGATCCAACTCACCACCAGGTGATGATCAGTGGACAGCTCAGCCCCTCTCTTCACCCGAGTGTCCAAAACATGCGGCCGAAGGTCTGATGATACGACAACAAAGTCGATCATCGACCTCCTGCCTAGGGTGTCCTGGTGCCAACTGCACTGATGGACACCCTTATGTTTGAACATGGTGTTCGTTATGGACAATCCGTGACTAGCACAGAAGTCCAATAACAAAACACCACTCGGATTCAGATCGGGGAGGCCATTCCTCCCGATCACGCCTCTCCAGGTGTCACTGTCGTTCCCCACGTGGGCGTTGAAGTCCCCCAGCAGAATAATGGAGTCCCCGGGAGGGGCACTATCCAGCACCCCCGACAGGGACGCCAAGAAGGCAGGGTACTCTGCACTACCACTCGGCCCGTAGGCTGAAATGATAGTCAGAGACCTCTCCCCAACCCGAAGGCGCAGGGATACAACCCTCTCATCCATTGGGGTAAACCCCAACACGAGACGGCTGAGCTGGGGGGCAACAAGCAAACCCACACCAGCCCGCCGCCTCTCCCCGTGGGCCACTCCAGAGTAGAAGAGAGTCCAACCCCTCTCAAGGAGATGGGTTCCAGAGCCCACGCTGTGCGTGGAGGCGAGCCCGACTATTTCTACTCCCGCACAAGCTCAGGCTCCTTCCCCCCCAGCGAGGTGACATTCCATGTCCCTAGAGCCAGCCTAAGCATCCGGGGATCGGGCCGCTGAGGTCTCCACCTTCGTCCGCCACCCAATCCTCTTTGCACCGGTCCCTCACGGTTCCCCCTGCAGGTGGTGGGCCCACTGGGGGATGGCCTCGCGTCTCTCGTTCGGGCTTGGCCCGGCCGGGTTCCGCGAGGAGCCACCCGGCCACCAGGCGCTCTCCGACGAGTCCCGACCCCAGGCCTGGCTCCAGGGTGGGACCCCGGCTCCGCCGTACCGGGCGACGTCACGTGCCTCGATATTTTGTTCTTCATGAGGGGTTCTTGAACCATTCTTTGTCTGACCCGTCACCTAGAGCCTGTTTGCCATGGGAAGTGGTAGCACTTGCAAATGGGGCAAGGGCTACCATGTAAAAGTAATTGTAATTGGTAGAAGATAAAAAAAAATATTTCGCCATTTCCAACCAGCTGGTCCCCAGTTAAGTTCTCTACTTGCCAGTGCATCACTGCCTAAGTTTTTTTTGTTTTTGTTTTTCTGCACAATTCTGATACCTGAACCCAGCCAACCTTATGTCTAAAACTGCAAAGAAATATCAATGGCCTTTTAACTTTATAGACTGAGATAAATATTATTAGCTCTGTAACATGCAGTGAATGTTATCTTATATAATTCATCATTTGAATCACTGCTATCTTTAATGACAGCAGAGACAATTAGTTACAGCATCTTCATATTTTAAGTATTATGAACTAGGAAAGGCTGAACACATTGGTTTTATCTGTTGGGTCAGATGTCATCCAGATATCCCTGATTCAGTGACATGGAGCATCCATGGCAAGTATCGCGTTTTTTTTTTTTTTTTTTTGAATGATTGAGTATTTTTCTTTAAAATAGCAAGGATCGCTTGCAAAAAATGAAAACAGGCAAACGGTGTGTGTGTGGGTGAAAGAGAAAGATACTGGGAGTTTTTTTGGCACCAGCTTTGCCTCTGCTCTGTGAACTATTGATGGATACACTTAGCCCATCTACTCAGTATCACCACCAGCTGCTTCTGTCTACATGTCGGCATGTTTTCAGAGCCCCTTTGGAGAAGTGCTTTGATTGGATCAATTTGAGCCTGCAGTAAAATGAATGTGCCCAGCAGAATAAAGGACTATTTTCATCCATCAAGCTCTAAAATGAGAAGCTGAGGCTTAAATAAAGCATGTCTAGTAAGATTGCTCTGTGTGTATCTGAAGGTCTCTATGTGTCTTTCCAAATAACTGCAGAATCCCACAGAAGAGTGTGAGCATTATGGATAAAGTGGTCCAAAGCCAAAGCAATTGCCAGAAAGGTAAGATTCTCTCTACCAGTGTAAATATCGAATGATTTAAAATATTTTTTGCAGCTCTTTACTAATTGCTAATGTGTCAAATTTTTAGTTGCATTTTTAAAACTCGAAACACAGTCGGCACAACCTCTATCCATTGTGATGTTACCATGCCATTTTTACAGGGTACACAATCTGGGAACGCATTTCTATTAATCCAACATTTTATGTGAGGTTTTTAGGACTGCTCTGACACATTTTTAAAACAGCCTATTTCACACAGTGAACACAGTCAGTTTAGTCAGTAAAACACCTCAGATCATTTTCATTTCTAGCAGACTTTTAATTTTCAGCTTTAACTGACTTATTTGGATTATTTAACCAGTTTGTCTTGTAAAGTGCCTTGAGATGACACTTGATGGAAATTTCTATAAATAAATAGAATACCATTAAACACTGACTGATGGTCACCTATTTTTGTCTTATGGTTGCTCGGAGGTGATGAAAAGTTTCTGTCAGAATCCGTGGTGTGATCTTCCTGTAGCTAACCAATTTTACCACCAGGTGCGGTTTTCGGGAGGTGCCTTAGCTGGACAGGTGCAGCTCATCAGGCTCATCAGCTGGGCAGTATATGAAGAGGCTGCGCCTGCACTTCGTTGCCTGAGCATTTTGCCTTTGCGGTACAGCTGCTGGCCATCCTAGAAATCTGATTTCGTTGTTGAAAGCTAAGTTTGATGTGCTTCACTTCTGTACTGATTTTACCTGTCCTGACACTTCCAGGTGCATTACATCTGGGTCCGACGGAGTTGACCAGAGATTCTGAGTGAATCAGTTTGAACCGATTCCCAGATTGAACCTTTGGGCTGACTCTTCTGTGAGCCTCCAGCTGAGCAAATCCTGTCCACCCTCCCAGTACCTCCTGTTCAGTCCATCCTAACCACCACGGCGGGTGAAGCTGACCACTCTCTCTCACACCCCAGGATTTCTGACTGTCCTCCCTGGCAGATTTACCTGTGCTTATATGTAAGCTGCACAATCATTTTTGGTGGGTTTTCTGGGGTCCAGTTTATAACTCTGTTCTTCTCCCACAGTCAGAGGATTCCACTCCCGTTTCCCAATTCATAGGATTATTTGCTAAAAATAAATATTTGTCTAAACTTATCTGTCTCTGGTTGTTCTATGCATGTGGGTCAGGTCGGCAGTCAACATTATGACAGTTTCTGCTGTGCTTTTTGGGACCTGACCACAGTTCCTGGTGATTTTTTTTTAAGGAGCCTCCCTCAAAAGTGTGATCTTTAACAAACTGTGATTGTTCTAATAAGGCGATAACTTAAGAAAAGCTAACATTACAGACAGTGATATGAATAATGACCAGTCTGTGAACAGTTTTGACACAAATTCAGAGGAACTGATGAGTTTGTGTGTGAGAGGCTCTATGAGGATGATAGTATGTTTGATAAGATTTTGTGAACACAGAAAAGGTCACAGAAAAGGAAAATCTCTGAACCTGCAGCACCAAAGTTTCAAGAGCTAAGATGGGTACCAAAACAAGAAAGAGCTTTGTGGAGTCTGAAAGTGACTTATCTATGAGCCAAGTCCAACATAATCTGTATTCCCCTGCTGACATCAGGAGGTTCTTACAGAAAACCAAAGGACTCAGGATGGTTAATGTGGAGGAATACGTTGCTGACTTGAAGCTGTTTGTTGAGTCATCTCGGGTCATGACAAAGAAAGCTGGAAATTTTGCTGATGATGTGTTAAGATATTTATGGTTTAATGAAACTGATTTTGAAAGTAAGCGCTTGAAAACACTGATTGCTGATGAAGATGTTTAGACAAACACTATATGTTGCTGTTTTTCTCTGTCTTCATTTTTCTGTGATTTTAAATAGGCACATTTAATTTAAATGGTGCTAGAGATGAAGTAAAAAATCTGCATTTTTCAAAGTTATGGATTAAAAAAAACTTGATATGTTACTTCAAGAAACAGTACTATTCACAACGAGAGTGACTGAAAGAAGGGCTGTGGAGGGGAAATAACATGTAGTCATATGTCTAGTTGTAGTGGAGGTATGGGAATCATGTTCTTTAAGAATTCCTTGCCTATTTCTTGTGAAGCAGAGAATTAATAGAGGGATTTTAATTGAGGGAAGACAGATATGAAAATGTAAGTTTTGTTTTTCTCAATGTGTATGTCCCAACTAAATGAATAGACAGAATGGTCCTAGTAAATATCTTATGCAACACTGTTAGATTTTAGTGAGGAGTGTCGGTTTTTGTGTGGAGATTTTAATTGTACTAAAAACCCATTTTTGTTTAGGAAACATTTAGAGCCTCATTCTGAATCTTCTCGAAGGCTGAGACAGTTAACTACAGCCTTTGACCTTTCAGATGTGTGGAGAGGTTTTAAACAGAAATAAGAGACAATACACATGGAGTCATTCTTTTTATCACTGGCAAAGTTGAACCTTATTTAAACATAATTTGAATATATTTAAAAATTGTCAAATAATCCCTGTTGGTTTCTCCAATCATTGTCTGGTTTGTTGTTTTGTTTCAACTGAAAATGTTTGTGTACAAAGTGTCTACTGGCTATTTAATCACAATCAGAATCAGCTTTATTGCCACATTTGTATTGACAAACAAGGAATTTGACTTCAGTACACTTTGCTCTCTGTGATGATTTATTTATGGAAATAAAGAATATATTTTTTAAATATATTTTTAAATTTACATATATACACAATTTGACTTTACAATAGAATATAATGTGGGATCAGTCCAAGTATGCATGGTGTTGTTCTGGAGTGTTCATCAGAGAAAACAGCCTGGGGGAAGAAACTGTCTCTGTGGCGGCGGGTTTTAGCAGACAGCAGAGACTAAATGTACATCCTTCATTCAAACGAGGTGTGAAAATTTTGACAGGTGGGCGGGACTTCCGGTGGCGGGACATCCTAGGGCGGGACTTCCGGTGGCGTAACCGGATATCGTCATTAACCGGATGTTGTCATCACAAGGAAGTGAATCTTTCTAATTGTATGTTTTTAGATGGTTTTTTACATCTAAAAACAAAAATGTAGTTTCTCCACTTTAAATGTCACTCAGGTTAATGCAGGCACGTCACACAAAATTCTGATAAAAAGAGAGAACCTGACAGAATTGTAAATTTATTTAGTTTTAATGCAGGGGTTATTTAGATTGATGTTTTTACATAAAAAAAAACAAAACAAAACAAGAAAGACAAAAAAAGCAGATACAGAACCTTTCTTCCTCTGCTCAAATGTTTGAGTAATCTAATCTGCACCAGCAACTTGTAGAGATGATCCAAAAACAGAGAAACAAATGAACTGAAAACAAATTGTTAAAAAGTAAGCCAAACATGGAATTATCTAAAATTTTATAAGTGCTCAGTATGCTGTTTCCACATTAGAAATGGATTCTACAGCTAAAAGACTTTGTTTGGAATCATGACAGACTCCATTTGGTAAAATGGATGATAATTTTAGTTATCTTAAGCTTTTCTTTTTTCATCTAAGAGCAATAGTTATTGAGGATTTAGAGAAAACAGTTTTCTCCTCATTCCATGTGGGAGCCAGAGGTTGTAACCTGTATGTGTGGTCTATGTAAAACGTCACAAGAAACTGAAAAAAAAAAAAAAATAAAGGTTATAAAGTCCTCAGACATGTCACTGTTTATTGAATTAAGGCAGCTGTTTCTTGTGTATCGTCTCAGACAAAGTCTTTACACTGACTCTAGTCAAAGTAATTAAGAGGACTGTGGTCATTCCTGGCCCAAAGTCTCGAGCATTGCCTCTGACAATTCACATCCCCTGTTTACTGAATAAACGCGTCTGCACTGTTGCTGAGGTGTCTCGGGGGGTGTGTGGCCAAGGGGCGTAACTATGCGCGCTGATAGGATTTCGTCATTAGAAACAGAGAAGGTGGCTTAGTCAGTCATCCTGGTTCTATCAAGCGATACAACGCAATCTTTACTGGGAGATCGGGTTCAAATCTGGTAGCTAAAAGTTTATTTTTAACCAGTCATTCATTTTCTACCGCTTATTCCATAGTGGGTCACAGGGGAGCTGGTGCCTATCTCCAGCAGTCTATGGGTGAAAGGCACGGTACGCCCTGGACAAGTCGCCAGTCCGTTGCAGGGCAACACACAAACAACCATGCACACACTCATTCATACACCTAAGGGCAATTAACCTAACAGGCATGTCTTTGGACTGTGGGAGGAAGCCAGAGTACCCGGTGAGAACCCACGCATGCATGGGGAGAACATGCAAACTCCATGCAGAAAGACCCCTGGTCGGGAATTGAACCCAGGACCTTCTTGCTGCAAGGCAACAGTGCTACCAACTGCGCCACCGTGCATTTCAGTGTAATTTTTAACCAATTACACTGAAATATTTTTAGAACACTTGTTCAGGAAACGAAGAATGTGGTGAACATTCTGCTTCTATCGAGAAATACCACGCAATCTTCAGTAGTAAGTATTCATCTTTAAGAATTCCTTAAGTGCTTGTGAATGCTCGTTGTATAATAATAATGTTTAACTTATATTCTTTAGATCTGGATGGTATCGTTTTTACACAGTCCAGCTTTGGTAATTATTAACTGCAACAACATCTGGTTTAGTCAACTGATGAATGCTATTTTGTGATTTAAAAAATAAATTAAACAAATTCTACTTACAGATTTAACAAGAGACGTATTCCTGAACGTTGGAGAGGTCAGTGTTTGTAACCGTCTACCTCCGAAAAAATCAAAGTTGAGACGAAAACTTGTCTTTAAAAAAGACAATCCGATCCCAGCTAAACATGAAAGAGAGGGCGCCACAGTCCCCTGACCGTGCGATATTGCAGACTTGTTTTAACCCCTGAATAAATATTTTACAGATATATTGAATGATTTAATCTAGAACCCATGCCTGGATAACATTCAGCAGAACTGTACCAGTTCAGTGCAGGAAGAGTTGGAACTGCCCGGAACCGTTCAAATACCCCGTGTACGGAGTAAGTTATAGTATTTCAAATTCTGTTCTATCCAAATCTTTACAGAAACCAGATTTTTTTTTTTTTCAAAAGACCTTTATTGTAAGGTAACTTTATTTTGTTTCACAGAATATCTTAAATCAAGGAAAATACGGCGACTCTGTGCTCTGTATAACAGGGCGAGGCTTGTTAGAGGTTTATTGAATGGTAAGTTTAATTCTTCTTATACTCATTTACCTACTGAATTAATTCATATATTTCATTAATTTATTTTTTCTTTATCTTTCCAAAGGCAACGTTGATGGTGGAGCAGATTTCATCGAGACCTGGACAGCAACAGCGCAGACAGAGAGTTCCCCTATCCTTACGTGACCGTTGTAATAAAGCATCATGTTTAACGCTTCTGGCTGCATGTCAGACATTGTTACTGAAACATTGCGCTGATATCAAGGTAATTTAAACTGATCCCTGTGTCTTATTCTTCTTCTGATGTGAATATGTTAATATGGTTAGCCAAATCACACATGTGCTGAATGAGATAAGGAATGTTGTTGCTCAACTCAGTGAAATTCCCGTTAATGCAGAAGTAGCAGATAACATTGGGTTAAATGCATCTCCTGACAACAGTGAAAATGTAGTAAATCAAAATCTGCACGGTGACTTTTTACGCTCATTAGAACAGGCTGTTGAAGATGTAAATAGAACACCGTCTCCACCCAGCATTCAGCAAAATGAATCAGCTGACTTACAAACTCCTTCAACGTCACACGCCGCTGATCATACTGGGCAGCATGGCGGTAATTTCAATCCGAAGGTTGCAGGCAACACTGAACAGATTGAGGGAGATCCTCCTGCGACTGTTGAACGTGAACATTTTAATAACATTGAAATAAGGGGACCTTTTACCATCCCGCCTCCCTGCCCTGGGAATGTCCCTGATCTCGCTGCAGTCTATATAAACATCATGCATATTCTCACTGAATTAGCCGATACTGCAAGATCTTTAGCCAGACGTAACGATGTTGTGCAGCTAGAATTAGTCGGGGAAAATCTGAACTGTAACGCCACGTTTACCATTAACGATGATGGGCATATGATTCTGCCTGCTTTTCAGGATTTTTTAGATGAGTTAGTACAGTCCAACGCTGAAATGCCTGCAGATAATAACCTGGAATTTGTTCTACAGGTAGTTAACGACCCTGCAGGAGGGTCGAAATGTAAGGTTAAAGAATGTTAGACTGTGAACTGATTAATAAGAAAAAACGTCACCTGTATATTGTAGATAATACCGGTAATCAGTTATGCTTTGCCATAAGTCTCGCACACGTCTCTGACTCTAACCTTACTGATAATCAGGCTTTAGAGCTGGGGAGGGAGTGGCCATACAGGGCTGGTTTAGATGATTAGACTGCAGTAACTTTCAGCGACATTGGTAAATTTGAAAACATTCTAAAGAGAAAAATTGTAGTGTTTCACAGAACCGTTACAGGCTCTGCAGCTCTGTGTAAATTTGAGACCAGTTTCCCTGATTGATCAAACCCTCTCTTTCTGTTGTTATTTCAAGGTCACTACTATGGGATAAAAAATCTCAAGGGTTTTATAGGATCGAGATACATCTGTGCATATTGTTACGGGAGCTATGAAAAGCCAGACACACACCATTGTGAAGGCTATTGTCCGGTGTGTCACTCATACCAATGTATGCGTGAAATTAACGAACCGGTCGCCTGTGCAGGTTGTCACAGAATCTGTCGTAATTCTTTATGTTTCAGCAGACATAGGGAACCCCGCAACAGACCTAGTGCTGACAGGCCTATGAGTGACTGTGAGTTGGTAAAACTGTGCAAGGTTTGCAAAAGGATATACGTTCTTACAATCAGCAAGCATGATAAACCACACGTGTGTAATGTAAAATGCTGTATTTGCGGTGAGAATATACCTCTTGATTTAGATGTGACGTGCGATGGTCATCTGTGTTACATTCAAACCGCCCAAGCCTGTAATCAGTTAGATGATAAACAGTTTTTTTATGATTTTGAATGCTTCATCGACGAGAACGGTATGCACATCCCCTATCTGGTCTGTGTTAAAACGCTGAAAGGTGTGGAATGGCATTCTTATGGATTGAATTGCACCCAAAAAGTTATTTTCCATTTCAGGAGACCGATGTACAGAGGCTTTACCTTAATAGCTCATAACGCATGTGGATATGACAGCTACCTGATTCTCACAGCTATGCTGCAGTTAGGTATTAAACCTCATCTCATCATGCAGGGAAGTAAAGTTCTCTGTTTAACCGACCCTGATTACAGGTTAAAATTCATTGATAGCCTGTCCTTCATGTGTATAAAGCTTAGTGCCAAAAGCATTAGGTTTTAGTGATCAGACCAAAGGTTTTTTCCCCCACCTATTTTCCTCTGAACAACATCTCCAGTATGTGGGGTCTTTTCCTCCTCCATCCTCCTACGCTGTAGAACGTATGAGCCTTCAAGAACAACAGGTGTTTAACAGCTGATACAGAAAAGTGAGCAAATGGGTCTTTGACTTTGAGAAGGAAGCTCTTCGTCATTGTAAAAATGATGTGGACATTCTTTTCAAGGTTGTGTTAAATTCAGAGATGAGTTCTTTAAGGAGACAAGTGTGGATCCGCTTAAATGCGTCACGATAGCCTCAGCCTGCATGAAGGTTTTTGTAACCAATTTCCTTCCTCCTAAAACCTTGGCTATCCCCTCACCTCTGGATTACAGGCGTAGTAGTAAGACGTTTTCCAGCGCGTCCATTCAATGGCTTGGCTGGATTTCAGACAGCAGAAAAATAGACATCGAACATGCATTAAACAAGGGGGAAAAGAAAATTGGTCCATATTCTGTGGATGGGTATGCAGAGATTAATGATGTCAAAGTTGCTTTTGAATTTTACGGCGGTTTTTTCCACGGCTGTAAAAGTGTTACATGCCTCATGACAAGAGTCCTTTGTTGTATTTGCTGTAGAATTTCCATCTGCCCTAGATATTTGCTGCAGTTTCCTTACATGTGAAGCCATTCTGTTTGCTAAGTGGTGATGCCATTGCTTTACATTGCAGCAACAGAAGCCAGAGATTTAATGCACAACTTTTCATCAACCAGTGAGATGCATTTTTCACACCTTTGCTAATGATAGAACAACACTGAAATGAAGACAGCTGATCCGTTTTGTTAGACATTTTTACAAAGCTTTTCGCAAAGGATTACTACATATATAGTCACAGTAATAATAGTATAGAAACCATGCAGTTTGTAAACACAAAATGTGATGGCACAGTTTTACATTTGTTTCACGGCCAGAACTTACACTGTTCAAGCCAGGGTTTCCCGCTACATCTAATTGATCATGGCACACCGCTACAGCAAAATAATAGCCGCCAAATCTTTGGAATAAAGTTTTTTTTTTAAAACACATATATGGCAAAGAGCCATTCTCATCTCCCCCAGCCGCAGCAGAGTTTCCGGCTGGGTTTTCCTCCTACCCAGGACGACATTGTCACCAGAGGGCAGTCGCCACCGGGAAGGTTCGGGTGGGCGCCTCCTACTCTGGATCTCCTGTTAAGCCCGCATTGGCATTTGTAAGTTGGCTCGCTTCATTAAACTGTGATGTTCTCTCCAACTATTTCTGCTCGTCCTGCATCCCTGGTCCACCTCTAAAATTGATCTTATGACACAATGTACCTCTCGCGCATGCTGTCTTCAGGCTCCAAGGAACTTGGACCGGACATATGTTGCATTTGAATAACAGTAATATAGTTAATTAATATAATTTTTACCTTAATGCGTAACAGCACTACTTGTTTTTCCAGCACATTCCACATATGCTGGATTTGGATGAGATCTGAGGAATTTGGAGGCCAAGTCAACACCCCCAACTTGTGCATCCTAAACAATTAATAAACCCTTTTTGCTTTCTTGCAGAGCACATTATTCTGGTGAAAGAGGGCGCTGCTATCAAAGAAGTACCATTGCCATAGTAGAGTGTACATGGTCTTCAAGAATGCACAGGTAGGTGGCATATGGCACAAAAACATTCACGGTGATAGCAGAACTCCAGGTTTTACAGCAGAATATTGTCTAAAGCAACACACTGCCTCTGCCAGCTCCCCTTATTCCCATAGTGCATTGTGCTACCATGTGCTTCCCAGGTTAGCCACACAGATGCACCTGGTCATCCAGGTGATGTGTGAAACAAAGCGGGATTCATCAGACCAGGGCATATTCTTCCATCTGTCCATTCTTTCAACTGTCTGTGATCCACAGTTTACATGTCTACTGTCAGATCTTTCAATGGCAGACAGAGATCAACATGGGCATCCTGACTGGCCTGTGGCTATGCAACCTCATACTTAACAAACTGTGATGAACTGTGTATTCTGACACCTTTCTGCCAGAACCAGCATTAACTTCTTCTGCAGCTTAAGCTATAGTAACTTGCACATTACTAAGCATTTGCCGTCCTTTACCCTTTTTCCTTCAAGGTTCAAGTTTCCTTAATTTGTACCCGTAGGTATATTTGTTCTTTCCTTGGTCCATTTTTTTTAGATATTGGCCACTAAAGACCAGGAACACCCCATAATAGCTGCAGCTTTGTAATTGGCGTATCCAGTTGTCTAGCAATTACACTTTGGCTCTTTTTAAAGATATTTATTTACACAATCCATTTCCTGCCTTTAACATATCAACGTTTAGGACAAAATGTTTATCTGAGGCCTAAATAAATCCAACAAACATACAGTTCAATTAAATTCCGTTCAATTCAGTTTTATTTATATATGGCCAATTTACAACACATGTCATCTCAAGGCACTTTACAAAGTCAATTCAGTCGAATCATATAGATTTCAATTCAGGTTCATCCATTCAAATTAATCCTTACTATCAAACAGCGCAGTCAGATTCAGTTATTTATTTAAATTGCTTAACAAGTTTTTCTATCTAAGGAAACCCAGCAGATTGCATCCAGTCAGTGGCCGCATTCACTCCTCCTGGATGAGCAATAGTTACAGTGGACAGTCGTTTGCATTGACTTTGAAGCAATCCCTCATACTGAGCATGCATGTAGCGACAGTGGAGAGGAAAACTCCCTTAAAATGGTAAGAAACCTCCAGCAGAACCAGGCTCTGTGTGAGCGGCCATCTGCCACAACCGACCGGGGGTTTAAGAGACAAAAAAAAAAACAGAAGCACTGATCCTTTAGTACTTTCTATAGGAAAGAAAAGTAAAGTGGTTATTGGTCCTCTAGAGGCTTCATCTGGGGGAGAAAGACAGCTAAGCAGAAGAACTCTGAGCCAGTTTTCAAGTCTAGAGTATGAAAGAGAGCACAAACAGTTAGTCACAGTAAAAGTTCAGCCAGTAGCTACTGTATGTCTAGGAGAGACAGGGTTAAACACCGAAAGACAGGGCAAAGTGCATCATCCGTATAAGGTGAGCATTAAGTTGTTGGCAGCAGCAGCTCAGCTGATGACCTCCTCCAGGAAGGTGCCACAGCTAAACACAGAGCCAGGTCAGATGTAGCTTCTAGAAAGAGAAAAAACGGAAAGAGAACATAAATTTAAAAGCTGAAATAACAGGAAATAATGCAAAATTGGAGTGTAGTATCAGAATATAGCAGAGAGAGTGAAAGTGTTCATTATGTCCTCCAGAAGGCTAAGCCTATAGAAGTATAATTTCAAAGATAGCTCAGGATAATCTAAGCCACTCTAATATAAGCTTTAATAAGGAGAGAATCAGTATTATCCATTTCACCTGTGAGTTATCCTAAAAATATGCCTGAATAGCATAGGTTATGTTTCTAAATGTGTCCTGGTACGGTGGCTACATCCAACCAAACAGGTGTTTCATAAACATATTGCAATAACATTCTACTTATAACCAGAACATTTATTTTGTAATCTGCATATCATGAGTTTATCTGTTCTGATTTTCTTTATTAGACACTGCTTCTTCCATTTAACCTGTGAGACACCACAGCTGCTTAGCTACTTAATTTTAAAATGCAAGAAATGTTGGAAATCACGTTCATTCTCTCAGTGTGCACACATTCTGCTCTGTACATAAACACATGTAGCTCCCACATAAAATGTTGCCATGCAACATCTTCCCTGCAGGGCTGTTTGGATTCTTTATCTGTGCTTTTGAGCATTTCTCTGCAACAAACGGTAAACAGTGTTTTTATGTTTCTGATTTACGTCTCTGGTGCGACTCGTTGGGTCCTTTTACTTCACCATATTTTTCTCCTTTAAACATAGCAGCTAAACCACTTCACATTCTCTCATTCTAGGCCTGATTAAGTTCAGAATCCGAATAAGAATATTCTTTGTCAGTGTCACAAGTACAACAAAGGTGAGAAAAAAGCTATCTGCTTAGTGCATCAGAAATATATAATTTATGTAAAATAGAAAAATAGAAGCAGTTCTTAAAAAGCCTAAGAAAAGTTCAACTTTTGATGTTGCTTAGTATAAATTCAAAGTAAAATGTATTCTACTTTTGGTCATTAAAGCAAGCAGGGCTATAACATTTTATAATGATAAATGAATAGACCAGGAGCAAATGAGATAATTATGAGCTGACATAAAATTCTTCTGACATCTTTAAGTTCCATTTGGTTCTGCTCCGCCCTGCGATGGACTAGCTGTCAGGGTCTGGGAAACTTGTTGCTTGCTGCTTACTGTGCTTACTCACCAGATGGCACCGGAGCTCCTTGTGGAGGTGTGCAACAGGTGTCGCTCATCATCAATCAGGTCCTGACGTTTAAAAGGAGCGAGCAGTCAGCACTTTGTTACCTGAGTGTTTGCCAATAGTGGTAAATTACTGGCCAAGTTAAGCTTGCTTAAAACTCTAAGTTTTTTTCTCCCAAGAACTTACCTTTTGTGTGTACTCTTCCTCCGGTCTTCCTGACCTCCAGTCTCGGTGTCGTTCCTCTGGCAAGATCCCAAGTATTCCTGACTTTAAGCTCCCTTGCTTACTAAGCTCCAGCTGGCTGACTCCAAGCTCCAAACGTCCAAACAACCTGCAAGCGAACCTAGTTCTCCCTCCAACGTGAGTACAGAATCCACCACCAAGTGCACTCACCTCACTCTGGCGTCATCTATCCTGGAAAGGCAATCCAAGCTTGTGTTCCTCCAAACCATTCATCTGAGGATTTCAAGTCCTACCTGCACAGACATCCACCAACCTCCCAGGCTCTGCTTAATCTTTTCTCCCCTCTAAAGACTTTCTTCAGCTCTACTCCGTAAGCAAACACGATATTCAAACTTCTAAATTCACCTCTGAACCCCTCATCCACTTACCTGTTCTCCCTCTCCATGCAGCTGGTGTGCTTCCAGTCCCGGGTCCATTACCTGACGTTATCTGTTAAAGGAAAATAAACTGCTAAACCTTTTACTGTCTCCTGAGTGTTATCTGTATGTGGGTCAAAGCAGTTAAATTTACCGTGACACTAGCAACCTGTTCAAGGTGTACCCCACCTATCACCCGTAGACTGCTTTAGGCACCAGCTCCCCCACAATCCAATATGGAAGAAGCGGTGTATAGAAAACGAATGGTTCTGCTCCTGGTGTCATACATCAAGCAGCAGTGACTTAAAAGACATTACATAATCACTAGACAACGTTCTGAGGAACACACAAGACCAAAGCACATGTGAAAACACCATTGCAGTGCAGGAGAAAAGTAAGGTGTTTTGAAGTTAAACACGAGTTTGTCTCTGATCTCGTTCTGTAATTAAAATAACATCTAAATCACCATAACACGGAGGGTAAAAACCTATTGAAGTCCCCCGAGCCACAGCACATCTGGCACAGAGAATTCACATGCTGATGTCATGTTTAATAGTGAAGATGACTAAATAATTAAATGAAGGATGAAAGGGGGGGGGGGGGGGGGGGGGACTCTGGATGACGTTTAAAAAGGGACCTTCCATTCCAGTTGGTTTGTCTTCCAAACAATACTAAATATGTCTACTGCTTTAACATAATGAAGTTCAGGGCCCATATTCACAAAGATTCTCAGACAGCTCTTAACTTAGAGTCTTAGCTTAAGAGTGATTCAGCTAGCTGCTGAGAGCGACTGAGCAAGGAGATGACAGAAATTCCTATCTCAGTGAGGTGGTGTGTGATGCTGTCTTCTAAGAGTTGTGATTAGTTGTTAAAAGAAATAAGAAAAATTTGAAATGCGCTTCTAATCAATAGAGAAAAATTAACTGATGACAGAATTTAGACTGGATTCAGAAATGTGTAAATCATGATAAAACTTAGCTAGATTGAATTAATTGTCACACAGCATCAACATGTTTTAACGTAGCTTATTTACATGCTTGTCAATATTTTAATTTACCTATTATGTTTACTCGCCATGGTGGTTATTTTCATAATGCATCTATTTAATATTAAGATTAAAATTCAGCATTTTACTATGATTACTTTCTTGTATAATGAGGTTTAGTTTGGTTAAGCAACCAAAACAAACTGGGAAGAAAAAGGTGGAGAAATCCAAACTGAACAGAGGAGCAGAGCCTGCTGGTGGAGGAGAAGAGAGGAGTGTTGAAAAGTAGATTTGGTCCTGGAATCACGGTACAAACAAACAGGCATTCCCCAGCAGATCAATGCGTCATTCCCTCTGCTTTCAGCACCAGCCTGGAATGTGAGCTTCTCTTGTTTCTGCTGCAATCAGAAGCTAGAGAGGAGATGTCAGTACACCAGAGAACGTCTCCACAGATGGGGGGGTGTTGTAGATGATAATTTAGGCTGAGGCTGCTGACATCACCATGTACAATAAAGCAAATACTTATTCACCTCATTGACATACATGTATATAGTGCTTAGGTTATTGCATTTAATCTTGTCTAGAGTTTCTATTTATGCATTTGTTTGAGCTTTTCCAATTGTTACCAAATTATTTTTTTGAAATCATTATACAGTAAATATTTTAATAATTCTGTACTATATTGTTGTAATTTTGTCCACTTTTTATTCATGGTTGTTTATTATTGTTTCTATTATTTATTTATCCTTCCTAATATTACCCTAGTAGAGGTGCACCATTAACCCTTCCTGCCGCTGAAACTCTTTAATTTCCCTCTAGGGGGATGATAAAGTTAAGGAAAGTCTTATCGCTATATTAATAATAAATTTCTATAATTGTTATAGAAATTTATGCGCTCATTTATTTGACTATTAATGGTATGGATCCCTGTACCATCAAGCTGGTAGCGTTTTATTAATTCGCTGTTAGTCATTGTACAAGGTAGCCTACCAATGTCAGTGTGTGAATGTGTGTATGAATTGGTGGATGACTGATTGTAATGTTTGGAGCACTTTGGAGTCCTCCAACTTGATGAAGCGCTATACAAGTGCAGGCCATTTTACCATTTCATCTTTTTTTTCTAGTGCGTTTGGACTTATCAGCAGCCTTTGATACCATAGCCCATATTCTTTTATTCCAGTTGGAACATGTTGGTATTAAAGCTACAGCTCTGACTTGGTTAAAGTCATACCTCACATGCAGGAGCTTTTCTGTCAAGCTAGGGGCTTATTCTTCTTCAGCAGCCTCTCTCCATTTTGGGGTTTCCCTGGGGGGTCATATTGTGATCATTGCTGTTTGTTCGGTACATGTTGCCGCTAGGGTCTATCTTTAGGAAGCTTAACATACCTTTTCATTGTTTTGCCAATGACATTCTGGCATATATGCCAGTTAAACTAGGCAGTAGTAATGCAATGACAACCTTTATAAACTGTCAGAATAAAATTAAAGTCTGCATTAGGTAGATTTTTCTTACCTTTAATGAAAAGAAGGGTGTTGTTGATATAAAAGTTTTTTTATACATGGTGGAGTTTTAACTTGCACTTGTTGATGAAGCAATGAACTGTGATTTTCTGAAGTGTTCCGGAGCCAAAATTATGTTGATTTTTAACGCAGTGCCTCCAGAGGGATCGAAGGTCACAGGTATACAATGTTGGTTTTTGCGTACATGCAGAGATTTCTCCAGAGTCTCTGAATCTTGAGAGGGTTACTGATGCTTTTCTTAACTTTTACGTTTAATACATGCCTTACCTTAATAATGCTAATGTCTGTTAAAAACTCATCTCTTTTCTCTGGTCTTTGGCTAGCTGAGCGTGAGACTCTAAATAGTTCTTAGAAGTCTTAACTCTTTGTGTTTTAGTTTTGTTTGTTTTTTTATTACAGTTTTATTCTATTTCCTATGTGGTAATTTAGTCTAATTGTGGCATTTTGGTCAACTTTTTTTTTTTAAATGTGCTATATAAATAAATTTGATATTGACATACTATCATCTGGATGTAACAAATTTTGTCCACAGTCCCTTTCAGCTGCAGCTAGAGGAGTACGTCACTTACAAGGTATTTAGAAAACAAATTAGCTAAATTAGGGATTATTAACATCTTTAGTTTTGACCACTAGATGGTGGCAAATTGCTCACAATATAATCCATGGCATGTGTGGACTGCAATTAGAAGGATTCAACCCACCTTGGTTGCATGAAGGCCAGAAGTGTTTTAAAGCAAAATCATAACAGTCTTTTTCACATTCTATAAAACCTCTATTCCGTTTGTAAAAATGCAAAAAGACAGCATTGTAATGGTTTTTGTAGGCTTTAGAAACATTTTAAAATCAGACTTGCATGAAAACTCAATAAATGGACGGGGTTGGAAAATTCTTTAGTGCTTAAAGGGGGATTTCCAGTTCGCTTACTCACCATAGATTTATGGACATCACTAACAACAAACTTTTATCTTATGTCCATGCTTTTACCACCACACCAAAGGACCAATATAGATAAGCTAATAAGTATCAATGACTGATCAAATTGGCCAAGGGATACCTGTGGATAGTACAAACTTCAACACTTTTAAAAATGGTTCCAAACTATTTAGAAGACAATACCAAGTTATGATATACATAATAAATAAATGTTAGTATCAGTATAGCCTTGTCAAAGATATGTCTACATTTTTTGTTTTTTACATTGTGTATCAATGATTGGGTTCATGTTAATTTACTGCCGTGTTTTCAGCTTTAATAATTCTACATGCATCAAGAAATTGCCAGCTTTTTCAGCCCTGACCTTTGACCACCCTGTCATAAATTTAAAAAGTCCCCTTTTCTCAAATCAGTCTATGCACCACACTCAGCAATACCAGCGTGTGGAAACACATCTTTGGTCATTTGTGATAACAGGAACCTGTCTCAGGGAAGAAGACTCAAACATTGTCATTTTTAGTATCTGAGGTGAATAAAGAAAAGTTTGAACAACCACACAGATGTAAGAAGCAATTTTAAAGGAAAACTAACTTCTCCAACATGCCTGCGGTTAATTAAGAAAATAGGAGGAAAGAGTGAGATTTTCAGCAGATTTTCAGCAGACAACACAATGGTGTAAGTTCAGGAATCTGGGTTTGTTTTATTTCCCACAACAAAGCTTTCAACCTTTATTATGGAACGTGTGGGATTTGACAACCTTTTGGAAAAGATAAGATGAGGATCTACATTCTCAATTCAGATAAACATTCTAACTTGCTAACCATGCTAATCCAAAATATAAGATGCAGAACTTTGTATGAACTTGGTAATCATTTTATATGTATTTTGTAAATATATCTAAAACCCTGTTTTATGTGTACTGTTCTTTCTCACACACAGCATGATGTCACCTCGGCCCGCAATGTAAGTAATCACTAACTGCTCACAGCAAAAGAGGAAAATAAAGTATTTTTCCTTAAAGGCACATCCCTATCCAACCCATTGTATTACAATCCTCCCTTTATTTTTTCTCTATGTCTCTATTTCCTCCAACTTTCTCCCTCTTTCATCATTGAGCTTTAATTGGGCTCCTTCCTCCTTTTAATTCTCTCCGTTTCCATTTCCACACACAATTCACATCAACCCAAGACACTGATGCTAGCTGGTAATATGCTGCCCTCCTCACCATTTAATTCTGGTGGAGAACATGAATCATAGGGCAGTGGTAATTATGTTGCTGTGCATGACCTTACAGTGTGAAAAACAACTTATCACAGTGCAAGCAGTGCTCATTTTGTCATAATGCTTTACCCAATCAACCAACCACCCTGTCAGAAGATGTTTTGTTGATCATTTTTGTTTTCCTGCTCCAAGTAATTGCTGACATATTCTTTTGTACAATTGTATAATTTTCAATCCACCTCTAATTTGAAAATTAGGGGAGGCTGAAAATGCAATTGATTAGAATCTGATTGTTTGGAAGAACAAGCAGTGCTGTTTTTTTTCAGTGGTGAAAATTGGAGCTGTCATTTTGGCTACATTGTTATCTTGCATTGCTCTGATAAAGTATTCATGAGCAGCTCTTTACGAGGAAATGTGAGGTTTTACATTTAGTGTGTAAATGGGACTGTATTATGGACTGTAATCAGAGTCACTAATTGAAAAAGTGGTGCTTCTGTCTCACTCCACTACCTTATTATGTGAGGAGAAGACAAATAAGCAGAACTAGCCGTAATACAGTAGCTGAAAGTGGTTGTTTTGGTTCAGGTTTGTTTATTCTTATTTTTGTCATTTTGAAGCAAGCAACAAGCATTTTTAAGACGTTCAGAGTGTTTGGTATCCAATTATAATTACCCTAGTCAAGGTACTGTAGGCAACCTTTTGGCCATTAACATAACCTTTTCTAACAGTGAAAATAATTGAATGATTAATTAATTACCCACACTCAGTTTCAGCAGTTAAGGAAATTTAACCACAGCAAAGTTTACCAGTAGCTACACTCACTGAGAAAACGTCTGGCATTAGGTTAAGGACCAAAAAGCAACAGTCAAACCTGGTGGAGATTTGGTAACCATGCAGATCAGCGATGGGGATGTCAAGGATTCAAGTTGTAGAATAGAAAAGAATTGTCATAATTTGAGGGTGTTTTGGGGTTTTTGTTAAGTTTTAGTTATTCTTATTCTCAGCTATGTTTTTGGATCATCCTTCTGTTGTTTTCTAGTTTATGTTTTGCAAAGTATGTTCCTCTTAGTTTGTATCATAGGATTCTGTTTTGTCCCAGTCATGTTTCATTTTCAATCCCTGCATCTGTCAGTCATAGCAATCAGCTTCATTTGGTCCACCTGCATTATGTAATCAGTCTCCTCATTGCACCTGTATCTCGCTCCATTTATACACTATCTTTGTGTTTATTTCTTGCAGATACATTTTAGTTTCAGTCTTGCCTGCCTGTCCATGCCTGTTCCTGCCTCCTCCTGAGAGTGAGTTTTTCTTTTCTTTTTGTCTTAAAATAAAGCATTTGTTACTTACCGTTACACCGACTGTCCATCTGCATTCTGGGTTCCTCCACCACACCACACTTGACAGAATATTTCCACCCGATACGGACCTCGTGGACGAACAACAGGAAAACACCCTGGACCTCTTCAGGTTCCTGTCCCGGGAAGCGGAGAAAACGCAGCGCCGTTCTGCGGGCCTGTCTGTGCCATAGTCAGCTTATGACGACTCCAGGTTGGCATTTCCTTGTCCAGGGACGAGCTCCCTAAGTATTCCTCCTGTCCTTTCCAGTGTCCAGCAACAAAGCCCACGTCTTCTTCCAGCTGCAGAAAACATTGGCGTGTAGCGGCTCCCTGCTGTCAAACTGTCGAGGAGGAGGTTTCCATTTCCACTGCTGCGGCAGCTACAGCAGTTTTTTCCATGCCACAGCATCATCTCCAAGGCTCGCTGCAACTCCGCTCTCTCCAGCCTGGGTCTCTGTGGCAATGCCAGACAAGCTGGAGAAGCGGTTGTGGTTTTTTTGCTTTGCAGATCAAGAAGTTTAGAAAAATAAGGAAGATGGACTAGGAGTATGAGACAGCAGTAAGGCAATTTTACTGCCACCCACCTTCATCCAACTCATGCCTCCATAGCGGTGCTGCAGCTCAGCCCATGCCACGTCTCCAGAGCGTTATTGCAGCTCAGCTCATGGCAGGTCTCCAGAGTGCTGCTGCACAGCCCAACACAGAGTGCCATGTTTTTTTTCTGCATGTACTCTCCATGTTAGCAGAGTTTTAAACTTAAGCTCACTGATTTATTCTGAGTCATTAATGTTCATATGTGCGGCTGCAGTGAAAGAAGTGGCCGAGTATCTCTGTTCTTGCAGCACATTGGCCAAAGAAGGACAACAACTTGGGGTAATTTTGCAAAGTTCTTACAAAAAACTCAGTCTCTACATGTGCAAAGCTGGTAAAGACGTACCCAAAAGACACCACAGCAAAAACTGGCTCTACAAATGATTGACTATAGACAAATGCCGGCCACAACCAGTGTGATCTCTTCTGTTATCATCTGTTGGGGTAGAAGCACCAGGGTCAGTGGCTTAAAAAAGCTCAACAAGCTGCTGCAGACAGATGACTCTGTTCAGAGGTCTGTTCTAGAACCTCTGGAGATAATTGTGAAAATAATGATTCTTTATGAAATTAAGAACATTACAGACATCCTGAGCATGCTATTCTTCAGACTCCCAACAACAACAGTGTGTCTTCATTGAGAAGCTTCTTCAGATCTCCCAAATGCAGACTACTACAGGAGATCTTTCCAGCCATCACTACCTAGAACAACTCTTTGAAGAAACTTGTGTTACATAAGTTATAACAACATTTCATCTCCCCTTGTGAGTAATAACACGTTTTTGAATTGAATTGAGCACATGGCAGATAACAAATCCAATGTAAAAGAAAGATGATACTGGGTTCGAGAACAAAACTACACCTTACTAATATTTTTGAAAGGAAAAAATATCCACCTTTTATTTTGATAGGTCTTTGTTTCCACAAACAAAATCATCGTTTAAAAACAGCCATTTGTATTTGCTGAGGTTATCCTTATTCAGTTTAATTTAAAAATACTTTATTCATCCCAAAGGGAAATTAAGATATTGTAGGTCATATTATGCAGGTTTATTTCAAAGAGCTGTTTTAGATGCTAATGGCTGCGGACAGGAAGGATCTCCTGTAGCAGTCCATCTTTCAGCAGATCTGAAGAAGCCTCTGACTGAAGACACTGTTGTTGTTAGACAGTCTCATGAAGAGGATGCTCACCAGAGACCAGAATGACAGGGAAATGAGTGATGAGACAGCATGAGAATGTGTTGCAGTATGTAGGGAAAATATAAAATGTGTCTTTTTCATCTATTCGTTTAACCTGACTAAGCAGGTAAAAAGGTGACCAATATCACTCTTCTATCGTTCTTGTTACTTGATGAAGACTGTATAGCACAAAGAGTGGCAGAATTCACATTTGCAAAGATATATCATGGGATTTTATGATGGAATCTCATTTCACTCCCAGAATGTGCCATGCCAAGGTACCTGCATGTAGCCTGTTCCTGTGTAAATAACTTGTCTTGTGTACATCTGCTGCATTACATTCCTAAACTTTGAATCTGGAAAACTCCATTCATCTCAAACTAAACTTCATATATTACCTCCACAGGTAATGTGTGATTCCAAGATCTCCACCCCCACAGTTGTTTTGCCCTTTAACAGCTATTTTACACCCCATGTTTGACATCCCTTTAAAAGCTGCAGAAAATAAGACATCTGCTTAGAGGCTGAGTTCAGCTGTATTTTGCTTGGAAGCTGTTTGGTTGTGTGGTGCAGCCTCAGACTTAATAGTCCACTTTCAATGTCGCTCCAGGAAGTCATTCCTCACATGGTTTCCCATAAACAGCATTTTGCATGCATTACAGAACCAGGCGTAGGCAGTGTAATCAACAGTGTTAAAGATGCCGAAACACATTTTATTATACTGACATTAAAGTTCCCTCGTAGCACAGTTTGTTTCCTGAGTTGTAAACAAAGCTCCAGCCTCAAAATAAAGAAAAAATAAATAGTTTTGGTTGATAAAAAAAAACAAACAAGGTGGAAAGATGATAATAAAATGATAACTTATGTTGTTTCTATATTCAAGCTCACATTTAGAGAATCTTTGAGCATTAGGAACATGTAGTGGCAATATTTTAGTGAAAGCCTAATATATTCAGCATTTCAGTACAGTATGTTTGTCAGTGGAAGATTTATGATCAAATAATAAAACATCATATACTGTGCCTTGCAACATGATTTGAATGTTAGTGTTTATATAGAGAAAGATGGGAAAATCTGAGAAAAACTTGGTAATTCCAAAAATGCATTGAGTGCTCCACCTACCTTTATAAATACACTAAAGTTCATCATTAGTTCTGAACTATAAACTATAATAAATCTGCATTTTGATTCTCACTGTGGGAGAATAAAAATGCAGTGGGAGCTCTGCTCTTAAATGCATGATATAGCAATTAGGAATTGCAGTATCTAGTGGCTTTTCTGTGAGTGTGAAACTCAGAAATGCAGAAGATATGGTTCTCTCTAAATGTGTGTGAGATAGCTATGTTACAAGAGTGTTACAAGAGTAATCTCAAGTGTTACAAGAACTATCTGGTGGCCCACATATGGGATCCTTCCCACTGCATTGTGTGTGAAGCAAGTGTCAAGTACCTATCCTGCAAGGTGTTGCCCACTGTGTGTGTGATGATCATTACATGCGGCTCATATTAGGCACTTGCAGTGGATTCATTATGTCCTTAAAAGGATTTTATGGCACTGTGCAGCAAGGTAATGATGATTCATCAAGCATATTTTAGGATGTCCCATATGCTCTCCTTTGGCGACCTTCTGTAATGCAAGACTGGGAAAAAACACCTAGTCCTCATTTATTTAAATTTTAATCTAAGAAGGTTTACAATTACCAGCAATAAATAAGAAATACATTGTTGATTTCGATTTTTCTGAAACTCAAACTTGATCTTATAAAGAGTAATATTAAGGAGCAATGCAGTGATGGTGTCTCCCTTTTCCTTCACATATTGTGTATTTTACTATTGGAGTAATTGTCCCTATGATGTAGCTGTCAACGTATAATTTCAAGGAAAAGCATCACTGTCACCCCATTCATATTCCATAGGTCCATCTGCAGTTACTGGAATTTTCTTACATGTTTAGCTTTAAAATTCTACTTCAAGCAAATTCTAAACATGTTCGTTGGAAGGAATATAAAAATGCTCAGACGGGATGTGCACTCAACATTCTATCAATGTCTCCTTCTGGCCACAGTGACAGCATACATTTTTGCATACCAGTTTACATCTGCCTTTCAAACCTGCTAAATCTAGACACCAAAACAGAACCTGCAATATGTTTCAGGTTTGATAAATCACATTCAGGGTGGCAAGAGATTACATTTGCATATCCTTGCATAAATTTGCACGTTGGGTCATTATCTTATGCTTTGCATTTTCCTCAAGGCAAACATGCTTAACAGTTTGCGCCCGCTGTAATGCATTATGTAACATATACAATCTGATTTGCACCCGGTCTGTAGATCAGCTTTGCACACACAAACAAGTTTGCACAGGATCTTGCTCAAGCATGTCATGGTTGAAGGTTTGGTGGCAGGACCAAAATGCAGAACAGGTCGAGGAGGCCGCATGGTGAGTTGATGAAGTTTTAATATGAAGGTAAACTGACTTACAGGCAGGTAAGCAAAGTACAAAGTTCAGGCAGGTAGTCCAAAGCGTAAGTTCAGGGGGCAAACAGAAACAAAACCCCAAGGAAGAACGCAGGAAGACAACAAGGTTAGCGAGGTGACATAACACGAGGAAACAGCGAGGAATGATGAGCTTGTACAACCAAGTATATAAGCAGGGAGAGGAGGAGAATGGACCAATGAGAGGAAGGCTAAGGAGATCAGAGAAATAGTGGCAACAGGTACGAGAACTGGCTGTAGAACTGAGGGAATAAGTGGTTACTATGACAACAAATGCTGAGGAACGCAGGAACATGGGGAACTAAACTAGACTGAAAACATAAACAAACTAGAAACCAGAAAGCTGGAGACTGAATAGGGAAGAGACAACAAATACTGAACTAACTGGGGGAGGCAGAGAAAGCGAAGACCTAAAATAAATAATAACTGAAATATAAACAATAACAAGCAGGAACAAATAACCAAATACTGATAACTGCCAGAGAAGAACTGAACAGAGAGAACTATACTAAAAATCTTAACCAGGAAAATAAACCAAAAACTAAACGAGGGGAAACTATACTTGAAGTAAGGCTGGGGAGAACTACTAATATTAAGGGAAACAAACACTGAGTAAATAACTAAAGGAAATCTAAGGACAAGGAAGGAACTAACAAACTAGTGGGAAGGAAGAGCAGAAGAACTAATAAATAAGAATGCAGCAAGGACCTAACCAACAGTAAAACAAGCACGAGAGTACCAGGTAAGAAACTAATTAACCAATGAAGGGAAATAAACAAAGAGAACTGTAGAAATAATAAACCTGAGGAAGAACAGTTCTAAGGAATAAACAACGGGGTAAAATAATAGCCAAAGGAACCTAATAATGAGAGGAGAATGAACTACTAAGTGAAAGAAGCAACTGGGTAAATCATAACAAAAAGGGGTCTAAAGCCAGGAGGAAGAAACTAAGTAAACTAAGCACAACTCAGGAGTAAATAAACCTACATAAACTGCTCACACAAAACAAAAACAAAGTTCAAAATGGCAGATCCTGACAAAGCAAACCTTTCGAAGATTAGGCCCTAGATTAGGAA
This sequence comes from Girardinichthys multiradiatus, assembly GCF_021462225.1. NCBI lineage: Eukaryota > Metazoa > Chordata > Actinopteri > Cyprinodontiformes > Goodeidae > Girardinichthys > Girardinichthys multiradiatus. The sequence continues at coordinate 6,620,001 of NC_061815.1, forward strand.
TATTAGAATAAACCTGGAAGCAAAACGCAAAATAATAAACTATTATGGAAAACACCAAACAATGATGAGCACAGGGAAATAGGCTGAAGAAGGCAAGACCTAAAGAACATAACAGGGAGATGATCAAAATGCATACACAAAAGAAAATCAAAACCCAAACACCACTGTGACAGCTGCAGCTAGTTATTGGTAAAAGAAACCATTTTCTGCTCGTATAGACCTGGTGCGCTAACTTCATGTTCTGGCAAGAGCTGTGATTAGTACTCATTCCTCAGCTTTGGGTTATTGCCTGCCCTAAAAGGAACCCTGACTGTTCGGAACAATATACTCTATATCATAGACATTTAATTCAGATGTAAAAGCATGACATTAAAAATACTCCACACATTTAAGTTTTGACACATTTTTCAACTCATTTTACAAGGACCTCACCAATGTTGCTGCACTCTGGGGTATGAAGTCATTTGGCAGCTGGCTTTGGACCGCCTCTATTTTACACTAGCTATGCTAGCATAATGTTTTCCATTCAACCTATTCAATTTGAACTGGAGTGGACTGAGATTGACAGGAACGATGTAAGCTCACAAATAGCAAATGATAATGAAGACAATGGAGTGCAAAAATAAAAAGAGCGAGTTGGAGGAAACAGCTGATGTTTGTGTGCCAGCTGCGCATCAGTGTCAGCTCAGAGGGAGAGCGTTCGCTATCAAGAGCTGCAGTTTATTATGGACTCCCTGTACGGTAAGAACCCAGTGAAAAGTATTCAGAAATAATATTCTTCTTGAGTGTATGCTAGCTATTTGGAAATCAGACAAACAAGTTGATAATCTTTAGTTATGTCAACAGATATCCCGTGCATAGCGGTACACAGAAACTTTGAGGCAGTTTTTCTCAATCCAGATGTTTTTGTGGGCTGGCCTTGTCAGCCCCAATGACCGGTAGAGTGCTGGCTTACCAATCAGAACCCAGTGTCCAACAGGCCAAAACATGAACTGGTGCAGTTAAGCCACCAAATTTTAACCTGCACACTACGTTTCATTACATTCTATACTGTGTGTAGATTGTGATAATGGTTGGAAGCAAACAATTTTTGTATTTAAAACCCCACAATATTTTCAATATTTCCTTATTCATTGCTTTAGGTCTTACAGATATGCAGTATATCACCAATTTACCTGTTGGATGGATGGCAGAATGGGAAGACGAATCTGAAGAGTAATCCAAGACTAGTGTACCCGGGACCAGAAGGTTTACAAATCCAAATCCATTTTATTTATAAAGCACATTTAAAAAAACAGATTGTTAAACCAAAGTGCTGTACAATACTAAAAAAAGGATCAAATAAAGACACAAATAATTATAGTGAAATATGAACAGAAATAGTAATAAAATCAAAATAAAATCACACAAACAAACTAACCAATAAAAACAAAACCAACTCACACCATATCCAAACCCACTGAAAATAGGTAAGTTTTAGGAGAGTCCTAAAAACAAATGGAGAAGAGGCCTGTCTGATATTTAATGGCAACCTGTTCCATAGTTTTGGTGCCACAACTGAAAAGGCCTGATCTCCTCTGAGTTTCAGCCTAGTTTTTGGAACAGTCAATAGAAGCTGTTCAGATGTTCTAAGAGCCATAGGTGAAACATAAGGCCGCAATATTAATCAAACTGAGTTAGATGAGGCATGGGGAAATTTTGTATTGCATACAAAATAAATGTTCAATTCAATTCAGTTTATTTACAGGTCCTTCTCAAAATATTAGCATATTGTGATAAAGTTCATTATTTTCCATAATGTCATGATGAAAATTTAACATTCATATATTTTAGATTCATTGCACACTAACTGAAATATTTCAGGTCTTTTATTGTCTTAATACGGATGATTTTGGCATACAGATCATGAAAACCCAAAATTCCTATCTCACAAAATTAGCATATCATTAAAAGGGTCTCTAAACGAGCTATGAACCTAATCATCTGAATCAACGAGTTAACTCTAAACACCTGCAAAAGATTCCTGAGGCCTTTAAAACTCCCAGCCTGGTTCATCACTCAAAACCCCAATCATGGGTAAGACTGCCGACCTGACTGCTGTCCAGAAGGCCACTATTGACACCCTCAAGCAAGAGGGTAAGACACAGAAAGAAATTTCTGAACGAATAGGCTGTTCCCAGAGGGCTGTATCAAGGTACCTCATTGGGAAATCTGTGGGAAGGAAAAAGTGTGGCAGAAAACGCTGCACAACGAGAAGAGGTGACCGGACCCTGAGGAAGATTGTGGAGAAGGGACGATTCCAGACCTTGGGGGACCTGCGGAAGCAGTGGACTGAATCTGGAGTACAAACATCCAGAGCCACCGTGCACAGGCGTGTGCAGGAAATGGGCTACAGGTGCCGCATTCCCCAGGTCAAGCCACTTTTGAACCAGAAACAGCGGCAGAAGCGCCTGACCTGGGCTACAGAGAAGCAGCACTGGACTGTTGCTCATCTGCTGAAAAGCTTTATGGAGATGAAGATTTCATTTTTCAGCACGACCTGGCACCTGCTCACAGTGCCAAAACCACTGACCATGGTATCACTGTGCTCAATTGGCCTGCCAACTCTCCTGACCTGAAACCCATAGAGAATCTGTGGGATATTGTGAAGAGAACGTTGAGAGACTCAAGACCCAACACTCTGGATGAGCTAAAGGCCGCTATTGAAGCATCCTGGGCCTCCATAAGACCTAGGCAGTGCCACAGGCTGATTGCCTCCGTGCCACGCCGCATTGAAGCAGTCATTTCTACAAAAGGATTCCCGACCAAGTATTGAGTGCATAACTGTACATGATTATTTGAAGGTTGACATTTTTTGTATTAAAAACACTTTTCTTTTATTGGTTGGATGAAATATGCTAATTTTGTGAGATAGGAATTTTGGGTTTTCATGAGCTGTATGCCAAAATCATCCGTATTAAGACAATAAAAGACCTGAAATATTTCAGTTAGTGTGCAATGAATCTAAAACATATGAATGTTAAATTTTCATCATGACATTATGGAAAATAATGAACTTAATCACAATGTGCAAATTTTTTGAGAAGGACCTGTACAACATAGCTCAAGCAAAAATATTTCTCTATCAATACATTTCTTTATGAAATGTATTTACAGTATATGCATTAAAACATTAGCACAAATTTTTCCATCATTACCCATCATTTCCATCATTCCATCATTAATTTCTATTTCCGCCTCTCTGCCTACTCACGCTTTTCTGACGCTTTTCTCCTAAGCTCCCTGCTTGCTTGCATTCTTTTACTCCTAACTTTTTATCTCTTTGCCAGAATTACGGAAATATTGGACTAATACTACTGCTTACCAGCGACTCCCAAGGATTATTATTATTTTTATTTTTTTTCTAAAGGATTTTGATGTTTTTATAATCAAACTCGGAAAGACAAGTTGACGCCAGCTAATCAGCACAAAATGCCTCCCTTCAACACAGAGGACTTCAACAAACTTTTACAGAAATTGGCTGTTTTGAAGATGAAAATCCATTGACTAGAAGTGAATGTGGAGGTTAATATGGGGTACATCGATGATTCAACTCTGCCTGTGATCCCAAACATTGACAGCCAGCTCAACAACTCAGCCGGCAATCAGAACACTGAGCATAAACCTACTGGCAGACCACCCTGCCATGTTTTATGTGCATGCCCAGAAAATCAAGGTGGACGACTCACTGGAAGATCTCAGCTATTAAATAAATTAGAGTGGCCAGAATTACAGAGAAATGTCCCCGTTTCCCCTGGGAAAAGGAGACTTCGACAGTGAGCTGCTGTCACAACAACTGATAGGAGTGAGACAGCTGGAAATAATGGAATTTCCCTTCAAAACAGATTTGCACCACTACAGAATGAAAACCAGGAAAATGATCCATCTTCTGAGAACAATAAAAGGTTTGAAAACCACCTTCATTCTAAACGGGGCAACACAGCTGTGAATGGGATTAAAAACTTCTGCAACAAAAAAAAAAACAGAAGTTATGATTGGTACCAGTAACATGGTGTCCGATATCTCAGAGAATATTCTTGCAATCACAGATAAGCGCCCATCTCTAGAAAGCCTTATTATACACTGTGGAGCCATGGATGACGTGGCTGAGAAAAAATCAGAAGGACTGAAGGATTTCATTCGTCTTCTGAATATTGTTGGAGGTCTTAATATCAAGGTGTTTCTCAGCGGACCCTTTGCACCGATTTTCTGTGGAGATGAGATTGTTTTGAGATTTCTGATGATTAATAAGTGGTTGAAAACATGCTACTACATCTGTGAACTTCATCGACAACTTTAATATTTTTTGGGAAAAAAGACAACTCTTCCAGCAAGATGGTTTCTGTTTGAACAAGCCAGGAGCCAGACGTCTCATATCTAATCTCTTCTATTCAGTAAATAATCCGCCAGCAGCTTCGACCTTCAGCAGAGAACATGGAGTATCAACAACAATGATAACGCTGCCTCCAACAGCTCCAGAAGAAACAATCAGCCAGTTGGCTGAGAAAGAGAGGTCATCAAAAAGGTCTCCCCGTCGAAATCCACAACAGAAGTGGACCTCCCCATTATACCCTCCTCCCCCCAAACCCAGACCCAGACCACACAGAACTCTCCCATCTCCCCACTGAGCCCGCTTTTTGCTTTACTGGATTCTGATAACATGAAAGGAGCTCTTAAAATCGGGACCCAAGTGGCTCCGAACTCTTCTACATTCAACACCCCCCGTGGCCAAGGCCCTGCTACCAAACCAACATCTTCCAAATGCCGCAGAGCCCCATCACCTCCTAATCTATCTCCTCCTAATCAGGACCTTCAAATCACTTCTCTGTGATACAGTCTGGGCCCCAGTGGTAACTCTATCAGAAATGAACATGTCCAGGAAAAACCTGGGCCCCTAATAGGAGATAGTTGTAAAATCTCTGTACTTATATGTGACAGAAAGAACAAAGCTAAAAGGACAAGAGACATTAATAAACAATCAAGCTTAAAAGCCATAAACTGTCAGGTACAACCAGACACAGTTAATATCAGCAACTAAGTTATATAAACTGGCATTATTGAACATAAGATCTCTGTCAGGAAAATTATTTTTTATCAATGACTTCATTACTGACTATGATCTTGATGTTATGTTTTTAACAGAAACATGGTTACATGAGTTTAATGAAGCTCCCATTCTGATAGAGTTGACGCCTCCGAACTACAATTGTCTTTGTGAGAGCAGACAGCAAAGAAAATGTGGAGGGGAGGCCACTTTGTTTAAAGATTTATTAGAGTGTAAAAAAATATTTCTGGGCAAATTTGACTCTTTTGAATATTTGGCTCTTCAGGTGAAGAGCCCGGTCCGAACCATGTTTTGGATATTTACAGGCCTTCTAAGTCCAAAACAAACTTTTTCAGTGATGTTAATGAGCTTTAAGCTGTTATATGTGTTGATTATGACTGTTTAATTATTGTGGGAGACTTCAACATTCACATGGACAATCCTGAAAAGAGAAGTGCAACAGATCTATGTGACACTCTTAGAAATTTTGGTTTGAATCAACATGTTAAACAGCAAACGCACAAACAGTGAAATATTTTGGACTTGATCATCACTAAGGGTCTAAACATTTCCAAAGTGTCTGTAACTGATGTTGCCCTATCTGACCACTTTTCTGTTATTTTTGAAAGCATCATCTTCAATGACTCAGTTTGCCAAAGAGACATGATAAGAAAACGCATCTTTAAGGACGGTGCTGCTGAAACCTTTAACCAGATTTACTCTTCTACCTCCACTTTGCCCTGTAACACTGTAGATGAGCTGGTAGATAACTTTCATTCTAAAATCTCGGACATCATTGATCCAATTGCTCCAATTAAAGTGAAAGTCGTTTCTGGGAAGAAAATGTCTCCGTGGAGAAGTTCTCCACCAGAGAAAAAAAAGAGTGTCGAAAAGCTGAACGCAGGTGGCGAAAGACTGGACTCCAGGTTCACTATATTATCTATAAAGAGAGACTATACAGATATAACCTACAACTGAAAAATGCAAGGGAATATTTCTTCTTTGAGATCATCAGCAAAAACATTACAACAATTCTTGTGCATTATTTGCCACGGTCGACAGGTTAACAAACCCTCCTGTAACTGTAGCATCTGAACTCCACTCTACCAGGGCCTGCAATTAATTTGCTAACTTCTTCACTGAAAAAACCCAAAAGATCAAAGGGGCAGTCAGCACATCCACATCAACTCCAGTACCAATGTTGTCTCCAAGTAGAACTGATTTTGACTAAATTTCCCAATTTCACCAAATAAACTACAAAAACATAGAAGAAATCGTACACCAACTAAGCTCTTCTTCCTGCTGTCTCGATGTTTTACCCACAGCTGTCCTTAAGAAAGCTTTGCCTGTCATAACGTCTGATTTAACACAAATAATAAACACGTCCCTTTTGCCAGGTGTTTTCTCCCAGGCCCTGAAAACACCAATTATCAAACCTCTATTGAAAAAGAGCAACTTGGACAAGCTGCTACTACAGAACTACAGGCCTATATCAAACCTCCCCTTCATCAGCAAGATTATTGAAAAAGCTGTGTTTCAGCAGGTAAAAACTTCCAAACAATGATCAACCGCTTCGATGTCTTCCAGTCAGGCTTCCGTGCTCACCACAGTAAAGAGACTGCTCTTGTCAAGGTGTTCAATGACATCCGTATAAATGCAGACTGTGGAAGAACCACAGTGCTGGTATTATTGGACCTTAGTGCAGCATTCGACATTGTTGATCACTCCATTTTATTAGACCACCTGGAAAACTGTGTCGGCCTTTTTGGTACACCACTCAATTGCTTTAAATCCTTCTTGAAGGACAGGGACTATTTGTGTCAGTAAGTACCTTTACATCGGAGACCACAAAAATCACATGTGGTGTTCCCCAAGGGTCCATCTTAGGGTCCCTCCTATTCAATATCTACATGCTCCCCCTAACTCAGATTTTAATAAACAACAACGTAAGGTATCATAACTATGCAGATGACACACAGCTATACGATACGATGTCAACAGGTGATTATAAACCCAAGTGCTAGGTAAACGCTTAGAAGAAATCAATGTTTGGATGGGCCAAAAGTTTCTTCAGCTGAATCAAAACAAAACTGAAGTAATAATCTTTGGATCAAAGGAAGAGCATTTAAAAGTTACCACACAGCTTTAGTTAATATAGCTAGAAACCACCAGTCAGGCCCAAAACCTGGGTGTAGTGATGGACTCAGACCTGAACCTTCAGAGGCACATAAAGACAGTAACAAGGTCAGCTTTCTATCAACTAAAGAACATCTCCAGGATCAAAGGACTAATGTCTCAGCAGGACCTTGAAAAACTAATTAATGCGTTCATCTTTAGTAGAATTGATTACTGCAATGCTGTCTTCACAGGTCTGCCTAAAGAGTCGATCAGACAGCTGCAGTTGATCCAGAACGCTGCTGCCCGCGTCCTCACTAGAACTAAGAAAGTGGAGCACATCACCCCGGTTCTAAAGTCCCTACACTGGCTCCCTGTAGCTCAGAGAATAAACGTTAAAATACTTCTGTTAGTCTATAAATTACTGAATGGCTTAGCACCAAAATACATGACAGACTTGTTGTCAGTGTATCAACCACTTTGACCTCTCAGGTCTTCTGGCTCAAACCTACTCTGCATACCCAGAACCAGAACCAAACATGGAGAAGCAGCTTTACGTTCTTATGCTCCACTAATCTGGAATAAACTCCCAGAAAACTGTAAAAGTGCTGAAACCCTAAGTTGCTTTAAATCAAGATTAAAAACGTATTTGTTTAGAGTGGCCTTTGAATGTATTACCTAAACATTATTTGTTAAGTTTTCAGTCCACTTTTCCTTTCGTTTTCTTATCCATCATTCTATTCTCTTTATTTTTTTAATTACCTCTGTTTGATTTTCTGTATCATTGTAATGCTTTTCCTTATGTACAGCGCCTTGAGTGCCTTGTTACTGAAAAGCACTATATAAATAAACTTGACTTGACTTGACTTAATTTGGTTACAGTACTACTGAAGTGGCTTCATCAGAAGTTCTGTAACCAAAAGTAATTGTACTTGAAACCTCCGAGTCTCAGAAATTATGAGGGATCTTGGTGGTCTGTCTTTTGGAGCCATGGTATGCATGCTGATGTCCACGTCCAGGGGTGAAAGTTTGCTACAGCAAAACATCTGCTACCATGGCCATCGTTTCACTGTAGTCCTTCTTCACAGGTCTGGCTCTGAATCTCCTATGGACTTTGCTCCAGGAGATTTTGAACATTGGTTCACCTACACTTTCTTCATCTTTGTGTACTGCCTGGTGGAAATACAAAAAATAGAACAAAACATAAAATAGGTAAATCTTGACTTGACGGTGGCCATCTTGTTAAAGATCTGTGTGACCTATATTGTGTGTAGTCTTTGAAAACCTTAAAAAATGTGATTTCTTTATACAGCAAACTCAAGCTTTTAGGTTTAATTATTATAAAAGGTATAATCCACATAAATTTTAATATTATTTATTTTGGTCTTTTTTGTTTTAAATGTGGCCTTTCAAAATATAAGCGTGCATATATGATCAGTGTAGTGACCCATGCGCAGCCCACGGGTCTATCAGAGAGTTTTGGATCATTGTAAAATTCATTTCAACAATAACCACGGGATGGAGTGCCAATGCCACCAACAAACATACATTTAAATATGCACTGAACTCCAGATTCATGGTCAGCCATAAACATGATGATATTTATACATTTTATCACCTTTGGACCTCTGCGAGGTCCAAAAAGATATTGAGAAGTTTTTGTAGTATTGCTATCATGTTTCAAATGTTACTATTGTGACAACCCTGTACAGTAAATGATGAAGTCTGAGTAAACGCTTGGTCAAGCTACTCTCTGGTGAGGACAGTGAGGGCCTGGTTGTGTACATCATTCTGAGGTAAGCTTAAAAAATGCTTTCCAGATGAGTTCTAAACTTGTGACAATTTGACTGGACTGGTGGAATATAAGAGATTTTCTATTTAATAATTCAACAGTGCAAGTTGTCTAATGCTATGAAGGACTATAATCTAATGTTAGTCTAAGGCTATGTAGCATACGATTAAAAGTATAATTACTAACAATGTCATAGTGAGGGTATTAGTTAATAAAGGACTTTAAATTAACTTAATTCAGAATAATGTTTTAGAACTATGAAGTTAACCTGAATGAGCGCTCAGAGGTTATCTCAGTGTCCATGCAGCTGAGTTGTTATTGTGAAGGTCTAAATTATAGTCACTTAGCACTGGCTAGTCTCCATCATTCAGTTTAAATCTCAAGAATGCAGACCCATTGTTTAAGTATCTGCCTAAAGATTTTAAGAAGGCATGTTCTTTAGGTACCATGTTAAAGAAACTGAAAATGTTTTTCTTCATTAGTATATGGACCCCCTGATAAAGCCTTGCCCACCATACAATACAACCCTGCTTAAACATCTCCACAACTTCATCCTTGACCTGTCTGCTGTGTTCCTTGGTCTCCCTGATGCAGTTTGTTCAATAATGTTCTCTATGAAACCTCTGAGGCCAGAAACAGACTAGCTGCATATACTGGGATTGAATTACTCATGGACTCTATTTGGTAACTAGGTGACTTCTAAAGGCAACTGCTTTGCAGAAGATTTTATTTAGAGGTATTAACATAAAGAAGGTAGATGGATGCTGAGGCTGGAACTGCTAGGCAGGAGGCCTCGAGGAAGGCCAAAGAGGAGATTTATGGATGAAGTGAAAGAGGACATGAAGGTAGTGAGTGTGAGAAAAAGCAGTTGCAGAAGATTGGGTTATTTTATTTTTGGGTTATTGGGTATTTTTGGCTCACTGTGGCGATCCCTGAAAGGGGAAAGCCAAATAAAAAAAGAAATACATAAAGAGGTAGAACACAAATGCATGCCACACTTCTAAGATTTCTATTTATAAAACATGCTTTTAAAAGAATTACAATTTCCTTCCTATTCACAGTCTTGCACTATGCTGTGTTGGTCTATCATATAAAATCCCAATAAAATACATTAAAGTCTGTAGTGAACAAAAGTAGAAATATTCAAGGGGTTCTGTTTGATGAAGGCCCCCCAAATATTAGTGCAAGACAAATTTAGCTTTGATTGAGCATGGAGGTTAGATAAAGAGGTGAACCCTGAGGCTGTGCAGGCAGGCAGGTGGAACAGGCCTGTCGAGTCTGGTGGAGAGTGGGCAGGCAGGGGAAACCTGGAGTGTTTGTTGAATGTCTTCCAGCTTGGCAGACTGACACATGAGGAACTCACTCTGTGGGTGCCTGATGATCTGGCTGAGGCTGGAGGAGAAGCTGGGAGTAGTGTTGATTAGGTGTAGAGGACCAGGTATGCCAGCTGCCATACCCAGCAGAAACACAAGGCTTAGTTGCAGAAGGGCAGGACAGTATGTACACATGTGTACACTGTCTAGTCTAAAAAGTCACCACACAAATTTAACTAAGTAAATGGGTCAGCGGATCTCCTTGGAGAAATTATGCAGTGATTAATGTGTTACAGCTGGCAACAAGATTGTTTAACTGTGACTCCTGTGCTAACTATCTCCCCTGGCCTTAAATATGTTGGCTTTGTCAATACACACTGTTAGTGATAGCTGGAACTAATATTACTGGGTCATAGTATTAAATGTGGCCTGATGGGGTGAGCATTGTTACTGAGGAAGAACTTAGATGGAAAAATATCAGAAATTATAATTTTCCTTAAAACATTCTGTAATTCACAACTAAATGAGCATCACAGAACAGAAATTACGTATGAGCACCTGTCTAGAGCAAGGAAAACTGTTTATCAGTGTGGATAATCACGTGTTACAAGAAACTTTAGATTCAGGGAAGAAAAAGAAAACAACCCATGGTTATCAAATAAAGATACTCAATTTCTCAAGAGTACTCAGCAAATAAGGGTAACAATCCTTGTATGCACCAAAATGAGCATATGGGACCCTTCTAATCGGACCCTGCCGCGTCAACCTTCAGTAACACTGATGCTTAAAGTTAAACCAGGTCACCTCACCACCTTAAGTATCCAGGTAATTCCAACCTGCCATGTTTCTTTTAGTTTCGATGGAAGATACATTTTTGGGGCTCTATTGTTAAATAAATGCTTTGGGAGAACCTAGTTTTCCACACATGGCTTGGTCCTGTAGGCCTTTTTCACAGCAGACATATTTAAAAAGAAAAAATCGAAAAAGACAGAGATGTGTTAACAAGGGCTAGTCATTTAGATAGGTTTCTGATTCTGCTCACGTTTTAACTTAAATATTAAAATGGTCTTTAACAAAGTATAAGTTCAGGGGATATGCACAAACCTCCTTTGGATGTTTCCAAAGATTTTCATCCTTTTATTGCCAACTTCGGTGAGCATGTGTAAACTGTAAACTGTAAACTCGGTTACCTGTTCCTAGCTGACAGAAGAGGCTCCAGGTTTGGTCTTCTGCTGCTGTAGCCTGTCTGATTCAAGGTTTTACATGTGGGGAGGTTCTTGTTCTTGTTGGGGTTCACTGAGGGTCGGAGACTCATGGGGTTGAGATCAGGGCTCGTTGGGGGGTCGGGACTGCTCCGTCCTGGGGCGGCTTCGGTTGGCGGGTTGCTTTGGGCCATGTGGACCCCTCTTTTGTACATAGCCCCCTCTCCGGAGGTGGATGGGGGTTGTTGGGGACTGGGTTCGGGGCAGGGGGGCGGGAGCTGGGCCGGGGACACCCGGGTCTGGGCAGTACCGGCACTGTCTGCCTGCCTCTGCCCCAGGAGGGAAGGGGACTACCTCCTGGGTCCGGGGGCTGGTTGCCCTGAGGGGGTACAGGCGCCTGGACCTGGGAGTATAGAGTATGCATGGGGAGTGTGAGTGAGTGTATGACGTCCATTGTTGTTATCCTTATGTTGGGTGTGAGTGATTTTATGTGTATGCATGAGGGTGGGAGTGGGTGATTGTGACTGTGTGTGCCTGTTTTCTTTTATTTTTTTTTGCGACAGGTCGGGTCTTGAACTGCTTCCTCTCCTGGATCAGCTTCCTCCCCGCCACACCGCCTGCTGGTGGTTGGAGTCTCTGTCCACTGGTGTACTTGTGGTTCTCGGTGTCCGCGGCCGGGTGCTATGGTGTGGGCTAGCTCACTCCCGGTGGCTGCTTGCCGGGGCCTGGCCCCCTGGGCTCTGTCGGGCCTCTGCTTGGGGGGAGGTGTGTCCCGGGGTCTTGGGCCTTTGGGTCCATGGCTGGATCTGCTCGGGCGTGGACGGCTGCCGGCGGGACCTGTGGATTCGTCGCTGCGGCTCCCTGGGGCTTGTCACTGCTGGGTGGTTCCCCTGGGACTCTCCACTGCTCTTCTCTGGGGGGGGGGGGGGGGGGGTAGTCCCGGCGGTGGTTCTCCTGGGGTTCTTGTGTTTGGGGGGCCTTTAGATGTCTGTGACTCAGATCTCCTCAGTGTCCGTCCAGGGACCATGTGGCAGGCCTGTGGGTCCTCACACTCGCTATTGCATATTTTTGTGGAGAAACCTTGTATACAAAAGCGCGTCCACACTCATACTCACAGGTGTTAAGCTTCAGGTGTTGACAGATACACAGATGTTCTATTTTGGGCTGCACCTCTCACTAAGTACATTTTACATTCAGAATTACCGTGTACTATTTTGTTAAAAAAAACAAAAAAAACAGCTGTAGGTGTATAAGCAAGCAGGGTGTAATCTTGTATTCTCTTTATCCTTATTTCTCTCCTCCACTCTTTCCTCCTTTTCTCCCCTTTTTCCCCATCTCTCTCTTTTTTGAGCTTAATTTTTCCTTTTCATTTCAGTCTCCGTGTCCGTAACAATTGAAATATTCCCAAAGACGTTTATAATAAAGTTTCTTCTATAAATATCAAGCAGAGCTTTAAAGCATTAGTTGTGATGCTCTGCTTGTGTGTTTGGAGTTGGTGCATACCTTTGTTGTAACAGGTGGCTATTTGAGGTACTGTAATCTTAAATCAATGGAATCATTCCCCTTTGACCTCAGCAAGACATTTTGCAACACAACTGCTTACTGGATGTTGCCTTTTTGTCAGACTGTTCTCTGTAAATCAGAGAGTTGACTATATCTAATGAAAAGGGACAGTTAGTGTATGTGTCCTTTTTCAATCCCCCATGTAGACGTTAAAATAACTGGAATCCAGTCAGAAAGGAAATATTAACAGTCAGTTTTGCACGTTACAGCCACTAACACTATTTTCTGGTTGCCTGTACAACATTGTAATTATCTAATGAGTAGTTTCAAACATTGCATTAAAAACTGATGATACAGCCAGGAAAACATTTACATTTGCTTGCTTACTTTTGTCTTTCATGCGGTCTGAATCACCAGCTTTATTTGCATCTTCTTCCTCTGAATAATTTATTGTTGAAAACTGAATAACAAGCCAGTTTTCTAACTTTCACTCTGGAATAAACTTCAGGTTATGACACTAATTCTAAATATTCCTCACATCAATATAATCTAAATTAAATGGGTGCTGCCTGAACATTGATTTCAAATAAATCCTAACAAGATGTAAGTGGAAATCAAACTGAGTAATTTCTCCCTCAGGTCATAATATGGCCCACCTGATAGGGCCTAGTTAAACTGTAGTGTTTCATAGGATTGCATGTAACGGAACCTGCAGGTCAGAAGCTAATGAAATACTTTTAATTAATTCCTTCTCTAAGGTCCCCACATGGATCTGAGCAAACATGGCTTTAGGCAAGCTCAGACAGGAGGAGGGTTTTTGACTGTGGTAAATGTTAAATCATTGGTTCTCAGTGTTTGTTCTCTATTTAAAGGCAGACAGGGTGAAACAGCAGTCTGGCACACATGCATCCCCGGTGACAGTCCGCTGGCTGTCCGACATTTTCTTAAGGTCTTTTTGTTGCAACGTGACTTTTCTGCAGACAACTGAAAAGGACTCAGAACTTTTTGGGTGGAAAACGACAAATATGTAGATTTATGGGATTCTTAAAAGACAACCGGTAGCAGGAAGGAAGGAAATAAAGTAGGTCTAGGAACTATTTAGTTTTATGAGTGCAGGACCAAGGGCTTTCTCTGGAAAATAAAAAGTAGTCTGAGCGTTCTCACTGTGAAAGTATAACCAGAGTTATTTTTATGTTGATATTTTCTGTGGGTTTACAAAAAAAATATATATATATATATATATATATATATATATATTTTAGTCAGAGCTTCACATTCAACACTGCATGTGTTTTTGGTCATCACAGATCAACAGTAACAATCATCAGCAATGATTCACTTCTACTGCCTTCACATCTTGTGCTATACATTCCCTGGGTAATCTAGGGGAATGGATACATGTAATGTAAGATTTAGTGGCAGTATCTCATAAATCTTGTATCTGCGTTTGAAGACAAAGCTGTAAATAAATCACTAATCTGAGAAATTAGAAATATACCAACCACACCTTCTTCAAAGACTTCTTCAAAATGGTAGACATCTCCAGAGCTGAGAGGTTCTTTTAAACATGATATTGAAACTAAAATGTTCTGGATGCAATAAAGTGTTATGTGTTGTACAAAAGTGTAAATATATATTGCTGACATTTGTTGATAGGCTGGTGAAAGGTCTTCTTCCAGCTAACTTTTTTTTTTTTTTTAACCACAAACCAAATATAAATGAACATGAACTAATAACAAAAGCACACATATGAAAAACTTTGAGTTTAGACATAGATACATATTTGAGCCAGATGGTAAAAAAGCTCCTCCTTACCATATATGGAAAATTACGTGGCAGAAGGACAAAATCTACATTGCAAGCCAGCATAGACAGATCAGGGGTTGAGTTCTTTCTTTACCATCAGTCAAATACATATTTTTTTTAGTTTGCTTGCTTGGTTGTTTTTTTTTTTTATGAAAGAAATGCTGCCTCTCTGAGTTTTTTTTTTTTTTTTCTCATGTCTTTATGTGGCACCAGTGGCCTTTACTTTTCAAATTCTTTCGACATTAGGCAAACAGGAAAGGGATGGAGAGGGGGAATGTCGCCTGGGATGGGAGTCAAACCCGCGGCAGGCTGCATCGAGGACTGACGCCTCTGAATATGTGTCGCACGACTAAAAATAAGTTTAACTTAAGCTTTTTTATTTATACTTTAAAACATTACATTCAGTAGGTGCCACACCATGATGACCTGGATGGGTCAGTGTGATCTAGCTTGGCAGGCTGGAGGCTGGCAGGATCATTTAATTTTTTTATTTAACTGCAAATGGGATGACAGAAGACTTTCTGATGAAGGAGATGAAAGAGGAAGGACAACAAAGTGTCTAATGAGAGCCACTGGGCATGGCACCATACAGGAGAATGAGAAGAAATCTGTTGTGTATTGAGTTTCTGTCGGACTAATGTGCAGAGCAATGCTTGGGAACAGCATGGTGAGTTGTAGAGCTTTATTTTCTAATAATAACAACAAAAAGGAGGAAATCTTTTCATCTGGTAACGGACATGGAATGTGTAGAAGCCATTATAGATTACATTGAGGAACCAGCAGCAAACAATGAAAACCAGAGAGTATAAGTACTGAGGAAAGTGGAGAATGGGTCAATGAACTAGGGGAGCTAATCAGGATGATAATCAGGAGCTGGTGGAGAAGGTAACTGAGGGAGAGTGACTAATTAACACGGATGAGCAGGTAGTGCAGGGAGGTAAAAGAAAACATCTAAGTGAACAGAAATATGTAAACAATGACACTACCAAAAAAACATAAACAGAAGGAAAACAGATCTACAGGATAATACAAACTAAAACATCTAACATAGTAATCCAGGAAAGAAAGAAACATCTAAACACCAGAATCTAATAAACAGGAATTAACTAAAATAAACCAAGAGAAGAATCATGGCAGTGCAGAGAAAGTAAACAGAACCCAAACTCAAAACTCCAAACACAGGCAGATTATGGCAAATCAGGAGTAGTGGGGTACCGGGGAGGTGATTACTGTGGTGAAAAATGCTAAGAGATTACACTGATACACAACAGCCGTGGGTGAGAGAGAAACCAGAATTCACAGTGTTCTGATCGGGGACCTAGGAATAAACTTACATACAGCACATTACAAATGGACATAAGAAATCATTTACAGCAGGGGTGTCAGACCCCTGTCCTTCCCTGACCTAATTATTTTATTCAGGTCTTTGGAAGCAATACCATCGACTTCTTTTGAGGACTGAGATGGCGGAGTATTATTACTTTTTTATAGAACCTTAAGAAGATAAAATCAATATATCATAGTGATTTAGTTTAGTTTGTTTTTTATTAGAATCCTGATCCACTCTCCAGTTTAGTTGGGGGTGGCAAATGCCCCAAAATGTGGTTTGCCAAGTAGAAGAAGAATTACGAGCAACTGAGGGAGGCTGACTGGTAGAAAAAACACAGATGAGAGACTCGGATCAATGATAAACTAAAACAAACACAGTAAAGTGGATGTCTGTTTTATTTGTTGGCCAATTCTAGTTTCATGTTAATTATTTCCTTTATGGTTGATATATAGAAAATCATCTGTGCCAGAGATTGGGCTTGTATTAGGTCCAAAACTGTAAGGCAAGAAATGTCTCTGTATCTAAAATGTATCACATTTCATCATTTGACCAGTGATGGTGTAAAACCTCCAGCTTCTGTCAGACCTAGGCAAGCCAGGAACTGACAGGGTCAAGACTAAATAACAATGCATCCATTCCATTCTGATGTCACATTGTGCTATGTGAACAGAACATTAGAAAGTCTAATGTGAGTTCCTTGCAAAAAAGCCAAAGGCCATTTTTTTGTCTTGCTTGTTTAAAGACCTTCTTTCTCAGGTGATTAAATCCGTTGAATTTCCAGTAAAGAAGATTTAAGGTACTGTTCGTAAAATGTTCTGAAAAAGTATACTATGTAAATATAAAGATAAAATACAGCTGCAGCCCTATATGAAAAACATCCTGTCATTAAATTTCACTATATGGATCTATGTGAGTTTCTTTTACAGAAATGATGAACATAGAATATAAAACTTTCATATTAATCCATTTTGGGTCCTTCGATTAAGGACTTCAGATCTAAAATTGCATCAAATGCATCAACTTTGAGGACTAAAAGTTGTTGCATGTCATAGGTGTAGTATTTGTGTATTTTGACCCATTCTGTGAGAAAGTAGAGCTGTTGTAATTTGTTTACACTGGAACGAATATTAATACTTTACTGCTGCAACTACTTGACTTAAATATGTGTTAAATCAAAATTATGCCTTTGTGCTCTGCAAAGATATCTATACAGCTCATACCACTGTAACATGAACAGTTTTAGTCACCGGTACCAGAACCTTTCAAAGTTATGCCATTCATGTCCCATCTCAGTTCTTGTTAGGATACTTCCCTTCAGTGTGCACCTCGGACGTGGTATGTTAGAGTGACAGATAATGAAAAAGTTCATCTGATTATGCAGTTGAATTCAAAATGTAATAGAAGTGCAATTAGCTGAAAACCAGTTAAAGAGAAGGGAGTGCAAACACACAATTTGAGTGTTAATTCAGGAGTCGATTGAGGAGACTGTTAATTAGAGTTTGATTAAATCCAAGAAGAAACACAGACTTTATTAAATATGCAGAGGGTTGCCATGGTAAACTGTTAACTTCCACCAGAGGGAAATATGCTGATGCAAATGAGCCTCATAGGTGGACGTTTTTGGTTGCTTTTTTATTCAATTCTACTCAAAAGGGCTTTGTGTCAAGCTGACTTGAGTTAATTACATGAAGTCCCACTGCAAGAGTCCCTGAGGATCTCATAATCTGAAAGAACCATTCAAATTATTCCAGGCACAAAAAGCCAACAAACTACCTCAGAAAACATCAATTATCAGAATCAACAAATAGACAGAAGTAACATCAGTCAGATTACAGAAAGTGAAATTTGTCTTATTTAGAGGATTATAAAATATACTACACAGTTAATGTAGCAACATTAAGGAGTGCACAGACCACTAAGTCATAAAAAAATATATACATGCATAAGGAAATAATACTGTCACCATGATGTTCATTTTCCCTGTGAGGATAGAAAAGTGGGGCGATATGTAAAATTCTTCCAACTGCTAATCATCAGTCCAACAAATGACAATGGGCGATATATTCTCACAGGTGATGTTTGGACTTTTTTGTGGGCGAAGCAATGTAAACAGTCATGGGCTGATTTGCCAATTAGCAAGTCTCCTATTTGGGATTACTCTGGCTTTAGACCGGCTGAAAGTGGAAAACCACAGCATGTAACTAAAGTGTTGTGCTCCTTGTGCAGACGTATAGTGCCAGCAAAGACCAACTTGCATGAGCATTTACATGTTCACTATTTGGCTAAGTATGCTACACCTGCATACTCGCGACCAGCTGCTCGGAGCATTTCGGAGCAGTGTCACATATAGTGTGTTCAGTGTCATGTGCGGATAGGTTTCTTGAACACAGCATTTTATCTGACCAGATCATCACACCTTCTTCCACGTGTTTGCTGTGTCTTCTATATGATCTGCGCTAATCTGCAAACCAGAATTCCTGGGGTTTTCTTTCCACAATTTTTGTTTTTTTCTTGCCACTCTTCCTTAAAGGTCAGATTGCATATCATATTCATATATCATTGTGCATATATCCGTTTATGCTGTTGACAGTTTAACCCCAAAAAGCTGTGGTCTTGGTAGGTTTAAACCAGTACCATAGCTTTTTTTTTTTTTTTTCTTCAAGTAATTGATTGAAGAGAGTTCTGGGAAATGTTTTTGGGGGAGTGGTGGCCTAGTGATTAGGGAGCATGGCGTTCCCCAGTTTGAAACACAGCCTGACACTCTGGGTCCCAGAGCAAGACCTGAGCCCCAGAATGCTCCCAGGTCGCTGGACAGTGGCAGCCCACTGCTCCCTAAGGGATGGGTTAAAGGCAGAGGACAATTTTCGTTGGAATGAAATTGCAATTACAAATAAAGATTATTTAATTATTATTATTTTTGATAATAATATTAATAATAACCTCCACAACCTTCTCTCTGACCTGTCCGCTGTATTCCTTAGTCTTCATAATACTGTTCATTCAGGAATGCTCTCCAGCAAACCAATGATGACTTCAAAGAAGAGCTGAATTTATCCTGAGATTACATTAAACTCAGGTGGAGTCCAACAGTTACATGTAATCTTTGGGGGGTATCAGAGTGAATATGGTACAACATCTGCTGTAGAACATTATGGATGGCTGTGGCACATTTAGACCTTTAATTCTGGGATGTATGGTACCCACAACTCATCAAATAGAGGGAAATGTATTCCCAGTTTGATTAAAAAAAAACTGTTTAAAGAAATGTTCTATGTTGTACTTTGTCTACTGTGAGAAATTTGGTGTTACTCCAAAAAAAATCTCCTGACAAAGCTTACACTGTTACTTAAACATATCAATATTTTCTTTGTAGTTGAGTACTTGGGTTCAAAATTATTCATTTACTGGTACAAAATTAAAGATGGAACAAGCAAAACACCATTGCATGGGTAAGAACTGAAAATTGGGTGACTTCATCTGGAGGAATAATGAACGTTTTAGGATGTTGTATTTATTTCAACCTGGAAAGACAATGGAGAAACAACAAGAAGACGGTTAAAGAGTTTATTAATGAAAGATTATTTCTTTGGCGCTCGGACCCCTGAGGAAGCCGTGAACGCTGAGGATGATATGAGTTTGAATAAACATCTTATGATTATGATTAGGTACGTCTTCCCCCAAAAGGGCCGAGGCCGAGCTGAGGCTGAGATTAGCGAGGGAGTTATGAACTCTTGAAATTACGAGCAGGATGAGGTGATCAGTCCTAGGACGAAAGGTTAAAATTAGATAGTTAAACCATATAAAGGTTGCCTGACAAGGCGTAGAGGGAGTTCTCTGACAGGCAGATGAGCATGATAACTAACTGAGATGCCTGCTGAGGTATGATGGAACGAGCCTGCCAATGGAAGTAAGAGCTTAATTATCTAGATGGGAATGCCTACCTACTAAGTAGAGATGCTTGTAAAGGCAGGATCGAAAGCGCCTGCCAATGGCAGAGATCATGACGCTTAACCATCTAAATTGGAATGCCTGCCATGGCAATTGAAAGCGCCTGAAGATGGCGGAGATAGAGAAAGCCTAACTATCTAAATAGATATGCCTGTAAAGGCATGAAAGAATGCGCCTGCCAATGGCGGAGATCATGAAAGCCTAACCATCTAAATGGAAATGCCTGCCAAGGCATGATTGAAAGCGCCTGAAGATGGCAGAGATAGAAAAAGACTAACCATTTAAATGAGATGCCTGTCAGGTATTCTTGAAAGTGCCTGAAGATGGTGGAGATCGTGAAAACCTAACTATCTAAATGGAAATGCCTGCCAAGACATGATGAAAGCACATAGAGATGACGGAGATAGAGAAACCTAACCATCTAAATAGGAATGTTGGCAAAGGCATACATGAAAGCGGCTGCCTATGGCTAAGAAATAATGAAATCCTAACTATCAAAATGGAAATGCCTGTCAAGGCATGAATGAATGCGCCTGGCAATGGCGGAGGTAGTAAAGCATAACCGTCTAAATTGAGATGCTGGTGGCCGTATGTACATACGTGTGTATGTGTTTGTTTTGTTTTGTACCCTCATCAACAGCCTGGCCGGCCGATGTCGCCGTTTTCCTCCATGGTAGCGCTGTTTCTGATGGAATTTGATGTATTCTTCTTTCCTCCTACTGGACCTCCCCGGGTTAATCTTTTCTTCGTTGGTTACTCTCTTCTTCCCTAGATACTCTCTTCTTCGTTGTTCCTGACGGACTCGGATCTCCCCGGACGCTCTTCACTCCTCCTGCTGGACGTCTCCGGGAGCTCATGTGGACTATTAATTTCCTGGTTCTTCCAGATTTGCCGCCAATCACTAAAGAGACCACACTATATAAACTCTCTGGACCTGCCACTAAGCACGGCTGTGATCTGGACTGAACAGCTTGCCACTTTTGACCAGGGTGTTTTGAAACTTTGAAACGTTGACTTTGCCTGTGTGCTTACCTGCTTGTTAGGCAGCTTGACTCCAACTTGACTCAGAGGAGTCTGTTTAAAGCTTTCTCTTGAAATTGTGTTTAAACCTTGTTAAGCTTTCTCTTGAAATTGTTTTTTTGCTTGTTAGCTGGGACACTTTGACTAAGAAACTGTTGAATTGCTCTTGTCCCTCCGTTTGTGGGATTACTTTCAGTTGAATTACTGGTTGTTGTATACTTTGTTACATTTAGGGTTTTTGTGTGTATTTTGGATTTTACTCCTTTTATTTTAAAAGGTCTGTACTTTAAGTACCCTGAGTTTGTTTGTATTTTTGTTAAAACTAGGAGAAACTTTACCGAAAAACAATAAACTACTCTTTTCTTTCACCAAACCTATAACATCTGGTTTAAATGTTTACTTCCCCCTACCCCTGAATGAGTTGGGTCGTAACAGCTTATTAGAGCATGCATGAATGCGCCTGCTAATGGCAGAGATAAAGAGTTTACTTTACTTGAAAGTAACCTTGGTGCGTTTAATGAACTTAAAGAAATTGAATAAATGATGAGCAAATATGTGACAGGATGCGAAAGGATGCAGCGGATTTGGATGAGGGAAAGAAAGGTGGCCAGATGTCAGTGAACCAAACACCCTGTAGAAATCCCCCAAAACCCACGGACGGAGCTGCGTCTGCGAAAACTGAATGGAATCTGCTGACGTGACGATGTCATTATAGAAGAAAGATATATCATTCCAGTTCTGCAGGAGAGAGGACCAGAAAGACAGATCAGAGCAGCAAACTCGTCTAAAGAAACCAAATCTAGCAGAGAGGGGACGGAATCAGCCAGATCCCAAAGGCGATGAATAAAGAAGCGACCTTGGAGAAGTAAGCGCATTGCGAAATGCAATGTTTTGAAATGCCTTTGAGGAGAAGTTAATGTGTAATGAATAAAAAGGCTCGGAGTGGGCTCAGAAAGATGATCTTTCGATAAAAATTGATGCCTGCTAAAAGCTGCGGCTGTAGGGGAACTTAAAACGATGGTGTTCGAACAATGAGTAATGAAATCTAGGACTGAATGTAGACCAGGTACGATGACGTGTTATTAGCAAAGTAAGATTTTCAAGTTTTTCAAAGTTTTGCAAGAAGAAGGAATAAGGTTTGAAAGTAGAAAGAGCTAGACCTGAGATACAGCAGTGTTTGGCAGATTACGAAAGAGGAAGGAGAGAGAAATAATTGGAGTAGGGTAAACGTAGGCTGATGGACAGAGAGGGTGGAAGACCTGAAAATTTAAAATGAGACAGGGCATGAGGACTGGATTAGAAACTTGGAACATGACTGGCAGAAATGATGAAGTTATGATGAGTTACAGCCAGCCAGGATTCGCCGGAGGTAAGAGCTACGTCCGTGAAATGAACTTACTAATATTGTCTGTACGTAGATTGTTTAGTAAGAGTTTGTTATTTTGCTGTGGCAGTAATGCAGTTAATGCTGAAATTTGAAAACACTTAGTCCGGGAAGGAGTTGTAAGTCGATTGTCTCAAACCGAACAATGTGGCACCAACTCATTTATGGTAAATAATAAGGCAAAAGATTTAAAGCAGCATATTGTTAAAGTTACTGAAGGTATTTACGTTCTGTATACTTTTGAGCTATAATGATGAGTTCACAGGCAAGGCTCTGACATTGAAAGGATTGAGAACCAACCGTTTGAGAGACCCCCTTTTTAAACTGAGATGGTACAGACTGTAAAGAACTGAAACGAGGCCATGTTGAATTTTTGTTTAAACTCAATTTTGTAAATTGGCATAATATTACACAAAATGACATGGACTTTGAGCTTTAGATGATGAAGTTGGGCAGACAAGACAACAGATAAACCATGTGCTTTTCCAGATTATTTGCAGATTATATTTGGTGTATTAACACATAAATTTGTCGGTAGATAACAAGGTTAGCCTAATTAGCCTGGTTAGCCAAGGTTAGCCTTTCAGTTATTTGGAATATTTGCAAATGACTAAAAACCAATGAAACTCTCATGACATCCGTATGTCTGTCTTCATATGTGCTCTCAGAAAAATATATAATGGATAAGAACTCTTTTAAACCAAAAACAACTGGAGAGCTGAGATACTAAAATCTGCATGTGAGGGTTTACATTCTTTTGCTAAATGCAGTCGACATCCATTAGTAGCATCCATAGACCATATGGAGATTTGACAGTGTCGTAGTTTGATGTAATTTCCTCATTAAAACCCGTCTTTGATTTAAAAAAAGCCTCAGGCGCAGAGTTGAACATCAGGTGCATTCCTAAATTGGGCCCTCGAGCACTCATCTGCTCTGGCACCACTTTAAACCTTTTTTTATCATTTGAGAGCAGCACCTCCAACTGCTTTGAATGCACTCTCATTTGAAGCCAGCAGAATTGGACGGCACCATCCTCACTCATTAGATGAAAACAATTAACATACATGGCAAGCTCAAAGATCAACAATGTGAAGAAATGTAATTGTCTGAAAGATAGAAGAATACAAGATGTTTTTAATAAAAAGCACCTGAGCACATGATTTCTTACAAGTATTCCTATGAGAAACCTACCTGTGCATGCCTATACAACTACTCAACTTCAATTCCCATATGGAGATTTCCATTGTGGTAATAATTTATTTTTCATATTACCTAAGGCTATTTATTCCAAGCATCTGACTCAGTACTTAGGTACAAAAATAATAAAACATTTAACAGCCTGAACAGTTCCATGTCAACTACTAATCAGTTCTGAGACAGCGGTCAACAGGATGTTTAACAGAGGGAATTCATTCATTTAGTCATCTAAAGAGCAGAGGAAAGGAAGGAAGTAGCAAGTAATCCTTCTCAATGTTGGTAAGTAGTCAGCCTGAGGGCATAAGTGATAAAAGAACATAAATGGTCTCATATATTATTTCTTGTTTTGTTTCACTAACTTCACCCAGAGAGAACAAAGGTAGTTTAATAGATTCCAATAGTTTAAAACTTCCTCCCGGCTTGTTATCAAAATGCTCAAAGACAAACTGTCAAAACAGCCCGAAAATGTAGAAGTTCAAACTTCCTGTAAAATTTTGATCGGTAAATATTAATTTCCTGACAAACCTTCTTTTTTGGTAAAAACTAAATCTATGGTAAAAAGTCTAATAAAAAAGGCTTTGTAATGTATCAAAATTACAACTATCCACATGCAGTTACCAGCCACCATCTGAGGCAAATAAGCTTTTTTGAGATCTTCAGCTGGGATATTTCTCCAGCCTGGACAAAGGCAATGTTGCATTTTGCTGGTAGCTGGTGTTTGGTCTGCTATATCCTTTTTCAGAAGGCATCAGCTATTGCCTTCAAGACCAGGTTGTGGTTACTGGAGTTGAAAGGACATTGTACACAAACTGAATGAAATATCAGAGTCTGGCTTGTTCCCACTTTCAGATCACTGTCCAGATGATCTTCTGTGCCTATGCCTGGCTCCAGTTCATCCAAACTTCTTGTTGATGCTTGGTAGCAATCTTATTTCACCATTCCTCCATCTCTTGGAATACACCCTTAGTCAGCTGTATTCTCACCTCTGCACTTTTTTAAACTGTGATCATGTGCGAGTCCCCTTCCCAACTTGTCCGACTGCTACAGGGCCTACAAAGACATCAGCCTGGGTTTTGCTTGTGCAGTTGCACTCCTGTCCATTCTCCACAACCAGGGACACTCTGATGTCCGCTGAGTCTATAAAGAAGCATCTTCAAGGCTGTTGTGACTTGAAAGGAAAATCTAACCTTGTTGGTGTGCCTACAAATTGCAATACTGCTGAAACTATTAGGCAGGCTGGGTCATCTATGTTGGAACTAGTTAAAGCTTCCCTGAAAACCTTCTATGAAGAATTGTGAGACTTTATAAATCAGCAGTGACTAGAGAAGCCTAGGCAAGTGATAAAACCATGCCCTAAATGTCCCCAGAAGGGCTAATTGTGGACAGCTAGTTCTTCAGTTTTGTTCATCAAGATCTGGCCAGCTTGAAGGATATCCTTGCCCATGTGAAGAGCTTCTCCAATCCAGTCAACAGAATCCTGTCACATATGTAGACATGGCAATTACATCATTAAGAAAGCCCACATCTGACCTGGTAAATGCCAGGTCTAGACAGGGACACTCTAAATTTCACCTTAGCTGTTCTGACAAGCATGTTCATAGCTAATGTAAACATTACAACTCATATGGTTAAACTCTCCGTGAGTAGTTTTTTTTTTTTTATATATAACAGTGGAAATAAAGAATATGTTTTTAAATGCACATGTGTATACACAATTGACGTTACAATGGATTATAACATGAGATCAGTCCAAGTATGCATGGTATTGTTCTGGTACTCTGACTGTCAAGTGTTCATCAAAGAAACAGCCTGGTGGAAGAAACTCTCTATGTAGCGGCTGGTTTTAGCAGACAGCGCTCTGTAGCGCCACCCGAAGGTAAAAGCCTAAACAGTTTGTTTGCAGGGTGTGTGGGGTCTGCAGAGATTTTAGCTGCCCTTTTCCTGACCCTAGACCTGGGGAAGTCCTGGATAAAGGGAAGGTCAGCCCTGATTATTCTCTCTGCAGCCCTGATTGTTTGTTGCAGCCTGGACCTGTCCTGTTTTGTGGATGAGCCAAATCACACTGAGATGGACGAAAACAGGACAGACTGAATTATTTTAGTGTAGAAGATGATCAGCAGCTCCTGTGGAAGGTTGTACTTCTTGAGTTGCCTCAAGAACTACAGTCTCTCCTGGCCCTTCTTCTGAACATTGTCTATGTGTGAGGACAATCTCAGGTTTTGAGAAATGGTGGTTCCTAGGAACTGGAAGTGGTCCACAGAGAACACTCTGAGGATGGTGAGGGGCTGGTGTTCTCCGAAGGTCCACCATCAACTCCACAGTCTTGATTGGGTTAAGTTCCAGGAGGTTCTGACCACACCAGTGTACCAGCCGATCCACTTCCTGTCTGTATACAGACTCATCACTGTTCTGGATCAGTCAAATAACAGTGGTGTCATCACTGTTATTTGCTGTTATTTCAGCTTTTAACTTTGTTATCTCTTTTCTCTTCCTAGAAGCTACACCTGGCCTGGCTCTGTGTCTACCTGTAACACCATTCTGGAGAGGGGAATCGTCCGAGCTTCTGCTGGCAACAACTTATTGCTCACCCTCTACCGATGATCCACATGGCCCTGTCTTTTAGTGTTTAACCCTTTCTCTCTCCTAGACATGGTGATTGACTGAGCTTAACTGTAACTAACTGTATGTGCTCTCTTTCGGACTCTTACCTTGAAAACTGGCTCAGAGTTTATCTGTTCTTTCTTTCTAGGTGAAACGACTAAAGGAGCTACATCCATTAACATTTACTTTTCCTTCCCATAGAACGTACTCCTGGATCAGTGCTTCTTTGTTCTCTTTGTGTCTCTGCTCTGTTCTCTCTAACCCCCAGTCGGTCGTGACAGATGGCCGCTCACACTGAGCCTGGTCCTGCTGGAGGTTTCTTCCTGTTAAAAGGGAGTTTTTCCTCTCCGCTGTCGCTACATGCATGCTCAGTATGAGGGATTGCTGCAAAGTCAACGCCAGTGACTGTCCACTGTCTCTACATGCTCATCCAGGAGGAGTGAATGCTGCAAGTCACTGACTGGATACAATCTGCTGGATTTCTTTAGACAGAAAAACTTTTTATCCAATTTGAATAAATAACTAACTTTGACTGCACTGTTCAATGGTTAGGATTAAGTGGAATGTATATACCTGACTGTTGTGAAGTGCCTTGAGACATGTGTTGTGAATTGGTGCTATATAAATAAAACTGAATTGAATTGAATTGAATCTGCAAACTTCAGGAGTTTCACAGACGGGTCTAATGAGGTGCATTCATTTGTGTAGAAGGAGAAGAGGAGTGGGGAGAGAATACACCCCTGGGGGGCGCCAGGGATGATGGTTCTGGTGCGGGAGAAGATGCTCCCCAGCCTCACTTGCTGCTGCCGGTCCTTCAGGAAGCTGGTGGTCCACTGACAGGTGGAGGCTGGAACTTTGAACTGGGTGAGCTTCTGGTGAAGGATGACTGGGTTGATGGTGTTGAAGGCCGAACTGAAGTCCACAAACAGGATCCTGGCATACATCCCTGGGTGGTTGTGGTGTTGCAGGATGAAGTGTAGTCTCAGGTTGACTGGATCATCTGCCGACCAGGGCGTCCAGTAGGGGGCCTGTGATGTTCTTCAGGTGCTTCAACATCAGTCACTCAAAGGATATTATGACCACAGATGTCAGGGGGACAGGCCTATAGTCATTTAACCCTGTGATGGTGGGTTTCTTGGGTACTGAGATCATG
This sequence comes from Girardinichthys multiradiatus, assembly GCF_021462225.1. NCBI lineage: Eukaryota > Metazoa > Chordata > Actinopteri > Cyprinodontiformes > Goodeidae > Girardinichthys > Girardinichthys multiradiatus. Next base: position 6,647,448 of record NC_061815.1, read on the forward strand.
GTGGAGCATTTGAAGCAGGAGGGAACCTGACACAGCTCCAGTGACTTGTTGATGATCTCAGTGAGATGGATTCCAGTTGGACGGCGCAGGCTCTCAGGCATGATGTGGAGACATTATCAGGTCCTGAGGCCTAGGATATGCTGTGCTTTAAGGGAATATCAAACTGAAAGTACTGTTGAAGTCCCAAATAAGCTCCCAGATGGTATTCCAATGAAATTCATAGTGTCTATGCCTTTTGATTCTTCTGTTATCAGACACACAAAGTTGTCGAAACATACCTGACATGTTTTGATGGCAGAATGTTCGCTACCACTAGATGGTAAGTGACATAGGAAGTGGAAAAAGGCCAAACTCATCCACACAGAAACCAACAGGCACCGGCATTGGATCATGGAGGCGGTGGAGATCGGAAAGCTAGCCCACAAAAACATGAACCGGGATGAGGGGGCTTTCCTGCTTTCCCACTCCTGGCTCATGAAGCTTTACCTATTCCTTGACATCAGCCAAGGTGGGCTCATTGATGTTAATTTGAGTGGAGGTTTTTGATGGTGTAACACGCTTTGAGATGGGGTCAGACCTTCCTCTGTCCTGTCTATAAGTTTTGCTTAGGTGGTAAGCCAGTTAAAGATGTATACAAAGCTCGAATATTGCTCTAATACAAAACTTTCTAAACCACAAGTCTTATGAAGGTTAGATTTATGCAATTATTTTTTAAAGCAACCTAAATGTCTCACAGTTATCTGCTACCAAACACAACAAATGAGAAAAAAGGTTGACTGACGCAACATGCTCAGTTAAATTCTAATCAAAATATTTAAGTATGATATATTACCAAACTACTGTTGCTAATGGTTTTAAAGTGTAACCATTATTAATCATTATATATGAATGAAAATATTTGATTGCAAACTGAATCAAAAGCAGGTGCTAATATTGTTAACATTTAATAACTTTAAAAACTAAATTTTATCATATACCTGAGGATTTATAATGTGTTTTTGCAGCAGCGCCAGGCTACCACGGATTAATTTAATGTCTTTAGAAACGTCTTATCTTTAGTGTAGCAATGTAGAAGTGTCTTTCATGTCCACACACGCCATAATCTTTGGCGTAGGTTTGCCTTATGGCAAAACAGCTACATCACAGTAAAGAAAGCTGCAACATTGCGAACAGGCTTCTTCAGTAATACATCAGCAACAGTATGCTGTCCCACTTTACACAATGTGAACACTGTCTTATCCACCAAACACTTATCGTGCAAAGGGTTTCTGTAACAGTGAACCTATACAATACATGCATGTACTTCTGTAAATTCTTAGAATTATTGAGCTCTTCCTGCATCATGCTGAATTGATTGAGTTTTCATTGCCTACCATCTGTGTAGGCAAAAACTGGACATTGTTTTTGTCAGATGTCATTAACAAACTATTTTGGAGCAAAACGTTTTTGCATGAACTTTGATGACATCCTATTCTTAATCTATAAGGTCCAGTTTGTCGATGGACACACCGTTGCCAGCAACAGCAACTATAACTATTCTGTAAACATCTTCCAAAAGGTTTAGGAGTGTGTTCATAGTTGGATGAGAAAAAAACAGAACTGCAGTCGACTCTAATTCATCCCAAAGATGTTTAAGTAGGTTGAGGTCAGGATTCTGTGCAGGACATTCAAGTTTCTCCACACCAAACTTTATACACCTGCAGCCATGGTAGTGTTTGGAACCCAGAATTCATTGATTTGGTGGTGGGACCCAATACTTATGGCATATAGTGTATAACAAGAGCAGACCTACTCACTGTACTACATCCAGACTGCACATACAACATGACAAAGAGGGAGATGTGCCTACCAAATAACATCCAACAATTTAATTTGTTAAAGATGTTCTTGAGATAATTTTAATGGGGGCAAGATTTAGCATTCTTTATGACTTCATTCACCATATTGTTATGCTAATAACAGCAAGGAGTTGGTGAATGAATGTGATTATTTTGAAAAATATACTACAGGTCCTTCTCAAACAATTAGCATATTGTGATAAAGTTACAGTACAGTTATGCACTCAATACTTGGTTGGGAATCCTTTGGCAGAAATGACTGCTTCAATGCGGCGTGGCATGGAGGCAATCAGCCTGTGGCACTGCTGAGGTCTTATGGAGGCCCAGGATGCTTCGATAGCGGCCTTTAGCTCATCCAGAGTGTTGGGTTTTGAGTCTCTCAACGTTCACAATATCCCACAGATTCTCTATGGGGTTCAGGTCAGGAGAGTTGGCAGGCCAATTGAGCACAGTGATACCATGGTCAGTAAACCATTTACCAGTGGTTTTGGCACTGTAAGCAGGTGCCAGGTCGTGCTGAAAAATGAAATCTTCATCTCCATAAAGCTTTTCAGCAGATGGAAGCATGAAGTGCTCCAAAATCTCCTGATAGCTAGCTGCATTGACCCTGCCCTTGATAAAAAACAGTGGACCAACACCAGCAGCTGACACGGCACCCCAGACCATCACTGACTGTGGATACTTGACAATGGACTTCTGGCATTTTGGCATTTCCTTCTCCCCAGTCTTCCTCCAGACTCTGGCACCTTGATTTCCGAATGACATGCAGAATTTGCTTTCATCTGAAAAAAGTACTTTGAACCACTGAGCAACAGTCCAGTGCTGCTTCTCTCTAGCCAAGGTCAGGCGCTTCTGCCGCTGTTTCTGGTTCAAGAGTGGCTTGACCTGGGGAATGCGGCACCTGTAGCCCATTTCCTGCACACGCCTGTGCACGGTGGCTCTGGATGTTTCTACTCCAGACTCAGTCCACTGCTTCCGCAGGTCCCCCATGGTCTGGAATCGGCCCTTCTCCACAATCTTCCTCAGGGTCCAGTCACCTCTTCTCATTGTGCAGCGTTTTCTGCCACACTTTTTCCTTCCCACAAACTTCCCACTGAGGTGCCTTGATACAGCACTCTGGGAACAGCCTATTCGTTCAGAAATTTATTTCTGTGTCTTACCCTCTTGCTTGAGGGTGTCAATAGTGGCCTTCTGGACAGCAGTCAGGTCGGCAGTCTTACCCATGATTGGGGTTTTGAGTGATGAACCAGGCTGGGTGTTTTAAAGGCCTCAGGAATCCTTTGCAGGTGTTTAGAGTTAACTCGTTGATTCAGATGATTAGGTTCATAGCTCGTTTAGAGACCCTTTTAATTATATGCTAATTTTGTGAGATAGGAATGTTGGGTTTTCATGAGCTGTATGCCAAAATCATCCGTATTAAGACAATAAAAGATCTGAAATATTTCAGTTAGTGTGCAATGAATCTAAAATATATGAATGTTAAATTTTCATCATGACATTATGGAAAATAATTAACTTTATCACAATATGCTAATTTTTTGAGAAGGACCTGTAGATAGGATGGCTGGTCTTAAACTTGATTTTGAGTGCCTGAGCTTATCTAATCATTTAAAACAGTGATACAGTTCCAGTGTGTCCAATGAGGATTTATGACTTATTTATGTGTAAAAGGAGCAGACAATGAAACTGAAAACTAGGCACAAACCCCTGTTTATACTTACCAGTTGTATATGTTTTGGAATCTAAATGACACAAAATATAAATAATAATAATGGGCCTGATCTGGGGTAAACAGACATTTTTTTTTAAAACAATAATTTATTTCAACCTGGCAACTGTTCCTCTCTGTCTATTTACACAGGAAGTAGTATTCCACTTAGATTTAGCTAGTGAATACAGTTCAAACATCAGTTTACAGCTGTTTGAGGTAGAAACACAACACCGAAGTTAGCAACTGACTGGAGTCTTCCAATTGTGCAGCTAAACAAGTAAAACAGCTCTTTAAAAGCCCTTAAAGAGGGTACAAATCATCTACCAACTTCAGCTCTTTCAGCCTTTAGGGGAGCATAAATTCCTAATATAGGCTTCTACCACAATTATTTTGAATAACATTTAAGTTAAAAGTAGGAACACAAGTTACATTTCTATACCTCCCAAACTGTTATATTTACCTCTTTCAAGGGATCCAGGCCTTAATTAGGGGAGGTAAACCATCAGCTTCCTCACCTGAAAAGTACCAAACTTCATTTGGAGGCAATCAGACTGATCAGTGTTGAACATTCATCCTAAGATGGTCTGAATGCAATGTACCTGTTAAAGTAAAGGTTCTAAACAGTTATTCCTTCTTCAAACTCCCCAAGTGTGAAATAAATCACAGGCAACACTTCAAAATCACAGATAGGAACAAAAGCTAACAAAACAATATGACACAGTAAGAATGTAACATACTCCATTCAGCAAAATGTAAATTTTTGTCCCTTCAACCTAACACACAGGGAATATGCGAGACATGGAAGTAATGTTAATGGTACCCATACATCATAAACATGACAAGACTTGATGTTTCACAAAATGTGCTTCATTTGTTCACATTTGGATAATTGTAAACAGCTTTATTTAGATAATCCAACAAATACAGCAAAATAAACAGAGTGCCAGCAGCTTTAAGCTGAAAACTCACTTGGATGTCTGTGCTGTGAAGCCAAATGCCTCCAGTGGGGGTTATACTGAAATTAAAAGAGACATATTTCTTGAAGCACATTATACGCCGCCAACGTCTTTTGCCCTTAAGTTATCCACCTCTCTATTCAGACAAAATCATTCCACGCCAGCGACAAACAGGGAGCTTTTCCAGAACCATATCATCCTTAACTTTAATCTGTTCTGAATCTTTTCACACCAGATTTGGTCCTAAAAAAATTCCTCTAAATGGCATTCCTAAGTACTTGAAGAGGAGGCAAATGAAAGACATTTCACCTGTCATCAGAAAAGCTTATTTTGTTCTGATCAGGGATTGATGAGGTCACATGAGTCTCACACCCAAACAAACAGCTCAAGACTCACTTCAATACAGCTTTTTCTCCACATCTCAGAAACAAGAGAAAGTCTTGTGAGGACAGTGAGCTGCATATATTACAACCCCAACACCAATGAAGCTGGGTGCTGTGTAAAACATAAAAAAACAGAATTCAGTGATTTGCAAATCCTGTTCAACCTATATGCAATAGAATCCACTACAAAGACAATATATTTAATGCACAAACTAATGAACTTCATTGTTTTGTTTTTCTTTTTTGCAAATATTTCTTTTAAATTTGATGCTTGCAACACGTTCCAACAAAGCTGGGGCAGGGACATGTTTTTTTTTTCTTCCTATGTGTTACATCCGCTTTCCTTTTAACAACACTTAATAAGCGTTTGGGAACTGAGGATTAATTATTTAAGCTTTGTTGGTGGAATATTTTCCATTTTCCCTCCTGGATGAGAGGTTAAACATCTTCAAGAAATAAGAAAATAAGTACAATGCCTTCAAATGTTGGATTACCAATAAAAAGGATCCTGGTTGATTTATAAAAATCAAGTGGTTATACATTTTCTCATGAGTGTTCTCTCAGAGTTGCTTGAATTTTGGGTCGGCACAAAAAGCCATTTACTAATGGAGAAGTTGTCAAAGAATGCTGCTGTTGCTGCTAAAACACTTTGAAGGAAAAGATAAACTGTGTGATAAATTAAAGCAAACACCACATCAGCATCATGTGCTAGAAAGAAAATTGAAATATTGATTTAAGATGAGCTAGCCCAGCCATGAAGCCAGCAAAAGGCACCATGTGTTGGCTTAGCTGTGAAGAAGTCCATGGACATATTTGACGATGCTCAGCTGTTAGTTTACATTATGGTTTTTTAACACAGACCAGAAAGCGTCTTAAGAAACCCTGCAGGGAATCACTCCTCTGTAAACCAGTAAAAGAGAACAAGACATCAACCTGCCCATTAAGAGGATTTTAGCACAGGGAGGACCACAGATGAAGAAAATGGAGCTGTAAAATGACAACCCTGAGCTCAGAACTTACCAATGCATCATCCATCAGTCTGTATTCTGTTCCTCCTTGTCAGATGAGCATGCAGAGGTGATGAATACAACGATGATATGGATGGATTTTTTCACGGCATCCTCTTCTTGCCGTCATCGCATGCTAAGGGGAATTTGTCAGATATCTTCATGCCACTGCTCAAGATCTTTTGTTCCAAAACATTCTGAGATGGCTCAGCAAAGGCAGGGTTTTAGTTCGCTTTTGGTCCATTAGGCGGGAATAAGTATCTTTTTTGGCAGAGCAAAAAGAACAGAAGTCAAAACAATTTTAAAAAATGAGAAGCATCTGGACATTGTAGCCTTTTTGGTTCATATTGCTTCACATCTAAATGAACTGAACTTGAGGCCACAGGACAAGGATGATTTGTAAACAAATGACAGCCGTCCACGCCTTTCAGAGGAAACTTTAGATGTTCAGGAAGACCTGCAGGGAGACAGATAGAATGACAGTGAGATGTGTCTTCTTTTGTTGACTTTATTGATAGGCTCGTTGAGAACTTCACCAATCATTTTGACATTCAGAACACAATTCTCATCACAGATGTCAAAAGCTTCTCTAGATAAGTCACACAGCACTTAAAATGGGAAAATGCTGGGCCTCTCCAGATGCAGTTATTTGTCCTCCGAGCAGATTTGGTCCTGAAAAAGCCGTTTGTCAGAACTGACGCTTCCACTTTCTGGCTTTAAGTGGTTCCTGAGATGGCTTTCCCAGGTCTGCAGAAAGTAGCCCTGCAGATCTTGACCATCTTTGGCTCCACACACAACTGTGAGGCAGATTTTTCCACAATGAACATATTCAAAACTAAATATCTTCTGAGGCTCACCAGTGAGCACCCCCACACATGAATGAGGATAGTCCTGACTCCATTCAAGCCCAGGTTTAGAGTTCTGGCAGGGCAAGCAAGAGCTGACTTCTCTCACCAAGTACAAAAGAAGAAATAGATTCCCTAAAGATGTTCATTTGTCAAGATATGATAGTTAACTTCTTTTGAAAAGTTTGAGACAGCTGAGTCAAGATATGCATCAGAGAAATGGAAACATCAACCTTTTCCTCCATTTTTTGTATTTCTGAAGTTAAGCACCCTATGTTAACATTCAGAGTTTTCATGTTTTATTTGTTTTCTATTTTGGCATGTAATCCTACTTTTATTCAGTAAATGGAGGATCATTATGGATGTCAGAAATCATACATACATGTTCAGCTCTTTGTTTCCTGGCAATAAAGTCAAAAGGTATTGAAATCAGACTGAATTTGTTTGATTTGATTGTCAAATCAATGCATGCAGATGTTAATACAACTACTGAGCAACTTAAATTTACAGTATTTATCACATTAAATAGTTAGACATTAGGATCTTCTGGGCCTTGGCTACAAAAAACTGTGGTGCTATGTTAACTTGGTTGGGTTGAATACACATGCACACCACACCTTTTAGATTTTTATTTAAAAAAAATGTTTCCTCCTACCTCTAGTCTGTCACTTTTATATGGTCTATAAATTCCTAATATGATACATTGATGTTTGTGCTTGTTACTTGGCAAAATGTAAAAAACTAAATTACACAAAAATTAAGCCTTCATATTTTCAACAAAAGTGGATTTATACCTAATAATTTTTCTTTTAATATTTATGTGCTGAAATAGTTTTTTTTATTTTTATTCTTGACTAGACCAACTGTGTATTTTGAACTAGCTCAACCTGTTTAAAGACTGGGTCGATTTAATGCTTGATAGTGGCCTTTCCACTAAAAAACATCACAGAAGCTGGTACAGCATGATTTAACTGGGATTAATTGAGGAGCATCCAGAAAATCAGGAGCTTTAGGTTTAAAGGTTTGACTGAAAACTAAGTTTGAAGATTTATCTGTAGGGATCAGGAACAATCCATGACGTGGAGGAGTGCCATTCTGATGGAGTAAATCAAACATGACTGGGATTTTTGTACATGATCACAGAGCAGAGCTCTGAGCTAATTTTAGTCAGTGCTTTTAATCCTTACACCTGTTAGCGGAACATGTAAAGGGCTGTCTGAACTATTAGCTGTCTGAATACAGAAAGACGATGCAGTGCCAATTTTTGTTAAAGTCTGTTGTGAAGCCAGGGGATCCAGTGTCTAAGACTCACTAATCTGAATTGAGACATGTTTGGGACAAGGAAGACCTGACTCAGACCAGTATCTCACAATGGCTTTCTTAACTGACTGGTTGGTCAGATATCTGGACACAGTATTTGTGTCCAGACAAATGCTGTGCAATGGAAAAAGGTTAAAATTATTATTACTGTGAGACTCAATTAGTGAGGGTTAGATTCAGTTAACATTATACTTTATAACATGAATAAGATAAAATGCCTTCTATTATCAGTCTAGTCACTGAAATTTAGAAAGTACATGATTGCTTCTCTAATGATCCAGCCTTATCTCTGTCTCAGCCCACTTGTCTCTGTATCAGGCATCCTGAGGGTTTTTAAGCATGACTGCCTGTTTAAGGTCATGCACTAGCATCTTATTTATGTCCTGATTTTGACTCAGCCTCTTTAACACTTTCATTTAGTTTTTTTGAGCCACTGAGCATGAAACAAGTCTGCTTAACGTCACAAACCCATATTCTGTCAGGATTTTATTCTAGAAAGGGAAATTCATTGTTCCATCAATTTCAACAAGTCCCAAGTCCTAAAACAGCCAAGCTGCCCCAGGCCATCACACCATCACCACCGTGTTTCAGCTTTAGTAAAATGTTATTTTCTTGTAATGCTGATTTAAACCAAATGCAACAGGATTCACACCTTTCAAACACAATCTAACTTTGTCTCATCAGCCAAAACAATATTTTAACTTGGGGTTGTTTCTTGGCTAATGTGAGACGGGCCTTTGTCAAATTTTTGGTCAGCAGTGGTTTTGGCCTTGGAACTCTCCCATGGATACCAATTATGCCCAGTTTGTCATGTTATGGAACATTTTAGTGCCTTGCTTTCTTTGCTCCTTGATGCTATACAGGAACTGACAAAAGTATTAGAACCCCTCAGTGTTGTTCCATTCTTCTCTTATATAGTCTTAGAGTAATGGTTTCTCAGCCTTCTCCTTGCACCTGTGTGATATACTATGCATGCCACACTGTTAAGATTATGTCTGGGACCTCGTCTCTCTGGGTCTCATGAGAGTTACCTTGAAAACTGTTGTAGCTTATAAGGAGAACCTTTGCTTTGTCTAGTCAGAACGATTTGGCAGCACTACTGAGCACATCTCCAATGCTGTAAAAAATCCTTCTCTCTCCCAAGATTATAATAAAGCTGATTCTGAGTGACAATCATCGGGTTCTGTCTTGGTAATAACAAATTTTTCTACGACAGTCGTTTAGTTAATTGAGGCACTTTAGAGGCCTGCAGTACCTTGGTTTTAAAGTCAGGGTGTGGGACGTATTTGAGTTTGCTTCAATCAAGAGAAACAAATAATAAAAAGTAACCACTGGAGATTAGGTTTGATTTTTTTTTATTAATAAAGCATAAGCGGGTATAGCAGATGGATGGATGGATGGATGGATGGATGGATGGATGGATGGACGGATTCATGGATTATACAGCAATAAAACGACTTGAAAAATGACCAATATTGACTGATTTTTTTCAAGAAAAGCAAACATTATTCAGAAAGGAAGTCTACAGCTTTAAAACCCTTCATGTGATAAGATTCTGGGGTGAAGTTTATCATCAGATCTGGCACCCAAACAACTAATTTTTATACCCTTAAACTGGACAAAAATACATGGCATTTTACCACGGAGAGATCAGTATTGATCCTCTCAGTGGTATCAGAGGGAGCTACCAGAGGGTTTGGTACTAGATTCATACTAGGAAAACATTTTTCTTTGGCTGTACAAGACACATAATCCTGATATAAGATTCTGCTTCTGTTGTGGGAAAGCAATGGTTGATATGTGTCCTTGTTTAGCAACTACTTTTGGCAGTTAGTACATCCAAAAAGAAGATCTACATTAACCCTTAAAATAATAATTTCCAATAGGAATTGTGTATTTGATCCAAAGGCTAAAGAAAGTAGTCAGGTTGAAAGTGGATTACTGGTATGGCTGACTGCTGTGAAGGAGTTCACTGATTAGCCTCTGGCTAAAATGTTGCTTGTTGATAACATACTGTATAATGCAGAGCGCTGGGGGTAGGAAGGATTTCCCATTCAAAGCCCTGTTGCTCTGTTTCCTATTGTGCCAGGAATGAGTTTGGTTGAGGGATTATGCTGTGGGGTTGTTTTTCAGGAGCTGGGCTTGGCCCCTTAGTTTCAGTAAAAGGAACTCCCAAGAGATTTTGGACAATTCCATGCTGTTAACTTTGTGGGGACAGTTTGGAGATGGCACCTTCCTCTTCCAACATGACTGTGCATCAGTGCACAAAGCAAGTTCCATAAAGACATGGATGGGAGAGTTTGATGTGGATGAGCTTGACTGGCTTGCACAGAGTCCTGACCTCAACTCGATAGAACACTTTTAGGATGAATTAGCGGGGAGACTAAGAGCCAGTCCTTGTCCAACATCAGTCTGTGACCTCACAAATGTGCTTCTGGAAGAATGGTGAAAAATTCCCATGAACATGCTCCTAAACCTTGTAGACAGCATTCCCAGAAGAACCAAAGCTGTTATAGCTGCAAAGGGTGGATCAATGTGACGTTGAACCCTATGGATTAAGAAAGGGATGCCACTTAAGTTCATATGCGAGTCAAGGCAGGTGAGCGAATACCTTTGGCAATAAAGCATATGTTTTAAAATATCTTTCTTGCAGATGTCATAAGGACTTCCTGCTCTCCCTCTTTTATTGATGAAGTAAAACAAAATTTGTATCAATTGTTTTTCTTTAACTTCTTAAAAAATATCAGGTGGCCATATAATAAATAATTCACATGGGTTTGAAGACTTTGGGCATTCCTAAAAAGACTAATAATGTGATTTTGATCCACATTCCTGTGAATGGCCAAATTAGCAAAGCAGTTAGAATCTAGGAATGGCATTTTTGCATACCTCACACCTCAGCATTTAAATGTTTACCTTAATTTGTTGGAAAATCCCATCATGTAGAATAGACTTGGTGAGATGGTTTCCCTAGAGCAATATAGAGTTTTAATTGCAAACAAGCAACCTATTGTCCGTAAAGAAGTACTTATCCATTCAGCTAGCTTTGTAAGGTTTGATTGACCAAGTGAGTGGGTTGGTATTGAGCCAGCTGTTTGGAACTAGATATAACACACTTTCAAAGTTATGAGCATTGCCTTGTAATTAGCACAGATCTAATTGACTCTGAGAGGGTGTTTTCTGAAATGAAAGCTTTCTACAAGGCTCTTAATGGGCATCATAAACCTGTAGATGTTGTTGATCTTCCCTCTGAAAGACTCTGGACTGTCATTGGTATTTCACAGATGTGCCTCCTATGTGAGGTGTCAGCTAGATTGATCTAGATGTTTTACACATTCATTAAAGCAAAATAAACATGTCAATACAAATACCTGTGGAATTGGAATTTTATTTCCAATACGTGTGGATCTAAAAACAGCACTCAATATTCTGAGCAGTGCTTTTAGCTGCATGTTAGTGAACGCTTCGCTGCCTACCTGATTTCTTTCTATACATGCTGCACAAACATAGGATATGTTTGTGCAGCATATTTAAGTCATGGTGAGACCCTAGAGATTAGCTTTAAGGTCAACTGTATTGATGTGGAGGGAAAAAAATGAATAAAAACAACAAAAATATTTTGTCATGCAAATTAGAAAATGCTATATATCTTTCACATTTTTTTTACAAACAAAAAACCTGCAGAAGGTTCATAAATGTTGTATTCAGCCATATGTAAAGTAACCTTTCACTGCAATTAAAGCTACAAATCTTGGTGTATGTCTCTACCAGCTTTGCACATCTAGAGACTGAAGTTTTGGACCCTAAATCTTTGGAAAAGAGCTTAAGCTCAATAGACTGATTGGAGGGCATCACTTTGCAAATCTTGCCAGATTTTTAAATTGAGATCATGACATCTGGCCATTCCAACACTTTACCATGCTTTGATTCAAACCATTGCATTGTACTTCTAGATGTAGGTTTAGAGTTGTTGCCTTGCTGGAAGGTGTACCTCCACCCCAGTCTCAAGTCTTTTGCAGCCTCCATCAGGTTTGTTCTGTATAGACCCATTGCAACTCCACCATTTGGTCTTTCTCTGGCTGGAACCAGAGCCAAACTACTGTAATAAAGAAGAATCCGAGAGGTGGTTAAAGGGGAACAAAAATATTGGGTTGTTAGAGAACTATTCAGTGCAGAGACATCAGTGACTAGCAAAACTGTGGGAGATCATGGTCATGTCTGCTGTCAGGATTTTACTACAGCCACATTTTCATTTGTTTGCTTCACTATTTACCGGGGTAGGACAATTAAACTGAAACACCTGTCATTTTAGTGTGGGAGGTTTCATGGCTAAATTGGACCAGCCTGGTAGCCAGTCTTCATTGATTGCACATTGCACCAGTAAGAGCAGAGTGTGAAGGTTCAATTAGCAGGGTAAGAGCACAGTTTCTCTCAAAATATTGAAATGCACACAACAATATGGGTGACATACCAGAGTTCAAAAGAGGACAAATTGTTGGTGCACGTCTTGCTGGCGCATCTGTGACCAAGACAGCAAGTCTTTGTGATGTATCAAGAGCCACGGTATCCGGGGTAATGTCAGCATTCCACCAAGAAGGACGAACCACATCAAACAGGATTAACTGTGGACACAAGAGGAAGCTGTCTGAAAAGGATGTTCGGGTGCTAACCCAGATTGTATCCAAAAAACATAAAACCACGGCTGCCCAAATCACGGCAGAATTAAATGTGCACCTCAACTCTCCTGTTTCCACCAGAACTGTCCGTCGGGAGCTCCACACGGTCAATACAGGTCCTTCTCAAAATATTAGCATATTGTGATAAAGTTCATTATTTTCCATAATGTAATGATGAAAATTTAACATTCATATATTTTAGATTCATTGCACACTAACTGAAATATTTCAGGTCTTTTATTGTCTTAATACGGATGATTTTGGCATACAGCTCATGAAAACCTAAAATTCCTATCTCACAAAATTTGCATATTTCATCCGACCAAAAAAACAAAAGTGTTTTTAATACAAAAAACGTCAACCTTCAAATAATCATGTACAGTTATGCACTCAATACTTGGCATGGAGGCAATCAGGCTGTGGCACTGCTGAGATCTTATGGAGTCCCAGGATGCTTCGATAGCGGCCTTTAGCTCATCCAGAGTGTTGGGTCTTGAGTCTCTCAACGTTCTCTTCACAATATCCCACAGATTCTCTATGGGGTTCAGGTCAGGAGAGTTGGCAGGCCAATTGAGCACAGTGATACCATGGTCAGTAAACCATTTACCAGTGGTTTTGGCACTGTGAGCAGGTGCCAGGTCGTGCTGAAAAATGAAATCTTCATCTCCATAAAGCTTTCCAGCTGATGGAAGCATGAAGTGCTCCAAAATCTCCTGATAGCTAGCTGCATTGACCCTGCCCTTGATAAAACACAGTGGACCAACACCAGCAGCTGACACGGCACCCCAGACCATCACTGACTGTGGGTACTTGACACTGGACTTCTGGCATTTTCTTCTCCCCAGTCTTCCTCCAGACTCTGGCACCTTGATTTCCGAATGACATGCAAAATTTGCTTTCATCTGAAAAAAGTACTTTGGACCACTGAGCAACAGTCCAGTGCTGCTTCTCTGTAGCCCAGGTCAGGCGCTTCTGCCACTGTTTCTGGTTCAAAAGTGGCTTGACCTGGGGAATGCGGCACCTGTAGCACCATTTCCTGCACACGCCTGTGCACGGTGGCTCTGGATGTTTCTACTCCAGACTCAGTCCACTGCTTCCGCAGGTCCCCCAAGGTCTGGAATCGGCCCTTCTCCACAATCTTCCTCAGGGTCCAGTCACCTCTTCTCATTGTGCAGCGTTTTCTGCCACACCTTTTCCTTCCCACAGATTTCCCACTGAGGTGCCTTGATACAGCACTCTGGGAACAGCCTATTTGTTCAGAAATTTATTTCTGTGTCTTACCCTCTTGCTTGAGGGTGTCAATAGTGGCCTTCTGGACAGCAGTCAGGTCGGCAGTCTTACCCATGATTGGGGTTTTGAGTGATGACCCAGGCTGGGAGTTTTAAAGGCCTCAGGAATCTTTTGCAGGTGTTTACAGTTAACTCGTTGATTCAGATGATTAGGTTCATAGCTCGTTTGGAGACCCTTTTAATGATATGCTAATTTTGTGAGATAGGAATTTTGGGTTTTTATTAGCTGTATGCCACAATCATCCGTATTAAGACAATAAAAGACCTGAAATATTTCAGTTAGTGTGCAATGAATCTAAAATATATGAATGTTAAATTTTCATCATTACATTATGGAAAATAATGAACTTTATCACAATATGTTAATATTTTGAGAAGGACCTGTATATACGCCCAGGCTGCTATAGCCAAACCTTTGGTCACTCATGCCAATGCCAATTGTCCGTTTCAATGGTGCAAGGAGCGCAAATCTTGGGCTGTGGACAATGTGAAACATGTATTGTTCTCTGAGGAGTCCACCTTTACTGTTTTCCCCACATCCGGTAGAGTTACGGTGTGGAGAAGCCCCAAAGATGCGTACCACCCGGACTGTTGCATGCCCAGAGTGAAGCATGGGGGTGGATCAGTGATGGTTTGGGGTGCCATATCATGGCATTCCGTGGCCCAATACTTGTGCTAGATGGGCGCGTCACTGCCAAGAACTACCGAACCATTCTTGAGGACCATGTGCATCTAATGGTTCAAACATTGTATCCTGAAGGCGGTGCCGTGTATCAGGATGACAATGCACCAATACACACAGCAGGACTAGTGAAAGATTGTTTTGGCGAACATGAAAGTGAAGTAGAACATCTCCCATGGCCTGCACAGTCACCAGATCTAAATATTATTGAGCCACTTTGGGGTGTTTTAGAGGAACGAATCAGGAAACGTTTTCCTCCACCAGTATCACGTAGTGACCTGGCCACTATCCTGCAAGACAAATGGCTTAAAATCCCTCTGACCACTGTGCAGGACTAATATGTGTCATTCCCAAGATGAATTGATGATGTATTGGCTGCAAAAGAAGGCCCTACACCATACTAATAAATTATTGTGGTCTAAAACCAGGTGTTTCAGTTTCATTGTCCAACCCCTGTAAGTTCAATTCTGAGTAGGCTGTACTCTATAACGGTAGCGATCGTCCAGTAACATACATGGTCGCTAGGATTTGAACTCAAAGCTGCCTCCTTACCACTGACCTCAGCTGGACGGTGAAGTTACCCCCTGATCAGAGTATGTAAAGTTGGTTGGAGGCACACTGTGAGTGCTGTTTATTGCTAATTTATGAAATATCCCCTGAACTCATCTTTAAACTGGACAGTTCTCATTGTCTTAAGAAGTGACAATTTTTGATAAGGGCTTGTTAGGTATTATTTAGTCAACTCAGAGGTAAGAACGATACAGTCAGAGTTACTTGCAGCAAGGGTAGCCCACTTTGCAGTGAAACTACAAAGTTTTTGACACCCTATCTCTTTATTTATATGCACAGTTCAACAGACAGTTCAGACAGGGTGTGTGTGTGTGAGAAAGAAAGGAGGCTGGTTCACACAGAGATAACAATAATCTCACACACACAGGGAGGAAGGCATAGTGCAGGTGCCTTGCAACACAAAGTTTTTACATGAGTGATAACAAGTTTTTGCACCCATCCAACAGGGCTTGATGGGCAGTTTCCCAGGGCGAGATTAGAAAGGTGGTGCATGAGCATCACATCAAATATATAATGTATTTGTCAGTTGTACATTGAACATGTTTTAATATTGCTTTGATACATGTTCATGTCAAGCAATGGGGTAAAAGAAAAACTGAAAAGAGACTGGTAAAACCTCTGAAATCCAGAATGCAGTTTTAACCTATCATCCTGCACAGCTCCCATGAAGGAGTCACAGCTGCAATCCCCTGTGACATCATAGAGCTAAAAACCTCTGGAGCGCAGCTGAGTTCTCTTTACATGCCGCTGTCCGCTGGTTGCATAGGGGGCCATGAGCGTGAACATCTTTGATCTTACTGGCCAAGTAAAAGACTGCTTCTTCAAAGAAATCTTGGACCAAAAAGTAAAATACGGTCTGCTGAATGTGTATGCACTGACTGTAACCCATCCGAAAATACAAGTCGCCTTAACCTTTCTCTTTGAGCTTCTACAGAAAATAATCTGAGCCAAAGATTCCCCAAGAAGACAGTGTCCCTAATTACATTAACAAACCAGCTTTTCCCCACTGCCTGAAGAAGACAGCATAGGAACTGCACTCCTGCATGCCTTCATGTGTTCGTCTGTCCAAGCAGGTGCTCTCCCTCCTAGCCCCTACTGAGAGTGGCCGCTGCGCAACACACCATTACGTGTACCTCCTATCCTGTTTATCAAAACCGTTGACATAACAGGTAGTGAGAACAGGCTGAGAAAATGAATTCAGGAAAAAAACTATTTAAATATATTTGTTTTTATTTCATTGTGTTTTGCTTTGTTTTTATACTGGATCAAGTCAGAGCAGGTTTAGAGCAAGCCGGAGCTGAGGCTATCTGTGATTCAAACTTATTTTCAAAACTGGTCCAAACAATAATGATCTGATAATGTTTGCTTGTTACATTTTATCTGTGTTTTTCAATCTTCTTCTCACTAACCTCCATAAAACATGTCCACATAGTCTTGAAAAAAATGCTAAATCGTGTCTTAATTCACTGTTAAAGCTAAAGCTAAAGATAAAAGCTCTGCCATTGCTAAGATAGCCACCATTAGTTGTGCTGTGCTCACAACACAGCTTGTTTTGTTCGTACTGTGATCAGCCGTAGCACACCACCAGCACTCATATACACATTAATATTTATTATTAAAAGGTACATGTTGGACTTAAACCTATAATCTTGGTGTGACATGATCATGCCTGCCATCAAGGCCTCTATATTGTGAATCCATAACTCCATTCAAAAATCATTCACTGTGAGGGCTAATTAACACAGAATAAAAATCAATTATCCATAAAGTTATTGATTTGGCAAAATATTATCAAAATTTTATTTTAATTAAATAACATTTTATATACCTTCTGATTTGCTTTGTGAACTGGCTGTTGTTTGCCAAACCAAACCTATTGTGGCACAACACACTGTTATAGTTCATTTATCACCGACTTCTTAAAAATCAATGGAATCCATGGAATGGCCTATCTGCAGTCCTGACATCACCCACATTGAACACTTTGATGTGCTGTTTGTGCCAGATGGATCAACACAATGGAATGTTGTACTATGTGACCCAGATGGTGATCAGCATGATGAGGTCATGTCATGCTGTTGTAACTGCTGAGCACAATTCTTTCACACACTATATAGGCCCCTGTTTGTTACATACATAAATGGTGAAAGTTTCCAGTATGTCTTGTTGACATACTGACAAGTGTGTATGACAAAGAGGGTTTTTTATGTATGCAACCCACATACTCAACTCTGCTGCTCAACTGACAAATTAATTTTCCTTACCAATTTAGCCTCATTTAAAAAGGAAATAAAACAGGTTACTATATGTATAACATTTATTACAAAGAAGC
Organism: Girardinichthys multiradiatus; assembly: GCF_021462225.1. Lineage (NCBI taxonomy): Eukaryota > Metazoa > Chordata > Actinopteri > Cyprinodontiformes > Goodeidae > Girardinichthys > Girardinichthys multiradiatus. Next base: position 6,665,057 of record NC_061815.1, read on the forward strand.
ATTGTTACAACAAAACATTAAACCAAACACAAATGTTCTAATTATACAAAAATGGAACATTGCCACTCAATTAATTTCAATTTCCATTCTGTGGGGTTAGAAAACTTCTTCCAGACAGTGTTTTTCTTGTCATAAGCAGGGTATGTGCCAGCCAAGATCCCACAAGCAGGTTTATTGTTGGATCAGTATTGAAATGTGTTACTAATCTGAGAGGTGCATTATTTACTCAGTTTAATTGACCTTAAATGTAAAAATGTGACGATTGCCTGAAATCTTCTGGACCCCACAAAAAATCCCATGTTGAACAGAGAGGGAAGGAGCTAGTGTTACTGTAATCCCTCTTAAGCCCTGAAGCTGACGTAAAACCCGATCCGGAGGAGGAATTCTACTTTTTTTCTTTTCAAGATTCATTGCTTTATGTTCCCTTAGTTAAAAATAGACATGTGTGGTGTCCTTTAAAACATCACACTCTTGGCTAAAAGCTGATATAAACCATTTCTATGAACAGCACGTTCTATAAGCAACTGAATCAGAAAGTAATCAAACTCCACAGAATGCTGTCATCGCAAATCTTGGTCTCAGCTGTCCTACCCGCAGTTTCTACACACACGAACAGCATATCTTCAGAAAGCTTGGACCTCACAGATTCCGAAAACATAGGTTTTGTCACAATCCCCCCAGGATTTACTTAACCAGCTGTAAGAATTATGATTATTGATTAATTAATATTTATCAAGAATTCTCGTCTCGTCGTCTTCTGCTTATCCGGGACTGGGTCGTGGGGGCAGCAGACTCAGCAGAGACGCCCAGACGTCCCTCTCCCTCGACACCTCCTCCAGCTCCTCCGGGTGGAGCCCAAGGCGTTCCCAGGCCAGCCGAGAGACATAGTCCCTCCAGCATGTCCTGGGCCGTCCCCAGGGCCTCCTCCCGGTGGAACGTGCCTGGAACACCTCCCGAGGAAGGCGTCCAGGAGGCATCCGGTATAGATGCCCGAGCCACCTCAACTGGCTCCTCTCGATGTGGAGGAGCAGCGGCTCTACTCCGAGCACTTCCCGGATGGCCGAGCTCCTCACCCTATCTCTAAGGGAGTGCCCGGCCATGCTACGGAGGAAGCTCATTTCAGCCGCTTGTGTCCGGGATCTCGTTCTTTCGGTCATGACCCAAAGTTCATGGCCATAGGTGAGGGTAGGAACATAGAACGACCGGTAAATTGAGAGCTTTGCTTTTCGGCTCATGTCTCTCTTCACCACAATGGACCGGCACAGTGCCCACATTACTGCGGCAGCTGCACCGATCCGTCTGTCGATCTCCCGCTCCATTTTTCCCCCACTCGTGAACAAGACCCCGAGATACTTAAACTCCTCCACTTGAGGCAGGAACTCCCCTCCAACCTGAAGAGGACAAGCCACCCTTTTCCAGTCGAGTACCATGGCCTCGGACATGGAGGAGCTGATGTTCATCCCAGCCACTTCACACTCGGCTGTGAACCGCCCCAGCGCATGCTGTAGGTCTTGGCTAGAGGGGGCCAGCAGGACTACGTCATGTGCAAAAAGAAGAGGCGAAATCCACTGGTCCCCAAACCAGACCCCCTCCGACCCTTGGCTGCGTCTATAAATCCTGTCCATAAAAGTTATGAACAGGACCGGTGACAAAGGGCAGCCCTGACGGAGTCCAACATGCACCGGGAACAGGTCCGACTTAGTGCCGGCAATGCGGACCAAACTCCCGCTCCGCCCATACAGGGACCGGATGGCCCCTAATAAAGGGCCCCCGATTCCATACTCCTGGAGCACCCCCCACAGGGCATCACGAGGGACACAGTCGAATGCCTTCTCCAGGTCCACAAAACACATGTGAACCGGTTGGGCAAACTTCCATGAACCCTCGAGCACCCTGTAGAGGGTATAGAGCTGGTCCAGTGTTCCACAGCTGGGACGAAAACCACACTGCTCCTCCTGAAGCCGAGGTTCGACTATCGGCTAGACTCTCCTCTCCAATACCCTGGCGTATGCCTTACCAGGGAGGCTGAGGAGTGTGATCCCCCTGTATTTGGAACACACCATCCGGTCCTCCTTCATAAGAAGGGGGACCACCACCCCAGTCTGCCAGTCCAGAGGCAATGTCCCCGACTGCCACGCAATGCTGAAGAGGCATGTCAACCATGACAGCCCAACAACATCCAGAGATTTGAGGTACTCAGGGCGGATCTCATCCACCCCTGAAGCCTTGCCACCGCGGAGCTTTTTAACCACTTCGGTGACTTCAGCCTGGGTGATGAAAGAGTCCAACCCCGAGTCCCCAGCCTCTGTTTCCACCACGGAATGCGTGATGGCAGGATTGAGGAGATCCTCGAAGTACTCCATCCACCGCCCGATAATGTCCTCAGTCGAGGTCAGCAGCCTCCCACCCCCACTATAAACAGTGTCGGCGAAGCACTGCTTCCCCCTCCTGAGGCGCCGGACAGTTTGCCAGAATCGCTTCGAGGGCAACCGGTAGTCCTTCTCCATGGCCTCACCGAACTCCTCCCGAGTATTTGCCTCTGCCACAGCCTGGGCCACAGCACGCTTGGCCTCACGGTACCCGTCAGCCGCCTCAAGAGTCCCACAAGCCAAAAACAGCCGATAGGACTCCTTCTTCAGCTTGACAGCATCCCTTACTGCCGGTGTCCACCACCGGGTTCTGGGATTGCAGCCGCGACAGGCACCGCAGACCTTACGGACGCAGCTACTGGCAGCAGCATCGACAATAGATGCGGAGAACATGGTCCACTCGGATTCTATGTCTTCAACATGCCCCGGGATCTGGTCAAAACTCTCCTGGAGGTGGGAGTTGAATACATCCCTGGCCTAGGGCTCCGCCAGGCGTTCCCAGCAGACCCTCACTATGCGCTTGGGCCTGCCAAGTCTCTCCGGCTTTCTCCTCCTCCAGCGGATCCAACTCACCACCAGGTGGTGATCAGTGGACAGCTCAGCCCCTCTCTTCACCCGAGTGTCCAAAACATGCGGCCGAAGGTCTGATGATACAACAACAAAGTTGATATCGACCTCCTGCCTAGGCTGTCCTGGTGCCAAGTGCACTGATGGACACCCTTATGTTTGAACATGGTGTTCATTATGGACAATCCGTGACTAGCACAGAAGTCCAATAACAAAACACCTCTCGGATTCAGATCGGGGAGGCCATTCCTCCCGATCACGCCTCTCCAGGTGTCACTGTCATTTCCCACGTGGGCGTTGAAGTCCCCCAGCAGAATAATGGAATCCCCAGGAGGGGCACTATACAGCACCCCCGACAGGGACACCAAGAAGGCCGGGTACTCCGCACTACCGCTTGGCCTGTAGGCTGAGACAACAGTCAGAGACCTATCCCCAACCCTATGCCGCAGGGATGCGACCCTCTCATCCACTGGGGTAAACCCCAACACGAGACGGCTGAGCTGGGGGGCAACAAGCAAACCCACACCAGCCCGCCGCCTCTCCCCGTGGGCCTCTCCAGAGTAGAAGAGATTCTAACCCCTCTCAAGGAGATGGGTTCCAGAGCCCACGCTGTGCGTGGAGGCGAGCCCGACTATTTCTAGTTGATATCTCTCAACCTCCCAGACAAGCTCAGGCTCCTTCCCCCCAGCGAGGTGACATTCCTCTCCACCTTCGTCCACCACCCAATCCTCTTTGCACCAGTCCCTCACGGTTCCCCCTGCAGGTGCTGGGCCCACTGGTCGATGGCCTCGCGTCTCTCGTTCGGGCTTGGTCCGGCCGGGTCCCGTGAGGAGCAACCCGGCCACCAGGCGCTCTCCAGCAAGTCCCGACCCCAGGCCTGGCTCCAGGTTGGGACCCCGGCTGTGCCGTACCGGGCAACGTCACGTGCCTCAATATTTTCGTCCTCATGAGGGATTCTTGAACCGCTCTTTGTCTGACCCATCACCTAGAGCCTGTTTGCCATGGGAGACCCTACCAGGGGCATTTAGGCCCCAGACAACATAGCCTCTAGGATCATTTGAGCACTCAAACCCCTCCACCACGTTAAGGTGGCGGTTCAAGAATTATATTTTAAAATCATAATTAAAAAAAATAATTTCTTAACCAAAAATCATTACTTACGAATCGAAATCAGAGATGACCACTGGTGTTGTATTTATGGCTCAAGGCCTTTGATAATTACAATTATTAAATTCTCAATAATAATAGACAACTATTACTAGATGTTACTGTTTAATCAACTGGTTCACCGAAGGTGGTGGAACTTTGGCCTTATCTTGACAGACAAATCATTCTTGCTCAAAATAAACACAAATGCTTTTTCTTTATCTACGTGAATATTTATTAAATCAACAGCCCTGATACACCTCGCCATTCCGATTCAATAATTTTCACCTAATCAAGCATGCAAAAGTTCTACACAAAAGGGGTAAAATAGCTAACTAAACAAGATAAAACAACATTGAATGTGTATGAAGTCAAATCAGCAATTATGGCAAAACAATAGAAAATATGTTACTGAGTAAAGCTTTGTGAGGGGCCTCCACCAGGCTGCAGTCATAAAACCCTCAAAGTTGAAGCTCAGTGAAACACAGAGTGACATAAAACTTTTAGGCGGCAACCAGAGGAAAAACACGAAGAGTGAAGACAAAGGGATAGTGAGTTTTCACCATGTTCTAGCAGTCCAACTTTAAGTTCACCTGAGTCTGCGCTTAGGTGTTCAAAAACACCGTTAGGCACAACAGCAATCAAAGTTTCAATAAAACATTGCATGCACATACAACTTAGAACACATTGGACTATAAGTGGTGATTCTAAATCGCCCTGAAATCCTACTGTATCCTGCCCAAGCTATTTCTAATAGAAATAAAACGGGATTACTTGTTATCATCTTCTTTGAGCAGGGGGAGAGTTAGAGGGGAGTTGTTACGCGTCCGTAACTAACTCAGAGGAAAGCGGTCAGTCTTCGTCCTTTGGCCTCCTTTGGCAAAGGGGAAAAATATGACGGACCATCAGCAGTCGATTGGAACAAAAAAAGGATGAAAATTTCATCTCCTTGAAACCTCCATGGGTTTTTTTTGGTAACGTGTTAAATCCATGTCTTCAATCGGTAAAGTAAAGTTTCCTGGTCTTCTTATCCCAGAAACCTCTTTCATAAGTTTGGCCAATGGGGAGAATGAATGAAAACCCACGTGTGAGTTTCTTCTCCAGAAGGATGCGTGCCTCCATTGCGTGTTTAACCGGTCTCGGTTTCCAGCATGGAAAGCAATGGTGGGCGTCTCAGGTGCCTCTTCCTATCAGCTGGTAGTTATGGTAGCAGACCATACTGGGGTATTTAGTAGCAGATGACGCTGGAAGGTATAGTAGCAAAACAAATGGTCCACCATTCCCCCTAGGTTCAAATGGTGAGATGAATCGCAGTCTTTGAATCTACTGGGACCATTCTGCCCTTCGCTGAAAAATCAGTGATCCGTGGCGAAGCAAAAACAAACAGCAAAAGTGTCTCTGTGTTCCTGTTGGCAGGAATGGAGGTTCATAACTTAGTTTGTTCTTCAAAAGCCTATGATTGGGCAGGATAGAGGTTAGCCTGGGCAGGACTAAACTCTGACTACCTGATACCTGTTTATGTCATTCAATGAGAAAATACAAAACAATACATTCCCATCATCCTCACATTCTTTGGTCGTTAGCTTTGGTAACCCTGAGACAAAGTAAAACAACAACAAAAGGAAACCCAAAATAAAACAAAACAAGATAACCAAATGATGGGGTCATAGCTTAGTCATCCAATTCCAGCCAGGCACAGGAATCAGCCTGTGTCGTTGGCATAGGTGGCGCTATGAACCATGGGAAAATAAATGTGAGGGAGTCAATCCTGGTTTGTTACTGACTATACAATGGGTTATCTTAACAAAAACCAACATTTAAAACAGGTTTAGGCTTAAACACATTAGCTCTTTCAAATGATAATGTGGTTTCACATAACTCCTGTCTCTAAACTATCTAGATGTGAAAAGAGAGAGAGAAAAAACTATTGAATTGCACTACTTAAGCTATAAGCCAGGTGTGTTTGTGGAAGTTGCAAGGTGTCTGCTGTGGTGGATTTAGGATTTTCTCTACTAAGTTCAGCAGTACTAGACAAGTAGGTATCTGTGCCTTGGTGGGGCTGTCTACAGATGAACCAACCTCTCTTAATAAGATTTTGCATGAAATTTCTGGCAATGTGTGTGTCCATTAAATCATTCTTAATCACTTCTGTGAGGGTCTGCTGTGCATGCAGAGTGTTAATGGAAAAGTATCGTGCCAACATACAGTTTAACACTGCCCTAGAAGGTAGTTATATTTTTAACTGTTTCTGTTGAAGAAAGTTGTTAGTGATTAGTGCATGTTAGTGTGGTTTATGAAACATGCACCTATTTAAACTAGTCCAACGCACTGGTCTCTCCTTTCCCGGACACAGAGACAAGCTCTGTTCTTGGGGAGGAGAGTTCGATGTAGAACTTTATCTGGTTCAACAAAAGAGCAGCAGCTGGGATGACGGTGTCAATCTTTTCTGACAAGCATCCAACCCACTTAATAAAGCTGCATGTCACAGGTAGGAGGAATTTGTTACCTCCTGCTAATTTTGGAGCTGGTTTGACCCAGTTGGTCTGAAGGTGGAACCAAAGTAATGTAATAAAGTTTCGGACCATCAGCTGTCGACTGGAACAAAACAAGGATGAAAATTTTGTCTCCTTGAAACCGCCGTGGGTTTTTTTTGGTGACCTGTTAAATCCACGTCTTTGATCGGTAAAGTAAAGTTTCCTGGTTTTCTTATCCCAAGAACCTCTTTCATGAGTTTGGCCAGTGGGGAGAATGAATGAAAACCCACGTGTGAGTTTCTTCTCCAGAAGGATGCGTGCCTCCATTATGTGGTTAACCGGTCTCGGTTTCCAGCGTGGAAAGCAATGGTGGGCGTCTCAGGTGCTCTTATATAGTCCACTGTGACATCAGAGCTGCGACGCCCCTTCCTATCAGCTGCAATTCCTGCTGGGAGTAGTGGTAACAGACCATACTGGGGTATTTAGTAGCAGATGACACTGGGAGGTATGGTAGTGAACAAATAGTCCAACACAGCAGTAAAAGATGTCTAGAATAATCACTCACGGTTGAAAAACATAATCTATAAACTTTTTTACCTTCGTAATATTCTCTTCCAAATGTATAAACCTTTGTTTCGTTTTCATTTTTATTGGGTAAATACATCTCCCAGTATGCTTTCCAACCGGATGTAGCTCATTTCCTGCTTCCTATTGTATAGAACTTGTTGATTCAACGAAAGGAAGAGTTTGTGTCACTGGTCTTCGTCTTTTTATTGCTGGTGATTGGTGGGACTGACGTCAATGTGTTTGGCTCAGCGGATTAAAAGGAGGGGTCCTTTGTGTAATTTGGACCAGCCAAACTTGAGTTATTGCTCTTTGCAAGGCTGTCTGTCAGTGAATGTGCTGTAGTTGGAGCGAAATAGAGTAGTTTCTTAGTGTTTTACTAAAAATGGAAAATAAACGTCAGCAATTTAAATGAAGAATATGTTATAACAAATTATTTTAGACATGTAAATAAAAAAATATCAAGTTTTGCAAATGAAAACACAATTTTTTGTAAATGGTGCCAACATGTGCCATACTGTGCCAGTGAGCAAAACGTATGTCTTTACTAAAAGCTCTGTAACTTTGCTTTAGCTTACCTCAGCTGCATGATTTTTTGCACAGGTAATATCCACAAGTGAATTTAGGGTTTTCGAGAGTTGTAGTATTATTTAAATATTATTCAGATATTTCTTAAAGGTTTATATATTCTAAAATAAAAAAAAATAAAAAAAAACTTCTGGCAATAGAAAAAATCTTCTTTCTGTGTTCCATCTTCATTATCTCTGGAACAATAGCAGCTACGGTGATATTTCACTTCTGATTGAATCTCCTAAGCGTTAGCTTTCATTTGATACCAAGCCTATTTGAATAGAGTTTGTAATTGCTGTGGAAAACTCAATTGAACCGTCACCTTAACGTGGTGGAGGGGTTTGAGTGCTCAAATGATCCTAGAGGCTATGTTGTCTGGGGCCTAAATGCCCCTGGTAGGGTCTCCCATGGCAAACAGGTTCTAGGTGATGGGTCAGACAAAGAATGGTTCAAGAACCCCTCATGAAGAACACAATATCGAGGCACGTGACGTCGCCCGGTACGGCGGAGCCGGGGTCCCACCCTGGAGCCAGGCCTGGGGTCGGGACTCGTCGGAGAGCGCCTGGTGGCCGGGTTGCTCCTCGCGGGACCCGGCCGGGCCAAGCCCGAACGAGAGACGCGAGGCCATCCCCCAGTGGGCCCACCACCTGCAGGGGGAACCGTGAGGGACCGGTGCAAAGAGAATTGGGTGGCGGACGAAGGTGGAGACCTCAACGGCCCGATCCCCGGATGCTTAGGCTGGCTCTAGGGACGTGGAATGTCACCTCGCTGGGGGGGAAGGAGCCTGAGCTTGTGCGGGAGGTCGAGAGATATCGACTAGAAATAGTCGGGCTCGCCTCCACGCACAGCGTGGGCTCTGGAACCCATCTCCTTGAGAGGGGTTGGACTCTCTTCTACTCTGGAGTGGCCCACGGGGAGAGGCGGCGGGCTGGTGTGGGTTTGCTTGTTGCCCCCCAGCTCAGCCGTCTCGTGTTGGGGTTTACCCCAGTGGATGAGAGGGTTGTATCCCTGCGCCTTCGGGTTGGGGAGAGGTCTCTGACTATCATTTCAGCCTACGGGCCGAGTGGTAGTGCAGAGTACCCTGCCTTCTTGGCGTCCCTGTCGGGGGTGCTGGATAGTGCCCCTCCCGGGGACTCCATTATTCTGCTGGGGGACTTCAACGCCCACGTGGGGAACGACAGTGACACCTGGAGAGGCGTGATCGGGAGGAATGGCCTCCCCGATCTGAATCCGAGTGGTGTTTTGTTATTGGACTTCTGTGCTAGTCACGGATTGTCCATAACGAACACCATGTTCAAACATAAGGGTGTCCATCAGTGCAGTTGGCACCAGGACACCCTAGGCAGGAGGTCGATGATCGACTTTGTTGTCGTATCATCAGACCTTCGGCCGCATGTTTTGGACACTCGGGTGAAGAGAGGGGCTGAGCTGTCCACTGATCATCACCTGGTGGTGAGTTGGATCCGCTGGAGGAGGAGAAAGCCGGACAGACTCGGCAGGCCCAAGCGCATAGTGAGGGTCTGCTGGGAACGCCTGGCGGAGCCCTCGGCCAGGGATGTATTCAACTCCCACCTCCGGGAGAGCTTCGACCAGATCCCGGGGGATGTTGGAGACATAGAGTCCGAGTGGACCATGTTCTCTGCATCTATTGTCGATGCTGCTGCCCATACCTGCGGCCGTAAGGTCTGCGGTGCCTGTCGTGGCGGCAATCCCAGAACCCGGTGGTGGACACCGGCAGTAAGGGATGCTGTTAAGTTGAAGAAGGAGTCCTATCGGCTGTGGTTGGCTTGTGGGACTCCTGAGGCGGCTGACGGGTACCGTGAGGCCAAGCGTGCTGCGGCCCGGGCTGTGGCAGAGGCAAAAACTCGGGCTTGGGAAGAGTTCGGTGAGGCCATGGAGAAGGACTACCGGTTGGCCTCGAAGCGATTCTGGCAAACCGTCCGGCGCCTCAGGAGGGGGAAGCAGTGCTTTGCCAACACTGTTTATAGTGGGGGCGGGAGACTGCTGACCTCGACTGAGGACATTATCGGGCGGTGGAAGGAGTACTTCGAGGATCTCCTCAATCCTGCCATCACGCATTCTGTGGTGGAAACAGAGGCTGGGGACTCGGGGTTGGATTCTTTCATCACCCAGGCTGAAGTCACCGAGGTGGTTAAAAAGCTCCGCGGTGGCAAGGCTTCGGGGGTGGATGAGATCCGCCCTGAGTACCTCAAGTGTCTGGATGTTGTAGGGCTGTCATGGTTGACACGCCTCTTCAACATTGCGTGGCGGTCGGGGACAGTGCCTCTGGACTGGCAGACTGGGGTGGTGGTCCCCCTTTATAAGAAGGGGGACCGGAGGGTGTGTTCCAACTACAGGGGGATCACACTCCTCAGCCTCCCTGGTAAGGCCTACGCCAGGGTATTGGAGAGGAGAGTCCGACCGATAGTCGAACCTCGGCTTCAGGAGGAACAGTGTGGTTTTCGTCCCAGCCGTGGAACACTGGACCAGCTCTATACCCTCTACAGGGTGCTCGAGGGTTCATGGGAGTTTGCCCAACCGGTTCACATGTGTTTTGTGGACCTGGAGAAGGCATTCGACTGTGTCCCTCGTGATGCCCTGTGGGGGGTGCTCCAGGAGTATGGAATCGGGGGCCCTTTATTAGGGGCCATCCGGTCCCTGTACGAGCGGAGCAGGAGTTTGGTCCGCATTGCCGGCACTAAGTCGGACCTGTTCCCAGTGCATGTTGGACTCCGGCAGGGCTGCCCTTTGTCGCCGGTCCTGTTCATAACTTTTATGGACAGGATTTCTAGACGCAGCCAAGGGCCGGAGGGGGTCTGGTTTGGGGACCAGTGGATTTCGTCTGTTCTTTTTGCGGATGACGTGGTCCTGCTGGCCCCCTCTAGCCAAGACCTACAGCATGCGCTGTGGCGGTTCGCAGCCGAGTGTGAAGCGGCTGGGATGAGGATCAGCTCCTCCAAGTCCGAGGCCATGGTACTCGACCGGAAAAGGGTGGCTTGTCCTCTTCAGGTTGGAGGGGAGTTCCTGCCTCAAGTGGAGGAGTTTAAGTATCTCGGGGTCTTGTTCACGAGTGAGGGAAGAATGGAGCGGGAGATCGACAGACGGATCGGTGCAGCTGCCACAGTAATGGGGGCGCTGTGCCGGTCCATTGTGGTGAAGAGAGAGGTGAGCCGAAAAGCAAAGCTCTCAATTTACCGGTCGGTCTACGTTCCTACCCTCACCTATGGGCATGAACTTTGGGTCATGACCGAAAGAACGAGATCACGGATACAAGCGGCTGAAATGAGCTTCCTCCGTAGGGTGGCCGGGCACTCCCTTAGAGATAGGGTGAGGAGCTCGGCCATCCGGGAGGAGCTCGGAGTAGAGCCGCTGCTCCTCCACATTGAGAGGAGCCAGTTGAGGTGGCTCGGGCATCTATACAGGATGCCTCCTGGACGCCTTCCTCGGGAGGTGTTCCAGGCACGTCCCACCGGGAGGAGGCCCAGGGGACGGCCCAGGACACGCTGGAGGGACTATGTCTCTCGGCTGGCCTGGGAACGCCTTGGGCTCCCCCTGGAGGAGCTGGAGGAGGTGTCTGGAGAGAGGGACGTCTGGGCGTCTCTGCTGAGTCTGCTGCCCCCGCGACCCGGTCCTGGATAAGCGGAAGACGACGAACGAACGAACGAACTCAATTAGATTTGGCCATGTTATTTCAAGCACAAACTTCGGCGAACACCCCTTTGGACTCTTCCACAAACACATCTTCAGAAGCAAGATTTTAAGCTCATGAAAAACGTTATAGATAACTATTTGGAATCACACACACTCATCTATCAAAAAATAATAAAGCTAAATAACGACCACAGTTAAATCCTGTACCATTATAAGAGGGAAAGTGAGCAAATTATTTCTTTAATATTTAAAAAGAAAGGCATACTGGTGTTTTTAACCATTTCATGCTGTTGCCTTCTTTATATTACAGTGTTTTGAAATATGCGATGAAAATACTTTTTCTTTTTGTTTAGGAGAAAAACAAAAAAAACGTTCTGAAAAGCAAAAGTACATTTAAACAGACTGCTGAAAAAAACAGGTCTATCCTACACTTCCTTGTATAAATACAAAAAATATATATTTGACTGCAATATTTGAAAAATGTAAACTGATGCTGCTAATCAGAGCACCATCTGGGCTTTTCACAATGACAAATGCAACACCATTATCCTCATGCAGACAGACTCTAACTTGTGTTCTACAGACCACTGCCCTGGATTTTGTGGCAGTTCTGAACACCTCCTTCTATATTCTTTGTAATTGAATCAAATGATTGTAGCTGGTTTTCATAAGCCTTGTTGTTAATTGGGAGATAGTACTCAGAAGCGAAAGCAGAAATCTCATTAGAACTAATAAAATAGAGCATCCTAATGGAGGTGTTTGAACAAATGCACACTGCAAGTAATAAATGTCAACAGCTTACAGTAATGTTGACAACAAACGATGAAGGAACTCACCTGCATAGAGGTAGGTAGTTGTTCGTCTTCTCATGATCACCAGGAGTGAACAGGAAGTGTTGCTACAAGATCTTTTAAGCAATTACATGTTGCACAATAGGTCCACAGAAATTCTATGCCTTTCTATCTACCTAGATTCTGGGGGGATCAAGGTGTCCTAACCCATTTACTTGGCATTGAGACTACTTTTCTAGATGTGCAGTCTTCTACCCTGGACAGTGTCTATGATGGTTGGATGGTAGAGTGTGCATATACAGAGGCTTCAGTCTTCGACGCAGCTGCCCCTGAGTCCCGACCCCAGCAATCTATGCTGCATGTTTTCTTCCTCTCTTTACCCCACTTCCTGTCTGCCTTTCAAATTAAAAAAAAGGACATTAGTACGGCAAAAAAAACAAATAAGGTGGGACTGACTTGCCCTAGATCCTGGACATATACAGGTCTGGGTCAGGAGAAAGACAGCTAAGATCTCTGCAGACCCAACACATCCTGGACACAAACTGTTTAGACTTTAACCTTTAGGTTGGCGCTACAGAGCGCTATTTGCAAAAAGAGCTGGCACAGAGACAGTAGCATACTTGTACTCAGACCCACTGACATGCTTGCCCGAGACAGCACATTCTTGCAGTTGTTGTATCCTGATGATCTAAACATGTCCCTAAAGATGCCACATGACATGTCCCAAGGTGTGAATTTCTGGAAAACCACCTGTGTAGACATGTCAGGGCTCCAGATGTTAGAAAGATTCAATTTGAGGCCACTTCCTCTGTCTATATTTCCATTTTTTCTGACTACAACTTGTAAGCTTTTTATTTCCAACCATATTCAGAACTAAAGAAGCCCTTTGGATGAGAGGCAAAATGTCTTCAGGAAATATTTAAGGTCTTAGGATGTCTTTCTGTTATACAAAAGGGGATTTAATTCACCTATTTAAAGAAAGTAAATAAATGTTAAACTAATTAGAAAATATTTGTACAATATTTGGATTTCTTGAGCCGTACTTGTATATCAGCTACTTACAGTCCTAATGCAGCCAGGGTCACATTCTGTAGGTGTTTGGGATTTGTTTTGGTTTATTTTCTTCTATGTCTTGTATTTAGCTAATGGGTTATTTTAGTTTATGTTCTGTTACATCTGTAGGATTTTTCATTTTTGTGAAATAGGTTCCTTGTTTTTCCTGTTCAGATCTATTCATGTTTATTGGTTCACACCCCCAGCCACTGCCACCATGTCATTGGTCTCATTCAGCTCACCTGTGCCTGGCTTAATTGTTTACACCTGATTTTCATGCAACCTTTCACATCAGTGTAAATATGTTCATCCATTATCACTGTTCTCTATGGGATAATCCTGTTTTTGGTTCATATTTGTGTTCATGTCTGTATTCAAGCCTGCTTTGTGTTTATGTTCCATGTCCTGATCTACTCATCCCAAGCTGAAAGTTTTGTTTTTTTCTTTAAATCTTTCAAATCACTGTATTGTGGAGCTAAATTGGGGCCATAAAGTTTGTCCGAAAATTTTTTTTTTTAAACTGAAAAAAAAAAAGGATTTGGTGTGGGGACGGGACATAGATGACATGGGTTGTGGAATGATGACTGACAGCTTACAGCTGGCCGTTGATGCCTTTTCTATTCAGAAAATCCACACATTTTGTATCATTGATTTGAAAGGCAGACTTGCCACTTCCAATATGGTGAACTAGCTGAAGTATTGCAGCAACGGGCCAGCACAAAATTCATGTCAGGCGGTTTCTCTCAACTGCTTTAAATAGAAAAGTAGTAGAGCTCAGATGAATTTCATAGTGACATGCTGTCAAAATATGGCCAAATACAGGCTTTGTTTATGAGAGACTTGCTAATGTTTGGGGTAGTTCTCGCATGAACTCCCAGAATGCATGTGAACCCACGTAAACATCTGCTCTCGGGAGCACCGTTTCCACAGCCGGAGCCGTAGCTGGGCTGAGTTGCCCGCAGCGCAGTGTGAGTGGCTTTCTGCAGCACGACCGCACCGCATCTGCAACGTATCTGCACCGTGTTCAGTGTGAGCCCGGCATTACTTTGACAGCATGGGAAATGTCCAATGCAGACTGAAAATGCTACGCAAATTTTTACAGATTGTAATTTCTCAAATGATATTTGTGTTGTGTGCTGACATAAACAGCTGGGATCAGTGAAGCATATGTTTTTTAAAACCAATCACATAAACATAGAATATCGATGATGTTTTAAAGACATTTCTAGTTCCCACGGTTCCTGAATGCAACTCTTGGGAATATTTCCTTTAGGCGCCGAAGCTGTCAGTCATCATTCCACACTCCATGTCATCAATGTCCCGCCCCCACAGCGAGGGAGCAGTAGTTTGAAACTGAAAAATAAATCTGAAGCTGAAAAAAAAAAAACTTCAATCTGAAAAGTAGTTTTAAACATTTCAGTTTTACATCTTGTTTTCAGTTTCAAAATTACTTTTCAGTTTTAAATCCTTTTTTTTTTCAGTTTCAAAAAAATAATGTTTTTGGACAAACTTTATGGCCCCAATTTAGCTCCTTACTGTACTGGTTAATTTATCTATTTAATGCTGATTGATGCATATTCCATTTAGGGTTAAAAGAGTATTATCTTTGTATCAACACTGCCTAGAGAAAACACAGCCAATAGCTTGTTCACATTGAAAGGGCAAAAAACTTCACCAGCTGACAGCTGAAAAATCTATCAACCGAAAAGGTTTTTGGTTAAAACATCATGAGGCTGAAAATGCCACTAACCCTTCTGGTTTTGTCTACTCCTTACTGCCATGTTGCTCTGTTAGTTTTAAACTTGATGCCTCCAGGTTTTTTTAAAGTAGAGAAGTCCTAAGGATGCAGAGATCATGAATGAGTGGCTGTTTCTAGACATTTGACTTCCTTTACAGCTATACAGGTCCAGGGTTTAATTCCACACATTTAGCAGTAAGTGTGCTCATAGACAAGTCTTTTAGAATGCACACTTTCTCATAAATGGTAATGTTAACCTCTCATTAGTGGGTGGCATTTCTTGAGAGCCACCAGACTTGGGCAGCACCTCTGCTATTGTAATTGGCATGCGGCAGCTGAGTAGTGGCTGACTTTATGTGGGTGACAGCTGACAGTAAATCATTTGCTAAACTGGAAACACTGATTTGGCCATTTCTTACTAAATATGGAGCTAAGTTTGGGCCTCATTAATGATGGCAGGTCAGTCTAATGAGAGCAGAGGCCATTCTATCAGCAGTCTGTGTCCATGGAGGTATGAACACAACTGCTCATGGCTACAGCAAGCTGTCTGTTCAAAAAGACTAATTTCTTTTCTGCAGAAAATATGCCTTAATCACAGTTTGCATTATATGTTCACAGGAGGGTGACATGTTTGGCTGTACAGGAATTAAGTCCTGCGCCAGTTCCATTTGTCAGCTCACCCACTTTTCCTTCCTCTGTGCTGTAACTCGGTGGTGGATGCATGTCTGTCATCACAGGGAGCAAGGTCCATCATGTAGGAGCACCATCTGTTACAAGAAGGGAATTATGTTAATTATTGACTGTAACATGACAGGAGTTTGGAAGACGGGAGAGAGGTAGAGATCAGATGGATGGAGAAAGGAATTATTGGTGATAGAAAATAACAGAAGCAAACAGTCAAGGGACAGATGAACTGAGTAAAGCCAAGTTTAAACAGGTGATTTTAAAATGCAACTTAATTTTTAACTCTAGAACTACCGAAAGGTGATTGATTTATCACTTGAACATTTTTAGCCCTTTAAATTTAACCTCCTGAATCTCACACTGCATTACTTATCTTAGAATTACTCTTTAGATCTTCTTAAATAAGAAGGCCATGGTCTTGTACTCTTAAGGGAAAGTTTATGGCTGTACTGAAAATCATGAGGGAAAAAATGTACATCTGCTTCCATAGTAGATGAGAAAACAAGCTGGGTGCAGCTAAGCAAATGTGCTTGATCAACTGACCATCAGCACGTTTGTGGAGAGTATCCACAAACAAGTACTCATTGCTGTGTAGAGTATCTCCTCTACACAGCAATGAGTTGTGTGGAGCATACAGGTATGTGTTAGCACTATACCAAGAAGGAATGACATCAGAAATGCCTTTACAGAAGCAACTGTTGCCATCTATCAATCAGGGAAGGCAAACAACATGGAGTCCATCATTCTGGAGTGACAAAAGATTGTTGACAAGTGGAGAATATTTAAGACTTTAAAGCATGTTAAAGTCTGAAATAGCAGGGGTTGGTTGGATGTGTTGCCAGTAGAAAGGCTCTTCTCTCTAAAAACAAACAGACAGATGGGGCCTAGGCAGAGATGTTTGGTTATCATGCATGTCTGTCTGGCAATTCTACTCACACATGCCTTTCTATAAAACTCTGGGACACACTGTCAATGCAAAGATCACAGCCATAGCAAAGGAAGCTGCTCAGATGATGGGGAAAGGTTTTCCTGTCCGGGAGGATTGGATTGGCCTTATATTATCTTATGTTTGGCTCTATCTACTTTCAATTGTAGGATTAATCATCATTGTATTGTTTGCCAAAATGAAGCTTCCTACATTGGTCCATGCTCAGCAACAAGTGTGGCTGGCGCAATCGTCCCTGACCGAGCCTTGCAGGAGAACGCTGAGGGCTCTACCTGTGGTTCCGGGGGAACTCTTCGCTCTTCGGTTCCGCCGCACTGGAGGCCTTGGAGCGTACAGCCCAGGCCTCAAGAACACGGCAGCAGCTGGCGGGTCTCCATAGACCTCCCTGCCGGCCAGTTGCTGCTGGGGCAGCTAAGGACTCGTTCCGGGGTTCCCTCCCCCCTCCTGTCCCTTTCTTGGGGTCCACAAGCACGGCTCCTAGACTGAGATCGACTAGGGCCCAAGGGGACCATGTTGGGGCCCAGGATTTGTGCCCAGTTCGGTCTGCTCATCCCGGTTGGTGTTTCCCCAGGCCCTCCTGGGGCCAGGGGGCCCGTCGGTGATGTTCTGGAGCCGGCGGTGGGGTTTTTCTCCCCGGGCCAGCTCAGTTATTGGGCTGTTCACGCCCCGGACTCGTGGATGTTGTCCACTCTGTCCCAGGGATATCGTCTTCAGTTCCGCCGCCGGCCTCCTACCCCCAGACGGGCCAAGATGACGGTCATCTGCGACCCGATGAAGGCTCGGGCCCTGGACCAGGAGATCTGCACCTTGCTGGCCAAGGGTGCGATTGTTCCGGTGGACCCCCTGCGGGATCCCGGGGGTTTTTATTCAGTTTATTTTCTGGTTCCCAAGAAGACCGGCGGTCTTCGTCCAATTCTGGACCTCCGGGGTCTGAACACTTTTCTCAAGGTTCTGCCTTTCCATATGTTGACCACCCGGGAGGTTCTGCAGGCAATCTCCCTGGGAGACTGTTTTATGGATATCGACCTGAAGAATGCCTATTTTCTTGTCCCCATTGCTCCGGACTATTGGCGTTTTCTCCGCTTTGCTTTTCACGGGAGGCACTTCCAGTTCCAGATTCTTCCCTTTGGTCTTTCCCTTTCTCCTCGGGTGTTCACCCGGTGTGTGGCAGCGGCCCTTCCCCCCCTGCAGGCATAGGGACTGCGGATCCTGCGCTATTTGGACGACTGGCTCATTTGTGCAGCAACCCACGGTCAGGCGATCCGAGACACCCGGACAGTGGACCTGGAGAAGAGCAGCCTGACCCCATCCCAGGTGACTATTTTCTTAGGCATGGTTCTAGATTCTGGTTCCATGACCGCCTGTCCTTCTCCTCGGCTTCTTTCATTGCAGCCCCTGCAGATGTGGCTGAATGGGGTCGGCCTGGACCCCTCCCAGCGTACTCACCGGCTCCAACGGCTTCGGGTTGTGCCTCGGTGCTTACAGTCTCTATCCCAGTGGCAGAGCGGGTCCTACATCATGGCGGGTGTCCCGCTCGACCCCCTTCCGTGTCGGAAGGAAGTCGTCCATACGGATGCTTCCTCCAAAGGTTAGGGAGCGACCTGGCAAGTAACTACTGTTCTATGAATCCCAGATTACTGCCAGAGCGCTCGGTCCCCGCGTGCTCGCAAGAAGATTGTCGGGACTGGGCTCCCGGTGTCCTGTGACTATATAGACTCACGTGAGCCACCGGTAGGTTACATGTGACCATATTGTTATTAATTTCTCGACCTGTGCATGCGCAAGAATGATCATTCATCTTGACTTTAAGTTATCTTCTGTATACTCCTCAATAATTCCCTGTCTCCCTCTCTGAAGGCTCTTTTTTTCTTGTTAAGCAGGTCCTTCAGGTCACTGGTGATCCAGGGTTTGTTATTGGGGAAGAATCTCACAGTTCTGGTGGGGATGGTGTTATCCACACAGAAGTTTATATAGTCGGTTACATATTCAGTCATGCCATTGATGTCCTCTCCATGTGGCTGGCACAGTGCGTCCCAGTCTGTAGCCTCAAAACAACCTCGCAGGGCTTCTTCAGCTTCTTGTGACCATTTTCTCACAGTCCTCTTTATTACAGATTGTCTCTGAACAAGGGGCATATATTTCGAGCAGAGAAAAACAAGATTAGCATCTGATTTGCCTAGAGGAGGTCTTGCTGTAGAGATGTATGAGTCCTTGACATTTGCATAAAACAAATCCAACATTTTGTTTTCTCTGGTAGAGCAGCTGACAAACTATTAAAACGTTTAAGGTGCAGCAGAGAGTGAAACATGGTTAAAAAATGGATATTGCCACAAACTCATTTTGGTGTTGTGTCTGTAGCTTAGCAACAACTCGGATGATCGCATCACATGCAGTGTCGTAAACTATTGCCAAAATAAAACTGGTGAACTCCCTGGTTAAATAATATGGACGAACACATACTGCCGAACAGTTCAATATCTGGACTGCAGAGATGACACTTCACAGTAACATGTCCTGGATTACAGCATCTGTTGTTCACATGTACTGCCAGTTCACCTCCTTTACGTTTTCTGCTCCTCTTTAAATCTCTGGTTTGAACTTCCTCCTCTCTCTTCTTTTTGCTCCTGGTCTGCATCCACGACGCCTCCTTTTCAACTCATCAGGGTTTATGAACAGGCTTTGGATCACTCTTTCTTTAAAAGACGTTTCATTAGGATCTGGGTTGTGTTTATGTTTGCTTTTGTGTTTTGTGCTTGCTACACCTATTCAGAGTTTTCAGACGGTGCTGGAGTTCTCAGGTGTGCTGGGTGACAGGTGCGACTTATTCCACTGAATACTTTGAGGAGTACTTAAGCAGGAGGCTGCCAGCACTTTGACACCAGAGTGTTTTGCCCTCAGTGATTGAAACTTTGAACTTTGGATTTACTTCGCTAAGCACTGACTACGTGTCTGCAAGTTTTCTGGATAATGTTGAAGCCGTCTCTATTTAGAGGATTATGACACGTTTGCTGTATTTAGCCCTAGTTTAAGAACTCAATCAATTGATTAGAGATGTGATCCTGTTTTCTATTAAATGGAGAATGCAAAAAGTGTAGTTATTAAAAGACAAATACCTTCTATCATGAGATGATTAGTCAGCAATCAGCAATAATTTTGCCCTAATTAAGAATAAGTTTCCATCTGCAGCAAGCAGTTGGCAGGATCAAAATCAGTCCTGGGGACCATTTGCAGTATCTCAGATGTACACACATTAAAAATTAAACATTTGACATTCTATGGATTAGGAGGTAGAGGTCTCAGAAATACAGTACTGTGCAAAGGTTTTAGGCAAGTGTGAAAAAAATGCTGGTGGAAACAGGAGAGTTGAGGTGCACATTTAATTCTGCTGTGATTTGGGCAGCCGTGGTTTTATGTTTTTTGGATACAATCCGGGTTAGCACCCGAACATCCCTTTTTAGACAGCTTCCTCTTGCGTCCACAGTTAATCCTGTTGGATGTGGTTCGTCCTTCTTGGTGGTATGCTGACATTACCCTGGATACTGTGGCTCTTGATACATCACAAAGACTTGCTGTCTTGGCCACAGATGTGCCAGCAAGACGTGCACCAACAATTTGTCCTCTTTTGAACTCTGGTATGTCACCCATAATGTTGTGTGCATTTCAATATTTTGAGCAAAACTGTGCTCTTACCCTGCTAATTGAACCTTCACACTCTGCTCTTACTGGTGCAATGTGCAATCAATGAAGACTGGTTACCAGGCTTGTCCAATTTAGCCATGAAACCTCTCACACTAAAATGACAGGTGTTTCAGTTTCATTGTCCAACCTCTGTAAATCAAATCACTATTTGTTGTGACCACCCTTTGCCTTCAAAACAGCATCAATTCTTCTAGGTAAACTTGCACACAGTTTTATTATCCACAAGCTGTCAGACTACTGAACACTGGACAAGAATACTGCACTAAATCACATTTGTGACACTTTATTAGCTTATTGCTGCTGCACAATGTGTACTTTTTTATTGCACGCCATTAGCGCTTTTGTTTTTATAGTGAGTTGAATGGTTCGTCCTATCCAAAGCATTTCATTGCATTGTTGACTGTATGTTAACCTGCATATGACAAATAAACCATACCAATGCCATATCACTGCTGTTTGTTTTGTGAGCAGTTTGTCATGTGTGCTGCTGTTCCAAAATGCACAGCATTCTCAAGGTGATTAACAACTTTTAACACAAAAAGTATTGAGTGCAACGCTAATGAAAAAATCCCCCCATGTCCCCTTGTGGGCTCCGTACATAATGATGTGAACTCTTGAATCTATATAATACCCGAGTTTCACTTGTTCAATTGAATTACTGAATTAAATAAATTTTTTGATAATATTTTAACTTATTGAGATGCATCAAATATCTTCTCACACTGCAAAGGAAACACATTTTATAAGACACCTCATGTGACAATGCAAATGATAGGATGCCCTGAAGAGAGCCAGATTTACAGCGACCTCAAATATCCATTAATGCTAATGTGAGTTTCTAAATAAAATTCATTACACCCAAACAAATAGTAAAACTGATCTCTAGTGTGGCATGTCCTATACAGAAAGCATAACCATCTGTCATAGCTGTGCTCCATAAAGTCTGCTGAAGACCACTGGCACACTGTTGCCTCCACGTTCAGTTATACTGTGGGGAGATGGCTCCACTTTACAGTGCACACATGTTCGTTGCAGAAATAATTCCTGCTCACCTCTGTGCACCTGTTTTTCCTAAGCACATTCAGTTTCTCTATTAAAATATTTGTTGAGCTTCATCATTTTTGTGATAAAACACATGTGAGTCTGTTTGTATGTGGTATGTGAGGATTTAGGTTCCTCCTCCCTAAATAGGCCTTGAAGATTTTCCTCCCCTGCATGCTGAAAGATATGGAGGACAGAATGCACAGCCCTCATTAAACGCACAGATGTACTCCACAGTTTGGCTGAGGCTCATATGAAGCTTCATCGGTCCCACTAAAGCTAAACTAGGTCAGGAAAGTTACAGTAAGTTATTTACTTCAAAGTTCAATGTGTAGTTTCACAAGTGAGCAACTGTGGGTGTACTCTGTGTCATATTTTTGGCATTTTTAGTGACAGTATGTGGGTGGAACCAATCAGGGCAGGGAGAGCAATCACACTGGAAACATTTGACATGGCACAAGGAAGATGGAAGGTAGGATACTGTACTTTATCTTACTCTTATACTCCATATCTGCTGTACATTTATGTCAGTTTTAATACTTATGTATTAGCTTGTACCAACTTGCTCCAAGTAAAAACAGGAGAAGTCTTTGGAATGTCAAGGACGGAAAAAAAAAATAGTCCAAGTTTTCCAAGACATATGAATAAGACGGATCTGTAGAGGCCAAGAGAGCAAACTTGATGTCACAAAGCATTAGGATGTCAGGTCTTTACAGAACAACTGTGTCCCAAAGTGGGTAAGTACTGCAGAATTGATATCAGCCAGGTGGAAATAATTTCTTAAATGCTTTGAAAGATATTTCCATTCCTCCATTGACCAGAAGACGCTAACAGTGTCATGGTTTGTAGATATTTGAACTTTGTTTTGGATCTTGCTCATGATGTTTTTCAGGTGGTGTTTTAGTTCATTGCCATGTTCATCCCATGTTCTTGCCTGCATCTGCCTGTTGTGAGTTGTCATGTTTTTATTATTTATTAAACCTTTTTACCTGCCTCTGTGCCTTCTGCCTGTTTGAACCACACACTGTGACAAATGGAAACATCTGCAAAAAGCAAACACGAGACTCTGATGTTCCCAAACCATCGTCCATTCTACAACTACGCCTTAAATCCTGCCCACAAACAACACAAACAGAATCAATGATAAAAGGCAGCCCTACATTAGGAACTAGCTCAACTTTCTGGGAGGAATGCAAACACATCTGTTGCTTTGGTCCTGTGTTTGTCAACCCTGGTCATCAAGGCACAGAGCCCTGCATGTTTTAGATGTTTCTCTGCTTTAACACACCTGATTCAGATGGTTGATGATTCATCAGCCATCCATTGAAATCAGGTGTGCTGAAGCAGTGAAGAATCAATTGGTCAGTGCGTCCTTTCCAATATCTTAGAGTGATGGGTAACTCATTGCCCAGTACTTCAGGAGAAAAAAAGGAATAATGATGATCTGTGGAAATTCTGACAAGATCTAATTTACGATGGATGTCTCTAACCTATAACAGATGTTTTGCCTAAACCAAACCAAGCAGAAGTGAAAAGAGAAAGTGAATAATAAGCAAAACATAAAAAAAGAGTTTGGAAAAAAAAGCCAAATGATCCTACACCCAAATATTTGCAATAGTTCTTCTACCTCAAATAGACAGATATCACATCACAATTAGTTATTTTTTTTAGAAAAAAAGTAGAATGAAATAATCAGATTAACGTATGAAAGACCATGTGGATAGATTGTGGTTTCCGTCTGATTACCTTCTGTCTTCCCTTTTTTACTAGCTCACTGTGACCTGACATCTGTCTGCTACAGGTCAACGAACTATTACTGAGAACTTCACAGTGTGTCATTTCAAGAGATGTGAACTATCCCTTTAAGAAACACGTAAAAGTGCTTCCTTACACAAGACAGCTGCAAATAGCATGGCTGAATAATCTAAACAGGCTGTGTGGTTTTGGCTGTTTTCACATTTAACAGAAAAAAATGGTTTTATGGGGACAGTTTAGTGGACTAGCTGCCCTCTACAGGTTACAGACTGGTCCTGTGTAGTGACTAGGTTTCCATTCAAACCAAGGAGATTTACAGTATAAAGCGATTGTTCAGAGTTTTACTGGAGGACCTTTGTGAATTAGTTATCAGAAGCTGGTAGTTTTATTGCAATAGGTAGATGTTTACTTGACAGGAGTCAGTAGACAGGATGGTAGAGATCCCAACTACTTACCAAAGTAAAACCTTGGAGATAAAATTACTGGACATTTTGTTTCGATACCAGGAATGGAATTATTTTCATGTTTATTCATACTTACAAAAAAAGGAAAACGTGTAGTAAGGACATCAATCAACAGTTTTGTTAAAGATTATCAAATCCAGTATGCTCACAGAAACTGAACATTTTTCTATTATGGCTGATGTTTGTGAATTTCTCCAACCTAACTCCTGGTCAAATGGCAGCAGATATCAGGGTCAGACAGCGGATTGAAAGCATATAAAAACTGTCTCTGAGCTCTCATTTCTTTGAAACTACAAAAACATGCATTTCAAAGTTTGAAAGTTAAAACATTTTTGAACTAACTTTGAGCACACTGAATCTGAAAGCATTGCAAAAGTCCTACCTTTGCTGCAAAACATTCACATCCTTTCCGCTGAGGATAATGACAGAGGGAGAAGAAGGGCTAATTCCCTGTGGATACCCAGCCTTTGAGTGAGAGAGGTGGAGGAAGAAGACAGAATGCGTGAAGACAAGAAGGCATGCATGAGACAAACGAGCAGTGAAGAAGAAGGGAGTGAAATTTATGAGAAAGGAAAAACCAATAGCGGGGGTTAAATTGGAGGCTTTGCTGCGCACTGGGGAGCCAGACAAGATGGATGGAGCAACTGGAGGATAAAATGGCACTTGGGCAGCTAAGGGTGACTCAGCAGGGTGTTGTAGTCTCACTTCTACTGCATAGCAGGTGTAGAAGACAAATTATACAGTGGTAAACAAGAACTTCAGTACACCACGCTGTATGACACTTATTAGTCATACAGTAATACTTACTTTGACAAAACAACATTAAATTTACTGCTATGGTGACTGGAATTATTTATTACTTTAACTGGAACTAGAAATTTAAAGTTAACATTAAATTCCTCAAAGCAAGACTTGTATTAATCAGCTTTTTTAAAGTTAATAAATAAATAAATATGGCTGCATTTTAGAAATATAAGATCTCCTGGAGGAAATATTGAATCATTTTAATATTGCCATATTTTCTCTCGTGTGAAGCATTGTCAAGCTCACAGTAGCATTTTGTCTGTTAAGGTAAGTCTAAGCAATCATAACGTGCCCC
The DNA here is from genome assembly GCF_021462225.1 of Girardinichthys multiradiatus. Lineage (NCBI taxonomy): Eukaryota > Metazoa > Chordata > Actinopteri > Cyprinodontiformes > Goodeidae > Girardinichthys > Girardinichthys multiradiatus. Next base: position 6,689,668 of record NC_061815.1, read on the forward strand.
TAATATGAATGTGTGTTTTAAATTTGCATGCTCTGGTCTGCAGTGCTGTGAAAAACTATTACAGCAGCATGTTACAGATTTCTTATGTTATTTTGCCTTTTTGTCACACTTACACTTACATGTTTGTTGAGGAGGAGCAGGCCCGCCGACAGGATCTGGCCTGGGGTGATGCAGTTAAACTAAGCTGTAAACCTGACATTGTCTCTCCTCTCCAAGGTGGGCAGCCACTCCTGCATCACTTTCATCTGCTCCACTCTACTCAAGCTTTAACCTTGAATAATAAACACTCATTGTGTGATAACACTAGAAGCTACTGTTTAAGGATTTTTCTAACTCTCAATAATAATAATAATCAATCTATAAGCAGCAAAGTCCCAAATATATCTTAGTCTTAGCTACTAATAATAATGGATTTATATTTCCATACTACTAATAATAAGGCATTTATATTTCCACAACTATAAGTGAAGTAAAAGTAACATGAAATAAATAAATATAGCATTAAACATGCCATTAAATTAAAGGTACCATTTATTTATTTAATACATTATGGAAAAAAATAAATGTACCATTATATGATGAAATTGACTTATTATATAATTAAATGTGCCATTGAACAATTAAATATAATTTTAAAGATGACAATACTTAATTAGTAGCGCACTTAATTATTTAATGATGTATTAAATAAATAAATTGTACATTTAATGGTACATTCACATTTTTTTCTATTTCACAATGTATTTATTTAAGATCGTCCCTTTCAATCTTCAATAATCGAGTGATGAAGCCTGTATGTCACTCATTTAATTAAGGCAGGTGTATGGCAACAAGGAGACACCTAAAACATGCAGTACAGTGGTCCCTGAGGAGCAGGGTTGGGAACCAGTGCAACTAAACACGTTTTACAAGCATCATACTGTGTGTTCAACTCTCATGAGGTTCGGTAATATTTGCAACTTTCCTGTCAGCTCTGTGAGTTTAGTAGATAAGTCCTTCTGACTTTACGTTGCAAATCCAATTTTAACAGGTCTTGTTTTCCACTAATGTTTGCTCCGTCCATTGCTGTTTTTTGAACGCGGACGGAAAACATCAATCGGAAGCACTGTTGGCTTTTGGGTTGTGTAGTTCGCTTGACTTGCATTATAGTACAGGCCTCTTGGGGAAAATAAATACAAAATGGCAGTGTCGATCGTAGTTTATTTTACCTTCTATTGATTAGCCCCTGCTCTTGTCTGCTCCAGTTGATTTTTTTTTATCCTGTACTATCCCAATAACATGATCTTTACAAACTCTGACTCCCATCCCACGGGATTCCCACAGGAATCCTGTGACCCGTTGGATTCCCAAAAAAATATCAGCCTCTAGTGTACAGTGCTTTGAGTAGTCTGCATTTAACCACCATGCAAAAAAATTTGAATTCCAGCAAAATATCGGAATTCAGCCTCAAGGCCCTTTTGTGTGAACGTAGCCTTCGTGTTGTTTAAAATGAGCACTACACAACCGTCTGAATCCTAACTGTGTAATGTGGTGGTGGCAGCATCAGCAATGTGTTTCAGCAGGTACAAGGAAGCTGATCAAAGTTGAATAATACAGGGCAATAGTGAAGAATACCTGTTGGAGGCTGCAAAAGCTGTAAGACTCGGTCAGGGCTTCACCTTCCAGCAGGACAACAACCCTGAGCACAAACCCAAAGCTATACCAGATTGAGTTGTATCAAACCACGGTTCATGTGTTAGAATGACCCAAAGTCCAGGCCTAAAGGAAATTAGGAATTTTGTGTCTGTTTTTCTTCATTTCCTGTTGTTTATTTTCGCTAGTTGTTGCCATTTTAGTTTGTTGTTTTGTGGATCAGTTTCATAGTTCCTTCTTGTGTTCTTTGTACATTTTGAATTATTTCTGTTAGATTATCCCTAGGGTTTCTGTGTATCTCTGTTCAACTACTGTGTTAATTTTTCTCCCTCTCCCTTAGCTTCCTGCTTTCCCTCTGCTTCAGCAGCTCCACAGATCATCCGATTGCCACACCTGCATCCAGTATCATTCTCCACATCTCCCTGTATATTTAACGCTTTACTCAGATTGTTCTCTGCCAGATCCTCCTGTTACATGCCCCTTCTCCATGCCTGTTATTTAGCCGTGTTCCTTGTACAGTTTTTTCTGCGTGCTTCTCTGTAGGTTCTTTAGTTCTTACATAAAAATGTCATCATGTCCATCCAAAGCTCCAGTCTGTGCCTGGGGCGTGCTTTTCTACCACACACCTTGAAAAACCATCATTTACTTTCCACTTCATAATAATGCACTACTTTGTATTAGTCTCTGACATAAAATACCAAAGAAATGCATTGAATTCTGTAGATGCATTGAGACAAAATGTAAACAATTCCAAGGGGTATGAATATTTTTAAAATGCACAGTAAAAATCATGCTAGTTTGTGGGAAAAAGCTCAGTTCTGTCTTTGGTGCAGTCTTTGGTGTTTACTGGTGTACACAGATTTATGTACATTTCCTCGGTTGACTTTAGGCGGCATAAATGCCTCGTTAAAACTGGCAGGGACGTCTTACATTTCTCAGTTCTTCAGAATGTCTTTTATCCACAGAGCCCCAAGGTTGTTAATTTTGGCCTCACAGTTGTGGAACGGCTGCCGGGAGAATGTGGGGGTGGCTTCTTGTTGCAGAGAAGGAAACCAAGACAGAGAGGGTTGGGGGGCAGATGGACTGAAACAAGCTGTGGGTTGGTTTCACTCAATGACAGCACTCTCAACCAGATGGACAAATACATAACTCTGATCAGAGAGTATGTATATGAGGCATATTAATGCGCCTGGTTGCGCATTTGCCTGCATGTGTGCTCAGGTCAAATTGTGTGAATGTGTGTGTCTGCAGGCAGAGACTGTAGGGCAATCAGTCCAGGTGGAGCTATAGCTCTGGAAATCAGGCTCTCAAAAGAACAATAATCATTTATAAACGCTACATGTGCCCGACTGTGGGAGTGTGTGCATGGATCTGATTTATGGACTGTACTTTATTGTGTGTGCGTCTGCAGTTGGCTTCAACATCATCATTTATCCAGCACCATTCTTTGTGTCTCTGGCATTGGTATTTAAACCGTTTTCGCTGTGTGTGTTTGCATGTGTTTGTGTGTGTGTGTGTGTGTGTCCAGATTATGTAGCATCTGCCTGCCTCCAAAGGCCACGCTCCAGGAGCTCTTCTCTTTGAAATGAAGACAAGCGATTTGCCTTCTTGTGAACTTTACAAAACAATTCCCCTCCCCTCTCCTGCCACACAGTAAGAAAATGTCACATCCTTGAAAAGGTAACATAATTATAAATCTTATTCCTTCAACGGCAGATTTAAAGTAGGACAGATCTGAAGTTAAAATACAGTTAAACACATTCGTTCACCTAATAATAATAGCAGTTGTAATAAAGTTAAATTCGTGGCACCTTTAAAGACCCTATTGAATCACAGCAAAGTAAAAAGGGTTATAAAACCACCAAAAAATTAAAAATTTAAACAAAATACATAGTATAGGCAACTTAAAAATATGTGATTTCAGAATGACATTAAAAGAAGGGAAATAAATTAATGTTGTAAATGTAAAGCAGAGGGTTACAATGATGATGGCCTACTTGACTGAAAGATAGCCACAAGAAATGCAGTGCAGTCCCTTACACAAGCATTCATACTTAAACTTTCTCACATATCGCAAAACAACAAACGTCAATGTAGTTTATCTTCATTTTATGAGATAGACAAAGACAAAGTAACTCAGAATTGCAAAGTTAAAGAAAATAATCCATGTTAAATGTCTACCAGCTTTGAACATCTAAAATTAGGTTCATTCTTCTTTGGAGAATATCCCAAACTTTGTCAGGTTATATTTAGAGAGTGTGTAAAGACTTGCCACTCTTTCATTAGGCCTTGGTTTGTACAGTGTGGGGTTAATTCAACCTGGAAAGACTCACATAACGGAGAAACAACAAGAAGACGGTAAAATAATTTATTAATGAAAGATTATTTCTTTGGCGCTCGGAACCCTGAAGAAGACGTAAACGCTGAGGATGAAGTAGGTGTGAATTAACATCTTAGGATTATGATTAAGTTCGTCTTCCCCCCCTGGGATCCGATCCTGGTGGTGGCGTAGGCCTTGGTATGGAAGTAGTTGGGAGCCTCTGGTGGAGAAGGGGTGGAGGAGGGTCAGCAGAAGAGCGGTGTTTTCCATGCAGAGGGCCTTTAAAAGTGATGCCCTGGGAGATGATTGGTTGAGGAGGAGTGCTGACCTGACGTTGATTAGAGCAGCCAGTGAGGAGTGATTGGACGAGGCGGGGTGGTGAGTCTTCCATGTTCAATTTTCGTTTAAACTCCATTTGTCCTTTCACCAAATTCTTCCACCCACCTGAGCTAAGGATCTGCAGTTCCCCCGGGGTTACCATGGACCTCTTGGTTGCTTCTCTGATTAATGCTCTTTTTCTGCTGCCTCTCAACCGAGGTAGACAACCATGTCTTGGTAGGTTTTTATTTGTGCCATCTTTCCAGATCGTTAACAAGTAAACTTAAAACTGTGGGAGTGATGGGAGACACCAACTAATCCACACTGAACCGTCTCTAACCTCAGTTCCTGCCATTCCTTCACTATATCCAGATTTCCATTCTGAGGTGGCTCTGTATTATATGTAAATTATTTTGACAATAACATGAAGACCATCTGATGCAGGTATGAATCAGCTACATAAAAGAGCAACCTGGACTGTCATCACCACGCCATTGATGCTTTGACAGCCTGCCAGTGTCATTTAGAAATCACTGCTGTAGTGTGAGTGACAATGCTTTTCTTTTTGACTTTCAGAGCGATTTGCTAAGTGATACTTCATCTGTTGTAGGAGACTAGATGGGAAGGAAACAGTGTTCAAAATTTGCTGCTAAAAGATGAGTGAATGAGGAATTTGGCTGTGTATTTAGTTTGGATTTATTTACGTTTTCTGCCTGGTATGTTTATTCAGTTGTGTAATTTTTGTTCTGTGCATGTTTATTTTGAGTCTGGCCATGGCCCACTACACAGCCTGACTGGAGTGTCAGTGTGATTCGCCAATCACACACCTGTTTTCCATCTATGGAGTTACATGGAAATGAAAATAGGTAATAAAAAGAGGAGGACAATAGACAAACAAAATACAGTCAAGGCCAACACGAAAGACGCCATAGCTGCCACGACAACCACATTTCCATTGTAATAAAGTAACAACTCTTGCTTTGGTTTAAAGCACTGGTCAACCCTGTGATTCTAACTTGGGTTTAGTAAGAGTTGGGTCCTAGCCTCATAGTCTAGGTGGAGTTTGTTGAGTTCTCAACCGTAACAACATTTAGTTCTATCTTGGTTCTATTGCTGCCCCTTTATTGTTTCCACCTGGCCTCCATATCATTTGTGCTAAAGTTCAAAGCCTTGGCAACAGATACAAGATGTAATTTCTTTCAATAAGCATTGTTTGACTGAATGTAAAAAATGTTTTCTGCATATATAGTGCAATACTGCAAAATGCAGTGCAATACTACATATATTTTTAGCTGTTTTCTTATTCAAAAACACATTTTTTATAAATATAACTATATTATGGTGTGTGGCTTAACAGAGTGTAATAAACAGACCTCTGACTCATTATAAACTTTCTTTGTGGCCCTTCAAGATTTGTATCGTGGAACCCTGATTTAAGCTCTTCTTTACCAGCAGAAGCTGAGAAACTGCACAAGATAATAGAACCTCCACAGTGTTTTACTGTAGGTAGGGAGGTATTATTTTTATAGCCTTCATTTCATTGCCTATAAACAAACTAAAGTACTTCTCCAAGTGCTCTACATTTGTACTGGTCAGCCGGAAGCTTCTTTTTTATTCAATCAGCACTACGAGCTTCTCTTATTTTCTACTAGGTGTGCTAACAGTTTTATGACCTTGTTAACAACATTATCGCAAGAAAACAGGCTTCAAGATTTTGGTGTTTTGCTTGCTGACCTTTGGCATTTTATGTCTTTTTTATTAGGTCCGATGACTTCAATAAAATATACCGGAAGACAGTTATTAGTGCAACAAAACTCACACTTGCTATTCAATTCTCACAGTATTTTATATGACCATAAAATAATCCCAAATATTTATAAGAAATCCTGCTTACATGCATTTATGAGAAATAAGCTGGTTTGTTTAACCATTTCTAGGCTCCCAATATCTCTGACCTGCTCTGTGTTACTCTGGAAGTATAATAATAATAATTGATACTTTATTGATCCCCGAGGGGAAATTAGACCCTCTGCATTTAACCCATCCCTTATAGGGAGCAGTGGGCTGCCGTTGTGCGGCGCCCGGGGAGCTTTCTGGGGCTAAGGGTCTTGCTCAGGGACCCAGAGTGGTAATCTGTGGGATACGAACCCGGCCCCTTGTGTCCCCTCCGGAACACACATCTCCTGTTCTAACCACTAGGCCACCACTCCCATAAATCTCTTTTAAATATTAATCACATTGATTTACATGATGTTGATTATCTTGGCATTAGGATTGGGGATAGAAAATGTCTAGTCTGTCAATCCCTCTAGGACCCGTACGATTCACTGAAATAATGCTTCAGTGATCCTGAAAAGTAATTGTCTAATGTACTGTATACCTGCATCCCTATGATATCATAAGCAGATACAATATTTCTTTTTCTACAAAGATTTCATAAAACTCTATAGATAGATTTGTCAGTACTCCTAAATTGTCATGTCTGGTTTGTAGTAGGACCCAACTGTTGGTATAAATGGAAGCACAGGGGTGAAGTGAAAAATGTTTTGGAATAACAAAAAGCAAAAACTTACTGTACAGCACTATTGGGATTATGATTATTGATTAATTAATATTCATCAAGAATTATAATTAAAAATCATAATTTGAGAAAATCAATTTCTTAACCAAAAATCCTCACTTATGAATCGAAACCAGAGATGTCTCCTTGTGTTGTAATTGTGGCTCAACGCCTTTGATAATTACAACCGTTAAATACTCAAAAATAATTGATAACTATTACCAGAGATGTCACTGTTTAATCAACCGTTTCTGCTGAAACGTGGGGAACTTTGACCTTATTTTGACTGACAAATCACTCTTGCACAAAATAAACACAAACGCCTTTTCTACGTGACATTTATTAAATCAACAGCCTGATACAATCCGCTATCCGATTCAGTAATCTTCACCTAATCAAACATGCAAAGTTCTACACAAAAAGGGTAAAATATCTAACTAAACAGAATAAAAAACAAAACAGCAGTGGGTGTGTATGGAATCAACCAGCAGTTATGGCAAAATAGATAATATGACAAAGGAATATGGTGTTGAACGGAGTTATGGGAGCGTAGCCCCCCCCCCCCCCCCCCCCCCCCCAACGTGTAGCTCAGTGAGATACAGGCAGTCATAAACTTTCCCCCACGCAAAGTTGTAAACTCAGCGCACACAAAGGATCATAAACCTTTTTGGTGGCAAGCCGGTAAAACATGAAGTTGGAAACAAAGGGAACAGTAGAATTTCACCATGAGGTTATAACAGTCCAACTTTAAATGTGCCCTGAGCTTGCTCTCATGTATTACAACAACACAGCAAAACACACACAGCTTGAAAAGCACAGCGGCTTTCCGATATCCAACATAACACATCAAAGTTTCAATAAAATGGCATGCACATACAATTCAGAACACATCAGTCTATAATTGGCGAATCTAATCGCACTAAAACCTACTCTATCCTGCCCATGCTATTCCTAATAAAGAAATAACAATAAAATGATGGGTTTTACTTTGTTGAAGTCTTCTCTGAGCAGAGGGAGAGAGAGAGAGGGATTGAAGAGTTTCCACGCGTCTGCGGATAACTCAGGGAAGCAGTTCGTTTTTGTCCTTTGTGGCCTCCTTGGCAGAAAGGTGAAAAATATGACGGACTGGATATGACTGGAACAAAAAAAAACAAGGAGGAAAAATTCCGTCTCCTTGAAAACTCCGTGTTTTTTTTTTGTTACGTGTTAAACCCATGTCTTCGATGGGTAAAGTTGAAAACTTACAAGCCTTCTTATTCCTGTAAGTTTACTTTGCTCAGTTTCTCGTTGGCCAATGGGGAGAATAAATGAAAATCCACTTGGGCTTTTCTTCTCCAGAGAGATGCTTCAGATGTTGGTCTGGTCTCCAACGTGAAAGCAAATGGTGGGCCGTCTCATACTCTGTTATATAGCTGGCGGTGGCCTCAGGGCTGCGACGTCCACATTCCAAAATGGCCGATGACGTTGGAAAGGCATAGTGGCATCCAGCAACATGCAAATGGTCCAATATTCAGCAAACAAGTTGTCCAACAGCACGAAAGGAACAGGACTTGGAGTATGGATGGGGACTGGTGGACGTGAACCAACAGACATAAAAACGGAAGAATCCAGTGAAGAATGAACATAAACAGCAGATAAATGATTAAAACAACTATACAAATGAAGTCAAAAAACTTAAACGTACAAGGATCATAACAGGACCCCCACGCCCAAGAGTGGATTCAAGACATCCTACTATATTTTATGAATACAAAAGATGAAATACCGTACCAGGTGGGTGAAGGGAACTTTGGAAGAAGGGCAATATTAAAAGAAAAAGAAAAAAAACAGAGGGCAACCTGGAGGACGTCCTGAGAAACCACAAAGATCTGGAGCGCAACAGCAAAGTAGAGGGATGTCAAAGAAAGGGAACAGCGAAAGAGGGCAACCACAATGTAGGCCTGGGGGCCAGCAATGGCGAAGGATGTTTGAAAACACATTATGCCGAAGGAGGTCTAGAGTCTGGCAATGGGGAAGGTGGCCAGGAGGAGGCCATAAAAGTAGAAGCAGGCCAGTAGGCCTGCTATACCCTCAGAGGAGCCCTTGAGAATGGCGGCGGGACTCAAACTCAAACACCTAAGGATCATAACATAAGTAGACAATTAATTCTTGCATCACAGCTTTGTTTCAAACTAACAAAGTAATTTAAATAATGTCAAAGGTGCCAAATAGTTTGATACCGAAATGTACAATTGTTCCTGTTAGTGTCAACCTCATTAATATTTGACCTGATATAAAATGCCCCTTGGGAATAATAGTTTATCTTGATTTCGATCTTGTGGGCTCTACACTAACTATGCACCAGAGAAAGCAAATACTGTCTAAGGAACTTAAATAGAAAATAATATATTTCTACAATCATATTCAAAAAATTAGAATATAAGTTCTGATGAGGACCATTTGTCAGATTAAAACCACCAATGGCAAATTACAACATTTAAGCATTATTAAATGTGTTTATTATTAAGGCCACATTTCTATTTTAATTATGTTTTTTATTGATCTGATGAGACATTCTAATCTTAAATGTCATGGCTGTAAACAGCTGTAAACAGAAAATGATTGTAATTAAATGAATTGAAGACATGACACATCAGTCGGTGTTTAGTTAAACTTTTAAATAATATTCAGATTATTTGAATTTGACTATATGTTGAAGAAAAACACTACAAGGAGATCTGCAAACAGCTTCATGTTCTTGTGACCAAGATTAATTAGACTGCAGCCAACCTCACATGAGCTGAATGCAATAGGAAATGCAACCCCGGGTCAATCAGATATACACTGGGGATGGTAGCAAATTGGGCAAGGAAACTATTCAAGATTAACTCCACGGTCAAGGTACATTACATTTTGATTGCACAAACCATCACATTTTGAATCCTAAGAGGTTCCAGGGTGGAAGACCCAGGATAGTTTCACTATTGACCGATAAACACAAAAAAACAGGGGTGCAGCGCTGGTGGTGTAGGGGGTCCATATATAGAGGCTAGGGTCCTCGATTTGGCCTTCCCGGATTCAGGTCCCGGACCCAGAGACCTTTACTTTCCTGTCCCTCATTCTAAACATTATGAAAAAGTTGCATTTAATTCAATTCAGTCAGTCAGTCATTTTCTACCACTTATTCCATAGTGGGTCACAGGGGAGCTGGTGCCTATCTCCAGCAGTCTATGGGCGAGAGGCGGGGTACACCCTGGACAGGTTGCCAGTCCATCGCAGGGCAACACACAAACAACCACACACACACTCATTCACACACCTGAGGGAAATTTAGAGTCACCAATTAACCTAACAGGCATGTCTTTGGACTGTGGGAGGAAGCCAGAGTACCCAGTGAGAACCCATGCATGCACAGGGAGAACATGCAAACTCCATGCAGAAAGACCCCAGGCTGGGAATTGAACCCAGGACCTTCTTGCTGCAAGGCAACAGTGCTACCAACTGCGCCACCGTGCGAATTCAATTCAATTTAGTTTTATTTCTATAGCACCAATTCACAACACATGTCATCTCAAGGCACTTCACAAAGGGTTTGGAATGGTATAGGGTTGTTGGGGAGGTTAGATTAAACTACTGAGTGTTAGAGTTTGGCCATTTTAGAATGGGCTATGTGTAGGGGTACTAAGTACAATAATACACTGATAATTTAGTGATTCACTTTTATCAGGTTTAAAAGTCAGATAAGCACTTTGGTGACTACTAACATAATCATAATTTGTCTTGTCAAAATATGTATTAACCTTGAACATTTCTCATTTTGTCACATTGCAACCACAAACATCAATGATACTGTAATTACTGCAAGATCACAAACAATACATGGCTTTAAATTTTCTTTACAGTCAAAAATCCTACAGAGTGGCATGCATTTAAATGCATTGCTTTTGATTGTAAAACCCCTACATCCAATGCCGTGCAAACAGTTATCTTCAGAGCCTAATAGACTGCCTGTGTTAGGGTTTTTATATATTTTGTATTGTTTATCATTCATGTAAGTGCTTTTCCTTCCTTACATGTTACAGGAAGGGAGATGGTCACAAGAATGAGATAATGAGATATGCTTTTATTATTTTATTAGCAGCATCTGGGGGCTTTTCACCAGGTCCCCACTTCCCACTTCCTCTGTTTGTTTATAATCAAGACAAATGAACCCTAACCTTTCTGACCCCACACACACACACACACACACACACACACACACCCACACACACACACACACCCTGAATGATGTTTGAACTGTGTGTGACCAAGCATGTATAAATAAAGAAGGAGGAGTGTTAATACTTTGTAGTTTGTATTGCACAACTAGCCTTGCCGCAAGTAAAACTGACTCTGTGTCGTTCCTTACCTCTGAATTGACTAAATAATACCTATCATTAATTTGGTCCTTCGGAGCCGGATATTATAAGAACTACACTGATTTTATCTTTCTCTGCAGTGACTGGCGGATCTCCGGGAAGAGCCTGACGTCGAGTTAAGCGCTGCCGCACAGCCGCACCTAGGCCTGGTGGCTGAAAGTCCCAGTGTGTGACATTCGCATCTGGCCGGTGGGTTATTGTCTTGCTCGATGCCGGGTGACTCTGGGGGGTCCGACAGAGTCACCTAGAAGTCAACTCCGAGGTGAGACAGTTGTAAAATACAGTACATGAGATAAGAGTAAGCGCTATATAAATGAAAGAAGAAAAGTACTTAAAAGTCGTTTGGTAGTGTGTCGCCGCAAGGACACTGCATTGGAAAGGTTTTATTTCGCCGCAAAGAAATAGTGATAAATTAAGGTAGGATCTCGCCGCAAGGAGATCAGAAACGACTAGGCGCCGTAAAGTGAACTGGATAATTTGGTTGGTAACATTCCGCCGGAAGGGAATGAAATTAAGTGTTGAATAATAAATAGAGCTCATAAACTAAGCTAGGTCGACCATACATATTGCTGAAGGGACATAAATATGTTAAAATACTAACTGTGTGAGTGCTGTTTTGTGTGTTTGGAAGACTAAGCATTTTGGAAGAATCTTAGTAGGATTCTGCTGGTCTTATGTTTTCTTTTGCTCAGAATAGAAAGACGTATTGGTGATTCTTGGAGATAAAGGTCAGGTTTAATCCCAGAAAATTAACACCGCTGAGAATTAGTCGCAGTAGAAGGGCGTGTTAATGTCCTCTCCTTGAATTTTATGCCAGGGAATTTCTATTTGGGACATTTATAGTATTGTGAACTAAAATTAAACATCATAGGGAAGAAACAAAGTAAACTAATTAACTTGGAAGGGGATGTAAAATTTATGGAGAATTATGTAAAAGGAGCAGGTATGATCTGTCAAAGATGGAGTAAAAAACATGGTTTATTGGGTAAACTAAATATTAACTATATCTTAAAATTACAAAGGGATATAAAATTAGAAATAATGAATACCAAGAAACCAACTAAAAAGGAACAGAGAAAGGTCGAGTATAAATTCTCAGACAAATGGCTGGAACAAAGTGAGTTAAGAAACATTCAGAGGCAAGATAAGAAGGAGAAACGAAAGGAGAAGCTGAAAGCTGCAGTCTTGGTGCGCCCACATGAGGAAACAGTGGTCGCATCCAGATAGCGAGGTGTTCGGCACCCTGCCGTGCAGGAAGCATGACAGGAGGCTGCAGCACAACAAATTGGAGGAGAGATGGAAGGAGCTGTAGCAGTTCCTAAAACTTCTATAAGTAAGCAAGAAAAATTAAGCAATTCTTCTAAAACAGAAGAACAGAGCTCTTCTAGTGACCCCTGGTCTCCTAATTCCTGGTGGGACACAGGAGTGCAAACTAGGAGTAAAGATAAGAAAACAATTCCTAGCATATACCCAGGCGAAGGCTTAATGGCTCACGAACAGAAATTTCATCCATCTGGAATAAATTTAGAGGGAGACACATTTCCTCTAGTTGAGGTAGCAAATCCAAACATAGGTGACGCTAATCACCGACAACCGCCAACTATTCTAGTATATAGACCATGGACACAGGAAGACAGAACTGCTGCTTTAAAAGGTATCCCATCGATATAAGAAGGCGTAGAGGAATTTCTAGCAGCTATTACAGAACTCAGAGGAAGCTTCCATCTTAATGGCAGAGCGATGCTCCAGTGTTTTACCCAGCTGTTTGACCACCGCTGGTGCAGAGTAGCAGGAGGTTTCACTGGATGCGATGACAATGGTGACACATTAGCACATAATTCACTAGATTTAAGGGACGCCTTACGCTTACTCTATGAAAGAATTTGAAGAGTTTATATACAGACAGCAGATTAAGGTAAAATCTCACAATGCAAACAGAAGGATGAAGAAGACCCACAAGATTTATTGGATAGGATGAGACGTGTTTTTAGAGCAAACTCTGCTATACCATATGATGAAGCAGAGGCAGGAGCCTATCAGCAACAGTTGAAGAGAGCCTTTTTGCAAGGCCTTAAAATTGAACTCAGACGGTATATAGACAAACACTGGGTTCATCAAAATACAGGAACTGTTACACAAGCTTTGGAATACGCGCAGCACGCTCATAAAATACAGCAAGATAGGAAGACAGATACGTTTGGAATGCAAGACAGTTTAATGGCTTTGCATCGCTCAGGGGCAAGCGGGCAAAGAGGACGGAGGGGATTTAGGGGTCACAGAGGAGGAGGAGGAGGGCCACGACACAGTTACACACAGAGCAATGTGTGTCTGAGGTATGGACAATGTAGGACAATTTTACAAAACCCTGGCGCAAGAGATGAAAACTGCTGGATCTGCAATGAGCCGGGACATTTTGCAAGAGAATGTAATGAAAAGCGGGTGTTTAACCCCAACTCTACCCAGAATTGACAATTACAGCCACAGCCCCCACCTCCTCCCCCACTAGCAGAGAAAAACAGTAGTGAAATGGAGGAAGTTGACATACAAGCAGCATTGGAACTCATAGCACTGAGTAGGATGCAAGATTTGCCATATAAAAACATAATAATAAATTGCAAAGCATATAGCTGTTTGTGTGATACAGGGGCATGTAGAACTGTGCTAACTAAACCTCCAGCTGGAGTAAAATATTCTAACACCGCAGTGCATGTTAGATTAGCAGCTGGCACATCAGAGGTACATTACCTAAGTGCACCAGTAACAATAACAGAACCTGAGACAAAACTTACTTGTCAGGCTCCCGTTCTGATAAGTCAAAAATGCCCAGTAAACCTGTTGGGAAGAGATCTAATGCAAAAGTTGCATATAAATATAGTATCAACAGAAACAGGAATGAAAGCTGTAGTGGAAGAAGCGGCCCTAGTCCTAAATTAACTCTCACAGCCGCATTATTACTGGTCCCTCAATCTAGGCCCCACACCAACAGCTCGAGAACTGCTGAGGAGAACCAGAGAAAAACAAACTTCCCAGGAGGCACAGTATATGCCAGATACTGAGCTCCATGTAACCATGAGATATAAAAATACTGCAGGGCCAGATTATCAGTATGATACTGTTTTTCACAGAGAAAATAATCAGACTGTTACCATACAGCACCTGTACAGGTCCTTCTCAAAATATTAGCATATTGTGATAAAGTTCATTATTTTCCATAATGTCATGATGAAAATTTAACATTCATATATTTTAGATTCATTGCACACTAACTGAAATATTTCAGGTCTTTTATTGTCTTAATACGGATGATTTTGGCATACAGCTCATGAAAACCCAAAATTCCTATCTCACAAAATTAACATATCTTTAAAAGGGTCTCTAAACGAGCTATGAACCTAATAATCTGAATCAACGAGTTAACTCTAAACACCTGCAAAAGATTCCTGAGGCCTTTAAAACTTCCAGCCTGGTTCATCACTCAAAACCCCAATCATGGGTAAAACTACCGACCTGACTGCTGTCCAGAAGGCCACTATTGACACCCTCAAGCAAGAGGGTAAGACACAGAAAGAATTTCTAAACGAATAGGCTGTTCCCAGAGTGCTGTATCAAGGCACCTCAGTGGGAAGTCTGTGGGAAGGAAAAAGTGTGGCAGAAAACGCTGCACAACGAGAAGAGGTAACTGGACCCTGAGGAAGATTGTGGAGAAGGGCCGATTCCAGACCTTGGGGGACCTGCGGAAGCAGTGGACTGAGTCTGGAGTAGAAACATCCAGAGCCACCGTGCACAGGCGTGTGCAGGAAATGGGCTACAGTTGCTGCATTCCCCAGGTCAAGCCACTTTTGAACCAGAAACAGCGGCAGAAGCGCCTGACCTGGGCTACAGAGAAGCAGCACTGGACTGTTGCTCAGTGGTCCAAAGTACTTTTTTCGGATGAAAGCAAATTCTGCATGTCATTCGGAAATCAAGGTGCCAGAGTCTGGAGGAAGACTGGGGAGAAGGAAATGCCAAAATGCCAGACGTCCAGTGTCAAGTACCCACAGTCAGTGATGGTCTGGGGTGCCGTGTCAGCTGCTGGTGTTGGTCCACTGTGTTTTATCAAGGGCAGGGTCAATGCAGCTAGCTATCAGGAGATTTTGGAGCACTTCATGCTTCCATCTGCTGAAAAGCTTTAAGGAGATGAAGATTTCATTTTTCAGCATGACCTGGCACCTGCTCACAGTGCCAAAACCACTGGTAAATGGTTTACTGACCATCGTATCACTGTGCTCAATTGGCCTGCCAACTCTCCTGACCTGAACCCCATAGAGAATCTGTGGGATATTGTGAAGAGAACGTTGAGAGACTCAGGACCCAACACTCTGGATGAGCTAAAGGCCACTATCGAAGCATCTTGGGCCTCCATAAGACCTCAGCAGTGCCACAGGCTGATTGCCTCCATGCCACGCCGCATTGAAGCAGTCATTTCTGCCAAAAGATTCCCAACCAAGTATTGAGTGCATAACTGTACATGATTATTTGAAGGTTGACGTTTTTTGTATTAAAAACACTTTTCTTTTACTGGTCGGATGAAATATGCTAATTTTGTGAGATAGGAATTTTGGGTTTTCATGAGCTGTATGCCAAAATCATCTGTATTAAGACAATAAAAGACCTGAAGTATTTCAGTTAGTGTGCAATGAATCTAAAATATATGAATGTTAAATTTTCATCATGACATTATGGAAAATAATGAACTTCATCACAATATGCTAATATTTTGAGAAGGACCTGTATGTTGACCCCAAAACAGGGAAATCCTCCACCTCAATCATACTGTCAGGAAGACAGCTCCAACAGTTTAAAGGCAGTACACCTCATCTGTCATTAACTAAACCCGTGGGGGGTCAGTGGAAAGAATTAGACAACTTTATACAGCGTGCTGAAAGAGGGAGATATGAGGCATTAACAAGCTCTGACTGGAAAGTACATCCTAACACAGGAATCTGGAAACTCACTTTAGGGTGGATAGTCAAAGTTCATCCAAAGACACATTTGGATGAGGCAAAGTGACATATACAGGGCCTAGCTGAAAGCAAAGAGAGCAACAGGCACCCTGCCCTAGCAGCAACATAGCCAAGTCCTGTTGTATGTAGATGATATTCTTATAGCTTCAGACACTCGACAACACTATGAGGAAGCTACTATAACAGTTCTGAAACATCTCTACCAGACGGGGCACAAAGCCTCTAGGGATAAACTGCAGTTTTGCAAGGAGAAAGTGATTTATTTGGGACATATGTTATCACAACATGGTCGTTTCCTCCTAAGTAGTAGAAAAACAGCCATACAGGAAGCCCCAAAACCACGAACTAAACAACAAATGATGTCCTTTCTGGGACTGTGTAATTTTTGCAGAGAATGGCTACCAGACTATGCAGCCATTGTACAACCCTTGCAATCTATGATCTATGGCAAAGACATGACATTAATAGACAAAATCACATGGACTAAGGAGGGAGAAGCAGCATTCAGAGAGCTAAAAAATCTGCTTCAAACAACAGTCACCTTAGCTCTGCCGGATTATAGCCAGCCTTTCACACTTTGTGTAGATGCATGTGAGGGTTATATGAAAGCTGTATTAACCCAACCATTTGGCTCCAAAAACAGACCTTTAGCATTTTATTCTAAAAAACTGGACTCTGTGGCATGCGGATTTCCAAATTGTCTGCAGAGCTGCATAGCAGCAGTAGAAGCTGTGAAACAGACAGCTGAAATTGTGTTGTGCCACCCGCTCACACTGAAAGTTCCTCATTCAGTGTCACTTGTATTGCAACAAACTTCACTTCCTTTCTCGACTCATGCAAGGCATATTACGTTGACCTCATTGTTACTCTCACAACCAAATATAACTCTGCAAAGATGTGGTCCACTGAACCCTAGCACATTAATTCCAACAGCAGAAGATGGGAAACCACATTCTTGTAAAACAAAGGTAGAGGAAGATACAAAACCTAGGCAAGATATCTTTCAGACACCTCTGGAAAACTCACAAATAATCTTTGTAGATGGATCGGCATCAAAAGATGAAAATGGAAAAAACAGAGTTGGTTATGCAGTAACCACTGAAACTAAAATTATAGAATCACAGGCCATGCCCCATACATGCTCAGCACAGACTGCAGAGCTGTATGCTGTTATCAGAGCTTGTGAATTATATGAAGGAAAAATCCTAACCATTTATACAGACAGCCAATATGTATTCGGTTCTGTTCACCATTTTTCTAAAATATGGGAAAATAGAGGGTTTAAAACATCATCTGGAACATAATTGACACATTTTAATCTGTTAAAACGACTGATGTTAGCTATCCAGCTACCTGCAAAGATAGCACTGTTGTTGTTGGTAGGCTTACCTTGTTGTATCAGCAGAAATCACAACTGGAAGCTAAAATATATTCTCAGTTACAGGCTGACCATCAGATGACTCTTCAAAGGGAGAATGCTGCAAAGCTTGAACTCTCAAAAGCTGAGGAGAGGATGGAGAAAGCTGAAGCAAAGTTAGTGGACCTGAAGGCAGATGAGCTCAAGAAAGCTTAATCCCAAAGGGGGGAACAGACCCCCACCGTTCAGGTACCCAATTTGCATTTTCACTCACAGCAGCTGCAGAAGCCACAGCAGACTTAGACAGCAGGCATCCAGCACCTAGGTCAGAGTCTCCCCCTCCTAAATTTAGTCAAAGTGTTCAACTTACTTCCACAGACCTTAACAGAAATGTTGGAAGACAGATGGTCTCCAGTGGTTTCCTGCCAAATCCCATTGCAGTGAACGACCACCAAGATGACCAAGTGCCGGACTCAGCGTGCACAAGTGGCCCGATTCAGTGGGAGGAGCACCCTTCCAGCCTGATCGGCACCCCTCTCCTTTTTGACTCTGTGTCGACCCCTAGGGGCCAGGAGAGACACACATGGCTCTCAGGTGACTCAATCCAACCTGACCCCCCACCACATGCCATTCATTAGAAAGCTCTCATTTAAATCATGAGAAAACTTGTTTTCTCCCCCAGAGGTTTTATCATGATCTTCCACCATTTCATGAACCTAACCAGCATGACTTCTCAGATGGACGTGGTCCACCTTGGGAGCATGGTGTCCATTTCAAACAGCTTGAATCCCTTGCTAAGGACATAGAAGTTTTTGATCTAGGTAGCCAGGAGTCAAATATTGATGCTTACCTGTTGGAGGTTGAACATTGTCTTCTTGACTTGTGTTTTCCGACTGATCGTGAGAAGCTGAGGCTTATTTGGAAAACAACAGCTAAGAGTGTTCATGTGACCATGCATTGCATAACAGAGAATCTCTCCATGCAGGAGACTCGTAGATATGCTCAGCTTGTGTGGGAAACACGTGTCCGTTCAGACAGAGCAGGAAAAGGCAAAGTTAGAGTGTTAAACATTCAAACTGAGAACAGGCCTAAGAAGAAGCGCAAAGTCACTTCCCAAGTGATGCAACAGAACCAGGGTGTGGTAACCGGCGTCAGCCAAAAGACAAGCCACCAGTTAAAAGACAAACACCTTTTCACAGTGCAACATCAAACTGTGAGGTTGGTGGTAAAGAGTGGAGCCACTCCAAAGATGTCATCACAAAGGAGGAGTTTGAGAGGATCTGCAGGTGCGTTATAACTGAGGTAACGGCGTTCCTAAAAGACCTGGCAAGCCGTTGCAGTCCAGAATCAACCCTGTAAGATCTATCAAACAAGGTATGAAGATGGTAAATAATTTCCAACACCCTATATTCTGTTTTAATCTTTCTCTTTCTTATGGTTTGAACTTCAGAAAGTAAAGTTTAAAGGCAGTATTATTATGGTGTGAAAATTATTACATGACTTTTGCTTTTGTTTTTTCTCTTTAAAACATTTTATTAGTATTAGTCTCTGCCCAAGCCTGCCTCACTCCTGTCCAAACACTAACCTCTGAACCAAAAATGAACTGTTGAACTCTGCCTTGCTACAGGAACCAAGTGACTCTTTTCTCATGGCTGAGAATGGATTGTTAGCCCCAAAGACTGGACTTCAGCCCATTCTTCGGAACTAAAAAGGGGGGATGTTGGGACCTACAGCCATGGATTTCCACATTAAAACTCTGGTACAGACTTTTCTGGAACTTTTCAAAATAAAGTGCATTAACCTTCTTCCAGCACAGCCAGGAAAGGGGATAACTGCGGACTTCCTGTGGCGCCATTACCCAAAATAAAGCACAACTCCGAAGGGGGAAAGGGGGTAGCAGAGGACGTCCCAGTGATGCCACTGCCCGTATAAGACCCCCACCCTTCCCACATATCGTTCTCTTCCACACCGATGACCATCGGGATAGGAGGAAACAAAGTGCGCTGATGTCTTTTGCTGGCAAAAAGACATAAATTCAACTGGATCCAAAGCCATACGATCATCGATCATATGCAAAGTTAAGTAGAATGAAATGCTGTCTGTGTATCCGGTATTTTCATTCATGAACGGGGAAATTAAGGTGTAAGAGTTGCTTACCTTTCTCTCCGAAGTCCCGCAGAAGCAAAACTGTCGCAGAGAGAGATCCCCGGCAGATAAGCTGTTCCTACAAGCCGAGTCTGAAGAACGGACCACGGCTTGCACCACCGTGTTTACGGTAACGAACAGCTGGTTGACGGACCGAACGAGTCGTCCAGCTCTCCGGAGCTAACCCTATTGTTCACAGAGCGAACGCAGAGGTTAGCTGAAAGCCAACCGCTTGTTGACTGTGGACGTTTATTCGAACTTCATCACCCTTGGACAACGTTTACTCACCATGGTCAGAGGTTAGGTTTGGGCAGATTAACAGATAGGTTTGGGATGAAATGATCTAAACGTTTTCATGTTATGAAGTTTTGTTTTGTGGAACCTGGCTATCTTTAGTGCTAGTAGGCTAGCTACGGCACACGCCGGTTCTGTGTTCTTTGTATGTTTTAAAGTTAAGATCAGCTTTATTTAAAGGGTGGTTTTAACCAGAACATTGCTCATAACGTGCCTTCCACGCTTATGCATTTTAGCCATTTTATTAATCCTGGTATTTTAAAGGTATGTGTTTATTCTGGTGCTAAGCTTCTTTGTTAGCTTAACGGCTAACCGGTAGAAAACGTGTGCTACTAAAGACTATTCAAAAGAAAGGTTGTTGGTTTTCAAGCTAGTGAATAATAGTCCCTGAACATCATTTACTAGATTTGATAACTAAGTAAACACCATTAAGCCCCATTTCTCCAGAAAGATTTGGCTCTTTTCCAAAATACCCCTTTTATAATCTTTCTTTGAATATTATTTCAATAACTAAAGGCAGCTAATTAGACACCATTGTGAAATGGTCATCCAGAAGGTTGGTTTGATTCAGTAGATCATTATTTAAAACATTATTTTATTAAAATAATATTTTATCTGATCTTGCATTGTGAAGGGTGGTCTAAACGTTTGCTGATTATTGCCTAAGTTAGTTCCAAGACTAACTTAACTTCATTTCCAGATTCTTCAAGATAATTCTTGGTTCTCAAACATAAACATTGCATGGTAATGTTGCATCACTCTTTTTGGTCATGATTTCCAATCATCTTTAATCAACTTGTTGATATTGTACATAGCCCATTAGTCTTCATTATTCTTTCATTCTGCTTGGTAGTTTAGTTGAATTGTTTTAGCATAGTAAAGAGTTTGTTGATTGAAATATGTTTGACTTTGAGTTGACTTATTTTTGTTAATAAATTCTTGTATTTTAAGAAATTGTGTGAATTAATTCCATATATGTGCAGAGTTTATGCTGTTCAATAATGCCAGAGCTCGTCTCACACCTTTCTATTCTGTCCTAATACCATCGCCTTATTGGGCTTGTATTCACAGGACAATCCTTAACAGACCGAAATATTATTTGATAAAATATAAAAATATTAATATTAAATATTAAATAATATTCTCAGATTCATAATTACAACAGCACTTTGTAAATGTAAAGCGCATCAATCTGATAAAACCATGGAAACAAAGGGGAACACCTTTGTTGATATTTCTGCTAAAATAGCTTCGAGACTTCCCCTCACTTTGAAAATGTCAGATCTTCTATTTATAGATACAGATGTGCTGAAAGTTTCACAACAATCTGCACCAGCTGCAGAAGTTAAACCTTGGCTGAATAGAGGGGCCATAAAGAAAGATGACATTTATCATTTGGGAAATAAGCCAATATTACCAAATAATTTATACAAGACGGCGGCCCATGCGACACACGGCATTTCCCATGTGTCGAGCGGGGGGATGATACACTTAGTAAATCTACATTTCCATACCATAAATTTTTCTGACTATGCAAAAAACTTTTGTAGATCATGTATTATCTGCTGTAAACATAATCCACAGGGGAACATGAGACCCAAAAGAGGCCAGTTCCCAGCAGCTATTCATCCTTTTCACACAATACATATGGATTTCATAGAGTTATCATGGTCAGGGGGAAATAAATATTGTTTAGTGGTTATAGATGCATTTTCAAAGTGGGTAGAAATGTACTCTGCAAAACACTGTGATGCGCTCACAGTGGCGAAGAGTTTAGTGACACATTTCGTCCGTACATATGATATCCCACAAATCATAAGATCAGATAATAGGACTCATTTTGTAAATAATGTAATAGAACTGTGCTCTAAAGCATTAGGGTTTCAGTTAAAAAACCATTGTTCTTACCACCCACAATCTGCTGGGCTGGTTGAACGAACAAATGGAACAATAAAAAATAGATTAAGGAAAACAATGGAAGAAACATGGAGGCCATGGCCGGAATGTCTATCTCTGGTTAAATTATGGATGAGAATAACTCCAAATCAAACTGGTCTCACTCCATTTGAAATAGTGGCAGACCTTTTCCATTGCCATCAGAAATGGATGACATAGGAAAAGCACAGCAGGAGACATCATTAGCTGAATGGATGAATAAAATGTTACAAACAAAAGAAGTACAGTTGTCCAGTAGTCTGCCAGTAAATTCTGCTCCAATTTCACAGAACAACCTGAGGCCTGGGGACCTGGTCCTGATTAAGACACTTCACAGAAAGGACTGGAGCAACCCCTGCTGGAGAGGGCCATACCGTGTTCTCCTGACCACACCGACAGCTCTGAAAATCACAGAGAGACCATCCTGGATCCACAAGAACCACTGTAAGCTAATATCACTGTTACAGGAGCCAAACCAATCGACGGGGTAACAGGGGAATGACCGGGTACAAAGGGGTTGGACCCATATGGTCCAACATCTCAAACCGGCGAAGAAAACAACTGACCTGTGCCCAATTTAGCATGGCTTTTTGTGACGTGTGGACAGGACTGATAAGCCTGAGCTTAAACCTGGTAGCAGGGCTCTTTCTCTGTTTAAGACAGGATCCACAGGATGTAACATCACACGAGAAGAGATGGACAAGATGGACACTGGACCCAAAAACAGATGATTATGATGACATGTTGTAAATGAATATATCTTCAATGCCTGAGTGTATTCATACTTGTACTTCATAAAATGACCTTATAGCAGAAAATCGAAATAAGTTGCTGTTTAAGTGAAATGAGAAAGAACAAGGCTTGTTTTAATTATTTTGTTTTTTTATTACATTTTGTTTCTTTGTTTTATTATATTGTTTCACTCTGCCATGATTGGTCGTTGCCTAGGGGCGGAGGAACCGTGTGAGTGTTTCCCACAAATAATCTGCTTTCCGTCCTGTGGGTTTGTGCTCACACAGAGTGTTTTCTTTTATACATATTTACTCATGACTTATTCGTGATAACACAGGGGGGAATGTTAGGGTTTTTATATCTTTTGTATTGTTTATCACTCATGTAAGTGCTTTTCCTTCCTTATGTTACAGGAAGGGAGATGGTCACAAGAATGAGTTATGCTTTTATTATTTTATTAGCAGCATCTGAGGGCTATTCACCAGGTCCCCACTTCCCACTTCCTTTGTTTGTTTATAATCAAGACAAATGAACCCTAACTTTTCTGACCCCACACACACACACACACACCCTGAATGATGTTTGAACTGTGTGTGACCAAGCATGTATAAATAAAGAGGGAGGAGTGTTAATACTTTGTAGTTTGTATTGCACAGCTACCCTTGCCACAAGTAAAACTGACTCTGTGTCGTGCCTTACCTCTGAATTGACTAAATAATACCTATCAGCCTGTGTTTAATTCTCAGTATAAATTCAGGTGTTGTATAGCACTTTTATCAAGTCTGAGGACACCAAATCGCTTTACACTACAATCAGTCATCCATCCATTCACACTCTGACAGTGGTAAGCTACATGGTAGCCTGAGCTGCCCTGGGGCAAACTGACATATGTGAGGCTGCCATACAATCAGCGCCTCTGGGCCCTCTGACCTTCATCAGCTGGCAAGGCAGGTAAAGTGTCTTGCCCAAGGACATAACGACTGAGACGTAAGGAGCGGTGCTTCGAACCAGTTACAGAACGAACCCCTACAACCTGAGCCACTGTCACCATTTTGAAATCTAGCTTTCAAAAAGTGGCCAGTATACAACTGAGTAGAGATTTGTTTTGATTTTGTCAGTTAATAGAATAACAGACCCCTCCTTGAACCGCCACCTTAATGTGGTGGAGGGGTTTGAGTGCTCGAATGATCCTAGAGGCTATGTTGTCTGGGGCTTAAATGCCCCTGGTAGGGTCTTCCATGGCAAACAGGCTCTAGGTGACGGGTCAGACAAAGAGCGGTTCAAGATTCCTTCATGAGGAATACTAAATCGAGGCACGTGACGTCGCCCGGTACAGCGGAGCCGGGGTCCCACCCTGGAGCCAGGCCTGGTGTCGGGATTCGTTGGAGAGCGCCTGGCGGCCGGGTTGCTCCTCGCAGGACCCGGCCGGGCCAAGCCCGAATGAGAGACAGGAGGCTATCCCCCAGTGGGCTCAGCACCTGCAGGGGTAACCGTTTGGGACTGGTAAAAAGTGGATTGGGAGGCGGACGAAGATGGAGACCTCAGATGGTTAGGCTGGCTCTAGGGATATGGAATGTCACCTCACTGGGGGGGAAGAAGCCTGAGCTTTTACGGGAGGTTGAGAGATATCAACTAGAAATAGTCGGGCTCACCTACACACACAACGTGGGCTCTGGAACCCATCTCCTCGAGTGCGGCTGGACTCTCTTCTACTCTGGAGTGGCACACGGGGAGAGGCGGCGAGCTGGGGTGGGTTTGCTTGTTGCCCTCCAGCTCAGCCGTCTCGTGTTGGGGTTTACCCCAGTGGATGAAAAGGTCGCATACCTGTCTTTTCGGCCTACGAGCCGAGCGGTACTGTGGAGTACTCGGCCTTCTTGGCATCCCTGTCGGGGGTACTGGATAATGCCCCTCCCGGGGACTCCATTATTCTGCTGAAGGACTTCAACGCCCACGTGGGAAACTACAGTGACACCTGGAGAGGCGTGATCGGGAGGAATGGCCTCCCCGATCTGAATCCGAGTGGTGTTTCATTATTGAACTTCTGTGCTAGTCACGGATTGTCCATGATGAACGCCATGTTCAAGGATAAGGGTGTAAATCATTGCACTTGGCACCAGGACACCCTAGGCAGGAGGTTGATGATCGACTGTCTTGTCATATCATCAGACCTACGGCCGCATGTTTTGGATACTCGGGTGAAGAGAGGGGCTGAGTTGTGTATATGTGTATATTGTATATATGTATTTATGGACATATGTATTTATGGACTTGATATATGCAGAATATATCTTATAACACAAAAAAAAGCAAAAAAGAAACCCAGAGAGCAAAGTGTACCAGAGTCAAATTCCTTGTTTGTTATATGTACAAACTTTGCAATAAAGCTGATTCTGAGCTGTCCACTGATCACCACCTGGTGATGAGTTGCATCCGCTTGAAGCCGCATCTATTGTCCATGCTGAGGCCATAAGGTCTGTGGTGCCTGTCGCAGCGGCAATCCCCGAACCCGGTGGTGGACACCGGCAGTAAGGGACGCTGTCAAGCTGAAGAAGGAGTCCTATGCTGTCCCGAGGCACCTGACGGATACCGTGAGGCCAAACGTGCCATGGCCTGGCCTGTGGCAGTGGCAAAAACCTGGGCCTGGGAGGAGTTCGGTGAGGCCATGGAGAAGGACTACCGGTTGGCCTCAAAGCGATTCTGGCAAACCTTCCGGCGCCTGAGGAGAAAAACAGTTGTTGGGACCATACAGCCATGGGTTTCAACACTAAAACTCCGGTACATACTTTCCTGGAACTTTTCAAAAAAAGTGCATTAACCTTCTTCCAGCACAGCCAGGAAAGGGGGTAACTGCGGACTTCCTGTGGCGCCATTACCCAAATAAAAGCCCCCACCTTTCCACAAGTCTTTCTCTTCCACACGGCCTTCTAGAGGGACCGGTTAGGAGGGAAACACAGCGCGCCGAGGTCTTTTGCTGGTAAAAAGACATAAATTCAACTGGATCCGAAGCCATACGATCATCGATTATATGCAAAGTTAAGTAGAATGAAATACTGTCTGTGTATCCGGTATTTTCATTCATGAACGGGGATAATTAAGGTACAAACATTGCTGACCTTCTCTCTGAAGCCCGCAGACGCAAACGGTGTTCAAGAGAAGCCCCGGTGGAGAAGCTGTTTCTACAAGCCAAGTCTGGAGGAACGACTACGGCCCGCAACCGTGTTTACGGTAACGAACAGCTGGTCGACGGACCGAACGAGCCGTCTTGCAAGCCTAGCTCTCCGGAGCTAACTCTATTGTTCACCTTCTGATCGGGAGAAACTGAGGAAGTTAGCGGGAAGCTAACTCTTTGTTCATGACGGATATCTTCTTCAAACTTCGCCCTTGGACAACATTCCCTCAACAGGTTCAGAGGTTAGGTTTGGGCAGATTAACAGATTGGTTTAGGATGAAATGATCTAAACGTTTTCATGTTATGAAGTTTGTTTTGTGGAACTCGGCTATCTTGGTGCTAGCATGCTACCTGTAGCACACAGGCCGGTTCGTGTTCTTTGTATGTTTTAAAGCTAAGATAAACTTTATTAAAAGGGTGGGTTTAACCAGAACGTTGCTCATAACGCGCCGTCAGCGCTTATGCATTTTAATCCTGGTATTTTAAAGGTATGTGTTGATTCTGGTGCTAAGCTATCTTCTAGCTTAGCACTTTAGCTAGCTTCTTTGTTAGCCCAACGGCCAGCCGGTTAGAACACGTGTGCTAGCATTAAGGCTAGTCAACAGAAAGGTTGTTGAAATGATCTAAACGTTTTCATGTTATGAAGTTTTGTTTTGTGGAACCTGGCTATCTTTAGTGCTAGTAGGCTAGCTACGGCACACACCGGTTCTGTGTTCTTTGTATGTTTTAAAGTTAAGATCAGCTTTATTTAAAGGGTGGTTTTAACCAGAACATTGCTCATAACGTGCCATCCGCGCTTATGCATTTTAACCCTTTTATTAATCCTGGTATTTTAAAGGTATGTGTTTATTCTGGTGCTAAGCTTCTTTGTTAGCTTAACGGCTAACCGGTAGAGAACGTGTGCTACTAAAGACTATGCAAAAGAAAGGTTGTTGGTTTTCAAGCTAGTGAATAATAGTCCCTGAACATCATTTACTAGATTTGATAACTAAGTAAACACCATTAAGCCCAATGTCTCCAGAAAGATTTGGCTCTTTTCCAAAATACCCCTTTTATAATATTTCTTTGAATATTATTTCAATAACTAAAGGCAGCTAATTAGACACCATTGTGAAATGGTCATCCAGAAGGTTGGTTTGATTCAGTAGATCATTATTTAAAACATTATTTTATTAAAATAATATTTTATCTGATCTTGCATTGTGAAGGGTGGTCTAAACGTTTGCTGATTATTGCCTAAGTTAGTTCCAAAACTAACTTAACTTCACTTCCAGATTCTTCAAGATAATCCTTGGTTCTCAAACATAAACATTGCATGGTAATGTTGCATCACTCTTTTTGGTCATGATTTCTAATCATCTTTAATCAACTTGTTTATATTGTACATAGCCCATTAATCTTCATTATTCTTTAATTCTGCTTGGTAATTTAGTTGGATTGTTTTAGCATAGTAAAGAGTTTGTTGATTGAAATATGTTTGACTATGAGTTGACTTATTTTTGTTAATAAATTCTTGTATTTTAAGAAATTGTGTGAATTCATTCCATATGTGTGCAGACTTTATGCTGTTCAGTAATGCCAGAGCTCGTCTCACACCTTTCTATTCTGTCCTAATACCATCGCCTTAATGGGGCTGGTATTCACAGGACAATCCTTAACAGACCAGAATATTATTTGGTAAAATATTAAAATATTAATATTAAAATATTAATATTAAATATTAAATAATATTCTCAGATTCATATTTACAATACAGTGCTTTGCCAACACTGTTTAAAGTGGGGGTGGGAGGCTGCTGACCTCGACTGGGGACATTATTGGTCGGTGGAAGGAGTACTTCGAGGACCTCCTCAATCCTGCCATCACACATTCCCTGGTGGAAACAA
Source organism: Girardinichthys multiradiatus (assembly GCF_021462225.1). Lineage (NCBI taxonomy): Eukaryota > Metazoa > Chordata > Actinopteri > Cyprinodontiformes > Goodeidae > Girardinichthys > Girardinichthys multiradiatus. Next base: position 6,717,416 of record NC_061815.1, read on the forward strand.
AGGCTGGGGACTCAGGGTTAGACTCTTTGATCACCCAGGCTGAAGTCACCGAGGTGGTTGAAAAGCTCCGCGATGGCAGGGCTTCGGGACTGTACGAGATCTGCCCTGAGTACCTCAAGTCTCTGGATGTTGTGGGGCTGTCATGGTTGACACGCCTCTTCAACATTGCGTGGTGGTTGGGGACTGTGCTTCTGGACTGGCAGAGTGGGGTGGTGGTCCCCCTTCATCAGTAGCATGACCGGAGGGTGTGTTCCAACTACAGAGGGATCACACTCCTAAGCCTCCCTCACCAAAGTATTGGAGAGGAGAGTCGGGCCGATAGTCGAACCTCGGCTTCAGGAGGAGCAGTGTGGTTTTTGTCCCTGCCGTGGAACACTGGACCAGCTCTGTACCCTCTACAGGGTACTCGAGGGTTCATGGGAGTTTGCCCAACTGCTCCACATGTGTTTTGTGGACCTGGAGAATGCATTCAACTGTGTCCCTCATGATGCCCTGTGGGGGGGTGCTCCAGGAGTACGGAATTGGGGGCCCTTTATTAGGGGCCATCCAGTCTCTGTACAAGCGGAGCAGGAGTTTGGTCCGCATTGCTGGTACTAAGTCGGACCTGTTCCTGGTGCATGTTGGACTCTGGCAGGGCTGCCCTTTGTCACCGGTCCTGATCATAACTTTTATGAACAGGATTTCTAGGCACAGCCAAAGGCCGGAGGGGGTCTGGTTTGGGGACCAGTGGATTTCGTCTGGTCCCCGTGTAGTGATGGACTCAGACCTGAACCTTTAGGGGCACATTAAGGTAGTAACTAGGTCGGCCTTCTATCACCTAAAAATAATCTCCAGGTTTAAAGGACTAATGTCTCAGCAGGACCTTGAAAAACTAATTCATGCCTTCATATTTAGTAGAATTGATTACTGCAATGGTGTCTTCACAGGTCTGCCAAAAAAGTCGATCAGACAGCTGCAGTTAATCCAGAATGCTGCTGCCCGCATCCTCACTAGAACTAAGAAAGTGCAGCACATCACCCCGGTTATAAAGTCCCTACACTGGCTCCCTGTAGCTCAGAGAATACAGTTTAAAATACTTATGTTAGTCTATAAATCACTAAATGGCTTAGCACCAAAATATATTACAGACTTGTTGTCAGTGTTTTAACCACCCAGACCTCTCAGGTCATCTCGCTCAAATCTACTCCACATACACAGAACCAGAACCAAACATGGAGAAGCAGCTTTTAGTTCTTATGCTCCACTAATCTGGAATAAACTGCCAGAAAACTGTAAGAGCACCGAAACCCTAAGTTGCTTTAAATCAAGATTAAAAACGTATTTGTTTAGAGTGGGCTTTGACTGTGCCATCTAAACATTATTGGTTTCGTTTTCAGTCCAATTTTCCTTTCATTTTCTTATCCATCATTCTATTCTGTTTATTTTTATATTTTTTTTTTTATTACCTCTGTTGTCTGATTTTATTATTTGATTTGTTTTTGTGTCTGTATCTGCATTTATTTTCTTTGTGATTGTATTGTAATTGTATGTACAGTGCTTTGAGTGTATCGTTGCTGACAAGTGCTATATAAATAAACATACCTTACCTTACCTTTTCGCAGATGATGTGGTCCTGCTGGCCCCCGCTAGCCAAAACCTACAGCATGCGCTGGGGCGGTTCACAGCTAAGTGTGAAGCGGCTGGGATGAAGATCAGCTCCTCCGAGTCCGAGGCCATGGTTCTCAAGCGGAAAAGGGTGGCTTGTCCTATTCAGGTTGGAAGGGAGTTCCTGCCTCAAGTGGAGGAGTTCAAGTATCTCGGGGTCTTGTTCACGAGTGAGGGAAGAATGGAGTGGGAGATCGACAAACGGATTGCCGCTGCTGCGGCAGTAATGGGGCACTGTGCCGGTCGGTTGTGGTGAAGAGAGAGCTGAGCCAAAAAGCGAAGCTCTCGATTTACCGGTCGGTCTTCGTTCCTACACTCACCTATGGCCATGAACCTTGGGTCATGACTGAAAGAACGAGATCCTGGATACAAGCTGAAATGAGCTTCCTCCCTAGGGTGGCCGGGCACTCCCTTAGAGATAGGGTGAGGAGCTCGGCCATCCGGGAGGGGCTCGGACTAGAGCCGCTCCTCCTCCACATCGAGAGGAGCCAGTTGAGGTGGGTCTGGCATCTATACCGGATGCCTCCTCGATGGCTTCCTTGGGAGGTGTTCCAGGCACGTCCCACTGGGAGGAGGCCCAGGGGACGGCCCAGGACACGCTGGAGGGACTATGTCTCTCGGCTGGCCTGGGAACACCTTGGGCTCCCCCCGGAGGAGCTGGAGAGGGATGTCTGGGTGTCTCTGCTGAGTCTGCTGCCCCCGCGACCCGGTCCCAGATAAAGCGGAAGACGACAAGTACAAGTACGAGTAGAATAACAGATAAGCAGGTAAAGACGATAAATGGATGGATGAGCTAGTATCCTGCAACCTTTAGATTCTGCAGAGTCCTGGTAAAAGCCATGTATTTGATTCAGGTGTGCTGGAGCTGGGATGCATCTACAAGTTGCAGGACAGTAGCTCTTGAGGACTGGAGTTGGAGAAACCCCTTGGTTAGAGTAAAACTAATTGAAAATGGTTGATGTTGTTAAGGATCTGCTCTCATATTTTATTTTACTTTTTTATATATTTTTTTTCTGCTCTCATATTTGAAAAACAAAATTTCCAAACCCTTTGGGGTTGTTTTGATATATATGGACAATCGAGTCCACAAGTTGTACTCTAATGCACTGTAGAAGCAGCTGGTGGGAAAACCAGTCAGACAGACTTATGTGGACACAGTACAGGTGTGTGGTCACATTTTTTCTACTATAACAACTCCCATGGCGACTGGGGTCGCTTGCTACAGTTAGCTGGATTTAGACTTTTGCTTAGTTTCCTCCATACCAAAGATGTTTACATGTACCTTGAACTCCTTGCAGACACTAACATACAAGGTAGAGCAAACTACCTTATTACTGTTGAAAAATGCTGATTTAATACTTTGATTTGCCCATCTTTCTTTTTCCATCATCACCGTGGCTAAATGATAAACTGTAATGTCCCCAAACAGCAAAGTGATAGCTAGTAGTCCTGCTGTTTTGGTTAGGAGTACACCGATTGCAGTCTTCTGTCCGATCACGGATCAATGGCTTTTAAAAAGCCTAACCTGACAATTCCAGACGATTTTTTTATAATTGCCACTGTCAGGTGTTATGAGGTCACATTTCACCTTCAATGTTCCAGTGTTATTTATTGAAAAATACTGAACAATACCCATGAAACAATACACAATTTTGAGTATTGCATTGCATTTGGTATGGGGTAAGAACGCTGTCAAAAACAATGTGTATGCAAAGAGGGAAATGTGTGCATATTAGTCAACAGTTGTGCATAAGTAAAATCCAAAAGACGTATTGTATATTTTCTCTATAAGAATACAAATTAAAATGTTACAGCTTCAAGAAATCACAAACAGGAAGTTCAAGTTTACAGTTGTGGTTTATTCTTTATGAATACAACATGTTATAACCGTTTGTGAATACGATTTCTTTTCTTTGAGAATACGAATCTACAGCACTCGTACATCACGTGACACCAAGTCACGTGATCTCAGGCTGGTTAGTGGAGCACAGAGTTAGACCTTGGATGACGGAAAAGGGTAATGGGAGATAATTCAGTCTAAAAGGAATATTAGGAACAGAGGGGAGATAGGGGGGAAATCAAGAGTATTATAAAGAAAGCATTGTTCTTATTTTTATGAAATACAAAACTAAAACATAGAATATAGTGGGTGGAGTTATACAATGATGTACAGTGGGTGGCGGTATGCACCTCTGAGTTTGTTGCGTACCGCCAGCAGAAGAAGAAGAAGCAGCAGGACTGGCGCTAAGATGATGGACCAAGAAAGTACGATACAAAGCCAGGTAAAACATTACATTAAAATTGTTTCGGAACATTTGTAGTTTTATATTTTAAATCATATAACAATCTAGTAGATAGACAATGTACAGCTTTATTTTATAAGTTTATTACCGCTGACTGAATACACTTGTACACACAGTATGAAACGGGTGTTTTTCCTGCTATTTAGTTGGAAACTGCTACTTGGGTCTTCTTGAATTTTTAAACAAATAAGCTATCATCCACATGTTTTTTTCAACGACATACCGCTTTACAAATAAATGTACAATTTTTATCACAGTTAAGTAGTAATTCATTTTCTGATTGTCATTGTTCAACTAAATTCTTGTTTATGTTTTATGTTTGTGCAGTTTTAAACTCTTTCAAGGTCTTTGCTAGATTATTCTACTTTATTCAAACCATATCTTTAAAATTCAAAATGTTTTACTCACACTTATGCAAAGCTAAATGAATAACAAGTATATTAATATGTGCTTAATTAAGTATAATTTGTGTTCTGATATTTGCAGGAATCACTGCTGAGACATTTAATGGAACGTCTTCTATCCAGAATTAATGAAGTTTTAGATCGGCCACATTTGGATTTAGACTATTTTCATTATGTAATAAATCAGGAGGTGTTTTTTTTACATCTGCATCAACTGTTCTTGATGTACCTGTGGATGTTATGGAATGTATTTTAAACCTTCAAGAAAAAAATTGTGCCACCCTTTCTCAGGCAGAACCTTGTGTTCTTGTCACAGAAGTGACCAGTGGACGAGGGCGACCCAAGTTAGCAGTTTCTGAAGACCTGCTGGCCCATCTGATTGGCATGGCCCTACCAGTGTTATGCATTGCAAACTTGCTGGGAGTCAGCATATCTACTGTTTTCAGACGCATGCATGAACTTGGATTGTCCACAAGATCTTCATTCAGCTGCTTATCTGACAGTGAGCTTGATATTGCTGTACGGTCAATAAAACATAGACTGCCAAATGCAGGATATAGGATGGTTAAAGGCTGTTTACAAGCAGATGGACACAGAGTTCAGTGGGATTGGGTCAAGGAGTCTATGTACAGAGTCGATGCAGCTGGCGTTTTACAAAGAATGATGCAACTTGGGTGCATAGTCAGAAGGACATATTCTGTACCTCATCCTTTGTCCTTGGTGCATTTGGACACAAATCATAAGCTCATTAGGTAACTTGTTTTCTTTGTAACATGAATATTGCTTTCAATTGAAAATCAATCAATAAAGTGATGTTAATCTTTTTTTTTGATAGGTACAACATAATCATCTTTGGGGCAATAGATGGGTTCCCCAGAAAGGTACACTATTACTGTGATATTTCTTTCTTTCTGTTATCTGTTCCTAATTGGGTGCAAACATGTTTGCCTTTGTTTGTACAGATTATGTACCTGGAGCCTGCAACAAACAACACATCAAGCACCGCTCTTACCTTCTTTCTAAGGGCAGTGGAAAACTATGGCTGGCCTTCCAGCTATTGTAATAATACATGTCCAGAATGTCTCCATCTGCTTCTCTGGCATGTGTAGGTTTATTAATATATGTATGTGTTTGTAAAGTCTTTCTCAGTAGACAAGACATGTTTGTATATTTCTTGTTATACAATTACATGTCTTTTGAGAGTAAGAGGCGATGAAGGGGTTGAAAATGTGGCAATAGCTGAAATCATGTTCAGTGTAAAAGGAACAGGGAGAGGCAGTTTCATAGCTGGGAAAAGTGTACACAATCAAAGGTAATAATTTTATGTTCTTTGATAAAATACCAATGCAGGCATAAAGTGACCAATTTGCAAGATCTATTACTTAAAATGAAATTTGTCATTCTTATTTCTTGTCAGTGGCATAACATCATTGTCTTTTATTTAGAATTGAGCATCTGTGGCGAGATGTCTGGACCTGTGTAACTCATCTTTACTATGAGGTTCTTCACAACCTGGAGGAAAGTGGCCTTCTGGATTTGTCCAACACTTTGCATCTGTTTTGTGCACACTATGTGTTCCTCCCTCGGCTTGCAGATGCACTTCACACTTTCACAGAAGGATGGGACAATCATCCTTTAAAGTCTGAAGGTGGACTCACCCCTAACCAGCTGTGGACCTTGGGACACATGCAGAAACCTATTTGTGAAACTGTAGATGCTCAGGTTTGTTTAATGAAACGCTGAGAAATCCAAACATTGTTTGGCTGTTATAAGTAATTTCCATTTTTTCTCTGACAGAACCTGGACCTGTTTGGAACTGACTGGGAAACATTTGATGGTGTCAGTGAAGAACCCCTTGGAGTTCAAGTCCCAGAAAATGACTGCCCTCTGTCACCGACTGCAGTGGAAGCTGTTCAGTCCATGATCAACCCACTTGCGCCATCTGAATCATATGGTCAGGATCTGTTTGTATCAATGGTTCAGTATGTTGAAAGTCACTGGGAAACGAGCCACAGCAGTTAACACATGTTGTAAAAAAGTGTACATTTGCTAAAATCCCACATTAGCAAATTTGAATAATTCTGCATTAATGTTAGTCATAATGTCTGTGCACAACTGTTCATCTGTACCTAGTTTTTTTCACTTATTTGCATAGAAACCATCACTTGTAGTTTATAGAAATGTAGACTATGGTGAAACAGTTAAATAGTGAAAATTCAATGATATTTCTGATTTTTATGCATAAACCAGAACATATGCATCAGTGATTCAATTTTGGATCATTTGAGAAACAAAAACAACTGAAGGGATCTAAACTTTATTAAAGAATTTTAAAAATGTCAATGCTTGACCATGAATTTATTTGAACTTGAGCCACTTGTCAGCACTTACAAGTAGGTTATACATATAGGTTATACCACTAGTAAAACAAAACAAAAACTGTTAGACTTAAAATAATTTTACATGAAATTGATGGAACTGTCAAAACCAAAAAACGTATTTTGTTCACACAAAACCTACAGTAAATAAAAATAAAAACACCAAAAGTGTAGTTATGGCTTTAAGTAGTAACTGCATCAATGAAAAGGCCAAATGTCTCAGGCCCTATTAAAGGACTGCCCATGAGTTAAGGATGTTACCATATTTTCTTTGAACTCGATCAGGGTTGTCAGATGAGCAACTGGAAATGTAATGGTGCGGCTACATGCACTTATAGGAAAACAGATAGTATGATGTGTGTCACAGTCATGGTAAAATTTCACAGTTATGAAGAAATCCTTCTTTTCACTTGGCAGTACAGGTTTATCTGCCTGTCCTGTCATCCAGTGCATGACTTGCCCAACAGTCAGCTGCTGTGGATCATCACTTTCTTCATCACACTGGCCATCTTGTTCTTCGAAGAAAGATTAATGTTAGTGAGGGAAAAAGAAAACAAACACCTAGCATTTCTAGAAAAGAAATGCTACCTTTCCTGTCAGTTTTAGACTAAAATCATCTTATGTTGAGAAAGTGGTAACAGTTTGGGCTAAACCTTGAAATCAATATTATGCATAATCTCATACTATATAGCAATATTTCTGTGATCCTCCATGATATGTTGGCACTTGCAGTATGTATAGTGAATGAGCTAATTACTATCACAATGTAAATGTAACTCAGCATCTGTAAAACACATTGAGTTACAACCATTTTTGTGTAGGCTAAGGTCAATTAATTGTAGCAGACATATTGAATTGGGTTTAGCTAAAAGGTTTACCAGCTGTATAGATATGCTAATAAAGGTTCTCAGTCACCCGTGACATGGCAAATTCCAAAATGGTTTAAAAATAAAGCAACTGGACTTCAGTTCTTGTGGTTAAAGACAGTTGAAGACATTTTGCTCTTAGCGCGAAACATCTTCAACCACAAGAAGTGAGATCCAGTTGCTTTATTTTAAACCTTTTTCATGTGTTGTATAGATGTACACCCAGTGATTTCTGAAAGGGTCATAGAAATGTCTAGTTGTTCATGATATATTTTAAATAGGATCATGCAGATTAACTCCAATTGTTATTAAAAAGTTTTAAACAGATGTCACAGGATCAGATAGTGCTCAGAGTATAAATTAGGGATCACTCTCATCTACGTACATACAAAACTAGCTCAATATCTATGAAACTGACAATGTTGTAGCCATTTATTTTAAATCCAGAAATGTGGGCTTAATGAAATGTGTTTCATACCTGCTCCAAGCCTCATTGGATTGCATATTCTAATTTATTGAATATGACTGTACATGTATGATCAATGTTTACTAGTTTCAGTGAAAATTGTTCAGTGATTTGAAAATATGTTGCTAAGAGTACATACAAATGGACATGCACAGACACCAGCCAGAACATTATCCCTCCATTTTAACATTGTTAATAGGCAATAACTAACATACTACTGCCAGCTGAAACATACCACAGTCCTCAATATCTTGTAGAAAGTCTTGAAAAAAGTTCATGATGTTTATTTATCTGCTGTATTTCACAGAACCCTTCTCACTGAATACAGGTTTGCACCTTTCCAGGACAAATGCTGCATCCACCTGGCATGCAAAAATCATCAAAGGACACATACATCATGCTAAATATTTATCTAAATAGTTTGAGACAACATAAAAAATGTATACCAACTCTGTCATCTTCCCCTGGAACAAACAGAGGCAGACAAAGGCCTGGGTGCGTCTCCATCACCTCAAGGAGGGCGTACATCCGCAGACCTTTTCTTAGCTGCTCAAGCATCGGTACAAGTCTCATTATTGAGTGCAGGACAACAGCCCTGAAACATAAGGTTTATAAAAGGTATTTCAGTAGAAGTTATTCACCAAAAATAGTCTCCATGTTTGGAAAACCAGTAATATCCATATAACCTTATTAAATCATTACCTGGTAATAAGATCTTTTTTGTCCACAGACACTTTTCCAGTATAACCACAGCCTACAATGTCATCAATAAGGTCATTAATGTTCTCATCAGTTGCCCTGTTTACCTGAAGACAGAAAAAGCTTTAAATAACTTTCCCAACATCTTGTACTTGTAGGTTCTCCAGGTAGGTTGCAGTTAAGAAATGATACAGGAGTGGAAGATAATAGGTTCCTGGTAGCTTCACACATGATTCTTCTCAAGTTAATTTGCTGGGTCTGTTTCTCAATATGTTTCTTGCATCCCTGTTGACTATTTGCAACATGTTCGATGGCTCTCTAATCACGCCACAATATCTTAGCAGTTTCAATAGTTTTGCATTCCTCTGAGCGACTTCAGTTAATTCTTGACTTTTCAGTCAGTCAAATCTCCTTTTTGACCAATTTTGCCAAAAGAAAAGAAGGTGCCGAATCATTATGCACAGCTTGATATAGGGTGTTGCCCTCCTTAGACCACACCTTCCCTTAATACCCAGCTACATATCACCTGTTATGCTAAAAATACATTAAGCATTCAAGTTTATCGAGCTTAGAGGTAAGAAATAGGCCTAAATATGGTCAAAATACAAATTTGCCTAATATTGTACACACAGTGTACAAAGAGGCCATGCATATACATAAGTAATTAACTGTTATCACTTCTACAAAGTTTTAACATGCAACCCCAATTCCAATGAAGTTGGAACAAACAAAAGACATGGTACAGTATTTGGTCAGCTTTCAAAATGTTATCATTGTTACCTCTGTAATAAGGTGCAACAGCTCTGAGTCTGTGACGTCATTACCTGACACCTGTATGCTGTCTGAATCACCAGACCAGAGCACAGGTATCTGTAGCACCATTCACGCATGAAGTTTGGGAGCGGTCCACTTTGTGCAATACTAACTGCCATTACTTGTCCTGCAGTCCTAAATATCAAGAGAATAAAAACAGTTTATTGGATTTAACTAGAGTATACAAATGTATTTACACAAAACAAACGTGATAACACAATGTACCTGAAATAACTTATCCAGGCTGTTCAGACAGTACAGAGGATTTTTTCCTTTCTTGTCAGCACTGCCCACAAATAGTTTCTTTTCGATCTCAGCAATCATTTCTGAACAGGAAAACATATATATATACACATTGGATATTTTAAATATCCAATTTATTTATACAATATACCACCTTAATAGCTATTAAACCCAAATTAACAAACCTTAAAAAGAAATACCTCGGAATGTCTGACGCTTTCGTTTACTGTGAGAGACCTTTTCCCAAGACCAGCCAATATGAGCTGGAGCTCTTCATCTCCTTTGGGTGTTTTTGAATGCTGTCTATCAAGTAAGAAAAAGTTAACCAGAAAACCTTTTTGTAGTAGTGCATGGGGTGCGAAACGTCTTTTGCCTTTTGCCTCTCTGCGAAAAAGTCCAGGAAAAGACCTAAAATGTAATTCGATGATAACAGAAATTAATATGGTATCAAATGACCAGAAGGATAGAGAAATGAAAGATCATAAGATATACACTTGTTAAACAAGACTGTGGCTAAGGTGAAACATACCGAGCCATTTCTTGATGCACTGACTGTCCAGAGCCACTACACTGAGGACATCTTATTAGTTGTCCTTACTGTGAAGCTGTCCCCATTTGGGTTGTGTGTCCCTCAACAGACTGTCTTGCATTTTCCTGTCTAACTGGCCTGACTGTCCCTGGAGAACTTAACCTTCTGTTCAACATCGACACCAGACTGTTTGCCGTGTTTAGAATATCCACTAACTGGACCTAACAAAGAAGCCAATACAGTTACGAGGTTAAAAAAGCTACATGAAAAAGGTTACTTATCCTATATATTTTTGATATTAGCGACATTAAGATACATATAACCGTGATAAAAATTGTACATTTATTTGTAAAGCGGTATGTCGTTGAAAAAAACATGTGGATGATAGCTTATTTATTTAAAAATTCAAGAAGACCCAAGTATTAGTTTCCAACTAAATAGCAGGAAAAACACCCGTTTCATACTGTGTGTACAGGTGTATTCAGTCAGCGGTAATAAACTTGTATAAAGCTGTACATTGTCTATCTACTATATTGTTATATGATTTAAAAAATAAAACTACCAATGTTCCGAAACAATTTTAATGTAATGTGTTACCTGGCTTTGTACCGTACTTTCTTGGTCGGTCATCTTAACGCCAGTCCTGCTGCTTCTTCTTCTTCTTCTTCTGCTGGCGGTACGCAACAAACTCAGAGGTGCATACCGCCACCTACTGTACATCATTGTATAACTCCACCCACTATATTCTATGTTTTAGTTTTGTATTTCATAAAAATAAGAACAATGCTTTCTTTATAATACTCTTGATTTCCCCCCTATCTCCCCTCTGTTCCTAATATTCCTTTTAGACTGAATTATCTCCCATTACCCTTTTCCGTCATCCAAGGCCTAACTCTGTGCTCCACTAACCAGCCTGAGATCACGTGACTTGGTGTCACGTGATGTACGAGTGCTGTAGATTCGTATTCTCAAAGAAAAGAAATCGTATTCACAAACGGTTATAACATGTTGTATTCATAAAGAATAAACCACAACTGTAAACTTGAACTTTGTGTTTGTAATTTCTTGAAGCTGTAACATTTTAATTTGTATTCTTATAGAGAAAATATACAATACGTCTTTTGGATTTTACTTATGCACAACTATTGACTAATATGCACACATTTCCCTCTTTGCATACACAGTATTTTTGACAGCGTTCTTACCCCATAATTTGGTCTTTCATTTTTCACATTTGCGTGGAAGCACACACCACTGAGTTCTACATTCTGAATGTAGAATTCAGGCCTTTGTTTCCAAAAAAAATCCCATTCTGAATGTATTCATGTTTACAATGGTACCGTTTTCATTCAGTTTTGCAAACAAAACATGGTTGTCCACGTAAGCTGATATGCTGGTTAAGGAGAACATTAATTAGAGAAGCAGCCAAGAGGCCCATGGTATCGCTGTAGGATCTAGAGAGACCCAGAGCTCAAGTGGGAGAATCTGTAGAAAGGACAACTAATAGTCATGCACTCCACACATCTGGCCTTTATGGAAGAGTGGCAAGAAGAAATTCATTTTTTAGAGAAAGCCACAAAAGGTCCTGTTTGCAGTTTTACACAAGTCATGTAGGGGACAAAACAAACATGTGGAAGGAGGTGCTATGATCAAATGAGACAGAAATTATTTCATGGCCTACAATTAAAAACCAGATATTTACATACAGCGTATAAAAAGACACATAATATCAGTGCGGGATGTGGCCAAAGGACATCCACTTCTATGCCTTTCTGTGACTCTTCCAGTCTCTCTGTATCTCTCTGTTGCAACCTGCTGTTGACACTCTGTGAAACTTTAATCTCAGTGGCCACATCCATCTGAGAACATCCTGTTTGAAGCATTGCAAAGGTGATGTAGTGTTGATCAATTGTTGGACTGCTGAGCACTGTTTAAACACTAATTCTGATTGAACCAGGAAATGTATTGGTCGATTCTCACCAGCTGTGAGTTTTGCTTTTAGGCTCCTAACAGTATATTATGCAAAAACGTCTGAAATATTGAACAGTTGGACATGTGCATTCAAAAGTTTAGATGTAAAGAATATAGTGCATTTTAGGTCCATCCTGAAATATTACCTGAAAACCAAATGAGTAGTCAAATGTTTGGCTCAGACTTGAGATGTATGCTATTACTTTTATTGGCTTTTCCAGTCACCATGGCGACATACTTAGCCAAAAACCACTCCCATAAATCCAGCTGGAAACAATCATCAAAATCCACTATTTTGAGGCTTTGCTGTGTCGTCATACTTTCAGCTAGAACAAGGGTCGGCTACCCCTCCATCCTCCTTTTAGTGGATCCCTTGGCTTTGACAAAAGGAAAAAATATATATGTAAAAAATAAATTATTTAGATATTTAAATATGTACTTTATTTTAGATTCCTTAAAGTGGCCACCCTTTGCTGTGATGACTGAAATATTAACCTTTGGCCGTGTCTCAATGAACCTCTGGGAAGTACTTTTAAGGGTGTATTCACACCAGGAAAGTAATTTGGTCCGCTTGTTTGTTCCGGAACAAAAGTGAACTTCAAATTTAATTTGGTGCAGTTTGTTTTCACATTGTACTTTTTGCAAGTGAACTATTACTTGTAAACAAAGCCACGCAGGTGACGATCATTGTTCCCATTGGACAGAAATGACGGGGGCGGGACAGAACACACACCTGCGTGCAGCACCTCTGTTCTGCATATTTGTGCCATTATTACAGTTGCAATATTATTGTGAGAGTCAAGAGCAGCTCATTCAACACAGACTTTGAGACGTTCCATTTATAATTTTGGAACCCCGTCGGAGAATGCGTGCTGAACGCCAATGTTCTCTACGTGCCTTGTTCCACAACAAGTCAGTAGCGTTGCTAAGCAACACACAGCTTATCAGGTATGATTACCTTACAACACACATCTTTGTTACCGGCTACAGTGGCATTTTATGTCCAAAGAGACGTACGCTTTTTGTAGTTGGTTCGGATCGGGGCCGGTTTGTATTCAGACCATAAGCGAACCGCACCAGAGTCCATTTGGAAGCGGACCGAGACCACCTCAAAAGGTGGGTCTCGGTGCGGTGGTTTGGTCCGGACCACGGTTCGCTTGAGTGTATTCACACCTGCACAGAAGGTCCAGACCAAAGGGGGAAACGAACTCTGGTTCGTTTAAAGCGGACCAAAAGTGGCAAGTGTGAATACACAAATACCATTTCAGGTGACCACCTCATAAAGCTTAATGAGTGAATGTCAAGAGAGCAAAGCAGTAATCAAAGTAAAGGGTGGCTATTTTAACGAATCTAAAATATGAAAATATTTAGAGCTAATTCACACTTTTTGTTTACTAAAGAATTCCATTCCGTTCATTCATAGCTAGTCATGAAAACAAAGAGACCCATTAAGTGAGCAAGTGTATCTAAAACTTTTTGACCGATAGTGTATATTATTATTTTGATGCATAGTTATGTTGGAGTTCAAGGTGATACATTAACGTTTTTAAAAAGGTTTTTATAAACTGTCAATGAAAATATATGTCACATCCATGTCTATAGCCCTCGCCTTTGCCTGCAGGTGGCTTCTTGAGGTTGCAACCCCTGCAGTGAGCTAACCATGAATGCATCCCTAAAAAGAAAAATCTCAGAAGGAAACAGAGAGTTTAATTCTGAATGGACACATTACTTTGCCTTAACTGCCAACATTGCTGTCTTACTTGTGTGCTTGATATGTGGCAAGGAAAATAAAAAATGTAACGTTAAAAGACATTTTCAAAACAAGCAGTTCGCATTTTCTGAATAGTACCCAATTGAGGAGCGAAAGAGAGCTATGTTGGAACAACTATAGAAAGTTGATCAGAGCAAACATACTTATAAGAAGTGGATCAATTCTCCAAACTCAGCTACAGCTGCTAGTTTTGTGGCAGTCCATGAAGTCATAAGGAAGGGGAAGTCGTTCACAGATGAAGGAATTGCCCTGATATAGGGAAGATCAGCATAGAGCTTCAGAAACAGAAGTCACATTAAACAGGTATGAACACTTGCATTTAATTGCCTATTACTTTAGAAAAGAAAGTTTAGACATGGGGTTGATGCTGATTTTTATCGTATGTTCAGGTGCTTCACTTGATTACTGCCCGCTAAATAAATTTGAAGAGGATGAGAGCACACTGAAATAGACTTGTCAAAAAACCTTTTTAAATTTACGTTTACTTCAATAAAACAGCTAAGCTTCAACTCGGTTTTTTATATTAAAGAGGGACATGGTTTATTTTAATTTTATACAAATATGAGAAGGACCAAAAAAAAGGCCTGCGTAGTTCATTATTTAATTTATTTTTAAGTAGGCCTACACACGCACACTGCACTTCTGTTTGTTAAATACTATTGTTACAGGCAATAAATAAATAAATATTTTAGTTTATTAGATGTGTGTTATCTTTTGCGGCTCCAGACTATTTTTCTTTGGTGGAAGAGGGAGCAAAATTGCTCTTTTGGTAATAAAGGTTGCTGACCCCTGCGCTAGAAACGAAGCCCAACTTTCTGTTTGTACAGAAATCTGCAGTCTTTTCAATAGTGAAAATGGTATGTTAATGCATGTTATGGTTTTTCCACATTTATTTCTAGGCACCACAAACTTTGTGGGAAAAACCAACAGCTAGAGTGGAGATGACAGGTAAAGTGAAAAAAGGTGTTCCTTTTTTAAGGAAGCTGGTTATTTACCTCGCCCTCACAATAGTCATCATTTTCCATCAGTTTGTAGGCTCTAGTGTCGGCTTTTACACAATGTCATTATAATTGCTCTAGATCTCATGGTTTTCTGTCAAACCCGTCCAATCACACAAAGTCAAAGAATTTTTAATCCATGTGTAATGCATGTGTAGTGACTGTTTTAGGAGGAATCCTTGAGTGGCAAACTTTCTTTTCTACCTTCTTCTCTTTCACGGTAAATCAAATACAGCTATGAAAATCTCCATGATTGGACACGGGGGATGGTGAATTTGATTTATGCCATGTATTAAGAGACAGCTAAATCATATTAACACAGACATAGATGTTCAAATACATGTGACCTCTGACACACACAAGATGGTATCCTGCTTTCCGAACCAGAAACCCTGGCTGAATGCTGAGGTGAGGGCTCTACTGAAAGCTAGAATGCTGTGTTCAGGACAGAGGAGGCATCAAAGGTGAGGAAGGGAGTGATTGCAGGCATTGCGAGGGCCAAAGCCACAGACGCCCAGAAAATTCAGGGTCACTTTCCCACCAATGACCCAGGGGATGCACAATGCCCAAGGGACTTCTCCTTGTCCAGATGCACCCAACAGGTTCTATGGCCACTTTGAGGACCCTGACACCACCCTTAGCACCAGACATACACCACCAACTGGTGACAAGCCCTTCAGTGTGACCACAGCAGACGTAAGGAAGACCGTTCAGAGAATCAACCCCTGCAAGGCTACAGGCCCCGACAACATCCCAGGGCAGGTAATGAGGAACTGCACACATCAGCTGACTAAGGTGTTGGCGGACATCTTCAACACCACACTGTCACTGGCATCTGTCCCCACCTGCTTAAAGAATGCTACTACTGTCCCCGATCCCAAGTGTTCATGACTCATATCAAGGACTCCATCGATCTCACTGTGGACCCCCATCAACACGTCTGTTAACTCTTCCTGGATTTGTCCAATGCCTTCAATACCATCATCCCACAGACCCTAGTGCAGAAGCTCTCTTCTCTTGGACTGAGTCCCACACTGGGGAACTGGGTCCTGGACTTCCTGACCAACAGACCTCAGACTGTCAGGATCCACAAGACTTTTTTCTCCTCCATCACCCTTGGCACCCAGGCTCACCCCACGGCTGTGTTGAACCCCCTCCTGTTCACTCTGCTGACGTATGACTGCTCGGCAAGACACCCCAGCTGTCCAAATACAGGTCCTTCTCAAAATATTAGCATATTGTGATAAAGTTAATTATTTTCCATAATGTCATGATGAAAATTTAACATTCATATATTTTAGATTCATTGCACACTAACTGAAATATTTCAGGTCTTTTATTGTCTTAATACGGATGATTTTGGCATACAGCTCATGAAAACCCAAAATTCCTATCTCACAAAATTAGCATATCATTAAAAGGGTCTCTAAACGAGCTATGAACCTAATCATCTGAATCAACAAGTTAACTCTAAACACCTGCAAAAGATTCCTGAGGCTTTAAAACTCCCAGCCTGGTTCATCACTCAAAACCCCAATCATGGGTAAGACTGCCGACCTGACTGCTGTCCAGAAGGCCACTATTGACACCCTCAAGCAAGAGGGTAAGACACAGAAATAAATTTCTGAACGAATAGGCTGTTCCCAGAGTGCTGTATCAAGGCACCTCAGTGGGAAGTGTGTGGGAAGGAAAAAGTATGGCAGAAAACGCTGCACAACGAGAAGAGGTGACCGGACCCTGAGGAAGATTGTGGAGAAGGGCCGATTCCAGACCTTGGGGGACCTGCGGAAGCAGTGGACTGAGTCTGGAGTAGAAACATCCAGAGCCACCGTGCACAGGCGTGTACAGGAAATGGGCTACAGGTGCCGCATTCCCCAGGTCAAGCCACTTTTGAACCAGAAACAGCGGCAGAAGCGCCTGACCTGGGCTACAGAGAAGCAGCACTGGACTGTTGCTCAGTGGTCCAAAGTACTTTTTTCGGATGAAAGCAAATTCTGCATGTCATTCGGAAATCAAGGTGACAGAGTCTGGAGGAAGACTGGGGAGAAGGAAATGCCAAAATGCCAGAAGTCCAGTGTCAAGTACCCACAGTCAGTGGTGGTCTGGGGTGCCGTGTCAGCTGCTGGTGTTGGTCCACTGTGTTTTATCAAGGGCAGGGTCAATGCAGCTAGCTATCAGGATATTTTGGAGCACTTCATGTTTCCATCTGCTGAAAAGCTTTATGGAGATGAAGATTTCATTTTTCAGCACGTCCTGGCACCTGCTCACAGTGCCAAAACCACTGGTAAATGGTTTACTGACCATGGTATCACTGTGCTCAATTGGCCTGCCAACTCTCCTGACCTGAACCCCATAGAGAATCTGTGGGATATTGTGAAGAGAACGTTGAGAGACTCAAGACCCAACACTCTGGATGAGCTAAAGGCCGCTATTGAAGCATCCTGGGCTTCCATAAGACCTCAGCAGTGCCACAGGCTGATTGCCTCCATGCCACGCCGCATTGAAGCAGTCATTTCTGCAAAAGGATTCCCGACCAAGTATTGAGTGCATAACTGTACATGATTATTTGAAGGTTGACGTTTTTTGTAATAAAAACACTTTTCTTTTATTGGTCGGATGAAATATGCTAATTTTGTGAGATAGGAATTTTGGGTTTTCATGATCTGTATGCCAAAATCAACCGTATTAAGACAATAAAAGACCTGAAATATTTCAGTTAGTGTGCAATGAATCTAAAATATATGAATGTTAAATTTTCATCATGACATTATGGAAAATAATGAACTTCATCACAATATGATAATATTTTGAGAAGGACCTGTACAGAGAGGAGGTGAAACACCTGGTGCAGTGGTGCAGAGAAAACAACCTCTGCATCAATATGAAGAATACTAAGGAGATGGTGGTGGATTTCAGAAAGGATAAGTGCCCTCCCCCTCCCCTGCACATCAGAGGAGCAGCTGTGGAAGTGGTCCCCTGCTTCAGGTATCTGAGTGTGCACATATCTAATGACCTCACCTGGAGTGTCAACACTTCCCATCTGGCCAGGAAGGCTAACCAGCGTCTCTACTTCCTCAGGAAACAGGAATGCTGGACTTGGGAGCTCAGTCCTGAGGAGCTTCTGCTACTGTGCAGTGGAGAGCGTCCTCCGCACCTGCATCAGTGCTGCACTGCTGCTGAGAGGAGGCTCTGCAGAGGGTGGTAAAGGCTGCACAGAGGACTGTAGGGAGCAGTCTTCCCACCACCTCGGACCTCTTCACGTCACAATGCAGGGGAAGGACCCTCCGCATCATGAAGAACTCCACCCATCCCACACACAGACTGTTTCAGCCCCTCCCCTCAGGCAGGCGGCTGAGGAGCATTCAGAGCAAGACCACCAGGCTCAGAAACAGCTTCTTCCTTGAAGCTGTCAGACTGCTGAACTCGAGCCCCACTCTGTAGACCATCTCACTACACATTGACCTGCACTAAACACATCACCCACCAAAGGTGCAATATTTCACTCACTTTAGGTGCAATTTTAAGGACTACCTCATGCTTTACATGTGTATTTAGTACTTTGCAAATTTAATTTCAGCTCCTCTATTTAACTGTATATATTTCTTTTTTCTCGTCGCTGCACATATTTTTACTGATTGCTATTTATTGTTAGATTTAGCTTTGTATGTTATACTTAGTTTTCCTTTTACTTAAGTATTAGGCTTTTCAACTGGGACCTGAGTCCGAATTTTGTACCCTAACATGTAAATGTGAGCTAGTATGACGATAAAAAATCAAACCTTGAATGGTATAACAGACTGAAAGACTTTCATGAAAAGCCTGCAAGACACAAGAATACCAATTTGGTGATTTTAATAGAATTAATAGAGACACACATACACATTTACTGTTCTTTAAACTCTCCAAGGTTCTACCCTCAATCCTGATGCACACTTGGCCTAACGGAGCCACAGAAGCTTTGGTTCTGGTCCAATAAGCACACACCAAGCGGCAGGCCCCTTCACAATTTATTCAGAAGAGCCTGGATAAAGAGTCTCTGCTGGTAACTTCAGTATCACTGAACATCACTGAACATCTCCTAGGAAAGTTGTCACTAGTTTATCTTGGACGTCCAGGAACAGTGAAAAAAAGGCTAACAAAACTGCTAACAAAATATGTGTCACTGACAGGCATACAGCTAGTGGGGAGAGGAATGAGGCATGGGCATTATTACATATTGTTGTTACATAGAAGATAAAAAACACTAAACAGTCCAGCTGATTTAATAGACAATGACATCATAAATAAACACAAAGAGAGATTAGGTTGAATACAAAAAAGATTAAAAACAACAGCAGCAGGTACACAACTGCAGTGGAAAGTAGAAAACCAAAGTGGAGCAGGAGTTACTTCCTGAGAGCCTGAAGGCAACAACAAATCACCTCCTTCAAAGTGCTTCCAGTAAGGGTGTGTGTTTCTATGTGTGTGTGTGTCCAAGAAAAAGAAGCGAGTTGCACAGAAAGCAGGTTTTCCGGCTTTCTTCGCCCTGACCTGAAATTAAAAAGGTTGAAGTTGTGGAATACAACCTCTTATTAACCCGAGGAACCACTTCTGTTCATATCTAATTAAAACAGTTGCAGACAGGGCTGGCAAAAGCTTGTATGGAGCCTTAAAGAGAATTTGATTTGGGACCCATCTTCCTGTTAAGACCATCACCAGTACTAACAGCGGTTCAGTACAGATTTGGTGGAATCTGGGAAAGGGGCCAAGTTTAACTTGCTTTGTTTAAAACCAATCATAGATAATTGGTTATTGTTTGCTGAGGTGTATTTGTGAACAACCCGAGCTCAAACACATAGAAAAGATTAAACTCTTAACATCAGATTGTAACTAGGTTAACAACAATCAATGATTATTCTTTGCACTTTTACAATGTTATCTTGCCAGTTTCTTTGAATTTTAACTTAAAAATGGAAACAATTTAAAATGGTTTCATTTATCTGTGCTGAAACTGTTAAATTTAAAACTATTCTCATTCTGAATAAACAAATAGAAACATTTGAGATCGATAGAATGTCTTTTAAAATTAAAATAAGAATCCGATGGTTTGGGGGCCTAAGCAACGGTTTACCTGCTTATGCCTTTGACTGACTCTTGTTCCAGTCAGAGGTTAACTTACCCTTATCATGAGCATGAACATCATGTTGCATGTTAATATTTTAGGTAATATAATCAAACTGTTCTTTTTCCATTTCAGAATGATTATACAAAATACAACTGCAGTAATAAACAGTAATCGAGTGCACAAGTTTTGAATTAATTCTGGATTTTCTAACAGAGGGTCAGGGTTATACATACAGGGAGGCACAAATATGAAAACACCCCCACACATGTGATCAAATATCCCTCAGCAAGTTGCAGAGAAATTGCACCCATCTGGCTGGATATGTGACCACTGTCTGTCTGTCATGATGTTATCTAGGCTGGCACTTATGTGAGCAACAATTACGGACACATGGAACAAGTTGGAAATGTTAATTGTAAAGAACAGTTAGTAAGAGTCCTGAGGCTTCTGGTATGGTTCACTAATTAGAAGAGGTTGAGATTAATATCCGGTAGGGCTTTAGGTGAAGGAAGATAATAGATTATGGAGGTGATAATGCAAGTCTTACTGATGTTGAGGAGGGAGGAGGGCCTGGGAGAATGAATCCAACAACGGGGCTGAGGCTGGCAGGCAGAGCGGGATGGGTGTCTCTTTTTTCTCCAGAAGGAACTGCATCAGAGCAGCAGGTTCTAGAGGCAGTCCTGGAAAATGGATTCCTAGCAGGAGGACAACAGAGCGTCAAGAGCAAAATCTCAATGGAGCTGACCAGATTACCACACAGGTGTAGAACAGTCTGGCGTCCTTCTTAAGGGGTTCAGTCCTCTGTAAACATCACCTGATTAGCTCTGATGATCAGCAACTGCTGATCCCATTGCACTATGGATAAGTATCTGGAAGTTAAACAGTTCCACAACATGCTTCTACCACTCCCATGCTTCACAGCTGTTACAGTTTTTATGATTGTTTCATGGCAAAATAATTTATCCTAGCTGGCCATTGTAATATATAATGTCATATACACTGCCTTGCGAAAGTATTCAGCCCCCTTGAACTGGTCAACCTCTTGCCACATTTCAGGCTTCAAACATAAAGATCCAAAATAAATTTCATTCCACTTCACAATTGTGTCCCACTTGTTGTTGATTCTTCACAAAAAAATTTAATTTTATATGTGTCAAACTTTTTTAACAAAAAAACGAAAAGTGGGGCATGCAATATTATTCGGCCCAATTGCGTTAATACTTTGTAGCGCCACCCTTTGCTGCAATTACAGCTGCAAGTCGCTTGGGGTATGTCTCTATCAGTTTTGCACATCGAGAGATTGAAATTCTTGCCCATTCTTCCTTGTAAAACAGCTCGAGCTCCATGAGGTTGGATGCAGAACGTTTGTGAACAGCAGTCTTCAGCACTTTCCACAGATTCTCGATTGGATTCAGGTCTGGACTTTGACTTGGCCATTCCAACACCTGGATATGTTTATTTGTGAACCATTCCATTGTAGATTTGGCTTTATGTTTTGGATCATTTTCTAGTTGGAAGATAAATCTCCGTCCCAGTCTCAGGTTTCTTGCAGACTCCAACAGGTTTTCTTCCAGAATGGTCCTGTATTTGGCTACATCCATCTTCCATTAATTTTGACCATCTTCCCTGTCTCTGCTGACGAAAAGCAGGCCCAAACACGATGCTGCCACCACCATGTTTGACAGTGGGGATGGTGTGTTCAGGGTGATTAGCTGTGTTGCTTTTACGCCAAACATATTGTTTTGCATTGTGGCCAAACAGTTCGATTTTGGTTTCAACTGACCAGAGCACCTTCTTCCACATGTTTGGTGCGTCTCCCAGGTGGCTTGTGACAAACTTTAAACAAGACTTTTTATGGATATCTTTGAGAAATGGCTTTCTTCTTGCCACTCTTCCATAAAGGCCAGATTTGTGCAGTGTACGACTGATTGTTGTCCTATGGACAGACTCTCCCACCTCAACTGTATATCTCTGCAGTTCATCCAGAGTGATCATGGGCCTCTTGGCTGCATCTCTGATCACTCTTCTCCTTGTTCGAGATGAAAGTTTAGAAAGTTTAGAGGGATGGCTGGGTCTTGGTAGATTTGCAGTGGTCTGATACTCCTTCCATTTCAATATGATTGCTGGCACAGTGCTCCTTGTGATGTTTAAAGCTTGGGAAATCTTTTTGTATTCAAATCCGGCTTTAAACTTCTCCACAACAGTATGTCGGACCTGCCTGGTGTGTTCATTGGTCTTCATGATGCTCTGCGCTTTGAACAGAACCCTGAGACTATCACAGAGCAGGTCCATTTATACGGAGACTTGATTACACACAGGTGGATTCTATTTATCATCATCAGTCATTTGGGACAACATTGGATCATTCAGAGATCCTCACTGAACGTCTGGAGTGAGTTTGCTTCACTGAAAGTAAAGGGGCCAAATAATATTGCACGCCCCACTTTTCAGTTTTTTATTTGTTAAAAAAGTTTGACACATCCAATAAATTTCATTCCACATCACAATTGTGTCCCACTTGTTGATTCTTCACAAAAAATTTGAATTTTATATCTTTATGTTTGAAGCCTGGAAGGTTGACCAGTTCAAGGGGGCCGAGTACTTCCGCAAGGCACTGTATAGTGTGACCCTGTCATTAGGTATCTCCTTTCAGAAAAACACAATTCACAATGAGAATTTTACATCCATTATGGCTTGGGACACACCTTGGATTTCTTGAGAATCCACTGGTGAGTATCTCTTTGAAGAAGATATCCTGGGTTCCTTCCTGGACCTCTTACACCCTGTGACAATATCTCTCATGAGCAGAAAACAATGGATAGATAAACCACTGCTCTGAACAAATTTCTCGAAATAGTTGTCATTTCTGACCATAAAACCAGAAGACATTTGGCTTGTCTGTGTGGGCAGCCGGAAATGTAAGTTGAACCTGAAGTTATACGTTTCTAAGTAAGAAGTGGTTCCTGGGTTATCTCTGAACATCCTAACTAACCTTCTTTTATGTGAATGTGACAGTTTGGATCCTATTCTAGACCTTGGCAACGTGGTGAAGTATGCTACAGTACTGTGCAAAAGTTCTAGGGAGGTGTAGCATCAATTCTTCTAGGTAGACTTGCACACAGTTTTTGAAGGAACTCGGCTGGTAGGTTGTCCCAAACATCTTCGAGAACTAACCACAGATCGTCTGTGGATGGAGGCTTTCTCACATTCTTCTCTCTCTTCATGTAATCCCAGACACACTCCATGATGTTGAGATCAGGGCTCTATGGGGGCCAAACCATCACTTCCAGTAAGTCTTGTTCTTCTTTACGCTGAAGAAAGTTCTTAATGACTTTGGTTGTATGTTTGGGTTTGCTCACTTAGCATTTTGTAAATTGATGAAAATAAATAATCATCACTTATATTTCTGAAAGCATTCTTTGTTTCACAACTGCCTGAAACTTTTGCACAGTACTGTATAACACTTCCTGTGAACGACTCTTGGAAATTGCTGTTTTAAAATGACTGAAAAGAACAACTCTTCCTTGTAGACCTTCAAAAGTTGCCCAGACTTTCTGGTTAAGAGAAACTACCAGCTGTCGATTACCATCCCATACTGTGAAGTTGACAGGCATTGTAGAACCTTTGGCCCCTTTTCATGAAGATTCATGTGAATCTATGTAGTATGTGTATATCTAAGTCTTACTGTGTGTAGATTACAGAAAATCGAAAACCATTTTAAAAGGTTACTTCTGCTAAAAATTACTTTGTTAATAAAATAAAGTCTATCTAGCAAAACATTGCCTACTCATATTGTGTTGTCCAACTAAGTGCTCCTTCAGTGAACTTTGCTGTCTTTTTTAACTATCAGTTTGAGCTGATGTCGCTGCCACACCTCTTTCAGGGTGGTTCAGCAAATGAGACCAACTAACTGCCCTCTGGACATCATTCCTTCTAAGATGATCAAAAAGTCCTTCGACATAATTGATCCATGTCTCCTGACTTTCATTAATAGTTGTCCATATTCAGGTTCTGTCCTGTATGTTTTCAAGCGTGCTGTGGTTAGTCCCCTTCTTAAAAAAATGTGCTTAGATCTTGCAGTCTTTTCTCATTTTAGGCTGGTTTCCCATTTCTCATTTTTGTCTAAAGTTCTGCAGAGGATTGTTTTCATCCAACTACAATCCTTTCTAGAAAATAACAACATGCTTGACAATTATCAGTCTGGCTTTAGATCTCGACATAGCATTGAATATGCACTACTTAAAGTACAGCATTATTTTCTCTTGTCTGCCGACGGCAAGAAATCTGTTCTGCTGGTGACGTTGGACCTTACAGCAGCTTTTTATACTGTGGAGCACCCAGTCCTCACCACTTGTCTGACTCAGCAGGTTGGCATTAAGGGAAAAGTGCTTGAGTGGTTTAAGTCCTATTTAATGGACAGGGCATTCTCTGTTATGATAGGTGACCTGGTCTCCTCTTCCTCAACTTCACTGACCTCTGGTGTGCCAGAAGGATACATTCTGGGACCTGTGCTTTTCTCTTTATACATGATGCCTTTATGGCATTCCATAAGCTGTCTTTTCACCTGTATACAGATGACCTGCAAATCTGTCTGCCGGTCACTCCTAATTCTCCACTCAGTTTAAACTCCATTGATCACTGCCTTAAGGACATTAAGCAATAGCTCTCTCAAGACTTTCTCCACCTAAATAATGATAAACAGGAATGGATTTTGTTCGATGCATACAGTAAATCATGTTTTGTTTCACCCAGCCTTCACACCCCCACTTCAATCAGGTGGTAAAAAATCTAGGGGTGAAACTTGACTGTTGCCTTAAATGTGACAAACATGTTGATTATGTTGGGAAAACAAGTTTTTTTCAGTTTTGTCTGCTGTCTAAAGTAAAGCCATTCCTTAGCCGCAGTGATCTGGAGAAGGCCATCCATGTCTTTGTCAGTCCTAGACTTGATTACTGTAATGCTTTATGTCAGCATCAATCAGTCTTCCATTCCGATTAACAGCTTGTACAAAATTCTGCTTCTCACTTATTGACTAACTCATGTAAACATGAACATATCACTCCTATCCTTCAATCTGGCTTCCACTTCAGTTCAGAATACAGTTTAAACTGCTGCTGTTTGGTTTTAAATCACTGAATGGCCTTGCACTGCCCTACCAAGCTGAACTTTTAAAAACCTACCTTACAGTCTGCTGGTCAACATCTGCTGGAGGTGCCTCGCTTTAGGTGTAAGCAATGGGGCGACCCGCCTTTTCTGTGGCGGGCCCAACACTCTGGAATGGTCTTTCCTGTCAATTGTGCAACAGCTCTGACCTGTTTCTATTCAAAACTAAACTTAAGACCTATTTATTTAAAATGACTTTTGACATTTGATTTTTAGTGTTTTAAAATCTTTTTTTATGTGTTTGTATATCTAGATTTTACTTGACACAATTTTTTGTTTGTCTTCTATACTTATTTGTTTTTATTTTGTAAAGCACCTTTGCCAATGCAAGGCATTGTTGGAAGGGGCTATATAAATCTAGTTAAAAGCATTGCAGTTGTTCGTTGTATGGAGATAGGCACCAGCTCTCCTGCAACCCTGCATGAACAAGAGGATATAGACGGATATAGATATATGACAGCTTATTATTCATAAGCTGTCAGACTTCTGAACTCTGGACAATAATGCTGATCCAAACCACATTGGTGACACCTTATTAGCTTAATACTGCTGCACGATTATCCCAAGCATTTCATTCCATTGGTGACTGTGTGTTAACCTGCATATGACAAATAAACTAATACACTACAATACACAGCATGTATGTATATATGTTGTATAACCACTCCAACTTGCTAAACCAACAGTTCAACAAGTCACAAAATCTCAGCAAAAATGCTGGTCATTGGGTGAGAGGTGAGGTACACCCTGGACAGTTTACCAGTTTATCACAGGTCTACTGGAGATATTGTATTTCTAATCTATTTCTTAAGTGTACATGATATAAATAGGTTTTGTCTGAATTCAACACTAAGATAACTTAAATGAACTAGGAGTACCAGCTAGGCTAGGAAAGTAATTTCTGTGACCACTAAATTAAAAACAAAGAAGCTGTTTAGTTTTGGCAGTACTGCTGAATGGCCAGGGCAATTAAAACAGCTAAAAGAGATGGTGAAATAACTCATTAAACCACAGGGTCTGTGTTTGAGCTCTCCAGGGTAGATGTTCTGTTTTACTCTGTCAGTTATTTTATTGGCTGCATTTTCCTGCTGTACCTTTGAGGGACCCCTAAGTGCTGCCTGTTAGCATGCTTGCTTCTCCCTCTACTGGAATTCATATAACTATTTGTGTGTGTGTGTGTGTGTGTGTGTGTGTGTGTGTGTGTGTGTGTGTGTGTGCTTACACTGCTCTCCAGTCCAGGGAACAGCCAGCAATCGAGGCTAAAGATCCCTGGCTTTGAGGATCGATCTGTCCCTTTGCCTCCATTGGTCTGCCTTTAATACTTAATGAGAAAACCTGTTTGATGAATGTGAGCCGCCCTGCTCCCGGTGTGATCTATTAATGCTGCTTTACATTCTTCTATAGGGCTGGGAAAAGACAAACCCATGCACATACACACACCATATCTCTCCCTTTGAATCGTGTGGGGAATTATGTAAGTCTGACTTGATAACAGGATGTTTTGTATGATCTCATTTTGTAGGACTACCAGGACAACACAAAAGGACAAAAGAGATGTCCAACTGTTAGATGCTTAAGACTGCAGTGTATGTACAGGAGTTTGTTTTCTTTTACTGTGTTCTAATATTCCAACAAAGTCACAAAAGGTACTACAGGGCTCATACAGGGGCTACATTTTGTAGAACATCTGCCTTTCTACAGCCAAACAAAATAGCACCATTGACGTTAACAGTTATCCATCCATCCGTCAATCCATCCATCCATCCATCCATCCATCCATCCATCCATCCTTTGTCTATACCCACTTATCCATGCAGGGTTGCCTGAGGGTTTATGCCTCCAGTGGTCATTGGGTGATAGGCGGAATAAACTATGAAAATCCTGCAAGTCCACCACAGGGCAGCATGGAGACAGACAGCCATGCAGATATACGTTTATACCTAAGAGAAGTTTGCGTTAGAGAGACCAATTAAGCCAACAGTCATGTTTTTGGACTTCAGGATAAAACATCTCATGAACAGTGAATGAAACAGTCTGGCAACAGCATTAACCATTGTTCCACCATGCAGCCTGAACTTTATTTCATATTCATATGTTGGACCTTTAGCACTCTAAGAACTCATGTTCATTAACAACAAACTTATGGTGATATGGCATCTTCCTTCTACATGAAAAATAATTTTTACAGATGATCACTCACAGAACCTTACTTTAAAAAATCAGAACTGACCTAATATCTGAATTTCAGAATGAGTGAAATCACTTTTTCAAAACTTCCCTTTAGTCTTTTGCTTCAGGTATTTGAAAGTACATTCTTTAACTATAGGGCTCTGGTCTCGCTCATCTTGCTCTTGACAACGCCCAATAGATTCTAAATGGGGATCAGGTCAGGCAAGTTTGCTGTCAAAATGGTAAATAGTAAATGGCCTGCACTTGTAAAGCGCTTTATACTACAATCAGTCATCCACCCATTCACACACTGACAGTTGTAAGCTATATTGTAGCTGCAATAAAATATAAAATTAGCAAGTCAGACTGGTGTCCATGCCATTTTTTCCTAGTCTTGGTCTCGCATTGTTGTGTGATGGAAATTCTTGCAGTAAGCATTCCACAGTGTATGACCTTTGGGTTACCTCACTCCTGTGAACATCTGTGTTATTGGAGAAAGCTGTAAAAGTTATTATCAGAAGTTTAATGGTTCAGACCCATCTTTAGGACAATGTCAGGAAGGGCAGTTAGGTCTGTTCCTAGATAACCTTGTCACCTTTGAACTCAAGAAGGGTTTGGGTCATAAAACACAGACTCTTTGCAGTTGGGATAACACTGTCATGTTCTGGTATAAATATTGTGTGTAAATGTTGATCGGGACTCTGTTTCACTGACTAACCTCAGTGTCAGGGTCTTCAAACGCTGAATGCCTTTGAATAAAACTTATTGAGATAAAGTCCGGATTTTCTCTTGTTATGAGTCAACTTCTACCCACTTTGATAAGAAAATTCCACAACAATTTTAGCGTCACGAACAGGATCTAACGTGCCAGAGGAGACCGCAGGATGGGACACGGACGCCTGGCCAGCCTGAGAGTTGTTCTCAGTCCACTTCCATTTTACGGAGGGGAGTCCTCATGTCCGCCTGCGGCTTCTGGACGATTAGATCCGAACTATTTGTCTTCAAATATATCTGGGTGAGAAGTTGCTCTGTAGGATATAATGCATATTATTATTTTTATTACACATTAACCATCATCTCCTAACTAATTAATTAGGTTCCAGAGTTGCGAGAGGGAGGACATCAGCTGAGGGCCCAGTTACCCTGCAAAAGAAATGGCAGGGAGGTTCTCATTGGTAACAATGGGATAAAGCAAAACACAGGGTTTTGCGGGTGGTTTTTAGCAATTTTCTACACCTCATAAAGGAGAAAAGCCAGTGGGCAGACGTGCCGCTGAACAGGTAAAAAAAAAAATGGTTCCGGAACCTTGAGGCATCAGGGGTGTCTCCTTCTTCATTCTCTGATTTATAAAATAATGAAAGGTAAAAGTGGGGATGATTGTGTTAAATGTGCTTTAATTTGGAAGATAAGTTTGAGTGTAAATAAGTTAAATAGTTTAAAAAGTTTCAAGTAAAACAGTTGATGGAAAAATAAAAAAAACATAAGAAGAATATTAAAAAGCACAGAGTGCATCAATTAAGGGGTTAAAGAGTTAAAACTTTCCTGAAGGAAGTTTTGTTTGTCTTAAATATTGCGATCAGTCGGAAAAGAAGGTAAAATTGAAAAGGGACATTAGAGATGCGAAAAGAAAGTTGTTTTAGAAAGGAGTATAGTTCATGTTGTGGAAGGAAGTGACAGGCAGGGGGACAACTGACTGACTGACTGATAATATTTCTTTGTGCAAAATCTGAACCTATACTAAACTTTTCTTCTGCCTCTCTCACACACAAATACACACATATATGGGATTTGAGTTCAACATCTGCGTTTTTGAGTCTGGATTTTAGAAACCTGCCCTTCTCCATGGCTACTCCGCCAGAGACGCTTCTTCAGCACGGCCTGAAAGAGAGAGATCTGCCTTCCTGCATGTTGAAAATCGCAGTGTGACTTTCTACAAGAAAAAAAAAAAAAAAAACTCAGAAGAAGTCTGGACCCACTGAGATGGACAACGATCCATGCTGTTTGCAAGAGCCAGAAGAGTGATACACTGGATTTATATTGAAAGCATTTTGCGCGGGCAGAAGAGAAACCGGAGCAAAGTTTCTTCTTTCTCCCTCCTGGAGAAGTTAAAGTGGACAAAGAATGAGTGAATGTCTCACCAACAGACCTGGGAAGGGCCTGGTTGTTTTTTTGGACTGATAGAGGACTCTGTGTGACAGTCTGACTCTGGAGCGATTTAGAAACGGATGGGGGTAACGTACAAACACACACACATTTGCATAAATCCTTTCCTATTTTCTGCAATGAAAAACGCTTATTAACCGCTGCTCATGTGACGCTTGCTTGACATTGACAGATATAGCGGGTTAAAATATTATTTTAGGGTTAGAAAAGTATCTTTAAAAGGGTGATAACTTAACTCATTTGATACTTTCCGGTTAATTCTTTCAGAGAAGCAAGTTCTCTTTCGTCGTGGAATATTCAGGGTCAATTATTATAGTTATTAAAAGTTATGAAAATGCAGAGGAAGTTACAACATCTCCAAAACTCAGCAGTAACCATGTGTTTCTATGTTATTCTCAGGACAGATCTCATGAAGGAGCATTTTTAAAACCCAGCGAATGCGTAAAACCTGATGGGTTTCTCCTTCAGGTATTATTTTCTGTTGTCAGAGTTTGTATCCCATAAATCTAATGGGTAGAGACCTCATTAAAACAGGCTTAGTTCTACTGCAGATGGTCTTCATACAGTTTCTGACACAGTACTTAAAGTTTGGTGCAGTTTTTGTCCGCAAGTGCTAACTGACGCTTATGGAAAGTACAAATTCATTGTTTTTCACAGCAGCTGCTGGGAAGAGGTTATATTAGGTTTTTTTCTTACCTCTTCTGATTCATGCAGCGTGTTGATTTACACTGTACCTTATATCAGGTCCTGACAAAAAACTATGAAAGGTTTGGTTCTGCAGGTTCTTTTTTCTCCCTTTGGAGAAGGAAAGGACACCTGATCAGTTCTGTGTTGCATAGAAATATTAAAACACTAGTTGTTTTCTAAGATATCACCAGCTAAAAACTTTTAAAACGTTTGAGAGTAATTGGTTTTGTTAAACACATTTCCCTTGGTAAAACAAACCTTTAAAATGAGTATGAAAAATTGGGTTATTTAGAAAGAATCTGATTGGACAGTGGTACCACACAAAAATTAAACTAATCTCATGCTTCCTAAAAGACTGCATGAAAAGGCCTTCAGAACTGTGGAGTTATTTTCCACCACAGTAACAAGTTTTTTTAAACATGCTTTTTCTTTATTTTAAAACAGATCTGTTTTTCTGTTTTGTTTTTGGTTTTTTAGCATAATGTTTGTCTGAAGCTTCTTATGAACTGGGTTAGAAGCAAATATGATCTGAGGTAAATTAGGAGCTGTGAACTAATAATTTTAAATCTGATTATTGTCCAAGCAGAAACAATATATTTAGCCAATCCTTCAATCTCTGCAGAAAGTTAACACCATTGTTCAATGCAGTAGTACTCAACTTGTGGTTCTTGGACTCCTGAAGCCTGTAAGCCATAGATTTTGGGTCCATAAAATTATAATACTTAATTAAAGGTAGGCTGATTACTTATTAAAATAGATCGAAGCCAATGATGAGTTCCAGTCATTTGGTGGCTTTGAAATGCAATAATACTCAAAAATTTATACTCTGGGGAACACAGATTGGGGTTGAAGAGTTTAGTTTTGGAACCAAGGTTAGGATTTTTGTAACAGAATCAAGACAAGTAAAATCCTTCATTTTAGGAAAAGAAAAGAAATAAAGGCCCTCTTAACAGTAAGAGGATGGTCGGCTCAAACTCAAGTCTCCTTGTTTGATTTCTTAGGGTTTAAAGATTAAAGGAATACATATGAGTACAAAGATACACAAGGTGATTTCAGATTACCAAGAGATAAAATATTAGAACATTTATCAGCATTTGGATTGTAAAAGAGGGGTTCTAGTAATAAGTTCTCCCCAACTCTCAAAATTTAAATAGCCCAAATTAAAGAAAATGAGAAAAAGTCCAGTTTGGAGACAAGCTTCTTATCTTAATTTATGATTAAATCAAACACTGCAGTTTTTGTTTAGTTTGGGTATAACATGAAAATGTCAACGCTGACTTTTCTAATTTCCCCTCGGGGATCAATAAAGTATCTTTGAATTTGAATTGAATTAAATTAAAAATACTTCTTTGCATTTAACTTGAAATTCTGCAACACAGCTGCGATCACATTGAGCCAAACAAAAAGAGAACTATAACAATAACTCTCAGGATTGTAGTTATTATTATTACAGAGTTACAGTACAAAGGATTAGCAAAAGGTTTCAGCATCAGTAAATTTGGATTCATATAGGAGAAAACTGTTGCTGTGCTTCTAAATACTTTGAGATTTTTTGGAATATGTGCACTCATTTTTAAAAAAGGATCCTGACGATTGTCATAACAAAATTGATCAATTATAGCATTAAAAGATATGGCTGAGAAAACATATTCTGAAAAGAGATTGTTAAAAATTTCTTTGAATTCTTGAAGCTTCAAATTTGGCCATTTGTCTGTCTCTGATGTTTTGTCTTTGTTTTGTTGGACTGCATGTTTGTTTATATGTTGCATGAAACAATAATCCATGTTTAGAATAATGTTTCTAAATCCCAGATTGATTAAACTTTGAGTTTTCAGGAGAGTTAAGAAGCAGCTTGTTTCTGAGGTAGGTGCATGTTAACAGTTTTGCAGTTTAAGTTACACTAATGTGGGATGGGATGAAGAAACTGTGGTTCCGCCCATAGGCTGTCCATCAGAGGTTAGTTCTGCCTGACTCCGCCCACCTACCAGGTTGGTTCATGCCTTTGTTGTCATGGTAACGCTCAGCACCTCCCTTCCTGAGTTTTAACACTGTTTAAGAGACAATAGAATCAAAATGCTTGTAGTGATTGTTGCCTTAAAAACATGTTTTTTTGTATAATGATTAAGGATGTAGCAAGACATTTAGATTTATGTGTTTTATTACTAAAAGGTTAATAAAATAGTTTAAACTAGTTTGAAGAATTAGTTTTGCATGCAGAATCATTGGTGATTTATTAGATTGAAAGTTTCCCTGGTACCATTAAGCTAACTGACAATTCAAGATATGCCAAAAGTAAGGAATATATTTTTGATAAAGAATCAGAGTTATGATTTCATACTTGGTGGGAATTATTTATGAGATTCAATTTGTAGGGTTTATGCATCTGAATTACATTAGATGTCCATTAATCTAATACTCATCTTCATACAAGACAAATCAGGAGGATATGTGACTAATGTCTAAGTGAGACATTGATGAACTGAATAACTAAAGTTTGTGTTTAGTTGTTAATGGAACTGAATTGCAGTTAAAAACATCTGGATTTTCTTTATGTTGCTTTCGTTAAATTCATAGTGACACATAGTTATGTCAGAATTCATTTATTTGGTTCTATGTAATGTGATCTTGGTTACTAAACATTTTTGTTCAGACTTTTTGCTGAATTGTCGCATGGGTTGGACCCTGCGCCAGAAGAGGGGAATGTCAGAATAAAGTAACATGGGGTTCCAAAAGTTTTAGCACTCATGGGAAAAAGGGTAGCTCATACCTCCAGTGAGGACTTAGTGACAATGCGAGAGAAACGTTGTACTTTGTTTATATAAATGGTGCATAGCTCCCTAAGACCACATTCTGAAAACCTCTCTGAAATTATGGTGTTGATTTTTTGTGAAATTTTATATCTCCACAGATTAGACCATTTTTGAAATTCTTTGTGGGTATTCTGAAACTATGAAATATTGACCTGTAATCAGGCCTTCCTCAAACATCATGTCACATTTTTGATATTCAGAATATTTAGCTGATGGTCACTGCTAGTATATCAGGTGAAGTCAGAAGATCAATTATTTGGATTTTGTTGGATGTTTTGATGAAGTTCATGTAGTTAAGCACTTAGGTTTGAGAATGGGACTTTGAATTGAAAATTAGCCAAGTGTTGTCAAGGCTCTACCTATTGTTCTCACTTATATGAGATTGAGACAAAGGACACAGGCAAATCTCAGTCCTTTTGAAGTGCTGTGTGGCAGGTCTCCTAATTTGGACATGGAGTTATAGCCAAGATAATTTTCTTCCACATCTTTGTGTGAAGATAGGATGTTGTTTTACTGTCAAAACCTGTCCACTGTGTTTTCTCAAGTTTCACAGACGGTGAAGGCTGCATTACCAGAAACAGCCACTTCCACCCTCCAGTCCTTTATTCCTGGGGACTGGATTCTGGTCAGAGAATCTAGGAGAAAACACAGGAAGTCCAGGCGCTGGAATGGCCCATATCAGATCCTACTAGACACCCAGAAAAGCTGCAGGAAAGCTCCAGCTCCTCCAGCTTCATCTGGCTTCCAGGACGCAAGTCATCTTCCAACTGGATCATCCACGGCCTGAAAGGTGTGAGGACAGCGGACCACCACAAGACAAAGAACTGTAAGCTGATCACTGGCGAGTGATTGAACAGGTGGTTGAAGAACACTGTTCTTACAAGGGCACAATAATCCCTTGGGCAGTGCAACGTTATTTCAGAATCTACTTAAGGCCATCGCATTGCCTGAAAGTTAGAAATCATAAGGTCATTTGCCTCACTGCACACACACCACAGTGAGAGATTCTTTCCTCCCACTTTGACAGCGAGACTGACTCTGAGGAGGAAATCTCGGATGCTTTTATCTAACTTTTATGTTTATTGCTTGATATTTATCATTATAGTATTATTACAAATTTGAATGTGTTCATTTCCACCGTTGTTTAGTTGGACTATGGAAGCCTAACTTCCAGCAGGTTAGAGTTCCTGTTTCTAAATATATTTCTAGAGGAGCTTCCTACAACCGCCCACCTGTACCAGACTGGTAACAGGGCAGCTTGAAGCCACTCAGGAGAGTCAGCAGGATTTTTTGTTTTTTAAGTTGTGTTTATAATTTGTTTTCTTTGAAAACAAAACTGTTTGCTTTCAGTACCAGAAGAAAGGACATTCCACTTCAAGGTCACGATGCAGCTATATGGAAGGTGGTCTGTTCTGATGCTAATGATTGGTATTGCAAATATTTTTTATAACTCTTGTGTTCATTTTGGGAAAGGTACAGCAAAGACAATGTGTGGTTAATCTGACTAATAATATTCATCAGCGGATTCGAAGAGAGATTCATCACTTTTCTGACTACTATGATCATACTGATAATGTTTGGTGGCAACTGATGCATCAAAACTGTGAGGAATTATACTGTAAGAAAAAGCAGAAATGTTAGTACATTTTCTAGTGAGACTAATTTAACGTGTGCTTCTACAGGAACTCTTTATAGAATTCGGGGTATTAGAAATCCGATTAAAGATCCAGATATTTGTATTACACAGGAGGAAAGTACACCTTATTTCCTTGGAAAGACGGAGGGTTGTAAAACTATTATACCAGTTTCATGTGCCTTGACCCACATTAATACATCTAGACCTTGTCCTGTCAGGACTGATCCTTATACTATTTCAGAATCTTTGGCTCCAGATCCTTTTGAGTTAACTCTTAATCTTACAGCCTTACCGGATGGAGGTTAGTTGTATGGCCAGGCAGGTAAATTAACCAGGGTTTTTGTTCTTTTTCCTTTATGAGATGGGTACTCATGTCCTCAGAACATGGGTTGGATGTGTGGAAATAGATCATATCTGTATCTGCCTGCTACTTGATCTGGAGTATGTTATCTAGCTCACTTACTACCTACGGTCACAACTTATACTTCAATCAGCCTAAGCTATTAGAACGATGAGTTTGCAAACTAGAATGGCTTTGGATTATCTGTTAGCTGAGAGGGGTGATGGTTTTGAAGAATTTTCCTTTACTTGTGATTATCTTGTAATCAGAAGAAAGGAGTGTGATGGAAATTCTTGCAGTAAGCATTCCACAGTGTATGACCTTTGGGTTACCTCACTCCTGTGAACATCTGTGTTATTGGAGAAAGCTGTAAAAGTTATTATCAGAAGTTTAATGGTTCAGACCCATCTTTAGGACAATGTCAGGAAGGGCAGTTAGGTCTGTTCCTAGATAACCTTGTCACCTTTGAACTCAAGAAGGGTTTGGGTCATAAAACACAGACTCTTTGCAGTTGGGATAACACTGTCATGTTCTGGTATAAATATTGTGTGTAAATGTTGATCGGGACTCTGTTTCACTGACTAACCTCAGTGTCAGGGTCTTCAAACGCTGAATGCCTTTGAATAAAACTTATTGAGATAAAGTCCGGATTTTCTCTTGTTATGAGTCAACTTCTACCCACTTTGATAAGAAAATTCCACAACAGTTGGTTGATACTCTATAGTTTTTGTCAAATATTTGAATATGTAATTACCTTTGATCTTTACCTGCAGACCCACATCCCAAAAAGAAAATAAACTGAATGTGAATCTAGAGCAAAAGCAACATAAGTAATGAGAGCTCAGCTGCATGCTGCCATCTCAGAAGAAACAAAACAAAAAACAATGTAATTGTTGCTTCAGATAGCAAGTTCTTGTTGCAGTTAAATGTTTACAGCACCATCAAAGTCTAACTTTCACGGAGAAAAGTTATTAACTTAGCTATTCACGAACATGAAGAGTATGAAGAAAAGAGGATGAAAACAGCACAAGGTGTACATTTTGTCCACCTTCATCATCAATAGCCACACAAGGCAAAGTATAGAAGAAATATCTAATTTTATTAACTTCAGCCATTGGCAAATGTGACAATGTACTGTGTTCAAAAACTACTTTATTTTAACTAGTGTTAAGTGGACGATTTCATAAAAAATTTTTTCTCTTATGTACCTTCAAATGTGAGGTTTGGTAGCATGATTTCTTTCTCTTATACATACATGGGTGTTTTGCCCATCCCACATTAGTTATTTTATGACTTCACCGTTAAAACATCATTTTGTCCCTTTATTTCTATCGTGAAGTAAAAATCTATTTCATTTGCAAAGTAGAAAGAAAATTGGGTCTGCGGGGATTAAACAAGGTACCACTTGTACAGCTGGTTTGAAGTCTCCTGCATTTTGAGTATTCATCTTAGCAATCTCACTTTCATCACAGTAAGTCTAAATGAAGCCAGTTTATCTTACTTTGGTCATAATGTATTTAAATGTCAGACCTTTTTTGTAAAAGACAAAAATTTTGGAAACTTAACACGTTTTTCTTAATTTTTTACATATCAATTCAATTCAATTCAAATTCAATTCAAAGATACTTTATTGATCGCCGAAGGGAAATTAGAATTCCAGTACAACCCATCCAAACATACATCATGACACAAGACAAGGGAGACGGGTCACCGAGGCTTTGCTGCCCACTCACAGGTGCTGCCCTTGTTAGATGAGAAAAGAGGCCACATTAGGTAAGTAGAGGGAAAAGAAAATCATATTTCACACTTTATCCTTAGCAGGATACAGTTTGAGATTGCAAAAAAACCTCAGTACAAAGAAGCAACAGTTGACAAAACAACATCATGCCGGGAACGGTGAAGGTGGTGTGAGGGGGTGCATATGTTTATCTTGAGCATGTGTGTGTGTGCGAGTGAGTGTGTGCAAGTAAGTCCATGAAGCACTGTCACAGAGGCCATTGCCCTTGATGGTTCGTTGGAATGTTCATCAACCGGCCAAGTTCTGAGCAGGTCCACAGATGTCCTCAGGGAAGGGAGGGGGGCAGAGGGAGCAGAGCGTCATGTTTACATAACTTCCAGGAGAAGTTGACGATAGCCAGCCATCAAGGCCGCGCAGGGGAGCCAGATTCACAAAAACAATAATTATTTGGGTTAGGCTGACTCTTAATTTTCCGTCAGCCTTGAGAGTCTTGCTGGTGCTTCACAAAGGCAAATCCAAACAGCCAAATTCCTGGTCTTTCTGCCAGATCCAAGCGAACAACTTTCTCCAAGATTTATACCATTTCACCCCTGAGTCCAGGAACCGCAACCTGCCTGCAATCCTGTATAAGGATCACATTCAGTCTGCGATTCAGCTCACGTAACATCTCAGTCTGAGTGTTGATCGCTCTGAAGATCCCATCACACATGCCAGGCAGCCTTACAATTGCCAGAACAGCTGCTGACATTCTCCGAATTTCTCGATATGCCAGGTAACCGCTGACTCCAAAAAGCAGAAATCCTGATATAAAACATCCAATTATATACACATCTTCCACATCCTCGATTGACATTATCGACAAACACACAATCCTCCACTTCTGCCAGGAGTCCATCGTGTATCCGGAGAAAAATGTCCCGTCCGGGCAAGCAGTCTCTCCCGACCCCTGTCTTCTCGTCGAGAAAATTTGATCAATTGCATCGAGAGACCAGCTGACCAAATCCATATTTTGGAAGAATTTGGAAGATGTGCAAAAAGAGGCTCCAAAAAGACAAGACACAGAGCTGAAGCAGGGCAGATATGGGAGGGGTACGGGAGACAGAGGAAAAGCGTCCACCTCCACCGAGAGCAGCAAAAGATATGAAAAATATTTGTTGCTCTCCCAAGGTTTTTTTTAAATGTATCAACTGCTGTGCAATGTAAACTGATGAATTCAGTTCAGAGATTATGTATTAATTTGTGGCTGCATTTAATAACTTACATATTAGTTTATTATGACAAAATATAGGCCTAATTCTAAAAATTTGACCTCACCCTTGGTCTTGGAATGTCCGGTCTTGGTCTTGGTCTTGGCCATGGAGGGTATGCTCTGGGTCTTGGTTCTGGTCTTCGAAGAACCAGTCTTTACTCCATGTCTAGTCTTCAAGACATACTTGTAGTCTACCTAACTGATTGGATTCATCAAGACTAATGGATAAATACTGCTGAGTATAATCAGCACAGCAGGGAAGTTTATCCCATGCTCTCTTATAATTTTACCAATTGGAAGCATATATATGGAAAGAGAATTGGCCCAAGCACTCACACCTGTGGTGCTCCACCTGCAACCCTGGAGTGTAAATGAAGACTCCTCATTAAGCGGGCCAAAAACACTCTGTCCCAATCAGGCCATGAAGTGGCACCCCCCCACTTGACAGTCACACACAGACAATAATCTAATAAATTTATTTCTAAGCAACGTGTTATCCACGTAGCCGATATAAACTTACCACTGTATTGCAAACCTTTGCAATGGAAATGATTGTTTCAGTAAGCTGCATGACATTTGCTTCTCCAGAATCATACCAGCCTCATCCTCGAATGGTTCACATTCGACTGGTCAGCTGACAGTAAAGAGTCACATCAGGAGACGTCAAGGCTGTCATGGTTCATATTGTCATAATTGGTAGTTCCCAATCTGAGGAAGGGAGAGACAAAGAGGCTGAGGGCACAAGAGGAGACAGACAGCCCAGGGAGCTGGGGAATGTTAGACAGGAGAAGACAGGCAGAGGGGAAGGATGAATGGGTGGAAGAAAGGATAAGAAGAACAGGAGCATAGGTTATTGCACAGGATCGAAATAGTGAGAGAGAAAAAATTATTCTTAAGACAACTCAAAACGAGTTGACCTGATATTTAGAGGTTCCATAGCAGTTTTCTAAAATATTTATAAGAGATCTTAAATTAAAGAGAAGAATATGAATCTCTGAATCACAACCCACTGCAAAATGCCCTCAGCGCTTGCATTCATCCCTGAGGTCCAATATACTGGCTTAGACATATTTATATGGCAGCCCCCAATTACCTGTACAAGAGTTAGAGACTGCAGTGCTTGCTTTTCAGATTTGCTCTTGGAAAATATGAGGGGGCCTTGGACAACATATGTAGGAATGTAAAAAGTTGTATCTTTGCATTATGCTGCACGCAAATGAGGATAGCATCTAACATTCTTAAAGGTTATTATGCTTAGAACAAAAATATAATTACTGAATTATAGCATGTGAAGGATTATGCACAATTCTGAATTTCTTTTAGTTTTTGCAATGTCAAAACTATACATACATCCTAATACTACTAATCATATCCCACAAGTTTAAACAGTGTTTAAACAGTGCTAATTGTAAGGTTAATTTTATGTGTGGTAAAGTATACTACGGGTCATGATTTGATTTGTTTTGGGTTTTTCCTCTGATTGTGATTGTCTTCTAGGTGATACTTTAGTTCATTCCTTATGTTTAGTTCCTTAATTATTGTATTCTGTTCATAATTCATTTTAGTTCATGTTCGGTTACATCTGTAATAACTATCTTTGGTCAGATTGTTTCCTTGCATCTCTGTTCAGCTCATTCATGTTTTAGTTATTACTTCTTGCCATCTTGTAATCAGTTTCGTTCAGTCCACCTGCTTCATGCCAATCAGTCTCCCTGTGTCACCTACGTGTGTGGCTATAAATGCTCTTCAGATCTGTTTGTTCTTCGCTGCTTAATGCTGGTAGTCATGCCAAGCCAAGTTTGTTTCATGCAAAGTCAGCTCTTGTTCATTCCTGGATAGAGCATGCTTCGTCCGTCATGACAGTCTGTAAGTTTTTGCCTTTTTGTTTGTTAAAACCTCTTAACTCACCAAACCGCCAGGATAATTTTAGCCTTCATTTCACTGTCTAACAGAGGTGTGGACTCGATTCATGTGACTTGGAAATGAGTCGAACTCAAGTCACAAATTTAATAGATCGAGTTGAGAAAATCACAAATGACTTTCACACTAATGAATTATGACTTGATTTCAGCTTGAATTGCTTGACTTGATATCTTCTAACACACAGGTGTGTTTTCATATTGTGTCACTTTATGACAAACGTTCGTTGATGTGTTTCAAATGGTTTTTATGTGATAGACTAACACAGATTTATTTATTTTTTTTGTTGTTATTCACGAATAAAAACCTGAAAGGTTTAAAAAACATTTAAATCAAGCTCAAGCTCGGTCAGATAGGATGTGAACAGCAATTTTAAATTATCTTTAATGTGGTTTGTAATCATAAATTCTCAACTGCATTTACAGGAGGTCTGGACTCTGACTGGGCCTATTTATTACATGAATATACTTTGATCTAAATTATTCCCTTGCGGCTTTTCCATGCTGGAATGTGAACCTGTACCTCAGTCTGAAGTCTTTTGCAGCCCTTAGCAAATTTTCCTTCAGGATTGTCCTCTAATTAGCTCTGTCCATCTTCCCTGTTCTTGTTGAAGAAAGGATCCCCACAGCATTATGCAGCCACAACTGTATTTCACATTGGGGATAGTGTATTAACAAGGATTAAAAGTGTTATTTTTCCATTTGTCAGATGATGAATTAAATAGAGTTCTGCAAGATGTTCACAACTTCAGATAATGTTTTAGAACCTAGCCCTGCTTCAAACTTCTCCACAACATCTTCTCTAACCTGTCTGCTATGTTCTCTGATTTTCTTCCTTGTGATTCTGTTTTTTCACTAATGTTGTCTAAAACTCTGAGGCCTTCACAAAACAGCTGAGCTTAAGTTACACACAGTCTGTCTATATTTGCCAACTGATTGCACAAGATTGCATTTAGGGGGATCACATTAAAGTGGGCTCTATACAAATGCACACCACTTTCCAGCTTTTTCTAAAAACTGAAAGCCATGTATCCATGATAAAATGCACTAAAAGGTTTTATGAAGTTACGGGGCACTGTAATAATAAATCATCTGGTGCTAACATTTTTTATAAATGTCTAATGTTTATATTTTTTATTGGATGTAATTATTTTTCACATAATCTTTAGGAAAATAGAAGATTGTTTAGAAGCCATAAGTGGCTATATGTCTAAAATAAATAAATAAATAAATGCAATGGACAAGCTCAGATTTAGCCACATTCATTTTGGCATGCAGGTAACCCTGGAGGACCAGTCTTTGGGCTTTAGGCATCTCTTGGACAAGGCTGCCTGATTGCTCCCAGTGTTTTTGATCTTCGCACAGGTTCTCACCTCCACCCCCCTCCTCCTCTTCTACCATGTTATCTGCTGTCACACAGGCATCATGGAAGACTCAGCAGATCTCAAGTGCCTGCAGAAACGTCAGCGTATTGTGTGGATGCCAAAGGTTTTGCTTCAGGCCTTTGCGTGCCACCTGTTAAACATTTGTTCCACGTGGTCTAGATAAAACACAGAATGGAGTCACAGGGCATTATGTAACAGTGTCTGATTGTTGGTAAGTGGGGTAAAAAGCTTTCTATGGATAGAGATTTCAGTAATTCTGCAGGAAGAAGAAAATATCATCATTTGGTGCCTCTAGTAAAAACGTTCACATCAACCAAGGTGGAAAACAACATAGAGAAGTTATGTTACAGGAAGTAAAAGTATAAATCATTACTTCTCAAAACCAGCCTGGTGAACACTTTCTTTCCAAATTGTTCTGTTTATCATGCACTGAAAGAAAGACTAGGGTTCAGAATTTATTTAACATTAACAAAAATAAAATATAAACACCTTTAATTAGAGAATAGTTAACAATAGCTTGGTATCACTAAAATCAAGAATCATATTTATTTGTAATCCACCAATATTTATTCACTACTGATTAGTAAAGTAAAAACAAAGACAAACAAGTAATGAACAAAACAAAAACACAAATTCTAATTTCCACAACATTTATTAAAGTGGGAATAATACCCAGTAAATCAGCAGCCAGGACTGCAATACTTAAACTGATTAAAAGTCTAAGAATTACCAGGAGACTATCGGGTTCAACAGAAAATATGACCTTACTCTAAAATCCAGTACCTAGTTGTAATTTAAGATGTAAGAAATGGAAAAGCAGATGAATCTTACACTTGGCAGGAGTGTTTTGGAAGACCAATGTGCAGACAGGAGCATGGGAGCCGCATGGCGATTAGAAAAAACGTTTAATGACAATACTTACACCAAGAGGCAGGACACGAAACATAAGGCAAAGTAATCAAGTGGCAAGTAATGCAAAGGCAAGGTGGTGAAATGACCAATGAACCGAAAGAGCTACTCAGATGAAATGTAGAGCAGCTGGTGGCAGGAAGAATACAGAGCAACAGAAGAAAGGAGGCTAATTAACGCAGATGAGTGGGAACACTGAGAAGTCCAAGGAAGTAACAGAAATGTCTGAACACAAGAATGAACCAAGAACCTAATTTACAATGAACACACTAAAATAACAACAACTACAGAACAAAAACAACAAGGACGAAACAGATCCATGAACACCTAACAAAGGTAAATTATGATATTGGGAGCACCTTGATAAGCCCGATATTTAGGTACCACCAGCCGGGAGCAACAAAGAAAGACAGCATCTAACTTTGGGTCATAATTGTGCTGTTTAAGCAATTGAGCAAGCATTATATGGTAATGGGAAGAACTACACAAATTGTGCTTCCTGCACAAAACAGACTATTTACAATATTATGGAAACCTGTAAAAAGAACAGCAGAAATGTTAACAGCTTACTGGGTTTTTGGGACCAGTCATGGTTACAGAGTCTAACAGGACCTATAAAAACGCTCCTTTGTGAAGCTAGGATGCAGCAGCCTGTCACTGAAGAAGCTCTGTAGTGCTGCAACATCCAAGGTCCAAGATGGCGCCGACGATGGCCGCCTCGGAACTTTGCTCTCTCTTTGTTTGTGTATTTTGCGTGTTTTTATGTTTTTCGAGCCACAGTACTGAGGTGTCGGGCCACAATTCTGTGGTCTTATTCAGTAGAGAGGAACTTCTCAACATTAGAGAGTCCTCTCTTGGGATTTTTTCACCATCTTTCATCGATCTGAGCCTCACTGAGCTTCTGGCGAGCAGAGCACTTTATGGAATACTGCGGCGAACGTGTCGGAGAGGAAGGCGCGTTGGTAAAGCTCCGCCAAAGAGGACTTCGCACACCACTGCCTTCAATCCATCTGGCAAATGTCCGCTCTCTAAGCAACAAGATGGACAAGCTGCTTCTTCTCACCTGTAAAAACACGGACATCCGCGGATCAGCGGTTCTCTGCTTTACCGAGACATGGCTGAGTGAAAACATCCCGGACCGTGCACTGCTGATGCTGGACTTCCAGCTGTTCAGAGTGGATCGCAGCGCGGAGCTGTCGGGGAAGAAGCGAGGAGACGGAATCTGCTTTTATATAAACGAAGGTTGGTGCATAAAAGTGCTGGGGAAAACATGTAGTCCTGATCTGGAGTCATTTGCCATAAACTGTAAATCGTTTCATTCACTGAGAGTTTTCCTCGTTTATAATAATTGGCTCATATTTTCCACCGCATGGCTGCTCTTCAGCCGCTGAAAAACATCTTGCTGAGCTGATTACAGATGTGGAGAAAAAATACACTTACATCATAATACTGGGAGATTTTAACAGTGCAAACCTCTCCCATGAACTCCCCAAATACAGACAGCATATTAAGTGTCCCACCAGAAACAATAACACACCAGACCATTGTTACACAGCTTTAAAGGACTCATCATGCTGTTACCAGGGCTGCTCTGGGTTTTTCGGATCTTTATCTAATCCACCTCATCCCAACCTACAGACAGAGACTAAGAGCTTCCAAACCCAAGGTTCACACTGTTAAAAAGTGGACTGAGGAATCAAAGCAGATGCTACAGGCCTGCTTTGAATGCACAGACTGGACTGTTTTTGAAACCTCAGCCACTGACTTAAACCAACTCACTGATGTGGTGACATCATACATCAGTTTCGGTGAGGACATGTGTGCAGAGCAAAACCTTCTGCACCTTTGGGAACAACAAGCCATGGTTTACTCCACACCTCAGGAACCTGCGCAGGGACAAGGAAGAAG
The DNA here is from genome assembly GCF_021462225.1 of Girardinichthys multiradiatus. Classification (NCBI taxonomy): domain Eukaryota; kingdom Metazoa; phylum Chordata; class Actinopteri; order Cyprinodontiformes; family Goodeidae; genus Girardinichthys; species Girardinichthys multiradiatus. Next base: position 6,761,681 of record NC_061815.1, read on the forward strand.
CTCACAGCAGTGGAGATTGGGCGTGGTACAGGCAGGCCAGGAACAGACTAACAAAAGAGGTCAAAGCAGCCAAGAGAAGCTACAGTGAGAAGCTGAAGAACAGCCTTTCTATTGGTGATACTTCGGCTGTATGGACCCGTCTGAGAAACCTGACTGCCTAAAGGAGCCCTCCCTCCCATCCTGAACAGAATTCTCACCTGGCCAACCGTCTGAATGGCTTCTACTGCAGACATGACAGGAAGCCGTTCACACCCCAAACCATCTCCTCCACATCCCATTCAGGAACAAGTTCTTCCCACAAAACTACCAACCCCCTACTTCAGATCCTCTGCCTGCATTACATATATCCGAATAAGATATACATAGGCTCTTTCACCGCATGAAAACAAAGAAAGCTGGAGGACCTGATAACGTCTCCCCATCATGCCTGAAAGCCTGGGCAAATCAACTCGCCCCGATCTTCACCCGGATCTTCAACAAGTCACTGGAGACGTGTGAGGTCCCCTCCTGCCTCAAACGATCCACCATCATCCCGGTGCCCAAGAAACCCACCATCCTAGGATTAAATGACTACAGACCTGTAGCCCTGACGTCTGTGGTCAAGAAATCCTTTGAGCGGCTGGTGTTGAAGCACCTGAAAGACATCGCAGGCCCCCTGTTGGACCCCCTGCAGTTTGCTTACCGAGCAAACAGGTCAGCAGATGATGCTGTCAACTTAGGCCTACACTTCATCCTGCAACACCTCGACCATCCAGGGATGTACACCAGGATCCTGTTTGTAGACTTCAGCTCGGCCTTCAACACCATCATACCAGACATCCTCCACCAGAAGCTCACCCAGCTCAACATCCCAGCCTCCACCTGTCAGTGGATCAATAGCTTCCTGACGGACTGACAGCAGCAGGTGAGACTGGGGAGCATCCTCTCCCGAACCAGATCAATAAGTACTGGTGCCCCTCAGGGGTGTGTTATATCCCCACTCCTCTTCTCCCTGTACACAAATGACTGCACCTCAACGGATTTGTCCGTGAAACTCCTGAAGTTTGCAGATGACACCACTGTCATTGGTCTGATCCAGGACGGTGATGAGTCTGCATACAGACAGGAGGTGGATCGGCCGATACACTGGTGTAGTCGGAACTACCTTGAACTCAACCCACTCAAGACTGTGGAAATGGTGGTGGACTTTCGGAGAACACCACCCATATACACCCCCGTCACCATCCTCAACAACACCGTGTTGGCTGTGGACCACTTCAGGTTCTTAGGAACCACCATCTCTGAGGACCTGAGATGGTCACTGTTCGAAAGAAGGCCCAGCAGAGACTGTACTTTCATAGGCAACTCAAGAAGTACAACCTTCCACAGGAGCTGCTGGTCATCTTCTACACTGCCATCATTCAGTCTGTCCTGTCTTCATCCATCTCAGTTCGATTTGGTCTGCAAACTTTGGTCTAATAGATTGATTAATGTCAATTTCTGGGATAGTAATCCAATTTCATGATGCCATGAGCTCAGACCTTGGCAAAAAAATACTGGCAGCTAACAAAATTTATGCCATGTTAAAATGATTAAAACCATTAGCAGCCCATAATACTGTAAGATACTGTGCTTTTGAGTTTCTTGACAAGTTAAAATATAAGTCAAACACAGTAAAAACTTACCTTTGAAATATATTCTATGTTTAAGCCAAACTAAATCTCACTGACAACAAACAAGGAAGCGTGTATAGGCAACAAAATATGCTGTTAATGTGTTAGGGAAGGGAGGGTCTCTAGTGTGCTTTGTTAAATTTCACATGAGTGGATTCCACACTTAAGAGGCCTAAAGCAAAGACAGCAGAAGCCAGTGAGACAAGGAGGAACAGAGAGATGTGGAGCAGACAGCAGAAAAAGAGACAGTTCTGTCCCACAGCAGATGGTTACAGAGGTGAACATGATGTCACATTGTTAACAAGAACTGCAATTGCTTTTTAAATCTAGCTAAAAAAAAAAACAGTATGAATATGTGCAATTATTGTGTTCAAAGCAGCTTATTGTATGAATGAAAACATTTAAAAACATATATATCATATGTAGAATATGTTACATATTACTGTCATCAGCTTCCATAGAGGTGGAATGTTGCAATATGGCTCACCATTCAGGGCATCATGGGCTGGGGGCACCAGAACCACTTGACAAATTGCAGGAATCTGTCAGTTGCACTCAGACTTGGTTTGTATTGCTTTTAATTTCAAATGATCTCCTTTCTCTGCCCACCTATGCTGTGTACATTGTAGCACTAGAACAAAAATATTTAAGTTTAATGCTTTCAGTTTGGTCGTCTTTAGTTTAAAATCAAACATTTACAGGACTGATCAAACTTTTTCTAAATGAAACCAAGATACTTTAAAACAAGGAGATTTATGAAAAATGTTTTCTATTTGCGAAAACACACACAATAAAGTTTAACTTTCAATGCTTTTTTGGCATTAAAACCACCTTAGATTGAGCCAACCTGGAGGGTCTAAATGAAGGGCTTGCAAGGATCACATTCAAACAAGAACTGCCCCTCTTACTTACTTTATTAAAAAAAAAAAATGTAAGTAATGCAGGCTACAACCAGGATTCACTCTTCACTGAAGCTAGTTATAAGATAAGGTATTCTCAAATAAAATGTTACATGTTTGGAGACAGCAGGAGTTAGCACATCAGTTATATCATAACATAGTATATGTTTATGTTGATGTTTGTTTATCTCGTGTGTTCACTTAAAGTTAATTTTAAGGCAGCCTTCCCATTAAAACAACTTTCATTCACATATAGTGCTGTTGCTGATTGTGAAAGAAATGTTATTTCTCAACGAAACGTAGCCCCTTAAAAGCATAGAGGTAATATAATTTGATTTCATTTAATGCACTGTCAGTTGACAAAACGTTTTACTTTATTTTAGCTTTACGTACTCATGATGCTCTCAGAGAATAAATTAGAAGTTGCACAAACTCGAAGATCATTTGCGTTCCTCTGCTCTTTCCTGCCTACTGCAGGCAGAGATCTGGATTAGACAATTCTCGTTCTGGGGCATTCCGAACCAGGCTGATAGACATCACTTCTCATGTGTTCTCACTTTTGATATAATCAAGGGTTGTTGGGTGCACCTCCAGCACTCATTGGGCAACATGTAGGGTAAATCATGGACAGGTCAGCAGTCCATGACAGGGTTAATTGTGATAGTAGACAAAGATAATCAGACTACAAACGATAAGCAATTTTTAAATTATGATTTAAGCTTTTTGGGTAAAAACTCTTCCAAACCAATCTGGCCCTATTTAAAAAAGTTGCCCCTAAATTCAAGAGATCACATGACTTAGGAGTGCTTAACGACATTTATTTGGAAAGTTGGGTTTTCTTTTACAAGCCACACTCAGGCCTGATTACTGTCAGACCTACAGAATCAGAAAATCACATAATACAACCTGTCTGACAACATGAGGTATGCTAAAGCATTTCAAAAGCCAAACACCACGCCCCCTGTCTAAAATTTAACAGCAGATAAAAAACAGATCATCCACTTCTACAACTAAAATTGTGAAAATTATAACTTTTTTAGTTTTAATGTAATATTTTAATATAACCAGTCGTTTTATCTTTGTTTTTTTTTTTTTTTTTTTTGATCAGGCAGTGATATTAAGTCCGAACATAAATTTGATAGATAATCTGTAGAGAGCTAAAGATTAGGGAGATGGTAGGGAGGCTGTCCAACCTCAAAGACTTGGAGCTTATCTTCAAAGATAGATCTTCAATACACCAGTGGAAACATATGGTGGTCGACAGGTGCAAACGTGCAGCTAAAGGCTAAACGTGCTGCAAACACAATGATGCAAACTTCAAAACACACAATCAGCAAAACAAATGCAAAGGAAAAATGCTACAAATAGAAAAAAAACAAAAAACAAGAGCATGTTAAGAAAAGCTGCAAAGTCCCTCCACAAAACAGAAGTGAACCAGACCACTAGGGGGTGTCAAGTCGTATTGGACCAAACTATTACTAAAGACAATAACGAGATGCCCATAAGACATTTGGATTAAAAAGTTATCCCGTTTCCTGGCTGTGCCGGGAGTAGGTTAATGCACTTTATGTTGAAAAGTTCCAGAAGAGTTCGTACCGGAGTTTAATGTTGAAATCCATGGCTGGGTCCCAACATTGGTATGAACTTTTCTACACATTTCAGTGTCACACTAACTTCCACTTCAGCCCAGGTAGAGGAGGATTTAGAGCTGAACAGAAACACAGTGAGGAACAACGCGCGAATGTCTCCTTGCTGGCAAGCAGACATAACTCTTCAACTTGGATACAAAAGTGAGTACTATCACGTCAATCATATGCAACAAAATAATGGTTTGATCTTTGTGTATCCAGCATTTATTCATACAGGGTGTAATAAGACAATTGTGGCTTAACTTTTCTTCTGAGACATCGAGAAGCAGCCTGAATTGAAACAGGCATGGCATGGAAAACAAGGCATCGGGACTACCGCATCGCACGCCATCCTGCGTGCATGTCCAGGTGGCGAGAGCTACCCCCACTGAAGTTGCTGCAACATGCCTTTGTCAAACAGTTCGGCTGGGCCAGCTAAACAGCCAACGCCCTCAGCTACTGATCAGCATCAGTCCCTTTAATGCCCACATGTGGATTACCGGGACAGCTCCACTTCCTATAACTCGTCGCTCAGGACATTTTTCCTCAGCACGGTTCATTTAAGAGGCGGTGTTTGGGCAGAGAAGATTAGTTTATGAATGAAATAATCTAAATAATGTTTGATTTTATTTGTGTTGACAAAACTTAGCTAATTGCTGTAATGGTGTGTTCTGTGTTGTGTTTTTAAAGTCAAGACAACTTTATTTTAAGGGTGGTTTTTAAGCACAAATCGGCCATAACGCGCTGTCAACGCTTATGCATTTTGATCCTTTGATGGATGGTATTTTAAAGATACAGGGGTTGGACAATGAAACTGAAACACCTGTCATTTTAGTGTGGGAGGTTTCATGGCTAAATTGGACCAGCCTGGTAGCCAGTCTTCATTTATTGCACATTGCACCAGTAAGAGCAGAGTGTGAAGGTTCAATTAGCAGGGTAAGAGCACAGTTTCTCTCAAAATATTGAAATGCACACAACATTATGGGTGACATACCAGAGTTCAAAAGAGGACAAATTGTTAGTGCACATCTTGCTGGCGCATCTGTGACCAAGACAGCAAGTCTTTGTGATGTATCAAGATCCACGCTATCCAGGGTAATGTCAGCATACCACCAAGAAGGACGAACCACATCCAACAGGATTAACTGTGGACGCAAGAGGAAGCTGTCTGAAAGGGATGTTCGGGTGCTAACCCGGATTGTATCCAAAAAACTTAAACCCACGGCTGCCCAATCACGGCAGAATTAAATGTGCACCTCAACTCTCCTGTTTCCACCAGAACTGTCCGTCAGGAGCTCCACAGGGTCAATATACAGGTCCTTCTCAAAATATTATCATATTGTGATGAAGTTCATTATTTTCCATAATGTCATGATGAAAATTTAACATTCATATATTTTAGATTCATTGCACACTAACTGAAATATTTCAGGTCTTTTATTGTCTTAATACGGATGATTTTGGCATTCAGCTCATGAAAACCCAAAATTCCTATCTCACAAAATTAGCAAATTTCATCCGACCAATAAAAGAAAAGTGTTTTTAATACAAAAAACGTCAACCTTCAAATAATCATGTACAATTATGCACTCAATACTTGGTCGGGAATCCTTTTGCAGAAATGACTGCTTCAATGCGGCGTGGCATGGAGGCAATCAGCCTGTGGCACTGCTGAGGTCTTATGGAGGCCCAGGATGCTTCGATAGCGGCCTTTAGCTCATCCAGAGTGTTGGGTCTTGAGTCTCTCAACGTTCTCTTCACAATATCCCACAGATTCTCTGTGGGGTTCAGGTCAGGAGAGTTGGCAGGCCAATTGAGCACAGTGATACCATGGTCAGTAAACCATTTACCAGTGGTTTTGGCACTGTGAGCAGGTGCCAGGTCGTGCTGAAAAATGAAATCTTCATCTCTATAAAGCTTTTCAGCAGATGGAAGCATGAAGTGCTCCAAAATCTCCTGATAGCTAGCTGCATTGACCCTGCCCTTGATAAAACACAGTGGACCAACACCAGCAGCTGACACGGCACCCCAGACCATCACTGACTGTGGGTACTTGACACTGGACTTCTGGCATTTTGGCATTTCCTTCTCCCCAGTCTTCCTCCAGACTCTGGCACCTTGATTTCCGAATGACATGCAGAATTTGCTTTCATCCGAAAAAAGTACTTTGGACCACTGAGCAACAGTCCAGTGCTGCTTCTCTGTAGCCCAGGTCAAGCGCTTCTGCCGCAGTTTCTGGTTCAAAAGTGGCTTGACCTGGGGAATGCGGCACCTGTAGCCCATTTCCTGCACACGCCTGTGCACGGTGGCTCTGGATGTTTCTACTCCAGACTCAGTCCACTGCTTCCGCAGGTCCCCCAAGGTCTGGAATCGGCCCTTCTCCACAATCTTCCTCAGGGTCCGGTCACCTCTTCTCGTTGTGCAGCGTTTTCTGCCACACTTTTTCCTTCCCACAGACTTCCCACTGAAGTGCCTTGATACAGCACTCTGGGAACAGCCTATTCGTTCAGAAATTTCTTTCTGTGTCTTACCCTCTTGCTTGAGGGTGTCAGTAGTGGCCTTCTGGACAGCAGTCAGGTCGGCAGTCTTACCCATGATTGGGGTTTTGAGTGATGAACCAGGCTGGGAGTTTTAAAGGCCTCAGGAATCTTTTGCAGGTGTTTAGAGTTAACTCGTTGATTCAGATGATTAGGTTCATAGCTTGTTTACAGACCCTTTTAATGATATGCTAATTTTGTGAGATAGGAATTTTGGGTTTTCATGAGCTGTATGCCAAAATCATCCGTATTAAGACAATAAAAGACCTGAAATATTTCAGTTAGTGTGCAATGAATCTAAAATATATGAATGTTAAATTTTCATCATAACATTATGGAAAATAATGAACTTTATCACAATATGCTAATATTTTGAGAAGGACCTGTACAGTCTGCTCTGTCCCTTCTTGTAGATGGCTTCACAGTTGCATCTCCTCTCCAGTCTGTTGTCCAAGTGAACACCGAGGTTTTTATACTCCTCCACCACCTCCACTTCTCCTCCCATTATGGAAATAGTGTTTGACCTTTCCTGTTTCTTTTAAAATCTACAATCATCTTCTTTGTTTTAGTCATGTTCAAGATTAGATGATTGTTTCCACACCATGCCACAAAGCGGTCCACCAGTCCCCTGTACTCAGTGCTTCAGAATCCCACAGAGCTGTTCTGCACAGGCCTTCAGGACTCTAGAGCTGACAGGATCTGGATGTGCACCCTTATTCTGGTTCAGTCTTTCCAGTTGTCTCTTCACCTGACTTCTTGAGACACACAGGTAGAGGCAAATCGAGCATCACCATCATCTGATTTGGTTGAAGACAAACATGTCGAAGCAGAAGGGTCCATGGCTGGCGTGGAAGATGAAACATTTAAGGTGTGACAAAAAAGCTGTGGGTCAAAGGAGGGTGGGATTTCTGATTGGCTGTGAGCAGGAGAGGAGGATGCTGAGCTTGTTTCTAAACTGAACCTATTGAAGAATGTGTTCAGTTAATTGGCTCTGTCCAGACATCCATCGGTCCAGACATCCATCGGCTGGGTCCTTTGCAGGGCTTGGAGTTCATCCAACTTGTTTCCCAACGATCTCACATTGCACATCATAATCGATGGAAGAGATGGTTCGAACTTCCTCCTTCTCTGTCTTCTCTTAGCTCCTGCTCTGCATCCACGCGTCTCCTTTTCAATTCATCATGGATTTGCGGTTATACTTGAAGTATTATTTGAGCTTTTGAGATATTAGTCAGCTGCTCCTGGTTGTAAAAAAAAAAACAACCTTGTTGCCATGGTGATGCATCATCACAAATGTCCAAAAGTAAAAAAGTATCAGCAAAAATCCTTCCAGCTGCACAGCGTCCGATACCGGAGAGGGTAATCGTCAAAAAAAAAAAAAGAAATCCATTTAATTCACCACAAGAGGAATTTGAGTTATTAAAAATAATTAATCAAAATGAAAAGTAACAGAGCTACTCCAACCTACTGCCACGGTGCAATTCTAGAATTCAAGTAAACAAAACAAACCATTTGCAAAACAAGTTCCTGTATTATTATTTAACTGTGCTGTATATATGTGTTTTCACTAAGAAAAACAATAAGGTATCTTAAAATATAAATGTAACAGTGGCTCATTGTTACAGACCAAAAAAGGTTTTTACCATTCATGCAATTTGTTTCTTAAAGTATAATTTAAAACAGATTTGAGAGATGTCTTTCTCATGTCTTATTAGAAACCGACATTGGTTGAATAAAAATATTTCAAAATCTAAACATGCCAGGAGTGTGAATCATTTTGGGTTTCATTGCATCAGTCTGTAAAGGGTTACATATCCATTTGTAAGGCTTTAGGACTCCAGTGACTCAGAATGAGAGCCAGCATCCAAGAAGAAAACATGGAATAGTGGGGAACTGTCCCAGGAATGGCCAGCCTACCAAAATTATTCCAGAAGCTCATTGAGGACTCATCCAGGAGGTCAATAAAGAACCCGGATCAAAATCTAAAACACTGCAGACCTCACTTGGGTACGGCAAAATCAAAGTTCATGATTAAATAATAAAAATGAACTTAAGCAAATATGGCCTCTGTTCAAGTACCTCTTTAAAGAGGCCTTCTGCGCGTTCGTTTATTCACCGTAACCTGGAGGAATTCACAACACATTAGAATAAATCACACGGAGACAGCTGTATGTTATTCAAAGTACCTGGACCAGGGGAAGCTCTCATGTGATCAGGACACACACCGAGACGACTTCGAAGCTTCCCACTGGGCACATTGTTTTTATTAAAACACACATGAAATGGGCAGCGCCCTGTTTACAGTTTTTTTCTCACATGTAGTCACGTACACACTTTTCCGGCTTTACCATATTTAGACAGTCATTGTCCACCTCTGCACCCCATATCTACTGATATGAGAAGGGAGTAAGTCAGTATCTACTTTTCACACACTCCTGCAGTTCTTCAGTAATTTTCCACTTCACCTCCTTGTGAGAAATACTTTTGCAATACCCAATGTCTTTATACTAACACATGTTATACATTTTATTTCCCACACTGGTTATGAACATAGTAATAATAATGATGCACACACATAATATATCTCCACAATTTCCCCCTTTTGAAGTCTCCTAAGACTTCACCACTTACTTTAAGTTGCTTCATAAAAGATTTGAACAGTCATTACAACCTGTGGAGCAGAAGGAAATGTTCGTCATCATGCTTTTTGACCCTGCCTCCAATGCCATGCCATGTGCCCAGGGACTATTGCCTGTCCGGCCTTTGTAGTCCCAAGGATGCTTACAACCTTCTAAGTCTTGACAAAGAGTATTGACCCCTCTAACTGGAGGGTGTCTATCCGTGCTTTATTCCATAGTCTGTCCAAATATGCCAATATAATATTCTACCATCCTTCTGCTCCCTAGACAGTAATACATATCAGATGCCCTGTAACTTACTCTTACGGGTTAATCTTCGTCCTCCTCCTCGTTGGCATCCACCACAAGCAAAGGCATCATATGGGAAGGAGGAGGAGGTGCGGTTTTCCCTTCAATGGTTGTAGTAATAAAGCGAACAATCAAAGATCTTATACATGGCACACAGCAACATCCACAGGTAACCATAATAGCTACAAAAACAGCAATGGATATAAACAATGACATAATCAACCCTTTCCAGTGTCCAAACATGCCCGTCATCCAGTCTTCTAATGGATTGTCTATTCCTGAGTGCTCATGCATGGTCGCGGAAAGTGTTTTTAACCCTTCTAAAGCTTTTGAGACGGAACCATCAGGTGCAGTGTTGTTGGGAATAACCGTGCAACACATATCCCCAAACATCGAACAGACGCCCCCTTTTTCTGCTAACAACATATCTAATGCCATTCGGTTTTGCACAGCCATGAGGGAGGTTGGTGCCAATTGTTCGGACAGGCCTTCTGCTGCATCCCTGGTTAGGTTAGCTAGACGTAAAACATTGTAATGGATGTAGTTGATGCGGTCTACATTTTTATTTGGGGTCACCGGAAAAAAGGCTGCAATTATTGGGATATTTTCAAAACCTGCTGAGATTTGATCCGCGATTTTATATTCATTTGGCACTCCCTGAGGTACTCCTATGGCATCAATGTAAGTGGGGGAGCCTTGACTTAGGTCAAAGGTTCCTGCGCTCCTTTTCATGACGTGCCTTCTTCTTCTACGTGTTAACGCCCTGGTCTTATCATGAGTGGTAGTGGCAGATGTTATATTGGGTCCTATCAGGACCAGTGGTGCCTGAGCAGTCTATGGTCTCCGCAATAATAGTAGAGTCCTGATCTTGTCCAACGTCCAATGCCCGCGCCTGAAGTGGTCCTATTACACCAATCTAAGGGGATCTGTCCCACATTGATTTTAGGGTTCTGAGCAGTAAAATTAAAACAAGTATAAGTACCATTCCCTTTTTGAGGGGTAAATGGTCCTGTTTTGGTGTTATTGGGAATGGGAGGAAAAATGCTGGCTAGTGTGGCGCAGTTAGCTGGTGTGGCCTCCTTAGTTAGTTGTATCATACAATTGTAACCCCACGTGTCCTCTGGATACAGAGGGGCAGGATTTGTGGTAAGATGTGGTCGGGCCGAGGCACAGGCCACACATTCAGCTCTACTTTGTTATTTTGCTGTTTGTGTTATCCACTGAAGCCAAAGGTTATCTTCGGTATATCCTGTGGCCATTTGGATTACCTCTATAGGTTTCAATTTGGAGTAATCAAATTCCATCACCTGGGGTTTATTTTTTGGCTTGACTGTTGGTGGGACGGTAATTGTGTTGTCCTGATGCACAGACGGTGTTCGAAAATAATTTTTTATTGGTCCCCATGTGTCTGTTCCTGACTGCCATACTCCAAGAGTAAAATACTCTACAGAGGGTCGAGTGCAGTTAATGTTCATGGAGAGCATAAGGGGGTTACGTCCATTGGTAATGGCTCCACCTGGCGTGCCGCGCTGGATGCTGATAATTGTCAAATTACCGGGTACTGCCTTTTTATCAGGAGTCCATCCCGAGCCCGTCCAACTAGTCACCCCGCTCCAAGAGCCACATGGTAGGGGTATGGGCCAGGAGTCCCCCCATTGTTTACAGTGCTTAGACCATCTTTCGTCCATGCATAAATAAATGGCATAACCTTCCCACCCGGTTCCGCCATTCCCGCAATTCACTACCAGACAGAGGTCAAAAGAAAAGGTGGTGGTGGCCCCACAAACATAATTGAGCTCTATCCCCTCGTATTTAGCCAGGCACCAGTCCACTTTTCCCTTATTGGTTGCGCGTTTGAACATTTGCTCAGTTTGGCGGCTGTCAGAGCATGTCTGGAATGGAAGTTCACAATACAAACCTAGAATCAATGTGACAATGAAAAATGCTAAAACACCTATACCTCCCGTGACCCAACCCATAGGGGGCCTGGGTCCTAGATTTTTACCTCCCATTCTTTTCAAAGGTACCTGTAAAGGAAGATAAGGATTAACAATATGGTGAAACACAAAAGACCTCTTTTCTTTTTTTTTTTTTTTTAAAGTTCAGAGTGTTCAGTTCAGTTCTTCGGTGGGAGAGCAACTACGACCACCAGTGAAAGAGAGGAAAGCTCAATCACATCCGCCTCTTCTGTGTGATGTCCTGGTCTTCACTCACAGGTGTAGACTGACCTGGAGCTAAGTGGTCTCACCAGGGGATTATTCTGCCCCTATGGGTGGGACCACTGATCTGACGGTGCACCTAAGGTGTAGACAAACCTTTAGGTGTAAATGAATGCTTTCTCACCCTAGGGGATTATTCTGCCCCTTGAATTGGGTGACAAAGGTATTCTGGTGTGCTGGTGTTGTCCCTCAGGTCCTGCTGGACCTCTGGCAGCGATCTCTGTGGTGCCTCTGCTGCTGCACACTGGCTCCAATGATACCACGTGTCTCCTTTGCCCTTGACCCTCACCGCATGTGAGGTTCTCTCTGTGACCTGGAATGGACCCGTCCACCTGGGCTCTGACCACTTCCGTTTGATGACTTTCAGAAGGATCCACTCCGCGTCTGAGGTGGTGGCTCGAGCCTCGGATGGTCGGGCGGCCACCTGTTTTGAGAATGCTGCAACCAAGCTGTGGAGAGATCTATAGTAATCACGGTGAGACATAGATTGTTCACATTCAGTCAAAAGGTAACCTGGTTTTTGGGCCTGGAATAGGTCTTCCAGTCTGCAGTTCATGGGGCGTCAACCCATGTCTCTGGCTCACTGAGCTTCTTACTGACATCAAAGCTAAAGATAATGCTGTGACCCAATTCATTTTGGTCTGTGCACAGATTTTAGCCAATTTGGTTTTGATTGTCTGGTCCATCCTCTCCACCTTCCTTTGGGATTGGGGATGGTACACTGTTCCAAATGAATGTCTCAGTCCCAAGAACTTTTCAACCTCTCTAAGTTCTTCATTTTTGAAGTGTGTGCCGTTATCTGACCTGATTTTCGCAGGAAAACCGTGCTTGGGGATGTAGTGATTAATCAGACACTTCACCACTGTTTTGCTGTCTTCCTTTTTTGCTGACCAGGCCTCTGGCCAACAGGTGAACGCATCCATGCACACCAACAGATATCTGAACCCATTCACTCTTTCAGTCATGTCTGTGTAGTCTATGATGATTTCCTTACCTGCTACCGGGTCCACAGGGAACTTACCTGGTGCAGGCTTCAGAGTGGGTCTCACATTGAATTGTTGGCAGGTGTCACCCAGATACACACACATACAATCAGTCAGTCAGCGCTTTTCACAGTCATTCCTGTTTAATATCAGCAAAAACACTTAACATTCACATTTCTTCTATAATCCGCACCACAGATAGTTATATCTAGTACTTCGTCTTTTATTTTACCCCAAATAATCATCCAGCGTCAGTCGCACAAACACGTTCCAGATCGTATTTCCTCAATTTAACACAACTGTCTGTGACAGACACTCGCACACAGGAAATATGCACAAATATGCAGAAACAATCCACTACAATCCACTTCACCCTATATTCAATAAATGCATTTCATTTTCCCTCAAATAATCAAAAATCCAACCACATTTTTAAGTCAGAATGTGTGTTCAAAGATTTAACATGGACTGCACCCCCAGTCAGTTGTGTAATTCCTCCGTGTGACCACTAGATGGGAATCTAACCCTTCATAAATTTCTGAATGAATCAGTCACCTGTGTAAAAATATTCAGATGGACTTCTATGGGGCCTTTAACCCCCGTTAAAAATATTCTTTGTGGTTTGCCAAGTCACAGGCCTTGAACCTAGCTATATCTTACTGCCTTACTGCTCCGTCAATTAATAAGTGGAGACGCCACTCTCAGCAAATAAGGCCTCTAACCTTTTTCAGCTTTCGTATTTTGCCAAGTTACAGACGACACTCTCAGCAATTCTTATCTGACTCCATTTTAACACGTCCAGTTAACGCACACTCTTTTACAGTTTTGCAGAGTAAAATGACATTCAGAATCAACTGACACCTGGTTAATTTAGCCTATACATAAATTAAATCGGCAGAATTTAATACAATAGGCTCTGCCTACCTTTTAGAAGATGTAATGGGCGCCCGGTGTCAGAAGATCCCGTCTGTCACACTCTCTTTTTTGTCCACGTCGGGGGTCACTAAATTGTTGAAGTACCTCTTTAAAGAGGCCTTCTGCACGTTCGTTTATTCACCGTAACTTGGAGGAATTCACAACACATTAGAATAAATCACACGGAGACAGCTGTATGTTATTCAAAGTACCTGGACCAGGGGAAGCTCTCATGTGATCAGGACACACACCGAGACGACTTCGAAGCTTCCCACTGGGCACATTGTTTTTATTAAAACACACATTAAAATGGGCAGCGCCCTGTTTACAGTTTTTTTCTCACATGTAGTCACGTACACACTTTTCTGGCTTTACCATATTTAGACAGTCATTGTCCACCAGCTGCACCCCGTATCTACTGATATGAGAAGGGAGTAAGTCAGTCTCTACTTTTCACACACTCCTTCAGTTCCCAGTAATCTTCCACTTCACCTACTTGTGAGAAATACTTTTGCAGACCACACAATACACAATGTCTTTATACTAACACATGTTATACATTTTATTTCCCACACTGGTTATGAACATAATAATAATGATGCACACACATAATATATCTCCACACATCCATGGGAGAGTTTCAAGTTAAATATCATATCTGATAAAAAGGAATACAAAGGTCAGTCTCACACTAATTCCCAAGACTTTTCTGAAAATATTCTGTGGACTAATGAACTAGTACATAAACTAGTACAAAGCTCTGCATAACTTTGAAGTAGAAGGAAAATGATAAATACATTTCAAATTGTTTCACAAATACTATCTGAAAAGTGCAGCATGCCTTGGCTTTCAGCCATACATACATTAACCCTGCTAATTTTCCTTGGCAGGGGATTTTCAGCTAGGGACTTTCCCAAAGAACCCGTTTTTGCCCAGTCTTTCTTCTCGTTTAACACTGACCTTAACTGAGGGAAGTATGGTGTGCATTCATTTGGATGTTTTTCAGAATTATGGTGTGACCTCCTGTATGACCTCAGCGGTTATTCCTGTTGACTGGCCACTCCTGGGAAGGTTCTCCACCCTCCTTGTTTTGTCCCCATTTCTACACATTGATTCTTATCATGGTTCCCTGGAGTCAAAACTTTAGAAATTGATTTTTTGTCCTTTCCAGATTGATGGATGTTGATGTTTTTGTTCCTTGAATTTCTTTACATCAGGGCATGATGTGTTGCTTTTTGAGATCTCTTGACCTACTTCATGTTGTCAGTGATTGCTTTATTCTACAGTAGTCAGGCTTTCATGTGGCCATTATACTTTCACATTGTTTTGTTTTTTCATTCCTTGATGAATGGATCATTGATCATTATATCTTGTCATGCTATTAATGTTTTATTGAAGTGTGACAATAAAGTGAAAACAGAAGAAACTGTGAAGGGACACTGCAATGTTAAAGGCAAAATGAGTTAGTCTGACAAGCTTTATTTTTCACAGTCTGAACTCACTCTGAACAGCATTTATGCATTTTTCTAAGTGGCTTTAAGGAATATTTCTCTAAACTACTTCATGAATACCATACAGCTCTGTGGACAGTAGCTGTTATTTGTTCTATTTTGTGTCAAAATGATCCCATGGTACTTGAATAATGCTTCCGTTTAGATTCTCAAGGAAAGACAATCTGATACTGATACAGTTCCAAAGTGAATTTATCTATCCAGTTAGGCTTTTACAGCACTGACAGAGGGATTGGGAACACAGTCATGCTGAAAAATATAGCTGCTGCCAATCGGTATTGCATGGTGTTTTCAATCTGGTAATACTTTTTTCCAAAGATAATTCAATCCATTTTGACAACATCTCTAACACATCTGGAAGAAATGCACCCATTAACAGTAACTTGCTTAATTTCTGTAGAAAATCAGACAAAACAAATTGGATGAAAGTCATTTTATTTCTTTCACACAACTGTGCTTAGTTTTAAAACAGTCTTTAAAATTCTTACATTAGGCCACTAAATTATAGTAAATCCTCTTAGTTTGGTACTCTTGACAAGAATCAGTGTTTCTGTGTTCAGGTGGATCAGTTAGAAGGATCAGCACTGTCCACAAATAATACTGTAAATTATTTGTTTAGGGTGAAATCTGGCCTTTTCACTCTGCCCCAGTTCTCTTTATAGCCTGCTTCAATCAGTTCTAAAGTACAGCCATACAAGTAGATACAAGGATGAATTTCCCTAAAAGCCAAAATGAATACATGTTGACATACTCAGAATTACTCAGATTAGTTAATATATCTGTTGTACCATCAAAAGAGAATGTATCTTTTTGGAATGCCAGATTTTATCCAAATATATACAGTTTTGCAACAAAACAGAAAAACTAATGGCCTAACAATTGCTCACTGTTTTATTGGTGACAAACTATATCTAAAGTGAGTTTAATTCCATTTCATGGAAGGTCTAATTGGTTTATTTAAGAGAAAGAGTTACTGAAACTCCAGTATTACCAAGGCTTATTGGCACTGGCATCTGCCAAAACTAACATTATTGATATTTCGCAGTGGAGATACATCTGGGCCATGTATTCAAAAAGAACATAAGTGGTTCTAGAAATTAGCATAAATAACAATACATAAAAAAGTATAATTTTATGATTCCACTAAATAGTTTAAATAAATGAAAAGGATCAGATGAAAGCCTCTCTGTAATGATGTGTAATGAACTTGATTTTTGAGTTTTTTTATGGGATCCCTGCCTTACAGAGTTTTTTGTGCTAGGAAAAAAAAATAAGCCAATCGAAAATGATTCTCTGCAGTCACTAGGCAAAGTTTGACTACTTTGGGGGGCTATTCTGATTGAATACCTCCAGCCTTAAACTGAACAGTAGCATGCATTCGGATTGCTGTCAGTGCGTGTTGTCTTCACTGGCCCAGGGTTTTCTGGTTGCCAACTATGGTAGAATAGTCAGCACTATGACTAGCCAAATATCTGACAAGCTGTCACTAGTAATAGACATTCCGGAACCTCAAAATGCTATCATGGGGATAAGGAATGAAAAATGAGTGTGTTGCTGTATGAGAGTGTGTTTCAACTGTTGAGGGATCATACTTTTCATACTTCTCGGTCTCCTTGGGAATGCTTCCTATAGGGCGTTGGGTAGAAGGCTCCAACTGAAGATCAAGCTTCGAATTCACGAGGGTAGATGTGGCTTTTGTCCTTGCCATGAAACAATAAAGTAGATCTCATGGAATGGTTGTGTCAGGATGTGACATTTTGGACTTTTGTTTGTGGTTTGGTCTGGTTCTCTTGTTCTGTTTCCTTTCCTGTCAATTCAGTCACTGTGGTTAGGTTTGTTTACTTTTGTAATCAGGTTTTCTTCATGGGCTCTTTGTTTGTTCTTAGGTTGTTGTTGGTGTTCCTATGTTCCCTCTAGTTTCTTTGTTTACTTTAGTTCATGGTTATTCTAGTTTTCTTATGCTTCTTTTGATTATTTATCTTTGTCTATAGGTTTGCTTGGTCTGTGTTTCTCCTTATTGTTTATTAGTTACTTTGCCCATGCTCAGTCTTTGTTTCACCTGTTCCTTCTGCCTCCTTGTCACACCTGTTAGTTCATTTGATTACCTGCCTTTGTCTCCCTCTGTATATTAGTTGGTTTTGTTTCATTGTGCTTTGCTGGTTCCTTCCATTATTACCCCTGATTCTGTTTGGCTACGTTCCTACAGAGAATACTTATGTAAGTTTTGGTCTTGACTCTTGTTAGTACCTGCAGTGATTTCTGCTACATTTTTGTTAAAACCTCTGGAATAAAAACTGAAGACTTCTTACAACATGTGGCTGCCCAGCTCTTGTCTGCACTTTGGTCTGATCCAAACTCAGAACGTAACAGGTTGAGGGGGTCATGGGAGTATGCCCCCAGAGCTGTGTCCGCATTCTTGGGTCAATGTTGAGCATGTTCCCAGTGCTGGTTGGACTCAGCCAGGACTTCCCTTCGTCACAATTCTGTTTGTGGTTTTCATGGACATGATTTTAATGTGTAGTCATGGAGAGAGTGCCTGGTTTGGGAACCTTTGATCTCATGTTTACTTTTTGCACATGATGTGGTTCTGTTGGTGTGTACAGGCCTTGACCTTCAGCAGTTCACAGTGGAGTGTGAAATGGCCAGAATAAGAGTTAGCTCCAAAAAATCTGAGATCAGGGTTTTGAACAGAATAACGGTAGACTGCTCCCTCTGCGTTGGGGGTCAGAATCTATGGATGGATGGATAAAAGAATGGATGGATGGAAAAAATTCCTAAAACAGTAATATGTGCTGTAATATGTGCTCTTCTTCAGTCCTGAATTCAGTCCCATTTTTAGCTTAGCAACTAGAAATGATGAAACTGGCTCACATAATTAGAAATACGTGTACCAAGAAGGCTGCATGGTAGTGGAAAGGCTTTAAGACTCTGAACTGAAATTAAAGCTGCAAACAATGCTTAAAAACAGGAGGCTTACTTAAGCCAATGATCACAAAGACACATGGATTATTCAGAGAATCATCCAAATGGACAGAGTGGAACCAGCTTCAACTGAGTATCCATGGTGAGTTGATCGTTTATGAAATATTCAGCTATGTACGTGTGCTCATGATCAAATTCTTTAACCTGGGTGTCCGCTAAGACCTGTGCTGCTGCTCCCCTCTCCCTGCTGGATCTCTTTCAGTACACCATCTCTTCTGCATCAGGCTTTCTCTGGTGCATGGCCTCCTGCTGCTCCCTTCCTGGTAGTCACCCGTCCCTTGTCAGGGTAAGGATACCACCTTTGCTACTGGGTACCATTCCCTTTAAAAACCTAGAGATGCTTCCTGGTTGGTTGTTCATTTTACACGGGCATGGGTCATTTTTAACAATTAGCTTGGAGCAACTAATGCAACAGTAAAAACATGGAACTAAAATCATGCTAAAAATGATAAAACCAATGCTGATAGACAGAACAAAACATACATTAAAGGCTTCAACCCCTGTCAAAGTAAGTACATCCATCATTCTTGTTGACAGAATAGAATATAATAGGTTTTTATTGCCATTTTACTGGAGGGAATACAACAAAATTGAGGGTGCTTGCGCTGGGGTACCATAGCACACAGTAGGATAAACAAAAAAAATATAAGGCATTTAAGAACGTTGTCCCTTAAAATAGAGATATGATTGATGAAGTGTAATATACACTGCAGAAAGCATGACATGTACAACTGAAAATATATACTGTATAATATGCCATAAACAGTGAAATTGAGCAAGGAGGTAAATTGATATAAATATGTACATATGTTACATGGCTATAATATAAATGTGCTGGATGTGTTTAGTGATGACAATGTTTAACAATATGCCAAAGTCATATTTCTTAAAGTCATGCAAGACCAGGCCTGGGAAAGTACAATACCAGACAAAAAAAAAAACCAACTTGAAATCTTAAACATGATTAGTTGGTGATCAATGCAGTCCATAATTACAGACTTGCAATAACTGCTTTTTAAGAAAATGTTAATTATATTTTCTATTTTTATGACAAGTTGTCAAGCTTAAATTGTTTATTAGGCCTTTTTAAAGAAGTTAAATCTCTGTGCTGATTTTTTTGTCAAACATTGTGAAAAACAAATAATTTTAATGGCATTATATAAAAGATTGACAGTTTATTACATTTCTGTGATTGCTTTTCATTTTAATAATATATGATGGATAAACATTCAATTTTTAAGATTTTCTTTCAATGAACTATTGAAATAAAAATCAATATATTCTCCTTGGCAACATAACACACTGTGAACAGAGTGACCTTTCCAATCAAAGCCTATTATGTTTCACTAATTCCATGTAAGATGCTGAGGATAAGTTTATGCTTAAATTAACTGCTCCTCACTATGTTGATTTGTTTATTACCACACACAAATGTTTGATATTCCTGGTGAAGTGCATCACCCAGCAATTGATGTGAACCCAAATCAAATGAATGTGTTCATCAATCAACACATTGATCCTTTTATTATGCTTCCTTATGACAATGCACCCTGGTCAATAAACCTGTGCCTAGCCACAGCAGCTTATTTGGGTCCAAATGCTTAGAAAAAGGGACTTATTTTACTCTAAATGGCCGCACCAGAACATCAATTACCACTGCCAGTGGCTCGTATGCAAATGAGAATGAATGAGGGGCGCATTTGAAAAGTTCAGGAACACCTAATCCATTCCAACCAGACCACACCATGTGCAGTTTATATTGCAGCTGTGTTGCTGATTGATGGAACATTAGCTGCTTTACTGAATAATTTAACTCATGGTTGATGGTGGACAGCTGGATTGATTGAACCAGTATATGAAATACACCCAGACTTTGGGATGAAGGAAAACTGACGTTAAACTGTCACAGGATTTCTACCTTTCCCCTGTCCAGTAAAATTTCCTGATAGTTCTGTCAGTCGCCAGCCTAAACAGACATTTTTGCTCTCTGCACAATTCCATAATGTGTTGTTTGGGAAAAGCTTCACAAAGTAATAAAATATATTATGCTGACTTGTACACAAGGAAGGTTTAACTTTGAAAGAGATTATGCTCTCTGACTATAATGAAGACTAATGAATCTGTCTGTTCAGAAACCCATCATGGTGTAGCTTTGCATTCCAACTGGCATAGATGTCTCTCTACTGGAAGGCAAAGCCTCATCAGTCTTACTCTTTTACAGCTTGGAGCTACTTTATGATAATTAATGTATGAACAGGCTTGACCAATGTCTGTCTGTTAACTTTAATACGCTATTGTAATTCCTCACAGAAAAAATCATCATTAAGGACAGAGTTGGGCCTGGACGCTGTCAGAGTCACTTAACGTTTGGTTCAGTTCATTTGCTATTGGGCCATCTTGGGTCTTTAGGGTTGGACAGGGGAGATAGGGGTGACAGGCCTGCTCATCCTTCATTACACCATTTCAGTAAAATGCATCTGTTTCAGCAAAAACCTTAACTTTAAAGAAACAGCAACCTAGTGGGTCAGTTCGTTAACATTGTTTAGAGCTCCTCAAATGGTGGACTGGTGTTTGTGATCTTGACCCAAAAGTCAGTCATTAGATCTGAAAGACGATTTTTAAGCTTTCAGTTTTGCAGATTTACTTTAATTCAGTAATAGGTTGCAGCCTGTCCAGCCTTTACAAAAGTACAGTCATCTTAAATGACAAAAGGAGTCTGCAGGCTAGCTCACTGATTCTGCAGAGAGAAGCTAACTTGTAGAGAGTTAGAGACTCACCACCTTAAGAAAGCTTCCCAGAAAGAGTTATAAAAATTCATTATCACAGTTTCTTAAAAGATGAGATTGAGAGACAAGATAGAGGTTTTCATGTTAACTGGATTTCTATAAGGTCATATGCATTGGAAACAGTGGCAAGATGTGTCTCTCATAGTTAACCACAGTTAATCAGATCAATTCAGTGACATCACCTGCACACAGTCCGGACCTCTATCATGAAAACTAAACATTCACAATAAATATTGAAAATGTTGCACAGCAAGGCTCTATCCAGGTGGCGTGTCAGCCACTATATGAAAATGTTGGAACACGACTGATGAAACGTTTTGATTTTCAGTATCAATGTTGACAAAAAAGTTGTCAGAAAAACCAGAAGAGTGGCAACAAAGAACATTGTGGTTCCTGATTCTACAATTTATGTATTTAACATGAACTAATTCAATATGTTCACCTGATCTGAAAAATCTAGCATTGATTGTAAAACTGTAAGTTTTAGAAATGTAGAATGTTCAGGCATTTAATAAAACACGTTTGTGACATAGTTATTCTTTTTTCTACTAAGTAAAACAACTGACTGACAATCCAGCAAAAATTGTGATTTTTGCCAAGGGCTGGTAGAAACCCAGTTTGGCGAATCCATAATAACCCTAAACAGAACCCAGACATAAGAGAATAAAGTAACAAACAAGATCAAAATCTTTCTTTAACATGTTCTAATCAATAACATGTCATATTTTGTTGCATTTTGTTTCTACAAAGCTACTGACAGTAGAGCTGGAATGGATTACGGGATTGGGAAGCAAACTCTGTTGAATTAGGGAGCAGGATCTCTCAGAATAGACAGTTTGGACAAAATAAACAGATACAAGAATAATGTATTCCAACAAGTACTTGAGAGTCATATTTTACTGAATGCTCTAGTAAAAGGGTTTGTGTAATTAATAATACAAAAGCCCCAAGCAGCAAACATCGTTTAATGAATATGGTGTAATATAGTAAAATGAGCATCATGAATTTCCTTCCATCTCTAACATCCATCCCATTTATTCCAAACATGGCAGTCCCCTCCAAGTTTCAAAAGATAAATCTCCAAGCAGAGCTGTGCTGTCACTGCAGCTTCTGTGCAGTCCAGCTGCTGCCCATTGCTCAATTGGATTTAAAATGAAAAGCCTATTCGTTCCATTTACTTACTGTCCAGAGTTATTCTGTCTAATAGAGAGAACAGATAATAAGAACATCAATCTTTTAAAGAACATTACTGGGCAGCACTAAATTCTTGGTTATTAAGTTAGAGCGAGCTCCAACCAAGTTGTACATTTCATTAAATGTCATGGCTAACTCTGAGGCGAAGGTCTGTCGTTCTGGGTTCTCTCCTAGTATGGTATTCTCTCAAAGCTCCTGGGTTAAAACAACACAGTTTGGTTTATTTTGTGTTGATTTTCATCAATATTTTCATAGATAGAGATAAAATACCACGCAAACCACAACCAGATTGAATAAGTTATTTTACGACATCAACAAAAGCTGTATCTGTAGTGGGGCCATTTTGCTGGTGCCAGCATTTTGTGATGGTCTTTTTACGTGAAGCCAGCAGCAACCGAAGAAGATAAAAATCTGCTTTTACTCATGCCATCTGGCATAATTCCAAGATAGAGAGTTGTAAACGCTGACACTGAAACACACAACTTTAGCTGTGTCCCATCATATACTAGGATTTACTTTTTTTATTTTTAAAAGTCTTTTCCATTAAATGTCTAAAGGTACGGTTGTTCAACATACCAGTATTAAGTTTTTCGCTGTCCAACATCCAAATGTGAAGTTGGAAAAATCCCTGAGTGGCTGAAAGACCCCTCTGATTTAATTTGCTGTATTTCAGCCTCTGTAGATCTATGTTAACCATGAATAATAGTTAATCATTGAGTAAGGTGTATGTCTTGCAGAACAAAAGGTATACCCTGGGTTGATCCATTCAGGGCCCTCCTTACATCAATAATTCCCAAATCTTTACGTATCTTGTTTATGCGCTTTTCAATCAGGTTCCTTCTTATTATTTTATTGGTTGTATTTAAGGAAGGGTTCAGATGTATATTAAAATCTCCCGCATATAGAGTCCCATATGCTTTTCATGTAATCAGTTCAAACACCCTTCTGAAAAGGGGGAGCATTTTCATTAAATAGTGTTACTTCTTTTGGATCTATTTTCCCTTTTACCAAAAACAATCTATCCACTTTATCTCCAATTTGAGTTCAATTATCAAATTAAACGACATTTGAAATTGATTTAGCTACTGCTCCCCTTTTTCCTTTTCTGTATGGTGAAAAGAAAGTATTCCTGAAGCCCATGTTACTAAGTTTCTCATGTTCAACACCTGAGAGTTGGGTCTCCTGCCAGAATGGCACATTTATTTTCCTTTTTTTGTTTTGTTATTTTGCTTCTTTTAATTCAGCCAATTTACATTCATAGACAGTGTATTATAGTGTTCGTAGTGCATCAGTCTATCGTTTTTAACATTTCTTTTCTATCAACCCCAGGCCGAAGGTCATAAACAAAACAGTATAGAACAAATGAACCAGAGAAACCCTACTGCAGAACAGCGAACCGAACTTCCATCAGAAAAGCTATCATGTCGCTTTAGACACTGAGGGGGCAATTGGGAAATTTTGATTAAATGTCTCTCTTAACCCTTGCTGTGGTTCCCAGTTTCGTTCTGACGTACTCGTTCAACTTCTTCCAGCTCTGCACCTGGAACCGGTTCTTTTCTCAGCCGGGTCGGGCCTCAGTTGTCTCCTGGGTAGAAGCAGAGTCAGCGTCTGCTCCGAGGTGTCTTTGCTCTTGGTCCTGCTAGGGATCTCACCCACCGCAAATCCTCTCCTCCGCAGGTCTTCTGCTGCTTTCACAGCATTGTTATATGTAAGGGGGCCCATTTTGAAGAAATCACACAGTCTTGTCAGTGAAGTCTGGGAATGTATGCCGCTATACTGTAGTGTTTTCAGGATGGGTATATAATCCTTCCTTTTAATCTGCACCTCCATTGCATAATCATGATTAAAATACACCCGTTTATTTTGGACCTAAAGCTTCTTGTTCTTGGTGGCGTTCAGGATCATTTCTTTCATTAATAATTGGAGGAATTAAACTACCGTGGTGCCCACCCTATTAAGCGTGGTGGAGCACTCTGCGGCGGTTTTGGTGCCATGTGATGTGCACACTTTATCCCCAGGATATGGTCATTGTTGTTCCCCAGTTCTATCTTGAAAAGGTTTTCATAAAAGTCTTTGCTGATCTGTCCTCGGCATCCTTAGGGACCCCATAAATTATAATATTGCGCCTAGAGCACCCCTCCAGATCAGTCACTTTTTCCTGTAGCACCTGCTGTTAAGTGAGCAGCTGGGTGAGAGTATCCTTGGCCCCAATGTTCCATCTTTCCATGTCGATCATGTTTTCCTACATCTGTCCTACTTGATTCGCTGCCCTTTCAATTTGATCTGTTTACTTCAGTTGCGAATTTGTCCATTTGTTCTCCTATCTGATGCACTTGTGAAAATCTGACAGATCTTTTTCCAATTCTGCTTGAAGCGTTGCCGTCCCTCTAGTCATGGCCCCACTCATGGACTATTATCTAGTCCATGTCCTCCTTTCTTGCCTTTGTCCCCATTCATCATTGAAGCAAAAAATATTTCTTTGTTGAGTGTAGCAATAATCAAGTGAGGACCATTGAATTTAAGGCTGATACCTAGAGCATGCCAAAACGAGCATCATTCAATACACAATCATAACGATTAAAGGATTAAAATATGACAGACGGGGCTACTTGTAATATTAACACATGTTTTATCCATGTATTTGTATTCGCAGATTGATTCAAGAAATTACAGTTTTGACCCCTTTCATCTGAACATGAGTCAAATGTTTTAAAGTATTAATGTCTCCACATTATGTCCTCTGCTCCGTGGATTGCAATTACAGGTCACCTTTCCTGCTTTTTCTACAAACAGCATAATATTTAAGGCACTGCCAAAAGTTTTAAAATTAAAGGTTATACCCTGATATAGGTGCTTATAGGACACAACCTAAGCAGGAATACATTTTGTTTGAACATATTCAGCATCTGCGATTTTAACGGAAAAGGGTAGTTATACAATATGTGTTTAGTGTGTTTTTGCAAACATATATTGTAATTATATTCAGCCTGCCCACAGGTGATGTTGCAGTTCGCACAGAAAAGCTAATAAAATAAAATGAAGTATTCTGTGGTGCCCGAATTAAACCAGAGTTCGTGCTCTTGAACCTCTATTCGTCGGTGGAAGCACGTACCGCTGGTTCATAATCATGTTCAGGAACGGAACGTTCTCCAAAACACGTTGGTAGAAAAGGGCTATTCGATAGCAGGGTGGGCATTGTTGCAAGGGAGATTTGCAGGTTCCCAACATTTAACATTTACTACAAAAAAAAATAAAAATACTTTTATAACCTTAAGGGCATGTTAATACTTTTTTGTTGCATGCTTATCTTCAATGGCGATCCATTTTCTCAGCCTTAATAAGATGCCGACCTCCTACAGCCTCATGCTCCATCCAGTTCTCACTTGTTTTATGATCCCTTGCTCCTAAGTTCTGGACTTGTACACAGGACTTAGAAAAACTTTGCAGATGTGGCTTCTAAGTCATAAAAACTGCACATGATCTTTGCATATTAAGCAGGCTCCTGTTTTTCCTAAATCTTGAATTTAAACATATCTGTTCTTCCTTTTTTTTTAAGCGGCCAGCCAAAAACACCTTCAGTATCTCTTTTTGGTTTTCAAACATGTTTTTGCTCATTTACAAAACTGAGTCAGAATGAAAATAGGGCAATGTCTTTCAAAGGATTTAGATAATGTTTCTAAATAAATGTATGTCTGTCTGGACTAGGGTTGTAAAAATAATTGATATTTCAATGTAATCAATGCTAGAAAAATTAATTATTCTTAAAGATACTCATCTGCTTCAAAATTGATAAAAATTATCCCATTCTGATTTGCCCAAATTGTCACTCTTCTTCTCTGCCCCACCCCTCCCTGAGGCCGCTCACCTGACCCAAACAATGAGCTGCTGCTGGAAGTTTGAAACTCTGCCTACATGGCATGTACATCCAGGAAAAAGCGTATCTGACCCACTTTAGCCAACAACTCAAACACTAGAGTAGGGTTAGGAGTATGGTTAGGGGGTTGTTTGAAGGTACTTCACCTATGAGGCAGATGGAGAGGAAATGCTGAATGATGTAACATGCTAGCTGCACTAACTCTACAAGCCATATGTTTGACAGCCACTTAAATAGGTCAGTGAAGCTCTGACTGAATCTGCAACAGTGAAGAAGTAAACCTCCCGGACGACATCAGCTAATGCAATCTGTTTCAGTATTATGTTCACGGATATGGACAGCTCATGGTTTCCTGTTGGTCTGAGCTCAATATGTGCTGTCAAGTGTGCCATTCCAAACCATGCGACGCTCCCCTCTACTGCGGTACAAATTAACGGAAAATGTTTATCAGCTGAAAGCTCAGTTGGCTGCTAAATTGTGGAACAACAATACAAACCAGTTCGCCCCCTCTATTACTTCATTTAGTTGTGAAGGCATCAGAAGCTCATTGCACTGATGATAACACAGGTTATGGTGGAGCCAGGCTGAAGTTGACAAGTAGAAGAGAAATAAATTAAAATCCGCAGCAACTGAGCCCGCTGAAGTAGTTGGTCACTAAAGAAAATATTCAACAAAATAAGCTGAATAATTTTGAGGGGTTCCTGGAGGCGAACCAGAAAAACGTTTTCTAACAGTATGTGAGTCTAAAAGAAAACGGTTTCAAAAAGCACATGATACACAATGAAATATGGTTGCAATGTTATGGCATGGCATTAACAGCAGTTCTTGTTGATGGAAGATGAAGGTTCCTTGCACTCTGCAATCTGTAAAAACAGGTAATTCCAAATATAAAAACAAAAACAACAATAACAAATGTATTTCTTGCTGTCTCAAAAGAGATCTGGGAACCTTAAAACCCATAATTCAATTTGAACAGTGAAGTACTTTTAATATGAGACATTTTGCAAATGTATTTAATATTCATAAATTTTTCTTCTATATTCTACTGTACAAGTAATGTATGACATTATGCGTTTCTATAACCCTCAGTTTAATATACATACAGTCTTGGGGAAATGTATAGTTTCAATGTTAAACTGATTCATTCAATTGGGGTTAACTAGCTCTTTTATACTGCCAAGAAATTTACACCTAAATTTTTTTTGTAAATCCACTAAAATGAGCAATTTCTTCCTATGTAAAATTATTGATGTTAATACTACTTTATATGTTCAATGTTCAGTGTCCCACCAGAGATGGCAACATCCTGGATCTATTGTTTCCCGTTCGGCAGCCATCGGTATTCCAATGTAGCTGCTGGATACAGCCGGTTGGCCCACCTGATCCTTCGAGCCCACCAGTGCAATATCCACCTGTTGGGCTTCGTGTGTAGTCCTGTGGAAGAGGTGTGAATCCGGGAAACCCTTGTCTGCTGGGATGAACTCCTGCTTCTCCTGGAATGACCAGAAATGATCGGATGGCTCTACTGAATACCAGATCGCTGGCCAGTAAGACTTATTATTTCTAATGACTTTAGTAAGCTCATCGGAGCTGGATGTTTATTCATAACAGGGATGTGGCTTCGACCTGTTGAGTTCACTTGTTTTTTCAAACTTCTTTCCTCTGGTTATTAGTTTTTTAGCTCTCCTCAGGCCATGAGTAAAGGTGGAGGGGTAGCTTCTGTTTTTACAACCAAACATAGTTGTTGGCAGCTTTCACTTGTCTCCTACACCAGCTTCGAAGTCCAACGTTTGGAATGCTCATGCATTCAATACTTGTTTTTAGTGACTTAACCCCTATGCTGATCTTAACACTGAAGGGCTGGTTAATCTTTTTAATACAACATGTTGCATCTTGGACACAGTTGCTAAACCTAAGTCTAAGCAAGCCAAACCATCCCATCAGCCTTGAATGAATAAATCCACCCATGCTCTCAGACGTAAATGGACTGAACTTATATAGCGCTTTTCCAGTCATACAGACCGCTCAAAGCGCTTTACACATTCACCCAATCGCACTCACATTCATACACCGATACGCAGATCGGTAGGCAACTTGAGGTTAAGTGCCTTGCCCAGGCATATGGCAGGAGGAAGCTGGAATCAAACCCACAACCTTCTGATTGCAAGACGACTACTCTTCCTACTGAGCCACAGTCGCCTCGACGTGACTGTTGCTGTGCGAAGAGAAGATGGAACAAGGACAAACTTTACGTGTCTTTAGGAATTCTGCATGGCTGTTTATCTAAATATCAGAGGGCTGTAAAAGCTGCAAAATAAGCATTCTTTTCTAAATTTGATCTCTGCAAATGGTCACAAACATCAAGTTCTTTTTAATAGTTTTGATTCTGTTATTAATACCCGTGATATTGTTTCCACAGAGGCTTCTTCTAACCTTTCTGAAGGGTTCTTGAACATTTTTATTGAAAAGGTTTTGGCACTAAGGTCTTCTTAGTCACAACCTGTTTTAGATCAGCCTGTACCTTTTCAATGCTCTGCTGTGTTTCACCAGGATTTAAAGGAAATTTAAAGGAAGGTTTTTGTTTGAGACCTTCTAGTTCCCCGCTAGATGTCCTCCCTCATATTTTTAAGGAGAGCCTCCTCGTTATTGCACCTAGCCTTTTACACATTCAAAATATCTCTTTGTTATCTGGCTGTGTACCAGCTTCATTCAAACATGCTGTTGTGCAGCCAATTATCCAAAAGAGGAATCCTGATAATAGTGTTCTTTCTAACTATAGGTCAATTAACAATCTACCCTTTAGATTTATCTGCTGCCTTCGATACAGTATTCTATTATCAAGACTTGAACACATTGTTGGTCGTTGTTGGACCATTTTATTCGCTACTATACCTCCCAGTGTCGTCACCTACTATATTCCCCAGTATCGTCTGCTACTACACCTCCCAGCATAAATTGCAGCTAACAGGAAGGGGCATCGCAGCTCTGATGTCACAGCTATATAAGAACATGGGATACGCTCCACCATTGCTTTTTCTCCTGCTGGAAACCCAGACACGGTTATGACGCAACGGAGGTGCGCATCATTCTGGAGAAAAAACTCACACGTGGGTTTTCATTCATTCTCCTCACTGACCAAACTCATGAGAAGCTCAACGAGCTGAAAGGCTTGCTGGGATAAGAAGACCAGCAAGTTTTACCTTACTGATTGAAGGTGTGAACCTGACATGCAACCCAAGACAAAACCGACATATTTTCCCAAGGAGACAAAATGTTCCTTCTTGTTTTGCTCCAGTTGACTGCTGATGGTCCGTCATATTTTTCCCCTTTTCCCAAACGGGGGAAGCCGACCATTTTTGAGTTTGTTACGTATCCTCCCCCTCCAGCTCCAGAAAAGACGACACCAAGCAATCCAGTTTTGTTCTATTTCCATTAGAAATAGCTTGGGCATGGTAGAGTAGGATTTAGAATTGCCACTTATTGTAGTCCAATGTGTTCTAAGTTGTATGTGCATGCAATGTCTTATTGAAGCATTGATTGCTGATGGACTCTGAAAGCCACAATGCTTTGAAGCTGTGTGTGTCTCACTATGTTTGAACACCTGAGCACAGACTCAGGTGAACTTAAAAGTTGGCTTGCTAGAGCCTCATGGTGAAACACTCACTGTTCCATAGTCTACACTCATAGTGTTTTTCCACTGGTTGCTGCCTAAAAGTTTTACGACACTTTGTGTTTTACGGAGCTCCAACTTTGGGGGTTTGATGATTGCAGCCTAGAGGAGAACTAAAATAAAAAAAAAAGAACTAGCACAAAGGAAATACACTTCAATTAAATACGTATAACTTATTTTCCCAAGCCACGCGGAGCCGCAGTATAAGGATGAAAGAGCCGCATGCAGCTCTGGAGCCACGGGTTGCCAGTCCCAGCTTTAGTGTAACTCAGGGAACAGGGGTGTTGGCTCCCTCGCAGAGCCATCCTTCACTCGCCATCCCAGACACCTACCTCCGCTCCATCACACAACCAGTCATGCAGGGCCTTGGGGTGCAGGTGCATCATTAAAGTCTAGGGAATGTTTTCCATCTCTACGGTCCCATGGCGGCCTGAGCCACAATTTTATTGAATAACTTAGACTCTCCCAGTAACATTTTCATGTAGGGCTTTGCGGATGGGCACTCTTAATGGCATCCAATGGGTGCTATATTTAATTAGTTGTTTGACATAGGTTGGAGGCCAGGAGGAGGAGCAGGCCTTCTGGTCGGGGTCTGGGCTAGGGTTGGGAGTCAGGTTTCAGGGGTTGATTGGTACCGCGGCTGGCAGGTGTGCTCAGCTTGGGGCGATTTATTTATTTATTATCCTTTCTCTCTCATGGACGGGCTGGCTAGGACAGCTGGCATTGGCTGGGTGGTTGGGCGGGCTTGGCGGTGTGCTGTTCCAATCGCTGTCATGTCCAGGGGAGGTGTGTGTCTGGATGGCGGGTTGGGGAGCAGGTTGTGTCCTCTTTTTGATTGTGTAGTCACTGGCATTTGGATCGGCTGAGCGGTGATGGTGGAGCGGAGTTGGTTGGTGCTTCTCCCTGGGCTGTCATTGCAGTGGCAGTGTATTTGCATGGTTGCAGGGGCATGGTGGGGGCCGTCTGCCATGTGGCGTCGTGTGGGGCTCATGTCTTGCCGTTCACAGCACGCTGTGTGGTGGAGGGCGTGATACGGTGGGGGTCTTTGGAGCAGCTTTTTTAGGGTGCAGCTCTCTTGTGGGAGGGTGCCCCTGTGGGGAGGGGATTCATGTCATTTGTGTTCGGGGGCTTGTGTTCGATATCTGTGCCTTGGTTGGGGGTGGCCTTGAGGGAAAATTCATGTTGAGGTTCATGGGGGGCTTCAGGTTCATGAGGTTGATATCAGAATTCATTAGGGGGTTGGGACAGTTTTCTCTTGGGGCGGCTCTGGTTGGTGGGCTCGTTTGGACTGGTTGGACCCCTCTTTTGTTTGTGAGCCCCACTCTGGATGGGGACAGTGGTCGTTGTAGACCAAGGTTGGGGCCTGGGGGTCAGGTAGTAGGTCAGGGTTGTTCGGGATCAAGTGGTGCCGGCACTAATCTGGACTGGTGGCTCGGCCAGTCTGCCTGTCTCCACCCGGGAATCAAGGGGACTAGCTCTTGGGTCCGGGGGCTCGCACTTCTGGAGTATCGGTACCTGGACATGGGAGAATAGCACATCAATGGGGAATGCGCGTGAGTGTACGGGCTCCATTGTTGTGTGTCTTTACGTTGGGTGTGTGGGTGTGACTGTTTTTATATGTATACATGATGGTGCATACACCATGGGGGGGGGTGGACTATTTCCTCCCTGTCACACTCCCTGTCGGTGGCTAATGTCTCTGCCTGCCAGTGTATTTGTGGTTCTTGGCATCTGGGGCTGTGTGCTTTGGTGTGTGCCGGCTCACTCAAGGTGGCTGCTTGCCGGAGCCTGGGCCTCCTGGCTCTGTCGGGCCTCTGCTGGGGGTGATGTGCCCCAGGGTCTCGGATCTCTGGGTCCATAGCTAGATCTGTTCCGGCACCTTGGGTCCTAAGGGGCAGGTCTGTAGCTCCTCACACATTGAATATTCTTATGGCGAAACCTTATATACAAAAGCGCGCTCACGCATTCACCCACAGGGTGTTATTTTTTTTTAATCTCTTTATCCATTTTCTTTCCTATATTCTTTTCTCCTTATTTCACTTTTACCTTTTTGCCCCGCTTCTCCCTTTCTTGCTTCTTTTTTCCCTTTCATTTTGCGCTTTATGTCCACTGCGTTTGAAATAATCCCAAAGCCGTTTCTAAGAATATGTATATGATATAATAATTTTTAGCATATCATGCTGAGCATTAAAGTGTTAGCTGTAAGGCTTCACTTGTGAAAGTAAATGTTTTGGGCTTCTTCTTGGCACTCAGACAACAATTCTGAGTGCTACTCTGCTGGACAGGGCACGTAAAAAAAATAAATAATAATAATAATTTAAATAAAAGATGCAGACTTGCAATGCTACGTCACTAAAGTACTATTAATTTATTGGACACAGAAAGGAGAATATATATAAAAAACTTATTCAACCAATTTTTCCAGGTTATGTGTACATATTTCATCAAAAAGATAAAAAAAGGTGTAGAACTTAAAGGACACATTCTAAAACTATTAAGATGATGCGGGGTAAAGCTGAAGTGCAGGTAGAAACGGGGTTGGAACTGATGTGGTAGGAGCTGAGATGGTAGGAACTAGAGTGGCAAGAGCTGAGGTAGTAGGAGGTGTGGTGGTAGAAGCTGAGGTGGCCTCCAAATGGCACAGCAGGCTTAGCAGACAGAAAACACAATTAGAACAAAGAAACTTATATACAAACAAGAGCTCTCACTTTAACATGAACTGAATGTGTGTGCATTTTTGGTTAAAACCTTTTTGTTCTTCATTCAGTAACCACTAGTTAGCCAGGTGTACCCAAATAGGACTAACATTCTCTCAGAGTAATATTACTACTAAACTATTATTTCAAGTAAAAAGCACCGTGCCGTAAAACTACTCCTAAAAGTAAATTTTTTCAAAACATTATTCCAGTAAATTGTGACTGAAAATATATAGTTTTTATAAACCTCTGTATACCTGCAACAAAAAAACTGAACAGTTAATTTAGCTAAAATCAAATTTTTTTTTTCCCTAATTGTCATGTTTTTTAAGGCCTACTTGACCCACATGCAGAGAACACACACACATATTCAGAGAAATGTTTCCTTAGTGTAGTTTATTAACTAAGTCGGGGTGGGCAGAAAACCTCGTACGCTGCTAGGGAAAGCGGGTACCAGTGAATAACGTGAAAAAACAGGATAATCAATTGATGTTTCAAAGCTTACAATGAGAAGTGGGAAGTACAGCTGAGGCCAGGCTCGAGTCCAAGTTATAATCTGACGAAACATTTGTGAAGACTCCCAGTGGGAATGTGACGTGGTTCCAGAAACACCTGAGGCAGGGAGAACGAGAGATTAGTCTAGAGTAACCCTAACCCTAAATTTAACCTTTCTGCACTCCACAGACTCTAAAATGTATTTAAGGATTTAAAAAGTGAATTTTGCATGATATGTCCCCTTTAAATCTCAGCAAGCTCCAAATATCCCTGCCAAAAAATTAACGACCTGCTATCTAAGAGGAGTACATGCCTATTTAAGATGTAGGGAAATGTTGATTATTTGATTATGAATATTTATTATAAAAATAATTTTAAAAATTAAGAATTCATATTTGATCATTTTTAACCAAAATCATTTCCAAACGATATTAGAGGTACACTATGGGGGTTGTGATTATGGGCTACCAACACTTAATCATTACAATTAATTTTTGTCATTATTAACTAATAATTATTCACCAAAACCACCCAAAATGTAACTGTATAATCAACCATTTTACCAAAAGGGGTAAAACAAGCACCAGGATATATAGTTACAGTCTGTTTCTCTGAACAAAAATGAAAATAAGAAAATAAATGGCTAGGATCCAACAGATGATATAACATTTTCTACATAATCACACATGCTCTCTAGGTTACTGGTGTGAGTTTCATAACTGAATCATCTATTTTGATGTCAAATGAGGTGAGACACAAATCTCAGCAGCCCCAGATTTTGCCCCAAAAAACAGGGACATCCCAAACCCCCCTCACTCCCACATAATCACAGAATCACGTAATATCAGGTCTATGTCCAGCTTTGGAAGAAGGGTACAAATATACAAACATCCAGGGTGCTATTAGTTTTTCACTTTATTGATAATTAATTAACTGCATTAATTTAATTAATTTATTGATTCTTAAAAATAAAAAGCTTGCAGATATTTGCATCATTCAAAAGATTACTCCAAAAGACAACCATGATTGTTTTTGTTTTTTCGTTACCAGAACAGTCACTTTCAGAGCATACAGTGTACACTACATATTCTAAATATTCTTTATATTGTGTAATTTATTACTTAGGAGTTTTTAGACATCCAACTTATTGTCTTTAAAATGTATAATACTGAATAATGCACCCCTCCTAATGTCAAAGTCTACATAAATGCAGTAATGTTTTTCATATAGTTGTGAGTTATCATGACCCCGTAGAATGTATACTGACAACCAAATTCTGCACTTCACCATCAACAGTGGATGTAAATGCATTCCTAAAGAGGTTGTATCCTATATGCACCCATACCAGTGTATAACCGCTGGTATAGGCAATGATGAAAATGTCGGTGAGATGCTACATTAACCATCTTTGAAAACCATCAGATACGTATCAGATTTAGGACCTTATGGCAATAAAAGTGCCATAATTCAAATATTTTTGGAGGTGGAAATATTGGAGTTGGCTGTTCAGACTGCCATGAAAAAGTCCCATATGGGTCACATTTGGACACAAAATTATATTTGGGAAACATTTTCCTGCTGTGTGAATGTAGCAAATGACTTTAAAACATTCAACTCACCTCAGATAAGAGATGTCAAAACCATAATTTCAAGTATTAATAATTTATTTTAATCAATCAACAGAATGCAGTGAATGAACAAAAGAGAAATCTAAATCAAATCAATATTTGGTGTGACCACCCATTGCCTTAAAAACATCATCAATTCTTCTAGGTAGACTTGCACACAGTTTTTGAAGGAACTCGGCTGGTAGGTTGTCCCAAACATCTTGGAGAACTAATCACAGATCTTCTGTGGATGTTGGCTTTCTCATATCCTTCTGTCTCTTCATATAATCCCAGACACACTCCAAGATGTTGAGATCAGGGCTCTGTGGGGCCATGCCATCACTTCCAGTAAGTCCTGTTCTTTACACTGAAGATAGTTCTTAATGACTTTGGTTGTATGTTTGGATGTGTTCCCTTAGAATTTTGTAAACTGATAAAAATAAACAATCATCTTTTATATTTCTGAAAGCATTCTTTGTTTACAGCATTTTTTCACACCTGCCCAAATCTTTTGCACAGTACTGTACATGGACAAGAAATGTGAATATATTATGAACACATTTGAATGTAGCCCCGTCTGTCATATTTAAATCATTGTCTTCACTGATATGCAGGCGTACTTAGCGATTAGATGCAAATCAGGGCAGACATGCACTTTTCAGCAGAACACTGGCACAAGTATGTATTGTTGCATGAGGTTGAAGGGCAGTTCAACTTTCAGCTGTACCTTGAGAAAGGTTTGTTATTTCTTTATCCTGAATTGTGGGGAATTGACTGTACTTGAAGTACACTTAGTTGCTCATTGCTTCTTTTTACAAACCCCTGGTGAGAAGAAAGTGGAAGATTTTGTATTTTCTGTTTTGCAGTGTGTGCTTGATGCTTTTCATATGATGAACATAAAATACAGATTAAAAACTGAAATAAAATTTGGCTAATAGAGAATTGGGTTGGTCTACTCTAGATTAAAGCTATAAATTTTGCCTTCCTACTTGAAAGATTTTGCCACAACCTGATGCAAACTTTACGTACAACGATGCAACAGGGCAAGTTGATGAAACAATATTCAGTGACCTCGATCAAGATAAGGAAATTATGTGCTAAAGTTTTCTGTCACAATGGTTAGATATAAAGAGAAATTTAATCAAGCATCCTGCAGATTTTATTACAATAGGATGAAACTATTTAATATTGTTTTGTCCTTCAGAGTTCTCAGATCCTGATGCAGTTGGCTCAGTTGCATCAACATCAACAATACTGATGGATGGGATCCCATGCAAGAAGGAAAAAACTAAGAAATGTAATAATACAATGTCTGCTAAAAAAAACTTTAACAAAATTTGCCTCTAAACTCTTCTTTAGGTCCTCTCCATATCACCCTGTATTGCCAATTTTATCATCTGATGGCTGGTTGAATGTGTCCTATGAAGCAAGTCTGGTGGTGAAGAAGTACAGCAAAAGTATGAAACAACAGAAATATTAACTGATGTCACAAGAAGACAAATGACAAACATACTGGTGGCTCACATGAATGATCACCAGGGGTAAGTGTGTTTTACGCTTTTTATATTTATGCAAAAAAATGACCATTTTGTTACTACTTTAATATCTGCTATCAGCTTTGAACTCCTTGTTAAAGCTATTAGAGAGGAGTATGCCCCGGGCATAGTGACACTCATTCCTTCCCTCAAGGATTTATGGACAGAATGGGTCCAGTTTCTGAGTGGTAAAGTGTTGTTAGCAGCATCATTGCTGACATTGGCTAATGTTCAAAGCAGTAACAAGCTTTCAGAAAGTTTACATTTACATGTGGATTTATATTATCTCAAGTAAAGCATATGATCAACGGTATAAAGCATAAAACGCTATGATCAATACTCGCAATTCCACTTCCTGACTTGCTACAGGGGCATGTCTGAGTGAGATGCTTTTATACCCAAATGCGGGGCTGTGATGTACCAATGTGATGTTAACATGTACCAAGCTCTACCGTTTGAACCAATGGCAAAATGTAACTGCAGTAGCCACTGTTCAACCCAAAGAAGCCAGGACTAAGATGGTTTTAGGACAAATATTGCAGAATAAAACAAAATTACACAGAAATATTGCAATATGCACATCAACATAAAGATGGCACCCTTAAGGCCACATTTTTACAGTTTATCTGCAAAAAAGGTTGATTTGGGGTTTAGTTCTACTTTAAAGTCTTTTAATGTGGATTTATAACCTGTAATGACTATTTAATCTCTACTTTTTCTTAAAGGTGGATCAAGACTTCAGTCTTCTGTTTAATGAAGACCCCTCCTCCAGACTGCTTGCAGAAGTGGGATGTGTTCTTCAAGTCAAATGTCACAAAAGAATAGTTGTAAATGAATCATGCAGTTGTAAAGCAACAACTCTGGCCTGATGCAGGTTGGTAAAATATTTAATGTAAAATAATGATTTAAACTTTTCCTGTTCACCGACCTGTGCTACTTAAAGAATATTGGAAGAAATTAGTCCACTCTATAACTTCAAAGCTCCTCGTCATCTATTATTTATCAGTTGAAACTAATAAATTATATATTGGCTTCGAAATTGGGTAAAGGAGTGCCATCTGCTGGAATGAATGTGTATTGCAGTTTTCCTTACAACTTCCAAATACGTCATTAGGCTGATTTAAATAAATAGGCTGTGGCAATGGAAAAAGAACGTACGAGATTCCCCGGGATTCCTATTATCCGAGTAAAACAAATCTTGTGGCTTTAAATCCTGGGGCTCTCAGTGGAAAAGGGGTTATAGAAACATAATACCTAAGCATCATTTTGTAATCCACTATCCATCTTCTATTAGGAAAATGGGTCTTTTGTAAATATGTGGTCTATGAGGTTTGAAGCCAAACATAAGCTTTTTAAACATTATTTGAAACACTTTAGAGAACACAATAACTTACAGAAAAGCATCAATTGGCCGTGGCTTATTGTTGGGAAAATGACAATCATTAAAGAAAATGAGCACGGGCCAAGAAAACCATTTTCCCTTGGAGATGAAGATGTCAATAAGGAAATAATTCAAATCCACGCATCAGAGCCAGGGACTTGAAAAAGCTCAACAAGGTGATAAAGAAGGCTGGCTCTGTTCTGGGGACTCTTCTGGAACCTCTGGAGATCATTGTGAAAAGAAGGCTTCTTCATAAAATGAAGAACATTATGGAGAACCCTGCGCATCCTCCTCATGAGACTGTCCTACAACAACAGAGTGTCTTCAGTCAGAGGCTTCTTCAGATCTGCTGTAAGACGGAGCGCTACAGGAGATCCTTCCTGCCCACAGCCATCAGCATCTACAACGGCTCTTTGAAGAAACCTGCATAAAATGAGCTACAATATTTAATATCCCTTTGGGATTAATAAAGTATTTTTGAATTGAATTGAATTTGAATGTCACAGTGTTAATTTACCCATAGCACTGATCTCAGTCCCAAAGGAAAATAAATAAATATCAGATGAAAGTTGGAACAAAAGAAACATCCCTATAAATTAAAGTAGGAAAATACTATATATATTTTTTTTCTGTTTTCATTTTAATATTTTTTTCTTTATTTTACCAAACATCAAAGACATCCCTGGATTGTAAAGAATACTGTTTAATATATTCACTCACACGATTAATCTATAATTAGCTGAGCATTTCCGATTTCTTATTGAAGCTAAGTCGTCTTAGTTCTTTTTCTTTGTCATATAAATACTTGATGCAAAGCAAATATTTCTTTTCTTTTTAATAAAAGCCTAAGCCTCAGTTATGATCAATGTGATTTTGTATTCTGTTTTGAGATAGTTAACTCTATAGATCGAAGATCTAATCTCTCATTTGGCTTCTTTAATCTTTCTGCCTGTTCTTCTCTCTCCCGCCTCTTCATAAAAGATGAAGGGCTTTTCATGAAAGCCACTGAATGAAACCTGCTAATACTTCTCACGTTTGACTCGAATCATTTAACCCTCATAAATGATTTATACATGGCACAGTCGATGCGCAACGGGGTGAGTGAACTGTAAAATGATCTTCAGTTTGTAAACTACAGTGACTTGGAGGGCAGGTTGTAGTCTATTGCCTAAAAGGAAAGTGTGACCTGGTGGACAGAAATGTAGCATTAGTGCAAAATCATTGGTAATTATTTATTCTTTAACATTTTAAAATACATCTTTGAGTCAGTGTAAAACAAATTTCAAATTTCAGGACTTCTATCTCTCTATCTGTCTCAATATATATCTATATATATATATATATATTTAATGTTTACATTAATATATAATAAATTTGCATGAAATGGTTTGTTCTTGCTTTAGCGCTCAGTAGAAGATGAGAATAGCAGTGATGACCGTGCTGCCTGGAAAAACAATAAAATCAGGTTTTCAAGATTAAAACCAAAGGCAAAAGAAAGGGTGTCAATTTGTTACCCAGTTTTTCTCTGAGAGGTGGATAGACTATGATGTGTGAATATCAACCTGTTGGCTTAATGTCAACAGTGAAATAAGATAGCTAGCTTAATTACTGTAAGCCTACTAGCATTTAATCAGTGAAGGGAAATGTTTAGCAAGATATTCATATATTTAACTTGTCCATGTACCATTTAATACACTTAACAACAGATGAGTGAGAGTCAGCAGCAGCCGTAACTCCCCATACCAAGTGTAACTCTTCCTCCCTGTCCCAGTGAAGAAGGTGAGCAACACCGTGTTCAATGGCATGCCAGTTAGAATCATTACAGGCAGTCTATGGGGTTTTTTCCATCTCTTTTGCTCTTTTTACCATAACACAACAGAACTGAAATATTTACAGAAATTGCTCATAGCAACATTCAGCAGTATCACTCTTCTCTTTGAGATTAACAAAGGTTTGAAAGAAGGAAAACAAAAGGCTTGACATGGTTACTGCACTAAATGCATGTTTATATAATTAAGTGTTGGGATTATGATTATTGATTAATTAATATTTATCAATAATTATAATTGAAAATCATAATTTGACAAAATTTATTTCTTAACCAAAAATCCTTATTTATGAATCGAAATCAGAGATGTCCTCTGGGATTGTAATTGTGGCTCAAAGCCCTTGATAATCACAATTAGTAGATTCTCAGTAATAGTTGATAACTATTACTAGATGTCACTGTTTAATCAACCGTTTCTGCCGAAACGTGGGGAACTTTGACCTTATTTTGACTGACAAATC
The DNA here is from genome assembly GCF_021462225.1 of Girardinichthys multiradiatus. Classification (NCBI taxonomy): domain Eukaryota; kingdom Metazoa; phylum Chordata; class Actinopteri; order Cyprinodontiformes; family Goodeidae; genus Girardinichthys; species Girardinichthys multiradiatus. Next base: position 6,801,461 of record NC_061815.1, read on the forward strand.
ACTCTTGCACAAAATAAACACAAACGCCTTCTCTTTATCTATGTGAATATTTATTAAATCAGCAGCCCTGATACACTCGCTCTTCTGATTCAATAATCTTCCTCTAATCAAACATGCAAAGTTCTACCCAAAAGGGGTAAAATATCTAACTAAACAAAATAAAACAGACGGCAGTAGGTGTGTATGGAATTAAACCAGCAGTTATGGCAAACAAGTGATAATGTGACGCTGAGCGGAGTTTTGGGGAACGGCCCGCCAGACAGTGTAGAGCCATACAACATCTCCCACTGCTGGGGATGTCCGAGCACACAAAGGGTTGTAAACCTTTTGGCGGCAACTAATAAAATATGTAGTGTCGAAGACAAAGAAAAGGATTGATTTTCACTATGAAGTTATTATAGCAGTCCAATTTTAACAGCGTAGCTGCGCCAGGTGTCACACAGTAAAAACACAACTCGAGAAGCGCAGCGGCTTCAGAGTTCAACAGCAATCAAGTTTCAAAACAATGGCATGCACATACAATTCAGAACACATTAGACTATAAGTGGCGATTCTAACTTGCACTAAAGCCTACTCTACCCTGCCCACGCTATTCCTAATAAAGAAATAAAAAAAAATTAAAGGGTGGATTTTACTTGTGGAAGTCTTCTCTGAGCAGAGGGAGAGAATGAGGAGGGGGGGGGGAGTTACTGCGTGTCTGCAGTTAACTCCAAGAAGAGCGGTCAATCTTCATCCTCTGGCCTCCTTGGCAAAAGGGGAAATATGATCTGACCGTCAGCAGTCGACTGGAACAAAACAAGGGTGGCAATTTGTCTCCTTGAAACTCCATAGTTGTTTGGTTACGTGTTAAACCCACGTCTTTGATCGGTAAAGTTGAAAACTTACAAGCCTTCTTATTCCTGTAAGCTTAATTTGCTTAGTTTTCTCGTTGGCCAACGAGAAGAATGAATTAAAATCTACGTGGGATCTCCTTCTCCAGAATGCTGCTTCAGATCCCGGTAACCGTGTATAGGTCCCAAACTGAAAAGCAAGGGTGGGGAGTCTCATAGTCCGTTATATAGTTCACTGTGACATCGGAACTGGGACGCCCCGTCTTATCAGCCACAGTGCTCACTGGGAATTGTAGGAGCAGACTATCCTGCAGTACAAAACGGCCAATGACGTTGGAAAGGCATAGTGGCGTCCAGCAACGTGCAGCAAACAAGTGGTCCAACATAAGCAAGAATAAAACATAACATTTTGGATTTCTGTATTACACTTTTTAAAGATTAATTAAATAGTTTAAAGTTTTTAAAAGATGTTGTAATGTTTGTTTGTTGAATATTGGGGATTTGTCAGATTTTACTAGTACCCTTCCTAGCAGCAGAATGTGAGCAGAAGCCAAATAAACATACCATAACCTATACGCTCATATAACAGCATAAAGCGAAGTTCAGATAATAGTTAAGCAAGAAAAAAATCTATCACAACCCATATATGTGAAACTAAAACAATAGCTGTTATGTGATTGAATTTAATTATGTTACTGCTGATTTCAGGCCTGTCAACCAGCAGCTACTATACCACATGTCCATAAATTATATAGGAAACTCAACAGAACTCATTAAAGTGGGAACAATAAGAGCATAACATGTTAGCACTGGCTTCCCAATGGCACCTCCAGTAATAAAGCTTATTAGTCTAAGGGTCTTTTAGGCTATGTTCCCACTGTAGGTCTTAATGCTCAAATCCGATTTTGTCAGGAATTTGTCTAATTTTTTTGTGGGGTCGTTCACATTATTTACAAAATGTTGCGGCTCTAAACTGACCCGCATGCGCATAAGGGCAATACGACCACAGCTCAAGCGAAGCACAACAGTAAACACGGAGAAATAGGTGTTATGGTTTAAGCGCACAATAGAAGCCATTTATTGTGTCAGCGGGTGCTGTTTGGGAAACACGTAAATAAAAAGAGAGTGAAACTCTTTATTGTTCCATTTTAGGGATATCTGACTGGAATCTCAGCACAACCAACTGGATGCAGAGATACAGCCAGCAATAGTGGGGCAGGGATGTTAACAACTTTACAGAGATCGAGTTTATTCAGAACTTTATCATGTCGAGTGCAACTTTTAATCATTTATGTCAGTGTTTCTCCTCTCAACTCCACACGTGGAAGATTTGATGCAATCCAGTGTATCGGACTGCAGCAGGGGCAGATCATCACATGCTTGGTAACCTCGATAGTATTTTAAAGTCAAGTTTGAAGGGTTGTATACAAATTTTACAATACAAACTATGTCCCATATCCGGACTGTTCCTATGAGCCTTTCAATTAGGCTTGAATAAAGTTTTATCTCTGTTTATTAATGAGCTCTAACATCTCGCTGTCCCTCCCCTGTGCAGTACTAGTCTAGCTCCCCGTGTTTTTTGCTAACTGCAACCATTTCCTGCTGGGCGGTGCAAAATTGTGACGAATGCGATGGAAAGTGACGGAAAGTCACACCTTGGTCGTTCCCACTGGAGTCCCATTCCAAAAGATCAGATATAAGTTGGATTCAGGACCACATGTGAATGTGGCTCAAATGTGCCTTGAAAAAGATCAGATATTGGCCAGATATGAGCGTTCACACTTGTTCTAAAAAGTCTGACCTGGTCACTTGATCCCCAAAGAATCTGATTTAGGCCACATTTGCCTGCAGTGTGGGGCCTCAGATTTAACTACCAATTTACTAGATTAGCAATCCCATTAATAGTTCCCAAATGACCTGTACTTGGATTCAGGTGATACATACAGGTCAATGTATAATACAACCATTGGTGAACATATTTCACATAATTGGTCAGGTAGGTCAAAGACGGCTTGAAAAATCTCAAGTTATCCATAATCCATACAAAAGGCAAAATAGCTGTCCTGAAAATTTCAACCAAACCTGGTGAAAAAAAAAAAATGGTTCAAGTGGCTTTGTGGTCAAACACTTAACACTGCTATGATTTTTTTAGTTAATCACACTATTTTCAGGGTATGTTTTTGCTGCTTGTTTCAAGTAAGTTAGTATTGATGTCACGATCTACGGGTGCTTGGGTTTTGACTTTCTAATGACTATGCATTTTGTTCATCTCCCTGTTTAGAGTTATTTACAGATTGATCTCGGTTTGTGTTTTGCCCATTTGTTTTTGTTGTTCCTCTGTTCAGCTCTGTGTTAATAAGACTCTCTCCCTCAGCCCTCCTGCATTCCCTCTGCCATATTTGGTCCAGTTCTACAGTGATTATTGCTGTGCCGCAGCCATGGATAGAAACATGGCCTGAACTGTACACACAAAGAGGCTGGTAGGAAAGTCGACATCTTTAAATAAAGCATTGACATACCTCCAGCCCAGCTCAGAAAGGAGCTGTAACAGCTGGAATCCACGCAATGTCATGCAGCCACTAACAAAATCATTTTCACATCACACCTTGTTCTCAGTCTCGCGCTAGCAGAAGCTGGTCGCAATGGGGAGGAAGCGTACAAGAGAGTCTGAACATTTCTTACGAGAAAGATTCAAACTTCGAAGAATCCCAGGCTTCCAGTTGCCTGCGATCTGATTTTAGCGTATCCATCGATCAAGACAAAAGTGAGCTAATGATCTGCTGTATAAGTACCCGGCGTTCGTGCTAAAAAGGGGTAATTAAGACAGTCTGTCTTAAACCTTTCTTTCTGAGCTTGTGCAGAAAAGCAAAATGAGATGGAGATGCACCAAAAGAGCCGTTGTCTCTAATCAAAGCAGTTTTCCCCGGAGCCTGAAGAAGGCATCAAAACTGCAGGTCTGCATGCCTGATGCGTGCCGATCCAGCATAAGCTGACCCCAGCCTACTGAGAACAGCCGCCATGGCTCCTTTGTTTGCTGTCCACCACACGGCCAGGCTGGGCCACCTCCGCCACCTAACCCAGCGCCCTTTGGACCATTCCTCACTTCTGTTCTTCACAACGGTTCATGTATGAGGTAGTGTCTGGGCTGAGAAAATTAGTTTAAGATGAAACAATATAAACATTGTTAATTTCAGGGTGTTTTGCTTTGTTTGTGATACTAACAGCTATCTGTTTAACTAATGTGAACTGACCTCTATGCTTTGAGGCCAGTTATTTATTCTAAGTTTTGATTTAAAGTTATGACAAACTTTATTTATTGGGTGGTTTTAAACACACCATCGCTTTTTACTGTTAATAACAGTAATTACTCACATTAATGGTAGTTAACGTAGTTAATGGTAGTTAAAGGTACATGTTTGACTTTAAATAAGTGGTGAACGAGCTATAAGCTTTCCTTGTTAACCAAAATCATTAATGCTAGCCCAAGGAAGGTCAAATATTTACACATGACTTGTTGCCATCTTGTGAGAGTCCATAGACGTTCTTCTCCGCCATTTTAGTAGTCCATTATTCCATATCTTGGCTAGTTAAAACATTACGATCAATTTTCTAAAAGGTTATTGACTTCTGATTAGGAAAATAATATTTCCTTAAATATCATTTTACTAAGATAATGGTGACTAATTAAACATTTAACATCTATTGTCCGAAAGGTTAATTTCTAATTTGGCAAATTGTTCTTTAAATTATTACTTTATTAAAATTGTATTTGACTTACCTTCTGATTTTGCATGCGACTGGTTGTTTGAAGACATACCAGTTGTTGTCCTTAATTAGTTTGAAACTATTTTGACCTAATTTTCAAATCACTCAAGATAAACCTTAAACCTAATATCCACATTGAGCTGTCATATCATTGCATCAATTTTATTGGCTCTCTTGTACCTTTATTTGTACATAGTTATTTAATTAATTATTAAATGATTTAAACATCCATATTGCATAACTGTTGGAATAATTGAATAAAGATTTGTCTTATAGTTTCTCCTATTTATTAACTTGACTATTTGATTATATAACTTTTCATGATATATGTGTGAGAACGGATGTGTGAGTTTGTCTGCAGGCAAAGATCATAAATAGGAGCTGAACTAGCAGAGAAGGAAGCAGTCCAGTTGAGGAGGTCATAAAGATGAAGGCTGATTACACTCAACAAAAGGCACAACTGACCCTACAAGTTGGAGGAGACTGTGGGAAATGTGTTGTTAAAAGATAAAGCTGTTTATGACCTGTTTACGATGCAGCTGTTGTTTTCCCCCATCCTTTAGAGAACAATGTTTTTGTAAACTAGGGACCCCCGAAAGACAATAAAAAGAGGAGGCGGACAGATGCTGTTCAGAGCGGTGCGAGATCTGTAACTGAGCATATGACCGTTTCTCCTCGCAAAGTGAGTAAAATGAACTAATACTTTGTCTCTCTTTTCTTTTTGTGTTGTTATAAGTATTGTTAGGTTGGTTAAACCTGACATTAATTTGGTCCTTCGAGAGCCAGATTCCAACTATGCCTGATGGTTCCAGCGGGTCGGTAGACTCCAGGAAAAGATCGTGCGCATGGCTGTTTTCAACAGGAAGACACACAGACCCTTTCCGGGACTGGATTTCGGCCCGCCCGCTGGAGTCTGACGGCTGACGGAACTCTGAGAGAGAGAGGAGAGGACAAAGTGGTGAGTTGAATCTGGATTTAAAACAAAAGTGTGACGAATGACTGGGGGTCATTGCGTGAAGTAAACTAACCCTGTGAATCCTAGGCACTAACAGGTAACAGCAGTGCGCCGGAGTTCTGCTTGAAGTATTAGTGAAAATACTGAAAATTCCGAGGTTAACAGCAGTGCGCCGGAGTTCTACTTGAAGTATTAGTGAAAATACTGAAAATTCCGAGGTTAACAGCAGTGCGCCGGAGTTCTGCTTAAAGTATTAGTAAAAATACTGAAAATTCCGAGGTTATAGGGGACGACAGAGTCCTCTTAAGTATTAAGAAAGTAATACTAAAATTCCGTGTTTCCAGAACGGCGGAGTCTGCGTTTAAGTATTTTAAACAAAAAAAAAATACTAAGTAAAATCTGCGTTTAAGTATTTTAAACAACAACAAAAAAATACTAAGAAAAAATTTGCGTTTAAATGTGTGTATGTGAGAAATAAATGGAGGATTTAAACCACTAGGTTTTACCTCATACCAAAAACAGTGGGATTGTAAGTGACTAACTTTTGTGGAAGCAAAGGCAAGAATTCTCCACTCGAAAGAGTTGAAGTGAGAATTACCACAAAAGGAGATTTTTCTGTCACCCTACTGAAGAGAAAAATCCAGCATTTAGAATACCCTAGGTATTTATATGCTGGACCAAATTTAAATCAAAAAATGGGAAAAGGGTTATTTAAATACACTAAAATTAATAATAATGTAAAGATTGGAAATTTATGGAAGCACATGATCAAATTAAAATATTAAAATTAAAATATTTAGATAAATGGATAACCACATATCATTATGATCGTCGTTTAAACTCTAAAAAAAAATAGGTGATCTATAGGATGCAATAATTAAAAGTACATTAAAAGTAAACGTGATTTAAGAAAAATGGACAAAGAAGGTTATGAGGATGTAGATTATTGCTTAAAAGTAACTAAAAAGAGAGAGATGTGATGCAGGAGATAAGAATGGATGTTTTTGTGGAAAGCAGAAAAGGTCAGAGGGCTAAGAAGTTATTTTTTGATAGACTTGCAAAGTGGAATAGCAGGACAGAAGAAAGGGAGTAAAGAGCAGGTGGAAAGTTTTTGTTTTGTACCAAAGATCTGATGAGGTTTGACAGGATAAGATGGGCTAAAATGAGTCCCTTTGGTGAATAAATCCATCCCCACCATGGCTGTACCTCATTGTATGTTTTATTTGTGTTTATTTTTTATTATTATTGTTTTGAGATGCTGAAGGCTGTTGATACAGCGTGTCACGGAGGTTCATGGCATGACATGGGTTTTTTCTGTGTAACCTTAGAAAATATTTTACTCTTTTTAATAGCCAGAGTGAAACAAAAAGAGGAATAACCTTTTGAAGAATATAGGATTAGACTGACAAAAGTGTTTAAAATACATAGTGGTCTACAATAAGCAAGGAGCTTATTAACAGCAGTTAAAAAAATGCACTACATGCTGGTTCCAGGGATGCAAGTAATACCTGGGTAAGGAGACATTTTATAGGATTCCCCACAGCAAATCTAGAAGACTATGTAAATCATGCCCTCCATGCAGAAGATGTAGGGAAAGCTTTACTAACAGAAGGAAGAAATGTCATTACTCAACTATAAGATCAGATGACACCAGATGACCTACATATTACCATGTGGTATAAAAATACTCCTGGACAAGATAAAATTTATGAAGAAGTATTAAATAAAGTAACCCCTATAAAAGTCATGGTAACTTATGTTTATACAGATAGGAAGAGTACCTCAGTTGCTGAAGTAGTGTTAGAGGAAGACACTAGGAAGCTCTGCAACATGTGGTCACCTCCACAAATATCTTTATTCAAGGATAAAGAACTCAAGTAGCATGATATGGGGAGAATAGTGCAGAGGGGAAAAGATGTCACAGACTGGTTTGTAACAATAATGAATACAGAAACTAGTGCATCCACAAGATTAATTAGAAAATTATTATTATGGACAGTGACAGTGCAGGAAGGGATACATTTGCATACAAAACAACAATGAGAAATATTCCTTACTGAACAGGAGGAACAGTTTTTGAATGAAGTCCCTGATAAATTATGGTCAACAGACCCTACTGATGTGGGTTTAGTAAAGGAGCATTACCTGTTCAAATTAGAGCAAAAACAGAATACAGGCCCAGTGTAAAACAATACCCTTTGAAATATGATGCTCGTGAAGGAATAAAACCAGTAATAAAGGGTTTAATAACTGCAAGGGACACAAAGTCAGTAAAAAGAAACTACAGTTGTGTAAAAATGAGGTTAAATACTTAGGTCATAATCTTAGCGCAGGGGGACGCACAATTGTAGAAGAAAGAAAGACTGCAATATTACAAGTTCTAAAACCGGTAACAAAAAAGCAAATAATGTCCTTCCTTGGACTAACTAATTATTGTATAAACTGGGTGCCAAATTATGCAGAAATAAGTAACTCCATTAAACAAATTAATGTATGAGGAAGAGCTGAAAATGACGTCTAAATTGAAATGGAGTGTAGAAGCTGAAGAAGCATTTACCAACATAAAACAAGTTCTAGTTTCCAGTACTGCTTTAGCATTACCAGATTATAGTAAACCGTTTGTTCAGATGGTAGATTGCAAGGGACATTTTATGACTTCAGTTCTGGTTCAACAACATGGAGATAAAATGAAAATAATAGCCTATTTCTTTTCAAAACTAGATAGTGTTACGTGTGTGCAACTATATTGTGTGAGAGCTGTAATTGCAGCCTAAAATGACAGTTGCAGTGCTGCAATAGTGTTGTTTCACCTTTTAACCTTAAGAGTTTCCCATGCAGTTTCAGCATTAATACTGCAGAATCAGGAAAAAAAAAAAGAGAAGAAAAAAAAATTAGAAGTGATTTGCAGGATCACGAAATAGTTTATGTGAATGATTTCTCTAAAAAGATGAGAGGGAGAAGATACAAACAGGATATGCATTGGTGAAAATGGATATAGTGTTAGAAAAGATGCAACAACAAAGCTCACTACAAGAGATAGAAATGTGGAAAAAACAAGGAGCTGCATTAAAAGATGAAAACTATATTTGACCAGATAATAAACCTGTCCTACCAAAGAACCTATAAATGGAAGCAATATTTGAACCATCGTGTTTCATAATGTCTCAACAGGGGGGAATAGTAGGACAGATATATTAATATTATATAAGATATTGATTAAATTCTAAAACTTCTTATTAAAATTTTTTGTAAAACATGTTTAGCATGTGTAAAACATTATCCACAAGGGAATTTAAGACAACGAAGGGGACAATTTGCAAAACTAAGATACCCTTTTCAAACAATTCATATGGATTTTATTGAGTTAAACTACAGTGAAGGGAAAAAGTTCTGTTTAGTCATTATAGATGCATTTTCTAAACGGATAGAACTACTTCCAACTAAACATTACAAGCACCTCAGGGCTAACACCCTATGAAATGTTATGTGGAAGACCATACAGATCACCACAGTTAAAAAATAAGTGGGAGTTAGATAAAGAAGCTAACCTAGTTGATTATATGAGGAGTATGTTAGAAACCAACAGAAATAAATTCAAACTAATGAGGAATGTTCTATTTCCCAGCAGGAAAACTAACTAGTGAAACCAGGAGACTGGGTGTTAATAAGGAGTGTAAAGAAGAAGCAATGGTATTCACCTAAGTGGGAGGGCCCATATCAGCTATTGCTAACCACTCCCACGGCAGTAAAAATAGCTGAGAGATCAACCTGGATTCACCTTACACATTGTAAAAAGATCATTTCGGTTGAAAGCTCCGTCAGGGGAAGTGATTTATAGACTGATAATAGGGTGGACCCAGACATTTAGAGGCTGGAGAGACCCGAAAGTCAGTGAAGACAATTAAGACACTGGAACCATTTAGAGGAGTGAAAATTTCAGCCAAAATGATTTCTAGATGGATGAACAATGTTTTCCGATGCTATGTGTTTATATTTTTCCTCATATTGATTTTTTTTGTTTTTCTGGTACTTCTGGGAACCAGTCAAGATGAATCAGAATGTATCAACATCTGTTATGAGTCATATGAAACAAGTAGCGCTAAATCAAGGAAGGCAAGATAACCTAACTATGTGTACTAAACAAACGTCTTATACTTATGGTATTCAAGTGTGCGTGAAATCTAAAACCATAGCTGTGGTGCTGATCCCACTCATTAGCTTGACCAAACGAGGAAGGAAAGGACAGGATTATAGAAGTTATAAATGGTACGTAACTAATGATAGAAGAGACACCTCATGGTCCATGATGGTAGCTGATGAAGGAAATAATTGGACACCAGAGTGGTGCACCACTGCTTATGCTAGTCATCAAAAGAAGTTGTTTAAGCTCCATAAAGCTGATAATGCAATCCAGGTAACAAAGCGAAGAGAGTGAAAATTATGTTAGGAAAGTTAACCATAGATGACTAAGTTCCAGGTTATTACAGGAGTATCAGGAACAAATAATAACTGATTATTGATGGTAGAGCAAGGGCTAACATGACTAAAAGAGATTGTGTTGTATGTATGGGTCCCCGGCCTTTATTACAAATAATTCCAGCTGTGATACCACAACTCTGTGTGATGGAAGTAATGAATCAAACTAATTTTAATGAAATGTGTTAGCACAAGGATTCTGTTTTTCCTGTAATTAGAGCAGATGAGGATAAATCAGTTTTCCATAAGCGAGTCACCACTGGACACTATAAATGTATAAATATGACAGAGAGAGGTAATAAATTGGGAAATCTCATTGCAGTATGGTGTATTACAATTGTAAAAGTAAATAAGTGTTTTAAACTAGTCTCTAGAGGATAAATTTGGTGGTGGTTGTTTGATTGATTACCTTCAAAAGTAACAGGACTCTGTGCTTAATTACTTTATGGTTATATCCTATGTTAGTAGATGAAGTAACAGATGGACTATTTAGTGTTAAATCCACATGATTGGTGTGATAGGAAGTGCAGAGAAGCAGCTTGGCAGATTGAGGGAGACTCTACATACATAGAAGCTATAGATGAATATAAATTAACTGATCAAGTAGCTGCAGGATTTGAATCAAGTATCTGTTGGTGGTGTACGTTGAACAGAAACGTAGACAGGATCAACTATATTCATTACAATGTACAAAAACTAGGAAATTGGACACAAAGCGGGTTTGAAACTGTCCATGACTAATTGGCTTCAACTTCCCTGATGGCATTCCAGAATAGAATTGCTTTGGACATGTTGTTAGCTGAAAAAGGAGAAGTTTGTGCTATTTTTGGAGAAAAATGTTGCACATTCATACCTAACAACACTGCTGCTGGCTGATGGCAGCCAAATGAAAGCCATAGAAGGTTTGAGATCTCTAAATGGCAAAATGAAAGAGCATTATGGAGTAGACGCCTCGATGTGGGACTCCTGGCTGGATATGTTTGGGAAGTATAAAATTTTAGTATCATGAGTAATAATTTCCTTTGCAGTGTTTGCTGAAATTTTGACATTGTGTGGATATTGTTGAATGCCCTGCTTTTGTACTGTTAACCGTCTTATCACCACAGCTATTTCTCCTATGGAAAGCAGAGTTACACAACTCTATCCGTTATTTAAACATCAGGATGATGAAGATGACGAGGATGGTATTGACCACTTGTCTGACCTGTATGCAGATCCATTTCTATATGATTCTGTGATTTAAATGTCAGTAAGTACCTCTTGTCTTTGTACTCATGAAGATAAACTTACAGTTACAAAATCTGACAGAAGTGGCTGTTAAGTGATATGAGAATATGAGCACATATAAGACAAACAGGGGGGAAATGTTGGAATAATTGAATAAAGATTTGTCTTATAGTTTCTCCTATTCTTTAACTTGACTATTTGATCTCATAACCTTTCATGATGTATGTGTGATAAAGGATGTGTGAGTTTGTCTGCAGGCAAAGATCATAAATAGAAGCTGAACTAGCAGAGAAGGAAGCAGTCCAGTTGAGGAGGTCATAAAGATGAAGGCTGATTACACTCAACAAAAGGCACAACTGACCCTACCAGTTGGAGGAGACTGTGGGAAATCTGTTGTTAATGTATAAAGCTGTTTATGACCTGTTTACGATGCAGTTGCTGTTTTCCCCCATCCTTTAGAGAACAATGTTTTTGTAAACTAGGGACCCCCGAAAGACAATAAAAAGAGGAGGCGGACAGATGCTGTTCAGAGCGGTGCGAGATCTGTAACTGAGCATATCTTGACCGTTTCTCCTCGCAAAGCGAGTAAAAGGAACTAATACTTTGTCTCTCTTTTCTTTTTGTGTTGTTATAAATATTGTTAGGTTGGTTAAACCTGACAATAACATTACTCCACTAGTTTGCTTGTCATTTCCCCACACTTCCCTCAGTATACATACTCACTGGTTCTCTTTGTTCTTTGCTGGATTCTTCCGTTTCTGTTCCTGTACCATGTCCGATCCATGCCTGTTTCGTCCACATATTTCTGCCTGTGGCTCTCATGCTGTGCTGTAAGTTTTTCTTTGTCTTTTATTTTTATTATATTCATCTCTCACTGTTGCTTCCACGTTTCTCTTTGCTCCTACTACAAAAATCACAACCTGACACATGGATTATTATAAATATTTGAAGAATCTCCATACTATTGATTTGTGACACTCATCAGGAAATCCATCTGAATGTTTTAGTTTTGCCATTTATTATGTGAAGGGAAATTAAATTTTCAATATTTGCACAGTTCATTAACTTTTGTGTGATCTCAGAGGAAAATGAGAAATCAATGTGCATCTTGAGTTGTAATGCTTGTCGGAGCTTCATAATCACAATTCTAGTCACCTCATGTTGTCAAATTAATGGACTTTGTAGAATTCTACGTGTATATTCAATATTTCTATGCAGACTTGTGTTTGTTTGTGTTGTAATTATTATAATCACCTGATGATATGAATGTTTTGGAGAAATGGAACTGGTCATTAATGTGCATATCTGCCTATATATCAAAACAATAGGTAGTGGCAGTAATTTGGGGCTTCTGTCAAAAGGTTAATGACTCCATGCATCATTAAGCTACAATAAGGTTTTTTGCAGCAAATCTTGACTGTTATGCATAGCCTTTCCCTGCTCAGCTGTGTGTAGTGGCTGTGCTCATCGTTATATTAGAACTGTGTACTTTAGGAATTCAAATGGTTCATATTTACACTTTGTTCAGTCATTTGCCATGTATTAGTACTTTTATGAAAAAGGGCACTTGACAACTCTTAGATTTCTGAACATTGTGAGGGACAGAGTAGTATCAGATCACTTCAAACACAGCTTTAATTTCCACAAGTTTGTTAGCACTTGACCTGCCAATTGGGGATGCCAACTCTAGCATCTGTGTGTGATCCTGGCTACACATCATGCAACCATAGCCCCTTCTTAGGTCTTTACCACAGCCCAGGCAACAGTTTATCTTGCTAGTGCCTGACATCACTTCACCATTCAAGGATTGTATCTGCTAATGTTAAGCCTGCACAACATCAGGACTATCTAAACAAGTCATTTCCTGGTCTTGTTTTGCAATCATTTAGTAAAAGGAGCATGTTGATCCTGAATCTGATATTTTAGCATCCTTTAAGTTGTTTAGGATGATGATCTTCCCTCTGTCTCTTCATCTGTAATATGGAATGCCAGTTAATAACCAGGAGGGTATTAATATCCATCCTACTTTGTGGAGCTACCTTGTAACATCCCTTCTTGTTCCCTTCCTTAACTCTTTATGGTGCTATGCTGTCCAACCCATTTTTGGCCTGTCACATTTCCACAATGCATCCCTTTGAATGAAATAATTCTTTATAAACTGATATGTTCACACTAAAACCTAGGTGCCGGCAGGAGACAAGCAGGTAAAAACAGTTTTTAAAAAAAACAAAAAACAGGAAATTCTAAAACTTACAAAAAGTAGAGTCCAGGGAAAATTCAAAACAATTCACAAGAGGACCAAAGGGATCAAGGACATGGGTAGGTGGTAACGACATGAGAATCTGACTCTGACTGAAGGCACCAAGAAGTATTTATATTTGAGAACTTGATTCCTGGACTCTTGGCCCAGTGAGCAATGAGAGATAGGCGGTGGTGCAAAGAGCTGAGACACTGAGCGAAGGTAATGAATTAACACAAAGCGAGCTGAACTAAGTACAAAAGATCTACAAACAAAAGGAAAAAAAAGCCTAAGACTAATATGGGAGTTTAGACCAAAATATACAGTAAACGGAAATACAAAGAAGTGTGCAACTCATGAACTGATATGGCAAGACCAAATGACAATAAAAACAACCCTGTAATAAACTGTATATGGAAAGCGAAGAACAAATCCAAAAAATAAAGCAAACACCAAGCCAATGTCCCAAAGATATTTTTTAAATATTCTTTTTAAAATGCTGTTATATTTGTTTGGTGACCTGTTGAATATACATGGAATATGAAATAAATATTTACATTGAAAGAAACAACAAGAAAAGGTCAGTAAGGTTCTTTAAAATATGTTTGTTTAGTCTCTCCAGATATGTTTTCCTAACTAGTATCAAAATGTTGTGATGGACTGGTGACCTGTCCAGGGTGGATCCCATCTCTCACCCATAGACTGTTGAAGATAGGCACCAGTTCGCCTGCGAAATGTGTGCCACAGACGGTTAATTAAAAGTTCATCAGTTATCTTAAAGACCTAAACCTCCTGAAGGCTTCTGGCATTTCTAGACATGCCTGCTCTTTTCTTTAACCACCTGAGGGGCCCTGGCCTTGCCAATCTTCCAGGCGCCAGAATGTTCCCTGTAACACCCATCCATTGCCATCTTCCCCAACAACCATCTTCCCCAACAACCTGGCATAACATCCCAGCCAGACTGGTGTGTCTTACAACATTATTTGTCTTGAACCAACTAGTCAGTCTCATTCCACAACCATTTAAAAAACTGAGCCTCTCATACCTTTTTAACCCCTACAAAATATAGAACCCCCACCTTCCTAGAAAAATATTATATACCTGCAGTTTAAAGAGCATAATGCTCCATCATAGGTGTTCTTTTGAAAAATCATTCTTATTATACGTTTCTTTCCCTCAGTAAAATGTGACACACAACACCTTTTTGTGCACATACAAAAGCAAAGGGATTGTGTAATCTGTAGGGGCATTGGGTGAAATGAGATTTGGCATTGGTTCTTCTGTATTTGGGTTCTCCTTTCTGAGTCACAGCTCAGTGTTTAACCAGGTTCAGAGGGGGTCACTGCTTTCAGGCTCTGGGGTGCTCAACACAGCTTCCTTCGCCACCTGGAGAGGTGATGTTGTGCCACAATGTTGAAGCAGGTCGAGTTGTTTCACAGGAATGCTGTATATCTTTAAAAAAGTGAATGCATGACAGCTTCCATTGTACCCCAATGTTGTTAACATTACAGAAATACCCTAGGACCCCGATTTTAGTTTTTAAATGATCAAACAAAACAATGAGTGCTTTTGGTATCAGGTACATAATTGCCTGAGGTTAAAACAGTGCTTGTTTTTTGCTCAGTAAATTTGTTTGCCTTAAATTAATGCCCAGAATATCACAGTGTAAATACGCAAACATTTTTGCAGATGCAAAATGGCAGCAAAATAGAATGTGCATGTCCTTTTATGTGTGAAACAGAATGAAAAGGAAGATCTGCACCTAAAATAGGTTCTGATTTCAATGACAGTTTGCCTAAATTTAAATGTATTTTTCAGGTATTCACAGGAAGTGTGCCCATATGATTATGTTTGTATAAATTATCGTTAATTATGAGGCGCTGTTTAGAACAGAAACAATTTTTTCTCTCACACACACCACTAAAACTGTTGCATACATTACTATAGACACAGTCACACACACTCACAAGATTAAAATCACACACATATACTATTAGAATATCACACACATAACATTAAAAGCATGCACACATATAACTAAAACACCTATGCCTGTTTGAATGAGAGGTGAAATCTAGGTGTGTGTGAACTAATAATAGAGTGAACGAGAGGATTTACATGTGTGTGTGAACTAATAATAGATTGAATGAGAGGGTATACATGTGTGTGTGAACTAATAAGAGTGAATGAGGTAATTTGTAGTAGAATGAATGAATGACAGTACATGTACGCGTAAGAGTTCATTGTGCTGTGAGTGAGAGGCTTGTATTTGTCTGTGTGAGAGGTAAACTTGTCACGGAAGAGGCGGGGTAAAAGTTGGCTTGCGCATGCGTAGATCCCAAACTGAGCGACATTGCTTTAATACAGAGTGTCCAATAGGTGGCAGCGAATTATCGGCCAATAACCATGAGCTCCAGAGAAGAATGCGAAACATGTCTAATGGCAACATGAGTAAAGACAGAATAGGTCAAGCAGCCTCAATTTTAAATAGTATTTTATCATCACCGGATGCAACAAGCGGTGTGACCTGCACCTTAAACGAAAGAGCTTCTTTGACCGCCCGCAGTGATTCGGTTGAGACACAATTAGCATATCTGTTTCGTGCTGGAGCAGCTAGCCGAAGTTCGGCGGTGTCAACAGTAAATCAAGGTAAAAAATATTGTCTTTATTCCGTTTTTTTTTTTTTTATTAAAGTAAAGATTTTGTTTTCTAAAGAAATTGGACATTTTATTAACCCGGCCATCAAATCCCTACCTAGCTTAACTGTTGTGTAAACACTGACAAAAGTATTGCTCCGATGCTCCTCATGCTGAAAACTCTTCTACCAACACAGGTCCAAGTTCGGTGGCTCCTGTAGCTCCACGTTTCCAAGCCCAGCAGTGTTTTGGACCTTGGACTACTAACAGGAGAAGAAGGTAATATTTTTGTTGGTCTTCATTTAGATCGCTAGCGCAGATTGTGCATAATATTTGTTGTTCCCGATGAGAGAATATAGCTAACTCTGTCTGGATAATTGGCATAACGTTACATACAAATAATGACACTGTCTATAGGGTAAGTGGTCATTACACTGTGATGGTCTCCATTACACTGTAGAACTCATTTATTTAAATTTAAATGCTCTCTGTTTTAGATGCATAGTTTCCTTTGTTGATCATGGGATTTCTCTTCAGTTAAGTATGTACTCTGTAAACTTCTAAAGTCTTATTCTCTCTTTTCCCCATTCCACAGGAGTTTTTCCTGGCTTCAACAAATCCTTCTGGACTGAAGACTGGAAACAGAACATCTCTGTTTAACATATATGAGCCAGCAAATTCAACTTTCTATTATTCTTGTTCTGCTTCTGCAGCAGTCTTTTCTTACTTCCTTTACATTAGGAGTCAGTGAAGGCGATGTCCAACAATTTTTTATGGATGCGCTACATTGTATAGAACTAATTCAAAGGAAAGAACAAGTGACATAAGTAGCCAGGATAGGCTTTACAGAGACCCTGCTGATCACAGTCAGACTTTATCTGCAATCCTGTCAGTGTCACTGTTTAATGAGTTAAGATACCATGCATATAGAACAATGATTGAAGACTTGCATACCTGTTTTCAATCCATTTTAGAAGAATATGATGCTATGCTAAGATCTCATGAATGATGTCTGCTTCCCCCAACAAAATGGATTAGTTTTCCAGGGCGCCCACGATATGACATCACATCATTGCAAATTTCTCACTGCATTTCAATTGGAATGAACTGGCAGCAGATTGCATCTGCCTTTGGTATTAACCGTCGAACTCTCTACAGACATAGACAACACTTGGGAATCCAACCCTTACAATATACTGTGCTGACAGACCAAGACTTAACAAGAGTTGTGACTGACATTCTACAAAGGACACCAAATGCTGGTGAAACTTATGTGCTTGGGAGCCTTGCATCCAGAGAAATACATGTTCAGCGTTGGCATGTTAGACAGTGTCTACAGGTTAGTGGCGTAAAAGAAAATGTTATATTCACAAATATATCAATATTCTCCTTATGTTCACTATTCTAATATTTTGACTCCATAAACTGGAAGTTGATCCAATTGGACGGTCATTTCGCAGGAGGCGTACCATACGCCGACTGGTTTATAATGTTCAGACACCAAATCAACTATGGTAGGGTAACAATTTTTTTATTTTACACAAAAGTATTATACCTTGTTTTGCATTGTACTAGGTACCTTATTTAACTGTTCTTTAATGCTAATGTTCAGTCGGCAAAAGGCCGTGTTGCAAACGCAAGCCTCATTGTTTACTTTTAGAAATACCTTTTTAATATCCCAGTTTTAATGAGTGTAATGAAAATGCATTTCCACAAAAAGAATGGATGTTTAATGGGTGTTTATTTTTTTAGAACAATCTCTTTTTTAATACTTGGTTTAATCTTGGGCACACTGTCTTGACCTGTTCCCACATGTGTATAAGCATTAAGATGCTGCATGGCGTTTTGCTACCTTTATGTTTGTGAGTAAGGTTAGATAAATCTGAAGTACGGTGAACAATAAGTAGGAATACTGATTGTTGAAACAATTGTTTATGTTGTTCCTTTTAAATTGTGCTTTTTGTTCTTTAACAGGCATTTTGACAGTAACCACAAGCTGGTGAGATGGCGAATGGTTGTTCATGGCTGTGTGGATGGCTTTAGTCGAACTATAATATATCTAAGATGCTGGAACAACAATAGAGCCTCTACTGTGTTGTGCCTGTTTGTAATGGGAGTGAATCATTTTGGTTTGACTTCAAGAGTAAGGTGTGAAGTAAGGTGTGATCATGGAATGGAAAACACACTTGTGGCTCGTTTCATGTTGGAAAGACGGGGGCTGAACAGACATAGTGTCATTGCAGACTTGTCGGTATATAATCAGCGCATTGAAAGATTGTGGGCAGAGCTCGATAGGGTGGTCTCGAACCATTTAATAAATCTTTTTAGTTTCATGGAGCAGCATGGTATCCTTGACTCTTTGAATGAGATTCATCTGTTTTGCTTACATTTTGTCTACATGCCAAGAATTGGAAAAGCAACAATAGAGTTTAGAAACCAATGGAATAATCATGGCCTCTCCACACAGAATGGGCAGACTCCACTTCAGTTGAGGCACACAGGTGTTATAAACAACATGGCACAACAAAATACAGATGTTGATTCTATTTTTGAGCTACATGAAAATTTTGGAGTAGATCATGGGGGACCATTGCCCGATATTCAGACTAGAAATGATGTTGTTATTCCAGATATTGATGTAGGCATAAATGACACGGCACTTAATTTGATGCACCGCACATTTGATCCACTGCAAAATTATGGAAACCATGGCATCGATTTATTCTGCTCTGTAGTAACTTTTCTTGAACAATATTAGTTGTAATCTACAGAATTGAGTTTTTTTTAGCAAAATTAAAATTTTGAAAGTGAAGATAATCACTAAATGTTTAAAACTGAAATGTTCTGTCACTTTGTGAGAATACATTTACAGTAATAAGATTTAAATGTGAATTTTATTTGAGGTTTAGAATGTATGTAAAGCTGAAACAGTACTGACAATCAATCTCTCTGTATTCACATTCTGGAAGGAGTACATTTACAAAACGAGAAGTACAAATTCCAAGAGAAGATAAACATTGGTGTAGACCACCAGATTGAACCAGTAAGCACAAGAAAAAGATAGTAAAACTTCCAACTGGGAAATTTATGGTATGAAAATAAACTGGATGTTGTGAGGTAATTCTAAACCTGTGAAAATTAGAATGGTAAAAGAAAAAAAGCTCACTCCAACTAACATGCCGGACTGTATATAATGCCCAGGTGGCACTAAAACAAAGATGATAAATTATCAAATTTTGAAAAGGAAAAAAAAAGCATCAACAAAGATTACAACATACCAGGTGAAACATAGAATGTGTTTGAATTAAACTTAAAATAACTTATTTTTTATGTTGACCATTCTCTCGTCCCTGCTAGTGCCCAGTGTTCCATTATATAACTTCTGAACTAAATCACTTTGCTAACCTGGACCAGCCTTATGTTTTGCAAATAACTGTCTAAACTTTAAAGCAACATAACTATGCACTGTGAGAAATGTAATTTAAGTAAAAAAGTGTTTATGTTCTTCCAAATCCCTGGGTGTTCCCTAAAGCAAAGTCCATGCTTTCCTTAAAAGCCTCATAAGAAGTTATGAGCAGGAGTTTCAAGCAGTTTATACATGTGTTGGCCATGGGGAACATTCGTTTTGAGGAGCTTTCTTCACTGCCCTCATGGTTAAACTCGATGGATGGTGCTGGAGAAAAGCCGACTGGTGGTATCTCATTTGCTCCAGTTGCAAATACAACTCTATCAAAGGACCCCAACATTTTATTCCTCTTTCCCCGAAATTATATCAGACAAAATGTTTCCCATTTTAGGTCAGTTGGGATTACCAAAATACTATATTTGAATTTGTTTTGTATCATTTCTGTATTACTTTTTTTTTTAATTCACAACTTTTAATGCAACTCTGAACATTTGACTGAATTGGAAGCAAACCTGTGGATGTATTTTTGGATAACACCTCAAACACATTGTTTCCTTGAGTGACATCAGGGAAAAAACAAAACATTAAATTAAATGCAAAATATCAGGAAAAGAATTGTGGCTCCCCATAAGTCTGTCTCAACCTTGAGTACAATTTCTTATCCCTGAAGTTGCCATATTCATCTGTTTAATTAAATGCAAGTACAGTATGAGATTAATGTGTTTTGATCTGAAATGTCTGTATCAAAAGACAGAACAAAAGCATAAGACCTAATGAAGAAGGGGGAAGTTTGCAAATCTTATAGCACCATCCCAAATTATGAAGTATGGGGGTGGCAGTATCACATGTGGCTGCTTTCCTGTTGGAGAAACAACATGGCACAACAAAATACAGCAGTTTATTCTGCACATCACAGAATAGATTGGAATACTGGAACATCTTAAATCATCACACAGGATGCCAAAGCTTAGGCACAAATGGGTCTTCCAAATGGAAAATGACTAAGCAAAAGAATTCATAAATTGGCTTAAAGACAACAATGTCAAAGTTTTGGAGTAGCCATCACAAAGCCCTGATCTTAGTCCCATACTAATGTGTAGGCAGAGTTGAAAAGGTATGAGGAAGTAAGATGACCTACAAATCTGACTCCGTTAAAACAGTTCTGTCAGGAGGACTTGGCTAATGTTCAAGCAAAGTATTATGAGAATCTTGTGCAAGAATATCCAAAATGTTTGACTATAGTCTGTCATGATGTAGGGTTGTTTGGTTTTTGGTTTCGGGGTTTTTCCTTATGTTTTTCACTGTTCAAGTTTTGAATCATGTTTCTGTTTATTTTCCTGGTCATGCTTTTGTTTGTCTTCTTGTTCATGTTTTGTCAAGTTTGGTTTTCGGATCTGGTTATGCTTTTGCTTCATGTTTTTCTAGTTTGTGTTCAAGAGTCTCTGTTTTGCTCCAGTCACGTTTTGTTCTGTTAATTAAGTTTATTCGGTTCACCTGCTTCAAGTTAATTTGTCTCCTTGCTCCACCTGGTTTTCACGCCATATACTCACACCTGTTCTGTTAGTCTTCGCGGAAACATCTTTCACTCTCGTGCTCATGTCTTGTTTTCA
This sequence comes from Girardinichthys multiradiatus, assembly GCF_021462225.1. Taxonomy (NCBI): domain Eukaryota; kingdom Metazoa; phylum Chordata; class Actinopteri; order Cyprinodontiformes; family Goodeidae; genus Girardinichthys; species Girardinichthys multiradiatus. Next base: position 6,822,605 of record NC_061815.1, read on the forward strand.
AACCAAGTTTTGTTTTTTTGATCATGCCATGCCTGTCTTGCCTGCCCGTTTGTTTTGTTCCTGCCTCCTGCTGAATGTGAGTTTTTGTTATTAAAACCTTTTTTCACTTACCATCACGCTCCCTGTTCATCTGCATTCTGAGGTCCAATTCCAAGTAAACCGTGACAGAACCGTGACACTATGTTTCCGCCAAACATGGACCTCGCGGACAGTAGGCAGGAGAGCACCAGGGATCGCTGGGTTAAGCAGCAGATGAAGGAGGCGATGAGACTTCTGCCGACTGATTTGGAGGTTCTGCCGTCTCCTCTGCTGCTGGAACAGATGGAGCGTGAGGCGGCCCAGCGCCAGAGAGTTCGGGAGGGCTGTTCTGTCCCTCCGCCTCAGCTCCGACGTTCCCCACCTGCTTCCGTACCGGCAACAAAGCCGTCCTCTTCCTCCCGCCGCAAGAATCACCGTCATGCAGGGATTCCCAGCTGGTCGCCTGGCGAGGAGGTGGTTTCCCTGCCAGCTGACGTGAGGGTCCAATTCCAAGTAAACCGTGACAGAACTGTGACATAGTCATACAGTTTAAAAGGTAATTCTACCAAATATTAAATAAATGTGTATGAACTATGAATTTAAGAATTTAAAATCTCATTGTAAATAGATATCAGATACAATTTTGGTAACTAACTAAAATTGGAGGAGATGTTTAATCTGATTTTAATGTCAGACAATGAGGGGAAAAAAAGTTTATATTATACAGTGTATGAAAATATCTGTTTTCGACTATACATTGTTCACATGTGCTATAAATGCAAGATTTCCTTCATTACATTCTTCATACTGGAAAGGAATCTTGCATAGTTTGGTTTACAATTCAAGATTTGTTTTTAAATTTTTAAAATCAAAACAGGAAAATGTGGGCTTTGAAAATTGCTATTTGACAATTTATGGTTTTAATATAGTCACAGAATCTTTTGTTTAATTACAAACCAAATGTGATGGTTTTAGGATATGGTCCACTGATCATATTTTCAAATGATGTGTGGCTATTTTGAGAGATACGTTAATGAGTAACAATCATATAATATTAATAACAGCTACAGACAAGATGATAATATTTGCAAATTACCTTCTGCATCTTGCAGATAATCTCTCCACAAAGGAATAACTGCATCTTCTGCTCTTCTTCAGTTACTCCCTTTGGGCGCAAGCCGAGGGGTGAAAAGGTCATCCATCATGTCAGCAGTTAATCGCTGTGGCTCATGGCAGAACAAAGAGCGAAAACTGTCTGGATGTTGCTTAACAGCATCTAAAACTCCAAGTGTCTTTAGTCTTTCTTCAAACCTGTACAAAGATAAATAAGCAAACAAACATTTACTCCCAGTCTCTGATTGATAAACTGAGCGGAGCCGTTTTTGTATCATGCATTTAAAGAAATATTAAAAACAAACTACACCTTTGAGAGGGGCCTTGAACGCTGTGAACAACATGAAACATCAGCAGGTCACGCAGGAGATCTCGATCACTGATGGCTGTTAAGGGTCTGACACATCCTGCATTTCAGAAGCTCCTCCAGAGTGGAACTTTCAGATATCTAACACAGTTTAACACAAAGCTAAACAGACAAAATCAAATAGGGATATGTTCTCCTTAATTCTTATGTACAGTTAAAAGTAATATAATTTGTGAGTGGATTAACCTTTTTCAATTTTTTATTTAGGTCTGCATCAGTTACATCTTTTAAAGTAGGACAAGCCGCATTTGGACCTCCATCCAAGCTAGCGAGAAGGACTGGAGAAAGGAACCGTGGATCTGGACCTCCATGGACGAGGCTAACAGCTTTCGTTGTCTGATGAGCTAACCCCTCCCTCCTACTTCCCCATGTGTAATTGATTGCTCAATCCAGCTCTCCATCTAATGGGTCCGGACTTCCCTAAACCTGAAAGATCTTACTAAGCAGGTTTACTGAAAGTTCTGTTTAAGCTGGTGTTGGGAAATGACTCGCCTAGCCTCTGACAGCCTGCATCCAGAAGTATCGCCCTTCTTCAACTGGAGGTCCGGGCGACCGAGTAGCCTCTCGCAGTCATCCACACCTTCGCCAGTCACTTTTGTTCACGGCTGCTCATTCCCTAATTTACAACTGGCTCTTGGTATATAGCTAGGTTAATTTTAGTAGCTCAGCACGAGCCCCAAGGGCGGTGTTTTAACAAACTTGACTAAGGCAACCTATAAAAACCTCCTAAAATATCTTAGAACCAGGCAACAAGACTTTTTACCAACAATGAAAAACCGAAATATGGTGACTCAAATAATTGAATGTCCACGATTTAACTAGAATTTTATATGCTTTCTTTAATTAGTAACTCTTTTGCAGGGGTCAGTAACAGCTTAAATTCGGCAACACAAAATAATTGCAATAAAAGAATGAATCAATCAACTCAACCTGTCTTTCCCTGATGCTGAAACTAGTGAGTTTGGAGAAGCTTTGAAGATGGAGGCTCATCCATGCACCTGATGGAGAAGAATTCTCCTGCTAACAACGAGTGGTTTCTTGAAGGGAATACGACTTAATCTTCAGTTTTCTTCCTTTAAGTGGCAGGCACTGATGCTCCAGGCTTTGATGGTTAAACAGGATCTTTGTTATTTGTCTCCGAAGACAGTAGTTTCCAGAGGCTGAAGAGTTGAAGGAAACCCGGAGACATAAATGAAGTTGATTCAGGACTTCCAGAAGCCTGAAACTTAGAGCAATCAGCTGTTCACCAATCAAGTGCACTTCTGTTGTCTGGATAAAAATGCTTTAGATGAAATCACATTCTTAATTTTAAGGCACAGTCCTTTCTGGGCTCATGGGTTGATCCTCTTTTTTTAATGCAGTCGATCAGTGGGGTTGTGTCTCTGTTCCTTTTCCATCCAAGCTTATCTTCTCCGTCCGATCTTGTTCGCTGGTCTTCTGCGAGGAAACAACCCCGTTTCTGCTCTCAGCATTGTTTTTATAGTGCTTGATGCCTTCACCAGTCAGGCCCTTATTAGGCTTCTTAGTTATTGCACAACCTTTTCAGTTCAGCTTCTTGATCATTGCTCAATACTTTAGTCATGGTCACTGTGACCTACTGATTCTGTTTCTCAGCCTTGGAGATGCCCAAAAATAGCCACGCTGGTCTGTAGTCGCATCCTCCCGTCGCTGTCAGCATGCAGCCGGCTCTCGTCACTCCTTATCATCCTCCAGTTCGTTCCCTAATGTGCTCAGTTTTAAACTTTATACAGTATTACACATTTCATTCTTCAGATTTCAGCATTCACTTTAAAACACCATTGCAAAACCATCACTTCATTCTTTGTATTCATGCTTTACAAATGACTAATGTTATATTTATTTCATATATAGCTGATTGAGAATGTCAAACCTTAATGTTTTTCCTCTAATTCTCAGTTCTTAAACACATTTAAATCATACATCTTTTAACTTGTTAATCAAAGATTACCAATTTTATTCAATACATGTGAAAGAATATAAAATCATCATACATCATTCCTTTGGATATACTTGTTTATATTTTTGCGAAAGGTAAGACAGATAACATGTGGCAGATAATATGTGGCTCCACACAGGCCTCTACAGTCTCTCAGCTCCAGAATATGAGAACATGCTTGTTTCACTGCTCACTGCTTCAACTGTGTGTTTTAATAATTACTGCAAAGATTACATATAAGGATATAAGGATATTTATTGTAACTTTTATGGAGTTAACTGTGAGCAGTTACTAAATGTTGCATGGATTATATGGAAAGATCTCACCTTATTTTGACACAGCAATTGCCCTTCCAGCCAAAAAGTACTTGTCCTCCCTAAAGGCTGTATAGTAAAAGAACAATTCTACAAATATGATTTGAAACATACAGATGTTGAAAAGAAATACCAGAAACTGAAGAATCAGAATAAACCTGTACTATTCATAGCTAAATTTTTGCGTTCGTCTGTGCCTTCAAACATCGGAGACATGGACAAGGCTTCAATGAGTAAACGCAAAAATTATCTCCGTGGGACACCCAAATCAATCGCCTCTTCATATTTTCCAAAATCATCAGAGAATTTCACATTCATTGAGAAATGTGGATTGTATGATACCCTTTTAAATCCGCATATGGCTCCATCTAAAACTGCTGAACGACTGACATTGAATTTGCAGTGCATTCCAGTGTCAATATTTTTGGACAGCTCTTCCAGTATGTCCTTCACAGGCAAGCTCTTGGAAGTAGTTTCAGATCTGAAAATTAGGAGAAAAAAATGGCTGGTCAATTATTTAAAGTACTCTCCAATCAGTTTGCAAAGCCTCAACAAGGTTACTTAATGTATTTTCATTTGACCCCAAATATTTAAAAAGCCTCAAAATATTTTATTCACCAATGTCTAAATATTCTATAATTTAAAATTCCGAACTTGCTAAAAAAATTAAAGTGACCATTTATCAAGTAGGTACTCACAAGTGAGTTTTGATACTGGCCAAAATGGCATGATTCATTTCTTCGTCATCAGAGGACAGATCAGAAACATTTGACATCACGGACAAATAGGTTGTGTAGTTGGAGCTTACGTGTGCTGTTGGTTCAATTTCGCAGAGTTCAATAATGGAAGAGGGGTTGGAGTCTGTAACAGATGACCTGGTGCTGATGGAGGTAGTGGACTGAGTTGTAGTTGTATGTTGGAATTATGAAAATCGATTAATTAATGTTTATCAAGAATTATAATTAACAATCATAATTTGACAAAATTAATTTCTTAACCAAAATCCTCATTTATGAATTGAAGACCAGGGATGTCTTCTGGTGTCGTAACTGTGGCTCAACGCCTTTGATAATTACAACCGTTAAATACTCGGTAATAACTGATCACCATTACCAGAGATGTCACTGTTTAATTAACCGTTTCTACCGAATCGTGGGGAACTTTTAACCTTATTTTGACTGACGAATCACTCTTGCACAAAATAAACACAAAACGCCTTCTCTTTATCTATGTGAATATTTATTAAATCACAGCCTGATACAATCCGCCCTTCCGATTTAATAATCTTCACCTACTCAAACATGCAAAGTTCTACACAAAAGGGGTAAAATATCTAACTAAACAGAATAAAGCAAAACAGCAGTGAGTGCCTATGGAATCAACCAGCAGTTATGGCCAAAGTGATAATATGACAAGGGAATATGGTGTTGAACGAAGCCCGCCAGAAAGTGTAGCTCAGTGAAATGCACAGTCATAAAACATCCCCCAACTCTGGGCGGGGGTGAGCAGACAAAGAGTTATAAAACTTTTGGCGGCAAGCTAGTAAGCAGTAAAGTTGAAGACAAAGAAAATGGTGAATTTCCCCATGAGGTTATTATAACAGTTCACTTTCACAGCGCATCTGCGCAGAGGTGTTTGCACAGTAAAGACACACTTGCGAGACATGCGGTCTCCGAAAGTACCAGCAAGTTTCAAAACAATGGCATGCATATACAATTCAGAACACATTAGACTCTAAATGGCGACTCTAATCGCACTAAAATTTCCTACTCTATCCTGCCCACGCTATTCCTAATAACGAAATAAAAATAAAAAAAGATGGGTTTTACTTTGTTGAAGTCGTCCTTCTGAACAGAGGGAGGGAGGAGGAGGGGGGAAGTTGGAAGTTAACGTGTGTCCACAGTTAACTTCGGGAAGAGTGGTCAATCTTCGTCCTCTGGCCAGAAAGCTCGTTCATGAATTTTTCGAAATTTCTGGCCTTCTCATTCCAGAAACCTCTTTCATGAATATTTGGATATGTGGATTGCTGATGTGAGATGGGCAAAAGGTTGGATGGTGTACTGCTGGCAATTCTTCATCTGCACTCTCCAAGTCATTGTTGTAGAGGGCATTTTCTATTATGTTGAGCTGTTTACTTCTAGCCATGGCTCTTGTTGTCCGCGGAGATATTTGATATGCAGTCACGTTTCTTACTTCAACATCTTCCTGTAAGATTTAACCAAGGCACCACATGTTTATTTGGAAACATATTTAATATTAATATTAATTTAATATTTTATCAAATAATATTTCAGTCTGTTAAGGGTTGTCCTGTGTATACCAGCCCAGTAAGGCGATGGTATTAGGACAAAATAGAAAGGTGTGAGACTAGCATTATTGAACAGCATAAACTCTGCACATATACAGGTCCTTCTCAAAATATTAGCATATTGTGATAAAGTTCATTATTTTCCATAATGTCATGATGAAAATTTAACATTCATATATTTTAGATTCATTGCACACTAACTGAAATATTTCAGGTCTTTTATTGTCTTAATACGGATGATTGTGGCATACAGCTCATGAAAACCCAAAATTCCTATCTCACAAAATTAGCATATCATTAAAAGGGTATCTAAATGAGCTATGAACCTAATCATCTGAATAAACGAGTTAACTCTAAACACCTGCAAAAGATTCCTGAGGCCTTTAAAACTCTCAGCCTGGTTCATCACTCAAAACCCCAATCATGGGTAAGACTACCGACCTGACTGCTGTCCAGAAGGCCACTATTGACACCCTCAAGCAAGAGGGTAAGACACAGAAAGAAATTTCTGAACGAATAGGCTGTTCCCAGAGTGCTGTATCAAGGCACCTCAGTGGGAAGTCTGTGGGAAGGAAAAAGTGTGGCAGAAAACGCTGCACAACGAGGTGACCAGACCCTGAGGAAGATTGTGGAGAAGGGCCGATTCCAGACCTTGGGGGACCTGCGGAAGCAGTGGACTGAGTCTGGAGTAGAAACATCCAGAGCCACCGTGCACAGGCGTGTGCAGGAAATGGGCTACAGGTGCCGCATTCCCCAGGTCAAGCCACTTATGAACCAGAAACAGCAGCAGAAGCACCTGACCTGGGCTACAGAGAAGCAGCACTGGACTGTTGCTCAGTGGTCCAAAGTACTTTTTTCGGATGAAAGCAAATTCTGCATGTCATTCGGAAATCAAGGTGCCAGAGTCTGGAGGAAGACTGGGGAGAAGGAAATGCCAAAATGCCAGAAGTCCAGTGTCAAGTACCCACAGTCAGTGATGGAATGTGGTGCCGTGTCAGCTGCTGGTGTTGGTCCACTGTGTTTTATCAAGGGCAGGGTCAATGCAGCTAGCTATCAGGAGATTTTGGAGCACTTCATGCTTCCATCTGCTGAAAAGCTTTATGGAGATGAAGATGTCATTTTTCAGCACAACCTGGCACCTGCTCACAGTGCCAAAACCACTGGTAAATGGTTTACTGACCATGGTATCACTGTGCTCAATTGGCCTGCCAACTCTTCTTAGTTTTTTAATTTACCTATAAACAAACCTGAAACAAAAAAGGGTCATGTGCGGCTCTAGACAAGTTTTATTTCTTAAGAATAAGGGCAACAAAATAAGAGCAAAAATGAGTTAGCGTCATGCAGATTGCACAAAAAATTAAATACATTTGGCTGATAGATAGGGATAATTTTGGCACAGGAAAATTAAAAAAGAAAAAGACAGCTGCTACGCTACGAGCTTTATAAAAAAAAACTGGTGATGGATGTTACAGGAGGTAGAACTGATCCTCTGTATTTATTCAGGCTGTCAGATAATTTTGCAACATATTTTAAGATCAAAATCATATTCTAAATAATTATTACGATCAGTTTTTAAAATTAGGAATCCAAACCTTTTGATTTTGGAACATTCCAACAGATGCATCACACACAGAGATTAAAAAGATCCAACCTTAATTTTTCATATATTTGTACAGACTAAATGTAACAATTTTAAATCCTAATCAGCTTTAACTTCCGTTCCTTTTTTTTCTACCTGCATTAGTTAAAAGGGTGCACCATTCCACTGTCTTTAACTATCTGCAGCATATGATCTCCAATCAGATGTTGTTCTGGACGTTTTGCAATTGGTTTGCACTGAAAATTCTCTGTTAATAATAAAAAAAAGGCAAACATATTTTTCAGAAACTGCTGATTTCCCTGGGTTTTCACACACAACCATCTCTCAGGTCTGAAACAGACAACCTATCTACTGAGGAATGGGCAGACAGGTTCAAATGGATAGAAAGGCAACAGTAGCTCAAGAAACCACTTGTTATAACCAAGGTATATAGAATACTGTCTGTGAACGAACAACATGCAGAACCTTGAAGCAGGTGAGTTCCAGCAGTAGTAGACCACAGCAGGAGACACTCCAGTCAGCTAAGAACAGGAAACATAAATTCACAAAAACTCAATAACACTGGACAATAACAGTTTGGAAAAATGTTTCCTGGTCCAAAGAGTCTCAGTTTCAGCTGCAACATTTAGATGGTAGGGTGATAATAAAAAAATAAAACAAAACAACATGAAAGCAGGGATCCATCCTGACTTGTAGCAACAGCTTAAGGTGCGGTGCATCCGAACGTGATTTTAGTGAATTTTTGACCTCATTCACGTGCTGTCACTCACCTCACATTTCGCCAGCAATTTGCGTGGCCAATGGACGACAACACTCCACTCGCTCCACTTGCTTCACCGTCATCAAATAGGAGGAGCTTCTATCTGCTGCTTGCCGGTTTCAACTTAACATGGTGCAAGTCATGGTGCTTTTTTTATGGAAAGCTGTAGAACGCCGCCGGCGTCGATGTCTCTGGGTTCACCAGATTCACCAGATGGAACCAGTTTGGAGAGTACCACCACCTACTACAGTAGCAGCGTCTGGACCACCGTCACTTTCAGCGGTACTTCCGTCTATCCAAGACCCAGTTTGAGGACCTGCTGTCCCGCGTTGGGGGACGAATCAGCCTCCAGGACACCAACTACAGGTGTTGTATCCCCTCTGCAGAATGCCTGTCAATCTGTCTTCAGTGAGTAAATAAATCTCAGCTCAATAGAAAAACAGCCAAATTGTACTGTCCAAATCTTTTTAATATTATTAACATTTTTGTGCCTAAACATATGGACAAGGACCGCCAAAATACACCAGGCAAGAGCTGATATGACAACAGTATATAGCATGGTAGCCATAAGTATTGAATAATTATGTAATAACAGCTGACCTAGAAATCATGCTTGCTGACACATGCATCTGAAAATTCAATACTTTTGATTAAAATATAATTTTCTACATGAACATAGATGTTCCCTGAGCAACTGCTTTGGGTTTCTTGTACTTTTGTGCTGAAAAAATTACTAAAGACACGGCGCAAATTGACAGAAAGTTCAGATTTTTAAACTCCAATGAAATTCGTTTTGCGTTTATTGCGGGTTTCGCTTCGCTCTATTTGCCCTAATCGTGCAATTCGTGTCGCTTATTTGGCGTCGCTTTGCTCCTGAACGCACCTTTACATAGGATTAACATGTAAATCGCTAGTTCCTGTCGCATCAATCGCGTACGGTTAGAACGCACCTTTAGTCTGCTGCTGGCAGTGTTATGGTGTGAGAGATATTTACTTGGCACATTTCCGGCCACTTAGTACCAACTAAGCATAATTTAAACACCATAGCTACACGGCCATGCTTGTTGCTGACCATGCACATCCTTTTATGACCACAGTGTGCCATTCTGATGGTTACTTCCAGCAGAATAATGCTTCATGTCACAAAGCTCAAATCATCTCAAACTGGTATCTGTAATGTTAGAATTCCTTCTTTGTACTGAAGTTGCCTACACAGTCACAAAGTTTCAATCCAATATAGCACCTTTGGGATTTGGTGGAAAGGACGATTCTCGTGAACATGCAGCAACTGCATGATGCTATCATGTAAATATGGTCCAAAATCACTGAGGATTTTTCTGAGACCTTGTTGAATCCATGCCATAAACTATCAAGTTCTAAAGGCAAAATTGGTTACAACTGATACTTTCAGTGATGAAAATAGAATATGTTACATTATTTTCCTGTTCACTAAAATATCTAACAAACAACTGTGTAATAATTGCAAACAAGCCTTGAATTATTGTCATCACCTTCATTCCAGATGCCATCAATTATCACCCTTAGATGTTATCTGTGGATGTGTGAATGTTCTGTCCATTAAAAAACAAAATGATTTACTGTGGGCGGGGCTAGTAGGTCATTAACTACACCCAAATGGGCAGGAAACATGAACTAGAGGCCATTAAAAAGCTTTAGCATGAGTGTGTGTTGCTCTGGCACATATGGCTCATTGCTAATGTATATTAATCCATGGAAAGGAAGTTGATTTTCAGACTGTACATTTTGCATCTGTGTATTTTCTGTGTTTAATGCATTTCCAATATTCTGATTCAAATCGTGACCGAGAGAGTAGCTTAGGGCTTTCATCCGGTTCAGGCTGTCAAACAAAAAGAAGCAAGGAGATTAATCTACTCAAACCAAAGAGAGTAAAACAATAATAAGTGTTTTATCTAATGTGTACATTTCAGTACAATAAAATAATTTGTTCTCTTTAGATTTTCTTCTTGATCAGAGTGTACATGTCTATTAGTCCCTCGCTGCAGCAGGCCTTACTGATAAGGCCTGCTATAAGCGTATGGTGAATAATTCCTATTTAACTGGCTGCCTGCTGTGCTCACTAGGTTGATAAAATCACTCTCTGTGGCACTAATTGACAGGGTGATATAGCGCATAGTGATTAGGCTGTTTGCTGTCACTAAACGTCTCTGTGTGTCATGGGAAAAAAACCTCAAAGGCACTGTTGCAGAGATTTTCCAATGGTGGCATATATTCTGTGGCACAAACACACTTGCATTCCCTGCTGTAATCTCCTTTGATTTATTTATATATGAAATATAATTTATTGTACTCAGTATTGCTCAATGAGCTGGAAAGGTTAAATGTATAGATGCAGCTCCATGTTGCTTCAGGGATGGGGTTTCAGACAGAAATCTTAACACATCATAAGTGCTACAGGGAAGCTGTGAACATTAAGCTTTGTGATGTAATAGATGGTAATATTTTTAATTTTGTCTGCTACTGGCCAATGTGTGCCTCTGTCTAATTTAGGTAATGAATGTGCTAGTGCATTGCAGTCAGTGTAGCAATCTGTAGATACCTTAAAATCTAACATAGTCAGGGAAAGAAAACAGGCGATCCTATAAAAGCTACCTCTATACCCTTTTGCTTTTCAGAGTCACAAAGAGGTATCCTCTACATCCATCTGGCTGAAATCACTACATACTTAATGCATACATTTCCTTTTGGAAGTGTTCACACAACTAGAACAATACTGCATTTTGTCACATCACATCCACAAACCTTTAAGACATTTTTATTAAGATTTAATCAGATAGAAAACCTGCATAATAGTGATCAAGAAGAGTCCTGCATGGTTTTTAATGTTTTTTCTATGCAAATAAAAATCAGAAACATGTAGGGTGCATTTGTATTAAGCCCCCCGAGACAATACTTTAAAGTAGAACTTTGTAGAATCACCTTTCAGTAAGATTCCAGCTGCTAGTCTTTTGTGTTCTTTGTCTGTCAGATGAAGTTTTTCTCCATTGTTCTTGGCAAACAGCTCAAGGGAGACTGTGTGGATGTCTGTGGTTATCTTTCTTCCTTGCTGGTTCTTCCATTGTCTCCGTTCTGTGCTATGTTCCTCATCTCTCTGCTATTTCAGTCCAGTTTCTTCACCTTCTGTCTGATCTCCTTTTGTGAGCTCATTTTGTACAATATTTTATTTTATTAATAAAACTTTCTGACCTTAACTCAGCTCTGCATTTGAGTCTTTTATTAACCTAAACATGACCGTATCATTTTTCTTTCAATTCATGTGCAATTGTTGCAAAAAATCCCTATGAGTGAAGGTTTGTATGGTTATAAATGCATTTCCAAGGCACTGAACACAAGACTCAACCACTTGGTCTTTGACTTGGCTAAATGTTCTTATTGTATTATGTGCTAGATGCAGTAAACTAGCAGTCAGGCAAACAAATGTTGGAGCACTCGGCAGTCATACAATATTAAAAGCACTGATGTAAGCCAGTGATTCAGGCTGTCAGCGGGTGCCACCTGTTAGACAACCAGCTAAAAACGTATGCTGTAGGCAATCCACACAGACACACACACACACAGACACACACACGCACACACACACACACAGACTATAAACCTGCTCCACAGTCATACGTGTACCCACAATAGGGTGAGCATGATTGGCAAAAAGTGATAACTCCTGTCTGTCGGGGTTTTGGGTTCTGTGTGTATGTGTTTGTTTTTTGTCTGCACTTTTGTTTTCAGTTTCCAGATGGTGCTGGAGTTTCGCAGGTGTGCTGGGCGACAGGTGCAACTGATCTGCTGATTGCATTGGAGGAGTATTTAAGCAGGAGGCTGCCAGCACTTCTTTGCCAGAGTGTTTGCCTTACGTCGCAGAAACCAAAACCTAATGATCATTCTTCGTTGAACTTTGGCTTCAGTTCCAGAAGTTTCTGGATGATCAGGATTGCCTATGTTTGGTGGATCTCATTTGGATTTCATTTCCAAGTACTAAGCTGTCAGCTTCCTGTTATTCTCCATCTACTGAACCAAGGCAGAAGCGTACCCTGTCCACCCTCCAATGCAAGTACCTGAGCATTGAATTAACCCCTGAACTCACCAGAACTCACTCTACAGCTCAGGTAGAACAATCTGGATTTCTCCGCCTCACACACCTTGGTCCCGACTCCCTCTACCCCTGGCGAGCTGACTACACTCTCTTAGTAAGCCGTTCAACTGTTTAGCATAGTTAGTTTTCATTAATTCCGCAACATTATAGTTCTTGTTTTCATCAGTTCTCTTTCCCCTCTTTCCATGCAGTTGGCGATTCTACCGTTCAAGTTCCAGTATCATTTTGTAAATAAAACACCTTTCACTAATTCAGTTGTGCTTCTGAGTGTTCTTCTGTATGTGGGTCAGAACAAAATGACAGAACACTCTGGCCAACAAGACCCAGCAGAAGCACTTCAAAGAACATTATCTGAACACGCTAACCAGATCCATTTTCATGACACCTCTCTTCGTTCCCTTTCAGAGCAACAGCGCCATACACATCAACTGTTAGAATAAATTACTTAAGTTCTCAGTCCTCCACTCATGCAGATGATGCTGCTGCACTACCATCATCCCAACAACTTCCTCATTCCCGTGACATCACCTCACCTAACCCAGAGAAATTCTCTGGCGAGGTTAGTAACTGTAGGGGATTTTTGCTACAGTGTGCTCTAGTTTTCAACCATTCTCCACATTCCTTTCCCCATGATGATGTTAAGATTTTGTATGTCCTAGGGTTATTGTCAGGCAAGGCCCGTTTCTCTGATTACACAGATTTTGGTTGTACTTTTGAATAATTTGTGAAAGAATTTAAGCAGCCCTTTTCCCCAGTTATAGACAAGACTAGTACTGGTCAACAGTTGAGAGCCTTAAAGCAGCGTAATAGGCCTCTTACTGAATTTTCTATTGAGTTTCGCACTTTGGCTGCTGCTTCTGGTTGGAATAATGACGCTTTAAAGTCAGCCTTTTTTCCAGCTTTAGACGTGTTGGGACCACAGCCATGGGTTTCAACACTAAAACTCCGGTACATACCTTCCTGGAACTTTTCAAAATAAAGTGCATTAACCTTCTTCCAGCACAGCCAGGAAAGGGGGTAACTGCGGACTTCCTGTGGCGCCATGACCCAAATAAAAGCCCCACATTTCCACAAGTCTTCCTCTTCCATGCGGCCTTCCATAGGGACCGGATAGGAGAGGAAAGCGTGCTGATGTCTTTTGCTGGCAAAAAGACATAAATTCAACTGGATCCAAAGCCATACGATCATCGATCATATGCAAAGTTAAGTAGAATGAAATACTGTCTGTGTATCCGGTATTTTCATTCATGAACAGGGAAATTAAGGTGTAAGAGTTGCTTACATTTTCTCTTTGAGGCCCCACAGAAGCAAAACTATATCGAGGAGAGATCCCGGTGGAGAAGCTGTTTCTACAAGCCGAGCCGCAAGGACAGACTACGGCTTGCACCATCGTGTTACGGTACCAAACAGCCGCCCAGCCCTCCGGAGCCAACGCTATTGCTCACAGAGCGAACGCAGAGGTTAGCTGAGAACCAACCGCTTGTTGACTGTGGACGTTTATTCGAACTTCATCGCCCTTGGACAACGTTTACTCACCATGGTCAGAGGTTAGGTTTGGGCAGATTAACAGATAGGTTTAGGATGAAATGATCTAAACGTTTTCATGTTAGGAAGTTCTGTTTTGTGGAACCTGGCGATCTTTAGCGCTAGTAGGCTAGCTACGGCACGCGCCGGTTCCGTGTTCTTTGTATGTTTTAAAGTTAAGATAAACTTTATTTAAAGGGTGGTTTCAACCAGAACATTGCTCATAACGCGCCATTCGCGCTTATGCATTTAACCCTGGTATTTTAAAGGTATGTGTTGATTCTGGTGCTAAGCTATCTTCTAGCTTAGCACTTTAGCTAGCTTCTTTGTTAGCCCAACGGCCAGCCGGTAAGAACACGTGTGCTAGCATTAAGGCTAGTCAACAGAAAGGTTGTTGGTTTTCAAGCTAGTGAATAATAGTCCCTGAACATCATTTGCTAGAGTTGATACCTAAGTAAACACCATTAAGCCCCATTTCTCCAGAAAGATTTGTCTCTTTTCCAAAATACTCAATAATATTTCTTCAAATATTATTTTAATAAATAAAGGCAGTTAATTAGACACCGTTGATAATTAGTCATCCAGGAGGTTGGTTTTATTTGGCAGATCATTATTTAAAACATGATTTTATTAAAAAAATATTTTACCTGATCTTGCATTGTGAAGGGTTGTCTAAACGTTTGCTGATTATTTCCCAAGTTAGTGCCAAGACTAACTTAACTTCACTTCCAGATTCTTCAAGATAATCCTTGGTTCTCAAACATAAACATTGCATGGTAATGTTGCATCACTCTTTTTGGTCATGATTTCTAATCATCTTTAATCAACTTGTTTATATTGTACATAGCCCATTAGTCTTCATTATTCTTTAATTCTGCTTGGTAGTTTAGTTAGATTGTTTTAGCATAGTAAATAGTTTGTTGATTGAAATATGTTTGACTTTGAGTTGACTTATTTTTGTTAATAAATTCTTGTATTTTAAGAAATTGTGTGAATTCATTCCATATATGTGCAGAGTTTATGCTGTTCAATAATGTCAGAGCTCGTCTCACACCTTTCTATTCTGTCCTAATACCATCGCCTTACTGGGCTTGTATTCACAGGACAATCCTTAACAGACTGAAATATTATTTGGTAAAATATTAAAATATGAATATTAAAATATGAATATTAAATATTAAATAATATTCTCAGATTCATATTTACAATAGACGACTCCTTAAAGGATGAGTTGGTCCTAATTGATGAACCCCCTACACTAGATGAAGCAATTTCGTTAGCTATTAAGGTTGACAATAGAATAAGGGAGAGAAGAAGATCTAGAGCTGAAAGGTTTAATTTTAAACCACAGCTAGCCACTAGCTCTCTATCCACAGCTAAGACACCACCTCAACAAACTGCAGCTGAACCTGAGCCCATGCGCACCAGGTTAACTTTTGAGGAAAGACAGAGACGCAAACTAACCAAGCAGTGTTTTTACTGCGGCTCACCTGATCACTTCGTAGCAACTTGTCGTATTTGCCCCAGGCAGCCAAAAGACAGGGTCCACCAACTATGAAGGGGGGGTTGGTTGACCACTTACAGTTTTGCAAAGCTCCCAGATTAAGCCTACCAGCTACTATCACATTTAATCAACACACTTTGACTTTGTCTGCCTTGTTGGATTCAGGCAGCGAACAAAACTTAATAGATTCTGACTTAGTCATCTGAGCAGGCATTGAGGTGGAACAACTTGCATCTCCTCGTTCCGTTCAAGCCTTAGACGGAAACAGATTGCAGCAGATAACCCAACAAACTAAGCCTCTAGAACTCTTACTGTCAGGTAACCATAGGGAAGAAATATCTTTCTTCGTGTTTCCAGTATCCCAGGGTTCCATAGTTCTAGGCTTCCCTTGGTTACAGAAACATAACCCTCATTTAGATTGGTCTGAGTGCCGCATCGAGTCCTGGTCCACTAGTTGCCATTCATCTTGTCTACAGTCAGCTTTCTCCCCGAATTTCCCTGAGCATATCAACAGGGAGGACGGGGTAATTGATTTGTCTCATGTGCCCACTGAGTACCATGATTTGAAAGGAGTTTTTAGTAAAGATAAGGCCCTGTCTCTACCTCCCCACAGACCTTATGATTGCGCGATCAATCTTCTTCCTGGTGCCCTCCAGCCTTCTAGAAGGTTGTATAATATCTCACATCCAGAACAGAAGTCTATGGAGAATTACAGGGGTTGGACAATGAAACTGAAACACCTGTCATTTTAGTGTGGGAGGTTTCAATGCTAAATTGGACCAGCCTGGTAGCCAGTCTTCATTGATTGCACATTGCACCAGTAAGAGCAGAGTGTGAAGGTTCAATTAGCAGGGTAAGAGCACAGTTTCTCTCAAAATATAGAAATGCACACAACATTATGGGTGACATACCAGAGTTCAAAAGAGGACAAATTGTTGGTGCACGTCTTGCTGGCGCATCTGTGACCAAGACAGCAAGTCTTTGTGATGTATCAAGAGCCACGCTATCCAGGGTAATGTCAGCATACCACCAAGAAGGACGAACCACATCCAACAGGATTAACTGTGGACGCAAGAGGAAGCTGTCTGAAAGGGATGTTCGGGTGCTAACCCGGATTATGTCCAAAAAACAAAACCATGGCTGCCCAAATCACAGCAGAATTAACTGTGCACCTCAACTCTCCTGTTTCCACCACAACTCTCCGTCGGGAGCTCCACAGGGTCAATATACATGCCGGGCTGCTATAGCCAAACCTTTGGTCACACATGCCAATGCCAAACGTCGGTTTCAATGGTGCAAGGAGCGCAAATCTTGGGCTGTGGACAATGTGAAACATGTATTGTTCTCTGATGAGTCCACCTTTACTGTTTTCCCCACATCCAGGAGAGTTACGGTGTGGAGAAGCCCCAAAGAAGCGTGCCACCCAGACTGTTGCATGCCCAGAGTGAAGCATGGGGGTGGATCAGTGATGGTTTGTGCTGCCATATCATGGCATTCCCTTGGCCCAATACTTGTGCTAGATGGGCGCGTCACTGCCAAGGACTACCAAACCATTCTCGAGGACCATGTGCATCCAATGCTTCAAACATTGTATCGTGAAGGCGGTGCCGTGTATCAGGATGACAATGCACCAATACACACAGCAAGACTGGTGAAAGATTGGTTTGATGAACATGAAAGTGAAGTTGAACATCTCCCATGGCCTGCACAGTCACCAGATCTAAATATTATTGAGCCACTTTGGGGTGTTTTGGAGGAGCGAGTCAGGAAACGTTTTCCTTCACCAGTATCACGTAGTGACCTGGCCACTATCCTGCAAGAAGAATGGTTTAAAATATCTCTGACCACTGTGCAGGACTTGTATATGTTATTCCCAAGACGAATTGACGCTGTATTGGCCGCAAAAGGAGGCCCTACACCATACTAATAAATTATTGTGGTCTAAAACCAGGTGTTTCAGTTACATTGTCCAATCCCTGTATATTAGTGACTCCTTGACTCTAGGTATTATTAGGCCTTCTTCCTCACCTCTTGGGGCAGGATTTTTCTTTGTGGGTAAGAAAGACGGCTCGTTACGTCCATGCATAGACTATAGGTGCTTAAACCAAATCACAGTTAAAAATAAATAGCCACTCCCACTCATCACCTCAGCCTTTGAACCAGTTCATGGTGCAACAATATTTTCCAAATTAGATCTTAGAAATGCTTATCATCTCGTCAGGATCTGCCAGGGGGATGAGTGGAAGACGGCCTTCAAGACACCGTTGGGCCATTTCAAGTACCTGGTCATGCCTTTCGGAGTATGTAACGCACCTGCTGTTTTCCAGGCCATAGTTAACGACGTTCTCAGAGACTTTTTGAATATTTTCATTTTTGTATATTTGGACGACATTCTCATTTATTCTAAGGACATTGAAGAACATTGCAGACACGTTCGCCAGGTACTCCAGTGCCTTTTGAAAAATCACCTGTTTGTGAAAGCCGAAAAGTGCTAGTTTCACCAGCCATCTGTCACATTTCTGGGCTACATCTTTGAAGGTGGACAGGTACGTTCTGACCCAGAAAAAAGTCAAGGCTGACCTGGAATGGCCTGTACCGGACTCACGCAAAGCACTACAGCGTTTTCTTAGATTTGCGAACTTCTACACATGGTTCATCAAGGACTATAGTCTAACAGCTGCACTCCTCACTGCATTAACTTCTTTCAAGGTCTCATTTTCCTGCTCACCTGAGGCTAAAACTGCTTTCCAGGCATTGAAAGGAGAAATTCTCTCTGGCCCCCATATTAATTCACCCCAATTCTTCCAAGCAGTTTATTCTGGAGGTTGACACTTCAGAGACCGGGGTTGGGGCTGTTCTGTCTCAGAACTCTGAGAACGGGAGATTTCATCCTTGTGCTTTTTTTCTCCCGTAGGTTAAGCAACGCTGAAAGAAACTATGATGTGGGTGACAAGGAATTACTGGCCATAAAACTTGCCCTTGAAAAGGCGCCAATGGCTGGAAGGATCTGAGCAGTCCATTCAAGTCTGGACAGATCATAAGAACTTGGCCTACCTCCGAGCTGCCAAAAGACGCAATCCATGCCAGTCTCGGTGGTCTTTATTCTTTTCTTGTTTTAAATTGACCAGGCCCCAAGAACACTAAGCCCGATTCCCTGTCCAGAAAGTTTGCCGCTGATGATTCGGTGAAGGAACCAGCTCCCATTCTGATTTCTGTTGTCCACTTGGACAGTAGGAGCACTCGGGTGACAAATAGAAGAGCTTATTAACAGAGCTCAGCAACTGGAGCCTGACCCTGGCACAGGACCGCCAAACCGCACCTATGTCCCATCTCATGTACGCACTAAGCTTATTGAGTCGCTACACACAGCTAAGTTTTTGGCTCATCCTGGGATGAGCAAACCCATAACATTGGTTCAGAGAAGGTTTTGGTGGCCATCTATACATAAAAATGTCAGAGATTTTGTTTAAGCCTGCGCCACCTGTGCCAGGAACAAATCCAGTAACCAGCCTCTTACAGGTCTTCTCCAACCCCTCAGCATCCCTAATCGACCATGGTCTCATATTGCTTTAGATTTTGTTACTGGACTACCTCTCTCGTCATGTATGACTACTGTTCTCATGATCGTTGACTGCTTTTCTAAATCATGCCATCTCACTCCCCTCAGAAAACTTCCATCAGCTCTATAAACAGCAAAACTCCTCACTAAGCATGTCTTTCGTCTCCATGGGATACCTCAGGACATTCTGTCGGACTGAGGTCCACAGTTCATCTCTCAGGTTTGGAAACAGTTTTGTTTAGCCCTAGGAGCAAAGTTTCACTAACTTCTGGCTTTCACCCTCAGTCCAACGGTCAAACAGAGAGGTTAAATGAACAACTGGAATCCACTTTACGCTGCCTCACATCCACGAACCCCACATATTGGTGCTCGTATCTACCTTGTGTCGAGTACGCACTCAACTCTTACATCTCTTCAGCTACTGGTCATTCTCCCTTTGAAGCATCTATTGGGTATCAGCCTCCTTTGTTTTCCGCTGATGAGAAGGATATCACAGTTTCATCTGTCCATCAACATGTCCGCCGCTGCAGAACCATCTGGAACTCAACCATTCAGGCCCTTTACCGAACTGCTGACGAGAAGAAGCGTTTTGCTGACCGGAAACGCCGACCTGCACCCAAGTATCAGCCTGGACAAAGGGTCTGATTAAGCGGCACGTGATGTGCCACTCAAGTCCATGTCTCGGAAACTATCGCCTTGTTTCATCGGACTGTAAAAGATAGAGACTGTAATCAGCCCCTTTGCGGTTCACCTTCGCCTACCGGCAAGCCTTCGGATACATCCTACGTTCCATGTGTCGCAAATAAAGCCTGTGGTTGATAGAGCTTCTACGTTTTTATCAGACAGTCAAGAAAATCTGTGCTTCGTTTTAAACATTGCGAGGATTAGAACAAATTTTCACTTACCATCTTTCCAATGCTGAGATATATTATACCCATCTTAGATTGGTGTAAATGTTGCCTAGATCCATATAGCTAATTTCAGTAATTCACTAGTATTGTTACACAGTTATATTTTTATTGTTGCAGAAATCAGTTAGGCCAGTCAGCATATAAAACAGACAAACTGCCAATTTCACCCTGACCGTAAGCATTGGTCAGCAGTGTGTTGGTCTGAAGTGGTGTCATGTTGCACTCAAGCCACAATAAAATAAAAACAAAAATTAAATTAAATTTTCAGACTTGACTTAGACTCGTTCTCTGGATATCAAGTGTCATGAAAAACATCTGTCTCATATGATCAGGGGACATTAACAGCAAAAACCCATGAGGTTTAAAAAAATCAAAACCCTGCTTGTTGGATTTATGATAATGAATTGTGATATTAAGAGGAGTTAACCCATTTAAAATATTTTTTAAACAAAAATAAATGTTTCTTAAGGGATAAATGCACCTAATCAGAATCAGCTTTATTTCACAGGTTTGTCCACAGATGAAGACTCCAGCAACAGTTGAAGTACTGGGAAACAATTTTATTTACAGACAAACACTTTGGTCTGTTAACAAAAATGTTCTAGTTCAGTGCAGAGAACAGCTGCTCTTGACCCTCACAATCATATTGCAGCTGTAAGAATGGCACAATTATGCAGAACAGAGGGGCATGCAGAACTTCCAGCACAAAATGCCTCCCTTCACCACAGAGGACTTCGACAAACCTTTACAGAAATTGGCTGTGTTGGAGATGAAAATCCACCAACTAGAAGTGAATGTGGAGGTGAATATGGGGTACAACGATGATTCAACTCTGCCTGTGATCCCAAACAGTGACAGCCAGCTCAACAACTCAGCCGGCAATCAGAACACTTAAAATTAACCTTTTCGGCAGACCCCCCTGGCATGTTTTAGGGGCATGCCCAAAAAATCAAGGTGGACGACTCACTGGAAGAGCTCAGCAAGTAAATAAATTAGAATGGCCAGAATTACAGAGAAATGTCCCCGTTTCCCTGGGAAAAGGAGACTTCGACAGTGAGCTGCTGTCACAACAACTGATATGAGTGAGACAGCTGGAAATAATGGAATTCCACTCCAAAACAGATTTGATCCACTACAGAATGAAAACCAGGAAAATGATCCATCTTCTGAGAACAATAAAAGGTTTGAGAGCAACCTTCATTCTAAACAGTCTTCTCCTAAATTGCCAGAGAAAAAGCGCCCCACCAGACCAATAACCCTAATAGTGGGCAACACAGCAACCTTACTATAGACTGTGGAGCCATGGATGACGTGGCTAAGAAAAAATCAGAAGGATTGAAGGAGGATTTCACTCGTCTTCTGAATATTGTTGGAGGTCTCAATATCAAGGTGTTTCTCAGCAGACCCTTTGCACCGATTTTCTGTGGAGATGAGATTTTTTCCAGACTTTTGATGATTAATAAGTGGTTGAAAAAAACATGTGCCACCACACCTGTGAACTTCATCAACAACTTTAATATTTTTTGGGAAAAAAGACAACTCTTCAAGCAAGATGGTTTCTGTTTTAACAAGCCAGGAGCCAAACGTCTCACATCTAATCTCTTCTATTCAGTAAATAATCCGCCAGCAGCTTCAACCTTCAGCAGAGAACATGGAGTATCAACAACAATGATAACGCTGCCTCCAACAGCTCCAGCAGAAACAATCAGCCAGTTGGCTGAGAAAGAGAGGTCATCATAAACGGTCTCCCCATCGAAATCCACAGGAGAAGTGAACCCCCCCATTATACCCCCATCCCCCCAAACCCAGACCCAGACGGCACAGAACTCTCCCATCTCCCCGCTGAGCCCGCTTTTTGCTTTACTGGATTCTGATAACATGAAAGGAGCTCTTAAGATCGGGACCCAAATGGCTCTGAACTCTCCTACATTCAACACCCCCCGTGGCCGAGGCCCTGCTACTAAACCAACATCTTCCAAATGCCACAGACCTCCACCACCACCTCCTAATCTATCTCCTCCTAATCAGGACCTTCAAATCACTTCTCTGTAATACAGTCTGGGCCCCAGTGGTAACTCTATCAGAAATGAGCATGTCCAGGAAAAACTTGGGCCCCTAATAGGAGGTAGTTGTAAAATCTCTGTGCTTATATGTGAAAGAAAGAGCAAAGCCAAAAGGATAAGAGACAGTAATAAACAATGAACAAAAGCCATAAACTGTCAGGTACAACCAGACACAGAGTTAATATCAGCAACTAAGTCATATAAACTGGCGTTATTGAACATTAGATCTGTCAGGAAAATAATTTTTTATCAATGACTTAATTACTGACCACGATCTTTATGTTATGTTTTTAACAGAAACATGGTTACATGAATTTAATGAAGCTCCCATTCTGATAGAGGCGATGCCTCCGAACTATAATTTTCTTTGGGAGAGCAGACAGCAAAGAAAAGGTGGAGGGGTGACCACTTTGTTTAAAGATTTATTAGAGTGTAAAAAAGTATTTCTGGGCAAATTTGACTCTTTTGAATATTTGGCTCTCCAGGAAAAGAGCCCGTTCCGAACCATGTTCTTAAATATTTATAGGCCTAAGTCCAAAACAAACTTTATCAGTGATTTTAATGTACTTTTATCTGTGATATGTGTTGACTATAACTGTTTAATTATTGTGGGAGACTTCAGCATTCACATGGACAATCCTGAAGACAGAAGAGCAATAGATCTATGTGACACTCTTTTGGTTTGACTCAACATGTTAAACAGCAAACGCACAAACAGAGACATATTTTGGACTTGATCATCACTAAGGGTCTAAACATTTCCAAGGTGTCTGTAACTGATGTTGCTCTATCTGACCACTTTTCTGTTATTTTTGAAAGCATCATCTGCAATGACTCAGTTTGCCAAAGAGACATGATAAGAAAACACATCTTTAAGGACAGTGCAGCTTAAACCTTTAACCAGATTTACTCTTCTACCTCCACTTTGCCCTGTAACACTGTAGATGAGCTGGTAGATAACTTTCATTCTAAAATGTCGGACGTCACTGATTCAATTGCTCCAATTAAAGTGAAAGTCGTTTCTGGGAAGAAAATGTCTCCATGGAGAAGTGCTCCACCAGTCAGAAGTGGAAAAAAAGGAGTGTCGAAAAGCTGAACGCAGGTGGCAAAATACAGGACTCCAGGTTCACTATATTATCTATAAAGAGAGACTATACAGATATAACCTACAACTGAAAAATGCAAGGGAATATTTATTTTCTGAGATCATCAGCAAAAACATTAACAATAATCGTGCATTATTTGCCGTGGTCGAAAGGCTAACAAACCCTCCTGTAACTGTAGCATCTGAACTCCATCCTACCAGGACCTGCAATGAATTTGCTAAATTCTTTACTGAAAAAACCCAAAAGATCATAGGGGCAGTCAGCACATCCACATCAACTCCAGTACCAATGTTGTCTCCAACTAGAACGGATTTTGACAACATTTCCCAATTTCATCAAATAAACCACAAAATCTTAGAAGAAATCGTACAGCAACTAAACTCTTCTTCCCGCTGTCTCGATCTTTTACCCACAGCTGTCCTTAAGAAAGCTTTGCCTGTAATAACATCTGATTTAACACAAATAATAAACACGTTCCTTTTGTCAGGTGTTTTCCCCCAGGCCCTAAAAACAGCAATTATCAAACCTCTATTGAAAAAGAGCAACTTGGAAAAGCTGCTACTACAGAACTACAGGCCTATATCAAACCTCCCCTTCATCAGTAAGATAATTGAAAAAGCTGTGTTTCAGCAGTTAAACAACTTCCTAAAAACGACCAACCGCTTCGATGTCTTCCAGTCAGGCTTCCGTGCTCACCACAGTACAGAGACTGCTCTTGTCAAGGTGTTCAATGACATCTGTATAAATGCAGACAGTGGAAGAACCACAGTGCTGGTATTATTGGACTTTAGTGCAGCATTCGACACTGTTGATCACTCCATTTTATTAGAGCGCCTGGAAAAATGGGTCGGCCTTTCTGGTACAGCACTCAACTGGTTTAAATCCTACTTGAAGGACAGGGACTTTTTTGTGTCAGTAGGTAACTTTACATCAGAGAGCAAAAAATCACATGTGGCGTTCCCCAAGGGTCCATCTTAGGGCCCCTCCTATTCAATATCTACATGCTCCCCCTAACTCAGATTTTAATAAACAATAACGTAAGTTATCATAACTATGCAGACGACGCTACACATTACGATGTCACCAGGTGACCATGAACCCATTCAAGCGCTGGGTAAATGCTTAGAAGAAATCAATGCATGGATGGGCCTAAATTTTCTTCAGCTGAATCAAAACAAAACTGAAGTAATAATCTTTGGACCAAAGGAAGAGCATTTAAAAGTTAGCACACAGCTTCAGTTAATACAGCTAAAAACCTGGGTGTAGTAATGAACTCAGACCGGAACTTTCAGTGGCACATAAAGGTAGTAACTAGGTCGGCCTTCTATCACCTAAAGATCTCCAGGATTAAAGGAATAATGTCTTAGCAGGACCTTGAAAAACTAATTCATGCATTCATCTTTAGTACAATTGATTACTGCAACGGTGTCTTCACAGGCCTGCCTAAAAAGTCGATCAGACAGCTGCAGTTGATCCAGAATGCTGCTGCCCGCGTCCTCACTAGAACTAAGAAAGTGGAGCACATCACCCCGGTTCTAAAGTCCTTACACTGGCTCCCTGTAGCTCAGAGAATACAGTTTAAAATACTTCTGTTAGTCTATAGATCACTGAATGGATTAGTCAGTGTATCAACCAGCCAGACCTCTCAGGTCATCTCGCTCAAATCTACTCTGCGTACCCAAAACCAGAACCAAACATGGAGAAGCAACTTTTAGTTCTTATGCTCCACTAATCTGGAATAAACTGGCAGAAAACTGTAAAAGCGCCGAAACCCTAAGTTGCTTTAAATCAAGATTAAAAACTTATTTGTTTAGAGTGGCCTTTGACTGTGCCATCTAGGCATGATTAGTTGCGTTTCAGTCCAATTTTCCTTTCATTTTCTTGTCCATCATTCTATACTCTTTATTTTATTTAACTTTTTAAATTACCTCTGTTGTTTGATTTTATCATTTGATTTGTTTTTCTGTCTCTGTATCTCTGTTTATTTGCTTTGTGATTGTATTGTAATTGTATGTACAGCGCTTTGAGTGTCTCGTTGCTGAAAAGCGCTATATAAATAAACTTACCTTACCTTACCTTTCATTGTTCCATTGTTTTTCTCCATTTCCTGGTCTGTGGTCTGTCCTGCCCTAGTCTTTTCTGTCCAGTAGGTGTAATGATTGTCACCCGCGTGGCTTTGGTTACAGGGTATAGTTCACTTGCAAAAAGTGAAAGCGAACCCCACCAAACAAAAAACATGAAATCCACTTTTGGTCTGCACCAAACAAGCGGACCTGGTGTGAATACACCCTAAGTTATTTTTCTTGTAATATGTTTTATACTGAGTTTTAAACAAAAGAGGAGGATATGGCTGAATAAGTTCAAATATGCATGATTTCAGTCTGGGCACTCAGACTTTTTTGCAAATAGCACTCTCTAGCACCTAGTCCAGGATGTGTGGGGTCTGCAGAGATTTTAGCTTCCCTTAGACTTATATCATATCAAGCCCCCTATCTCACAGAACGTCACAACAGCAAGGCAAGGGCTTTGCGCAATGCCACCCCGGCCTCCGCCCATAAGCGCAACAGAGCAGACAGCACCGAGCACCGTACACACAACGGACCCCCTCACCACACACCAAGATGGGACAAACTCACCCGGCAAGAGGTCCCTGGCCAGTGGCACGCACCCGGAGCCGGCGGCCCCCACCATGCTGCTGCAACTGCACAAACAAACAATGGTAGACTGCAAGTGAGGCTGCGACTTCAGTGACGTCAGTGAAAACCCCTCATTTAGTATCTCAAATTGACCTAATAGACATGGTATGGGACTGTGAAAGGAAACCATAGAAAAGCTATGCATACATCAGGAGTCTGTGTAAATATATGTTGGCAGTAAAATGAAACTCTCTAAAATGCAGAGAATAGTTTCACAAACTTTATGGATTAATCAGGTTATGTTCATGTGTTCTTGCTCAACTCTCAGCATAAAGGCATAAATTAAGTTTTTATATAGTAGTTTAAAGAAGGCAATGAGATCAGCTATTAAAAATACAAGAATGATTTCTGTTTCAAATGGAAAATAGTATTGCTTTCAACATTCAAGCATAAAATAAATAAAAAAAACCTTGGGAACATTTAAAGACCACATCAGAATTGTTTCATAGCAGAAGCTTATATCAGATTCTCTGTGAACTCATTAGAAGCGGAAGCTATGTTGTCTGGACAACAACACTGAGCAAGTTGTCATTTACCCTGCCGCTCACTGCCGATGGTTGTGTTTGAACAAGTTAATTGGTGGAGATTGATTTTTTTATCCTCTTGGAGATCCACACGTTTTCACAGATGGGCCTAATCTGGATATTTATTTGATTGGTATACATGAGGTATTAGGGATCAAGTCGTTTGTTAGAGCACAAACTCACACTAGAGTGGTGCTGTTTTGTTGTTTGCGGCTGCGATTGTCATTTTGGAGCAGTCAATAACCACAGACAGCTTTTCGATAACAAACTTGTGTTCTCATACAGTGTATCAAGAAAGTGTCTGAAAAAGATTAATTAAATGTCGTTGCAACAGTAATTTCAGGGTAAATAATGTGATGGGCAAATGTGATGTGAACATCGTCATAACTCTGGCTTATATACTGTATCTGTGTTCCGCTGTAGCTTTCTTGTCAGCCTGCTTTATGAGAGATGGGAATTTTAAGTGATTTTAAATGCTTTCTGCATAAAATTCAAACTGTTATCCCAAATCAAGGAAACACTTAAAATATAAAAGCAGACATTTTCAATTTAAAATCATTCCTTATTTTCAGCTTTAAACATGCTGCTCACTCTCAAAACTCTGATTTCACACTTATAAATCTCCTGCTTGTTGACAAAGATGCTCTGCTGTCCCTCAAAACGTTGTCTTCGCACTGAGATATAATTGCCTCTTCAACACATTTTCTCTCATTTTTTGGGTCTTTCTGCTTGCGCTGAAACATCTTACCTGCACAAATTAAACCTGTTCACTCAAGTCTGTTCCCTCTGCTCGCAGATTCTGTTTGCTCTCTCTTGGACAAAATTGGTAACCCTGCCTAGTAACAGCTCCTGCCTTTAGAATGATTGTGTGTGACTTTTACATCACTGTCTTCTTTTGGGTGCATCTATTTTTGAGCAGTGTTCACCACAAATGTTGGAAAAATAAAAGTTAGGTTTAAACAGTTCACTGAGGCTCGTTGAAACATACTGTGCTATTTTTCAGGTATCTGTAAGCTTATTATTATTTATTTATTATTTATTATTAAGCTTATCTTTAAGGTATTTTTGATGTACAGTGTTCACAGTTTGATTTTACAGTTTTAAACTCAGTTTATTTATTTATGTCCAGGCACAAATGGTAAACAAAAGTCCCAGAATTACCATGTCCAAATTTAGAGCTTCTTAGGGTCACAAACAAACTATTGTAAGCATATGGCATTTGCTTATTCCTTGAAAGGTATAAGTAAATAGAATAAATGTAATATGCTAATACTCCCAAATAGTGACCTGTCCAAGGCGTATCCTGCCTCTCGCCCCATGACCACTGGACATAGGCATCAGCCCCCCACGACCCTGCAAGGAATAAGTGGGGTTGGACGGAATGTGCTCATCACTGGCTCTTTCAGACCTTTGATGTTATGAGAAAATCACATGTGGACCTTTGCACATAAAATCTGAGAACCAAACAGTGATAACTGATGGTACAGTGCTGAGGTTGAATGTAATGAGATTCCTTTTCAGTTACATCGAATTACTAATTTTTATTTGAAAGAATATGCTTTTGTCAGACCTTTGCACAGATATGAATGGTAAATGGTAAATGGACTGAACTTATATAGCGCTTTTCCAGTCATACAGACCACTCAAAGCGCATTACACTAGCGCCACATTCACCCAATCGCACTCACTAACGCTCACACATTCATACACCGATATGCAGATCGGTAGGCAACTTGAGGTTAAGTGCCTTGCCCAGGGGCACATCAACATATGGCAGGAGGAAGCTGGAATTGAACCCACAACCTTCTGACTGAGCCACAGTCGCCTATATTGACAGTAATATGACAAAATAAAGTGACATGGAAAATTCTGTTCCAGAACACCCTATTAGTTATTGGTCATTAATGGTTGGACTGTTACTAGACTGCTTGTTTAGTCCTATTCCTCTTCTGACAGGAACATGCAAACAAGTTTGGCCATTTTAGAAATGCTTCTGCATTGTTGTTTACTTATGGCCATTCTCAGATTTTTATAAGATTTCTAGTCCAAAAATATTGACAGGATTTACAGACCTTGACATGTGCCAGTATTGTTTAGGTAACATTCCCTATGGGAAGGGGAGCATGGAAGCATGTTGGTTAGTGCTGATGCCAACGGCAAGAAGACGTTTCCAGGTTCAAACCTTCCAGTGTAGAGCTGATATGTCCTCCTCCCTGTGTGAGTTTTCTCTATTCACTCTAGCTTTTCTCTCACAGTACAAAAGCATTCTCAATTGGTTGAATAGAAATTCTAAATCTCCCTGTTGTTCAAGTGTGTGTGTCTCTGTGTTTGACCTATGATCTATCCTGGGGATTGCCTCTCAACCACAAGGTATAACCACTAGATGTGTAACAATGAATCTAGCCCAATGCTGGTGTAATGAAAGTCTTCATTACTATTTCTGAAACCCATTTAAATTGTTTTTGTTTAAAACTGAACCAAGGAGAAACAGTTTTAAGTATTTTATTGTTAATGTTTATGTTTTGGTACTCTCTTCTCAGCTGGTTCTGGTGAAGGCACGTCCTCTGAACTAAACAAACAATTAAACAATAAGTACTTAAACCTGTTACATTACTGGTGAAAGACTGGTTATACAGTACACTGTAGTATTTATTGTACATGTAACTTCACTGTGTCTCTTCCTCTATAGGTTGTTTAGGCTAAAAGATTCCCCAGGGGTCTGAGCACCTTTTAAAGGTTCTGGAAGAGACCATTATGGATTGGGGGAAAGTAAATTGTACTTTGAGATTGTGTTATAGATTTGTAATCTTGGAATTGATATGTGTTTTTAGATATTTTCTATGGTGAATTAATTTGGTAAATAAAGTATTTAGATGTTGTAGCCCTTTTAGATGTTTGTTAGAGTATGTTTGATCCATTATGTATGTTCTGGTTACCCTGTTTCATGATAAGTCTGTCAATTAGTGGGTGTAGTAAAAGGCTGCCTGCTAATGTTGTGAGCTGCTGCTGAGACCACAGAGTTGGTGCCTTTTCTTAAATGTTGGTGAACACCTGGTTGGTCTGCACCTTATCTCTGCCTCAAGCCTCCTACTTAATCCAGCTGCTAAGGATCATTCTAACAGCTGGTCTTATGAGAACGAGACAAGATGAGCTTTTAATAATATTTTGAGAAAAACTAAGAATCCCTAGTTTTTGTTTTCATAGCTATAGTAAAGGTTTTATAAATCACAGCCAATGTTTTAAATAATCTGTATTTTAGGATAATCTAGTTCAGGTTCGACTAGTCCATATGTTGTGGTTTTTATGCCAAATTCTTTCATACTTCCTGTTCAGGTCTACTGTCGGCTCAACCGTCAAGTCTGTGTGACATAGAATCATGTCATCTAAACTCGTCCACTTGGGTCTGCTAGGTGTCTCTGTGGACGTTTGTGTGCAGTGCAGATTTTTGTGTCCATGGTGCCAGAGCTTGTCACCAGGGGGAGGAATAACCTCAGTCAGAGGGCGGAGACAAACATGAACCCCTATGAGGCAATTTTGATAAATGTATGTCTGAAAAACATTTAATAGAAATCAAAAAAAGACATGACTATAAGAGTGGATTGTAAAATATGTCTGCTAGCTGTGTGAAGATGCTGTGAACCTCCAAGAAGTCTATGTCCGATCTCAGGAAATATCTTGCAGTAAATTCAAACAGCCATAATAATTAACACGAAACAACATTTCACATGTGTCGTGTCACATAATACTTAATGTGAACTGAGACATGTTTTAGCTCCAGATTTTAAAAAGTAAGTAGAAAGCAAATAAATGTAACCACGAACAATACTTTGATAAAGTAATTTAAATAAATGGAGTTACAGAGCCAACTCTGAGAACAGGCTGACAACTGTAAGGACTATCTCTGAACGTTTGTTTCTAGAAGCAGTCCCTGAGTGCGTTCTAGCCGCAAGCACAATATTCATTCAGCATCCCAACATTTGAAGCACACTGATGAAAATGGGAACAATGTAACGGTTCGATGCAATCGTTTCACTTCTTTGGCAGAAGAATTTAGTTATAGACTGGCTTATAAAAATACAAATGCACCAAATCTGTTTTGAATTAAGCTGAAAATATTGCATACTGGATCATTTCAGTATAATGTGGATCATAGTGTTATTGCACATGACAGTATTTAATTACAATTTATTAAACTCACTGGGGCTTCAAAAATAAACTGAATTGAATTGGACTGATTCATGCAAGCTATGATGGGTTGACAGTTAAGGAAAAAATCAGTAGATCATCAAACTAGGCAGTACTCAGGATCTGGGAGCAATCATTAAGTTTCGTGTATTCTTAACTGCATTGGTCATTAAGCTGTTTTCAGTCAGGAGGTGATAACCTGAAGCTTCCATATTCAGCATTGTCAAAAGCACACCTTATGAAGCTTATCAGTTCCAATAAGTGTGCTTTCGAACATGTTTCATTGTGAAGAACATGTGGAGTAGCTATTACTTTCAGTCTCTACTCTGCTTCCTGATCAGGAGCTCCAGAAAAATGTCTAAAATCACGGTTTTTAACCGATGAAATATTACAAGAGTTCTATGTAGAGAAGTCAAGGGAGACATTGTTACAGATCAGTGGTCTGTTTCATGTTGCTAATCACAGCTCTGTTTGCACACACTGCATCTTAACCTTTAAGAATACCACTTTTTTAAAGAAACATGAGCAGTTTTAATGCATTTTTAACAAAGGCCCTTGCCCAATCACAGTTAATTCATGAGCTAACAAAGGGCGACAATTATATTTTCACATAGGGCCATCATTAGAAAACTTGTGTTTGTGTTGTTCAGGTTTTCTATGTCTTATATTAAAATTAGTTTGTTGAACTGAAACATTTAAGTGCAACACACAAAAAAAACAAAAAAAAAACTTAGGGAAACTGTTTGGATAAAATGCCTTTTCATGGCACTCTGTGCCTCAGGAATGTTGGATTTATCAAGCTATTAGAGGGCCTTGAGTAATTATTTCACCCGAGTTCATACCAAGGGTAGGTCGTGTTTGCTTTTTTAAAGCCTGTTTTTATTTAATTAAAGTAAACACAAGGACCCATATGGGACAATCAAACTGCAGCACTGAACCTCGTTCTGATAATGATAAACAGCATAAACTGACGTTGCTTGGGAGTCTAAAAATCTCAACAGTACAAGCCTCTTTCTAACATTATAGTTAAAAACCTAACCTTGGGATACAGTGCTGTATTAGTCCTCAACCTTGGATGTTCTGGGATTTCTCTTGATGTTTAAAACTTATCTTTGGATGAAATTTGATGTTCAGGGAGCAAAATAACTTCTGTTTCTGTTTAGTAAGATGGCTGAGTGGACGGCCATTTGATATTTTGCTTCAGTAGCTGAGAAGGATTTAAAGTTGCCGCCAGAGATTTGTCAACTTTTTTGTAGTTGGTCTGAGAGTACCTATGCCTGTAATTTAATTTGAATTATAGAATACAGCAGGGGAATGAAGAGACGGGATTTTTATTTTATTTACATCCAATTTCCCTCTCTGTATATGTTTATTCTAGTTTACATACTCTTCTGGATCTCTGATCTCTCTTTAGTTTCCTCTCCAGTTATTGTTTCTTTCCATCTGTTTGTTTCACTACATCCTCCTCTCTTTTTCTATTTTCTCTTCTTCCTGTTACTTCACTCTTGATCTCATTCCAGTGTTATCCATATGTCTCTTTATTACACCATTCTTTCATTAACAATATTTGGTAAATTCATTTTCTTATTTTTCTGATCAGAATTTGTATTTCCTTTGTTCATTTATTTCATACTCTAGGGTGGAAATAATTAAACAGTGTTGCTTAAACTAATGTGGTCTACAGAACAACAGTTAATCAATAACTACATTACCATACCCAAATAAGAAAAAGGCTTTTTAACCTTTTATTTTTCCATTTAAAAAAAAGTAATTTAAAGCTGGTTATTTTGGTTTTCTTGCCTAGTTGTTCTATGGAGACTGCTATGCTGTCAAAAAGCAAAATAAAAACAGATGTCATGAAATTCAGTGCAGACAATAAAGAAAATGGTACAAACAGTTTCTCATGACCATTAATGTATATTTACAGCCAGGGGCCGTGTTTACTTGTGTTTTTGATTAAGAGGGGATATATCTAAAGGGTTTAGGGACCATCTACATATTCCTTTATTCTATATGTTTTTTATCACAATAACTGTTTTGCACTGTACTTTCAACAAAAAAAGTGGACCGCCATTATGAATCATACATGTTTTATGCCAATGTCATCACGGCAGCTAAAATCAATGTACTCTTACTCATACTCGTCGTCTTCCGCTTTATCCGGGACTGGGTTGCGGTGGCAGCAGACTCATCAGAGACACCCAGATGTCCCTCTTCCCAGACACCTCCTCCAGCTCCTCCGGGGGGAGCCCAAGGCCTTCCCAGGCCAGCCGAGAGACATAGTCCCTCAAGCGTGTCCTGGGTCATTCCCTGGGCCTCCTCCCGGTGGGACGTGCCTGGAACACCTCCCAAGGAAGGCGTCCAGGCTAAAGCATCCGATATAGATGCCCTAGCCACCTCAACTGGCTCCTCTCGATGTGGAGGAGCAGCGGCTCTACTCCGAGCCCCTCCCAGATGGCCAAGCTCCTCACCCTATCTCTAAGGGAGTGCCCGGCCACGCTAAGGAGGAAGCTCATTTCAGCCACTTGTATCCGGGATCCTGTTATTTCGGTCATGGCCCTAAGTTCATGGCCATAGGTGAGAGTAGGAACGTAGACTGACCGGTAAATTGAGAGCTTCACTTTCCGGCTCAGCTCTCTCTTCACCACAACGGACCGGCACAGCACCCCCATTACTGCGGCAGCTGCACCGATCCGTCTGTCGATCTCCCGCTCCATTCTTCCCTCACTCGTGAACAAGACTCCGAGATACATGAACTCCTCCACTGGAGGGAGGAACTCCTGAAGAGGAGGACAAGCCACCTTTTTCCAGTCGGTAAATCAATGTAATCTTGAATCATTTTGTGACACCTTTTTGTCTTTTACTTTCTTAACAGTTTTTAGGCACTCAAGTTTTGGAGACACTAATATTATTGATTTCAATTAGAATCATTTTTTTTTTCAAGTAACTATGTTTTATCTTTGCACACTTTCTTGTTTGACTTTACTTGTTTTGTAATGGAAACAAAATGAAAGGCCACAATGTCCCAAAACATTGGCTGTGTCTTTTTTTAATTTCTTAATCTTAATTTAGAGAAAGATGATATGTCAGATTTTTAACTATGAGTGTGCAGAATGTAAAACATTACAAAAAATCTGGGCGACCAAGCTGTCAGGAGAACAAATAACATCCTCTTTTTTTCTCCTCTTTCTACTGGAGAAACAATCAGACTGCCGGGTTTTATATGTTTCAATGTATAGCTCTGATACCACTACTTTTATAAGTAGCAACAACCTGAACATCATTAGCATAGCAATCACAGAAAAAATCTAGAATCAATCCCAAAGGATAAATAGGGTGAAGAACAGAACCTGGTGAAACACCATGCTTAAGGGTACAATTCTACAATGACAATAAAGATGGTTAATATTGGTAAGGTGTGTTGGGTGTGACCCACAGCCATGGATTTCAACATTAAACTCCGGTACGAACTCTTCTGGAACTTTTCAAAATAAATTGCATCAACCTACTTCCGGCACAACATAGGAATCGGGGGTAACAGCGGACTTCCCATGATGCCTCTGTCTGAATAAGAGCACCCCCACTCCAACAAGCCGACCTCTTTCCACACGGCCTCTAGTGGGACCGGCCAGGGGAGGCCCAGCGCGCTGATGTCTCTTTGCTGGCAAACAGACATAAACTCTTCAACTGGATCCAAGGAAGCCATACGATCATCGAGCATATGCCAAGATAAGTACGAATTAAATACTGTCTGTGTATCCGGTATTTTCATTCATGAACGTCTTTTGGACAACATTCCTCACCACAGTTTATGAGGTTAGATTTGGGCAATTAAGGTGTAAGAGTTGCTTACTTTTTCCTCTGAGGCCTGTGAAGCAAATTGTCCCAGAGAAGTTCCCTACAGAGACGCACAGTCTCTATGAAGCTGAGCGGAGTGGTCGCCCAGTCTGGAAGGAAGACAACAGAGACCCCATCACCGTGCAGTGGTGTTGGCGGACACAACGAGCCGTTCTTCATCCACAGCTGGAGGTTAGGGGGAAGCTAACCCTTTGTTCACAGAACGAACGCACCTTCTGATCGTGAGAAGCTGAGGAGGTTAGTGGGAAGCTAACCCTTTGTTCACTGGGGATACCTTCTTCAAACTTCATCGTCTTTTGGACAACATTCCTCACCACAGTTCATGAGGTTAGATTTGGGCAGGACAACAGTTAGGATGAAGTGATCTGAACATTTACATTTATGAAGTTTGGTTTTGTTTTTTTGAAACTCGGCTATCTTAGTGCTAGCAGGCTATCTGCTTTTTGTGTGTTTTTAAGTCAAACTTTACTTGAAGGGTGATTTTAAACACAGAAGATTGCTCATAACGTGCCGTCCGCACTTATGCATATTAACCCTTTTATTAATGGTATTTTAAAAGTATGTGTTGATTCTGGTGCTAAGCTATTACCTTCTTTTGTTAGCTCAACTGCTAACCGGTAAGAACACATGCTTGCTACTAAAGAGTATTTAACAGAAAGGTTTTTAGTTTTCAAGCTAGTGAATAATAGTCCCTAAACATAATTTACTAGATTTGATAACTAAGTAAACACCATTAAGACCCATTTCTCCAGAAAGATTTGGCTCTTTTCCAAAAATACTCTTTTAATAATATTTCTTCAAATATTATTTCAATAAATAAAGGCAGCTAATTAGACACCATTGATAAATGGTCATCCAGAAGGTTGGTTTTATTCAGCAGATCATTATTTAAAACATTATTTTATTAAAATAATATTTTATCTGATCTTGCATTGTGAATGGTTGTCTAAACGTTTGCTGATTATTGCCTAAGTTAATTCCAAGACTAACTTAACTTCATTTCCAGATCCTTCAAGATAATCCTTGGTTCTCAAACATAAACATTGCATGGTAATGTTGCATCACTCTTTTGGTCATGATTTCCAATCATATTTAATCAACTTCTTTATATTGTACATAGCCCATTAGTCTTCCTTATTATTTAATACTGCTTGGTAGTTTGGTTGGATTGTTTTAGCATAGTAAACAGTTTGTTGATTGAAATATGTTTGACTTTGAGTTGACTTATTTTTTTAAATAAATTCTTGTATTTTAAGAAATTGTGTGAATTCATTCAATGTGTGTGCAGAGTTTTTGCTGTTCAATAATGTCAGAGCTGGTCTCACACCTTTCTATTTTGTCCTAATACCATCGCCTTACTGGGCTGGTATTCACAGGACAATCCTTAACCGACCAAAATATTATTTGATAAAATATTAAAATATTAATATTAAATATAAAATGATATTCTCAGATTCATAATTCTAACAGGTGGTTTAGCTGTTTGTTTAGCAGTCATTCAACCTAGAAATAAAAATCCACTACTCTAAAATGAAAATGTAATATTACCTTTCTGCAGTGGAATTATGAATTAAGTTGGGAGAAAGGCTCCACCCAAACCACTCTCAATTAAGAGCCACGCCTCACTATGAAAGCATTTCCATTCTAGAGTTCCTCAATGATGAAGTCTCATACCATCCTCGTCCTTTTACCCTCTTCTGTATTTATGTCTCTAGTTTCCTGATGGAAAAGTACAGAATTTTAGGACCTACTGTTTTATTCTGCACCTGGCAAAACCTGTTTATTTCTGAGAATTAAAAATAGGGAAAAAAAAGATTTTTTTTGAAAAAAGGTCATTTCTGCAAGAGGTATTCAGACATCCCACTGAGTTTGTTTGAAAGAGTATTAAGAAGTTTGAAGTTTCTCTAGTTGATCCTTTGGCTTTTCAGAAGCCCTTTGACTCAAAACAGCTGGACTGTAAAGGATATTTCTTCTTTAACATCAGACTTGTTTGCATCATTTTCCTCTAGAAATGTTTTTGGGGTTCATGTGTCTTTTCTACTGCAAAGACCTACGGGTAGTTTTTGTGATGAAACAGGAAATTTCTCAGATCTTTTCTTCAGTGATTGTTTTTTATATGTATTACTTACATTTTTCAGGATTGTTAAAATGACAAAGCCAAAATATGTGAGAAAAACATGCAAGCTGTCTTATAATGTTCTCAATATTTCACACGACCATCGTTTTACTTTCTTCCTGTTGCTTTTTATGTATTGCAGTGTGTTTCGGTGAGACTTCTTTCTACCTTTTACTCATTACACTCTCGACCTTCCTTGTGTCATAATCCTCAGGTGTTTGAGTTTTTGGGTTTCTTTAATGTTTCTGTTTTCTTAATTTTCTTGTTGCTAATGTTCTCTAGTTTTTGCCATTAGTTCGTTCTTTTGTGCTTAGTTTTGTAGTTTATTCTCTTAGTATTTATTCTGTTACATCTCTGTATATCTTCCCCCTTAAATAATAATTTCTTTGTGTCCTAGCTGAGCTCTGTTTACTTTCATTAGTCTCTGTCCCTCAGTCTCCCTGTGCTCCCTTTGCCCCAGATGCTTTACATTGTGACTCTGCTGCTTTCCTCGTCTGGTTTCCTTGTGTTCCTGTAAGTTTGCTGTTCTCATTAATAAGTCACTATGTTCATCACACGGTTCTTTACTTCAGAATGCCCTGACACGTTATGAGCCATAGTCCTGTATGTAGAACAAAATTACTAGTCCCCAAAGAAATATATTTATTTAATTCAAACTTCAAACCTAATCCAGATGTCTCCTCTGTCTGTTCTAAACAATGTCAATTTATTACGGACTGAGAAAAGCAACCCAGGCCATCATTGGTTTCCAACTGGTCTTTCATATTTAACTTTTTTCTTTTCTTTTGAAGTAACACACTATAATATTATGGTTGAATTACTTACTCCGCATGCCGTCAAATTCTACAGAAGCCTGTTAATGACCCATTAAGTAAAATTAGGGTTAATGCAGACAACATGCTGGGCAGGGTTGAGGGCCATTGCTTTTGAAGAAAACAAAACATTGGCTCTTTGAAAAATACTTTAAACTTAAATTAACTGGGGAGATTTCTTGTCTTTGAAAACAAAACAAAAATGCTATAATCATGAATCAGTTGCAAGTCAGCAATTATAATTTAATCTATTGTCCTTCATTTCTTTCATGATCACATTAATTGTGAAGAATGTGTAGTTGTATTTTCTATGTGTATTTTACACAGAAGTTGTTTTCCAGCGTGTTTCTTCCACTTCGGTAGTTGGGTAAAGGCCTGTCAGTTGCTTTGTTGGCATTTATACTGCCTTAGATGAGATGTGAATGAAACTTAATCTGGACTGCATTATGTGAGACAGTGCTGTGAACATTTATGTTATTTGTTAAAATAAGCAAAACGGCAAACTTTGTCCTTTCATATTCACTTAATATATTGAATGCTCTGCTGTACAACCTGTCTGTTGCAGATCTGTGGGTGAGCAGTACAGGGGTAGTATCAGTGATCACAATTTTGACCTGAGTTCCATGAAACATTTACACCACAGTTTTTACCTTCCCTGGATGACAGGGTGGATTTCTAGTACACACAGCATATGTACAGCTGCAGATAGGAGACTGCTGTGTTTTGGTTTTGACCAGTCCTATAACAACATCCCTCAATCAAATTGCACATACTAGCAGAGTGTTAGCAAACATCCTTTCATGTGGATTTATGTCCTCTTATGTTTCAGTTCCACAAACAGTCCAGGATCTCCGAGCAGAAACCTAAAGCAGACCATCAGAAGCAGCATTCCTTTGGCCAGCAGACTAATGATGCAAGCGCATCTCTTCCAATACCAAACAGTGTACTCTGCTATTGAACCTTGTTTGGTGTTATATATCAGATGAGATGATGGTGTTAATGTTAGTTTTAAAGAAGTAGTTGTTAGCTACCAAAGGCTTTATTGCATGAAGCTTATCTCAGTGTAGCTCCAAACTGTTTGAAACCCCAGTTATCCCAGGACAATAAATCTACTTTTGTAAATAGTCCTGATAAATACTGGTCTTGTTTTCACATTTCCTCTTAACTTTATCCAGTTTAACTGTCAAGAGAGTTGTTGGTCGCTATCAGCTCCATGTAACCTTTTAGTAACATCAGTGCTGCTTGACATTGAAATGGTTATTCCCCAATAACCGTATCTAAAGTAGAAAAATAAATGAAATAATTTACAGCTGTAGTAGATGTAGATATTTTATAAGTCTTGTCAGTCACAGACCTCAACCAATCCTAAACAACAGAATGCAGAGAAAGAGACACCATCTCAACAGACTATTTCAACCTCTCTTTACTCGGTGTAAAGTACAAAAGTTATTCTAGAGTGCAGAACAAACCAAAGGGGAGGAGGCCTCTGCAAAATAGAGTGTCTGCAAAGGAATACCTTTACCTGTTGGAAGAGGAAGACTCTGCTTTTGATAGAGAGACAGCAGATGAGAAGCTGAGTGTCACAAAGCAAATCTAAATAAGCAGTCTGACTGGAGAAGCTAAAGTCAAGTCCAAAAGGACTTTCTGCTTCATTCTCAGCTATTATTTGTAAGCTTGATTAATTTTTTGCACTGGTGGCTTTACACTTACTGCTTCTGACACATCGTGGTAACAGGATTTTTTCTAGACACGTTATCACTTATTTGTTCGGTTTAGACACCTGGACATATTTAGGGTCCGTTTTATTATACATGTTTATTTCACAGCAACATGGTACCTG
The DNA here is from genome assembly GCF_021462225.1 of Girardinichthys multiradiatus. Lineage (NCBI taxonomy): Eukaryota > Metazoa > Chordata > Actinopteri > Cyprinodontiformes > Goodeidae > Girardinichthys > Girardinichthys multiradiatus. Next base: position 6,861,866 of record NC_061815.1, read on the forward strand.
CCAAAAAATTTTGAAACTGCATATATAAATTTACTGTTCAGGTAATCATTTTAATTTTTAAAATGACTTTATTTAGGCTCTAATTTACGATTTCAGGGTTTGGTGTTTTTATTTAAAAAATCTAATTAAAATCTATACTCAGCTCTGCTCAACCAACCAACTTCTTTTGTGGCACACTTTGAAGGAAAATAAATAGACTTCAGGAGACTTATTGACAAGAAGCATCTTAAGAGAAAAATCCACCAAATGTAAATTTTCTTATACAGTGTACATGTTTCTTTAAATATTCTACACTGCTCTCTGCTCTTTCTTTCTCTTTCAACCTTAAGTTAACCTCTCCTCCTCTTTTAGAGGACAGTTATTTTTCTTATTTAAGCTACAGAGTGTCTGCCTTTGGACTGAAGCCTGGTGTTTTCAATCAGCTAGCATATAATAGCCACAATAAGACCAGAGAAAAGAGGAACAAGGCTGTCTTCAATACTATAATGGGGTTTCCCAGGGTCAATAGACAGGTTGGACTTCTATATCTGTACAAAGTAAGATGGTAGATTGACTGCTATATCATTTCTTGTTAGTAAGTGGAATGTAGCCTTAAAGTCCAGTGTATAGACTCAATATTCTGGCCAAAAAGTGCCAGAAACACAGAATGCATGGCTCTGCGTTATGGGACTGCTGTTTGAACTCTCTTGTTAGATGACTTTGAAAAGGACAGGTGAAAATAAGTGTGAGACTCAGACAGGAAGAAGTAGACCACAATATGATGTGCTTCAGGGAAAAGGAATGAAAGACTGGAATTAGAGGTGAAAAAGACAGCTCCTCTGGAGAAAAGGCAAAAGAAGATTATTCATTGTAAGAGACATAGGAGAGAATACTTTATTTAGCCTATGACATACTCTCCAATGATACCAGTAATTTTAAAATCTTTACAGGACATAGTTTGGGTGTTTTTCCTACTTAAAAACATGGCTAGTTCCATGTGATGCAGGGAAGCTATTTTGTGTTTCTCCTGTTGTCAGAGCAGGCCAGAAAGGGAGAGGAGCAGCTCAGTTCCTGAGAGAGAAATGTAGCCACCAGACACAAATCAGTGTCAGGCCTCTGTAATTGTCCCTGACTTGAAGGTGAATGGAGCACGTCATAATCACGTTATATCAGGTTTGATCATCTCCGACATGTCAGCTTGAAACTAATACTGTGTTCCATTTTCTACTCAAAAGTCAAACTCTTTCTTAGTAGAAAAATAACAATTTAATTGGAACAGCAACGGCAAGGCAGGTCAAGGAAGGTTATTTCAATATCACTATTTATGTACAGGGTAATTCAAACATCTCAAACATTTTCTAAATATAGGAAAGCTTCAATAGTCATATTTCCATTTAGTAAAAGAACCAACAGTTTTTGTACATCTCAGATTTTCAGACAGTTTATTCCAGAGCTGAAGAGCATAGAAACTGTAGCCTCACCTTGCTTGGTCCTGGTCCTGGAAACAATCCATGAGAAGGTCCATTATGACCTGAGGGGTCTACATGGCCCATACCTGAACAGCCACTCTGAAATGTATTTAGACCTGAGGCAATTGAGGGCTCTAAATACATTTCAAACCATTCAGTGTCTTTTGGGCCATCAGAATCAGCATTATTCACCAGATTTGTACACAAACAATGAATTTGGCTTCGGTTCCACTTGCTATAAGAGGGAAAGGATGTATATATACAGTGCTTTTACAACTGAGAAAGACACTATGTATTTAGTGCAAATATGCAAGTTATCGATCTGAGCACTGATTGTTAAGTGTTTATCAGTGATACTGCCTGGGGAAAAAACTCTGTGGCGGCTGGTAATAGTAAGGTCTTTTGGTTGCCCTAGACCAAGGGCCGGCAACCCGCTATGGCTCTGGAGCCTCCTTTCTGTGTCTCATATAGTTCTGACAAAACAAACAAAAAAAAAAAATAATAATGTATTTATTAAGTACATTTTTACTAATATACAGTACAGACCAAAAGTTTGGACACACCTTCTCATTCAAAGAGTTGTCTTTATTTTCATAACTACGAATATTGTAGCTTCAAAATGAAGGCATCAAAACTATGAATTAACACAAGCAAAAAGTGGCTACTTTGAAGAACCTAGAATATAAGACATATTTTCAGTTGTTTCACACTTTTTTGTTCTGTATATAATTCCACATGTGTTAATTCAAAGTTTTGATGCCTTCAGTGTGAAGCTACAATATTCATAGTCATGAAAATAAAGAAAACTCTTTGAATGAGAAGGTGTGTCCAAACTTTTGGTCTGTACTGTATATTAGTAAAAATGTACTTAATAAATAATATTCCTTTTGTACTCGCTAAAGAGCACAAAAGGAATATTAAATACCTCCCCAAACCTGAAAAACATGTTTTTGAAACACGGAGTGCCATTCCCGACACGGAATTGAGCATCAACACGTGTGCATTTGGAGTCCTGTACTTCTTAGGTTCAACATACTTATGCGAGCAAGTTTTCTCCAGCATAACCTTCATAAAGTCCACATATCACTTCCACCTTACAAATGAGAGCCTGTAGTCCTGTGTGAAGACCAAAGTCACATCTTACAGCCCCGACATAAGGGAAGGTCAGTACGGAGCTTCACAAACAGAAGTCACATCAAACAGGTATGAACACTAGCATTTAATTGGCTATTATTTATAAAATACTTGCTTGATTGACGGCCGAGAAAGAAACCCAAAGAGGATGAGACCACACTGTAATAGACTTGTCAAAAAACGTCTCTAATTTTACATTTACTTTATTAAAACAGCTAAGCTGCAACTACGGTTTATTTTAATTTTATACAAATATGAGAATAGGCTGCATGGTGGCACAGTTGGTAGCACTCCTTGGTTCCACTCCCAGCCGGGGTCTTTCTGCATGGAGCTTGCATGTTCTCCCTGTGCGTGCATTGGGTACTCTGCCTTCCTTCCACAGTCCAAAAACATGACTGTTGGGTAAATTGGTTTCTCTAAATTGGCGTGAATGAGTTTGTGCTTGGTGGTTTTATGTGTTGCCCTGCGATGGACTGGCGACCTGTCCAGGTTGTACCCTGCTTCCCGCCCATAGACTGCTGGAGATAAGCACCAGCTTCCCCGCGACCCACTCTGGAAGAAACAGTATAGAAAATGACTGACTGACTGACTGATACAAGAAGAACTTAAAAAGGCCTGTGTAGTTTAGTGTTTAATTTATTGTAAAGTAGGTCTACACAGGCACACTGCACTCCTATTTGTAGAATTATTTTGTTGTAACAGGTAAAATAATAACAATAAAATAAAAAAGTTAATTAATGGTGTCATCTTTTGCGGCTCCAGACTCTTTTCCTTTGGTGGAAGAGGAAGCAAAATGGCCCTTTTGATAATAAAGGTTTCTGACCCCTGCCCTAGCCCCTAATAGCTTGTGTTCATCTGAAATAACTTTAGTGAGACGCTTCTTCCTACAATCTTCCAGTCTCTGAAGAAAGTTTACTCCACTCTTCACTTTCAGCTCTGACATGCTTAAAGGGGTGTTGTGTTGCATGTGCAGCCTGTCTTTAGTCATCCCACATCACCTAAATGAGTTGAAGATCTGGGTTTTGACTCAGCCCAAAACTTTCCATTTCTTCATTCCCAACCAGTCCTTGGTGGATTTCTCAAACACCTTCTAATACACATTAGAACTCAACAAAAATCCATTTTGATTTTGAGAAAATGAATGGATGGACAGAAGACTGATAAGAAGCCAGTAAAGATATTCTTTTTTTTACAGAAAGTAGAGAAACTTGTATTTTATCTGGATTTTTATTAAATAAAACATAATAAATCAATGCCAAAGTATCCGTCTTCCGGTGATATAAAGCAGTTAGTTTTGGTAACTAATCATATTAAGTTATCTGTGTTGTCAAAGTAACTAGTTCAGTTTAGCTACAGTTAGCTTCAGTTTTAGCTGATATGATCAAATGTGCAAAGACGTCCCTGCAAAGATCGGACATGTCCGGACAAGGCTACTGTTATGCTGTTTGCAGCTGCATTTTCAGTCAGACGAAGGGGAGCCTGTGGCTTCAGCAGGTGTGTAAAAAACATGCAGCCAAAGTGAAACAGGATTATTCCTGTCGTCATGATTCAGTTTCCCTTAGTTACAAACAGACAAGGAATCAAGAAGAAAGTCACTGAATTTAAATCCGCACTGAAAGTCCTGCATATTTACTGGTTTTATTTGAACCAAAATGGAGGAGGAAAATCCTTAACCCACTTGGGCTTGGGTTATGACCGAACATCAGAGTAGAAATGCTGGCTTCGGAAAGGGATTAACAGCACTACTGAGAGCAGGTCGGATATGATTTTAGAAATAAGTATTGTTGTTGCAATGATTTATGATCAGTAATTATTCATCAGGGGATGACCCCCTCGTCTTTCCATCCCTGACCCCAGTCTGCACATAAACACCAAATATACAATTTGGTGGCATTATTTAAAAGCACAGAAAATGTCAAAAAAATTATGAATACAAAATGTTAACATCCGTCTGTAATCAAATTCGGGCAAAGCATCGTGGGTAGATAAACAGAATACTAAAGCAAAATTAAACATTGACGCTTAACTTGGCTGTTTGTTTTTTTGTCACAGTGCTTTACAAACAGCCCAAAATAAAATCTGACCAATTCTGACTGAAATGTCCTAGAGGAAACCAGAACAGTGGACAGGAAGAGAAAGTCCAAGTAAGGAATAGGGACAGTTTGATAGACAGTGTCTCATTGTAGTCTGGAGTGCCAGCAGAGGAACAATGACTGAGGTAAAAGAATAGAGGAGACTACAAATTAGACAAGACGATAGGAAGCAGGAGATATTCCAAAACCATTTTGTCTACTTTGTGCAAACGCTTTGGAGTCTTTGTCTCAACATTTGTGGTTTATTTTCTGTTATAATATGTATATTTGTATCTTTACTGATTTTCACTGTTGCCCAGTTGCCAGGAAACTATGATATTTCATATTTCTGGACACAAAGTCTTTGTATTACACTCTACATTAATCCACCATAGAATGTTTACATGAGTAAGTTGCAAAGAAGGTTCAGAGTATATTTGTAAATCATATTTAAAGCAGTTCCATGTATTTCTCTATTAGCCTCATCATCTATTTTACTTCATTACTTTACCTAAGTAAATAAGATAATGAACCCAAAAGAGAGGCTTTTTGCATATACAGGGGTTGGACAATGAAACTGCAATACCTGTCATTTTAGTGTGGGAGGTTTCATGGCTAAATTGGACAAGCCTGGTAGCCAGTCTTCATTGATTGCACATTGCACCAGTAAGAGCAGAGTGTGAAGGTTCAATTACCAGGGTAAGAGCACAGTTTTGCTCAAAATATTGAAATGCACACAACATTATGGGTGACATACCAGAGTTCAAAAGAGGACAAATAGTTGGTGCACATCTTGCTGGCGTATCTGTGACCAAGACAGCAAGTCTTTGTGATGTATCAAGAGCCACGGTATCCAGGGTAATGTCAGCATACCACCAAGAAGGATGAATCACATCCAACAGGATTAACTGAGGACGCTGTCTGAAAGGGATGTTCGGGTGTATCCAAAAAACATAAAACCACGGCTGCCCAAATCACGGCAGAATTAAATGTGCACCTCAACTCTCCTGTTTCCACCAGAACTGCTCCACAGGGTCAATATACACGGCCGGGCTGCTATAGCCAAACCTTTGGTCAATCATGCCAATGCCAAATGTCGGTTTCAATGGTGCAAGGAGTGCAAATCTTGGGCTGTGAACAATGTGAAACATGTATTGTTCTCTGATGAGTTCACCTTTACTGTTTTCCCCACATCCGGGAGAGTTACAGTGTGGAGAAGCCCCAAAGAAGCATACCACCCAGACTGTTGCATGCCCAGAGTGAAGCATGGGGGTGGATCATTGATGGTTTGGGCTGCCATATCATGGCATTCCCTTGGCCCAATACTTGTGTTAGATGGGCGCGTCACTGCCAAGGACTACCGAACCATTCTTGAGGACCATGTGCATCCAATGGTTCAAACATTGTATCCTGAAGACGGTGCCATGTATCAGGATGACAATGCACCAATACACACAGCAAGACTGGTGAAAGATTGGTTTGATGAACATGAAAGTGAAGTTGAACATCTCCCATGGCCTGCACAGTCACCAGATCTAAATATTATTGAGCCACTTTGGGGTGTTTTGGAGGAGCGAGTCAGGAAATGTTTTCCTTCACCACTATCACGTAGTGACCTGGCCACTACCTGCAAGAAGAATGGCTAAAAATCCCTCTGACCACTGTGCGGGACTTGTATATGTCATTCCCGAGACGAATTGATGCTGTATTGGCCGCAAAAGGAGGCCCTACATGATACTAATAAATTATTGTGGTCTAAAACCAGGTGTTTCAGTTTCATTGTCCAACATTTTGTACACTGCACAAATCTGGCCTTTATGGAAGAGTGGCAAGAAGAATGCCATTTCTCAAAGATATCCATAAAAAGTATCGTTTAAAGTTTGCCACAAGCCACCTGGGAGACACACCAAACATGTGGAAGAAGGTGCTCTGCACAGATGAAACCAAAATCAAACTGTTTGGCCACAATGCAAAACGATATGTTTGGTGTAAAAGCAACACAGCTAATCACCCTGAACACACCATCCCCACTGTCAAACATGGTGGTGGCAGCATCATGTTTTGGGCCTGCTTTTTGTCAGCAGGGACAGGGAAGATGGTAAAAATTGATGGGAAGATGGATGGGGCCAAATACAAGACCATTCCTGAAGAAAACCTGTTGGAGTCTGCAAGAGACCTGAGACTGGGATGGAGATTTATCTTCCAACAAGACAATGATCCAAAACATAAAGCCATTCCTACAATGGAATGGTTCACAAATAAATGTATCCAGGTGTTGGAATGGCCAAGTCAAATTCCAGACCTGTATCCAATTGAGAATCTGTGGAAAGAGCTGAAGACTGCTGTTCACAAACGCTCTCCATCCAACCTCACTGAGCTCCAGCTGTTTTGCAAGAAAGAATGGGCTAGAATTTCAGTCTCTCAATGTGCAAAACTGATAGAGACATACCCCAAGCGACTTGCAGCTGTAATTGCAGCAAAGGGTGGCGCTACAAAGTATTAACGCAAGGGAGCCAAATAATATTGCACGCCCCACTTTTCAGTTTTTTATTTGTTAAAAAAGTTTGACACCTCCAAAATAAATTTCAGTCCACTTCTCGATTGTGTCCCACTTGTTGATTCTTCACAAAAAAATCCGAATTTTATATCTTTATGTTTGAAGCCTGAAATGTGGCAAAAGGTTGAAAAGTTCAACGGGGCCGAATACTTTCGCAAGGCACTGTATATATATATATATCAATATCAGGACATAAATGCCTAAGTTTCACATTAGGGTTTTAAACTGTACTTAAAAATAGAGGAAAAGAGGACATTTAAAATGACAAGATTAACATTTAAAATGTTAGTTTACAATAGACTAAAGAGAAAAATATCACAAACCTATCTATCCACAAGCAAAGTAATTATCATATTTCAACCGACAGTGGCCTAATGGAGAAACTGTACACAATCACCCCAGCCTGCCAGCTCCTCCTCATGCTGATCACCTGCCTGGTAACACACTGATGTGGGATGGCACCGTCCCAGTCCATCCTATCCACTCCCAAATTCTGGAGAAAAGTCTCTAAAAAAACCTGCTCTGTGGAGGCAGGCACCAACATTTTAGAGGACACAGTTTGGTCCCTAAGAGTGGAGACCGCCCTTGTTTGAAGGTTGCCTTCCAGAAATCTCTCTGCGCTGAGATTACCTTCAGTGATGACAAGCCTTGCTGTTCCATTGAGGGAAAGGCTGCCAACACCATCACACTGCCTCCACCAAAGGCTGTTTTGTTTTGGCAGGAAGGATTTGGAAAGGTTTTCATTGACCCAACCCACATACTCAACTTTACAAATGTGTCTCTATTTAAAGGGAAACAAGCAGGCTTTCCAACAGTATAAGATTGACTGCCTAGAAGCATAATCAGCCAAACAAACAAATGAATGTCCTTTTTGCGTTTAGTTTATATTTACTGAGTAAAATGTTGATGTGTTTGATACTTATTGTTCCTCCTGTAAAGACCAAGGTAACTTCGGGTTCCTTTAGGAAATGGCTGGAACTCAAAAAGGAAGTCAATGCTGTTCTAGTTTTTGTTTTCCAAATGGATAATAATTGTCTTTATTTTTCTTTCTTTTGGTGTATCATAGTTGGCTTTCAGGTCTGCCCACAGACTTGTGCAAGTTGGACATAGCACCATACCACAGAGATTATTTTTAGATGGGGCAGAATTTCTTCAAGTTTGTGTAAGGGCACCAATAAATCTGCAGGAGAGATTGTGTGCAGCTGCTTTCCAGCAGAAAAAGCAGAAATTGATTATTTTCCTAAGGCAAAGAGTGGATAACAGCTAAGCTGGCAACCTTACTAAGAAATTTGCAGAGCTCTTTCTCTTCCACTTCACCATCTCTCTCCTCAGCTTCCAATAATTCATTGATGCCTTCAGGTTGGAATAAATAGAAAAACAAGACGAGTACAGTATAGGAATGGTCCAATATTAAGGGGATTTGACAGCCCAGTTCCCAGCTGTGCATACAGCTCTCCATTCTTACTGGAAAGCCTACCCAAACATCTCATTAAATTTGAGTTGGGGCCATCTAGACAGAAAAGCTCAATTATAAACATCTAACTTTAAGAAGAAACACTTGCTCTTTATTGCACTAACACAGCATAATGAATCAGAGCACTACACTTCATTTTTGAATTTACAAAAAAGCTAACCTGAAAAGAGCAGTGCTGTTCATCTACTGTCTGAAGCCCATTTGATATTGCTTTTATTTAAAATGGGGCAGTGGCAATGTTGCACTATATATTCCTTTATAAATAAAATGTACTTGTTTTCAGCAGCCTTTTCTTTAAACTGTATTTGTCAGAAAGACTCCATAATCAAGCGAAGGTCAGGAGTCATAGCAAAGATGCAGTAAACTCCATGAGATGAATGTGTACCATTTTGGTTCAGCTGCTCCATGAGTTGGTGGAGTGTTTACTTCATATTCATGTGGCTGATTGAACCATTTTATATACCAAGTATTAAACCAATACACCCCCTGCTCAATTTATTAAGTATACTTGTTCAACTGCTTGTTAACATAAAAAGTAAATCAGCCAATCACATGGCAGTAAACTAAATGCATATAGGAATTTGTACTTGTTAAAGTTCAAAGCAAGCGAGGGATGGTTGTACCTGCCAGGCAGGCTGGTCAAAATATTTCAGAAACCACAGATCTACTGGGATTTTCACACACAAGCATCTATTGACAAAAAATATAGTGAGCTGCAGTTTTGTGGAAGAAAATCCCCTGTTGATGTCAGAGGTCAGAGGAGAATGAGCAGACTAATACCAGGGGATAGTAGCTCAAATTATCACTCGCTATTGTATTGAGGCAATGAAGTAGGAACTAATATCTGCATGTATGAGGGGATTGCATTTAGGAACGGACTGATGTGTAAGCAGTTAGCTGTGTCTTGGGCAGTAGTAATAAAGAAAGAGCAAGTCTTAACCAATCTCCCATTTATTTATAATATAAAAACTTATTTTGCATAACGTTTTTTTCCCAATAATAGAAATTTTTGTTGAGGAACTTTTATTTAATTAAAGCAGTCTTTATTTCAAAAATCATTTTCAAAAAGCCAGCTTTTATGCAATAATGGTGTTCTTCCTGAAGGCCTTTTTATTTCATAACGACACTTTTCAACCTAATGACTGTCCGTCAATCAGCATTAGTGGGTTGGACCTGCACGCCTATTGGCTGATCCTCAAACAGCAATTAGGTTTCCTGGATACCTGCTCACTAGTATTGCCATGATGTGATATCATTATTTCTAATGATTAATTAGTAGTATGTAGCAAAAGTTCCTTTATTAGTTGGCCAACCAAAATGTTTCAACTTGCAGATAAATTCACTATAAAACAATTCTTTGCTTTTATCCAACCTCATGGAGTTATTTACCAGTACTGTCAAGTTAGAACACAGCATAGAAAGGAATATTTATATAATATTGGTAATACCTGAAGAGAGTAATTGTGGGTTGAACTATTTGTAGCCAGTTTGTAAGCTAATTATGTATTTTCTACTAATTCAGGTTGATGAGGACTATGGTTTGGACTGGACTGGACCACATCATCTCTGTTCATCAAATAAAATCCCAGTTCCAGAGATTCCGCTCCTACATGTGCTAAGTGAACAAGAGCTTGCTGTGTTACCAAAGAACAATGTTCCACTCTGTGAAACTCTTATGTTTGATTTCACACTTAAACCTTTGAACTAAGCAGTTGCAGACTGAGCCCCAGTTCCTAACCTTGATCTGCGATAAACCTTCATAAATCTTGTTTGAAAAGTAATTTCAGTATTAATTATTTGGTAATCTACATGCTACAGCCAGAGTGCAACACTGACTGCAAACAGCTCCAATAAGATAATTTTTAGAAAATAAAACTAGACCATGAAAACTGTAATGATATATTAGTGTTGTCACTTCTGGGATGAAACTTTATTAGTTAAATGTTCAGCACATGATAACCCTGAGCAGATTTCATCCAATGCATGCAGTCCAGCTGTGCAACTACGTTTCTCTTGCAATATTATTTTACCTTAATGACAGGAAATGAAGTAACCTCTAGTGTACAATATACTGACATGTTTGATTATAAAAGCCCTCAAGCTTAAATTAGTCTTTCCAGGTTGAGATGAAAACATTAGATCTATGTAGCTCTGTGGATCCTACTGTTCCTACTGGCTTTGCTAAGTTAATAGAAAAACAAAACAATTGATCAACTGTATTTTTACTGTCAGATGAGGTATTAGAACTAGAAAAATAACACATGGAAAATATATAATTTCATTCTGTGGTACTGAATCAACTCAAGTTATGATAAACTAAATCAAACCAACACCTGAGTCAGAGGAGTTAAGACACTCTTGAAAATCCATCAAAAAGCCTCATAGCTGTTGTAGTATATAGTAAGGTGTAGTACTTACGTTGTGTAGATCAACAGTGATGCTTATTATCAGGTCTTAGAAATACTAGTTTCTGCTCCCATCTACTGCCCAGTACTGTACGGGATCAGCCTAAAAGCTTGTTTACTCCATTACTTAAACATTAGTTAATATTAAAATTATATACTATAACAAAAGTACTATTTACAATGCCAAAATAAACATACTATAAAGACAATAGTAATCCACGGTATGTGCACAGAACTATAAATTGATTAGAGTCTAATGTGGAGCTGCTATAGATATTTTTTATGGCAACAAACACACAGGAAGTAAAATGTTATTGCAAAAATACCACAGTTTTTGTGTTTTAGAAGAGTAACCTACAGGGTTGACAAGGCAGTATAGAGCAAAGAAAGCTAAATTATACTAAACTATATTTGCTCAGGATCCCAGATCACTCGGTTTTAAGTGAGCACCTAAGTATAAACATCAGAGAAAATAAATAAAACAGGAAACTTACTTTTTTCAAGGACCATACTTATATCACCACTCTGCACAGGTTCTGGGCCCATAGCAGCTCCATACGTTTCAGGTATATCTGGTCTGCAGCTTCAGTTTGAGCTCCATACAACAGCCTAGTGTCCAGGAGTATAAATTACACCGTCAGGTCTAACTCTATACTTCTTATGAGATTGCATAGTCTGGACAAAGAAGCAGCCAATCAAATAACTGTCTCCGCCCCGTTTCTCTTGATTGACATGTGAAGTCATTCCGCTGAAAAGTGTCATGACATAAAAAGGCCTTCAAAAATCACCATTATGAAATAAAAGCTGACTTTTCGACAATGACATTTTGAGAAAAAAAAAAACTGATTAAATAAAAATGTCTCAACAATAATTTCTATTATTGGAAAAAAAATTGTATTGCAAAACAATTTAGAATATTATTAAGCACATTTTTAAAGAAGAATGAAATATATTGCAAAATAATGAGCAGAGAATTTGAGTTATTTCAGTTATTTCACAATTTCCTTCTCGCATTACATATTTATTATTTATACATGTAGATACTTATTTCCTATTGTTTCATTATTTTAATTTTGAGCACTTTGGCATTCTATAGTTCTAGCAAGGATTACCAAATAAAGTGGGCAGTGAATGTTTACAAAGTGTTAGTCACCTGCAAAGCATGTTTGAGATTCCTTAAAGACCTCCACACTCTGTTCAACTTCCTGCTGTCTCTCCTGTTGTTTATGGAATGCAGAATCTCCTGTTTGAACAAGCCGTGACATTTCAATGACATCTCTGTGTTTTGGTAAGATTGCAATGGTAAAGCCTGTTTATTGTGTCTGTCAAAACAAGCAATTCTTCATTTTCTTGTTCCTCACTTGGGTATGAAGAGCACTGAGTGCAAGAACATGACCGATTCCCCCGGGGAAAGCTGTCATTCAGCAAGCTAGCATGAAACAGCAACTTAATACCTCTCCTCCACAATTTGAAATGGATATTGCCAAAACGTACCGAGCTGACTGCCAACCTGTGACTTATTATTTTGTTTTTTGGGAAACAAACTTAAACAGAACAACTGTGACCGAACAGATTTATTTAAATTGTTGATAGCCCTAACATTTAATAAGTGCTTTCAGTTTTGTGGTTGAAACACTAGGATGTAATACCTAATGCCTTGCTAAAGTAATCAAACCCCTTAAAAGTTTTCACATTTTGTCACATCATAGCTGGAAAATGACTCCAAATGACTCGCAGCACTATTTGCAGCAAACGCTGGTTCTACAAAGTAATGACTCAAGGGGTCTAAGTACAAATCTGCTACAATTAATGGTTATTTGTTCCTATAACAAGACAAAACATGTTACGTCCTCACAGTTATGAACAACGTTGTGCTGGTCGGTCACATTTAATTCTTATAAAATACATTGACATTTGTGGCTGTTGTTACGAAATTTGGACTGTCACATTAGCAAGGCACTATTACAGTCCAAATATAATAATTTCTTTGTTTTTTTCTGCCTGATAATAGATTGAGGTTGGCAAACACATCATAAAAACATCTCCATTGTTATCAGTTTATCATTGTGACAAGGTGGGAAGGTGAGTCAGCTGTGATATGTTGACATTATAGATCTTAGACTTGGTTAGGTCAATAAATTGTTCTGATCCGTTCACTCAAGAGGTAAAGTGCCACGTAAAGTAAACACAATGCCATAAAACATAAGTAGAATTTTACAAGAAACTTTTTTGCTGACTGATTGCGGTACATGCATTTACCCCTGAATTCAGATTTTTTTAAGCTGAATCAAAAAGGCCAATTTTCTCCTGACCAGAGACAAGTGATGAGACAGTATAGTTTGACTTTCAGCAGAATAGCAGATTTAAAGCTGTTATGTTTGAAAATCAGATGGTGCAGCACAGACTTTATAAAGGCTCCTGCTGTAAGGAACATCATGTTTCATCATGAGTTCTGATGCATCGTCTCATCCGACACTGATCTGTCACACATGGATAAAAAATAAAATGCAGGTGCATGTAACACGGGAGCAAATTTCAAAAACGTCACACATTAATGTATTATATTATCTGCTTTAGAAAATAACAGAAACAAGAAAAAAAACGAACAAGTAACATTAAAAAAGTAACGTAACCCATTGTGTGAACATGTTTTTGCTTTGGAGATAAACTGTGTTAGCTGTCATACAAACCAGTTTAATATTGCATTTGTGCCCAGAGCAGATAACACAGAGAGTAAAGTAAGTGAACTAAAATATGTGGGAGAGAATTTGGATGGATACATCTAACAGTTTATGTCACCTTGTCAGTTGTGTATACCAGGTATAATAATGTGTGAAAAACCGTTTGGTTGACGGCCAAAAGGGCAGAGAGTAGTGGTAAATATGATGACATAGTCAAATAATAAATACTAAATGAGACAGGCTCTCTCAGAAAGCAATAAATGATAAAAGAAAAATACAATTGCTGTGTTTTTATTATTATTAACATTCTAATGAAAAATGGCATACCAAAAGGTATTTCTGCTATTCCAAAGAATTGGAAATCTTTATTACCATTACAGTAGAAAAAAAACATTTTTGTAATTTTTGAGCAGCTTTTCGTTTTTTTACTGTAATTTTGAAGATTTATCTTTAAAGATGAGCTCCAAGTCATTGAGGTTGGAAGGCCTCCTCGTTAATCACCCTAATTTTTATCTCCCTTGAATCTATCAGATTCAAGTCAGGATTCTGGCCAGGCAAATGTTAATATGTACTACTATCTATCTGTGACAGACAGACAGACAGATTGATTTATTTGTACAGGAACAGTGCACAAAGATACATCGACCTCAAAATAGGAAATATGCATGGTGCCAGGTTATAGGACAAGATGCTAATTTCCACCTGTAGTCCCTTGACAGGTTGATGTTAATCATACAACACAATCGTAACAGACCTCGCCCTCAGTTACACCAGTTATTAAAGACTTCCAGGGATTTATCATTTCTCTATCACACGCTTGCACCTATACAATAAACATACCTATTTGTTCATACACACATACACTTTTGCACTCTCACATACTTTCCAAAAGAACCAATTATACTTTCATTTACACACATTCATCACGAATGAGTGCAGACCTGCTTTGATAAAAGCCATTTCTTTGTCAATTGTGCAAACATTGAGAAACTTGTACATGTTATAATCTCAGTTGGTAATGTATTCCACTGACTCATGGCAACAACAGAGAAGGCAGATTTAGCAAAAGATGTCTTACATTTTGGAATGCTGCAATCTCCTCTAGAGGTTGCCCTCGTTACTCTAGTTGTTCTTTCTGAGCTCAGTGTGACATACCTTCTTAGAGGAGGAGCACTAATACCATGAATAATTTTAAAAAGTAAGCAAATGTTTGCATGCATAACAAGGTTATTCAAATTTAAAATGTTTTATTTTCAAAGAATATGACAGTGGCGATACTGTCTACATTTCTTGTCATGAATTTGTATTGCACTTTTGAAGGTTGATTGAAGTGGCTTTAAGATTGTTTTGCATACCTGCAACCAGCTAGTCACACAATACAGAATGCGGGAAAAATCATGGAATTTAAATACATATGTGATGCTTCAATGGTAAGGGATCGTCAGATGAACCTAAAATTTGCCAGAGTAAATTTTAAAGAGTTGCACAATTTTTTTTACATGATTTTTAAACATCAAGGTTTGATCCAGAGTAACACCTAAATAAGTGAAGCTGTTAACATGTATTATTTTTCCCCATTTATATAAATGTCTAGATAATCTAAAGATTTATGTCTATTTGTAAAATACATTGCAACAGTCTTTTCTACATTTAAGGTGAGACAACAACTTTTTAGCCAGGCAGAAACCTTTTTCAATTCCCCTGTTAATCTTTCAGCCACTTCACTTATATTTTTTCCATGAGTGAACAGAACAGTGTCGTCCGCATACATGATGGTGTTGATGTCACATACCAAGGGGAGATTGTTGATGTATAAACTAAAAAACTGTGGCCCTAATACAGAGCCCTGTGGGACTCCCATAGTGCAATTTTTAAGGGTGGACAGTGTGTGATTTACTCGAACACATTGTTTTCTGCCACTCAGGTATGATGTTATCCAGTTTATTGTCTGGTTAGACAGTCCATAGTTTGATAGCTTGCTTAATAAAATTCTGTGAGAAACAGTATCGAAAGCTTTTTGAAAGTCTAGGAAGACAGCTCCCACTACTCCTCCTTGGTCTAGGTTTGATTTAATTTCTTCAAGTTAGTAGTTACAAGCGGTCTCTGTTGAATATTTTTTCCTAAAACCAAATTGCAAAGGATTTAAATAAGCATTGGTTTCAAGATGTTGGATTAGTTGCTCTGCCACAATCTTTTTGTAGACTTTGGAGATGGTTGGGAGGACTTATATACAGGTATAACAATGCCAGTTTTTAATGCATCAGGAAATATACCATCTCTAATGGACCAATTTATTATTATTTATTATCATTCTGTTATTAAGTTGCCCAATAATCTTTTCCACCTTTGCGTCGTTAACAGGTGTCAGACTAAAGGTTGATGTATCACAGAATAATGAGTGGGAAGAGCAATGTGTTGGGAACAACTGGGCTAGCCTCTCAACAGAATTAATCAAATATTCATCAAAATATATTGCTAAAATTTCAGTATCATTTTCAAAATTGTCATTTATTTTGAGCTGTATATCATAGCTGATGTTTTTCTCTTTTCTAAGTAATTTATCAATATTTTTCCATAACAATTTACTATTTACTTTTGCATTTTTAATTAAGTTGAGGAAAAAGTTTGCCTTTGTTTTTCTAAGCAATGTTATGACCTTATTTCTCAAACTTTGATATATCGAATAATCAGTTGTTAATTTGGTTTTGATAAACTTTTTTAGTGAAGCATCCCTTTTCTTCATTAATTCCCAGAGTTCAGCATTAAACCATGGTAAACTCTGTTGTTTAAGTTTTATTTTTGTTTTGTCTTTTTATACTTTAATAAAATATTTCTTAAAACTGATATTAGATCATTGCAGGCTTGTTCACAATTGATTTTCTATGATTTTATTCCAGTTAATTTGCCGTTAATTTCCAATAGAGACAAATCCTTCTTTGAGATAAATGATATCTCTTGGTTCCTTTTTGGTTGATTTTGGTCCCTAAATCTGTTTTTATTTAACTTTCTTGCAATTAGTGTGAAATTATGGTTGGATAATCCTGTTACTAAATTATATGTTTTCCCTATTCTTTCTGGTTTGTTTGTAAAGACAAGGTCTATAAGTGTTTGAGTAGTTTTTTTTTATTCTTGTTGGTTTATTTATTATTTGTCTCATTTGTAGTGATTTCATAATGCCGTCGAGATTTTTCTTGCGCATTTTGTCAAGCCAATTTACGTTAAAATCGCCCATAAGTAAGTAAGTAAGTAAGATCTTTTCCTTCAAACATTTTAAGCATTTTAAATAACTCTGAATAAAATGTATTTGTGGCGTTTGAGGGCAATAGATGGCAATTACAACAAATGACATTTCACGAGAGAGTGTAATTTTAGCTCCTACACATTCTAATACATCGTTTTTTTTATATCAATTTCATTACTTTGGATATTCTCTTTCACATATATCACCCCCCCACCTCCTTCTATCACATCTATATATTTTATATCTAGGAACGGTAAACACAGATAACAGAGTTGTGGAACATAGCCATGTTTCTGTGAGGCAAAGATAGTCCAGATTTGAGTCCGTTAGTATATCTATATATCTATATATAGATATATAGATATAGATACAGATATAGATATGGATATAGATATATAGATATATATATCTACACACACACACACACACACACAGATAGAAGTTATTGCAGTATTTACAGCAACTCACATACAGCCTCTTCTTCATATAAGCCAGAAGAGAAGCACAAGGTTTTCATTCTTACTGGATCTGTTATTGACCCCCTGCTCTTAGCAATGTTCTGTTTTCAGACAACATAGAATTATATTTATATTCCAGCACTGATTTCTTTCCATACTTGTCTTCATAAATCACACTGTAGCATTTAACTTGCTTTGATCTAGAATATAGATTGAAATAATATAGTGAGACAACCTGGAAGATGTTTGTAAACACTATTTTAGTCTGAACCATCTAAAGGCCTTCTACAGGTATGTCATTCACATTTCAATCCACTTAAGATGTGTTGATAGCAACGCATGCATAATTATCAGACCGACAAGAAACAAGAAAAATAGTTTTGAAGCTTTTCCTTTTTAACCATGCAGGGGCTTCCAGATCATAATAGGTTCATCTTCATGTCTGAAGTGGCGCATATGTAAGTGATGACATCATGTACTGTAACCCTCATCTGATCTAAAAAACAATGCAAGGAATAGTTTTATTTAAAAACACAAAAAGGTATGGACTGCAGCAAAATCATGCAATAAATTGTACACATTTCATCAAGATTTGCTAAAGTGAAACTGAAATATTTCAGAAAGGGGAGCTGCCATCCTAGGTTTGTGCAGTAATGAGAGGGGAGAGAGACATCAATATTTGGCTTCTATGGCTCGAAGTGACACACAAATACTTCAGTCTTCTTTTTCCTCAACATCACTGCATGGCACTTATGATATAGGTTCTCACTGCTCTGGCCATCCCTGAATAGTACAGGATGTGAAAGCTCAGGTAATCTCTTCTGTTTATGTCAACACGGCTTTAGGTGTGCACTCACTTGTGCTGCAAATGGTTGCCAAGCTACAGCACAGGACATATAGTTTCACTGTCAAAACCAATTTAACCCAAAGTTGGACTGCTGTCCCATGAGAAAATAAACCCATATTTTTCTGGTCATCCTATGAAAATGAGCATGTTTTTAAAGACATAAAAAGAGCACTGAGGTGTTGGTAAATGCTCCAGCCACAGGAAGCTCACAACTACCCCCTGATAAATAGTTTGATTTAATGCAGAAAAGCATCTGGAATTACTTTAATTTTTAAGGGAATCCCTTAGATATCTACATGGAAGCAACCTATAATCAATTTAACATATACAGAGACCTTTGAAACTCTAAATGTAATACATAAAACTGTTTGCAAAACAATATCTGACCTTTTTTATTGTAGTGACAAGACAGGATTTCCAGGACCTGACCATGCCTGTTTAAGTAAGAAGATTAAAGTTTAAAAAAATAGCTGGGCACTATTGAGGCTTTTAACTGTTCTTTTGCGACCATGAAAATGAGAACATGTTTAAATTCATTGCTGATTTGACTTAATCCACACAGAGTAAAGAAAAAAACAAACATTGCAATACAGCAATACAGTTGACAGATTTATGTTTTCTGTCTCAGCCATGGCTCTTATGCATCGTTCACACATTTTCATTAGTGTTTAGGTTAGAACCGCTGCAAAAGACAGTTTGGATGTGAGTTGTGTCCAGGTTTCAACCCTCTAGCTGTTGATTTCTGGCAAAGTTAAAGAATTTTAAGGTAGATCTCCTACATTAATCCACACACTTTGTGCAATGCATCAGTACCACTGGCAGTGAGACAGACCCATAGCATGACATCACCACTACCATGCAGGAACGTTGGTGCAATGTTCTTAGGTTTTAACGACTTGTCATTTTTGGTCAGCTCAGTCTGTTTCTCCTTTGACATTAAAACTTTTCTTCAGGAGGCATTTGGGTTGATCGCTTGGACAGCTTCTAGTAGACATCACTAGTTAGATTGCTCGCTAGTGCTCTAAAACTGAAGAGGGACTACTGAATGTCAGTAGGTGATTTAGATTTAGCTCTAGCAAGGTGTTCCTAGTAGCAAAGACATGTAGAAATTGACCCACCACCAAATATGTCATTTTCCTTTTCTTTTTTTTTTTTTGACACTCCTAGAAAAGATTCTTGAGATTCCAATAAATCAGGATGAGGTGATGAAAACCTAACAGAGAAGCATTTAATCTTGTAGAAATCTCTCTCATAATGTTCATCTCAGCAAACATTTGTCAGGTTGTGTTTTTGTATTCATTATCTATGACATCAATAACTCTTGGCTCTTGGCATTTTCATTACTCCTCTCCCGTACTAAAGACTTCAGAAGCACCTCTGGATTTTTTAGAATTTATTTCCTCTGTTGTAACAAAACTTGGAAAATCCTTTTCTCCTGAGTTAAACTGCTGCTGACAGAACCTGAAAGACTCACTCTTAAAAAATGACTGATTTGCTTAGCAACACTGAGGCTAAAAACAGTCCATTATGCTGCGCTCTTAACAGTCAAAACCATAGATGAATGGCAATTAAGTCACATTCTTTTGCAGTAAATATCAACCTTTGGCCTTCGTCTCATACATTCACACCAACCACACACACCTTATAATACTTTTAGGGACACTTCTCCACCCCTTTGAAGCAGTATAGCTGGTGTGATTCTTAGGACATAATCATTATACATCCACACCATTTACCTTATACAGCTTACCCAAAGTGCAATGGGGCTGACCAAAGAAACACATTGAATATTGTGACGACCTGAGAGTGAACAACTCCAACATTAGTGCATATAACTAGGTCAGACCGAAATGTTTTGGCTGTTTTGTTGAGTATCCTTTTGTTGAGAGTCCTTTGCTTTGCCTCAAAAAGCACAGTCATGATTTTGGTAATGGAGTAAGTTATAAACATGCTTATCTAAAAAGAATATAGAGTGACCGCATGATGAATCCAGGGGGAAAGTTGCCAGTTCAAATCTTGGCCTCGTCAGTTACATTGGAAGTATTTATTACGATTTTCTTGTGCATGCATGGGTTTTCTCCAGTGACTCCAGCTTTCTTTTACATTTTAAAAATACACCAAATGGGCATATCACTTATCATCTCTTTATCATGTCATCTGTTAGTGAATGGGATATATGAGGCAGCATGGGACCTTTTTATCCTCAATATTGATATTTTAGAAGCAGGAAAGATGGGAAAGCAAGTGATTTGAGAACGTTTGCCAAAGACTAGATACAGTCCAACCTTCTCAAATCCCTTTGCTTCACAGCATCCCCAAAACTGAAGCTCTTGTGGGGTGGTCCTCCTTTGTGGTGTATCAGGATCTATCAAACTGGATCAAAGAAGGAACAGTTGTGAACCAGCAATAGGGCCTTGGGCAGCCGAGGCTCACAATGGGGAGCGAAGGCTGACCCATATGCTCCAATTTAACAGTTGACCTACTGTACAGTGCCTTGCAAGTGTATTTACCCTGTTGGGACCACAGCCATGGTTACAACATGAAGTCCGGTACAAACCTTTCTGGAACTTTCAAAATAAATCGCATTAACCTACTTCCTGCACAGCCAGCAAAAGGGTAATGATGGACTCCCCGTGACGTCACTGTTTTGAATAAAATCCCCGCCTTTCCAATGAATCGATCTCTTCCACGCCGGTCTCAAGAGGATTGGGACAGGAGAGGCACAGTGCGCCAATGCCTCTTTGCAGACAAACAGACATAACTCTTCAAACTGGATCCAAGAGTGTCATAAGATCACGCGGTCGTATGCAATAAGTTAAGTACAAATTAATTGCTCTTTGTGTATCTGGTATTCATTCATAAAAAGGGGTAATTAAGGTACAAGCGTTGCTTGACTTTCTCTCTGAGACCTTCAGAATCTAACTGTTTCCAGAGAGTTTCCAGCAAGCCGAGTGAAGCAGTTTCCCAAAGAAAGGACAACAGGACGCATCACCGTGGTTACGGCAGTAACTGTGCAGTTTGGTCAGCGGACAGAGCGAGCCGCCCCACCCAACAGCTACGGAGGTTAGCTGAAGCTAATCCTTTGTTCTCTGTGGATGCCTTCTTCAAACTTTGTCGCCGCACAACTTTTCCTCAGCACAGTTCAAATGAGAGGTTAGGTGGTTTGGGCAGAGTGATAGAAGTAATTTAGGAGGAAATAATCTAAACGTTTTTCCAATTTATGAAGTTTGGTTTTGTTTGTGTGAAACTCAGCTATCTTAGTGCTAGCAGGGTATCCGCTCAGCACGTGCTCAGTTTTGTGTTCTCTATGTGTTTTTAAAGTTTTAAAGTTGAAGGGTGATTTTAAACACAGATTGATCATAACGTGCCGTCCGCGCTTATGCGTTTTAACCCTTTTATTAACGGTATTTTAAAGGTGTGTGTTTGATTCTGATAATAAGCTATCAGCTTCTATTGTTAGCTTTAACTGCTAACAGCTAAGAACACGTGTGCTTACAGCTAATCTGCTAAGATCATTTATCCAAAAAGGTTGCTAGTTTTCAATCCAGTAAAATATTTCCCTAAACATTGTTTTGCTAAAACATTGATAACTAAGTAAATACCATTAAGCCCCATTTCTCCAGAAAGATTTGGTTCTTTTTCAAAATATATTCTTAAATATTTTACTATTTCCTAAATAATATATCTTTAAATATTATTTTAATAAATAAAGGCAGCTAATGAGACACCGTTGAGAATTGGTCATCCAGAAGGTTTGTTTTATTCAGCAGAAAACATTGACATTGTTAGGATTATGAATCTGAGAATATTATTTAATATTAATATTTTATCAAATAATATTTCGGTCTGTTAAAGGTTATCCTGTGAATACCAGCCCAGTAAGGCGATGGTATTAGGACAAAATAGAAAGGTGTGAGACGAGCTCTGACATTATTGAACAGCATAAACTCTGCACATACATGGAATGAATTCACACAATTTCTTAAAATACAAGAATTTATTAACAAAAATAAGTCAACTGAAAGTCCAACATATTTCAATCAACAAACTCTTTACTATGCTAAAACAATCCATCTTACTACCAAGCAGAATTAAAGAATAACGAAGACTAAGGCTATGTACAATATGAACAAGTTGATTAAAGATGATTAGAAATCATGACCAAAAGAGTGATGCAACATTACCATTCAATGTTATTTATGTTTGAGAACCAAGGATTATCTTGAAGAATCTGGAAATGAAGTAAAGTTTGCCTTGGAACTAATTTAGGCAATAATCAGCAGACGTTTAGACAACCTTCCACAATGCAAGATCAGGTAAAATATTATTTTAATAAAATAATGTTTTAAGAACAATCTGCTGAATAAAACCAACCTTCTGGATGACAAATTCTCAACGGGGTTTCATTAGCTGCCTTTATTTATTGACATAATATGTAAAGAAATATTATTAAGGGAATATTTTGGAAAAGAGCCAAATCTTTCTGGAGAAATGGGGCTTAATTGTGTTTACTTAGTTATCAAATTTAGTAAAATACTTTCAATTTACTGCATTGAAAACTAACCTTTCTGGGTAGATATTATTTGGCAGCAAGCACGTGTCCTTTGCTGTTAGCAGTCGAAGCTAACAAAGGAGGCTGATAGCTTAGCACCAGAATCAAACACACACCTTTAAAAACCGTCAATAAAAGGGTTAAAATGCATAAGCGCGGACAGCGTGTTATGGCCGATCTTCTGTGTTTACAATCACCCTTTAAATAAAGTTTGTCTTAACTTTAAAAACACACAAACAAAGAACACAACCTGAGCACATGTGCTGCAGATATTCTGCTAGCACCAAGATAGTTTAGTTCAACACAAGCATAACCAAACTTTATAAAATGGAAAACGTTTAGATCATTTAAATCTAAATCCTTCTATTACTCTGCCCAAACACTTAACCTCATGACCTGTGGTGAGGAACGTTGTCCAAGGCGGCGAAGTTTGAAGAAACATCCACAGTCTTTAAATGGTTAGCTACAGCTAACCTCCTTAGCTGTGGGGAGTGGCGGCTGTTCTGTCGGCCGGCCAAACTGCACGTTACCGTAACCACGGTGATGCGGCTCCTTCTGTCCTTCTCTCAGCCAGGGAAAACCGCTTCACTCGGCTTGTAGAGACAGCTTCTCTACTGGGGACTTCTCTGGGACTGTTTGCTTCTGCAGGCCTCAGAGAGAAAGTAAGCAATGCTTATACCTTAATTTACCCCTTTTTTATGAATGAATACCGGATTCTTTCAACAGTAATTCATCAGTACTTAACTTGTGCATATGATTGATGATGGTATGACACCCTTGGATCCAGGTGAAGAGTTTATGTCTGTTTGCCAGCAAAGAGACATTAGCGCGCTGTCTCCTCCTATCCCGATGATCACCAGTGTTGGACCACTTGTTTGCTGAATATTGGACCATTTGCACATTGCTGGATGCCATCAGGCCTCCTGGCGTTTTTGGCCATTTTGTATCCAGGACAGTCCATTCCTACAGATCCCGTCGGCCCCTGCGGCTGATAAGACAGGGGCGTCGCAGCCCTGAGGCCACCGTCAACTATATAACAGAGGATGAGACAACGTACCATTTGCCTTCAGCTGGAGACCGTGACACGGTTACCAACATCTGAAGCATCACCTGGAGAAGAGTCCCGAGTGGATTTAATTTATTCTCCTTCATCGGCCAACGAAAAAATCATAAAAGAGGTTTCTGGAATAAGAAGGCCAGAAATTTCACTTTGCCGATCGAAGACGTGAGCTTAACACGTAACCAAAAAAAAAAAACCCACGGAGTTTCAAGGAGACGAATCGCCACCTTGTTTTGGTCCTAGTCGACTGCTATTGGTCAGTTCATATTTTTCCTTTTTTGCCAAGGAGGACAAAGGACGAAGATTGACCGTTTTTCCTGAAGTTGGACGCACATTAACTTCCAACTTTCCCCTTCCTCTCTCAACTCCGCTCAGAAGGACGGCTTCAACAAAGTAAAACACATCCTTTTATTAATTTTTTTAATTTCTTTATTAAGAATAGCCGAGCAGGGTAGAGGAGATTTTAAGTGCGATTAGAGTTGCAGTTAGAGTCTAATGTGTTCGGAATTGTATATGCATGCCATTGTTTTGAAACTCGCTGCTACTTCTGGAGACCGCCGTGTCTCGCAAGTGTGTCTTTACCGTGCAAACACCTGTGCGCAGGTGCGCTGTGTAACTGGACTGTTATAATAACCTCATGGTGAAAGTCACCATTTTCTTTGTCTTCAACCTTACTGCTTACTAGCTTGCCGCCAAAAGTTTTATAACTCTTTGTGTGCTCAGCCCGCGCAGAGTTGGGGGATGTTTTATGACTGAGTAGAACTGAGTTACAGTTTGAGCTGCACCCCAACATCCACTTACCACCACACCCCTTTTGTCATATTATCATTTTTGTCATAACTGCTGGTTTGACCCCATACGCACCACTGCTGTTTTGCTTTATTTTGTTTAGTTAGATATTTTACTCCTTCTGTGTAGAACTTTGCATGTTTGAGTAGGTGAAGATTATTAAATCGGAAGAGCGAGTGTATCAAGGCTGTTTAATAAATGTTCACATAGATAAACAGAAGTCATTTTCTGTTTATTGTGTGCAAGAGTGATTCGTCAGTCAAGATAAGGTTGAAGTTCCACACGTTTCGGCAGAAACGGTCGATTAAACAGTGACATCTCTGGTAATAGTTATTAATTATTACTGAGTATTTAACGGTTGTAATTATCAAAGGCGCTGAGCCACAATTACAACACCAGAAGACATCTTTGTTCTCGATTCATAAATGAGGATTTTGGTTAAGAAATAAATTTTGTCAAATTATGATTTTAAATTATAGTTATTGATAAAGATTAATCAATAAATAATCATAATTCTAACACCGGCATGGAAGAGGTCGGACCATTGGAAAGGGGGTGCTTTTATGCAGCCAGTGGCATCATGGGAAGTCCGCTGCTACCGTTTATTTGGTTGTGCCGGAAGTAGGTTAATGCAATTTATTTTGAAAGTTTCAGGAAAGTCTGTACTGGCCTTTCACGTTGTAACCATGGCTGTGGGTCCCAACAACATTATTTTATAAAAACAATATTTTATCTAATGTTGCATCTAATGTTGCATCACTCTTTTGGTCATGGTTTTCAACCATCTTTAATCAACTTGTTTATATTGCACATAGCCCATTAGTCTTCCTTATTCTTTAATTCTGCTTGGTAGTTTAGTTGGATTGTTTAACATGGTGAAGAGTTTGTTGATTGAAATATGTTTGACTTTGAGTTGACTTATTTTTGTTAATAAATTCTTGTATTTTAAGAGTTTTGCTGTTCAATAATGTCAGAGCTAGGCTCATCCCTTTCAATTTTCTGAAATATTGTTTAATAAATATTAAAATTTTAATGTTAAACATTAATTAATATATTTATAATCACAATAATCTGCTTGGTTTTTTTACGTATTTTGGTATATTTCAACCTGTGATTTAAATGTTTTCAAGGTTCTGGTGCAACCAAATACCTTCACAAGTCATATAATTAGTGAATTAAAGTGTGCCTATATGCAGTCTATGTGTCACATAATGTGTCAGTATAAAACACACCTTTTCTGAAAGGCCCCAGAGGCAGCAGCTCCACTAAGCATGAGGAATCACACCATGAAGACCAAGGAGCTCTCCAAACAAGTCAGTGACAACATTGTTTAGAAGTATAAGTCTGGGTGGGGTTATTTAAAAGAAAAACGTTGATGTTCCCCTGGAGCAACATCAAATCCATCATCTTCAAATGGAAACAGATGGTACCACAACAAACCTGCCAAGAGAGGACCGCCGACCATGACTCACAGACCTGGCAAGGAGGGCATCAATCAGAGAGGCACAGAGACCAAAGGTAACCCTGAAGAAGTTGCAGAGTTTCACAGCAGAGGCTGGAGTATCTGTTCATATAACCACCATAGTGACCATAGTGACTCCCCAAATGTATGGAGGATGTGCTCTGGTCAGATAAGACTATAATTGACGTTTTTGGCCACCAAGGAAAATGCTATGTCTGGTGCAAACTCTCAAACAATCCATTTTATTTTCAGGTTGTGAGGCAACAAAACATTGAAATGCCAAGGGGGTGAATATTTCTGCAAGGCACTGTATCTCTAATTGCAGCAAAAGTCAATGCTGGTTTGAATAGAAAGGTGTCAGAATACAGTTTGTTGAGCAGACCAGCCATGGTGCCCATACTGACCCACCAGTGGTAGCTGGGCAACAGAGACAGAATGCACCACTGAGCAATGGAAGATGGTAGCCTGGTTCAATCAATAATGTCATCTCTTACATCACATAAATGGCTGGTTATGTGTGTGTTGCTTGACTGTGGAACACATGGTGCAAAGATGCACTATGAATGTGTTGCTTTTGGCAAATGTTCTGCTGAGAAATCTTGAGTTCTGGATGTTAATCTTACAAATACCTCCAACCTCAGCATTGTGGCAAACTATGTACACCCGTTCATGTTAATTGATCCACATCCATGAGGGGTGTTGTGTTTTTCTGCAGGCCAATACACCCAACTGCCAAGCAAAAATACCTCAGGAATTATTTGAGGAACACAACAAAAAGTTTGAGGTACTCACTTGGCCTCCAAATTCAACTGGTTCTAATCAAATCTATCATTTGTTGAATATGCTGGACAAACAAGTCTGATTGATGGCGGTCGTATCTTGCAGCTTCCAGCATTTAAAGGATCTGCTGCTAACATCTTGGTGCCCAATACCACAACAGATCTCTCTGGCTTTAGAGGAGTCCAAGCCTTGACAAGTCCGGGACTAACAGGGACTAATATGAAAGGTTTCTTTCATATTCCCTGTAGCTCCACAAAACAATGTCATTGGTCTGCTTTCATAATAGGTATTTATATTATTTGACTGTATGTGTTACTGCTCATGTGTTTTCCTCTCCATGTTAGCAGTATGATTCACCGCTGACCTGTATGTTACCTTTCACTAGGCTTGGCTGCAGCCCCATGCAACTCTTTGCAGAAGGCTTTTACAGCTAATGGACAGACCGATTGATGTAGTTTAAAGTGTTTTTCACATCAGCATTCTGTTATTGATCTGTTCTTTGCCTTTTAGCGGCTATTCATCAAAACGTGGGTGAAAATTTGTTTGAAGCAGTAACACAATCTTTTGACTCTTTCAGGTCTTTTATCTGTCGTTCGCCGTTAATGAGGTAGGACGGCCAGTCACAGTTTTGAATAATAATCACTTGTTTTCCTATGAACTCCACGAGGGTGGGAAGAATACAAGAAGCTATAAATTCCTGCATGACTCCAGTCATTTACTAGGGCGGCTGAAATCCCTCTCAGTGTACTCATTTATTTAATTATCCATGTACTGGAAAGCTGTATCTGTGTACCCAACTAAAGCCCCAGACGGCAGATGAAAAAAAAAAATGAAAAAAAAATATGCTCACTAAAAATCTAAATATAGGAACTAATTTAAAAAAAGGTGTCATGGAAAATTGCGAGACTCTCCAGACAGAAAATCAAAATTACCATCCAAGCAAGTGTACAGAAATTGCATTTTTTCTCCCATATTATACAGAGCATGACTTTACACATAATTTATTTAAGCGTAAGTTTTCTTTCATGCTAACTCCACATTTGTGATGTGGGGCAAAACTAATCTACCAGCTAGCTAGAAAAATTAGATTTGTAACATACAGGAGATGATGTGAGAGGGTCTATTTGAAGTTAAGCCATCGATCCAGACTATGAAGATGAGGTGCCTGTCAACAGGTAACAGCAGATGTGAGGAATGCACATAGCACCGGCTTGGATGAAAGATTAAAACAAAGTAACGGTAAGAAATTTACATACATCTATTATGGGCATGGGAATTTTTGGATTTTAATGATGCATTTCAATCCCTCTCTTTTTTTCTGCAGCAAAAAGTTTAAATGAATCATAACAAGAATTGTGTTCAAAGTTTGACATTTATTTTAGGTTTTCTCTATTCCACCCATGTTCATAATTCTACATATAGGGTTATATATACATACAGTACAGCCCCACTAATGTTAACCTCTTGTGAATTTGCCCCAAACTGCTGCCAGTCCCAATGCAGCCAAAGTTGCTTTTGTCTCCCACTATATCATATTGGAGGCACTTTGTTGCCCATTAACAATCTGGAGTAATGTCTAAATATGCATAAATTAGCAAATTTGGACACTAAATGCAGTGTATTTAGTATTTGCTCGCCTTTGTTGGCACACGTGAACCTGAATGACATCCGATTCTTCATCCATAGGGTTAATTTCTTCCAGAAGTGCATTTGTGAGGTTGGTAGAAGACCTGGCTTGTATTCTCTGCTCTAACTCACCCCAAACATGTTCTGTCAGGCTAAGGTTAGAACTCTGTGCAGGCCAGTCAAGTTCTTTCACACCAAACTCACTCACCCATGTCTTAATGGACCTTGCTTTGTGTACTGTTGCACAATCATGTTGGAATGGAAAGGAGCCATCCCCAAACTGTTCCCACAAAGTCAGGAGCATAAAATTGTCCAAAATGTCTTTATAAGCAGAAGCAGTAAGTTCCTTTGACTAGAACTAAGGGATGAAGTCCAACACACGAAAAACTGTGACACACCATAACGCCCTGTGCTCCTTTACACTTGACACAATGCAGTCATGCAGGTGCTGTTGTCCTGGCCGCTGTGAAAACCAGACTCATCTATTAGAACACCACACAGAGAGACATAATTTGTCACCATAAAGTCCAGAGGCAGCATGATCTACACCATGAATCCAACGCTTTGCATTGCACCTGGTGATGTAAGGCTTGAATGCAGCTGCTCAGTCATTAAAACCCATTCCATGAAGCTCTCTACTTACTAATTTGAAGGTCACATGAA
Organism: Girardinichthys multiradiatus; assembly: GCF_021462225.1. Classification (NCBI taxonomy): domain Eukaryota; kingdom Metazoa; phylum Chordata; class Actinopteri; order Cyprinodontiformes; family Goodeidae; genus Girardinichthys; species Girardinichthys multiradiatus. The sequence goes on from NC_061815.1 coordinate 6,891,115, forward strand.
GTTTGGAGGTCTGTAACTACTGACACTGCAGAAAGGTAGTGACCTCTGTGTACTGTGCACTTCAGCATCTACTGAACCTGCTCTGTGATTGGAAATGGACCATAAAATGTACCCATTCTGCCAAAAAGAGTGGACCAGTATCAAGTATCAAGAGCTACATGAGAACCTTGTTGAATTTGACAAAATGTTACATAGTTTCTCTGTGACCTGCTAAGACATTTTCTCAAAATCATTGGCAGTGTATGTATATATATATATATATATATATATATGAACATGCATGTATGAGTTTGAAACTAAATTTAAGAAAAACTTCAACATGCTTCCTATTGTTTTTTTAAAGTCAATAATTCTATATCTTGTTTTATATATACAATACTGAGCAAAAGCTTCAGGCCGGTGTGAAAAAATGCTTTCAACAAAGAATGCTTTCAGAAATATAAATGATAATTGTTTATTTTTATCAATTTACAAAATGCTAAGTGAGCAAACCCAAACATACAGCCAAAGTCATTAAGAACTATCTTCAGTCTAAAGAAGAACAAGACTTACTGGAAGTAATGGTATGACCCCCACAGAGCCCTGATCTCAACATCATGAAGTGTGTCTGGGATTACATAAAGTGACAGAAGGATATGAGCCTCCACAGAAGATCTGTGGTTAGTTCTCCAAGATTTTTGGAACAACCTACAAGCCGAGTTCCTTCAAAAACTGTGTGCAGGTGTACTTAGAAGAATTGATGCTGTTTTGAAGGAAAAGGGTGGTCACACCAAATTTTGATTTGATTTAGATTTCTCTTTTGTTCATTCACTACATTTTTTAATTGATGAAAATAAATGATTAACACTTCCATTTATGAGAGCATTCTTTGTTTACAGCATTTTTTCACATATGCCTAAAACTTTTGCACAGTACTGTATATGAAAAGAACTGCTCAGATAATCAGTAATCATTAATAACAGACAATTATTATGTGACTGATGCTGTTTATCATTGTATGTAAACTTCTGACGAGAGCTGAAGGTCTGTATTCATGTATGAGGATATGATTATCTTTAGTTGTTATGGTCTCTGCCTTTCATTTGGCTAATTGTAAGAAAAGTGACAGATTTATTTAACTGACTCTTCACCCTAATCTAAGGTCCCTTTTCATCTTTTGTAGCAAACTGATGTGACACACAGCGACTGAATGTGCTCTTGCATTAATCTAACTGTGCAGAAATGCCAGTTTGAGGTCACATTCCTCAGTTTTCTTCTCTTCCTCTTAGCTCAGTCCTAAATTAGCTTAAAGGCTCGATGGTGCCTTCTGCAAAATGAGTGCATTTGTGTGGTACTGTTTTCAATAAAGGTTTTTGGACCATACCCAGTGAGGAGCAGACCTTTCTTTATTTAGCAGAGATTAAAATAGATTGTGGCCTCTGAATTAGATACTTTTATCTCAGACAGTTTTGTTGCAGTCTTGTTATTTTTTTGCTTCCACCAAATGTTTGTTGACTCTGCTCTTTTTTATTCTGCTAGTCATACTGCTCTCCCACAGTCTAAACAATTTAACATGAGTATAATACACTTGCTCAGAATAGCAGGAAATAAGTAGAGCAACTGATAATATAATGCCCATAAGAAGAATGCTGGTCCATGTGATCTCTTTGATGAATGGAGAATGTAGCAATAATGTGCAGCACACAGAAAGGTTTAGTGATTTATGGAGCTAAGGAGAGGGGGAAACTTGTGTTTGCAACATGTGGACAGCCTCATATTTCTTAAACGAGCATATTTTGTTAGAGCTATAGTAGGACATTAATAATATAAGCAGATTGGTGAGGTTGGTCTGGGTGGAGGCCACACAAACTGGCTGGGGGTCTTACAGTGACCTAAAACTGTAAAAGGGATATTTTATATTCAAGAGATTACAAACCTAAAACTCAAATTTTTATATCGTAAGACGCTGTTGCTACGGGCATTTTGGGGAGTTCTAGATGGCATCCCTTTTCAAAATTCATTCAACACAATACCTGGGGATTGTACCAACGAAATGCCAGCAAGAAAAACAAAATCAAGATAAAAACTGGGCATGGAAATAGACAGATTCATCACATTGACAGATGTGAATAGGCCACCATCTGACTCTGAAACACATTAAAATATTTTCCAGAGGCATTTGAGACAGATGAAGAAGCAGAGTGCATCCTCAAATAATCAATCTTTACCTAAAGTGGATCGAATCTTCATCAGTGCAGAGTGAGTGTTTGCATTGCATAGCATAAAATTATGAAAACTAGCTGGATCACTGCTCTGTACCTGTGAAGATACAGATTTTTTCATAGTAGTGTCATTTAAATGAGAAAAGGTTCTCAATCCTCGTCCAGATTTAAATGATCACATAACTTTCTCAGCAGACTATCAAGTGCTGCAGAAGCTCATTAGTAAACCATTGAATAAATCCAGGCATATAACAGCAAGGAAACGCCTTAAACATGCAGGAGCTTGGTTCCTCAGGACCAGGATTGAACACCTGTCCTAGGGGTGTAAAGGTAGATGTATTCATAGCACACATTTGCAATATCTCTGTTATATACAGTATGCATGTGTCAAATAAAAACAGCATTGTCCTAAAACTGTAGACTTGCAATATGTTTATGTGCAAAACTAAAATGTAGAACTTCAACTCCCATCATGCAACTCTTAAAAGATTGCAAATAAAGTGACCCAACCTCAATTGCCCCCTTTGCTAATTCGTACGCTAAGTCCATGCTGCCATTTTACTCCTTCCCACGTCTGTTTCGTACCAGTAAACAAACCCCTTCATACCAATTTACTTCAACTATTGCTTATAAGTTTATTTTTCTTCGTAGATAAAATAGTCATGAAATAAGGAGATAGTCACTCAAATCTCATATCTCATTTGATTTAATTGTATATTATTTTATCAAGACATTTTTATTAAACATTATTTCATTTTATCTAGAATCCTTTTTCATGTTTGGGCCACTTGACTCCTATGAAATATGACAGGATAGGACCCATGTAAAACCAAAATAAATCATTATCACCTTCTGCTATAGATATTCCCACAATGTGGTTACATTTCCTTGACACAGACTGTTCTTTCTTATATGAGTCGATATAAGAAAATGTCTTTAAACTGTTAATTGAAAGTGGGTATTAAATGTGCCCCTTGCGGTTATGAATTCACACATGATCCATCCAAAAAAATCGCATTGCTGCCTGCTGCTTCTTAGCCAGAAGAGTTGGTGCAAAAATACAACAGAACACAGACTATTCTGAACTTCACGATTCTCTGCTATCATTAAAGTCTGCTTAGAACAAGAACCACTTTTTTTCACCAATTCTGTTGCACACGAACAGGAAATTTAAGTTTGTTTGCACTTTGCTCTGAATGAAGACATTTCAAATATAAAAGTGTTCTACAAACAATTAAAACAGATGTTTCTGTAAATATGTATATATACAGTGTTCTTTACAGAAGATGAGGACAAGGTTGGGTCAGTGTACAGCATGGTAATGATCTGGGCATTCTGGCTGTCCAGGAGCTGTGGTGCCTGTAGAAATATTTGTGGCCCATTTCTGGACCCAATACCTGTACAAGTCCTGGATGGAGGGAAGGTCAGTCCTGATGATCCTCTTTACAGACCAAAGTGCATGAGAACGTAGTACCAAGGCTGCCATCCTTTGCCCCATCTTGGACATTCTCTTTGGGAACAGTATGGTTTCTCAGTCAATTACAGTGATGGTGGAGAAAGAAAATGAACTATAGGCAAAAGCTTTTGTCAGTAATGTTCAAAGACACACATGTATGTAGTACAAAGTTAGATTCTTACTTGAGACAGCATCAATGGAATGTAACAATAACAAGCTTAAGTGCAAACCTGGTAGCCTGTAGCATTCAAACAGAGTTTCACTAACAATTCAGCCCAGGAAAAGCCACAACAACATGCAACCATACTACACCATTAAAGTGAAACTAAACCCCATGTAAAAGAATAACTCCACCCCCAGACAACATTTGAAAAATGCCACCAAAGTGGGCGGTACCATGTGTGTGGATGAGCGAAGGGGGTTAAGTGAGGATGTAGTCAAGAGGACAAGGGAAAGTGGCAGCCAGCTCAGTTTGATATATTGAAACATAGGGAGTGAGCAGAGCGACACTGGTAATTTCACCATAGATAGATCTATTGAGGTGGAGGAGTTTTCACTCCCCTCATCACCAGAGGTTGAGAGGCCTATCAGATTGAACCACTAGCACAAGGTGCTTACTTGGCAATGACCGAAGCTGGCACTGCTGAGGCAGTGGAGGAGCAATTCCAACACCTGACTCACTACGGGGGCGTGTCGGAGTGAGATGGTTTTATGCCCGAACACGAAGGCTTTGACATAAGCATGTACACAGCTGTACCATTTGAACCAATTGGAAAATTCAACTGCAGTAGCCACCGTTCAACCCAAAGAGGCCAGCACTAAGATGGTTTAAGGACAAATATTGCAGAATTAAACAATTTTACATGAAATTATATTAAAAAAAAAAAAACAGTAATATAAAGATAGCATCCTTAAGGCCCAGTTTATACAGTTTATCTGCAATAAAAAAGTTGATTTGGGGTTTAGTTCCTCTTCAAAAACACCAGGTTTAAACACATGCAAACAGCAATGGAGCCACATTGTGAAGCTAATTATCCTAGCTACATAAGCAAACTAAAGCTACAGTTGTCCATGGCTTACTCAATACTTTTCAAGAACATTGGGGAGGCACAGTTTTTGTTTGAAATCTAAATTTTTATTTTCATGAATAATAAAATTTCTATAACCCTTAATATAATTGCTACAAAAACATGAATTAAAAACCAAGGTGTTTACCAAACTGTTTTTTTATGGTTACACACCTATTATGGATTGCTTTGCTGAAATTAATAGGGCCAACATCCCTCTTGTCAGCATTTTAGACAATCAAACTCACCAGCTTTACTTAGGCAAGCACAAGCTGCAGTTGTCCACAACCTAACCAAAGCTTCTGCTAATGTTGATCTGAACTGATCAGAATGCTTAAATAAGGTATAATTCTAATTTGCTGTCTGTCTGTCTGTCATTCTGCTGGGACAACTGGGCCTCATTCATCTGTCTTATATAGATGTTTTACCCCCATTACATGTTAATAATAATAGTGTTCAGTCTGCCTACCTGAATTCAGTTCTGAAGCCTAATAATAGAAAGCAGGAGTACTCATGTGAGAGGTGGTTGGCTGTGAATGTTTGTGCTTTCAGTACAGCCAAGACATTGCTTCTATTAGAACAATAAGTGCTTGTGACCTGAGTGGGTTTTCATTGGGTCATTTTTGCATAGTTTCAGAATGGATTGTTTATTTTCTACATTTAAAGAACAAATGAGTTCATCTGCATCTGTGAGCGATATTAGAAAGCTCACCCTCACCACTGCTTATTTCCTCCCACTCTTTTTATTGCCTTTTTCTCTCAACCCTATTGCTCACATCACGTTTTCATTCTCTTGCCTCCCGTACTATTGTTACTGCTCTCTCTTATTTTTCATCATTGCTCCCATTGGCTCACTCTAGAGTGCCCTCACTAAGGAGCCAGATGTGCTCTTTTCTATGATTTATTCAGATGCAGAGATTGGGGCTGAGAAACTCCACTGCAGGCAAAATGTACTCAGCTTGAATTCAAATGGTTAAATACACTTCCTGTTATCATCCCTGATGCAAATGACTCTTAGTCTTTCATTCAAATCATACATTTTACCTTTGTGGTTGAAAGATGTTGCATTGTCAGTGAAGACATGATCTAATTTCCTACATTTGGAGGCAAATGCTAGAAATGGCCAAACATTACTCAATGTTCCATACAGCCAGAGAAAAGTCCAATCTTGCATTTTGTCTGGCATCCCATTAAGAGGGGTTTAAGCCATACAACTTACAATATGTGGGAGTCACTCTGGACTCTGGTTTTATAGTGAGCATCAACAAGACATCACTAAAAAGCTGAAACAAATCATATGTTTATTGTAAAATTGAACCAAATTTTACTCTGTTTCCAAAACATATCTTCAGAAAATAATGCTTCCAACTCTGTCATACTGCCTGTCTGGTCGCTCACTACAGATAAAATCCTGGAGCCAATAGCTAGGCTCTATAACATGGCTGTTATGACCCACAATAGACTTCCTGGTTGGACTCACCACTACTAAGCTATATCACTGTCTAATGCCTCTGTGAGGTTCAGGACGGAGGACCCAGAATTTCAGCCAGAAACAGAATAAAAGTTAAACGATTTATTCAGGAGCAGCGCACAAATACTCAGGACTCCACCAGCCGGGAACCCGGGATCACTGGGAATGGAGAGGCAGGTTAGTGGCTTGAAAAAGCTTAGGTAAATATATATGATTCCAAAGAAGCCACCCACCTTAACAGAGTCCGTGTAGAATGGAGGAATCAAAATAGGCTCCTTTGCGGGGTGCGGTCCTGGCAGTCTCCAGACCGGGAGGATCGGTGCAGAACACGCCGCAGCCAGAAGTCGGATTGCCGACAGGGAGAAAGATCGGTAGTCAGGGGGGGGGGGCTTTGGTCGAGAGGCAGAAACAAGGTCGTGATCCAGAGGCGAGAGACATCCAATGAGGGCCAGGCAAGGCAGGGAAATCCGAGATGCAAAAAGTGGTCAAAAACGTGGTCAGGCAGGAAGGAATGCTGGACATCTACTAACTGGTAGGTTTTCGAAAATCTGGCACTGTCTGCCTGTCTGAGGGCTGAATATAACTGCAGAAAAACAGGTGCATGGCATGATTGATTGCACTCCAGTGCAGCAGCAGACAGGTGAAGCAGATTAGCCGATTACATGAAGACAGAGCAGGCAGACAGGCCGGAATCATAACAGCCTCAACATTTCAAAATGACACAATGAACACTGGCATTAAACTGTATTTTCAAACAGAGCACTAGAGTAGGCCTCAGTGCTTTGGTACCAAACCCAACTTGGGGACTGGTTGTACCACTAGGGCTGTCACAAACTGTTATGGACGGAGATATATATTCTATGTGCTCACTAAAGCCTGGAATGAGATCCCACAGCACATAAGGTCTATTCCAATATAAACGCTCCTTAGGCCTCCTCTTAATGTTGTTTCTACCAACTGTATATATCAGTGAGATTGTGTTGTCCTGTACTAGCAGATGTAAAAATATACAGAGAAGGAATAAAGGAGATTTAGGAGGAGAAATACAGAAAAGCAGTTGAGAAATACCTATGTTTTTTTCTTTACTCAAATTTGTCCACACTTATGGTGAAAAATGCTAAAATCTATTTCCAGACTGCAAAGGAAATGTCAATTTGCGAGAGTTTACAATGTATATATTCAAGGAGGCTAAAGTGCAAATGTTTTGGCAACATTTATAGAATTTTCATTCACTTCTTTTTCCCAAACATTTGATTAAAATAACACCAAATCATAAAAAAAAACTGTGGAAGAGTTATTAGCAGTGAGATGTGTGAGAGAATAAATCTTGGCTGGAGCTAAACTTATGTTACACTAAGGAAACAGAGCTCAAAGGATCTCCATCAAACATGAGGATAACCATGTAGAAGCAGAACAAAAAACAAATCAATGCTGCTGATGTTTCCTCAGATGCTGAACAGAATATAAATCAACACAACAGTTGGTCGCTTCTGATTACACACCATAAATAGCTGCGACAATGCTGGTGTTCCAGTCTCTGCGTATACAGAAGCATATCTAATGCTGAGGATATTTACCAGTGTCATGTTGGGGAAAAAATATAGTTTTGTGTTGATATTCTGATTGTGGCCTTCAGCTTTCTTCCTTTGTAAAGCTCACATGGAAACAAAGACGCACAAAGTGATTGCCAAGCCAAATTGCTCCTTTAGAGGGACAAACAGTCCACTTAAAATGCTTTTTATAGCTCTATACAGTGAAACCTCAAATCCAAAACCTGAGAATCACCAGTTATTGTGACATACTAAACCCTACAGAGACACAAGGAGATGAAGCAGAATAAGGCAGAACAGAAGAGAAAGAACAAGAAAGGACACTATGATACATTATAGCTCTGGGTATATGCCAAGGAGTGTTGTCCTGCTGGAAGGTGAATCTTTGCCTAAATATCAAGTTTTTGTGGCCTCTAGTTTTTTTATTTTTTTTTCCAGGATTGTGCTGTATTTAGATTAATGCATATTTCCATCAACTGGGAACAGCTTCCCTGTCCCTTCTGAAGAGCCACATCCCCACAACATGATGCTGCAGCCACCACGTTTCACCATGGAGAAGGTGTGTTTGAGCTGGTGTGCAGTGTTGGATCTTCAACATACAGGTACATCTCTCAGAAAAATTATATATTGCATAAAAGTGCAATATTTTTTGACAGCCATTTCAGAAAGTGAAATGGTTGGGCCTCCTCTTGCATGAATTACTGCATCAATGCGCCGTGGCAGACAATCACCCTGTGGTGTTGGGTAGGTGCAATGGAGCCCAGATTGCTGTGATAGCTGTCTTCAGGTCATCTTCCTTGTTGGGTCTGGAGACTCTCATCTTCTTCTTGACCACAGCCCATACACTCACCGTCCACTTTATTAGGTACACCTTGCTAGTACTGGGTTGGACCCCCTTTTGCCTTCAGAAGTGCCTTAATCCTTCGTGGCATAGATTCAACAAGGTACTGGAAACATTCCTCAGAGTGTTTGGTCCATATTGACATGAGAGCATCACACAGATGCTGCAGATTTGTCAGCTGCACATCCATGATGCGAATCTCCCATTCCACCACATTCCAAAGGTGTCACATTGGGGTTTTGGGGTGGACCGAAGCGCAGCCAAGAGCTTGGCAGCAGCATTTCAAGCAGTCTTCAGCTTTATTCAAACAGTTATGAATGTAGCAAAAATCTCAGCAGGTTCAAGCATGAGACAATTTAAAACTTACTTGAGTTTACCCTGCAGGACGTAGCAAAAACTGAACCTTATCAGCAGTTGTGAATAGGAGGATCCAGCAAGGGACAATGAAACAAAACCAACTAATATACTAAGGGAGAACAAAGGAACTAAGAACAGGTGAGACAAAGACGCAGAGGGAACAGGTGAAAACAATACATTAATTAAAACATGACGAAGGACTAATAAACAATACTGAAACGAAGCTGTAACCAAATGAAGCATGAGAGTAAAGAATAATCAAGAACCGAGAAACTGGAGGGAACACAAGAAACATTACCTGAGAACGAACAAGGAACCCATAAAGCAAACCAGATTACAGAGTAACAAAACCTAACACCACACAGACTGAACTGACAGGAAGGGAAGGAGAGAACATGAGGACTAGGATGTAAACAAACAAAATGTAAACAATAAGTAAACACAACCTAACCAGAGGGGCTGGAGAAATAAGATAAACAGAGCACAAATAATAATAATAATAATAATAGCAAAATGACAAAGAGAAAACCATACTAAGTCAAAACTAAGAAGATAACACTAACTAAAGGAGCTATGAACGAGGAGGGAGAGAAACACAACCGAACACTCAAAATAACTGAGAAGAAAACAAAACACAAAGCCAACACAGAGTCCAGAAAGTGACACACCCTGACAAAAGGTGCTCTATTGGATTAAGATCTGGTGACTGTGGAGGCCATCTGAGTACAGTGAACTAATTGTCATGTTCAAGAAACCATTCTCAGATGATTCGTGCTTTATGACATGGAGCGTTATCCTGCTGGAAGTAACCATCAGAAGATGGTTACACTGTGGTCATAAAGGGATGGACATGGTCAGCAACAATACTCAGGTAGGCTGTGGCGTTGACACGATGCTCAATTGGTACTAAAGGGCCCAAGGTGTGCCAAGAAAATATACCTCACACCATTACGCCACCAGCTTGAACCATTGATACAAGGCAGGATAGATCCATGCTTTCATGTTGTTGATGCCAAATTCTGAGCCTACCATCCAAATGTCGCAGCAGAAATTGAGACTCAGACCAGGCAACGTTTTACCAATCTTCTATTGTCCAATTTTGGTGAGCCTGTGCGAATTGTAGTCTCAGATTCCTGTTCTTAGCTGACAGGAGTGGCACCTGGTGAGGTCTTCTGCTGCTGTAGCCCATCTGCCTCACGGTTCGACATGTTGTGCATTCAGAGATGCTCTTCTGCATGCCTTGGTTGTAATTGTACTCATACTCGTCGTCTTCCTCTTTATCCGGGACCGGGTTGCGGGGGCAGCAGACTCAGCAGAGACGCCCAGACGTCCCTCTCCCAAGACACCACCTCCAACTCCTCCAGGGGGAGCCCAAGGCGTTCCCAGGCCAGCCGAGAGACATAGTCCTTGGCCGTCCCCTGGGCCTCCTCCCGGTGGGACGTGCCTGGAACACCTCCCGAGGAAGGTGTTCAGGAGGCATCCGGTATAGATGCCCGAGCCACCTCAACTGGCTCCTCTCGATGTGGAGGAGCAGCGGCTCTACTCCGAGCCCCTCCTGGTTGGCCACGCTCCTCACCCTATCTCTAAGGGAGTGCCCAGCCACCCTACGAAGGTAGCTCATTTCAGCCGCTTGTATCCGGGATTTCGTTCTTTCGGTCGTGACCCAAAGTTCATGACCATAGGTGAGGGTAGGAACGTAGACCGACCGGTAAATCGAGAGCTTCGCTTTTCGGCTCAGCACTCTCTTCACCACAACGGACCAGCACAGTGCCTCCATTACTGCGGCACCGATCCGTCTGTCGATCTCCCGCTCCATTCTTTCCTTACTCGTGAACAAGATCCCAAGATAATTAAACTCCTCCACTTGAGGCAGAAACTCCCCTCCAACCTGAAGAGGACAAGCCACCCTTTTCTGGTCAAGAACCATGGCCTCGGAGCTGATCTTCATCCCAGCCACTTCACACTTAGCTGCGTACCGCCCCAGCGCATGCTGTAGGTCTTCGCTAGAGTGTGCCAGCAGGACCACATCATCTGCAAAATGCCTGTGCAAATTCTAGCCTCAGTTTCCTGTTCTTAGCTGAGAGGGGTGGCACCCAGTGTGGTCTTCTTCTGCTGTAGCCCATTCGCCTCAAGGTTCGACGTGTTGTGCGTTCAGAGATGCTCTTCTGCATGCCTTGGTTGTAATGAGTGTTTATTTGAGTTACTGTTGCCTTTCTATCAGCTCGAACCAGTCTGGCCATTCTCCTCTGACTTCTAGTATCAACAAGGCATTTGGGCCCACAGAACTGCCGCTCACTGGATATTTTCTCATTTTTGGACAATTCTCTGTAGCAGTTTCTGAAATGCTCAGCCCGTCTGGCACCAACAACCATGCCACGTTCAAAGTCACTTGAATCACCTTTCTTCCCCATTCTGAATTCAATTCAATTCACAACACATGTCGTCTCAAGGCACTTCACAAAAAAGACTGTAAAAAGACTGTAAAAGACTCCTAAGACTTTTCACCTTGCAGTTATGCACTACTTTGTGTTGGTTGGTCACATAAAATCCCAATAAAATCCATTCAAGGTTGTAACTGTAACATGACAAAACGTAATGATCTATCATGGCACTGATATATGTACATCCCAGAATATGAAGACAGACAGAAAAGAGAATAGATTTATTTTAAATAAAATAGTTCACTAGATTATTTGATCACTATATTATGTTTTATTGTACAATAAATGATGGTTTAGATAATATGTAGTGTTTTGACCAATGAGGTTTAGGGGAAAGATTCTGTGCTGTCCTCATTTGCAAATGGCCTGAGACATCATTTTTTCATGTGCCCCAAAACCACATTTTTAAGCAAAATAATAGTATTTATTTTTTTGCGAAAAGAGAATGTTAAGCTTTGGACACACTACACGACTTTCACAGTCCTCCCAGATTTTAAAAAGACTAGATGTTCACATTAACAGATTGGATTTTGTTTCACTGCTGTTGTGCATTTATGTGCATTTATGTTTATTATGTTGTATAATTACAAATAAAGTTTATTCAAATAGTCAATTCACAGCTGTTTTCATTTCCGAGTCTCCGAGCATGTGCAGTTGGTTCAGTGATCAGTTCAAGCAAGCCAGATTCACCTAAAAATATTCCTACATGTTTGTTTGACAGAGTCTGAGGTCGGGTCTGGTCAAGTCGGGTCAGGTCTCACAATGAGACTCGCCATGCTGACTGACCACAACTAGTGCGCACTGATGCAGATTTCCCCAGCTAAAATCAGGCAAAAAACATCCTGAGTGTGTCCCCAGCATTAATTACCTGATTTCTATCATCCTTGACTTCACTTCATTTTTGCAGACATCACGTCTCTCTTTAAACCTTGGTGAGATTGTGTTTTTTGTGAGATGTTCTGTTTTTGGCTCTCACACCAACAGCACGGTGTTTACTTGCAAGTTTTGGTTTTGAAAATATCTGTCATCACAATGTTAAAATAAAAGTCATTCCAAATGCTTGTTGCAAAAGCAATACATTTTTCACAAATCTTTATTCTTCAGGCAGTGTTCTGTTCTGGTCACATTAATAAATACAAGCAAATGTGATTTCAATTTAGAAAAAAGGTTGAAGTTTACCTTCAGTTGGATCCAACCAAGCAGAACATTCAAATATCAGCTGTGCTTTAACAGTAAGTTGCTCAAAGAGTGGAACCCAACAGCTAAATTTAAAATGACTGGAAGCATTGATTCATTCCAGTTTATGGCCTAATTTAGTTTTTTGGTGTTCAGACTTAAGATCTCTTGTGAAGTTAATTTAAGTGGGTCCTCAGGAACCCTTCATGCATAAGAAAAATGAGAGGCAAAAGGAATAGAAGCAAGCTCTGAATAATTAGGCAACTGCATTAAAGACGAAACCTGTTTCCAGGATGGTCCAGGTAGTAGACTTTGTTGATACGGATATGTGCTCCGATCTAAAGGAATCTTAACCCAAATATACAATAATTCCCAAAGAACTATGAACAAAGTCGCTATTTACAGATGTCCAGAGAGAACACACACTGTGTCCCATATTTTTGCTTTGTTACCTCTAAGCATACACCTCCAACTATAAGCACAGTCAGGCTTTCATATTTTGCCTTATTTAGGCACTGTCATAATATGGCTTTAGCTTAGAAATGTGCTCCAAGCCCAACCTGAAGCCTCAAGGTCTGATGTGTCTTCAGACACTCCATAATTATTACCTAAGCTAGTGTTGATTAGTGGGTTGCAATGATAAACTCAGCTCATGAGACAGAATTGTTCACAATACTAGATTCAGGAAAATGAGACAAGATTCTAGCAGTATTTTGATAACAGTAGCAATGCCCATTTTTTTCATCCTTTAGTAAATCTAATGTCTTCTGCTAATTCAAAGTCAGGTCGGAGGTGTAACAGATCCAATAGATAAACCAAGGCATCCTTGTCCCGAGCGACACTTTCCAACTCATTCTGGGGTAAAGCGTTTCCAGGCCAGATGGGATTTTCTAGTGTGTTCTGGGTCTTTTCCTCCCAGTGGAAATTGTTTAAAAAACGTCTGAAGGAAGGCACCCAGGAGGCATCCTGTTCAGGTGCCGAAACCTCCTCAGCTGACTACTTTTGATGGGAAGAAGCAGCAGCATGTGGCATGGAGGTGATCAGCCTGTGGTTCTGCTGAGGGGTCTGGTGTCTCTCATCTTCCTCTTGACAACACTCCATAGATTCTCTATGAGCTTCAGGTCAGGCCAGTTTGCTGGCCAACAAGCACAGTATGATCTCACCATGGTCACTGAACCATCTTAAGGTACCTTTGGCAGTGTGGGCAGGTGCCACATTCTGCTGGAAAATGAAATCAGCATCTCCATACAGCTTGTCAGCAGAAGGAAGCATGAAGTGCTCTAGAATTTCCTGGTAGATGGCTGTCTTGACTGCGGGCTTCAGAAAACCCGGTAGACCAACACCAGTAGAGGACATACAGGGGTTGGACAATGAAACTGAAACACTTGTCATTTTAGTGTGGGAGGTTTCATGGCTAAATTGGACCAGCCTGGTAGCCAGTCTTCATTGATTGCACATTGCACCAGTAAGAGCAGAGTGTGAGGGTTCAATTAGCAGGGTAAGAGCACAGTTTTGCTCAAAATATTGAAATGCACACAACATTATGGGTGACATACCAGAGTTCAAAAGAGGACAAATTGTTGGTGCACGTCTTGCTGGCGCATCTGTGACCAAGACAGTAAGTCTTTGTGATGTATCAAGAGCCACGGTATCCAGGGTAATGTCAGCATACCACCAAGAAGGACGAACCACATCCAACAGGATTAACTGTGGACACAAGAGGAAGCTGTCTGAAAGGGATGTTCGGGTGCTAACCTGGATTGTATCCTAAAAACATAAAACTACGGCTGCCCAAATCACAGCAGAATTAAATGTGCACCTCAACTCTCCTGTTTCCACCAGAACTGTCCGTCGGGAGTTCCACAGGGTCAATATACACGGCCGGGCTGCTATAGCCAAACCTTTGGTCACTCATGCCAATGCCAAACGTCGGTTTCAATGGTGCAAGGAGCGCAAATCTTGGGCTGTGGACAATGTGAAACATGTATTGTTCTCTGATGCGTCCACCTTTACTGTTTTCCCCACATCCGGGAGAGTTACAGTGTGGATCAGTGATGGTTTGGGCTGCCATGTCATGGCATTCCCTTGGCCCAATACTTGTGTTAGATGGGCGCGTCACTGCCAAGGACTACCGAACCATTCTTGAGGACCATGTGCATCCAATGGTTCAAATATTGTATCCTGAAGGCGGTGCCGTGTATCAGGATGACAATGCACCAATGCACACAGCAGGACTGGTGAAAGATTGGTTTGATGAACATGAAAGTGAAGTTGAACATCTCCCATGGCCTGCACAGTCACCAGATCTAAATATTATTGAGCTACTTTGGGGTGTTTTGGAGGAGCGAGTCAGGAAACGTTTTCCTCCACCACTATCACGTAGTGACCTGGCCACTATCCTGGAAGAAGAATGGCTTAAAATCCCTCTGACCACTGTGCAGGAATTGTATATGTCATTCCCAAGACGAATTGACGCTGTAGTGGCCGCAAAAGGAGGCCCTACACCATACTAATAAATTATTGTGGTCTAAAACCAGGTGTTTCAATTTCATTGTCCAACCCCTGTAAGTATAATTGTATTTATCTATATTCTAACAAAATTGATTTATGTATAATGGGTTCAGGCAGAGCGATGAAGTTATGAAATAATTTCATTAAGTTAATTTTGTAGTTCTAAACATATTTAGTGAGATTTTACTCTGTTCGTCTTGCCAGCGTAGATATTCCTCCCTCCTACAGCCTGGATCACATGACCAAATATACAAACAAGGCAATGAGGCTGTTTCCTTACTGCAAAATTGGCAACAGTGCTGCAAGTGAACCACTCCATGATCCACAGTCGCAACTGCTGCTCACAGCCGTGCCAGGGTGCTGTTCTCCGGTCTGTTTCAGGGTCTGGGATGGGTTCACACCGGTGAACTGGATTCTGGCACGATACAAATCATTCCAAAGGTTTGGTGTGAAAGCACTCTTTGATCAGCCAATATTTAACCAAGGACTGTCCTAGCGTAGTAACCCAAATTTAACCAAGTAATTGTTAGAGTGTGCAATTCATAGCAGATTTTGCTATGAATTAAAATGATTTAAAAAATGGGTAATATTTACTGCTTTTTAATAAATATTAATTTATATCTAAGGAAAAAATACCAGAAACAGTTTTGTAATAGTTATTTTTTGAATGCAGACTGACAGTTAGTGCCTTTATTTCTTATTGTTTAATTTTGAATAATCATATTATTCTTATGTACAATTTAATAAGTGTCATATTTTGCTGGTTTTGGGTTGGACCAAGAGGTACAGCAAAGCAAGGGATCCAAATGTTGAGTAGAAGAGTTGTTTTCACAAATAATAATAAACAAGAGACTTACACAAGGGCAGGACACGGAACATGGGCAACATAGCTTTACGGGGTAGTTTTCAGGAGGAACTGGGGGAGAACAATGACAATCTGAGAGTATAAATACTGAGGTAGGTAGGAGAATGGACCAATTAACCAAGAGAACTAATCTGGAGCAATATGAGGCAGCTGCTGACAAGGAATGCAAAGAAACTGTTGGAGGCGGATTAACACAGGTGAGCAGAAAATAAAACATAACTCAATCTACAGGAATATAAATTGTAAACAAGGAGCTAAAGAGCATAAACAGGGAGAAACCAGATCTATAAAGAAATACAAACTAAAACATATAATTCCAGAATGAAGTTTTAAAACTCTATTTAAAAGCTTTTTTGTCAAATGGAAACAGAAAACATGCTTCTGTGGCTTACTTTTGCTCTGATTACATGAGATAAATACTGCTAATGAGACGCAAGTCCCAGAAATGGATTCTAAGGCTATGTTCCCACTGCAGGCAAATGCGACCCATATCTGACTTTTTATGGCAGTCAAAATGGCCTAATTTCGGTCTTTTCACCTCCAGAAAAATGACTATTGTGATCACACAATATATCCTGAGCTCACACAATGGGATTTTCTGGATTTTTGTTTTTAGATTCTGTCACTCATAGTTGAAGAGTACCTATGATAAAAATTAAAGACTTCTACATGCTTGCAAGTGGGAAAATCTGCAAAATCGGCACTCTATCAAGTACCTGTTTTCCCCACTGTACATACTTGGACTCTGCTTAACTAATGATCTCAATTTAAATAGTGATTCAATGTGTATTTTGCCAGTGGTTATAGAATAGCAAAAGTACATAAAAAAACATCGGAAGGTATAATCACAACAAGAATGTTCCACTGTTACTCTTACCTTTAATAATTTTTATTATGCAAAAATAAACTGTTGGAAATTTAGAATGAGTCTTTTCAATGTTTGCTTTGGGCAACCAAACCGAAGGGAGGATAGAAATGTTAACACATGTAATGGAAAATTCTTTTAAAGTGCTCTGATATTCCCTTCACCTCTCACATTTGTTTCTGTGTTGTATCACTCACAGGTGACCTTCCATCTACCTCTCACCTCTGACCTCTGTGTTTGATGAGTGTTCTGTTTTATTTAGCAGATGGACTCTAAATTCAAATGCTGGAGAGTTTTATGGTTAACACTTCCTGAAGTGTATATTTCAAGGGAAGGTAGATGGGTGCCCTCATAAATAACTTTGTTAACTCTGACCCGGGGAGGGTCTAGGGGCCATATTTCTAAAACTCTTTGCAGTTGAGATAACACTGTCATGTTCTGGTATAAATACTGTGTGTAAATGTTGATCGGGGCTCTGTTTCACTGACTAACCTCAGTGTCAGGGTCTTCAAACGCTGAATGCCTTTGAATAAAACTTATAAGACAAAGTCCGGATTTTCTCTCGTTATGAGTCAACTTCTACCCACTTTGATAAGAAAATTCCACAACAATTTTAGCGTCACGAACAGGATCTAGCGTGCCAGAGGAGACCGCAGGATGGGACACGGACGCCTGGCCAGCCTGGAGACGTTGTCCTCAGTCCACTTCCATATTACGGTAGTGGAGTCCTCATGCCCGCCTGCGGCGTCTGGCTGATTAGATCCGAACAATTTGTCTTCAAATATATCTGGGTGAGAAGTTGCTCTGTATGATATAATGTATATTATTATTTTTATTACACATTAACCATCATCTCCTAACTAATTAATTAGGTTCCAGAGTTGCGAGAGGGAGGACATCAGCTGAGGGCCCGGTTACCCTGCAAAAGGAATTGCAGGGAGGTTCTTATTGGTAACAATAAGATAAAGCAAAACACAGGGTTTTGCGGGTGGTTTTTAGCAATTTTCTACACCTCATAAAGGAGAAAAGCCAGTCGGCAGACGTGCCGCTGAACAGGTAAAAAAAAATGGTTCCGGAACCTTGAGGCATCAGGGGTGTCTCCTTCTTCATACTCTGATTTATAAAATAATGAAAGGAAAAAGTGGGGATGATTGTGTTAAATGTGCTTTAATTTGGAAGATAAGTTTGGTTTTTCACAGCGTGGAAGTTTGAGTGTAAATAAGTTAAATAGTTTAAAAAGTTTCAAGTAAAACAGTTGATGGAAAAATAAAAAAAAAAAAACAAGAAAAGATTAAAAAGCACAGAGTGCATCAATTAAGGGGTTAAAGAGTTAAAACTTTCCTGAAGGAAGTTTCGTTTGTCTTAAATATTGCGATCAGTCGGTAAAGAAGGTAAAATTGAAAAAGGACATTAGAGATGCGAAAATAAAGTTGTTTTAGAAAGGAGTATAGTTCATGTTGTGGAAGGAAGTGACAGGCAGGGGGACAACTGACTGACTGACTGATAATATTTCTTTGTACAAAATCTGAACCAATACTAAACTTTTCTTCTGTCTCTCTCACACACAAATACACACATATATGGGATTTAAGTTCAACATCTGCGTTTTTGAGTCTGGATTTTAGAAACCTGCCCTTCTCCATGGCTACTCCACCAGAGACGCTTCTCCAGCACGGCCTGAAAGAGAGAGATCTGCCTTCCTGCATGTTGAAAATCGCAGTGTGACTTTCTACAAGAACAAAAAAACGAAACTCAGAAGAAGTCTGGACCCACTGAGATGGACAAAGATCCATGCTGTTTGCAAGAGACAGAAGAGCGAATACACTGGATTTATATTGAAAGCATCTTATGTGGGCAGAAGAGAAACCGGAGCAAAGTTTCTTCTTTCTCCCTCCTGGAGAAGTTAAAGTGGACAAAGAATGATTGAATGTCTCACCAACAGACCTGGGAAGGGCCTGGTTGTTTTTTGGACTGATAGAGGACTGTGTGCCATGACAGTCTGACTCTGGAGCGATTTAGAAACTGATGGGGGTAACGTACAAACACACACACATTTGCATAAATCTTTTCCTATTTTCTGCAATGAAGAACGCTTATTAACCGCTGCTCATGTTACGCTTGCTTGACGTTGACAGATATAGCGGGTTAAAATATTATTTTAGGGTTAGAAAAGTATCTTTAAAAGGGTGATAACTTAACTCATTTGATACTTTCCAGTTAATTCTCTCAGAGAAACAAGTTCTCTTTCGTCGTGGAATATTCAGGATCAATTATTATAGTTATTAAAAGTTATGAAAATGCAGAGGAAGTTACAACATCTCCAAAACTCAGCAGTAACCAAGTGTTTCTATGTTATTCTCAGGACAGATCTCATGAAGGAGTATTTTTAAAACCCAGCGAATGCGTAAAACCTGATGGGTTTCTCCTTCAGATATTATTTTCTGTTGTCAGAGTTTGTATCCCATAAATCTAATGGGTAGAGACCTCATTAAAACAGGCTTAGTTCTACTGCAGATGGTCTTCATACAGTTTCTGACACAGTACTTACAGTTTGGTGCAGTTTTTGTCCGCAAGTGTTAACTGACGCTTATGGAAAGTACAAATTCATTGTTTTTCACAGCAGCTGCTGGGAAGAGGTTATATTAGGTATTTCTTCCCTCTTCTGATTCATGCAGCGTGTTGATTTACACTGTACCTTATATCAGGTCCTGACAAAAACTATGAAAGGTTTGGTTCTGCAGGTTCTTTTTTCTCCCTTTGGAGAAGGAAAGGACACCTGATCAGTTCTGTGTTGCACAGAAATATTAAAACACTTGTTGTTTTCTAAGATATCACCAGCTAAAAACTTTTAAAACTTTTGAGAGTAATTGGTTTTGTTAAACATATTTCCCTTGGTAAAACAAACCTTTAAAATGAGTATGAAAAAATTGGGTTATTTAGAAAGAATTTGATTGGACAGTGGTACCACACAAAAATTAAACTAATCTCATGTTTCCTAAAAGACTCTGCATGAAAAGGCCTTCAGAACCGTGGAGTTATTTTCCACCACAGTATCAAGTTTTTAAGCATGCTTTTTCTTTATTTTAAAACAGATCTGGTTTTTGTTTGTTTTTGGCTTTTTAGCATAATGTTTGTCTGAAGCTTCTTATGAACTGTGTTAGAAGCAAATATGATCTGAGGTAAATTAGGAGCTGTGAACTAATAATTTTAAATCTGATTATTGTCCAAGCAGAAACAATATATTTAGCCAATCCTTCAATCTCTGCAGAAAGTTAACACCATTGTTCAATGCAGTAGTATTCAACTTGTGGTTCCTGGACTCCTGAAGCCTGTAAGCCATAGATTTTGGGTCCATGAAATTATAAGACTTAATTAAAGGTAGGCTGATTACTTATTAAAATAGATCTAAGCCAATGATGAGTTCCAGTCATTTTAGTGACTTTGAAATGCAATAATACTCAAAATTTCTACTCTGGGGACACAGATTGGTGCTGAAGAGTTTAGTTTTGGAACCAAGGTTAGGATTTTTATAACAGAATAAAGACAAGTAAAATCCTTTATTTTAGGAAAAGAAAAGAAATAAAGGCTCTCTTAACAGTAAGAGGATGGTCGGCTCAAACTCAAGTCTCCTTGTTTGATTTCTTAGGGTTTAAAGATTAAAGGAATACATAGGAGTACAAAGGTACACAAGGTGATTTCAGATTACTAAGAGATAAAATATTGGAACATTTATCAGCATTGGATTATTAAAGAGGGGTTCTAGTGATAAGTTCTCCCCAACTCTCAAAATTTAAATAGCCAAATTAAAGAAAATGATGTTTGTTCTTTTTTGAAACATTATGTGGGAAAAAGTCCAGTTTGGAGACAAGCTTCTTATCTTAATTTATGATTAAGTCAAACACTGCAGTTTTGTTTAGTTTGGGTATAACATAAAAATGTCAATGCTGACTTTTCTAATTTCCCCTCGGGGATCAATAAAGTATCTTTGAATTTGAATTGAATTAAATTAAAAATACTTCTTTGCATTTAACTTGAAATTCTGCAATGCAGCTGCGATCAAATTGAGCCAAACAAAAAGAGAACTATAACAATAACTCTCAGGATTGTAGTTATTATTACAGAGTTACAGTACAAAGAATTAGCAAAAGGTTTCAGCATCAGTAAATTTGGATTCATATAAGAGAAAACTGTTGCTGTGCTTCTAAATACTTTGAGATCTCTTTGGACTATGTGCACTCATTTTTAAAAAGGATCCTGAAGATTGTCATAACAAAATTGATCAATTATAGCATTAAAAGATATGGCTGAGAAAACATATTCTGAAAAGAGATTGTTAAAAATTTCTTTGAATTCTTGAAGCTTCAAATTTGGCCATTTGTCTCTCTTTGATGTTTTGTCTTTGTTTTGTTGGAATTAATGTTTGTTTATATGTTGCATGAAACAATAATCCATGTTTAGAATAATGTTTCTAAATCTCAGATTGATTAAAACTTTGAGTTTTCAGGAGAGTTAAGAAGCAGCTTGTTTCTCAGGTAGGTGCATGTTAATAGCTTTGCAGTTTAAGTTACACTAATGTGGGATGGGATGAAGAAACTGTGGGTCCGCCCACAGGCTGTCAATCAGAGGTTAGTTCTGCCTGACTCCGCCCACCTACTAGGTTGGTTCATGCCTTTGTTGTCATGGTAACGCTCAGCACCTCCCTTCCTGAGTTTTAACACTGTTTAAGAGACAATAGAGTCAAAATGCTTGTATTGATTGTTGCCTTAATAACATGTTTTTTTTGTATAATAATTAAGGATGTAGCATGACTTTTAGATTTATGTGTTTTATTATTAAAAGGTTAATGAAATAGTTTAAACTAGTTTGAAGAATTAGTTTTGCATGCAGAATCATTGGTGATTTATTAGATTGAAAGTGTCCCCTGGTGCCATTAAACTAGCTGACAGTTCAAGATATGCAAAAGTAAGGAATATATTTTTGATAAAGAATCAGAGTCATGCCTTTATACTTGGTGGGAATTATTTATTAGATTCAATTTGTAGGGTTTATTCATCCAAATTACATTGGATGTCCATTAATCTAATACTCATCTTTGTACAAGACAAATTAGGATGATATGTGACTAATTTCTAAGTGAAACATTGATGAACTAAATAATTACAGTTTGTGTTTAGTTGTTAATGGAACTGAATTGCAGTTAAAAACATCTGGATTTTCTTTATGTTGCTTTCGTTAAATTCATAGTGACACATAGTTATGTCAGAATTCATTTCTTTGGTTCTAGGTAATGTGATCTTGGTTACTAAACCATTTTTGTACAAACTTTTTGCTGGATTGTCGCATGGGTTGGACCCTGCGCCAGAAGAGGGGAATGTCAGAATAAAGTAACATGGGGTTCCAAAAGTTTTAGCACTCATGGGAAAAAGGGTAGCTCAGACCTCCAGTGAGGACTTAGTGACAATGCGAGAGAGACGTTGTACTTTGTTTATATAAATGGTGCATAGCTTCCTAAGACCACATTATGAAAACCTCTCTGAAATTATGGTGTTGATTCTTTTGTGAAATTTTACATCTCCACAGATTAGACCATTTTTGAAATTATTTTTGGGTATTCTGAAACTATGAAATGTTGACCTGTAATCAGACCTTCCTCAAACATCATGTCACATTTTTGATATTCAGAATATTTAGCTGATGGTCATTGCTAGTATATCAGGTGAAGTCAGAACATTAATTCTTTGGATTTTGTTGGATGTTTTGATGGAGTTCATGTAGTTAAGCACTTAGGTTTGAGAATGGGACTTTGAATTGAAAATTAGCCAAGTGTTGTGAAGGCTCTACCTATTGTTCTCACTTATATGAGATTGAGACAAAGGACACAGGCAAATCTCAGTCCTTTTGAAGTGCTGTGTGGCAGGTCTCCTAATTTGGACATGGGGATATTGCCAAGATAATTTTCTTCCACATCTTTGTGTGAAGATAGGATGTTGTTTTACTGTCAAAACCTGTCCACTGTGTTTTCTCAAGTTTCACAGACGGTGAAGGCTGCATTACCAGAAACAGCCACTTCCACCCTCCAGTCCTTTATTCCTGGCGACTGGATTCTGGTCAGAGAATCTAGGAGAAAACACAGGAAGTCCAGGTGCTGGAATGGCCCATATCAGATCCTACTAGACAGCCAGAAAAGCTGCAGGAAAGCTGCAGGAAAGCTCCAGCTCCTCCAGTTTCATCTGGCTTCCAGGACGCAAGTCATCTTCCAAATGGATCATCCACGGCCTGAAAGGTGTGAGGACAGCGGACCACCACAAGATAAAGAACTGTAAGCTGATCACTGGCGAGTGATTGAACAGGTGGTTGAAGAACACTGTTCTTACAAGGGCACAATAATCCCTTGGGCAGTGCAACGTTATTTCAGAATCTACTTAAGGCCATCGCATTGCCTGAAAGTTAAAAATCATAAGTTGGACTATGGAAGCCTAACTTCAAGCTGGTTAGAGTTCCTGTTTCTAAACATATTTCTAGAGGAGCTTCCTACGACCGCCCACCTGTACCAGACTGGTAACAGGGCAGCTTGAAGCGCAGAAGCCACTCAGGAGAGGCAGCAGGATTTTTGTTTTTTTTAAAGTTGTTTATAATTTGTTTTCTTTGAGAAAAAACTGTTTGCTTTCAGTACCAGAAGAAAGGACATTCCACTTCAAGGTCACGATGCAGTTAAATGGAAGATGGTCTGTTCTGATGCTAATGATTGGTATTTCAAGTATTTTTATAACTCTTGTGTTCATTTGGGAAAAGGTACAGCAAAGACAATGTAAGGCTAATTTGAGGAATTGTGCTAATAATACTCATCAGCGGATTCGAAGAGAGATCCATCACTTTTCTGACTACTATGATCATGCTGATAATGTCTGGTGGCAACTGATGCATCAAACCGTGAGGAAGATAAGAAATGATAGTTGCTATGTTTGTTGTTTGATTCCACGTGCTATTAATGATCAACCATTTTTGGTACCAGTTCCTATTGATACTACTTATGCTCTAGCTACTTTCTTTCCAGATAACCGGTTGGTGGAGGTCATTTTTCCTTGGGTGATGGTTTTGTAGAATTTTCTTTTAGTTTTGTGATTATCTTGTAATCAGAAGAAAGGAGTGTAATGGAAAATTCTTTTAAAGTGCTCTGATATTCCCTTCACCTCTCACATTTGTTTCTGTGTTGTATCACTCACAGGTGACCTTCCATCTACCTCTCACCTCTGACCTCTGTGTTTGATGAGTGTTCTGTTTTATTTAGCAGATGGACTCTAAATTCAAATGCTGGAGAGTTTTATGGTTAACACTTCCTGAAGTGTATATTTCAAGGGAAGGTAGATGGGTGCCCTCATAAATAACTTTGTTAACTCTGACCCGGGGAGGGTCTAGGGGCCATATTTCTAAAACTCTTTGCAGTTGAGATAACACTGTCATGTTCTGGTATAAATACTGTGTGTAAATGTTGATCGGGGCTCTGCTTCACTGACTAACCTCAGTGTCAGGGTCTTCAAACGCTGAATGCCTTTGAATAAAACTTATAAGACAAAGTCCGGATTTTCTCTCGTTATGAGTCAACTTCTACCCACTTTGATAAGAAAATTCCACAACACACATTTAGGCACTTATTAATATTGCACTGCCAGATTTGTAATCTGTTTAAAAATTTAATTTAGCATGTGCCTCTGTACCAAATTAAATTTTTAATGAAAGACTGCAAAGTATCTTCTGTGCTCCAATTTTTGCATGGTTTCATAAATGTGCACGCCTTTCAAAAATGTCTGAGATCAAAGCTAAGTGGTACTCTGAACTGTTCATAAATTCACCCACTGATAAAAAAAAGGTTTCATCTGAAGAAAAGTAACCACAACATGATGCTGCCACTACCATGCTTCAAAGGGGATGTAAAGAGCACAGTGTGAGTTTCTTAACTTATTTAATTTCCCTTTGGGATTAATAAAGTATTTTTGAATTGAATTGAATTGAACCACTCAAAGCTCTTTTCATGTAGGCCAAAAAGTTCTGTTTTGGTCTAATCTGGCCAGATCTTCTTCAACATGTTTGCTGCTACGCACTGAATCAAAATCAGCTTTATTTATGTCTGTGCACCCAAACAAGGAAGTTTGCTTCCATTCCACTTGCTCTCAATTTGGACATCTTATTGAGATGAATAAAAGAGCAATAAAATCATTATTAGTAGTAGTATTTTTGCAATATTTATATATGCAGTTTAAAAAAAAAAAAGAAATACATGGCTGAATTGTGCAAATTTGCAGTAAACTTAAACTGTACTTCCTACGATTTTCGTTCAACAAACAACAGCTCTGACTGTTACGTCCACCTTGCATACTGTTTATTACCGAAAACAGTTGTCAGAATATTTCCACAGATATCCACACATTTAAACAAGAACATTAGAACTCAGAGGTACTTTTTTGCTGTGACTAGGACCAGATGTACCACAGAGGGACAAAACATGTGAATGCCTCCAGTGGACAAGTTAAAAGTGTGAAAGCTCTTGTTTTGCTGTGACAAGTTCAACCGAACCATGAATCATGTACAGAACATGCAGAAAAACAGATGTATACTTGTTGATCTGGGGAGGTTTAGAAGCAATAGTCTCAGCTACAGAGCTCTGACTTCATTGCTGTTTTCCACTGAAGCCTAAACTCCAGTTTGTGTTCTCAGAATACCACACCAGTTCCTCCCTGTGATGGAGCAGCAAAGAATATCTTGTAAACAGAGACAACTGTACACTGACGTTACATGCAAAAATTTCCGATTCGGATCACTGGTGTAAAACTGAGCATGGCTCCCATTTTTCTCTGTCATTCCCCCCAGTTTCTGCATCATACTATCAGACAAGTGATACCATAATTTAGGCTTCAGAGCCCCCATGTCCCATCCCACAGGCTGTTAGAGCACATATGGTACTACAGAATCACTGCTGAGGGCAACATTATCAATTCATTGCTTTGTTTCTATTGCTTTCCTTTTCAACACATGGCTTCTTCTCCTTTAAGGTTTGTGTTTATGAGACCAAATCTGGACTGGAATGAGTAGTCTGTAAAGGAGGTTAGATTATTAAAAGTGTCATGTTGAGCTAGAGTAAAATCCTGTAAAGTCTGAGGTAATGTAATATATTACTGTCAAATAGACAGGGCGCCTCTCAACTTCCTTTGGAAATCAGCTATGCCAATGAATGACACACAGACATCATTGTTAAACAGCTAACAGCAGGTCTGCTACATGGGTTTGTCAACCGGGGGCCTTCCATTGTGGCGGAAACAGGAGAATAGCTCTGATACAAAACGCCGGCTGCTCTGGGAAACTTCTCACTATGTGACTCATCCTGTGATCAGAGGAGCTGGCGCCGAAATATCTCCCGAGCAGAGGACTGATGGGAGGCTAAGGCTGTTATCGCAACATTAGGTAAAGTAATTTCTACTCTGATGGATCCACTATAGCAGAAAGACAAATATTTTCTTCCAAATATCCTAAATCATTTTGTTGATAACGGTCTGTGTGCCTTGCAAAAGTATTTACGTGCCTTGAGTCTTTTATCGTTTGGTAACATTGTGCCTTCAAACTTTCATCTGTTTTATCTGATAGGCCTACAAACAGTACATTGTAACTGGGAATTGAAAGGAAATTTGATTTAAATTTTTTTTCTTTAAATTAAATTCTGAAAAGGGACTGCATACTAGAAAGTATGAAAATAGAAAGTGATAAAAATAACTGACATGGCATCATTTTTCTATTTTTTTAATATTGTAAATAACTTATGAGAATGTCTTGTAATAAGTACAGTCATATGCAGTAAATTAGAACATTATGGAAATGTTTATTTATTTCAGAAAGAGTGAAACACATTACAGTATATAGGTTAATTCCACACAGACTGTTAATTATGATCTATCTATCTATCTATCTATCTATCTATCTATCTATCTATCTATCTATCTATCTATCTATCTATCTATCTATCTATCTATCTATCTATCTATCTATCTATCTATCTATCTATCTACTCACCAGCCACTTTATTAGGTACACCTTGCTAGTATCGGGTTGGACCCCCATTTTGCCTTCAGAACTTTGTGGTATAGATTCAACAAAGTCCTGGAAACATTCCTCAGACAGTTTGGTCCATATTGACATGATAGCATCACACAGATGCTGCAGATTTGTCAGCTGCAAATCCATGATGCAAATCTCCCGTTCCACCACATCCCAAAGGTGCTCCATTGGATTGAGACCTGATGACTGTGGAGGCCATTTGAGTACAGTGAACTCATTGTCATGTTCAAGAAACCAGTCTGAGATGATTCGTGCTTTATGACATGGCACGTTATCCTTCTGGAAGTAACCATCAGAAGATGGTTACACTGTGGTCATAAAGGGATGGACATGGTCAGCAACAATACTCAGGTAGGCTGTGGCAGTGACACGATGCTCTATTGGTACTAAGTGGCCCAAAGTGTACCAAGAAAATATCCCCCACACCTTTACACCACCACCACCAGCCTGAACCATTGATACAAGGTAGGATGGATCCATGCTGTCATGTTGTTGACGCCAAATTCTGACCCTACCATCTGAATGTCACAGCAAAAATTGAGACTCACTAGACCAGGCAACGTTTTTCCAATCTTCTATTGTCCAATTTTGGTAAGCCTGTGTGAATTGTAGCCTCAGTTTCCTGTTCTTAGCTGACAGGAGTGGCACCCGGTGTGGTCTTCTGCTGCTGTAGCCCATCCGCCTCAAGGTTCGACGTGTTGTGCGTTCAGAGATGCTCTTCTGCATGCCTTGGTTGTAACAAGTGGTTATTTGAGTTACTGTTGCCTTTCTATCAGCTCGAACCAGTCTGGCCGTTCTCCTCTGACCTCTGGCATCAACAAGGCATTTGCGCCCACAGAACTGCCAGTCACTGGATATTTTCTCTTTTTCGGACCATTTTCTGTAAACCCTAGAGATTGTAGTGCGTGAAAATCCCAGTAGATCAGCAGTTTCTGAAATACTCAGACCAGCCCGTCTGGCACCAACAACCATGCCATGTTCAAAGTCACTTAAATCACCTTTCTTCCACATTCTGATGCCCAGTTTGAACTGCAGCAGATCGTCTTGACCATGTCTACATGCTTTAATGCATTGAGTTGCTGCCATGTGACTGGCTGATTAGAAATTTGCGCTAACAAGCAGTTGGACAGTGAGTGTACACACATATAAGTACCATAAAAAACACTTAATTGCACAATTTTAAGTAGATCTAAGAAGTTATTTTAATCCCTGTCTGAATGCAGTCCATCCTGCCTCACTGCTCCTTCCCATACATCACGGTGTCTTCACTCAGACTTTGTCAGAAAATTAAAACTTAAAGCTTAATTATTATAAAGCACATTTAAACAATGATTAAGCTAATTAAACTGAAATAAAAAGTAACATACATGTACTCTATCACTGTAATTAACCAGCTGACAAGCAAGCAGTTTCACAATGTCCTACGTTTGTTCCTCACTTCGAAGTGAGGAACAAACGTAGGATATTGTGGAGGTTTACGCTGCTGTTGAGCTCCCTTCACCCTCCTCAACTCCAACGTGTTTCCGTTTCAGGTGGTGTTTTATCACAATGGTTCTCCAGTGCTAAATCACTTTTTGAATCTTGCATGTTAAGCATTTTTTACTTTTTTGAAGCGTGAAGTGCTCCCAGACTTTTGAGAACTTGGGTCAAACTGTTTTTTCGACGTTTTTCGTTTGTAGAATTTACTAAATTTCCTTTGACATTACCGCCTCCGCTCTGACTCCACCTCGCTCCATTCAGCTTGTTCTGCATGATGAGTTTTTTTTAAGCTTTATTTCAGTCAGTCCGCATTGACAAAGTTCTGCAGGTGACATGTGTCAGGATCTGCTATTTTGGTTTTTGTGCTTGTTAACTTGTGACTGTTTTGTATATTCTGTCCCTTTGGTTTATTTACTACGTTTCATTATTTCCTCTGTTTTCCTGTGTTCTCCTTTCCCCTTCTCTGTGCCCTACTAGTTCCTCCCCTAGGCCTTAGTTCCCCTTCAGTTATTATTTACTCAGTGTTCATTTTCCTTTATATTTGTAGTTTTTCCCAGCCTTATTCCTAGTATAGTTCCCCGTGTTAGTCTCTATTGTTTCAGTTCATTCTGACAGGTTAGCTTTTAGCTATTTGTTAGCCTCTATACTTAGTTTCACTTATTGTTTACGTTTTGGTTTGCATTTATTCTAAGTCATCGCTTTCTCTGCTTCCCTCCCAGTTAGTTCAGTCAGTATTTGTTTGGGTTTGTTTACTTTTTCAGTTAGAGTTTCCTTTATTTTTTCTTAGTTAGTTCTTATTTTCCAGGTTCTTATATCTTAAGTTGTTGTAGTTTTCTTAGATTTGTTTCCCTGAGTTTGTTATTTAGTCCCTTCTCCCATGGTTTAGTTTTGTAATCAGTTCACCTGTTCCTCAGCCTCCCTGCATACCCGGTCCACACCTGTCTCTAGTTCCTGCTCATTGCTTTTCCTCTCATTCCTTTGTTCCACATTCATTTCCCTCAGTTTAAAAGCTCAGTGTTTCTCATTACTGGTTGCTGGTTCCTCCCATTCACTACCCCTGTTTAAGGTCTGCTGGTGTTATATTTTCCCTCAGAGAACTCATGCAAGTTTGAGCTCTACTAAGTTCTTGGGAGTAACTTATGTAACGTTTTTGGTAAACCTTTTGATTAAAGAAAGAGGCTTGCTCTCATCATGTTGCTGCCCAGTACTTGTCTGCATTTTGGTCCACTACAGCCACAGAATGTGACAACATGAACAGTTCCACTACATGGCGAATAATGCAGGAATCACGCGACACAACCAATCCATGATGAAATTTGTTGCCAACACTTTTAATAACCGATTTCTATCCATTTTTTATCCATTTCTTTCGATTCGTTGTTGCAGCCCTGGTGTTGGTTATTGAGGTTCATAACCTCTCAGTGCAGATATACATTTCCTGTGA
Source organism: Girardinichthys multiradiatus (assembly GCF_021462225.1). Taxonomy (NCBI): domain Eukaryota; kingdom Metazoa; phylum Chordata; class Actinopteri; order Cyprinodontiformes; family Goodeidae; genus Girardinichthys; species Girardinichthys multiradiatus. The sequence continues at coordinate 6,920,943 of NC_061815.1, forward strand.
CTAGATGGCAAAATATAGTGCATATTCACGATGATAGCAGCTATGGACAGTGCAATTATGTGGGAGACACATGCGATGGTGGACTACACAGTGAACAGAATTGTGTCTCTGTAGAGCATGGATTTTTGTCACCTGCTTACTCTAAACACAATGGTTCTGGGTTCTGCAGAATGTCTGATCGACATTTGTTTTGGAGGGAAGAGTGTGAAACACAAGTAAATGCAGCAGCTGGAAGACAGGACACCCCTCTTATCATTTTATTTTATTTTGTATTTCATTACTTGACTCTTAAAGTGGAACTGAGGTTGTAGCAGAGCATGGCACAAAATATTATTTACACAAAGCTGTCAGATAGCAGCTCATGCAAAAAAGGCGCAGCATTGATTTTGATCAGGTAGATAGTTGGGAGACCCTGCTCGCAGCACCGTCTTTGTTGATGCCTGTTGGGTCCTTTATGCATGGAAAGGACCTGAGGCGGTGTGGAAAATGCTAACGGCAGTCATCATTTATGTGCCTTATTTCCTGTGTTTACAGGTAAGAAGCAAGTCAATAAAGTGTGTGTATATGGGCATGAGTGAGCGAACCGATGGGTCGCTGGGGCAGCGCCTCTGGGATGCGTGTGTGGAATACATGTACATAATTCAAGATTCAAGATAGCCCACCAGTAAGGTGAATGAGAGCTGTGTGAATGGTGTGCTCGATGCTCCGCCAAGTATGTATAATTGAGTTGGTGTTTCAGAGAAGCTATAGACCAACAAGCAGACAGATCTATGTTAAGTTTTACATAATTGTGAAAACAGTAGTATGTGAAATGTTAAAAGTTTAAGTTATGAAAGAGTGTTGTAAAAAGATCACTTGTGATGGTGTGGAACACAAATAACCTTAATATGGTTATTATTTCTGTTGTATTAAGAAAGATAACAGGAGAATATATTCATTTTTGTATGAAAAGGACCGGAGGCAGTGTGGAACATGCTAACGGCAGTCACCATTTATGAGCCTTATTTCCTGTGTTTACAGAATAAAGCCCCCCCCCCCCCCCTTCATCTATACACAATATTCTCTAATCAACTTTTATCAGCAGCATCTGCCATCGCAGACATTGAGCCATAAAAAGTATTTGCTCCCTAAGACTAATAAATGGTTGTGCCACCCATGGCAGCAACAACTGCCATTAAACCTCTCTTACAACTGGCAATGAGTCTTTTTTATGATTGGGCAGGAATTATGGCTCAGTTGTTTTTGCAGTATTGATTGATAAATGGCTTTGGGTTTCACAGCATAACCTGTCTGTGAAATGTCATGACATAACATCTATAATGGTTTCAAATCTGGACTTTGGCTAGGCCACTCCAAAAGTTACATTTTGTTTTGTTGTTCTGAGGCATCCCAAAATTGACTTGCTAGTGTGCTTTGGATCATTGTCCTGTGGCACAGCACAAGTTTGTTTGAGTTTACAGGTCAGAAACACAAGGTCAAGGAATCTTAGGCCCTATTTACACAATGTTTTTTGATTAAAATTTTAAAAAGTTTAGTTGCTTTTCTACTGTTAGTTTACACGACAACGGCGAACGCTTTCTCTGAAAATGACATAATTTGCTTCCAGAGTGTAAAGGTTTAAAAGCGTCCTGGTCTCCGTTGTCGTGTAGACAGGAAACAATTTAATCTTACAGAGAAGCCCTGGCTCATGTGCAGTTCTGACTGAAATCAGCAGAAATGAATGCATACAGCATAATGGCTGCCGACCAGTTTAAAACATACAGAAGAAGATATGAACTATAACTATGGCGTATTGCAGAGTACTTACTTGTGCTGCTGACACTTAAATCTAACAACGGTTCTCCAAAAGTCCTAATATTGCCCCCACTTTTTGTAAGCAGGAAGCGCTTGTGCATGTTGTTGAGTTTCAAAGTACATACCACCAACTAGTGGCGTGGCAGAGAAATTACACTATCTTCACGTCTCTGCTTTTGCTGTGTGAATAGAGAGTGTAATTAAAATGTTATCGTGTAGATGTGTTAATAGAAAGGGAAAACAAAACCTGTGTTCAGTGCAGCAGTGTCATGTAAACATGGTGTTACTCAGGTCTTTTTATGTGTCCTCTCTTTCAGTCATTCAATATGAAGAACTCAGTTGCCTATACAGGTCCTTCTCAAAATATTAGCATATTGTGATAAAGTTCATTGTTTTCCATAATGTCATGATGAAAATTTAACATTCATATATTTTAGATTCATTGCACACTAACTGAAATATTTCAGGTCTTTTATTGTCTTAATACGGATGATTTTGGCATACAGCTCATGAAAACCCAAAATTCCTATCTCACAAAATTAGCATATCATTAAAAGGGTCTCTAAACGAGCTATGAACCTAATCATCTGAATCAACGAGTTAACTCTAAACACCTGCAAAAGATTCCTGAGGCCTTTAAAACTCCCAGCCTGGTTCATCACTCAAAACCCCAATCATGGGTAAGACTGCCGACCTGACTGCTGTCCAGAAGGCCACTATTGACACCCTCAAGCAAGAGGGTAAGACACAGAAAGAAATTTCTGAACGAATAGGCTGTTCCCAGAGTGCTGTATCAAGGCACCTCAGTGGGAAGTCTGTGGGAAGGAAAAAGTGTGGCAGAAAACGCTGCACAACGAGAAGAGGTGACCAGACCCTGAGGAAGATTGTGGAGAAGGGCCGATTCCAGACCTTGGGGGACCTGCGGAAGCAGTGGACTGAGTCTGGAGTAGAAACATCCAGAGCCACCGTGCACAGGCGTGTGCAGGAAATGGGCTACAGGTGCCGCATTCCCCGGGTCAAGTCACTTTTGAACCAGAAACAGCGGCAGAAGCGCCTGACCTGGGCTACAGAGAAGCAGCACTGGACTGTTGCTCAGTGGTCCAAAGTACTTTTTTCGGATGAAAGCAAATTCTGCATGTCATTCGGAAATCAAGGTGCCAGAGTCTGGAGGAAGACTGGGGAGAAGGAAATGCCAAAATGCCAGGAGTCCAGTGTCAAGTACCCACAGTCAGTGATGGTCTGGGGTGCCGTGTGAGCTGCTGGTGTTGGTCCACTGTGTTTTATCAAGGGCAAGGTCAATGCAGCTAGCTATCAGGAGATTTTGGAGCACTTCATGCTTCCATCTGCTGAAAAGCTTTATGGAGATGAAGATTTCATTTTTCAGCACGACCTGGCACCTGCTCACAGTGCCAAAACCACTGGTAAATGGTTTACTGACCATGGTATCACTGTGCTCAATTGGCCTGCCAACTCTCCTGACCTGAACCCCATAGAGAGTCTGTGGGATATTGTGAAGAGAACGTTGAGAGACTCAAGACCCAACACTCTGGATGAGCTAAAGGCCGCTATCGAAGCATCCTGGGCCTCCATAAGACCTCAGCAGTGCCACAGGCTGATTGCCTCCATGCCACGCCGCATTGAAGCAGTCATTTCTGCAAAAGGATTCCCGACCAAGTATTGAGTGCATAACTGTACATGATTATTTGAAGGTTGACGTTTTTTGTATTAAAAACACTTTTCTTTTTTTGGTCGGATGAAATATGCTAATTTTGTGAGATAGGAATTTTGGGTTTTCATGAGCTGTATGCCAAAATCATCCGTATTAAGACAATAAAAGACCTGAAATATTTCAGTTAGTGTGCAATGAATCTAAAATATATGAATGTTAAATTTTCATCATTACATTATGGAAAATAATGAACTTTATCACAATATGCTAATATTTTGAGAAGGACCTGTATGTACCAGGACAAACCTGTCTTGGTACAGATCTAGACCACATTTGGGATCAATGCAGACAGTACATTTAACTGGGTTCTATTTCATTTGCTACGTTTAATTGGTAAATATATAATATTAATATCTTTTTCTTCAAGACCTTTTTGAAACGACTGTGAATGTGCATTCACATCTGAAAGAAGCTGTTAGCTGTCTTACATTAATGTGCAAATGCCCAAATGACTATAAGTCTTTAATAGATTCATGGTGTTAGAAATGTCACATACCTTTTAAAACAGATGAGGACTGATATTGCTTAAAGGGTAAATGCTGTTTCCTTTAAATGATGTAGAATTCCATCATCTACATTCTAACCTGGTAGCATGAACAATGAGGGTGTTTGCTGAATAAAGACATTTAAAATGGCCTTAATGTGCTTAATTTGCTTCATGATCCCATGAAGCAGATTTTCAATTTTTTAAAGTGTGGTTCTGATTGGTATTCCTCAGTAGTAAATATCTTGGCTGCAGTTTACAACAGTCAGAATAATCCTATTTATGAGCATCCAGAAGAAATTCTCATGAAGGAGTAAAGGCAAGAATTTGTGATTTTGTCACTTATTCTAGAGTAGAATTCAGTAATCTAAAATGAGTGTGCTCAGTAAGTTGCTTTTTGCTGGACATTCTGGACCACAGACCACATTTCAATATAGTTTGATTTTGCTGTAATAGCTACAGGCATTTTTAGTGTGTGTCTGCCTGATGCAAGGGTGCAAATGATGTATAAAACAGAAACTGCTTTCAATATTGTAAAGGTAACACCACACATCATTCTGAACACATCGTTCACATGCACAGCAAAACAAGGTGGTGGCCGCATCATGCTCTGGGGGAAGCTCTTCTCCAGCAGGGATGGGATTTATGGGGAATACAAACACAGATATACTTTACACTTTTTTATTTATGGAATATTTTTGAAAACTCTGCATTGTTTTTACCTAATAAAAAGAAGTTCTACTTGTGTTGGTCTATCACAGGGGTCTGCAAGTTCAGTCCTCGAGAGCTATTGTCCTGCAGCTTTTAAATGCATTCCTGCTCCAGCAAAGCTAAATCAAATGAATGGCTCATTACCAGGGCTTTGCCAAACACGATGGCATGCTGGAGAGGTAATTCAATCATTTGATTCAGCTGAGCTGGAAAACCCTGGTCTATCACATAAAATCCTGTCCATCTCCAAGTTAGTGACATTATCAAATTTACATTTTCAAATAACAAATAACATATGCTTTGAGTTACTAAGTCTATGTGAGGATGAAGAGCATTAAGCTCTTCTCTTAGACTGACCTGCTCCATCCATTGTGATGTTAAAAATGTTCTGAAATCGGATTTTTTGCAGATATACCACACTCTGACCAAGACATCTGCATAAGGCCCTGATCATAAAATTAGACTACAGTCTTGAAATTATTAAACCGTGTCCTAATACATTGTTTATTACCATGTATGTTTGTATATTGATGTCAAGTAATGATCTTTCTGTGTTAGTGAACACAGAAAGAGTGTACATCCTCATCTTCTTGAGGCAAGTTGGTAACCTTCAGCTAGATGGTGGCCTCCACCCAGGGTTGTCTAATGTTATGGAACATCCTGCTCTGAGCCGTAAACAACAGTTTTTGGAAGGAAAAGTTGAATCTATTTCTTCTGACAGCTATCTAATGAGACGAGGCAAACACTCTATGTGGACAGCATCTGATGACATCACGCTGGGGTGATCTCTCAATGCTGAATCAGTGAGGAGAGGGTCTGACAGAGAGAATAATGGACTGACACAATAAGAGAGTCTAACAACTAGTACCATGAAAGAATAGGGCAAAACAAATGAATCCAAACTACAACACTGGATTAAAAGTTGGTTGACATGGACATGTTTTTGGGACCTTTTTTTGTTCATCGTCTAATCTGACTGTCATGATTCTTTTAAAGACTCTACAATTTTTAAACCGCTGCAGGTGTATAAGCAAGCAGGGTGTAAACTTGTATTCTCTTCATCCTTCTTTCTCTCTTCCACTCTTTCCTCCTTTTCTCCCCTTTTTCCCTTTTGCCCCATCTCTCTTTTTTGAGCTTCTTTTTTCCTTTTCATTTCAGTCTCTGTGTCCGTAACAATTGAAATATTCCCAAAGAAGTTTATAATAAAGTTCATTTTATAAATATCAAGCAGAGCTTTAAAGCATTAGCTGTGATGCTCCGCTTGTGAAAGTAAATCTGTTGGGCAATTTCTTGGCACTCAGACAAAAAAAAGCCACATCAGCACTGCTGATAACTCGTCTGCACCAACACCAAAAACACAAGTTAAGCACAACTTTTAGAGCAGGATAACACCAGCCTGAGATACTAGAAGCTTGACATTGATGAACTGACTGAAATGGTGTTTATGAGTTCAGATGTTTCAAAGTAAATTGCAGACAGATAATATTGACAGTCACAGTGTTATAATGCCAACCTGGCAATTTATCATTGTTTAAGCATTTTTTACTTTTTCAATCAAAACTAAACTCTGCTGCTAGCAGAATTTTGATTGGCTGCTGTTCCCCAAGAGCCCGCCTGTATCTCTTGATGATAGTGGTTCTTTCCTCTAAACATTCATATTAAATTCCGTCAGAGTTTCTCCTTACGTAGTTAGATTTCTTATATTATATTGTAGTGGATTTTTGCTTTAAAAATCACTGAAATAAATTTGTAGATCGATTAATAATTAGTAAATTGTTGATTATGTTAGTGACTACATCCAATGTAATCATTCAGTTTCCAATTGAATGTCTGGGATTCTGTGAACAAATCGATTTTTTAAACATATTTCTCTCATTTCTTTCAAAAAGGATTGTAGACTGATCGAATCATTGAACAGACAGATCAGTCTGTTGACTTATTTGAAAAATAATACAGGTTATTTAATGGGACTAATAATATACTAGTACACAGATATACTTATGTAGAATCTCAGTTAATACATTACCACTGATCCACAGCTTATGAGGCATTAGACAAGTGCTTAAGCATCTCAAGAAATGATCAAATTAAAGAATCAAATTTTCCAGATGTAGAATAATTCTACAATACTGATGTCCTGCTCTTTATACTCCATACGCATTTTAATAGAAAAGTGCCAAGACCTTTGCTTTTCTAGAACTTGCGATCATATTAACACTGGCAGCATATATCATAATGGTTATCAGTCAGTAACATGAACATCACCAATCAAAATACTAACAGCTGCTGAATATACTCACTGCAGAAGTAGACACATAAATAAATATTTTAAGTGGCAGCTTTTATATGAAAGCCAAGCAGAGAGTAGATGCTGTACAAATATGTCCATTATGTTCTGTTTATAAAAGGTAGCGGTATTTAAAGGAAAATAAAGATTAGGACACTAATAAATGTTATCGATATTGAGAAGAATATTTTATCTGTAATGTGACTTATTTCTGTTTAACTGTGATGACAACATATTTGAAGAATAACTGGCAATCTATTCAGATTTTATATTCAAGTTCATACTTGTATTTTTAGAGTCCAGTGTAAAACACAATCCGTAACTTTACCAGTGACTCAACTGGTTTTGTGTCAGATGTTAGATGAGCACATATTTGGAAAACCAAACCAATCAAAAGGTTAATTTTGCCTGCAGCTGCAATTAAAAATGGATCTCAAGTCATGAATTCTGGTTCTGGTAATAATTAATTCATGACAGTTTGGCAGAACTACAAAGGAAAAAAGAAATAATCAGAGAAGCCTTTCATGACTCACTCTTTGATTTCCACTCAGGTCTCAGGGCATTCAAATCTCCCAAGTCTCAGATCTACTGTAGTTTCCTGATGAACTGTATTCAAATATTCATTCTTGTTTAAAATTGACTATTTCAGTATTGCTTTGGTTTTCTGTGCATACTGTTGATGAAGCTTTCTGATATATTCTATTTCTGTTGTGTATGTTGTAGACATTATCAATACACATAAGAGGATTTTGGTCTTCAAATTGATGTAATAGATACATGAATAAGCTCCACGTAAACTCACCCGATTAAAGCAGTTAAGCACCTTGAATGAATGGTCTAGTGCAGACACAATTTGGTACATGTGCAGACCAGTGGCTAAGTTAATGAACTCATTTACCCAGCATGTAGGGCATGCTATTAGCAACCACTGACTTTAGCATCAGTCCACTTGTGCACCCCACATGCTGGGAAAACAATTCAACCACTGCATCATGCACACACACAACGTAAACCCTATCAAACAGCATTCAGTGCTGATATTCCTATCAAATACTGAGCCATCCACTGTGACATTTCCTCATTGTATTAACTCTGTTGGACGTTTATAAATTCCACTGCCTATTCTAGATGCCAAATCCTTGTAATTAAATTAATTTATCAATCATATTGTTTATAATCCACCCCGTCTCATAACTCGTCAAAAGAAGATATGTTTAGAGAATACCTAATATTTCTGTATGTTTTAGGGAATTTATTTATACAGTCATATTTCATATATGAGAATTACCGAAATGTTAATGTATTTCAATAACGCTTAATAACAGTCAGATTAATGTTTTTGAGCCTTTATTCTGTTAATTCTGATTATTTCCCACTTACAGCTGATGAAAACATACATAAGCGTACATTGTGGGGAAGAGGTTGACGGAGAGGCATAGCGCAGCGGACCGCCACCTGGAAGGAGAATCGCCAGCCTAGATCCCCATAATAGTGATCACTGCTCCTCATGGACCTCCGCCTGGTGTGCGCAGCTCTCCGCGAGATATTCCCACAGAGTGATCAACTCCTCTCCTTCTGCTTGGTCCATTTGGCTGTGTCCCACTGTCATGAAGTGCAGTTGTGGGTAGGACCAAAGTGCAGAGAAGGAGACACCAGGAGTCAGATGAATAATGGTAAGTCCGAGCTTTATTGTTCTCACTAACGGACCAGTGGAAACCAGAACCAGGCCAGGACATAGGATGCACCACCAGGTACGACCAGGAAAACATACGGAACAAATAGAACCCAGGACACAGTGGGGAACAAAGGCAACTAAAGAACTTGAATACAAACAGGAAATGCAGGGAGAACCAATAAATGGCAAGACCAGGTAATCAGCGAAAACAGGTGTGGGTGACACTACTGGGAGACAGAGGGAGTGAAACCAATTAACAAGACAAGACACAGAACTAAGGGTAAACAGAGAACCAGACCAGGTATAATAAACAAAAACACAAACACAAAACTCAGTCACTGGATGGGTCTGACAGCTTCCTGTACTCAGTTTCTTGTCCATCTCTGATCCACCCCACGACTGCAGAATCATCCGAGTATTTCTACAGGTGACAGGAGTCTGTCTTGTACTGGAAGTCTGAGGTGTACAGAGTGAAAAGGAATGGTGAGAGTACCGTCCCCTGTGGTGCTCCTGTGCTGCTGACTACCTGGTTAGACTCACAACCCTTCAATCTCACAAACTGTGGTCTGTTTGTCAGGTAGTGTTTTAAGTTCTCTGCTTAGTTGTTTATTTATTGAATCATTTACTTTTGTAAAAGGAGTCAGGCTAACTTTGCGTTCCTGTTTTAGAAATTCATTCTAATGCTTTTACTGTGATTTACTTAACTTTCCTGTTTTCTTTGTGTTTGCTCTGCAGTTTTTCTGTTCCACATCAGTTCATATTAATAAATTAATAAAAAGCTTACTTTTACATCATCTTTCTCCAACACAGAACCAAATATTTAAAAGTTTTAGAGCACCTTCATATTCATGAATGCTGCATTGTGGTGTTTCAAGAGCTTCACAATAATTTGACTTGGTTTTAATTTTTTGTTAGTAGTTTAAGTGAAGGATGAAGATTAACAGTTTATAAATGATAAAAAAAAACATTTGGCTGAAGCAGATAATGACACATTTTGTGATATGTAGAAAAAAAACTTTCTGCTCATTCCATCTGACTAAAGTTGTTCTTAAACTATGTTTACTGTGACTCAAATAAATGCGCTTCTTTTCTCATCTATGTAAATGACTTTTTCAAATTTTACTCTCTCACTCTCTCTCCCACTTCTGAGGCTCCATTGTCCTAATTTCTTACATTTCTAAGACGAAAACTGCTATAAAATTGATTTCTTAGATTTTAGTGGAATGGTAACTCCCTAAAAATACATTTATTTATTTTAATTATGCTGTGAGCTTCTGAAAACATATGGAGCTTCAGCCCCAGAGGTCCAGATGACAGGTATAAAAAAGTACCTGGATACCACTGTGTTTAGGAGCTAGTCTACATGCACCACCATTCAGTGTGTCTGCGTGTACAGGCGTGTGCGAGCAGCATAGAAAAAACTAACTTAACAATACATGAATATATACCTCATTTTGATTTTGCTATTTTTACAAGGTGGTGTTGTTGACCAACTGTGAAAAATTGTTCTGTCCACTTTTTGAGAGTACTACCACTCTCACCAGCAACTGAATCAAAAGTACAGCAAACAATGAATGCTTGGTGGAGAAAGCGGGTTAGTATTTTGTACCCACGCTATATATATTTTTTTCCCCTATGTCATTTCCTGGGTGCCGTAAGAACGCTATTTTACACGTTTTAAGTTAATTACAATAGATTTGTCACAGTTTATTTAATTAATTAAGTAGAAAAGTTTGTGTAAAATGCACAGTTGTCACTAAAATAAGCAAGTAATTCATGTTAATTACTGTTAATTTTATGGATAAAAGGCATTTGTGCAGTTTATAGTTGAGTCATTGTATTGGCCAAGATGTGACCAAATAATCACATTTCATTGCATGTTTCTTGTGTAAAATGGGTTGGAGATAAATTCAACAAACGAAAACCACTAACTAGAGTTCTCTACTTGTTAACTTTATACAGTTAGCTTTCTACTTGATAATGCCTTTACTGATTTGATATTATAATGGACCTGATAACTGTATGATATGAGAGCTTAGACTATAACCTGTAAATGCAGGTCGGGTCTTGTGATGAGTTGGAGGAAAGTGAACATTCCAGCCCTCTTATCCAAGAAGATTGATGTGATTCTTTGATGGCGAGCCTCCCAGCTTGAATCCAGAGTCTCCATTTCCCCATACGGTGAATCCCCAATCTGTCTGTCGCATAATTGTGTCAGTCACTCTGAATGACATCCCTGTCAGTCAACCTGGAAAAGTGTGCACTTGAATGAACGGGGGGGGGGTTATTCAAGTGCACTTGATTTTTCTGACTATTTTCCAATGACTGTTGTCCTGAGTTCACAGAAAATAACTTTGAGCTTCCTAGAGATACTCTTGTTGTTTTAGTTAAAAGGGCCCAGTTAAAATTTTGTATGTTCTTCTATGCGTGGTATTGTTCCGCATGTGTTGACTCAAGTTCTCAAAACTGCGATTACCTGTGTGTTTGGTTATTGCACTACATCTCAGCTCCTACGAACCTAGACTCCGATGTGTTCATATACCATGAAGTGGGTTACACTTGGTAAAGTAAATGGAAAGCTGTTATCTGTCTGAATCAAGCGGTGCCACCACAGGCGGGTAGTTCTGAAAGTCCAATGGAAAGAAACAGTGGTACTTTTCTGTTCGGCCGAGGTGAGCTTTGGATGGATGAGTCTTTGGATCCCACCAGGACAGAATTAGTATCATGAAAATAAACATAAACTCTCTGGGTCAACCAGAAGGGGTCTCTTCAGTGGAATGGGAGAAATACAAGGTCCTTCTGGAAATTTGTACAAGTAGAGATCTTTGCTGATCAAGGAATTTTCCAAAACAGTTGCCTATGACTTCACACTATGGTTCTGACTGGACTCTTGATGTTTTAGTTGAGAAGATTTTTTTCTGACCAGCCCTACGTAAGTTATAGACAACAAATCTCTCTCTCTCTCTCCTCTACGGTGGAGAGAGAGAGTTAGTTGGATGAGAAGGACCAACCAGATGTAGAATTGGAGCTTCATATAAAGTTTTTAAGAATGTCAAAAATGTTGTCACTGCAATGCCCCAGTAGAAGTCCTTGTTTTAAAAGCCAGCATCATTCACAGGTGAACTATATCTTTTTATCTTCAGTGTGGCAGAGGCACCAGGTGTAAAGAGGGCCATAATCGCACATGATTATGTAGTTAACTGAAAACCCTCCAACAGATGTTGGGGGAAATGAGGTTAAGAGCAGGTGCATATCTGGCATAATCAAGCAGGATGCCTCCCTCCCACATGAGCAGCACCAGAGGCCAGATTATGAAATCCCTGCCTCCATTTCCTCTCCTCTGGGGCAGCGTCTTCTCTCAAAGCCATAAATCGCACAGAGAAAGAATAGGAAAAAATGAGCTGAGGGATGGACACAATATGCTCAGAGTGAGGTTATTAATTCAAAGATTTGTCAAAGCAGGATCCCTCAGGACTGCCTGGCTGACTTTCAGAAAGCCTCGGAAAAGAGGTGCGCTTTGACAGATAGAGGTCTGATGCAAAACAGCTCTGAGGGTACGTTTCCGGAAATGTCCCCGTTCACAACTTGATATGGGCTTAAAAGGTCAAGTAAAGCCATGCCAGCAGTGATTACCACGTGGGCAACCGCCATTATTCAGGTAGCATCAGGGGACTGTCATCTATCCATCAATGTGTTGAATCGCTTTCCCATGGGGGTAGCTTTGCAACAGTCAGATCAGACGGGATGGGTTTTCAGTCATCCAGAGATGGGAAAAACATTGTGTTGTCAGCTGTTTTAGATATGTGGTCATGTGTGCCAGAGTCAGTGATGTTACCTGTAAAACATACAGTGTTGCAACATTACCCACTTCCTTTGATCCAAAGTAGCACAGAATTGTGTAGAGGAGCAAAAAAAAATGTGATTTTGATAAACGTTTTAACAATACAAATCTGAAAAGATAATTTGTCTTTTGGGGTATGCTTCGACCATCTTTCATATCAAGAGACTCAACTGAAAATTTTCACCACTCTTCCATGAAAATAAGCTCATTCTGACAGGTCAGTTAAGGGCATCTGTGCAGAGCAATACCACAGCAGACACAGCTAGGCACTGTGACTAGGACATTGCAACACATCAATAGCTTTGATCTAAATTAGTGGTGTCCAAAGGTTTTGTCACGTGGACCAAAATCGTCAAGTCAAAAGTAGTCATGGGCCAAAAAAATATGTATTTTGTAACACACCAGAATCACAAAAATTATTTTGTGATTTTCTTTACCTGCTCAACAGTAAACTAAGTCTGCAATATTTTAAATAAACAAATAGAATGGCTTTGTTTGAAAGGGATGAGTAAATCATTGTCTTTACAAAGAAAGGCATCTAGTTTGCAAATTCATTTGGGCTTGATTTATTTATTTGTTTTTAATTTTCTTTTTTTTGGTGCACTAGCAGCCTTTACTTGTACTATTTTCTCAAAAGTAGGCAGATAGGAAGTGGGGTAAAAAGAGAGGGGGAAGACATGCAGCATGGGCCTCCGGGGTTGGAACTTCAACCCGGGACAGCTGCATTAAGGACTAAGGCCACCGTATATATGGGTCACACACTCTACTGCTATGACACTCGCCACGCCTTTTTTGGGCTTGATTGAAGCGATTTTGTCCATTCCCAGCAATAAGAGCAGGCTTTGGGTCACCCCTTCTATGGAAACACTTGCTGTATTTGGCTAAGTTAAAAAAAAAAATGTATCAAAAGACTAACAGATGACCTGTAAGCAGATTTTTCCAGCTGAGCTGTGGACCTCTGCAGCTTCTCCAGAGTTATCATAGGCATCCTGGCTACGTTTCTGATCCATGGTCTCCTTGCCTGTTAGTTTAGGTGGACCCCATGTCTGTACGTTTGCAGTTGTCCATCCCATGTTCTGATGCTTTAAACAGAGCTCTACGACATGTTCAAAGATCAGGATCCTGTTTTCTAACCTAACCTGCTTTATTCTTTGACACCACCTCCAGCTCCTCCAGGGGGATCCCAAGGCGTTTCCAGGCCAGCCGAGAGACATAGTCCCTCCAGCGTGTCCTTGGCCGTCCCCTGGGCCTCCTCCCGGTAGGACGTGCCTGGAACCCCTCCCGAGGAAGGCGTTCAGGAGGCATCCGGTATAAATGCCCAAGCCACCTCAAATGGCTCCTCTCGATGTGGAGGAGCAGCGGCTCTACTCCGAGCCCCTCCTGGTTGGCCACGCTCCTCACCCTATCTCTGAGGGAGTGCCCAGCCACCCTACGGAGGTAGCTAATTTCAGCCGCTTGTATCCGGGATCTCGTTCTTTCGGTCATGACCCAAAGTTCATGGCCATAGGTGAGGGTAGGAACGTAGACCGACCGGTAAATTGAGAGCTTTGCTTTTCGGCTCAGCTCTCTCTTCACCACAACGGACCGGCACAGCGCCCCCATCACTGTGGCAGCCACAACGATCTGTCTGTCGATCTCCCGCTCCATTCTTCCCTCACTCGTGAACACTTAAACTCCTCCACTTGAGGCAGGAACTCCCCTCCAACCTGAAGAGGACAAGCCACCCTTTTCCGGTCGAGTACCATGGCCTCGGACTTGGAGAAGCTAATCCTCATCCCAGCCGCTTCACACTCGGCTGCAAACCACCACATCGCATGCTGTAGGTCTTGGCTAGAGGGGGCCAACAGGACCATGTCATCCGCAAAAAGAAGAGACGAAATCCACTGGTCCCCAAACCAGACCCCTCTGGCCCTTGGCTGCATCTAGAAATCCTGTCCATAAAAGTTATGAACAGGACCGGTGACAAAGGGCAGCCCTGCCGGAGTCCAACATGCACCGGGAACAGGTTCGACTTAGTGCCGGCAATGCGGACCAAACTCCTGCTCCGCTCGTACAGGGACCGGATGGCCCCTAATAAAGGGCCCCCGATTCCATACTCCTGGAGCACCCCCCACAGGGCATCACGAGAGACACAGTCGAATGCCTTCTCTAGGTCCACAAAACACATGTGAACCGGTTGGGCAAACTCCCATGAACTCTCGAGTACCCTGTAGAGGGTATAGAGCTGGTCCAGTGTTCCACGGCCGGGACGAAAACCACACTGCTCCTCCTGAAGCCGAGGTTCGACTATCGGTCGGACTCTCCTCTCCAATACCCTGGCGTAAGCCTTACCAGGGAGGCTGAGGAGTGTGATCCCCCTGTAGTTGGAACACACCCTCCGGTCCCCCTTCTTATGAAGGGGGATCACCACCCCAGTCTGCCAGTCCAGAGGCACTGTCCCCACGCACTGTCCCCACGCAATGTTGAAGAGGCGTGTCAACCATGACAGCCCTACAACATCCAGAGACTTGAGGTACTCAGGGCGGATCTTATCCACCCCCGAAGCCTTGCCACCGCGGAGCTTTTTAACCACCTCGGTGACTTCAGCCTAGGTGATGAAAGAGTCTAACCCCGAGTCCCCAGCCTCTGTTTCCACCACGGAATGCGTGATGGCAGGATTGAGGAGATCCTCGAAGTACTCCTTCCACCGCCCGATAATGTCCTCAGTCGAGGTCAGCAGTCTCCCGCCCCCACTATAAACAGTGTTGGCGAAGCACTGCTTCTCCCTCCTGTGGCGCCGGACGGTTTGCCAGAATCGCTTCGAGGCCAACCGGTAGTCCTTCTCCATGGCCTCACCGAACTCCTCCCAGGCCCGAGATTTTGCCTCTGCCTCCGCCCGGGCCGCAGCACGCTTGGCCTCACGGTACCCGTCAGCCGCCTCAGGAGTCCCGCAAGCCAACCACAGCCGATAGGACTTCTTCAGCTTGACAGCCTCCCTTACTGCCGGTGTCCACCACCGGATTCTGGGATTGCCGCGGTGACAGGCACCGCAGACCTTACGGCCGCAGCTACGGGCAGCAGCATCGACAATAGATGCGGAGAACATGGTCCACTCGGACTCTATGTCTCCAACATCCCGCGGGATCTGGTCGAAGCTCTCCCGGAGGTGGGAGTTGAATACATCCCTGACCAAGGGCTCCGCCAGGCGTTCCCAGCAGACCCTCACTATGCGCTTGGGCCTGCCAAGTCTGTCCGGCTTTCTCCTCCTCCAGCGGATCCAACTCACCACCAGGTGGTGATCAGTGGACAGCTCAGCCCCTCTCTTCATCTGAGTGTCCAAAACATGCGGCCGAAGGTCTGATGATACGACAACAAAGTCGATCATCGACCTCCTGCCTAGGGTGTCCTGGTGCCAAGTGCACTGATGGACACCCTTAGGTTTGAACATGGTCTTCGTTATGGACAATCCGTGACTAGCACAGAAGTCCAATAACAAAACACCACTCGGATTCAGATCGGGGAGGCCATTCCTCCCGATCACGCCTCTCCAGGTGTCACTGTCGTTCCCCACGTGGGCGTTGAAGTCCCCCAGCAGAATAATGGAGTCCCCGGGAGGGGCACTATCCAGCACCCCCGACAGGGACGCCAAGAAGGCCGGGTACTCTGCACTACCACTCGGCCCGTAGGCTGAAATGATAGTCAGAGACCTCTCCCCAACCCGAAGGCGCAGGGATACAACCCTCTCATCCACTGGGATAAACCCCAACACGAGACGGCTGAGCTGGGGGGCAACAAGCAAACCCACACCAGCCCGCCGCCTCTCCCCGTGGGCCACTCCAGAGTAGAAGAGAGTCCAACCCCTCTCAAGGAGATGGGTTCCAGAGCCCACGCTGTGCGTGGAGGCGAGTCCGACTATTTCTAGTCGATATCTCTCGACCTCCCGCACAAGTTCAGGCTCCTTCCCCCCCAGTGAGGTGACATTCCACGTCCCTAGAGCCAGCCTAAGCATCCGGGGATCGGGCCGCTGAGGTCTCCACCTTCGTCCGCCACCCAGTCCTCTTTGCACCGGTCCCTCACGGTTCCCGCTGCAGATGGTGGGCCCACTGGGCGATGGCCTCGCGTCTCTCGTTGGGCTTGGCGCGGCTGGGTCCCGCAAGGAGCAACCCGGCCACCAGGCGCTCTCCGACGAGTCCCAGGCCTGGCTCCCGGGTGGGACCCCGGCTCCGCCGTACCGGGCGACATCACGTGCCTCGATATTTTGTTCTTCATGAGGGATTCTTGAACCACTCTTTGTCTGACCCGTCACCTAGAGCCTGTTTGCCATGGGAGACCCTACCAGGGGCATTTAGGCCCCAGACAACATAGCCTCTAGGATCATTTGAGCACTCAATTCTGTAATTTGTTCTATGATGAAAAAAAGTAGTGAAACTTTGTAAAGTTCATACATCTAAAATAATTTCTGAATCTTTGTTTGATGGCACCCGTGTGTAAAAAATGCTAAATAACGTTAAATATGGTTAAATTGTTATGTTCCATTAGGTTTAATTAGACAGAAAATCTGGGGTGACTACTGCTTTGCTCAATTTCATGTTAGACATAAAATAAGCTTATTTCCCCTTTGCCATACAGCCATCCTGACAGAAGAAATACTGATAATTTTAGACCTGAAATCCAAATTTATCTGTGAACACAGAGAACAAGGCATTCCTTTGTGGGTGTTAACTGGTTACTTTGGCTTGGTTACATTTACTCGAGTAACATTTGGAAAAAAAATGTACTTCTGGGAGTAGTTTTACTGAACCATACTTGTTACTTCTACTGGAGTAATAATATCTCAAAGTAACTTGAGCAGAATTTCTGGCCACTCTACCTAGTTACTTCACTGAATGAAGAACAAACACATTTTAATCAAATATGAACCGAAGACAAAACATCTGTCTGCATCTGGTGGGACTTGTAAACTGGCTTTATTATTTTAATATTATCTTCTATCTTCTGAGCCCGTTGTGCCATTTGGAAGTCGAGTGAACACAATGTACTTTGCACTGTATTAACATGTATACAATGCCTACTGTAGGTATTGGTTAAAAAAATGTTATGTTGTGGAAAACTGAGATATGGAAACATATGTTTTTGTTTCTGCCCAATTTGCAATAATGTGATTTATTTTTTTCTGATTTTTATTTATTATTCAAAGTACCAGAACTTGCATGTAACCCAGTGTTAAAAACATAAGAAAAAATGAATGATGTTGATGTAATGTTTTCTTCTACAACAAGATTAAAAAGTATAAATGGATTTCATGTCTTATTCTACAATAAGAGTTGAAAAGTAATAAAGTTAAAAATAAGTTAATAAATATGTTCATAAGTATAGATAAGAAATGCTAAAAATCTTTAAAAACTGTGAAATATGCCTTTAGTGATTGCTTTTAGTGACGGATTAAACAACCAATAGCTGGTACAGTCTGATTTCACATCAGTCAATAAGGTTGATTGTCCCGCCCCTTTAACGGCTGTGCTGAGATTTTGCTCAGATTGTGTTAGACACGCTTGAGAGCTCAGAGCTGACGGTTGTTTCCGCTAATAGCCTGGAAATCTTGTCAAATTCGATGAAGAATCTTGGATATAGGTAAGAAAAACAATTTTAAAATAGTTTAGCAAAATATATAATTCAAAATAGTAAATCCGTTTTATTAAATCTCAGAAAGCATCCCTTGTGAACGGCTGAATTCCAGAAAAATCCCCGTGTAGTCGTGTAGCATCGAAGCATCGGTGAGTGATCGCACGCGCTCGGCAGTTGGCTCGGCAGTTGGCTCGGTAAAATTGCTGAAAATTGGCTAAAATACCTAGTAACTGATCAAATTTAATAAAAATATAATTGTATTGTAAGTTTTTGTATTATTATTATTATTGTGTATGTTGTATTTTTTCTATGGAGTTACACTTATTTTTCTATTAGCACATGTTCTAATATTTCAATGGTGCTAATTTATGGTTCATGGTGCTGTAATGTGCTTTTCTGTTGGCATTGCTTGGGAACTTTCTGTTCTGAGTAAGTCAAAGCTAACATGAGCTTCAAATTCACATTCTGATGTTAAATATAGTGTTATAGATGTACCTCATTGGCACTTTTAGATTGAAATATATATATATTTTTTTACCACATATAAGCTCATTTCTTTAGTTTACTGATATGTTGGTAATATTGAACTCTGATAACTTGAATATTGTTGTACAACATGAAAAAAACTTGAGAAATGATGAAAGATCTCTTTGAAATGTAGCTTAAGCTTTATTGATATTAGCATCCTGTATTTTAAGATGCTTTACTTTGGCCTTGTCCCAGGTCAGGTTTTTTGGTTATAGTGCACTTTTGGCCTGTGGTGCCTCGAAACCACCAGATCATCCTCTCCTGAACTTGGATGGCGAGCCCCAGCCCAGAGGACCGAGTGAACTGGTAGATTGTGACCCGACTGGTCACTGGCTGTGAGACATTGAATGAATATTTGACAGATGTATCGAAAAGACTGGGTTATTTATGTTATTTTATTTTGTTGTTTTTTTTTTTTTTTTTAAAACAAAGTGCGCAATTTTTGTTTATTTGTAAATGTGGATCCACAAATGTTCACTATATTAAACTCTACTCTTTTTCATAGATATTGTGTGTTCTCCTCTGTTGTTACTCACACCTAGGCTCCTGTGAATTTAGAAATCTTCTGATCAGGCCCAGTTTTCTCTATGCTTGTGTAGTGTTGGTATTAGTCATCAAAGTAAATTGATTTACCTGCCATCTACTATTATCAGGTTTATTTAAAGTAACCCTTCTAGTAGGTTACATGCACATATTTTTATATTTTGTCTGAATGATTACATAATTTTCACAAATTACATTGGATTAAACAGTGCTACTCAAACAGTAGTTAAGTAGTCTTTTTACTAAATATCATTTTTCTACACTTTTTTACTTTTGAGTAATTTTTTTTGGTGGCTACTTTGTACTTTTACTTGAGAAGAAATCTATTGAAGCAGCGCTCCTTTTACTTGAGAACAATTTTTAGATACTCTACCCACCTCTGCTTAAAAGGTTCAAAGCCAAATTAAAAATACTCCAGTTGCCAGAAAGAAAAACTTCAGGGGATGGTTTGACTTTCTGAAGAACTTGAACAGAGAGTTATCTACCTTCTGATCCTGAGACTGTTTAGCACAATACATATACTTTAGAAACCCAGGAGCCCCTGCCTTGCCAACAAAGTAAGCGAGACTTAAACAGTCCCTTTGGATGGAATAAGAAAAAAAAAACGTCAAATTGAAGTAGGGACTTCCCTTTGACAAAGGAAATATTGCTCTGTTATGCCTGTCAGCAAACCCCCTCGACAACTCCCATTTAAGAAAATATCTTTGATACTTTCTTCATCTGTTTTCAAGCCGCAGGCATGTGTTAAAGCAGTGCAACAGACTGACTGATGGATACAAAGGCTCATTCACAAACAGTCCAACCAAACACCCACTCTTATCAAAGGGAGGAGGTGGAGGCCTTCATTACTGATGAATGGAAACAGGCTTTATTTATGGTTTGTCCTCAACTAAATACTACATAGACAAAGCTAAATCTTCAGAAGTGCATTGATCTAATGTGTAGTTATAACTGGCTAATATATACAGAATGTGGACTCCAGAAGAATTTGTCATTTTAACCCGTGCCATTCATTGTTATCACACTTTTATGTTTAAAAAGAACAAAAAGCTTTCTTTTCATTGTTATGAAGCATTGTAAAACTATTATTAATTTAACAACAGATTCTCCAGTTCAATGTTTGCTGTTTTATCTTTTGAAAGAGTGAAGTTTTGAATTTGTATTCCAGATTCAGAGCTCTAAACAAATGCAGTTCCACATTCTTGGTACAACGTTTCTTCCCAGTGCAGACTGGATTTCAGCAGACTTAACCTCCCCAGTGTCTCATATTGAATTTTTGCAGATAGTGTGGTCCTGTTCTTCAAGCACTTAGTGTGCACTGGAGCAGTTAACAGTCAAGTGTGAGTCTTCTTAGTGTGCTTTCAGATCAGATTAGTTATGTCCATTTAAAAAATACACTGGAGTTTGTTTTCATTCGATAGTCCACTTTGTTGGGACAGGTGGGAAATTTCATCTGAATTCTGACCAAATGAGGGAACTGTGGTTCATTTAAAGATGTGGGTCTTGATTCCCTTGCATGAACCCTGTGAACCCTGTGGGGTTCTTTTAAAATTGGATTGCAAACCCCTATCCAGTGAGCCAGAAGGAAAATACATTTTGTACATTTCATTGAGGGAAATCTCCTGTACAGAGCAACATGATGCCTGGCCCACTGAGCAGCTTTTGGTAATAGTGCCCCAAACAATCAGTTGCTGTAACTGCATTATGTGATCCAGAGAACCAAACCTATTAAACATGTGAGCATTTTTTGCATTTCAGTGGAAAAAATGGCTAGTACCCCATTAGAGGGTGACACGGGAGTGGATTTTCTCTCCTGTCCCATCCCGCTCCCACAGAAAAATGTCTTGTCCCATCCCAATCCCAGGCCAGCATAACAAAAAAAATCCTGTCCCGTCCCACTCCTGGTAAATTGACTCCCACTCCCATCCCGCTCCCATTCAGAACGACTCCCACTCCTGTGCCACTCCCATTTTTGTTTTCTTCATTTAGTCTTTTGGCAATTTCTTTCTTTGAAGGACCAGTTAGGTTCCTGTTTTTAGCTGTTGTAAAGGCCAGTTAAAGTAAAAAGAATTATAATGAAGAAATAATAAAATATCAAACAAGGAAACAGACCATGCCTATCTTAGCTGAATAAACAAAATGTACATAGTTGCATTTTACTCATTTATTAAGTGATTGTTTCCTTTGAATAATGACATTACTTTTATGTTTCAAGTTGCTGAAACAAAAGAAAAATGTACCTAGTAAGAGAACTGTACTTGGTGAACAAAAGTGCAAAAAGGCATTACCTTCACAATTTAGAAACTGTACCTCAATGGTTCACAGCCCTGGTCCTCATGGACCCCTTCCCTGCAAGTTTTAGATGTGTGTCTGCTCCAGAACACCTGATTTAAATTCTGACATGACCTCCTATACAGGCATCAAGAATGGAGGGTCAAACTGGAAAAAATTAATACAATAAAATCATCATTAAATAAATAAATGTTGTGAATGTCCCATAAGTGAAGTAAATGTAACATGAAAGAAATGTAACATTAAATGTGCCATTAAATTAAAGGTACCATTTATTTATTTAATACATCATTAGAAACAATAAATGTACCATTATATCATGAAATTGACTATTATGCAATTAAATGTGCCACTGAATAATTAAGTATAATTTTAAAGATGACATGACTTAATTAGTGGTACACTTAATATTTAATTATGTATTAAATAAATTGTACATTTAATGGTACATTAAATTTTTTTCTATTTCACAACATATTTATTTAATATCTTCCCTTGATGAAGCCTTTCTATACGGAGTCCGCGAGGGGACAAGGGGGGATTCTTTTCTTTTTTGTGTCCCCACCCAATAGTCTTTGCTTTATTTCGCAATACTTTGTGGGATAGTTTCCAAACCAGATAACTGCAAAAATGAAACAAACACTACACCCGTTTTGAGATTTATTGAGTTTTATTTTGAAATCGGCCTTAAATAAAATGATCTTCAAATCAGACTAAAAGACAGTTTTTATCCACAAGCTGTCAAACAAACTACTGAACAATAATACTGCACGAAACCACATCTGTGACACTTTATTTGCTTATTACTGCTGCATGATGTGTACTTTTTTTTGTACGCCATTAGTGTTTTTGTTTTTATCGTGATTTGAACGGTTCTTCTTATCCTAAGCATTTCATCACATTGTTTACTGCGTGTTAACCTGCATATGACAAATAAACCATATCAATGACATATCAGTGCTGTTTGTTTTATGAGCAGTTTGTCATCTGTGCTGCTGTTCCAAAATGCCGAACGCAAAAGTATTGCGTGGAAACGCAAAAGAAATAAATTTCCCCATGTCCCCTCACGGGCTCCGTACCTTTCCCCTCTACTGTGGCAAAGGCTCTTAAATGTTTAGTGCACATGCAGCAATTTTGTTGGTCAGATGAGACTTGACACGTGATGGTACTTTTGGTTTGATGAATGAAGAGATGCAGGACTGATTCAATCCAGAATCTGCCTTACAAGTGTTCCTTAATCACTGGTGTCCTTGATTCCGACTAAACACGTTTTACAAGCAGCAGACTGCGTGTTAACACCGCTACATTCAACTCTCCTGAAGTTCGGTAATATTTGCGACTTTCCTGTCACCTCTATGAGTTTAATAGATAAGTCCTTACTTCTGACTTTACGTTGCAAACCCAATTTTACCACGTCCAGTTCTCCACCTGCATTTGCTCCCTCCATCCTGAACGCAGGTGGAAAACATCGATCAGAAGCACTGTTGGCTTGTGGGTCGTGTAGTTCGTTTGACTCGCATTATAGTATATGCTTCTTGGAAAAAAAATACACAATGGCGGCGTTGATCCAATTTTTGTTTTCTTAAAGTTTATAACAAAGTCTCAGTTTTACATTTCCAAGGACAATTGATCCTAGTTTATTTTCGCTCCTATTGGTTAGCTCCAGCTCCCGTCTGCTCCCGTTCATTTTTTATCCTGTACCGTCCCAATCACGTGATCTTTAATGATGCTGTCTCCCGTCCCGCGGAATTCCCATGGGAATCCCGTGACCCGTGGGACTCCCGAAAAAATGCCAGCCTCTATACCCTATCAGAGTCAGAAGTGACCCTAGGCCACAAGCAACAGAGTTCACGTATCTTAGTGTCTTGTTCACAAGTGAAAGCATGGTGGAGCATGACATGGAAAGATGGAACGGTGCTTCATCTGCAACTAATGTGTGCATTGCCATTTCATAGTAAATTAACTGAGTTGATAAGGAAAGCTTCAATTAACCATTCTTTGTATGTTCCAACCCTGCTTTAGAGGTAAAGAAGGAATCTCTACCCTTGGAATACAGCCCATTCTCCTAGTCAGTTGAGATGCTTTGGGTATTTGATCAGATTGTCTCCTGAATGCCTCACTTTGAAAGTTTTCCAGAGAAGGCCCACTGGAAGGAGATCCCAGGCCTGACTCAAAGCTAGCTAAAGGATATATATATATATATATATATATATATATATATATATATGTTTACATATTTATTTATTTATTTAATTTTTGCTCTGGAAAAGCCTTTGGATCCTTGAGGAGGAACCTTGAGGGCTTGTGTAATTTTGGTCCTTTCACGATCGGTTTTGTCATCAGCATGAATGATGTTGCCTTTTTAGACTGCTGCTTTAGGCACAATACACTCACTGCAGCTCTAATTTTCAAAAGATGTTACAGAGAAAATATGCCTCTGTTCAACTTGTGGTAGAAGAAGAATTTTTAAAAGTATGTTTCCAATGTAGAGATCTATCTACACAGTTTGGCCATAAAGGTGCTACCTTTAGGGCCTTTTACGTAAAAACAAAATGAAAAATGCTTCCCCCTGTGGTCATATCAACTGTTTGTAAGCTTAAAAAACAATTGTGCTTTTAGATTCTACGTAGTTTGTTCCTGTTTGGTGAGGGCAACTCAAAAATGGGAATGTGTATGAAATTACAGTCATAAGATACTGTTCGCGAAGCCAGAACTGGGAGGCCAGTTCAGCTGTTGCTAGGGAGTGTGGAGATTCCTCCTGGACATGTTACCTCTTCAACCCTTCCTCTGATAAGTGGCAGAAAATAAACTGATGGATTTTTATACATGACAGTTCTTTTAGTTCACACACGTAATTTTGGGCTGCACTGTGGTGCAGCTGTCAGAACTGCTTCTTAGGTTCTGGAAAAATGATCCCAAGTTTAAATTCTGGCTAGGGCCTTTCTGTGTGGGGCTTACATGTTCTCCTCTTTGTATTCTGGGTTCCCAGGTGCTCCCATTTTCCCACAGTCAAAAACATGAATATTAGGTCAATTGGTATATTTAAATTGCTCTTAGGTCTAAAAGTGTGAGTATGGTTGTTTGTCCTGTGTCTTTCTGTGCTCTGTGCTCGGTTATGATAGAATGACAACCTGTCCAGTTTGCATGTTCTCACCATGCATGCAAGGGTTCTCTCCTAGTACTCCAGGTCCCTCCCACAGTCTAAAAACTTGAATGTTAGGTCAATTTGCTTTTCTATACTTCCCCTCTGTATATTGTGTGTGTGCAAGGTTATTTGTCCTGCTTGTCTCTGTCCTGGGTGTACTCCACCTCTTGCCTATTTGCCACCAAAGATCTGACCTTGCAAGGATTAAGCTGGTATAGAACATGGATGGATGGATTAAAACTAGAGTTGGTAAGCTACGGGCAGCATGTCAGTTAGGCATATGATTGCAGGCTGGGTACCAGAACTTACTAAATGACTAGCTAATATCAGTACTGGCCAAAGTACTGGACAAAGTCAACGCAAAATAAGTTTCTTGTGTAATCATGTATCTCACTATCTAAATAGCTGGCATATACTATCCTATTCAGATTTAAATGAACTTGGTCACAGCTAATAATTAATTGAATGTTGTTTGGATCCAACTTGTTGTAAATAAAATGTGTTTTCTTTTCTAAATGTTCACACATCTGATGAACAAATATTGGATTAAAAAACCAAATCAGGTGTCACTGCTGTTTGTTGACACTCCGAACGGTTTGACTGTACCTCTGATCAGGGATCAAACTAAAAACAGAAAAACCTGGATAGAAATAACAGAAACCAGACCTTTCAGGTTAATCCATCCATCCATTCATCAATCCATAATCAGTACATCTCAAGGCCTACTGGCTAGGTTCTGAGGATAAATATTATTTCTTTCAGGAACTGTCTGTACTATGAGCTTAATCAGTATTATTCCCCAGTGCATTAAAAGGCAGACTCAAAAGAGCAAGACAAAACATCTGTATAATTTACCTGTCTAATCACATGCTATTTTAGGTAGAAATGTCAGATAATTATAGCAATTGCTAAAAGAGCAGTGTGTCTGTTTCTAGTTTAAAAAAGCTTTCCTCAATACTATTATCTTTTAGGGGAAGAATACATTGGAAAGGTTCCTAACAACATTCTGCTGGACTGTACAAATGATACACTGACCAAATGGAACCTCCAGTGAACAAAGCAGAGCTGAACAAAATGTACAAAGAGAAGGCAAGTGAAAGAGAAAAAACAACAAAAAGTGAATAACAATCACCCTATGTCAGGTGTGTAACAAGAGCAAGGGTGAGCCTGAAACCAACTGAACTAACAGGTAAGGTGTTTCAGAATATAAAGTGTGAAAGTTTAAAAACTGATCATGCAGAGATGGGAAAGCTAAACTAAAACAACGCAGCAAAGAAAACTTAGATCTAACTAAAGTTACAGGCCATCTGAGGCTCGGTGAAAGAGTGGCTGATGCCCCCAAACTTAATGCATGCTAAGTGTCCAAACCTACCATTGTTCCAGACATGTATATTTATGAGGAGTGGAATATAAAAGGTAGCAAGTGGACAATTTGTCATCAAAGTTGATGTGTTACAATAGAAATGAGAAAACGTTGCAGCAAAATGATCTGAGCAAGTTTGACAAGAGGTCCCCGCATCTCCAGAACTGCAGCTCTTGTTGGTCAAGTTTAGGGGTTTTGGTCTGCAGTGGTTAGTATCTAACAAAGGAACATTGGTGAAACAGTGACAAGATCATGGATAGCCAAGGTTCACTGATGCACGTACAGAGCCCAGGCTGGCCTGTCTGAATATACAGGTCCTTCTCAAAATATTAGCATATTGTGATAAAGTTCATTATTTTCCATAATGTCATGATGAAAATTTAACATTCATATATTTTAGATTCATTGCACACTAACTGAAATATTTCAGGTCTTTTATTGTCTTAATACGGATGATTTTGGCATACAGCTCATGAAAACCCAAAATTCCTATCTCACAAAATTAGCATATTATTAAAAGGGTCTCTAAACGAGCTATGAACCTAATCATCTGAATCAACGAGTTAACTCTAAACACCTGCAAAAGATTCCTGAGGCCTTTAAAACTCCCAGCCTGGTTCATCACTCAAAACACCAATCATGGGTAAGACTGCCGACCTGACTGCTGTCCAGAAGGCCACTATTGACACCTTCAAGCAAGAGGGTAAGACACAGAAAGACATTTCTGAACGAATAGGCTGTTCCCAGAGTGCTGTATCAAGGCACCTCAGTGGGAAGTCTGTGGGAAGGAAAAAGTGTGGCAGAAAACGCTGCACAACGAGAAGAGGTGACCAGACCCTGAGGAAGATTGTGGAGAAGGGCCGATTCCAGACCTTGGGAGACCTGCGGAAGCAGTGGACTGAGTCTGGAGTAGAAACATCCAGAGCCACCGTGCACAGGCGTGTGCAGGAAATGGGCTACAGGTGCCGCATTCCCCAGGTCAAGTCACTTTTGAACCAGAAACAGCGGCAGAAGCGCCTGACCTGGGCTACAGAGAAGCAGCACTGGACTGTTGCTCAGTGGTCCAAAGTACTTTTTTCGGATGAAAGCAAATTCTGCATGTCATTCGGAAATCAAGGTGCCAGAGTCTGGAGGAAGACTGGGGAGAAGGAAATGCCAAAATGCCAGAAGTCCAGTGTCAAGTACCCACAGTCAGTGATGGTCTGGGGTGCCGTGTCAGCTGCTGGTGTTGGTCCACTGTGTTTTCTCAAGGGCAAGGTCAATGCAGCTAGCTATCAGGAGATTTTGGAGCACTTCATGCTTCCATCTGCTGAAAAGCTTTATGGAGATGAAGATTTCATTTTTCAGCACTACCTGCCACCTGCTCACAGTGCCAAAACCACTGGTAAATGGTTTACTGACCATGGTATCACTGTGCTCAATTGGCCTGCCAACTCTCCTGACCTGAACCCCATAGAGAATCTGTGGGATATTGTGAAGAGAACGTTGAGAGACTCAAGACCCAACACTCTGGATGAGCTAAAGGCCGCTATCGAAGCATCCTGGGCCTCCATAAGACCTCAGCAGTGCCACAGGCTGATTGCTTCCATGCCACGCCGCATTGAAGCAGTCATTTCTGCAAAAGGATTCCCGACCAAGTATTGAGTGCATAACTGTACATGATTATTTGAAGGTTGACGTTTTTTGTATTAAAAACACTTTTCTTTTATTGGTCGGATGAAATATGCTAATTTTCTGAGATAGGAATTTTGGGTTTTCATGAGCTGTATGCCACAATCATCCGTATTAAGACAATAAAAGACCTGAAATATTTCAGTTAGTGTGCAATGAATCTAAAATATATGAATGTTAAATTTTCATCATGACATTATGGAAAATAATGAACTTTATCACAATATGCTAATATTTTGAGAAGGACCTGTATAACTACAGAGCTTTCAGTCACTGCACAGTGTTAATAAACCTCAGACCTGAATATTTAAAAAGGTTTAATAAGGTTTTGACACTCTTAGAGTAATATCTATGTGTCACAATTATTGTGCAACTATTAGTTTGTGGTATTATTAAGAAACCCCAAACTGCATGTATTTGCAGGAAGTGCAACTCCTTAACTATTCAATGGAAAAAAAAATTCTTTAATTATGCATAATTTTCTGAGTCTAGGTCAGTCCAATACGTTTGTAAGTTTTAGTACAACACAGTGACACCAACTGCCGGCAAGCATTTCCAATAACTAGCAATGAGTCTTTTCCATCATTATAGACAAATTTTGGCCCTTCTTCTTTGCAACATAGCTCTAATTCATTAAATTAAAACCATTCATGCCCCACAGCTACTCAGTCAGATATAGGTTTGGACTTTGACTCGGCCATCCCAACACCTATTTTAGCCATTTAGAGGTGAACTTGCTGGTGTGCTTTTGATTATTTTAATGCTGCTTAGCCCAAGAGCTCTATAGCTTAAGGTAATGAACTGAGGCTAAACACAAGTTTTTCATCTAAGGAAACCCAGGAAGTTGCATCAAGTCACTGGTTTGTAGCAATCACTCTACATGAACAAGTATGTAGCAACAGTGCCCTGTTTGCATTGAGTCGCAACATTGGAAAGAAAGTGTGAAAGGCCAAGAGGGTTAATACTTCTGCCAATACAGTGCACTGCAACTTTGGTAAAATAAAATTGTGATGACATCCCTTACTACTAAATTATTTAATACAATGAGATTTTGCATTTAAATATTGATTCAAACTAAGTCAAATTGCATAAACTAAAAACTATGCTTTTGTGGCAGTATATATCTAATGGTAAATGTGTAGCGCTTTATGAAGTTCAAGGACACCAAAGCACTTTACACTGCAATCAGTTAACCACCCATTCATGCACACATTAGCACACTGACAGTAGTAGTCTCCATTGTAGAGGCTGCCACACAATCGGTGCCACCAGGCCCTCTGAGCTCCATCAATAGGCAAGGCGGGGAAGTGTCTTGCCCAAATACACAACAACTGAAATTTTCACTCATTATGAAAAAAAAATGCTTATGTCACCTTTGAAGTGAAGCAACACCACAATGCAAATGTCAGATATTTCTGTGAAGGTGTTCAACTTGATTCAGATTATGGGTCATGGAGGACCAATTAGGAATGGTTTAATGTATTTTCTCAGAGTGCTTTGAGGTGGGTGTTTTGCTTCATTATCCTGTCACAGGACTCAAGACCTGAGCTGGGATCTGGATCATATGTTTTACTCCAGGAAGCCTTGGTTGTCTTGAGACATCATTGTGCCCTGTACAGATTCAAGGTTTCCTGTGTCATATGCGGCAAAACAGCCCCATAATAGCCTTGGTGTCCTAAAGCTCTGGTTTCTCCCATCAGTCCAAAGGAAAACTTTGAGCAACTTTGGGGTATGTCAACATACACTCACTGGCCACTTTATTAAGTACACCTGTCCAACTGCTCGTTAACGCATATTTCTGATCAGCCAATCACATGGCAGCAACTCAATGCATTTAGGCTGGTAGACATGGTCAGGATGATCTGCTGCAGTTCAAACTGAGCATCAGAATGGGGAAGAAAGGTAATTTAAGTGACTTTGAACATGGCATGGTTGTTGGTGCCAGACGGGCTGGTCTGAGTATTTCAGAAACCGCTGATCTATTGTGATTTTCACGCACTACCATCTCTAAGGTTTACAGAGAATGGTCCGAAAAAGAAAAAATATCCAGTGAGCAGCAGTTCTGTGGGCGCAAATGCCTTGTTGATGCCAGAGGTCAGAGGAGAATGGCCAGACTGGTTCGAGCTGATAGAGAGGCAACAGTAACTCAAATAACCACTTGTTACAACCAAGGAATGCAGAAGAGCATCTCTGAACGCACAACACATTGAACCTTGAGGCGGATGGGCTACAGCAGCAGAAGACCACACTGGGTACCACTCCTGTCAGCTAAGAACAGGAAACTGAGGCTACAATTTGCACAGGCTCACCAAAATTGGACGATATAAGATTGGAAAAACGTTCCCTGGTCTGATGAGTCTCAATTTCTGCTGCGACGTTCAGATGGTAGAGTCAGAATTTGGTGTCAACAACATGACAACATGGATCCATCCTGCCTTGTGTCAAGGGTTCAGACTGGTGGTGGTGGTGTAATGGTGTGGGGGATATTTTCTTGGCACACTTTGGGCCCCTTAGTACCAACTGAGCATCGTGTCACCACCACACCCTAGCTGATTATTGTTGCTGACCATGTCCATCCCTTTATGACCACAGTGTACCCATCTTCTGATGGTTACTTCCAGCAGGATAACGCGCCATGTCATAAAGCACAAATCATCTCAGACCGGTTTCTTGAACATGACAATGAGTTCACTGTACTCAAATAGCCTCCACAGTCATCAGGTCTCAATCCAATGGAGCAAATTTGGGATGTGGTGGAAAGGGATATTCGCATCATGGATGTGCAGCCGACAAATCTGTAGCATCTATTTGATGGTATCATGTCAGTATGGACCAAACTGTCTGAGGAATTTTTCCAGTACCGTGTTGAACCTACACCACGAAGGATTAAGGCAGTAATGCACGAACAGACGCTGGGAGTGGCACAGTGCTGCTGTGCGCGCGACGTAACACGAGAGCACGCACACGGGAAAGAGGAGATGAGAAGTAGCTTCCTCCTCTGAGTTATGGGGAAGAGGACGGAAGCCATTTAGAGTTATAACTTTCAACCTGAATGAACTTGTGATGCTTTCAGTTGTAAAAGCAGGATTAGGATGCAGCACAGCTGAGTTGCCATCGCCCCATATGCTGAGACAGGAAGGGGCAACAGAGAGGGCAGATAAATTGTTCACTCTCTTTGCAGATGTCAGGGCTAACAGCAGAGCTGTTTTAAATGACAGAAATGTCAGTGGAGCCTGATCTAAGGGCTCAAATGGGGCTTTAACCAGTGCGCGCAAGACCAGCGCTAAATCCCACTGGGGAACTAG
The DNA here is from genome assembly GCF_021462225.1 of Girardinichthys multiradiatus. Lineage (NCBI taxonomy): Eukaryota > Metazoa > Chordata > Actinopteri > Cyprinodontiformes > Goodeidae > Girardinichthys > Girardinichthys multiradiatus. The sequence continues at coordinate 6,951,915 of NC_061815.1, forward strand.
TGGGCATGACACTGGCCTGTGTCTGCACACGCCTTTTAGAAAACGTTTCATCAGCAGGTGGTTAAAGGCTGTTCTGTCCCCAAAACCTTCATGACAGGAAGAAATAGCTGCAGCATAAGTTTTAATTGTGCTGAAAGCTAAGTTCCTGTTCATCAGCTGCTGGAGAAATTATACTATGCAGGCCAGTTGACATGAAATGGGATCCACGGCTTTTGTTGCACACCAACGCTCAAAAACTAATGGAAGCGGCTCATACGCCCTGGATCATGCGCACCACCTCCTGCGGGAAGCCGAGCTTCTCTATGCACTCCAGTTCAGCGGCCAGACCCAGAGACGGTGGCCTATCTCCGGGTAACTCCTGATTGTCCCTCCTGCTTGGAGGAGCGCATTCTCCCTCCACAGCATTACCACGGGCAGCCTGACAGCAGCTGCTGCAGATTTGGGAACCATGAAGCACCTGTGCACTCGAGGGCTACGAGGATCACAGATAGCTGCTCTTTGTGAACCTGGTCTAAGCCGCGGGATCAGCGGAACCGGAGGGAAAGCGTAAAGGAGCATTTTCGGGCACAGGCTGTGAGCAAAGGCATCCACTCTTAATGGTGGATCCTCCCTCGGAATTTTCACATGTAGCAAACAGATCCACTTCTGCTCTGCTGAATCTGCTCTAGATCTGAAAGATCAGATCGGGATGGAGGCTCCAGTCTCCGTTCTGGGGAACCACCCTGGACATGATGTCTGCTCCTCTGTTCAGGACATTGGGGGTGTACACTGCTCTGATGGAGAGCAGGTTTGTGTGTGCCCAATTCAGTAGCTGCCTGGCAATGTTCAGCAGCTGAGCTGAGCGCACACCTCCCTGACGATTTATGTAGGCTGTTGCAACTCTGTTGGCTGTGTGGATCAGAACATGATGATCCCGCAGCAGAGGAGCGAAGTGCTGTGACACCTTCCACACTGTGAGGAGCTCCAGCACGTTTATGTGGAGAGACATGTGGTCTGACCACTGTGCTCCCACCACCTGAGAGTGACACGTCCCTCCCCACTCTAACAATGACGCGTCGTGAACACTAAAACCTGTCACATAGGTCTGCTGAGGGGAACTCCCCCTGACAGATTGTGGGGATTTGCCCAGTGGTTGAGATCGGCTCCCACTGAAAGAGGAACAGAGATCATGCGCCTTTTCTGGCGAACAGGATCTATGCGTACGCGGGTGAACCATCTTTGAAGGCATCTCATGTGAAGCAGTCCCAGCGGAACAATCACTTGAGCTGCTGACATCATTCCCAGCAGCCGCATAACTGACAGGGCTGTCACTACGCTGTGAGGTTTGACATGGCGGAGAAGCGTCGACAAAACATCTGCTCTCGGCTGTGATAATCGAGCTCTTATTGTGACTGATTTTAATTCCACTCCGAGATAAACGATCATCTGGGACGGAAGAACAGGAGCTTTTTCCCCAATTTATGGAGAAACCAGTTTTAGCAGATGTTCCGCCAACTTCCTGGTCTGCACAGCTGCTTCTTCTCTGGACCGAGCCAGTAAAAGCAAATCGTCCAGATAAAAGAGGACTCTCATTCCCGCTGTGCACAATGACTCCAGTGCTGTTTCCACACATTTGGAAAACGTGTGGGGAGCGAAAGAGTAGCCGAACGACAGGCAGTTGTACTGATATGAAATCCCTAGGAAGGAGAAGTGCAGATACTTCCTGTGTTTGGGGTTGATAAGGATGTGGAAATATGGGCCCTTCAGAGCTATGGAGGTGAACCAGTCGTTCTAGTGAACATTTTCCAGCATCTGTCTGATTGTCAGCATGTGGAATTGTTTCTCCATGATCGATTTGTTGAGCAGGGACAGATCAAGAATTGGTCTCATTCCCCACATTTTCTTTTGGACTAGGAAATAACAGGAAGAATGAGAAAAAGGAACAGCAGAACTCTTTGTGGGCTCTGATGGAGCACAGAGAGCTTCTCTGGGTTTGGGCTGCTCAGAAGAGGCAGCATTAATTGTAGAAACTGTGATGCTGCAGCTACTCTTAAAACACAGTTTAGAGGATGCAGACCCACTCTGTTTGGGGAATGTGTGCAGAAGAATTACTGTGAGATTGACTGATCTGACAGGCAAGCTGGAATCTGATGGATTCTTGCTTTTAGAAAATTGTTTTTGTTTCATTTCAAAACATTTTCCCACATAAGTCACTCACATTCCCCTCAAGAAGTAATTTCCTGGGCTCTCTCCTTTCCCCATCCCGCGGCTGATGCTGACGGGCTCTGGGCAAATGCTGAGCCATGGGTTGCGGCACAGGGAAAACTGCTGAGGAGGAGGTTGACGGCGGGAGGCTGCAGCAGCTGTGGTGCATCTCTGCTGCTGACGCAGCGGCCTTGTAGAAAAAACTTTTCAGGTCTTCTGGCAGGTCAGCTTCCTCCGCCTTTTTGGAGATACCGAATGCTAATAAGGTGCTGTTGTTCATCGCCGCAGCTGCCTGGAAGGCGCATTGGTGTCAGTGAACTTCATGACCAGTTGATCATGTTTGGAGGGAGGGACAGGTCGTTGTCCAACGAGCCTGGACATTTTCACTCCAAACACCTTAGCGAGGCTGAGCTCCAGAGGGGGAACAAACGGAAAACTCCACTCTGTAAAACCCTCCACTCTGGTGACAGGTGCAAAGGTGGAAACTGGCGTCTTTAGCTTGGCGGGCTTAGCTGCAGCCTCGGTATGTCATCACAGCCGGGAAATGAGGCCATAACGGGTCTGGGCTGGAGCAGAACTAAACCTGCCCGCCAAATAATTCAACCGAGGTGGAACAGGCTGGGGGATTGAATACCTGAAGTGGCTCAGCGTCTGCTGCATCCAGGCTCCCCAGCTGGGATGCAGTAGTGGGACTGCTGCTACTGTCGTCCTTGCGGGTGGAATCGTCCGATTCCAGGCCAACATCAACAAATGAGATGGCTTCGTCCAGCGAGTAGCGGTCTGCAATGGGGAACACCTCCTGAGCAGCAGCCTTGAAAAAGACTACTCTCCTCCGCTTCTCCAGGGGGAGGAGCTCGCAAGAGCGACAAGAAGGCTGAGGCTATAGAGCAAGGTTAGCGTGTTGAAGACCGAGGCAGCCCTCAGTCAGATGGCATGTGGATCATTTGCCAAGTCTCACCTTAATTTATACGGACTGGGGTGGGGCCCACACAGCAAGTGGGCGTGGAATAAAGTTTTCAGTGCGGCACTGCGTGCGAAGGGATAAACCCACTAGTGATTGCCTTAAAGGGCGAAGCCTATACGAAATAGAACTGCTGTTACACCTGCTAGCGATATGAATGAAAACAAGCAGGAAATTGGAACGTTACAATACTGACCCAAGTCAAGTAAAGTAAGTACTAACAGAAAAGGGCAATAAATGGCGTTGGGTGGCCTTCTTGGCTGTTTCTAGACATCACACTGTAAACCTGATCAACCTGGGGTTGCTTTTTCTCTTGTGTCCACATCCTGGGAGGTTAAATACTGCCTAATGAATCTTATGTGTTTTTATTAATATTGGCAGCTGTGCTCACAGGAACATGAAGCTGCCAAGAAATGGTATTGTAGTCTTTTAGCCTTTACATTGATATCTTTATCATTCTAAGCTCCTTAGGCAGCTTTCGCCTATCCTTTCTCCTCTCCATTGTTAAGTGTGGAGCACACGGTGATACCAAACTACCCAATAGCATGCTTGTTCCCACTAAACAGGTTAAGCAAAATGTTTATAAAACACTGCTACTCTAAGGTTAAACAGAGTGAAACATGACTAGAATCAAGGATTAATAATATCTTTAGGTGTACCAACAAATCTAACCATACATTTGTAGCAAATCTTTATAAAAAAACACATTTTTTTTTTACAGTTGATGGTTAACTCTATGACAACCTACGGCAATTTCTCAATGTAAAATAAGCATTTCTCAATAAGTTTTAGGGGTGCCAAAAGTTTGTTCTCATCTCTACATAGTTAATTAACTTTTTTAAATCTATGCAAATAGCAACTAAGAACATAAACGACCTTAAAAAGTAAATCAGCTTAAGTTTCAGAAAAAACTGTGACAAAAATATACATCAACTTTCCTGCATGTCAGATTGTGAAAGCATAACTTTCCACACCAATTTCTTCAGGCACCAATTACTGTTTAACACCTAAACCTTCCTAAACTAATTTCAACACTGGAAGACTGGTCTTGAAAGCAGCATGATTTGCAAACCCTATCAGATGTGGTATAACACATCACAAAAACCCTTTGCGCTTTCTATATGTGTCTTTATCCATGGAGAAAAACAATACAAATGTGGGAATCACTGGGGACCACTGAAACCAAGCAGTTGCTAGGGCAAAATCTAAGATACTTGTTGGGACCACACAGCCATGGGTTTCAACACTAAAACTCCGGTACATACTTTCCTGGAACCTTTCAAAATAAAGTGCATTAACCTTCTTCCAGCACAGCCAGGAAAGGGGGTAACTGCAGACTTCCTGTAGCGCCAATACCCAAATAAAAGCCTCACCTTTCCACAAGTCTTTCTCTTCCATACGGCCTTCCAGAGGGACCGGTCAGGAGGGAACACAGCGCGCTGAATGTCTTTTGCTGGCAAAAAGACATAAATTCAACTAGATCCAAGGACCGATCACCGATCATATGCAAAAGTTAAGTAGAATGAAATACTGTGTATACGGTATTTTCATTCATGAACGGGGAAATTAAGGTGTAACAGTTGCTTACATTTTCTCTTCGAGGCCCCACAGAAGCAAACGGGTTCGAGAGAAGCCGGTGGAGAAGCTGTTTCGACAAGCCGAGTCTGGAGGAAAGACTACGGCCCGCAAACGTGTTTACGGTAACGAACAGCTGGTCACCTTCTGATCGGGAGAAACTGAGGAAGTTAGCGGGAAGCTAACCTTTGTTCACAGAACGAACGCACCTTCGGATCGGAAGAAACTGAAGAAGTTAGGGGGAAGCTAACTCTTCGTTCACGACGGATATCTTCTTCAAACTTCGCACTTGGACAACATTCCCTCAACAGGTTCAGAGGTTGGGTTTTGGGCAGATTAACAGATTGGTTTAGGATGAAATGATCTAAACGTTTTCATGTTATGAAGTTTGTTTTGTGGAACTCGGCTATCTTGGTGCTAGCATGCTACCTGTAGCACCCAGGCCGGTTCGTGTTCTTTGTATGTTTTGAAGCTAAGATAAACTTTATTTAAATGGTGGTTTTAACCAGAACATTGCTCATAACGCGCCGTCAGCGCTTATGCATTGTAACCCTGGTATTTTAAAGGTATGTGTTGATTCTGGCGCTAAGCTATCTCTAGCTTAGCACTTTAGCTAGCTTCTTTGTTAGCCCAACGGCCAGCCGGTAAGAACCAGTGAGCTAGCATTAAGGCTAGTCAACAGAAAGGTTGTTAGTTTTCAAGCTAGTGAATAATAGTCCCTGAACATCATTGGCTAGAGTTGATAACTAAGTAAACACCATTAAGCCCCATTTCTCCAGAAAGATTTGGCTCTTTTCCAAAATACCCAATAATATTTCTCCAAATATTGTTTTAATAAATAAAGGCAGTTAATTAGACACCGTTGAGAATTAGTCATCCAGGAGGTTGGTTTTATTCAGCAGATCATTATTTAAAACATTATTTGATTAAAATAATATTTAATCTGATCTTGCATTGTGAAGGGTTGTCTAAATGTTGCTGATTATTTTCTAAGTTAGTTCCAAAACTAACTTAACTTCACTTCCAGATTCTTCAAGATAATCCTTGGTTCTCAAACATAAACATTGCATGGTAATGTTGCATCACTCTTTTTGGTCATGATTTCTAATCATCTTTAATCAACTTGTTTATATTGTACATAGCCCATTAGTCTTCATTATTCTTTAATTCTGCTTGGTAGTTTAGTTGGATTGTTTCAGCATAGTAAAGAGTTTGTTGATTGAAATATGTTTGACTTTGAGTTGACTTATTTTTGTTAATAAATTCTTGTATTTTAAGAAATTGTGTGAATTCATTCATTATGCTGTTCAATAATGCCAGAGCTCGTCTCACACCTTTCTATTCTGTCCTAATACCATCGCCTTAATGGGGCTGGTATTCACAGGACAAGCCTTAACAGACCAGAATATTATTTGGTAAAATATTAAAATATTAATATTACAATATTAAATATTAAATAATATTCTCAGATTCATATTTACAACATACTGCAAGAGAAGAATGGCGAAGAAAGTACTAAAAATGACAGAGCATGGCCTGAGATGAACCACAATGACAGAGCTGAAAAACCTAAAAACCTGAGACGCTATGCAACAAAGAGGCAGTGTGGTATGTAGTAAACATGGACCCAATGTGATTTAGTCCAATATGACATTACTGGTAATACCTGTTAAGTTACTAGCTTGGGAGCTCATGCTTACTCACAGTACAATGACTTGGTGGTGCACAGATGACTGAGTAAAAGAAGATGGATTTGTCAAACTTAAAGATGAATAGACAGAAGCAGACAGTTTCCTTTTATCTTCTGTCAGGTGTATGGCTAGTCTGCCTTATATGTTCTGAATCAGTTGGACTTAAAGAGTGGAAATCTAAAGAGACATTATGAAACCAAACATAAGAACTTCAACCAAAGCTATCCTTCTGGGTCTGACGGTAGGACAAGAAAAATAAATGAACTGATGGGACAGTATGAGCGAGCAGCGAGCATACGAGTGTTCACTGCAAGTACAGTGGATTTTAGGAAAACACAAAAGCCTTTCACTGTCTGGGAAAAAATCAAAGAGTGCATGGAAGCTGTGGCAGAAACACTTTTAGATGGACAACAACTTCAGCAAAAGGTGAAGCAAATTGTCATGCCTGCGACAAGCACAACAAGGAAAGCAGAATGTCTATACCATGATGTACAGACCCAGCTCAACTGTGCCATTCAAAGTGCATTTAATATTGCTACTTTAATTAGTTTGCACTTTTATGTTGAGCAGATGATTTCATGGACATATGAATAATTGACCAGTAGTTAAAAAACAAAAACTCTAGTGTTAAATGTTAAATAAAAATGAAAGAAAATATTTTTCTCAGTTGATTTAAAATGTTCGGACCTCAAAGTGTTTGGATCATGGAGATAGTGGACCTCCTAGTTTAGTTAGGGACCCGCGATAAAGCAAAACTAACTGAAAAAGCACATAAACAGAACGCCGAATAATTTTGCTAACCAATGTTAAAAATTACAGCACTGCTGTGATTTTATTACATTACGTACATGCACATCACAGCAAGACAGCAACTAAGAACTGACTCAAAGTGTCTTGGGAAAGGGCCCCCAGTTTCTGAGGGCCACAGAACCCGGCAGTCATTAATGAATTAGCTTGTGTTGTGGGGTTTTGTGATTAACCTCTGTTGGATCCTCCATGAGCCAAGTTTCATTGAAGGAAAACAGAAGAATTATTAGACTGAACAACAAAGACTTAAATTCTAAAACTCCTCAGAAGGTAGAAGATGTTGATGCTGCAGTATCACTCCATACTGTTTAAATTAGTACATAAAAATACATCATTTTTTTAGCCCTTACTGGCATTAAATCAGAAAATGTATTATTTTAGGTTACTTCAGATTACCAACATTATTTTTATTTGCCAAATGCCAGAATACTGACAGTTTTATGTTTACATTCTAAAAACCGGCTGAGATGCAGAGTTTCGTTGCCATTTCCTGCCTGTCTCAAAGGACAGCGCAACGGAGGCGCATATCTGGAGAGACAAGAGCTCGCAGGTAAACTTTTGCTCCACAAGGCCATTCCCAGAAGAGCTTGAAAGCTGGAAATCTGTCTGATACGAGAAGATCAGGAGATTTATTTGCCGATCGAAGATCATGCCGACTCCCGGCGCAGGTGGAAACCCACAGAGGTTCTATGTCCAAGGAGATGAGTTTTCCGTCTTGTGTAATGCAGTCAACTAACAGTTAATCTTTTCCCCTCCTGGACAGATGAGAAATTACCGTTTTTGTTCATGATTTGATCACGGAAGCGTGGTCCCCCTCCCCTCATTTTTCTTCAGACCTGATCCTTCGTCAACCGGAGGAGAGCAGAAATCAACTTCAAAGTAATTTCGTTCTTTTCATATCAAACCGGATAGGTGCATTTAGGGTTCTGGGCAGGATGAGCTCAGCCGTCTTGTGTTGGGGTTTACCCTGGTGGATGAGAGGACGGGGACAGGTCTCTGACTGTCGTTTCGGCCTACAGGCCGAGCGGTAGTGCTGAATACCCAGCCTTCTTGGTGTCCCTGTCGGGGGTGCTGTGCAATGCCCGTCCCGGGGACTCTGTCATTCTGCTGGGGGACTTCAACGTCCATGTGGGAAACAACAGTGACACCTGGAGAGCTGTGATTGGGATGAATGGCCTCCCCGATCTGAATCCAATTGGTGTTTCATTATTGGACTTCTGTGCTCATCACGGATTGTCCATAATGAACACCATGTTCATGCATAGAGGTGTTCATCAGTGCACTTGGCACCAGGAAGGCAGGAGGTCAATGATCGACGTTGTTGTTGTCATCAGACCTTCGGCCCCATGTTTTGGACACTCGGGTGAAGAGAAGGACTGAGCTGTCCACTGATCACCACCTGGTGGTGAGTTGGATCCGCTGAAAGAGGAGAAAGCCAGACAGACTTGGCAGGCCCAAGCGTATAGTGAGGGTCTGCGGGGAACGCCTGGCAGAGCCCTTGGCCAGAGATGTATTCAACTCCAACATCCGGGAGAGCTTTGACCAGATTCTGGTGGAGGTTTGAGACATAGAGTCCGAGTGGACCATGGTCTCATTTATTGTCTATGCTGCCGCCCGTAGCTGTGGCCGTAAGGTCTGCGGTGCCTGTCGGGGTGCCAATCCCCGAACGCGGTGGTGGACCCCGGCAGTAAGGGATTCTGTCAAACTGAAGAAGGAGGCCTATCAGCTGTGGCCGGCTTGTGGAACTCCTAAGGGGGCTGACGGGTATTGTGAGGCCAAGCGTGCCACGGCCCGGCTGTGGCAGAGTCACAAACCTGGGCCTGGGAGGAGTTCTGCCATGGAGAAAGACTATCGGTTGACCTCGAAGCGATTATGTCAAAAAGTCCGGCGCCTCAGGAGGGGGAAGCAGTGCTTCACCAACACTGTTTACAATTGGGTGGGGAGCTGCTGACCTCAACTGGGAACATTATCGGGTGGTGGAAGGAGTACTTCGAGGAACTCCTCAAACCTCCCATCACGCATTCCCTGGTGGAAGCAGTGACTGAGGACTCGGGGTTTGACGCTTTCATCACCCAGGCTGAAGTCACCGAGGTGGTTAAAAAGCTCCAAGGTGGCAGGGCTTCAGGGGTGGATGAGATCCGCACTGAGTACCTTAGGTCTCTGGCTGTTGTGGGGCTGTCATGGGTGACACGCCTCTTCAACATTGCATGGCGGTTGGGGACAGTACCTCTGGACTGGCAGACCAGGTTGGTGGTCCCCCTTAAAAAGAAGGATGACCGTAGGGTGTGTTCCTACTATTGAGGGATCACACTCCTCAGCCTCCCTGGTAAGGCCTATGCCAGGGTATTGGGGGGAGAGTGCGGCGGATAGTTGAACCTCAGCTACAGGAGGAGCAGTGTGGTTTTCGCCCCGGCCGTGGAATACTGGACCAGCTCTACACCCTCTGGTCTTGTGGACCTGGAGAAGGCATTCGACTGTGTCCTTCATGGTGCTCTGTGGGGGGTGTTCCAGGAATACGGAGTCGTGGGCCCTTTATTAGGGGCCATCCGGTCTCTGTACTAGCGGAGCAGGAGTTTGGTCCACATTGCCGACACTAAGTCGGACCTGTTCCCGGTGCATGTTGGATTCCGGCAGGGCTGCCCTTTGTTCATAACTTTTATGGACAGGATTTCTACAGCCAAGGGCCGGAAGGGGGTCTGGTTTGGGGAACAGTGGATTTTGTCTCTTCTTTTTGCAGTTGACATGGTCCTGTTGGCCCCCTCTAGCCAAGACCTACAGCATGCACAGGGGCAGCTCACAGCCGAGTGTGAAGCGGCTGTGATGAAGATCAGCTCCTCCAAGTCCGAGGCCATGGTTCTCTTCAGGTTGGAGGGAAGTTCCTGCCTCAAGTGGAGGAGTTCAAGTATTACTCTGCCCTCGCAGCACAACTTCAGCTATGTACAGCTAGACAGATAGTTAACAAGATGAAGAAAGGAGAACTCCAGGAGTTTTTGTTGAGGATTGGTGTCTTTCCTTAGTTTTCTTTTCTTTTCAACAAGTTTTCCTCATTCTCTCTTTGTTTCTTTCTATTCGTTGTAAGACTGAAACAATAAACAAAAATACAACATTCTGTCATTTCTTTTGCAATTTAAACTACAAAGTTACAATGTATGCATAAACAAATTTAAACAAACATTAACTATGCTTAGAAAATAAACATACTCCTGCAACATCTCTAAAGTCACTGTTGTAGCATTTTACACATCTATTTTATCCAACAGATACAAATAATTCCTATTTCCCACCTAAAATGTACCGCTGAGGACCTCTGCTGGACACACTAAACATCTCTAAACAAGAACGAAAGAGTTCCCCACAGGAGTGTACAACAACGTGACGAAACAAAATGCAATTAAATACCTAAATATAAGTAAATATGTCCAGCACTAAACGCCATATATATATTTGTAACTACTTACAGACGAAGGTATGACCAAGGTTCGTAATGAAACAGCCTCACGTCTGAACTCGTGCTGTTACTCTGACTGGTCCGTCCCTTAAAAGGGTCCAACTAGGAACTAATGTTACTACTTTTCGGTTCCCCTAGAAATTATCACTATTTTCGCTAGGCAGCACAAGTATCTTGGGGTCTTGTTCACGAGTGAGGGAAGAAATGAGCGGGAGATCGACAGACGGATTGGTGCGGCTGCCACAATAATGGGGACTGTTAGGTATTACAGGTCCTTCTCAAAATATTAGCATATTGTGATAAAGTTCATTATTTTCCATAATGTAATGATGAAAATTTAACATTCATATATTTTAGATTCATTGCACACTAACTGAAATATTTCAGGTCTTTTATTGTCTTAATACGGATGATTTTGGCATACAGCTCATGAAAACCCAAAATTCCTATCTCACAAAATTAGCATATCATTAAAAGGGTCTCTAAACAAGCTATGAACCTAATCATCTGAATCAACGAGTTAACTCTAAACACCTGCAAAAGATTCCTGAGGCCTTTAAAACTCCCAGCCTGGTTCATCACTCAAAACCCCAATCATGGGTAAGACTGCCGACCTGACTGCTGTCCAGAAGGCCACTATTGACACCCTCAAGCAAGAGGGTAAGACACAGAAAGAAATTTCTGAACGAATAGGCTGTTCCCAGAGTGCTGTATCAAGGCACCTCAGTGGGAAGTCTGTGGGAAGGAAAAAGTGTGGCAGAAAACGCTGCACAATGAGAAGAGGTGACTGGACCCTGAGGAAGATTGTGGAGAAGGGCCGATTCCAGACCTTGGGGGACCTGCGGAAGCAGTGGACTGAGTCTGGAGTAGAAACATCCAGAGCCACTGTGCACAGGCGTGTGCAGGAAATGGGCTACAGCTGCCGCATTCCCCAGGTCAAGCCACTTTTGAACCAGAAACAGCGGCAGAAGCACCTGACCTGGGCTACAGAGAAGCAGCACTGGACTGTTGCTCAGTGGTCCAAAATACTTTTTTCAGATGAAAGCAAATTCTGCATGTCATTCGGAAATCAAGGTGCCAGAGTCTGGAGGAAGACTGGGGAGAAGGAAATGCCAAAATGCCAGAAGTCCAGTGTCAAGTACCCACAGTCAGTGATGGTCTGGGGTGCCGTGTGAGCTGCTGGTGTTGGTCCACTGTGTTTTATCAAGGGCAGGGTCAATGCAACTAGCTATCAGGATATTTTGGAGCACTTCATGCTTCCATCTGCTGAAAAGCTTTATGGAGATGAAGATTTCATTTTTCAGCACGACCTGGCACCTGCTCACAGTGCCAAAACCACTGGGAAATGGTTTACTGACCATGGTATCACTGTGCTCAATTGGCCTGCCAACTCTCCTGACCCGAACCCCATAGAGAATCTGTGGGATATTGTGAAGAGAACGTTGAGAGACTCAAGACCCAACACTCTGGATGAGCTAAAGGCCGCTATCGAAGCATCCTGGGCCTCCATAAGACCTCAGCAGTGCCACAGGCTGATTGCCTCCATGCCACGCCTCATTGAAGCAGTCATTTCTGCCAAAGGATTCCCGACCAAGTATTGAGTGCATAGCTGTACATGATTATTTGAAGGTTGACGTTTTTTGTATTAAAAACACTTTTCTTTTTTTGGTCTGATGAAATATGCTAATTTTGTGAGATAGGAATTTTGGGTTTTCATGAGCTGTATGCCAAAATCATCCGTATTAAGACAATAAAAGACCTGAAATATTTCAGTTAGAGTGCAATGAATCTAAAATATATGAATGTTAAATTTTCATCTTGACATTATGGAAAATAATGAACTTTATCACAATATGCTAATATTTTGAGAAGGACCTGTATTTAGTCAACTCAGAGGTAAGAACGATACAGTCAGAGTTACTTGCAGCAAGGGTAGCCCACTTTGCAGTGCAACTACAAAGTTTTGACACCCTATCTCTTTATTTATATACACAATTCAACAGACAGTTCAGACAGGGTGTATGTGTGTGAGACGGAAAGGAGGCTGGTTCTCACGAAGATAACAATGATCTCACACACACAGGGAGGAAGGCATAGTGCAGGTGCCTTGCAACACAAAGTTTTTACATGAGTGATAACAAGTTTTTGCACCCATCCAACAGTCCCTCCTTTTATCTCAAGTAAAAACATTTAATATAAAAACGAGTAAGAAAAATACTCTGTATGAGCGCAAACCCACGGACGGTAAACAGATTATATTTTGTGGGAAATACTCATACGGCCCCGCCGCCCTCGGCGACCATTAAAAGTTAAATGTTGATTAATACTTGAAATCATAAAAATAAAAGAACGATACTTGAAATCATAAAAATAAAAGAACAATACTTGAAATCATAAAAATAAAAGAATAATACTTGAAATCATAAAAATAAAAGAATAATACTTGAAATCATAAAAATAAAAGAATAATACTTAATTAATGAAAACAGTGAAACATAATAAAGGAATTTAAAAATCTGCCCTGTTTATGTCATCATTGTACTTTTTCTCATTTCACTTAAGCAACAACTTCTTTCGATTTTCTGCTGTAAGGTCATTTTATGAAATACAATGTATGAGTACACTCAGGCTTTTGATGTGATTTATTTACAACATGTCATCATAATCGTCCCCTTCATTTTCGTGCATTTCTACCTGGTTCAGTGTTGCATATGCCACCGTGACTGACTGAGTTACTATTCTTTGTACCATGCATTTGCAACAATAATACATATTGACAGGAGACACAGAAGGCCCATGCTTGCTATTACTGCAACTAGGAGAACCTTAAACAGATTTATCCATCCCCCTGTGAGCATCCAATCTAACCAAGAAGAGGTAGGATCTGGGTGGTCATGTGCCATGACATTTTGCAGATTCTGTAGGTTGTTTAATGCCCCCGTTATGTTTGCAGAGTGTATATTATCTGGGATATATGTGCAACAGGTGTTATTCAATAGAACACAAACGCCCCCCGTTGATGCTGTTAGAATATCCAAAGCCATGCGGTTCTGAATTATCATGGCTCGCATAGCGCTCATTTCTGTGTTTTGACCCTCTTCTACTATTATGGAGTTATTTAGAAACAATCCAAATCGATAACTTAAAGTTTCCACGCGCAGCATTAATTTGCCCACACCTAACCAGGGTAAGAGAGATAATAATGTTTTATCATCTTTAGACCAAAGTTTAAATTCATCTGGGACATTTGCTCCCCAAATGGGGTCATGTGGTTTAACATCTATTTCCCTTTTTGATCTCCTATGTGGTATAACTATAGTCTGCTTACTGAGTACCACAGTGTAATCTGATGTGAAAACTGGGGCACATACACCATACCAACTGGGTGGAAGTACATAAGCGTTATTATCACATAACCATGCCACCCCTTCTATCCAGTATATGCCGTTTCCGGGATTATTCCTGTAAGTGTAGAAGTAGTTACATTTCGTAGTATTCCCTACAAAATGAGTATGATTCCCTGTAATATTTTGTCTTATGCAGTGTCGATGGTTTCCGGGGTCTGTTACATATGCTTTGAATGGTTCTGATTTCCCTGTAATGTTGAGAGGTTGCCATTGTTCTCTGTCGCAAGTGCAGTTTTCTGGGTCACAGCTATAATTTAATCTCTGGTCACTGCACAGTGTATAATTCACAACGATCTGATTTTCATCTGTCCACATTCCAGAAGTGTTAAATATGAAAGATTGGTTTGGCATAAGAAATAACTTTTTATTTGTGTATCCTATCAGGCCCATTGATATGGCGCAACTTGTCTCGGTGAGGTTCATAGCTTTGACATATATGGTGGGGCCTTGGAAATGCACGGGCATTATAGAACACACATAACAATCAGTTTTATTTTGAGTTTTAGCTGTGTCATACACATAACGATACCAGTAATTTTGCAGAAATGAGTGTGTGTCATGTTCTTCCGTCAGTGGTCTGAGATGGGTCCCGTCTGATGTCCATCTCTTCTGGTTCGATATCACCTCCTGTGGATCCTGCTTTAGATAGAGAAAGAGTCCTGCTACCAGAATTAAGCTCAGGCTTATCAGTCCTGTCCACATGTTACAGAGAGCCATTTTATAATTGGGCGCAGATCAGCTGTTTTCTTCACCGGTTTGAGATGCTGGGCCATACGGGTCCTCCAACTCCTTTGAACCCGGACTTCCTTCTGCTTACCCCGTCGGTTGGTTTGGCTCCTGTAACGGCAAAACGGGCTTACAGTGGCTTTTATGGATCCAGGAAGGCCTCTCTGCTATTTTCAGAGCTGTGGGCGTTGTCAGGAGTATTTGAAACGGCCCTTTCCAGCAGGGGGTGCTCCAATCCTTCCTGTGGAGTGTCTTAATCAGGACCAGGTCTCCAGGCCTCAGGTCATTCTGTGGGATAGGAGCAGAGGTTATCGGCAGACCACTGGACATTTGTGCTTCTTTTGTCTGCAACATTTTATTCATCCACTCAGCTAATGAAGTTTCCTGTTGTGCTTTCTCTATTTCATTCATATCAGAAGGCAGAGGAAATGGTCTGCCATGTACTATTTCAAATGGAGTGAGCCCAGATTGATTTGGAGTTATTCTCATCCATAGTTTGACCAGAGACAGACAGTCTGGCCACGGTCTGCCTGTCTCCTCAACTGTTTTTCTCAGTCTGTTTTTTATTGTCCCATTTGTTCGTTCAACCACCCCAGCAGATTGTGGGTGGTAAGAACAATTATTTTTTAACTGAAACCCTAATGCTTTAGAGCACAGTTCTATTACATTATTTACAAAATGAGTCCCATTATCTGATCTTATGATTTGTGGGATACCATATGTAGAGAAGAAATGTGTCACTAAACGTTTTGCCACCGTGAGCACATCACAGTGTTTTACAGGGTACATCTCAACCCACTTTGAAAATGCATCTATAACCACTAAACAATATTTCTTTCCCCCTGACCATGATAACTCTATGAAATCCATGTGTATCGTGTGAAAGGGATGAATTGCTGCTGGGAACTGGCCTCTTTTGGGTCTCATGTTCCCCTGTGGATTATGTTTGCAGCAGATAATACATGATCTACAAAAATTCTTTGCATAGTCAGAAAAATTTAAAGCGTAGAATTGATGTTTCACCAGATGTGACATATTTCTCTGTGACACGTGGCATTTGCCATGAGTCACCACCGCTGCCGTTTTATATAGATTTTTTGGTAAAACGGGTTTGTTTTCTATGTGGTATATATCATCTTTTTTCTCAGCCCCTCTTTTCAGCCAGGCCTTTATTTCAGTACTGGGTGCTGTCTGTTGCGCATCTTTCAGTACTGACATGTCTATAAATAGCAGGTCAGTCATTTTTAGTGTTAGGGGTTCTGTTGCAGCTTTCTTTGCAGTTATGTCAGCAAAAGTATTCCCCTTTGTTTCTGTGCTAGAATCTGTTTGGTGAGCCTTACATTTACAGAGTGCTATTTTACCAGGTAGCTGTATTACTGATAATAATCTTTTCAAAAGATTAAAATGTGTTAACTCTGTTCCTGATGATGTTTTAAAACCTCTATTCTGCCAGATTTTAGCATGGTGATGTACTGATCCAAAAACGTATTGGCTGTCTGTGTATATAGTAAGTATCTGTCCCTCATGAAGTTCACATGCTCTCACTACAGCATACAACTCTGCAGTCTGGGCTGAGCATGTTTTGGGCAAGGATTTAGCTTCTATTACGCTGTCAATGGTTGTCACTGCGTAACCAACTCTATTTTTCCCATATTCATCTTTTGATGCGGACCCATCTACAAACACAGTTTGTGAGTTAGGCAGTGGCGTTTGGGAAATGTCCTGTCTGGGTTTGGTGTCCTCTTCTACTTTTGCTTTACATGAATGTGGCTGTCCGTCCTCTGCCGTAGGTATTAAGGTACTTGGGTTTAACGGGCCACATCTTTGCAAGGTGATATTTGGTTGTGAGAGTAGTAGAGAAGTTAATGCAATGTGCCTTGCATGTGTCAAAAAGGGAAGTGAGGTCTGTAGTAAAACAAGTGAAACAGAATGGGGAACTTTTAACGTCAGCGGGTGGCATAGAACTATTTCAGCTGTTTGCTTCACTGCTTCAGCGGCAGCAGAGCATGCTTGCAAACACGCAGGAAAACCCCCGGCCACCGCGTCGAGTTTCTTTGAGTAAAAGGCTAGGGGTCTATCTTTAGACCCAAAGGGTTGTGTCAGTACAGCTTTCATATAGCCCTGACATAAGTCCACGCACAGCGTGAATGGTTGGCTGTAGTCTGGTAAGGCTAATGTAACTGTGGTTTGCAGTAAGTTCTTTAAGTTAATAAATGCCTTTTCCCCCTCTTCTGTCCAAATAATTTTGTCCCTTAATGTCATGTTTGTTCCATAAATCATAGATTGTAATGGTTGCACTATGGCTGCATAGTCGGGCTGCCACTCTCTGCAGAAATTACAAAGTCCTAAAAAGGACATCATTTGCTGCTTTGTTATTGGTTTTGGGGCTTCCTGTATGGCTGTTTGTCTGCTATTCAGCAGGGAGCGTCTATTCTGTGACAGTGTGTGCCCTAAATAAACCACTTCATTTTTACAAAACTGCAGCTTATCTCTTGAAGCCTTGTGGCCTGTTTGGTGGAGGTGCTTTAACACAGTAATTGTGGCCTCTTCACAGTGTTTTTCTGTGTCTGATGCTACTAAAATGTCATCCACATATAGCAGAACTTGACTGTGTTCTGGTATTATGCAGGTGCTCATTGAGTATCTTAATGCTTGTGTATATACATGTGGGCTTTCACTGAAACCTTGTGGAAGCCTAGTATAAGTGTATTTATTTCCTTTAAACTGAAAACCAAACAAATGCTGTGATTCTTCATGCAGTGGTACTGTGAAGAAAGCATTACTAAGATCTATTACTGAGAAATACTTTTTATCTGGGGTCAGTGAATGCAGCAATGTGTGTGGATTTGAAACATCTGGAGCTGCATGCTGTACGATATTATTTATTTGTCGGAGATCTTGAACCATTCTCCACTTTCCTGTGCTGGCTTTCTGCACTGGAAAAATAGGTGTGTTACACGTAGCTTCAGGGGCTTCTCTTAATATTCCTGATTTTAACATGTCCTGTATTACTGGCTTAATACCTTCCTCGGCTTCTGGCTTTAAGGGGTATTGACGGACTAATGGCCTTTTTTCAGATATTAGTTTAACCTTGTATGGTGGGAACCCCTTTATTAATCCTACATCAGTTGATGATTGGGACCACAGTTCAGGTGGGACAGCTTTCAAGGCAGAGTGTTTTAGATTTTGTTTTTCTTCAGCCAGACACTGTAGCTTTCAGTCAGCTTCATCCATATGCGTTTTTGGATGTACTCTGATCACCCACCCTAGAGTGAGTCTCCAGATCCCTGTATTATGATCTATTTTCCAGTCAGAGTCTGTTGATGCCTCATATCTCCCTCTCTCAGCTCTTTGTAGAAAATGTTCTGAATTCTTCCATTGACCCCCTACAGGTTTAGTCAGTGATAGATGAGGGGTGTGGTCTTTAAACAGTTGTAGTTGTTTTTCCGACAGTAGGACTGAGGCAGAAGATTTCCCTGTTTTGGGGTCAACATACAGATGCTGTATGGTAATGGTTTGATTATTCTCTCTATGAAAAACAGTGTCATATTTATAATCTGGCCCTGGAGTGTTTTTGTATCTCATAGTCACATGGAGTTCAGTGTCTGGCATGTACTGAGTTTGTTGAAAAATTTGTTTTTCTCTTGTTTTTCTTAGCAGCTCTCTAGCTGTTGGGGATGGTCCTAGATCTAGAGACCAGTAATAGTGTGGTTGTGAGGACCCGTGTACAACTAGGGCTCCCTCCTCAACAATAGCTTTCATGCCTGTTTCTGTAGACACGATGTTTATGTGTAACTTCTGCATAATGTCTCTCCCTAGCAGATTTACTGGACATTTCTGACTGATTAGAACGGGAGCCTGGCATGTGGATCCTGTTTCAGGCTCTTTTATGATCACCGGTGTGCTTAGATAATGGACCTCTGATGTACCGGCTGCAGATCTAACATGTACTGCAGTGTTAGAATATTTTACTCCAGGTGGGGGTTCAGTTAATACTGTCCTACAGTATGCCCCCGTGTCACACAAGCAGTTGTACACTTTTTCATTTATTATTATGTTCTTGTAGGGTAAATCTTGTGATTTGCTTAACGCTATCAATTCTAAAGCTGCTTGTATGTCAACTTCCTCCATATCAGAGTTATCTTCTTCCCCTGCAGAGGGCTGAGGCTGTAATTGTCAATATTGGTTGGAGTTGGGGTTGTATACCGGTTTCTCCTGACAATCTCTTGCAAAATGTCCTTGCTTGTTGCAAAGCCAACAGTTCTCATCTCTTGCTCTGGAGCTTTGTAAGTTTACTTTGCATCCTCTGGCGTAATGCCCTGTTTTGCCACACCTCCGACACACAATGCTTTGTGTGTTTCTGAATTCTCCTCCTCCTCTGCTCCCCCCGCCTCTAAATCTTCCCCTCCCCCTTGATGAGTGTGCTGGCACTTGTTGCAATGTTATTAAACCATCTTGCATTGTGAATGTGTCTGTTTTCCTGTGTTGTTGCATTTTGTGTGCATGGTCTGCATATTCCAACGCCTGGGTGACAGTGCCTGTATTCTGGTGTACCCAATGTTTATCTATGTACCGTCTGAGCTCAGGTTTTAATCCTTGCAAAAACGCTCTCTTCAGCTGCTGTTGATATGCCCCGCCTTCTACCTCATTGTATGGTATAGCAGAGTTTGCTCTGAAAACACGTCTCATTCTATCCAAAAAATCTTGTGGGTCTTCCTCATCTTTCTGTTTACATTGTGAGATTTTGCCGTAATCTGCTGTCTGTGTGTATTCTGTTCTGATTCGGTCATAAAGGATGCGTAAGGCATCTCTTAAATCCGCTGAATTGTGCGCCATTGAATTTCCCTGGGCATCATTTCCAGTGAAATCTCCGGCTACTCTACACCAGCGATGGCCAAAGAGCTGAGAAAGACACTGGTGCATTTCTCTGCCATTAAGATGGAAACTTCCTCTGAGTTCTGTGATAGCTGCTAAAAATTCCGGTACACCTTCCTGTATGTTTGGGATACCTTTTAAAGCGGCAGTTCTGTCTTCCTGCGTCCATGGCCTATATACCAGAATGGTTGGCGGCTGTGGATTATTAGCGTTACCTATGTTTGGATTGGCCACTTCTACAAGAGGAAATGTGTCTTCCTCTATTATTTGTTTTTTTTCAGATGGATGAAATTTCTGTTCGTGAGCCTTTAAGGCTTCATTTGGGTATAAGTAGTGGGTTTTTTTTTACTCCTAGTTTGTACGCCTGTGCTACCCCAGAAATTAGGAGACCAGGAGCTCTGTTCTTCTGTTTTAAGAGAGTTGCTTAATTTATCTGGCTTTTGGTCGGGGGTTTGAGGAGGTGCTGCGGCTGCGCCTTCTTCCTCCTCCTCACGCTGTACCACTGCCTGTGTAGCAGGCGGCTGCGCTCCTGGAGGCTGCCGCCTTTGCTGTCTGAAAACAGCTGTAGTCTCCTCCTCTTGCTGCACCATAACTGCGGCTGTTAACTTTTCTTTTCGCTTCTCCCTCTTATCCTGCCTCTGTATGTCTCTCAGCTTGCTCTGTTCCAACCATTTTTCTGACAGTTTATATTCAACCTTCCTTTGTCCTGTCTTTTGTCTCTTTTTAGTTTTCATTATTTCTAATTTTAGATCCCCTTGTAATTTTAAGACAGCCTTTGTTTCTAATTTGCCCAAAAACCCATGTTTTTTATTCCACCTCTGACAGATCATGCCTGCTCCTTCCACATAATTCTCCATAAATTTTACATCTCCCTCCAAAGTACTTTTCTGTTTACTTTGTTTTTTCCCCATTATGTTTTATGTTAGTTTAATAGTAGTATGAATGTCCCAGATAAAAGGTCACTGGCATGAGACTTTAAGGAGAGGACATTAACACGGCCTTCTACTGCGACTAATTCGCAGCGGTGTTAATTTTCTGGAATTAAATCCGACCTTAATCTCCAAAGTCACCAGTACGTAGTTTTAATCTGGGCAAAAGAAAACACAGGACTAGCAGAATCCTACTATGATTCTAATAAAATGCTTAGTCCTCCATATACACACACAACACAGTCACACAGTTAGTTTCAGGTACCTTGTAATTTTTTCTAAGTTAACTTGGTGTTATTTTATGAGCTCAATTTACTCCGTTCTTTTTACTTTTATAGCGCTTATTCTATTCCCTCGCAGGGGAATAACCCTTAGTCGATTTATTTGGCCCCCTTCTTGGCGGGGCCCTACCTTAATTTGTCACTATTCCTTTCACGGTGGAATAAAACCATCCCAATGCAGCGTCCTTACCGGCGACGCACTACCAACGACTTTTAAGTACTTTTCTTCTTTTATTTATATAGCGCTTACTCTATTCCCTCGCAGGTGAATAATCCTCAGTCGTTTTCTTTAATCCCCTTCACGGCGGGATTGTACCAAATTTGTCACTATTCCTTTCACGGTGGAATAAAACCATCCGAATGCAGCGTCCTTACCGGCGACGCACTACCAACGACTGTTAAGTACTTTTCCTATGAACTGTATTTTAAAACTGTCTCATCTCGGTGTTGACTTCTTGGTGACTCTCTGGACCCTGTGAGAGTCACCCCGCGCCGAGGAAGGCGTTAACCCACTGGCCAGGTGTGAATTCACACACACCGGGACTTTCAGCCACTCCGGCTAATGGAGGCTGTGCAGCGGTGCTTCGCTCGACGTCAGGCTTCCCCCACGGATCCCAGAGTCACTGTTAAAGCAAAGAGAAATAAGGTTATTGAATTAATCCGGCTTCGAAGGACCAATAAATGTTAGGTATTATTTAGTCAACTCAGAGGTAAGAACGATACAGTCAGAGTTACTTGTGACAAGGGTAGCCCACTTTGCAGTGCAACTACAAAGTTTTGACACCCTATCTCTTTATTTATATACACAATAAAACAGACAGTTCAGACAGGGTGTATGTGTGTGAGACGGAAAGGAGGCTGGTTCTCACGAAGATAACAATGATCTCACACACACAGGGAGGAAGGCATAGTGCAGGTGCCTTGCAACACAAAGTTTTTACATGAGTGATAACAAGTTTTTGCATCCATCCAACAGGGACGCTGTGCTGGTCTGTTGTGGTGAAGACCGAGCTGAGCTGAAAAGCAAAGCTCTTGATTTACCGCTCGGTCTACGTTCCTACCTTCACCTATGGCCATGAACTTTGGGTCATGACCAAAAGAATGAGATCCCAAAGCAAGTTGCTGAGCTTCCTCCATGTGGTGGCCAGGCACTTCCTTAGAGATAGGGTGAGGAGCTCGGAGTAGAGCAGCTGTTCCTCCACATCAAGAGGAGCCAGTTGAGGAGGCTCTGGCATCTATACCAGATGCCTCCTTGACGCCTCCCTCCGGAGGTGTTCAAGGCACGTCCCACCGGGAGGAGGCCCATGGGACGGCCCAGGACACGCTGGAGGGAATATATCTCTTGGCTGGCCTGGGAACGCCTTGGGCTCCCCCTGGAGGAACTGGAGGAGGTGTGTGGGGAGAGGGAAGTCTGGGTGACTCTACTGAGTCTCCTGCCCCCGCAATCAGATTTCCATCTACAGAAAATTTGTTGATGGTAGTCAGTTGTATTTTATTCCACAAATGTCTTTGGCCTTCATTATGGTTAAAAGCAGACATTAAATAAAAACTTTGCACAAAGAGAAAAAAACCCTGCAGCAATAAGCAAAACAATACCTAAATAAATAAATTAAAGATTTGCATTTTGTAGTCTCTTTGTAGACTGGCGCTACCTCGCTCACGTTAGTTGCCCTTCTCCATTCTCACTTTGAACGGTTTAGCAAATGTTCCACTGCCTCATAATGGAAAAAGCCAATCTATGTCCTAGCTCACTTTGGTAATCAGCCAATCATGGTGAAGCCCTTCTTGGAATTAATCCCCTCCCCCGAAAAAACAAATGAAAACGAAAGTTACAGATTTTTTTTTTTTTTTTTTAAATGACTGTTGCAAGATTAAAAAAGTTAACCGTTGATAGCTTGGCAGCATTCTGCACCACGTCACCTCTGCTGACCTAAACAAGCAATTTTACAGTCATTTCTATTGTTTTCTTTTGTGTGTCCAACAGTGAAACAAACCTTGTATTTTTATTTAATTTTAGATAAAATAATAATAAACTATTTTCAATTGAATAATATATTAAGAATGAAATAAAATAGTGGTGTAGTGATGACATATTCTCAGATTAAGAGTAAGGATACTTTTTATTTTATAGCATATGAGTAACCTTTATATAACCTTTAATTTAAAAGTGAATTCTAATAATTAAAACTATGTATACAGTACTGTGCAAACATTTTAGGCAGGTGTGAAAAAATGCTGTAAACAAAGAATGCCTCAGAAATATAATTGATTATTGTTTATTTTTTATCAATTTACAAAATGCTAAGCAAGTGAACCCAAACATACAGCCAAAGTCAATAAGAACTATCTTCAGTGTAAAGAAGAACAAGACTTACTGGAAGTGATGGTATGGCCCCCACAGAGCCCTGATCTCAACATCATGGAGTAAGTCTGGGATTACATGAGGAGACACAAGGATGTGAGATAGCATCCATCCACAGAAGATCTGTGGTTAGTTATCCGAGATGTTTGGAACAATCTACCAGCCGAGTTCCTTCAAAATCTGTGTGCAAGTCTACCTAGAAGAATTGATGCTGTTTTGAAGGCAAAGGGTGGTCACACCAAATATTAACACTTCTATTTTTGAAAGCATTCTTTGTTTACAGCATTTTTTCACACCTGCACCCTATTATTAATCTAGTAGTGGCCAGGCTAGGATGCTATGGTTTTGATTTTTTCTTTCAAATTATGCACATTGTTAATTGTAAAAAAACTGCATTATTATGTTATTTTCGTTGATTCTGCTCATTTAGAATAGCTGGGACAGGACACAGCCAATATAGAGGGCGTATTTACTGTCCCTCAGGTAAAAGTTTGACAAAAAAGCAGTCGCTGGAAAATAAAAAAAAAATAAAATAAAATGTATATCCCTTTGGAAGTTTTTTGGAACAATCTTTTACAAAGTGTTTTTCGTTATAGTTTCTGCTGTTGCACACCTCTCAAGCTATTTCACAAGGGATATTTATTTGGATCTGTATTTGTATTTACTATAATACTAGAGGTTAATAAAAATGAATTCACTGTTTTTTAATTGTTGATAATAAATATTTGGTTCTTTGAAACCAATAACGACTGTGGTCTTTCACTGTGAATAAATATTAGCTGGTATTGACTCTATTTTCTATAAAGTGCTTCACTTTATAGAAAATTGTGTGTTGATGATTGATGATTGATGATATTTTGCTGTGAAAATTTTGTGTAAACACTGGGCATGATTAATGATTTTAAAGTATACTTTTATGTGTACATTGCAAAATATCTTAATATATCACTGAACGTAAGCTTTTAATAATTTTAACTTTTAAAAAGGACAATTTTTGACAAATAACGGAATACTGTATTTTCAATTTACATATAAGTACCACACTGTATACCTTTTAATTTGAACAAAATTCACCTTCTCCAACTTTGTACTATTTTTGCTTTTTTTCTTTACAATAAAATGTTTAAAATCATTAAACAAATGTTAACATCACACAAAGCTAACGCAGGTAACTACAAAATGCAGTATTCAAGTGAAGATTTCCTTTCCAAACCAACTTGGCCTTCTGTGAAAACAAAATTACCACCCTTGTTTAATCATAAATTAAATGAGATTCAAAATATATTTTTTGGTTCATGTCAAATCATTTCCACACATGCAGAATTCATAATTCACTTTAATAGAACCAATCAGAGAACTGCCTATCTCCAACAGTCTATGGGTTGGAGGCGGGGTACACCCTGGGCAGGTTGCCAGTCCATTGCAGGGCAACACACAAACAACCAAGCACACACTCAGTCTTTGGACTGTGGGAGGAAGCCGGATTACCCATAGAGAACCCTTTTGATTTAAATCCTATCCATTTGCCATTCAGGCCTTTAAGAAATTAGTTCCCACAATGTGGATGTTGCTCCTCAAAGAGTTTCAGTAGACCGTTGTTAGTAATGAGAGATTTTATATCGTTTTATGTCAGTTGTCAGTTTAAAGAAGACTGAATCGCTACCTGTAAAGCCATGAAAGTGGCATTATGTTTACAGGTGTGTTTGATGTGAGGAGTTAAATGATGAATCCTGATCTTCTGCAAAGGTAAAAGTAACCAGCAGAGACCTTCGTTCAATGAACCCACAGCCCAAAAGTGAATACAACCATCAACAGTGTATCCTGTTTACTATACACTGAGAAATAAATCACCACATGAAGTCACTCCCACTGACAGACTGATGACCTTTGATTCCAGCAAGAGAAGGCTTCTGCCGAGGTACACAACAGGTTTCACAATGAGCCCAGACTGTGCCCTTTCGCTTCGGTCATCCAACACATATTGTGCTCTTCCACATGAGCTTCAAATTAGCTCTGCACCAATCCTGTAAGGCAGTGTGCTTTTTTTCTTTCTTTCATTAACAGATGAGATATGCAGGTTCACAGACTGGAGGGAGGCAATGGTGACTTGTTTTTGTGCACAGCAGTAAGCCCTGTTGGTACTGTTGTAATGCGTTTAATAACACATGCTGTGTGCACCCACAGGATCTGAGAAATCACCTGCTGGTCTTTGCCCTCAGGATATCGACAGGATGTTGGGATTGTTCCCTCCATCCTCAGACTTAAAAGGCTGAGGAAAAAGGCAAAATAAAAGGCTCCTTTTCTTACTCTACAGAATTTCTTCCTTTTATTTTCTCTAACAGTCTTTCTTTTTTAATGGTGTTTTTCACCAGCAGTAATACTTTGACTCCATGTTTTAGAGCCTTTTTATTCTGACAGATGCACAAGCTGTGGTACCTTCTATTGTAAGTGCCTCAGTAGCAAAAATAACCATGGGAACTGCAATATAGTTGGTGGCAGCCATGAGTTCACCTGCTTCAGTCTTCCTGGCCAAGATGCCAGGCTACACCTTGTATCTGATGGGTTCAGTGTTTGAGTTTATGTATGTTGGGGATTTGTTCTCAAAAAGCACCATCAACAGCTAAATGTGAACTGAAAAAACATTACCTACCAAATATAGTGGCTGTCTAAAGTGTACATACCCCTGCTAAAGTGCCAGGCTTTGTGATTTAAAAAAAAATTGATAAATAGTTTCTAAAGGTTCTCTACATTTGACATTTATCTTGTATGGTTTAATTGAAAACAAAGTAATGTCTGTCCACCCATCCATCAATAGAAGGTCTTCTGCTTTTCTGAGATTGGATTGCAGGGACAACAGTCCAGAAAAGAAGCCCAGATGTCCCTCTTCACAGCAACTCTCCAAACTGGGTCTGCCCTCGGGTCCCCTCTCGGTGGGACATGTCAGAAACTCCACAAGGAGGTGCCTAGGAGGCATCATGATCCTGATCCTGAAAATCCTGATCAGATGCCCGAACCATCTCAAGTGACTTTGACAGGGAAGAAGCAGTGGCTCTACTCTGTGCTCCTCTCAGATGACAAAGCTCCAAGGCTGATTCTAGCCACCATATGAAGGTAGCTCATTTCAACCACTGCTATCTAGAATCTTGTTCTTTAATGATCCATATTTAAAGAACATAGGGTTAGGGTTGTCAAGCACTGACTTGACAGTAAGTAGGAGGGTCATGCCAGTTTCCAACTTTGGAATCTGCTGACATGTTTCTGGTGTTTGCTCCACAAAAGATAGACTATGAGTGGACTCACAAATGTGCAGTTAGAATCAAATGCCATAATCCAGTCTGGTGCTGTAAACATTTAAGTGCAATAAGAACTCGCTGTCATAAGGAACAATAACATTGTGTTTTTCTGAGATGTTATTTCATACCTTCTGTTTCTTTTGCTTTGAATTCACATTCAGTTTGTTGTTGGTTTGATTTCAGATGTGGTCCTGCAGGTTAAGTTTAAAGGGAGTTACATTTTTGTATATTTGACAAAAACTATAGTGTTAAACCAGCCATGTTAGATGGAAAATAAATAAATAGAAAAAGAGCATTAGCCTGGTTTCAAAGTATGCAAACTCTTCAACTAATACTTTGTTGAGGCACCTTTTGATTCAGTTTCAGTATTCAGTCTTAGGTAGGAGTCAGCATCCCATTTACTGTATTATCTTGATGTATTACCTACTCTACCTTACAACAATTATCTAAGTCTCTAGGAGGACATTGCTTGTCCACAGCCTTCTTGAGATGTTCCAATGGATTTTCTGTTAAATGTAGGTCTGGAGCCTGGCTAGGCCATTCCATAACTTTAATTATCTTCTAGTGAAGCCAATATTGGTGATTTGGATATATTAGTGGACTCAATTTAAAATGGTCAAAATCCCTCTTCATCTTCAGCCAGACTTGGGAAAACCCATTTCAAACACAAAAACCATTCAACCACATTGGTTAAAGTGATTTTACACAGGAATTATACCAAATGATCAGCCTTTGTTCCAAAATGTCCTTTATTTCTTTGATCTGATCTAAAAACTAACCTCTGGCTGCACAAAGCTCGCAGTGTGCTAACATTTTGACATGTAACACATAGGTATTGTGAAAAATAGGGTAAAAATAGGAATTCATAAATAAGGGATATATTATTAGTCATATTAGTATGTAACTTGAAATGGATCAGACTGTGGACCTGTCCAGACTGCACTCTCCTGCCTGTTGACAACTGGTATCGGCCCCAGCCTCCCTGTAACTCTTGACAAGATTAGCCAAGGATGGAAACTAGATGTATGGTTGAGATTCAAATTATTTTTTACAGTTACAAGATATCCCTATACAAATTCTGATAATCTTTGATGAGAAGCATCAGATTGTGATTCCCATCTTCACAGATCTTCAGTGGATAACTTGTTTTTTGTAACAAAGGACTGTATCCCTACTGGTTCAATGACCTAATTTCACCCAGTTAGACCCTGAACTTCCAGAGAAGCCAGGAAAAGTGCACACACAATCTGTGAAACACAACTTTACTGATTACTTTGCACACCCAGAAACAATAAAGAGCAAGTCACAAATTAACATAGAATAGGAACTTTAAATTCTGCAAGAAATATTTTAAAAATGTATATGGCAAAATTTCACATAAAACGTCAGCTGTTTATCTATGAGTAGCATTCACTTAGAGTAACAACAGAGAAATTGTATCCTCTTCTATAATTCATGTTAGAACTTTGACAGTCAAAAAGCCAAGTTTATTCCCACTGAATACATGTACTTGACTACTTTTCTAAAAGAGCATAGCAGGTTATTTTTTTATCAGATGTTGTTGAAATTCATTTTGTATTACTTTCAGTCTGTCTCGTATCACTGTGTTTGCCCTGATCTTGGTTTCTCTGTGTTTGTATGAAGGACTCGGCCAGGCCCTGGGCCAATGTCAGAGGACCCTGTTGTGCTGGGAACAACAGGGTCCTTTACAACAGAGAACCTCCATTCCGTTACTGCTATGAACCAGTCTGAAAGAAAAAACCATAACGTTGTTACACAAGGATAGATGATTTATCTATGATCCTAACAATTTGAATGCCTCTGTCCTGCTTCTGCACTGTGCTTGTACACAAGGTGAAAATGCATCTTCTTTTCTCTGACCCACTACCTTCAGGTCTGTATACATTTCCTCATTGGTCTTCCTCTAGGTCTCCTGCTATCGATCGATCGAAAACTGTTTTGCTGATTTACCCACGGATGCGTGGATCTCTTCACCCCCCCATTTTTTTTTCTCTCTCACTCGCCACCCCAGAAGGACGACATCAACAAGTAAAATCCACCCTTTTATTTTTATTTCTTTCTTAGAAATAGTCTGGGCAGGGTAGAGGAGGTTTTAGTGCAATTAGATTCACCATGTAATCTAATGTGTTCTGAATTATATGTGCATGCAACCTTTTATTGAAGCTTTGATGTGCCGTGTTGGATGTCTGGAAGCCGCTATGCTACCCAGCTTTGTGTGTGTTTTGCGGGGTTGTTTAACACCTGAGAGCAAGCGCAGGCGCGCTGTGGAACTGAACTGTTATAATAACCTCATGGTGAAATTCACCATTTTCTTTGTCTTCAACTTTACTGCTTACAAGCTTGCCGCCAAATGTTTTATAACTCTTTGTGTGCTCACCCCGCCCAGGGTTGGGGGATGTTTTATGACTTAGTATAACTGAGTTACAGTTTGGGCTACACTCCCAAACTCCGTTCACCACCACAACCCTTTGTTATATTATCATTTTTGCTATAACTGCTGGTTTGATCCCATACACACCCACTGCTGTTTTGCTTTATTTTGTTTAGTTTGATATTTTACCCTTTTTGTGTAGAACTTTGCATGTTTGAGTAGGTGAAGATTATTAAATCGGAAGAGCGGATTGTATCAGGCTGTGATTTAATAAATATTCACATAGATAAAAAGAAGTTGTGGGTGTTTATTTTGTGCAAGAGTGATTCGTCAGTCAAAATAAGGTTAAAAGTTCCACACTTTTCGGCAAAAACGGTTGATTAAACAGTGACATCTCTGGTAATAGTTATTAATTATTACGGAGTATTTAACGGTTGTAATTATCAAAGGCGTTGAGCCATAGTTACAACACCAGAAGACATCTCTGGTCTCGATTCATAAATGAGGATTTTGGTTAAGAAATTAATTTAGTCAAATTATGATTGTTAATTATAATTCTTGATAAATATTAATTCATCAATAATCCTAATTCCAACACTTTATGCCAATGTAATGTACTTTTCCAATTATGTTTCTTTTTCTTCTTTCATGTACTGCACTTTGAATTGTCTTGCTACTGAAATGTGCAATATAAATAAACTTGACTTGCCTTGCCTTATATTTTTCTTAAACTAATATTCCCTTTTCCTCACTTTGTGTAAAGTTACAACGAATCTAATAAATTTTCCTTCTGCATATTTTGAATTTGCATGGATGGTGTAGCGTTCCAAATTCATTTGGCCATATAAGCTAAAGATTTTAGTCTAGTAAAACTAACAGGTCCAAAAATAGTGGGACGTTTTTCTGCTTCCTGGAAGAGTCACTAATAATTACCAGAAGTGCATTTCCTGTGACACACATTCTTTAAACGTCCAAATATAGCCCATGTCAGCCTTTTAGGCACAGAACAAACTCCTCGCTATTGTTTCCAACCCACTCACTTCTTATTATACAATATAAAAAAACAGCAACCTCCATTTTGACTATCACTCGTTAAAAATGGCAGAGTGATTACCAGTGTACCGCAATCATGTTAAATATTCAAACACATTTTGGTCACTATGGCGCCACTAACTGGAATTCATCAAAGAACTTCTGATGCAGGCAAGTAGTTTAATTTCGTTTAGAGAGTAGTAAACACAGAGGCCGTGTTCAGTGTTCAGCTGGCACACTTCAGACTGATTCATTCCAGTTATTGTAACCTAAGCAGCTTTCTTGTCACTCAGCGCTAAGTGGGTCAGTTTAACATTTTTGCCTACAGGCAGAGATACGATTCATCTCTCTTTTAGAATCAAAGTTGAGATGCATCAAAAATAAGTTTACTAATAACTTGTTGCAAAAATTATATGTATTGTTCTTAGGTTGGCTTGGAGGGAACTTTACATGTTATTCTATATAATGTTTGGTTTTATGACTTTAAATGCAACTATGGTACAGATTATCTGGTTTATTTGCCTTTGTATTGCATTTTATGACAATGCACATGCTTTCCTCAGGTCAGAAATTTTCATCCTGTCATCACTGGCCTGAACATAAGTAAAAGAATTTCTTGTAACATTCAGCTTAGTGATGTTTCGTAGAGTTTGCACAAAGTCAGGTAATTTGGTGAAAAGGCCATCTGAGCGACGTGAAGCTCCCGATGTTATAAGGAAGCTTCTGGATCAGGCTGCGACTGAGGTCCAACTCATAAGGCAAGAAAGAGGAGATGTACTGACTTTGAAGCACAAATCTTGGTGTCCAAGATGGAGGCAAAAAGTTCAAATTCATTTGGCAGTATTTCCCCCTGAATAGGTAATACATTTTAAAAATTGAGTGGTTAAATGCCGTTAACATGGTAGGAACTGAATTACGTTCCATGGCCGGAATAAAACTTATTTAGCAATTTATGTGTTAAATCCAAACATTGCTTCTGCATTGAGCTCAAATATAGCTTTCGTGAATATTCCTTCCATATTTCTTTTAGGAAGACTATCACAACACAAACAATGTGAAGTACTTTAAATCTTTAAAATCTTTCAGGACATCACATAAAAAGGCAGACAGACAAAGAAATATCACCTTAGAAGCCAGCCATCATGCATGGAGCCAGCTTGAAGTTTGTTTCCAATGAAACTGTTGTAATAGAATAATTCTAATTATTATGATAGTATAAAGGAATCATCAGTTGAGGAGGCCAATGTGCCATTGCGTTCGTGGGACAAATTTGCACATCCCAAATAGGTTGCAAAAATAAATGAAGATGCTTTTGATTCACAAAAGCAAATTAATTTACATATGGAGCCCTTATAACAGTCCATTGCTCTAATAACATTTAGAAACCGGCAAATTGCTGCAAATTGCAATATAGTTTACCATTTTAGCCACAGTTAAGGGGAATCTAATATATATCTGAGCAACATACAACTGAGGCTCTCCATATGGCTGGCATGGCACAACTCAGGGATGACTGTTAAATACCTGACCTGTCAGTCAGCGCCCTCTGAAAAGCGGCAGTTGAAAGTACAGCAAACTAGTGAGATCTTGAAGTGGCACCGGCGACACATGGTTCCTCCTGGTTTCCCTCTTTAATACTGGGGCCAGTTCTGTGCGGAGCTCAAAGTAATTGCCCTGGGTAATCTAAACCGGCTAATAAGCTATGCATCATCATGCACAAGCAGATCAGTAGGATCTCTGAAAAAAAAAAACACTCCATCCGATGTCTTTCATTGCCGATGTTCTTCAGTTGTGCCAAATCTTCCGCCACATTTACGCTCAACTTCACGCAGCTATTTATGGATGTATAATTGTCTCCACTCACTAAACATTAGAAGTCTAATGGACATGCAGACCATGTCTATATTGAGTCCGTCTGTCGAAGACCAATTCTGGACGTCTCCACGACATGCAAACAAGGTCTACAATTTAGACGTCGAAAGATGACCCCTCTTATACGTCAATAGGCAGCTCAATGTTTGAACGTCAAACTTTAGGCGGTCATAAGACAGGTACTGATTTATTCTTTTATTTTCTTAATATGAATATAAATTATTTAAAATTAAACATAATTTAATTATTTATTTAAGTATGTTGATTTTTTTTATTACACTTTAATGCTTTACCTTTACTCTTTTATTTTATTTACAGTTTTATTATTACTATTCAATTAATAAAATTGTTATTATTTTTATTACATTTTATTCAAAAAGCTTATTTCTAAATGTTTACTGTGGCTATAAAGTTACACACTCATGTACAGTGGGCGGCGGTGTGTACCGGTGAAGTTGGTTGCTTTCCGCCATTAAGAAAAACAAGAATAACTGTATTCAATTCGCTTTGGAACCCCAGCATTCTGATTTGAACCGGTCAGCGCCACTCTGGTTGGCTGAGGCAGCACTTGGTCATGACTCAACAAATCAACGGTGCTCTTGCTGAGCAGCGAAGCTTCATTCGAAACTGCTGCTTTTCGGGGTTCGTTTCTCCTGGAGCTGAAGT
Source organism: Girardinichthys multiradiatus (assembly GCF_021462225.1). Taxonomy (NCBI): domain Eukaryota; kingdom Metazoa; phylum Chordata; class Actinopteri; order Cyprinodontiformes; family Goodeidae; genus Girardinichthys; species Girardinichthys multiradiatus. The sequence goes on from NC_061815.1 coordinate 6,984,416, forward strand.
AAATGGCCGTGCTCAACTCACTGCAATACACTCAAGAGATGAATGTAAGTTTGATTCTGCTTACTTAATTTTATGTGTTAGATGTTTTACCTTTGTTGTCTTAAACTACCAAAACCTGCTGGCTCTATTGAATTGCACCTCTTCAGCTAACGTTAGCTAAAATGTATGTTGTTGGAGTTGTCCTTCTAAACTCCTGCGTGTTCGTTTATTTGGTCAAAGCATCTTAATTCTGCACGAGAAAAACTAAACTTAAATGTCTAAGAAAACAAAACACGGACAAGAGGTTGAAGCTGATTCACCCGGCCGGGGAGAAATGTTGTCTCTGTGTAGTCAGGAACTCTTCTGTTTTTCTCTCCCCTGCACTGTTCTTTTATTGAACACACACATACTACAGGAAATATACATTTTACATTTGTTGTGCAGCCCTTCTCAGTTTTCTCACACATTCTTTTGCTGAAGTATACATTTTACATTTGTTGTGCAGCCCTTCTCAGTTTTCTCATACATTCTTTTGCTGAAGGTCAGTTTCTCACACATCTTCAGGAATCTTCAGGGAGAGGAGTTACCATGCCTTCCCAATCCACTGTCGTCTTCTCACAATACAGACAGAAAACACCTGCAAGCTTTAACCTTGAATAATAAACACTCATTGTGTGACCACACTAGGAGCTACTGTTTAAGGATTTTTCTAACTCTCAAAAGCATAACTAAAAACTCCTAATAATAATCAATCTATAAGCAGCAAATCCCAAATATATCTTAGCTTTAGCTACTAATGATAAGGCATTTATATTTCCACAATTCCCCCTTTTGAAGTCTGTTAAGACTTCACTAAAAGAATAC